>NC_137354.1:19511554-20711554 GCF_965287045.1 Carcharhinus amblyrhynchos
GGGAATCACTCGGCACTGGCTTGGCTGACAGCCTGCGGACATCTTTAAAAAGAATTTGTAAAAAAAGAAAAGAAGGGGAGGGGGAAAAAAATAATATCAAATCCCTTCTTCCCAAACTCCTCCTCCCCCTGTGTATATTATAAAAAAATAAAGACAAATAATATGGGGGAGGAGGGGGGTGGTCTGTAAAGCAAAAACCTTCCTTCTTGTCCTGTTCTATTCCAATCCGTCAGCACACTTCTGCCACCAGCAAAGGCACCACCTACTGGAACAACCTCTTTTTAGTGATGGTCTGCTTGTGGGGAGGAGAAGCACACACACACACACACACACACAGAGCACACAACACAGCTTCATCTGTGGTCAAGGCTGTAGAAGCAGGCTGGCTGGCCTTTAAAGGCCCCCCCCCCCCGGGGGTCTATGTGAATCTATCACAACCCTTTTAGTTTATCCACCTGCCCCCCAAGAGTTCCCCCTTCCAAGCAAAATAAAAAATTATAGGAACATTACAGCACAGTGCAGGCTCTCAGTGTCGTGCCCCCCAGCTCTGTCCCATCCCAAGATCAAGCCAACCCACTCCCTATCATTCTGGCCTGCTCCATGTGCCTATCCAAATAACCGTCTGAAAGTTCCTAAAGTGTCCGATTCCACCATCACAGCAACCCCAGCCACTCTCTGAGTGAAGAATCTACCTGGGACATCCCGCCGTCAACCTTATCTGCCGATTATTCACCCTATTGCCCTTCGACTGACATTTACGTGGAGCCTAGGGACCAAAAAAAGACAGCAACCTTGTCCAAAAGAACCTCTGTGGCCACCACTGTCTCTGGAAATTTTCTTCTTTGGTTTGTTTTGCAAACAGCGCCAGGGACCCGGGTTCGCTTCCAGCCTTGGGTCACTGTCTGTGTGGAGTTTGCACATTCTCCCCATGTCTGCACGGGTTTCCTAGGGGTGCTCCGGTTTCCTCCCACGGTCCAAAGATGTGTGGGTTACGTGGATTGGCCACGGTAAATTGCCCCTGATTTTTTTGATTTGATTTATTATTGTCACATATATCGGTATACAGTGAAAAGTATTGTTTCTTGCATGCTATATAGACAACGTATACCGTTCATAGAGAAGGAAAGGAAAGGGTGCAGAAGGTAGTGTTATCGTCATAGCTAGGGTGTAGAGGAAGATCAACTTAATGTGAGGGAGGTCCATTCAGAAGTCTGACGGCAGCAGGGAAGAAGCTGCTTTGTCAGGGCAGCGGGAAGTGTAGACAGAGTCAATGGATGGGAGGCTGGTTTGCGTGATAGACTGGACTACATTCATAACTCTTGGTAGTTTCTTGTGGTGGTGGACAGATCAGGAGCCACACCAAGTTGTGATACAGCACCACTGCCTCACAGCACCAGGGACTGGGCTCAAGTCCAGCCTCAGGTCACTGTCTGTGCGGAGTCTGCACATTCTCCCCGTGTCTGCATGGGTTTCCTCCACGTGCTCCGGTTTCCTCCCACAGTCCAAAGATGTGCAGGGTAGGCGGATTGGCTGCGCTAAGTTGCCCTTTACTGTCCAAAGGGCAGCGTGGTGGCGTGGTGGTTAGCACTGCTGCATCACAGCTTCAGGGACCTGGGTTCGAATCCCAGCTCGGGTTACTGTCTGTGCGGAGTTTGCACATTCTCCCCGTGTCTGCGTGGGTTTCCTCCGGGTGCTCCGGTTTCCTCCCACAGTCCAAAGATGTGCAGGGTAGGTTGATTGGCCGTGCTAAAATTGTCCCTTAGTGTCCTGGGATGTCTAGGTTAGAGGGATTAGCGGGTAAATGTGTAGGGATAAGGGGGTAGGGCCTGGGTGGGATTGTGGTCGGCACAGACTCGATGGGCCGAAGGGCCTCTTTCTGCGCTGTTGGGTTCTATGATTCTATGAGATGTGCAGCTTAGGGGAATTAGCGGTAACAATATGTGGGCTTGCGGGGTTAGGGCCTGGGTAAGATGTTGGAGAGTCAGTACAACCCAGACGGGCCGAATGGCCTCCTTCTCCATTATAGGGATTCTGTTCTACAAATATTCTTTCATAGGAGTTGGGCATTGCTGGCAAGGTCAACTTTTGTTGCCTATCCCTAATTGCCCCAGGCAGGCTTGTTAGACTATTCCATAGTCAGTCCACACTGTGGGGTGTGGGGCGGTGATGGGCAGCGTAGATTGGTGAGTGGACTGTATGAGTGACCCTCCTGCATCTCAGAAGGGCCGTAGGATTGATCACTCAGCACACACCTCACTTCATTTATAGATTCACAGAGGTTTACAGCAGGGAAACAGGCCCTTCAGCCCAACTTGTCCATGCTGCCCTCTTTTTTAACCATGAAGTTAGTCCCAGTTGCCCGCGTTTGGCCCATATCCCTCGCTTTACCTGCAAAGCACTTCAGTCACATCCGGTAGGAAAATAACAGACGGGAATCAGCGAAATGTGGCAAACCTGCGCATGGGAAACGGTCAACAAAATGTCTCGTGGGGCCACGCGAATTGGGGGATAGAACCCTGGTGTCAGAGCAGGCTTGATGGGCCGAAGGGCCTGGGCCTGTTCCTGTACTGCTCTTTGTTCTGTGTCCTTTGTTATAGAGGCTGGTAGCAGAGCAGGCTCGATGGGCTGAATGGCCTCCCTCCCTGCTCCTAATCTGAGCATGTCAGGAACCGGACAGTCAAACAGAGGAAACAGCAAATGGCCGGGTCTATTTTAGGGACTTGTATGCGTTTGGAGATTGACCTCGAGTCCAGGGTTGCTGCAGCTGTCAAAATGAACATGTACCAGAGGCAGAGAATAGATACAAGGGCAGGAAAACCCCCCCCAAGCCAGCAACTCCCCAAAACCCAGCCTTCTGCAATGTCTGATGTATTTGTTTATTGTTCTGAATGTATTAGTGAAAATCCTACACAGATAAAGCATATCATAAATAGGGAAGGAAAGGAGAGGGTGCGGAATGTAGTGTTACAGCCATAGCTAGTGTGCAGAGAAAGATCAACTTAATGCGAGGTAGGTCCATTCAAAAGTCTGATGGCAGCAGGGAAGAAGCTGTTCTTGACTCGGTCGGTACGTGACCTCAGACTTTTGTATCTTTTTCCCAAGGGAAGAAGGTGGAAGAGAGAATGTCCGGGGTATGTGGGGTCCTTGATTATACTGGCTGCTTTTCCAGGGCAGCGGGAAGTGCAGACAGCGTCAGTAAGTGGAATGCTGGTTTCAGCGATGGACTGATCCTTTGTAGTTTGTTGCGGAATCTGAAACAGAAACAGAAAATGCTTTAAAAACTCAGCAGGTCTGACAGCATCGGTGGAGAGAGAAACAGATTTGGAGGCAGATTTGGATGGGGGTGACATGGTGGCACTGTGGTTAGCACTGCTGCCTCACAGCGCCAGGGACCTTCCCTTCATTGGGTCACTGTCTGTCTGGAGTTTGTATGTTCTCCCCATGTTTGTGTGGGTTTCCTCTGGGTGCTCTGGTTTCCTCCCACAGTCCAAATATGTGTAGATTTGGTAGATTGGCCATGCTAAATTGTCTCTTAGTGCCCAAAGATGTGCAGCTTAGGTGGATTGGCCATGCTAAATTGCCCCTTAGTGTCCAAAGATGTGCAGGTTAGGTAGATTGGCCATGCTAAATTGCCCCTTAGTGTCCAAAGATGTGCAGGTTAGGTAGATTGGCCATGCTAAATTGCCCCTTATGTAGGTTAGGGGGATTAGTGGGGTAAATATGTGGGGTTATGGGAATAGGGCCTGGGTGGTGTGCTGAGTTGGTACAGACTCAATGGGCCGAATAGCCTCCTTCTGCACTGTAGGAATTCTATGAGTCTCTCTCTTTTGGCTAGAACACTGACTCATCCAGACTTGAAACACTAACTCTGTTTCTCTCTCCACAGATGCTGCCAGACCTGCTGAGATTTTCCAGCATTTTTCTGTTCCTACATTGTGAAAACCCATCTGGTTCACTCATGTCCAAGAAACAGTCCTTTTCACTGTATACTAATACATGTGACAACAATAAATCAAATTAAATTCAACAGGACAGACTTCCAGTTAGTTTCCAAGGTTATTTATCAGGATCTTTCTGTGAATCGGAAAGACTGAAACCAGGATTCTGCTGTGGCCAGAAAGCTCAGTGAGGATAAGAAAAGCTCCTTCCAGTGTGAAAGCTGCTTGGAAAGTGGGTCAGTGGGCTGGGGAACACATTGGGTGTTGCTGAATCACATGGGGCTGTAACACCAAGTCTGTGCCCTCGGCAAGACAAACATGGAACTTTTAACAGATACCGACGGAGTGTGAGAGAGAGAGACAGAGGGAGAGAGAGGGGAGAGACAGACAGAGAGCGAGAGAGAGAGAGAAAGACAGAGAGAGAGAGACAGAGACAGAAAGAGAGAGCGAGAGAGAGAGAGAGAGAGACAGAGAGAGAGAGAGACAGAGAGAGAGAGAGACAGAGAGAGAGAGACAGGGAGAAAGAGATTATGTGAGAGAGAGAGTGTGTGTGAGAAAGGGAGAGAGAGAGAGTGAGAATGAGAGAGTGTGTGAGAGAGAGCGTGTGTGAGAGAGAGCGTGTGTGAGAGAGAAAGAGTGTGTGTGAAAGAGAGAGTGTGTGTGATAGAGAGAGGGAGAGATAGTGTGGGAGAGTGTGTGTATGTGAGAGGGTGTGTGAGTGCATTGTGTGTGTATGAGAGAGAGTGTGTGTGTGTGTGAGTGTTTATATTTGTGTGAGTGTGAGAGTGTGTGTGTGTGTGTGTGTGTGTGTGAGAGAGTGTGTGTATATGTGTGTGTGTGTGTGTGAGAGTGTGTGTGTGTATGTGTGTGTGTGTGTGTGTGTGTGGGAGAGAGTATGTATGAGAGAGAACGTGTGTAGGAGAGGGTATGTGTTTGAGAGTGTGTGTGAGTGAGTGCGTGTGAGAGAGTGTGTGAGTGCATCTGTGTGCGTGAGAGTGTGCATGTGAGAGAGTGTGTGTCCTTTGTCTAGGGATATGGGGAAAAGGCAGGGGATTGACACTAAACCATGATGGAGGTGGCACGATGGCACAGTGGTTAGCACTGCTCCCTCACAGCACCAGGGACATGGGTTTGATTCCTGGCTCGGGTCACTGTCTGTATGGAGTCTGCATGTTCTCCCTGTGTCTGCATGGGTTTCCTCCAGGTGCTCCGGTTTCCTCCCACAGTCCAAAGATGCGCGGGTTAGGTTGTGACAATAATAAATCAAATCCATGCTAAATTGCCCCTTAGTGCCAGGGGGACTAGCTAGGGTAAATACACAGGGGACAGGGATAGGGCATGGGTGAGACTGTTGTCGGTGCAGGCTCGATGGGCCGAATGGCCTCCTTCTGCACTGTAGAGATTCTATGATGCTCATTTGGAGAGCCAACGCAGACACGATGGGCCGAATGGCCTCCTTCTGTGCTGTAACAATGCTGTGATCTTCCAGAGGTGGATGTGAGGATCTGTCAGTGATGAGGAAGGTGTAACGTGACACTGGTGAATGACACCTTTTACAGTAATCGGACTGGAGGATAGTGTTTCTATCTCTACCTCAGGGTTACTGCAGTCTAAGGCAGGTGGATGGGCCCAGATCGCATTCCCGTAATTCTAATTCACACAGCGCCATTGACAAGGTTGAAGAGTTGGCACCTCAACGTCCCTCTTCTCAATGACTCCCAATTAATATTTCATCTTCGGAAATGTTCGCTGAAGATTCATTGGAATGGAATAATATTCTCGGTGCAGTCCACTGAGATCTTTTCACCTGCGATATCTCCAATAATGTGAAGGAATTAGAGGCCTTAACTCTCGGACCCTGTTCACCAGTGCGAATCAGTCACCATTCCTGCTGCTGGCCCACAATGCCCTTCAGGAAGCGGGTAAGGGGTCGGGGGGGGAGGTTCCAGTTTCAAATATCATTTGTGGCTTGTGCGTCTCACAAACACGCCCAGCATCTGCGGGATGTTGGCAGGGTGAGTGTGGAGAGAATGTTCCCTCTTGTGGGGGAACCTAGAACTGGGGGGGGGGACGGGGGAGGGTCACCGTCTAAAAATAAAGGGTTGCTCAATTTAAGGCAACCCATTTTTCTCTCAGAGGGTCGTGTGTCTCTGCAATTCACTGATTTGATTTGACTTATTATTGCCACGTGTATTGGAATAGAGTGAAAATATTGTTTCTTACGTGCGATAGAGATAAAGCATACTGTTTATAGAGTACATAGGGAAGAAGGGAAGGAGAGGGTGCAGAATATACTGTTATAGTCATAGCTCGGGTGTAGAGAAAGATAAATATTGATTTGATTTATTATTGAAGCATGTATTGGGATACAGTGAAAAATATTGTTTCTTGCAAGCAATGCACTCAAAGCATACTGTTCATAGAGTACATAAGGGTGAAAGAAAGGAGAGAGTGCAGAATGTAGTGTTACAGTCACAGAGAAAGATCAGCTTAATATTTGATTTGATTTATTATTGTCACGTATTGGGATACAGTGAAAAGCATTGTTTCTTGCGTGCTGTACAGACAAAGCATACCATTCATAGAGTACACAGGGAAGAAGGAAAAGAGAGCGTGTGAAATATAGTGTTACAATCACAGAGAAAGATCAGCTTAATATTTGATTTGATTTATTATTGTCACATATTGGGAGTCACAGGGAAAGGTCAGCTCAATATAGGGTTGGTCCATTCAAAAGTCTGAGGGCAGCAGGGAAGAAGCTTTTCTTGAGTCAGTTGGTACGTGACCTCAGACTTTTATATCTTTTTTCCTCAAAAGGTGGTGGAAGAGAGTTTTTGAATATTTTGAAGGTGAGGTGGACAGATTCTTGGTAAGCAAGGGGGTGACAGGTTACAGAGGGTAGGCAGGAATTGAGGCAGTAATCAGAACAGCCAGGAACATCCATTCTGTGAACTCTCCACATAGTTCAACTTGATTTATCCAGTCTGTATTAAACCCTCCCCCCATGGTCACACCTTTCTGATAAACTCCCATTATATCTTTCTTTATGCTCCATCCTGCCAAGCAGTTACTGTTAGGAGGCTTGTACGCCACTCCTATAAGTGATTCCATGCCTTTATCGTTTCTCAGCTCTACCCAAACCATCTCTCCATCCTGGTTTCCTGAACTTGGGCCATCCCTCACGATTGTGCTAATGCCATCATTAGTTAACAGAGCCACCATGTCCCAGATTCCTGTCCTTCCGGAATGTCACATACCCTTCAACATTCAGGCTCCAATCAATGTCATCCTGCGACCGTCTCTCTGTACCTGCTATCAGATATTGCTTATTTATTTCCAGTTCAACTCATCCGTTTTGTTTTGAATATTAAGTGTATTAGGGTAACAGAGCCTTTGGTTTTAGACTGAGGTCTCAGATAGACCTGATAGCCTCAAGATATCTAATTTTCTTCCCTAAAGGATAGTGGGGAATGGCTAAGAAAGAGGGATTGTTCATGGAATCAAAGAATCCCTATAAAGCAGACAGAGACCATTCGGCCCACTGAGTCTCCGACAGAGCATCTTACAGAGGACCACCCCTACCCTATCCAACCAATCCCACAAATTTACCCATCAATCAACTTAACCTACACATCTTTGGACACTAAGGGGCAATTTAGCATGGCCAATCCACCTAACCTGCACATCTTTGGACACTAAGGGGCAATTTAGCACGGCCAATCCACCCAACCTGCACATCTTTGGTCACTAGGGGGCAATTTAGCATGGCCAATCCATATAACCTGCACATCTTCAGACACTAAGGGGCAATTTAGCATGGCCAATCCACCTAATCCACACATCTTTGGACACTAAGGGGCAATTTAGCATGGCCAATCTACCTAATCTGCACATCTTTGGACACTAAGGGGCAATTTAGCATGGCCAATCCCCCTAACCTGCTCACCTTTGGACACCAGGGGGCAATTTAGCATGGCCAATCCATCTAACCTGCACATCTTTGGACACTAAGGGGCAAGTTAGCATGGCCAATCCACCCCGCCTGCACATCTTTGGGCTGTGTGAGTTAACTGGATCACCCGGAGGAAACCCACGCAGACATGGGGAGAATGTGCAGAGTCCGCACAGACAGTCACTCAAGGCCAGGATCGAACCTTGGCGCTGTGAGGTGTCAGTGCTAACCACTCTGCCACCGTGGCTTTCAGCAAGACATTTCCTTGCCCATGTTTGACCCAAAACTGTGAGCCTTCATGGTCAAATGTTAGAAACCTCCCAGAGATATCTCTCCTCCCCAACCCCTAACCCCACAGTCACTAATTTATTCTTATCTGTGGTGGGCTGTTCGAAGGTACTTAGCTGGCTTTGGAGCTCTCTGGGACATGCTGAGGTGCAACGTCAGATCCCAATTCTTTCTTGAAGTGTTCTAATCGGTCCATTTTGTTCCTTCAGTGAGATGGCTGCATCTTTTGTCGAGGAGATTGAGGACAAGATTAGGAGAAAGGTTTTATCAAAAAGGATCCGAATTTCAGAGTATTTTGGAGATTACGACAAGTTACGTTCAGAATATATCACACGTAAGTCCAAAAACCTGTACCTGAAAAACCAGCTGGAAAATTATCAGGGTTAATTGTTGGTGTCGGTGGAGGGGAGATGGAGATATAGGTGGTAGAATGATGTACTGTTAGCGTCATTCAATCAGTCATCCAGACACCCAAGCTAATGCGTTTTGGTTCAAATCCCACCATTGCAGATGGAATTTAAATTCAATGGATAAAATCTGGAGTTATAAAACAATCTCAGTCACGGTGACCGTGACAACTGTCATTGATTGTCGGAAACACCATCTGCTTCATGGATGTCCTATAGGGAAGGAAATCTGCCATCCTTATCTGGCCAGGCCTAAAATCCTCGGACCAAATGGAAGTTTGCTCCTTAGTTCCAGGGGGATTAGCGAGGTAAATAAGTGGGCTTATGGGGATAGGGCCTGGGTGGGACTGTTGTCAGTGTAGACTTGATGGGCTGAATGGCTTCCTTCTGCACTCTATGATTCTATGAACCCCTACAGTGCAGAAAGAGGCCATTTGGCCCATTCAGTCCCCACCAGCCCCCTGACAAAGTATCCCACCCAGGCTCCGTCCCCGCCCTATCCTCAGAACCTCGTGCATTTAGCATGGCCAATCTGCACCTCTTGGGACGCAAAGGGGCAGTGGTCAATGCACATAACCTACACATCTTTGGGACTGTGGGAGGAAACCGGAGCACCCAGAGGAAACCAATGCCAAATCCTATATTTGCTTAGCAAATGTTTTCCAACCAAGGTGGCACAGTGGTTAGCAGGGCTGCCTCACAGCGCCAAGGATCCGGGTTCAATTCTGGCCTCAGGTCACTGTCTGTGTGGAGTTTGCACGTGCTCCCTGTGTCTGTAAAAAAAAAGTAACGTTTATTTATTAGTTATAAGTAAAGCTTACATTAACACTGCAATGAAGTTACTGTGAAAATCCCGTAGTCGCCACATTCCGGCACCTGTTTGGGTTACACTGAGGGAGAATTTAGCACGGCCAATGCACCCTAACCCGCATGTCTTTCAGACTGTGGGGGGGAACTGGAGCACCCGGAAGAAACCCACGCAGACACGGGGAGAACGTGCAGACAGTGACCCAAGCTGGGAATCGAACCCGGGTCCCTGGCGCGGTGAGGCAGCAGTGCTGACCGTCACCACGCAGCACAGAGTTACAGTGGCTGGTAGAAGGATTAGAGAAGACAAGAGGATAACGGCATTGATCAAACTGGCTGAGGGCGGCTAGAGTAACGTGGGCTAGGATGGACGTTGAAGTTTATTGGACTCTGTTGCTTAGTGCTACACTAGCTGGTGTAGAACCCTCACCAACGCCACTCCGTAAACCCCCTCCGTGTGTAACAATCCGGGGAAAATCCATT
Source organism: Carcharhinus amblyrhynchos (assembly GCF_965287045.1). Lineage (NCBI taxonomy): Eukaryota > Metazoa > Chordata > Chondrichthyes > Carcharhiniformes > Carcharhinidae > Carcharhinus > Carcharhinus amblyrhynchos. Next base: position 19,521,430 of record NC_137354.1, read on the forward strand.
TCCTTCCGCATCGAGCACTCCTAACACGTATTTCACTCTTCCTTACAGGATCTCAGTTTATTCGATGCTTGGACCAGACCGTGGGGATTCAGTTCAGCCAAGCGGAGAGGGAGGCCCTGCTTAACAAATACGATCTCAAGTGTGACGGGACAATCAACTACAAACACTTCAGCAATGTCATCGAGAAAGGTGGGTGAAGATGCCGGGAAGCCGGGGAGGGTGGGGATGGCAGAATTCCACAAAGTGGGATAGACGCAGGCTGAAGCAAAGTCCCACCTTTTGAGACTCCCTGGTGCGCGCAGTCGCGTACCCCTTTGTCCGCCCGATCAGCCATTGTTCACCACCTGCAGTTTTAACCGTCAAACAAAATAAAACTGTGGAAAATTCTGGAAAAGACGGAGGACTGGAAATAAAAGTCATCCCGGCAGTCTCTTGGCTTCCTCTAACTCCTATACAACATAGGACATAGACCCCTACAGTGCGGAGAGAGGCCCTTCGGCCCATCGAGTCTGCACCAAACACAATCCCATCCTACCCCCACATCCCTACATATTAAACCCACTAATCCCTCTAACCTACACATCCCTGGACACTAAGGGGCAATTTCTTAGCACGGCCAATCAACCTAACCCGTACATCTTTGGACTGTGGGAGGAAACCGGAGCACCCGGAGGAAACCTACGCAGACACGGGGAGAACGTGCAAACTCCACACAGACAGTGACCCGAGCCGGGAATCGAACCCAGGACCCGTGAAGCAGAGGTGCTAACCACTGTGCCACCTGTGGGGCTCAATTATAATCAACAAGTGTGCTTTAACTTGGACTTGTTCTGTTTTTAATACAACTCAGGTTAAATGTGCACACTAATTGCTGAGCGGGCTAGTTTGACAGCAGACAGTTGCTGTTCCTAAAGTTAGAGGTTTAAGTTTTGCCCTTTCGAACTGAAGGTTAAAAATAGCAAACTTTCCCAGACCTGTCAGTCCCTTCCTACACACAGGGTAGAATGAGGTGCCCCCCCATTGCAAATGGAGCCTAAACCCATTCTGCACTGAGCCCAGGGGTAGATTGCTGTTGTGCACAGGCATACAGGTACTGAGGAGGCCCTGTGGCGCAGTGGGTTCGTTTCCCTGCCTCCGAGCCGGTGGTTTAAGTCTCACCGCAGGACTCGATGGTCAAGGAAGGTGCGTTCATAAGGTGAGTGTCAACCTGTAAATCCTTTCAAACACGCCAGCGGCTGATGGTAAGAGCGGGAGAGACTCCTGGTCAGTCACACTTGATGTGGGGTATACAATCCTATAGTGCAGGAAAAGGCCATTTGGCCCATTGAGCCTGCACCAACAATCCCAATGTTGTGGAGATGCCGGTGTTGGACTGGGATAAACACCACTGTTGTGAGACTTCCAACAATCCCACCCAGGCCCTATCCCCGTAATCCCATGCATTTACCCTTGCTAATCCCCCTGACAGTAAGGGTCAGTTTAGCACGGCCAATCCACCTCAACTGGACATGTTCGGATTTGAGAGAAGCCTCTATTCTATTGTAGCTAAAGATATTAATCTGTTTATCCATAATCCTGCACGTAGGGTGCTAACTTATAGCGTTTGAGAGAGATGAGACTGTTTCTGCGGGAACTTCCGGTCTCGGGGCATGAGCAGCCGGAGAATCCCGCCCAAATACTGCGGATGCCGGAATCTGAAAGAAAAGTCGCTGGAAAATCTCTGCGGGTCTGGCAGCGTCTGCAGAGAGAGAGTAGAGCCAACCTTTCCCAGCGATTTGTCTTTCAGATTCCGGCATCCGCAGTATGTGGGCGGGATTCTCCGGCCGCTCGTGCCCCGAGACCGGAAGTTCCCGCCCGAGCTTTAGACAGTCCTCCGAACTTTCTGTCTCGCCCGCTACGATTCCCGTGACGGATGGGACGGGAGATTCCCACACCGTTATCATTGTTCCTGCATTAATTCCATGTCGATTTTATTAATAGGTTTCGATGCCAATAACTTGAAGGTAGACCCGAGTCTACAGGTAGTGGAAGCTCCAGCATTGTGAGTAGAACCAATCATTCTGACAGCAACCACTTCTGCCAATGATCAGAGAGGTTTACAGCATGGAAACAGGCCCTTCAGCCCAACTTGTCCATGCCATCCCTTTTCTCTTAACCACTAAGACCGTCCCGATTGCCCGCGTTTGGCCCATATCCCTCTACACCCATCCTACCCTCTCTAAATCCTTTTTAATAGACAAAATTGTACCCGTCTCCACCTCTGGCAGCTCGTTCCAGACACTCACCACCCTCTGTGTGTAAAAGCTGCCCCTCTGGACACTTTAGCATCTCTCCCCTCTCACCTTAAACCTGTGCCCTCGAGTTTTAGACTTCCCTACCTTTGGGAAAAGATATTGACCATCTAGCTGATCTGTATCCCTCAATATTTTGCAGACCTCTATAAGGTCACCCCTAAGTTCCAGGGGAAAAAACATCCCAGTCTATCCAATCTCTCCTTATAACTCAATCCATCAAGTCCCAGTAGCATCCTAGTAAATCTTTTCTGCACTCTTTCTAGTTTAATAATATCCTTTCTATAAGAGGGTGACCAGAATTGCACACAGTATTCCAAGTGTGACCTTACCAATGTCTTGTACAACTTCAACAAGACATCCCATCTCCTGTATTCAATGTTCTGATCAATGAAACCAAGCATGCTGAATACCACCTTCACCACCCTGTCCACCTGTGACTCCACTTTCAAGGAGCTATGAACCTGTACTCCTAGATCTCTTTGTTCTGTAACTCTCCCCAAATGCCCTACCATTAACTGAGTAAGTCCTGCCCTGGTTCAATCTACCAAAATACATCACCTCACATTTGTCTAAATTAAACTCTATCTGCCATTCATCAGCCCACTGGCCTCAATTGATCAAGATGTGCAATTTCTAAGGGATTTTATTACTGATTTTGGACCCAGTTGGAGTTAGATCCTGTATTAAAATAGCAAGCTCTCACTTTGCAATCGAAATGAATGGGGAAGAGAGTCTTTTCCCAAATAAGAAAGGGAGTTTAGAAGTTCGGAACGATTGCTAAAATCGCAGCCCGTGGGTTCAACACTGATGGTGGGTGCGAAGGAAAGTGAATGTGTTTCCTGTTGCAGTGACAGTGTTTGACTTGTTGAGCCCAAAGTAGTGTTCAAGGTATATAACGACTGAAACTAGTACGTGATTGGGGCTGTTATCTTTGCAGCCTTGGAGAAATCATCCCTGAAAATGATCCCGACACCATGAGGTGTATCGAAAGCCTCATGAAGCAACTGTCCATCTACTATAAATACCACGGGACTGACATCCTATCTCCATTCCAGGATTTTGACAAGCAAAACACTGGCACGCTGACAGAGAGTCAGGTAAGACTGATAGCCAGCGAGTTAGGGAAGTCAGAACTTTCAATCTAATATTGGTCTGAAGACCATATCGCCTACGGGCCTAAAGTCAATCTGGAGTCAGTCACCCGGTGTTTAACATAACCACAAGGTGATGAGACGGAAAGCAAGAGGGGGATGCCAGGGAACATTCAACATTGGCCATCACCACCCGTGTGGGATCAGATCACTCCCTCTCATTTATCGACAGGTTATGGTGCAGAAGAGGCCTCAGACCACCCTGACTTGGAAATATAACACCGTTCCTTCACAGTCACTGGGTCAAAATCCTGGAATTCCCTCCCTACCAGTATCGTGGGTCAACCCACAGCACGTAGACAGCAGCAATTCAAGACGGCAGCTCACCACCACCTTCTCAAGGGGCAATTAGGGATGGGCAATAAATGCTGGCCAGCCAGCGATGCCCATGTCCCACAAATGAATGTAGAAGAAAAGAGTATAAAAGAGGGTAGGCACAGTGGTTAGCACTGCTGCCTCACAGCGCCAGGGACCTGGGTTCAATTCCGGCCTCGGGTCACTGACTGAGTTTGCATGCTGTCTCCATGTCTGCACGGGTTTCCTCCGGATGCTCCGGTTTCCTCCCACAGTCCAAAGATGTGCAAGTTAGGGGGATTGGCCATGCTAAATGTGTGAGGTTAGGGGGATATGGTGGAGAGTGGGCCGGGATAAGATTCCCTGTTAGAGAGTCAGTACAGACTCGATGGGCTGAATTACCTCTTCTACACTGAAGTGATTGTATGATTCTATCTTCTTGACAACTGGGGGAAAGTTATTGTGCTCAGAAGGAAAAGAGCAAATTAATTGAAGCCCTATCAGGGGAATTGTGTTCTGTATTCCCCATTCCGTCTCAATTTGCTCTAATTTAGTTAACAACTGTTAATTGGATCATTACGCTGTAAGCAGTTCCTTCAGTCAGGTTATTAGTTCCCGGCTAATGTATTTTAATGCATTATAGATTTAGTATTCTATAATGTTATGGAGATTGGTTTAGCTCAGTTAGCTGGACGGCAGGTTTGAGGGTGTTGATGGGGGGGACAGTGTAGAGGGAGCTTTACTCTGTATCTAACCCCGTGCTGTACCTGTCCTGGGAGTGTTTGATGGGGGGGACAGTGTAAAGGGAGCTTTACTCTGTATCTAACCCCATGCTGTACCTGTCCTGGGAGTGTTTGATGGGGACAGTGTAGAGGGAGCTTTACTCTGTATCTAACCCCATGTTGTACCTGTCCTGGGAGTGTTTGATGGGGGACAGTGTAGAGGGAGCTTTATTTTGTACCCAACCCCGTGCTGTCCCTGTCCTGGGAGTGTTTGATGGGGACAGTGTAGAGGGAGCTTAACTCTGTATCTAACCCCATGCTGTACCTGTCCTGGGAGTGTTTGATGGGGACAGTGTAGGGGGAGCTTTACTCTGTATCTAACCCCGTGCTGTACCTGTCCTGGGAGTGTTTGATGGAGGACAGTGTAGAGAGAGCTTTACTCTGTATCTAACCCCGTGCTGTACCTGTCGTGGGAGTGTTTAATGGGGGGACAGTGCAGAGGGAGCTTTACTCTGTATCTAACCCCGTGCTGTACCTGTCCTGGGAGTGTTTGATGGGGGGACAGTGTCGTGGGAGCTTTCCTCTGTATCTAACCCCGTGCTGTACCTGTCCTGGGAGTGTTTGTTGGGGGACAGTGTCGAGGGAGCTTTCCTCTGTATCTAACCCCATGCTGTACCTGTCCTGGGAGCGTTTGATGGGGGGACAGTGCAGAGGGAGCTTTCCTCTGTATCTAACCCCGTGCTGTACCTGTCCTGGGAGTGTTTGATGGGGACAGTGTAGAGGGAGCTTAACCCTGTATCTAACCCCATGCTGTACCTGTCCTGGGAGTGTTTGATGGGGGGACAGTGTCGTGGGAGCTTTCCTCTGTATCTAACCCCGTGCTGTACCTGTCCTGGGAGTGTTTGTTGGGGGACAGTGTCGAGGGAGCTTTCCTCTGTATCTAACCCCGTGCTGTACCTGTCCTGGGAGTGTTTGATGGGGGGACAGTGCAGAGGGAGCTTTACTCTGTATCTAACCCCGTGCGGTACCTGTCCTGGGAGTGTTTGATGGGGGGACAGTGTAGAGGGAGCTTTACTTTGTACCCAACCCCGTGCTGTCCCTGTCCTGGGAGTGTTTGATGGGGACAGTGCAGAGGGAGCTTTACTCTGTATCTAACCCCGTGCTGTACCTGTCCTGGGAGAGTTTGATGGGGGACAGTGTAGAGGGAGCTTAACTCTGTATCTAACCCCATGCTGTACCTGTCCTGGGAGTGTTTGATGGGGACAGTGTAGGGGGAGCTTTACTCTGTATCTAACCCCGTGCTGTACCTGTCCTGGGAGTGTTTGATGGGGACAGTGTAGGGGGAGCTTTACTCTGTATCTAACCCCATGCTGTACCTGTCCTGGGAGTGTTTGATGGGGACAGTGTAGGGGGAGCTTTACTCTGTATCTAACCCCGTGCTGTACCTGTCCTGGGAGTGTTTGATGGAGGACAGTGTAGAGGGAGCTTTACTCTGTATCTAACCCCGTGCTGTACCTGTCGTGGGAGTGTTTAATGGGGGGACGTGCATGCAGAGGGAGCTTTACTCTGTATCTAACCCCATGCTGTACCTGTCCTGGGAGTGTTTGATGGGGGGACAGTGTCGTGGGAGCTTTCCTCTGTATCTAACCCCGTGCTGTACCTGTCCTGGGAGTGTTTGATGGGGGACAGTGTAGAGGGAGCTTTACTCTGTATCTAACCCCGTGCTGTACCTGTCCTGGGAGTGTTTGATGGGGGGACAGTGTAGAGGGAGCTTTACTCTGTATCTAACCCCATGCGGTACCTGTCTTGGGAGTGTTTGATGGGACGGTGTAGAGAGAGCTTTACTCTGTATCTAACCCCACGTACCGGCTTCATGAATGCCCCACCTTCTCAATCTTGCCCCTCACCTGAGGTGTGGTGACCCTCAGGTAAAACCGCCTCCAGTCACTTCTCTCCCGCCTCAAAGGGGTCCTCTGGGATTCTGGCGATTTTGTCTACAATTTGACATATTGTAGCTGACATCTCTTAATCGTTCTTCTCCACCAGGGACATGGACAATGCATAAGGTTTCAGGGTCCGTGAACAGGTTATATCCAATGGGGAAGGATGTTGGGATGAAGGGAATGATTGGAGCAGGAGGAACCCTGGCTTGGCCGGAGCCCCAGGTTGAATGGATGATCCATTAGTGGGTCCAACATCACAAAAATCCCCAGGGCTGACACTCGGGGGTGGGGGTCAGCTGGATGTTGGGTAAACTGGGTTTATGGGGAAAACTCAACATTCCAACCATCGTTTTGTCGGTTCTTCCTTTGGGTTGGTTTTGTAAAGGTCATTGAGGCAGTGATATTAGGGTTGGCGGTGGTTCCAGTGCTAACACACTGCGTGATAGTGAGAAGATCTCGTGCCCTGTCGTCATATAGCAGCCTCTGAGCTGGAAGCCCTTGTCTCATAGGATCCCTACAGGACTATTTGGCCCATTGAGCCTTCACCCCCAACAACAATCCCAGCCAGGACCTATCCCCGTAACCCCACATATTCTCCCTGCTCGTCTCCCTGACACTGAGGGGCAATCTAGCATGGCCAATCACCTGATGAAGGGACAGCGCTCCGAAAGCTAGTGGTGTTTGCTACCAAATAAACCTGTTGGACTTTAACCTGGTGTTGTCAGACTTCTTACTGTCCTGGGAGGAAGCTCGGTTACGGTGGGCGAGAGAGATGAAATCTTTAGCAAGAGAAGGAAGGTGAAAGAGAAAAACAGAGAGAGAGAGAAAGAGAGTGGGAGAGAGAGGGGATGAACTCACCCCTTTCGCCTGGGCCTGATTATATTCTGGGGCTTTGCTTTTGTTACTTTGACATTTTGGGGAGTTATATTTACATCAATGGGGCGACTGTGCCTCCCCCCAGGTGAGTAACTGAGTGCGGGTCACAGTCTCTGCTGCGGGTTACCAAACATGGGGAGGCAGCTGAGTTTTAAACACAAGTCTCCATGGAACTTGAATCCAGTTGTACAATATTCCATTGAATCGTAGGATCCCCACAGGGCTGCACATCAAGTCTGCACTGATCACAATCCCATCCAACCCCTAAACCCCACACATTCTCCTGACGCTAAGGGGCAATTCAGTACGGCCAATCAGCCTAACCTGCACATCTTTTGGAGTGTGGGAGGAAACCGGGGCACCCGGAGGAAACCCATGCAGACACGGGGAGAATGTGCAGCCTCCACACAGACAGCCGGGATTCGAACCCGGGTCCCTGATGCTAAGAGGCAGCGGTGCTAACCACCGTGCCACCCCAGCTGAAGCTGAGATGTATTCATCATAGAATCGTAGAAATCCTACAGTGCAGGAAGAGGCCCTTCGGCCCATCGAGTCTGCAGTGAACACAATCCCACCCAGGCCCTACCCCCGTATCCCTGTATATTTACCCACTAATCCCTCTAACCTACACATCTCAGGGCACTAAGGGGCAATTTTTGCATGGCCAATCAACCTAACCCGCACATCTTTGGACTTCAGGTTTACAAAGCAGCAGATGAATTGATTTCACACACTACTGCGACCCAGGAGGGTGTGCGCTGACTACGCTGAGGACTGAACAGGCTTTACTACAAACACTACAAGACAGAAACAGCTCCTTAGGCCGACTATTCTCACCTACTGGTCATTTTCCATAGATCAGTTGTCTCCTCTGTTCCCCCATTTCCTTTTCCCAAAGCCACAGCCCTATCCTCCACTTACTCTGTGTTTCAAACACTAACTCTGATTGATAATACTGGCCAGGGCCAACATTAATTATATTTATTTATCATTTTGTCACAAGTAGGCTTACATTAACACTGCAATGAAGTTACTGTGAAAATCCCCTACTCGCCACACTCTGGCGCCTGTTCGGGTTACACTGAGGGAGAACTTAGCACAGCCAATGCACCCTAACCAGCACGTCTTTCAGACTGTGGGAGGAAACAGGGTCCTTTAAGGGACTTCTGGATGAGTACATGGGACTCAATAAGATCGAGGGTTATAGGTAAGCCTAGTAGGTAGGGATATCATCGGCGCAACTTGTGGGCCGAAGGGCCTGTTTGTGCTGTAGTTTTTCTATGTTCCATGAAACCAGAGCACCCAGAGGAAACCCACGCAGATATGGGGAGAACTGGGGTGTGCCTCACATAGACAGTGACCGAAGCCGGGAATTGAACCCGGATCCCTGATATTGTGAGGCAGCAGCACTCACCCACTGTGCCACCCATTATTGTCCAGCCCTAACTGCCCTTGACAAGGTGGTGGTGAGCTGCCTTCTTGAACCACCACAGTCTGTGTGGTGTAGGTACACCCAAAGTGCAGTTAGGTGGAGGGGAGTACCAGGATTTTGACCCAGTGACAGTGAAGGAACGGTCGATATATTCCCAAGTCAGGATGATGCATGACTTGGAGGGGAGGCTCCAGGTATTGGTGTTCCCAGGTTTCTGCTGAGATATCTATGACTGGTCTAGTTGAGTAACTTCCAGCGTGTGGATGGTGGGAGATTCAGTGACAGTAACCCCATTGAGAATCAAGGTGAGATGTTTGGATTCCTTCAGTTGAAGATAGTCATTACTTGGTACGTGATATGAATACTTGGTTATTGTATGGTCGTGTGTTTAGAATACAGCAATACAAACAGCATCCCAGTTGCCTTCACATATTTAGCTGCTGGATCAGATTCACAAAGAGTTTTCCCAATGGTGAGGGAGTCCAGTACTAGAATCATAAAATAGAATCCCTACACTGCAGAAGGAGGCCATTCTGCCCATCCAGCATGCACCGACCACAATCCCACCCAGGCCCTATCCCCATTTACCCTGCCTGTCCCGCTGACAGGGGCAATTTAGCATGGGCAAGCCAGCTAACCTGCACATCTTTGGACTGTGGGAGGAAACTGGAGAACCCGGAGGAAACCCACGCAGACATGGGGAGAATGTGCAAACTCCGCGCAGACAACTAGGGGGTCATTACTTGAGGATGAGGGGTAAATCTTTTAGGACTGAGGCGAGGAGAAATTTCTTCACCCAGAGGGTGGTGAATGTGTGGGACTCACTCCCACAGGAAGTAGTTGAGGCCAAAACATGGTCTGGTTTCAAGAAGGAATTGGATTTCGCTCTTGGGGCTAAAGGGATCGAGGGATATCGGGGGGAAAGTGGGATCAGGATATTGAATTTGATGAACAGCCATGATGAAAATGGATGGTGGAGCAGGCTCGAAGGGCCGAATGGCCTACTCCTGTTTCTGGTTTCTATACCCTAGTGTAGTCTAGTTACTGATATACAACCTGAAGTTTCTCTTCTGTTTCCCCTGCAGTTTCAGCGCACTATGATCCGACCTGTTGGTCTGACAGACGGGATGGTGTCGCTCATTACCTCGCACTATGCGGTCCCCGGGAAGCCGGGATTCATCAACTACCTCAACTTTTGCAATGACATCCTGGCCAGGGTGAAATCCCTGGAGCCGGTATACCCCAGCCAGCCCCCCATCCCCTACGGATACTGGCCTGCGGACGTGAGTTACGCTGCGTTTGGTTTCAATGTTACGTTGGGTTTTGGGTTCCTCGGAGTTTTTGAACATTTTGGCTCAACGGCCGCCACCTTACTGGCTCGACCCGCCGTCCAATCAGCGCGGCCAGCCGGTGAGATCGGGCGAGAGGTGGAAACTCTTGGTTTCTGGGCTCTCGTCGTGTTACCGACACTGATTTTCCGGCAAAACCAGCTTCATGCCCTTTCCAGGCACAAAGCCAGTTTAAATATTTATGACATGCATCGCCAAGTCCCGGGACGCTTCCATCCGAGCTCACTTGTCCTTACCCGCTCGCCGATGAGGGTCCTCACTGGTGAGGATTAATATGGTCCCCACCAACAGGGACCTGACGTGATGGTCTCCTGGTGGGACTGGAAGCCATTGAAGATCTTGGGTAGTTGGGAGCAGGGCCAGACTGGCACTGCCCACTGGGCACCCTGGCACTGCCCACTGGGCACTCTGGCACTGCCCACCGGGCACCTTGGCACTGCCTACTGGGCACCCTGGCTCTGCTTACCAGGCACCCTGGCACAGCCCACTGAGCAGCCTGGCACTGCCCACTGTGCACCCTGGCTCTGCTTACCAGGCACCCTGGCACAGCCCACTGAGCAGCCTGGCACTGCCCACTGTGCACCCTGGCTGGGCTCTGAGAGGTTTGGGCCTGAGGTTGGGGCCTGAGAAGTGATAGAACCATGACAGGAGGGAGTGGGGAGAGCTCTGCTGGAGGTGGGAGGGAAAGGGGGAAACACTGCAGAGGGAGAGGGCTGATCGATGGTGGTGGCAATTTGAGGGGTGGGGGAACTCTGCAGGGACAGTGATGGGGGGGGTGGAATACGGGTGGTGGGTGGGGCAACATCCATGGGGACTGGGGGAGACCAGCACAGTGAGCAATTGGTGGGAGGTCTCGATGTCTGTTAGGGGGGGAGGGGGAGATTTGGGGGCGGGATGCGACAGGAGATCTCCCAGTACACTGGGAGGTCCGAGCACGTGCACACTGGTGCCTCTATGGCTCAGCAGCCGGCTTCCCGGTGAGGTTAGGTTCCTTGACAACCCCTGCTGGCGAGAATCACATTCTGGCACTTTCTTTAGTACTAAGTGCCGTACGATTGTGACTGAGAGCTGACCCAAAACAAAAAATGGGTGCGATTGTCTCCTGTTTTTGTCCGGCACTTGGAACTTTTTTATAAAATTCAGGCCAATAATTAAAAGTTGTGCTTATTTGTAAATAGAAGACTTCAGAGAGAAGTCATACTCGCCTGTGTGAACTTAGAACAAAGAAAGCTCAGGAAGATATTAGCGATTGCCGCGAGCGAAGGCAGTAATTGATGCGGTTTGGGAAAATATTTACAGATCCCCAAATCGCCCGAGATTCTCGAAGTGTTTGACCGATTCCGGAGAACCATTTTCCTGAGGGGGATTCGAACTTCCGAGTACTTCAAGGATTACGACAAACTCCGGTACGGGCTCATCACCGAGAATCAGGTGAGCCAAGGACATTGCGCCGCGATGTCGACTTGTGAATCATCTCGTTTTAAACTAGGATTGTTTTCGCTGGGAAGACGGAGGCCGAGGGGAGATCTGGTCTCCAAAATAATCAGAGGCAGCAACAAGATGGATAGTCAGAGGCTTTTTCTCCAGGGTGGGTGGGTCGATTACCAGGGGGACACAGGTTCGAGGTGAGACGGAGATGTGGAGGGTAATTTTTTTTCACACAGAGAGTGGTGGGCGCCTGGAACGCGATGCCCGATGAGTGGTGGAAGAGGGCACACTAGCAGCATTGAAGAGACACCTGGATGGGCCAAATGGACTCATTCTGCTCCGATGCCTCATGAACTTTTGAGAGTCCATCAGCTTCCCTGGCACCAGAAACTATAGATATTAAAGGAATGGAGGGTAAATTGAGCCGTTGCGTTGTGTATGGCCAGTGGAGCAGATTTTAAGACAGGGATTATTTTTATTCACCCATGGGAAGCGGGCATCGCTGACTGGCCAACATTTCTTACCCATCCCTAGTTGCCCTTGAACTGAGTAGCTTGCTGGGCCATTTCAGAGTCAGCCGCATTGCCGTGCCTCTGGATTCACATGTAGGCCAGACCGGGTAAGGACAGCAGATTTCTTTCTCTAAAGGACATTATTGAACCAGTCGGGTTTTTCCAACAATTGTTTTCATCGGTAGATTCTTAATTCCAGATTTTTTTTATTGAATTCAAATTCCATCATCTACCATGGCGGGATTCGAACCCAGAACATTTTCTGGTTAACGGTCTGAGGATAATACCACTAGGCCGTCGCCCCCCCCGTGGTGAGATTGTGTGATTTACCATTCATCCTTCTCCACAGTTTAGGCGTGGCCTGTACCTGATTTGTGGGAAGGAAGGCACCTTATCGGAGCAAGACATCCAGACGCTCCTCAAATGCTTTGGCACGGCCGATGGCAAAGTTCGTTACCGCGACTTCTGCGATGTGCTGGAAAACGGTGAGCGCGGCGTCTCCGGTGGCGACGGGGTTCACGCTCTGAGCTCCACGGGCCCTCAGCTACGGGAGAAGGAAGCGAGTGTTGTAGGCTCCTGCTTTCCCCCCCCCCAGTCGAGGGCCCCTTGGCCTAAGCCTCGGGGCTCGGCCCATTTTAAAACAATCCGCGAAGTCACGTGATCACCCGCGGCTGGATAGAGACAACCGGAGCGGCCATTTTGACCTGTTTAGCCAATCAGAACCATTTAATCAGGACTGTGGGCCCAAAGCAATCTTTAAATACAATCGATAGATCGAGGGGCTGAATCAACGATTTCCACCACTGGGCCATCAGGAAACAAAATCAATATTAACTCAAATCCAAACCACACAAAGTGTACGCGATCTAACTGAGACTTTCTCCTCCAACTGGAGAGTCATGTTAAAAGGGCTAGAAGTTTTTTAAGTTTATTTATTATTGACACAAGTGGGCTTACATTAACACCGCAATGAAGTTACTGTGAAAGTCCCCCAGTTGCCCACACTCTGGCGCCTGTTCGGGTTACACTGAGGGAGAATTTAGCACGGCCGATGCACCCTAACCGGCACGTCTTTCCGACTGTGGGAGGAAACCGGAGGGAAACCCACGCAGACACGGGGAGAACGTGCAAACTCCGCACAGACAGTGAACCCCAAGCCGGGAATCGAACCCGGGTCCCTGGTGCTGTGAGGCAGCGGTGCTAACCAGTGCGCTGAAGCACTGAGAAGTATAGATTCTGTTACTCGAGAGGGCGAGCTTGTTCCCATCTTGACATCTTTGGGTTTTTGGGCTCTCACTTGCCCCATTACCCCCACTCCCCACCACCCCCCCCCCCCCCCCCCGGCACCGAGGCTCCCCGCTCGCTGTGAAACTCACCTCCACACTTTGCCCAGTGCCTCTAACTGTCCTCATAGCTTTCTGCAGCCCTCTGCTCATCCAACCCGCTGTCTCAGTGATCCCCCACTTCTACACTTCCGAAAAATCAGTAAACGGGATAAAAATAACAGCGGGGGGAGGAGGTTGAGGGGGGCGTGGGCCTTGTCAAAGGGCATTACATTAATTAACTTAACTAATCCTGGAGATGGAGGTGTCCAGAACAAGGAGTCACAGTCTGAGGATACAGGGTAAACCGTTTAGAGTTTAAACAGAGATGAGGAGGAGAAATTTCTTCACCCAGAGAGTGGTCGGCCTGTGGAATTCACTACTACTGAAAGTAGTTGAGACCAAAAGGGTGGCACAGTGGTTAGCACTGCTGCCTCACAGCACCAGGGACCTGGGTTCAATTCCAGCCTTGGGTCTCTGTCTGCGTGGAGTTTGCACATTCTCCCCGTGTCTGTGTGGGTTTCCTCCGGTTTCCTCCCACAGTCCAAAGATGTGTAGGTTAGGTGGATTGGCCATGCTAAATTGCCCCTTAGTGTCCAAAGATGTGTCGGTTAGGTGGATTGGCCATGCTAAATTGCCCCTTAGTGTCCAAAGATGTGCAGGTTAGGTGGATTGGCCATGCTAAACTGCCCCTTAGTGTCAGGGGACTGGCGGGGTAAATACATGGGGTAATGGGGATAAGGCTTGCGTGGGATTGTTGTTGGTGCAGGATCGCTGGGCCGAATGGCCTCCTTCTGCACTGCAGGGATTCTATGAAAGCATTGTATGTTTTAATGAAGCAGATACAACACTTGGGGCGATGGGGATCGAAGGATACCGGGGGGTGAGATCAGCTATTGAGTTGGATGATCAGCCATGATCATAATGGTGGAGTAGGCTTGAAGGGCTGAATGGCCTCCCCCTCCTCCTATTTTCTAAGTTTCTATGTGACTGGAGTCCATTATGCACCCAAAACACTGTTCTTAACAAGGCAGTTTATAATTATAATAAGTTATTTTTCCAATAGTTAGAGAATGACTTAATATCGGAGATCGTGAATAAAATAAGTAACCAAACAAGATCTTTTTAAGAGATCGACAAGATCCCTTTGGAGGTAAATGTAGCTGGAAGGATTTTTATTTTGTATTGATGTGTGTCACTATCGAGTTTCTAACACAAAACTCCTCTTTCCTCAGCCTATAATGTCCCTCATCTAGAAAAATATCCCACAGCTGAGGTGTGCAGACCACCAAGAGGAACTCTGTTCCAGGTGAGCGATCGAATATTGGCGTCCTCAGGCCTCGAGTGGAGGGTTGAGTGACGAGGTGATGCTGTTACTGTCAGAACCATGTTGTGTGTCACACTGACAGACATTGGCAAGTTGCAGTGGGCCGAATGGCCTCCATCTGTTTTGTTGGTGATAATGGGGGTCCTTTAAGACGCCACAACTGAACTAGCATTCACTTATTGACAATAGCCTCCCCTGGGGTGGCACGGTGGTTAGCACTACTGTCTCGCAGTACCAGGGACCCGGGTTCAATTCCGGCCTTGGGTCACTGTCTGTGTGGAGTTTGCACATTCTCCCCGTGACTGCGTGGGTTTCCTCCTGGTGCTCTAGTTTCCTCCCACAGTCCAAAGATGTGCAGGTTAGGGTGGACTGGCCATGCTAAATAGTCCCTTAGTGTCCAAAGATGTGTAGGTTAGGTGGTTTAGCAATGGTAAATTCGTGGGATAGGGTGGAGGGGAGGGCCTGGGTGGGATGCTTTTTCAGAGAGCCAGTGCAGAACCGATGGGCCGAATGGCCTCTTCCGGCATGGTAGGGATTCGATGATTCATAGAGATATCAGCTTGAGCACAAAGAAAGGGAGACCGCCACGTTGTGGCAGAATTCATGGGTTAGTAAGTATTTGTTTTTAATGGGCCAGGCCATCTACTGGGCCCTGGTAATGGGAGGTGTGTCCCCTCCATTTGGATTTGCAGGTGGGGGAATGAGGTGGGGGGACAGCTATTTCTTTCTGGGTGCCCATCCACTGGTTCACGAGGTCTCCGGGGAGGAAGGACCCTCCACCTTTCCCCGGGGAGCCTGTGTGAGGCTATCCCAGTGTATCATGATGCTCTCCCCAGTTGGACCACGGCACCAAACCTTCCTCCCAGTTATTTCTGGATGTTGTCCCTCTTGCCAGTGGAAAGTCTCTCCCTATCTCCTCTCGCACATTGCCTGTGGATTGTCTGGTCTAAGGAGAGCAACCCCACCTTCTCGAGTCTTCCAGAAAACTGCCCCAGCCCAATCCCCGGGACCATTATTCCAGCACCACCCCCACCACCCCAACTGAGATGTCCTTTCTTTGACTTGCTGCCTGGGGTTAGGCACAAGAATTTACTGAGGTCTAAGCTGATTTATAAAGATTTCATATCAAGGGGATAGAACGCTGGGGAAGTCTTGTGGGTTAGCGTCCCTGTCTCTGAGCCTGAAGCTCCAGGTTCGAGTCCCACCCCGGGATTTGATGGTCAAAGAAGGTGCGTTCATAACAAGGCCAAACAGGTCAAGTGTCAAGCTTCCAAAATCTTTCCAAACACGCCAATGGCTGGCGGGAAGAGTGGGAGAGACTCCTGGTCAGTCAAGCTCGATGTGGAACAGCACCCCTCAAGCTATAAGCCCCCTGTTGACAGACTAGTGACCTGTTCTGGGAATTACTAGCTTTGGAAACAGATGAAAGTCTGCTTTAGTACGTCACAGGATATCACCCTGGGGTTGACTATCCTTGTCTTGTTTCTTCTCTCCCACAGCTCGGGACAAAACTAACGGATGAGGAAGAAAAACGCGTGAAAACTGTGCTGAAGGATCTTGCCCAGCAAGTAGAGAAGAAGCAGCTCTTGGTGAATCCCATCTTCAAAGACTTTGATGAGGTGAGCGTCCGTCACTTTCCGAGCTCTGGAAGCTTCCCCAGTTAACGTCTGAGATTCCATATCCCCCCCGTTAAATCAAATGCCCCCAGTCACCCAGTAACCTCCCCATCTTCCACATTCCTTCTCCCCATTCCTTCATTTCAGGAATCATCTTGGAGAATCCTCACTGGACTTTCTCCAGGGTTGGTATATCCTGGGCGGCACGCTGGTTAGCACTGCTGCCTCACAGGGCCCGGGTTCGATACCCAGTTTGTCTGTGTGGAGTCTGAACATTTTTCCCTGTTTCTGCGTGGGTTTCCTCCGGGTGCTCCGGTTTTCTCCCACAATCTGAAAGACGTGCGGGTTAGGTTGCATTGGCCGTGCTAAATTACCCCTTAGGTGTCGGGGACTAGCTAAATGCATGGGATTATGGGGACAGGGCCTGAGTGGGAGTGTGATCAGTGCTGACTAGATGGGCCAAACGACCTCCTTTGCATTGTAGGGGTTCTATGATTCTATCACCCTCCCTAACGGGAGGTTAGATTTCCAACCATTCATATTCAATGGACAGAATGTGCTGGAAAGGTAGTTATTGGTGGAAATCTCAGCAGGAATTCCTCAGGATATTGTCCTAGACCCAAAAATCTTCAACTGCTCCATCAATGGCATTCCTTCCATCGTGAGGTCAGAAGTGGGGATGTTCGCTGATGATTGTACAATGTTCAACATCATCCGTGACTCCTCGCATACCAAAGCGGTTCGTATCCATGTTCAGCAAGACGTGGACAATATCTGGGCTTGGATGATATCTTGGGCTATCAAGTGGCAAGTAATATTCGTGCCACACAAGTGCCCGGCAACGATCATCACCGGCAAGAGAGAATCTAACCACCTCCACTTGACATTCAATAGTATTCATCTTACTGAACCTCCTACTATTAACAACTTGGGGGGTAACCATTGACCAGAAACTGACCCGGACCAGCCATATAAACACTATGGCTACCAGAACAGGTCAGAGGCTAAGGGGGAATACTTCCTGCCCCCCTGCCATGGGGATTTTTCGGGTAGGGGGTGGACCATGCAATGGTCTATTGATCTCGGATGGGATTTTCCGGTTTTGGGGCGAGTGTGGCCAGAAAATCCCTAGGAATTTTGTGATAAGTAACTCACTTCCTGACTATCTACAGTCAGGAGTGTGATGGGATACTCCCCTCTTGCCTGGGTGGGTGCAGCTCCAACAACACTCAAGAAGCCCAACACCATCCTTGGCGTCCCATCCACTCCCTCTGGCACCGATGCTCAGTGGCAGACATGTGTACCACCTACAAGATGCACTGCAACAACTCACTAAGGTTCCTTAGACAGCACCTTCCAAACCCACCACCACTTCCATCTAGAAGGACAAGGGCAGCAGATACATTGGGAACACCCCCCACCTCAGGGTTCCCCTCCGAGCCACTCACCATCCTGACTTGGGAAATCCAATTTGCTCCTTTTGATGTCTGTGCTGGGCCTCTCCTCACCATCTCTTCCTCATGAGGCCACACCGTAATTTACCCTCAGTCTGAAACTTTCCCCTTCAACAGCACTGCTGTCTCACAGCGTCAGGGATCAGGGTTCGATTCCGGCCTTGGGTCACTGTCTGTTGGGTCACGTTCCCCTTCGTGTCTGCGTGGGTTTCCTCCGGGTGCTCCGGTTTCCTCCCAGCCCCAAAAGTGCGGATTAGGTGGATTGGCCATGCTAAATTGCCCCTTAGTGTCCAAAGATGTACAGGTTAGGTGGATTGGCCATGCTAAATTGCCCCTTAGTGGAGGATGTGTAGATTAGGTGGATTAAATGAGAAATGTGTGAGGTTACAGGATAGTGCAGGGGATAGGGCCTGCGTAAGATGTTGTTTAAGAGAGTTAGTACAGACTGGATGGGTCGAATGGCCTCCTGCACTTTAGGGATAGCTCTATGGACAGGATCAGTGAGCTAACCGATCTGTAATTAAACTGATTGGTCAGTCTCCTGTAGTTACCATGGTTACAACAGTGTCCATTCTCCGTCCCTCAGGCTGACATTGAACCAGGCCAGGATTTCTCCTGATGCGGGAAGAGTGGGAAAGAGGTTGGGAACTGGACAATGGGAAGGGAATGGAGACCTGGGAGGAGGAGGGGGGTGGAGGGAGAGGTTTGGAGAGCACTGTGTTGTCCGGAGTTGATTGGAAGTCTCATAGAATCGTAGAAACCCTACAATGCAGAGGAAGGCCATTTGGCCCATCGAGTCTGCACTGTAAAGAATCCCACCCAGACCCTATCCCCACAACCCCTCACATTTACCCCAATAACCCCTCTGACCTACAAATCCCGGGACACTGAGGGGCATTTCAGCACGGCCAATGCACCTAACCCGCACATCTTTCGGACTGTGGGTGGAAACCGGAGCGCCCGGAGGAAACCCACGCAGACACGGGGAGAATGTGCAGACTCCACACAGACAGTGAACCCAAGCGTGGGAATCGAACCCGGGTCCCTGGCGCTGTGAGGCGGCAGTGCTAACCCACTGTGCCACCCCAGACTCGGTTAAAGCTGGGTGTGAGGTGGAGGGGGGGGCGGTGAGGGGAGGTGGGTGGTGGGGACTTAGGCTCGTCACCCACATGGTTAAACCACAGCCCCCCCCCTCTCCCCAGCCCTATCGGGTCTCAGTAGTTAATATGTGGGCGTGTTTAATTGAACAGCATGTTACGTACAGAAGACTCCTGAGCAAGTCACAGTTCGAGAGGGGGCTGGATTCCCTGGGCCTGAGTATGTCACCCATGGACTTCAAGCTCCTCTGCAAGAAATTTGGGGATCCGGTCTCCGGAGACGTCAACTACGTGGCATTCAGCCAAGCAGTCGACAAAGGTAGGAGAGACGTGGCTCGATTCCTGCGTCTTACCGCACAACACCAATCCCGAATAAAAACCCCGACCCACCCCAATAAGGTGCTGGAACAAAAACAGAAAATGCTGGGAAAAAGATCCGGTAGCGTCTGGAAAAGTAAAGGGAATGGAGAGCTACGAGGGTAAAGTGGAGTTAAGTTTTGATCACATCAGATCTTGTCGAATGGTGGAGCAGATTCGATGGGCTGAATGGCCTATGTCATAGACTTCCCCCAGTACAGAATGAGACTATTCGGCCCATTGAATCTGTACCGACCACAATCCCACCCAAGCCCTATTCCTGTAGCCCCCATTTACCCTGCTTATCCCCTGACACTAAAGGGGCAATTTATCACGGCCAATCCACCCAACCCGTGCATCTTTCGGACTGTGGGAGGAAACCGGAGCACCCGGAGGAAACCCACGCAGACACGGGGAGGATGTGCAAGCTCCACGCAGGCAGTGACCCGCGCTGGGGATCGAACCCGGGTCCCTGGCGCTGTGAGGCAGCAGGGCTAACCCACCGTGCCACCCAGAGGTCTTATCGTCTTTTAACTGTAGATGAAGCGTTTAGAATCTGCCCAGGATTCTCCAGCCCTTCACACCCTGCCGCCAGCGAGAATGGAGAGCTTGGCGCTCAGCCGATCCTCCACCCACTGCAGCGGGACTGGAGAATCCCCACCGCGGGTGAGATTGGAGATTCCCAGCCTCTGTCTCTCTCTCTGTGTCTCTCCACAGCTGCTGCCAAAACTTGTAGAGTTTTTTTCTGTTCTTATTTCCCAGTGAGTAAACCAGCGCTTGCCAAATTCACTCCCTTTGTGTTTTCGTCTGTGTGTGAACCCCGCCCCCCCACATCCCACTGCCCCACCGCCCCTCTCCTCCAGAGTGAAATCGGGCAGGCGTGGGAGGGTTGACGGAGGAGGGGAGAGGGTGGGATGGGGGATAAAGAGTCGCACCAACGTACGTATTAGGAGTACAGGGTAGGCCATTTGGCCCCTTGAGGCTGCGCTGCCCCATCGGGCGATGGTACTGTAACCTCGACCCCGTGGTGCCACCCCAATGCCCCCCTGTTGGGTAAGGAGGAGAGGGGGTACTTGTTGAGTTTGGCCGGAGGGGAGGGCAGGGGGTTGTGGAAGCTGCAACGTTGACACGAAGAAACCATTGGAGCTGGAGTTGCCAACTCTCCGCTGGGAATGGAGGGATACAATCCCGGGATGGGCTGGTTGGACCAATGAGCGGGATAGGCCTGGAGGGCCGAAGGGCCTGTTTCCTGCGCTGTGCTGCTCGTTGTCCGGGATTGGCCTGGAGATCAATCTCCAGGACACTGCTGTGTGCGACCCGGGAGAGAAATCATCGGGATATTCCAAAGAGATTGTTCTTTTCTTTGTCTTTTCCGGCTCCTATCCCGGGCTGCTCCAATATTCCCGGCAGGCTTTGCAGTGATTGCTTGCAGTACCTGCTTCCTGCCTCCAGAGGGTCTCGGTGAGCAGTAATTCTCCCAGTCCTGTTCGAATCCCAATGGACATTAACTGGATCCCGGGATTTTGCGGAGGCATGGGGAATAGAGTCATACAGCACAGAAAGAGGCCCTTCAGCCCCTCCTGTCTGCAGTGGGCCAGTACTCGCAATAGTCAGGCAATAGTCGGCAATGTCCCCAATCAATAGTGCGCCAACCTGACCTCGCTTGGTGATGTTAAATAACGTATTGGGAGATTGGACATGCTGAAGGGGGAAGAAAATCAGCGTTACACGGTCCTTGGAGAGGGCAGGGGTGGGGGAATAGCACGGGGGAATTAAAGGGATGCGGACATTTAAAGGTGTTTGGCTCTGCACGGTGACACCGTGGTTAACGCAACAGAAAATGCTGGAAAATCTCAGCAGGTCCAACACTGGGGGGGGAGAGAATAGAGCCAACACTTCATGTCAGGATGACCCTTGGTCAGAGTTAGATCATAGAAACCCTACAGTGCAGAAAGAGACCATTCGGCCCATCGAGTCTGCACCCTCCACAAGCCCTACCTCCATATCCCTACATATTTTACCCGCTAATCCCTCTAACCTACACACCTCAGGGGGCAATTTTAGCACAGCCAATCAACCTAACCCGCACATCTTTGGGCTGTGGGAGGAAACCGGAGCACCCGGAGGAAACCCATGCAGACACGAGGAGAATGTGCAAACTCCACACAGACAGTGACCCGAGCCAGGAATCGAACCCAGGTTCCTGGAGCTGTGAAGCAGCAGTGCTAACCACTGTGGTACCGTGCCGCCCTAGGTTAGGTTAGTGGTTAGCATTGTTGCCTCACAGCACCAGGGACCCAGGTTCGATTCCCGGCCTTGGGTCACTGTCTGTGTGGAGTCTGCACATTCTCCCCGTGTCTGCGTGGGTTTCCTCCGGGTGCTCCGGTTTCCTCCCACAGTCTGAAAGATGTGCT
The DNA here is from genome assembly GCF_965287045.1 of Carcharhinus amblyrhynchos. Lineage (NCBI taxonomy): Eukaryota > Metazoa > Chordata > Chondrichthyes > Carcharhiniformes > Carcharhinidae > Carcharhinus > Carcharhinus amblyrhynchos. Next base: position 19,543,018 of record NC_137354.1, read on the forward strand.
GGTTAGGTGCTAAATTCTCCCTCAATGTACCCGAACTGGTGCTGGAGTGTGACAAGGGGAGAATGTGCGGACTCCACACTGACAGTGACCCAAGCCGGGAATCGAACCCGGGTCCCTGGCGCTGTGAGGCAGCAGTGCTAACCCACTGTGCCACCACGAACAACCAGCTCAACCTGCAAGTTAGCCTTAAGAGAATCCTGAACGAGATTGGATTATTCCTGAGTACATCAGCAGCCTCAGTCACACCTCCCCTCTGACTCTCCCTCCCTTTCCTCGACCACCAAACTCTTCCCAACATCACAGATGGCACACAAATGCCAGAAACGTTATTCTTCCTCGGGATGTGGGCACCACTGACCAGCCACTTGTGGCCCACCCTTAATTGCCCGTGGACTGAGTGACTTCCTCTGCCATTGCAGAGGACGATTGAAGATCCCACCACATTGCCGTGGGTCTGGAGTCACGTGTAGACCAGGCTGGGTGAGGAAGACTGTTGATGGAATGGCTGTGGAATCAGGATGGCGTCGTCCTGAGAGACAGAGAGTGGGGAACATCTTGGTGTTCCAGGGAACTGCTGCCTCTAGAATGGTCCGTCTGATGATGGGAACATTGGAACGGGAGTAGGCCATTCAGCCCGTCGAGCCTGCTTCGCCATTCAGTAAGACCATGGCTGAAAGGAGACTTTGACCCATTCTATCGCTAATTGGAACAGTTGATATTGCCCTGGGCTCTCTGGTGAAGAGTGGTACTGGGAGCCACCACAATGCCAATGCCACTGGAGGTGAACACCTTTGAAGGGCAAACTCCCAGGGCATCCCTGTGCCAGGCCGGAGCTGTGTTTTTCCATACGCGTTGGCACTGAGCTAGTTGGCATTGCCTTTGCCAGTATCCTTCCTTCCGTACTCACCACCTAACTCTCTGTAACAGATCATTCTACCTGTTTGTGCATTGTATCCATCCTTCGCAGCAATACTCTCAGAATCACAGAACCCCTACAGTGCAGAAAGAGGCCCTTCGGCCCATCGAGTCTGCACCGAACACAATCCCACCCAGCCTCCATCCCCATAATCCTATGGCACCTACCCTAACAAGTCCCCCTGACACCAAAGGGCAATTTAGCATGGCCGATCCGCCTAACCTGCACATTTTCGGACTGTGGGAGGAAACCGGAGCACCCGGAGGAAACCCACGCAGACACGAGGAGAATGTGCAAACTCCACATAGACAGGGACCCGAGCCAGGAATTGAACCCGGGTCCCTGGTGCTGTGAAGCAGCAGTGCCAACCACTGTGCCATCCGTGCCACTAGGTTCACTAGATTGATTCCAGAGATGAGGGGTTTGTCGTGTGAAGAGAGATTGAACAGTTTAGGCCGATACTCTCTGGAATTTAGAAGAATGAGGGGAGATCAGATTGAGGTACACAAGATGATAAAAGGTCTGGATAAAGTAGGCGTGGAGCGGATGCTTCCTCTTGTGGGACATTCTAGGGCGAGAGGTCACAGTCTTAGGATAAGGGATAGGAAATTTAAAACAGAGTTGAGGAGAAACTACTTCTCCCAAAGGGTTGTGAATCTGTGGAATTCGCTGCCCCAAAGTGCGGTGGACACTGGGACAGTGAGTAAAATTAAGGAGGAGTTAGACAGATTTTTAATGGATTGAAGGGTTTTGGGGAGAAGGCAGGAAAATGGGGGTGAGGAGCATAGCAGCCATGATCGAATGGTGGAGTGGACTCGATGGGCCGAATGGCCTAATTCTGCTCCTGTATCTTACGGACTTATGAACTAGTCGAAGTGTTAGTGAACTCTTCCTTCGCTTTTCCTCCTGAAGGTGGGCATCTCGCCAACACTGCCCCCCCTTGTCCTCGGGCACTTGTTCTCATACCCCTTTTCCTGGCCGATTTAGGGAATGTCAACATTGCAGCTTGAATCAAGCGAACTTGCCATTTCCGAGGACTGTTTAGGAATTGAAGAGTTTAGAAATTGTCTTTCCAGAGAGAAAGGATCGATACCCCTTAGCTAATCTCAGGACATTTCCACAGCACACAAAACACCCCAGTTTACTGAAAGCCCCAATTTCTCCCAGTCCCACCGAGGAACACACCAAGGAACACACCGAGGAACACATTGAGGAACACACCGAGGAACACACCGAGGAACACATTGAGGAACACACCGAGGAACACACCGAGGAACACACCGAGGAACACATTGAGGAACACACCGAGGAACACATTGAGGAACACACCGAGGAACACACCGAGGAACACATTGAGGAACACACCGAGGAACACACCGAGGAACACATTGAGGAACACACCGAGGAACACACCGAGGAACACACCGAGGAACACATTGAGGAACACACCGAGGAACACACCGAGGAACACACCGAGGAACACATTGAGGAACACACCGAGGAACACATTGAGGAACACACCGAGGAACACACCGAGGAACACATTGAGGAACACACCGAGGAACACACCGAGGAACACACCGAGGAACACATTGAGGAACACACCGAGGAACACACCGAGGAACACACCGAGGAACACATTGAGGAACACACCGAGGAACACACCGAGGAACACACCGAGGAACACATTGAGGAACACACCGAGGAACACACCGAGGAACACACCGAGGAACACACCGAGGAACACACCGAGGAACACATTGAGGAACACACCGAGGAACACACCGAGGAACACACTGAGGAACACACTGAGGAACACACCGAGGAACACATTGAGGAACACATTGAGGAACACATTGAGGAACACATTGAGGAACACACTGAGGAACACACCGAGGAACACATTGAGGAACACATTGAGGAACACACTGAGGAACACACCGAGGAACACACCGAGGAACACATTGAGGAACACACCGAGGAACACACCGAGGAACACACCGAGGAACACATTGAGGAACACACTGAGGAACACACTGAGGAACACACCGAGGAACACATTGAGGAACACACTGAGGAACACACCGAGGAACACATTGAGGAACACATTGAGGAACACATTGAGGAACACACCGAGGAACACACCGAGGAACACATTGAGGAACACATTGGGGAACACATTGAGGAACACATTGAGGAACACACCGAGGAACACATTGAGGAACACATTGAGGAACACACTGAGGAACACACTGAGGAACACACCGAGGAACACATTGAGGAACACATTGAGGAACACACCGAGGAACACATTGAGGAACACACCGAGGAACACACTGAGGAACACACCGAGGAACACACCGAGGAACACATTGAGGAACACATTGAGGAACACACCGAGGAACACATTGAGGAACACATTGAGGAACACACTGAGGAACACACCGAGGAACACACCGAGGGGCACACCGAGGGGCACACCGAGGAACACATTGAGGAACACACCGAGGGACACACCGAGGGACACATTGAGGAACACACTGAGGAACACACTGAGGAACACACCGAGGAACACACCGAGGAACACACCGAGGAACACACCGAGGGACACACCGAGGGGCACACCGAGGGACACACCGAGGGACACATTGAGGAACACACTGAGGAACACACTGAGGAACACACTGAGGAACACACCGAGGGACACACCGAGGGGCACACCGAGGGGCACACCGAGGAACACATTGAGGAACACACCGAGGAACACACCGAGGAACACATTGAGGAACACACCGAGGAACACACCGAGGAACACATTGAGGAACACATTGAGGAACACACCGAGGAACACATTGAGGAACACATTGAGGAACACACTGAGGAACACACCGAGGAACACATTGAGGAACACACTGAGGAACACACCGAGGAACACACTGAGGAACACATTGAGGAACACACCGAGGAACACACCGAGGAACACACCGAGGAACACACCGAGGAACACATTGAGGAACACACCGAGGAACACACCGAGGAACACATTGAGGAACACACCGAGGAACACACCGAGGAACACACCGAGGAACACATTGAGGAACACATTGAGGAACACACTGAGGAACACACCGAGGAACACACCGAGGAACACACCGAGGAACACATTGAGGAACACACCGAGGAACACACCGAGGAACACATTGGGGAACACATTGAGGAACACATTGAGGAACACACCGAGGAACACATTGAGGAACACATTGAGGAACACACTGAGGAACACACTGAGGAACACACTGAGGAACACACCGAGGAACACATTGAGGAACACATTGAGGAACACACCGAGGAACACATTGAGGAACACATTGAGGAACACACCGAGGAACACACCGAGGAACACACCGAGGAACACATTGAGGAACACATTGAGGAACACACCGAGGAACACATTGAGGAACACATTGAGGAACACACTGAGGAACACACCGAGGAACACACCGAGGGGCACACCGAGGGGCACACCGAGGAACACATTGAGGAACACACCGAGGGACACACCGAGGGGCACACCGAGGAACACACTGAGGAACACACTGAGGAACACACTGAGGAACACACCGAGGAACACACCGAGGGACACACCGAGGGGCACACCGAGGGACACACCGAGGGACACACCGAGGGACACATTGAGGAACACACTGAGGAACACACTGAGGAACACACTGAGGAACACACCGAGGGACACACCGAGGGACACACCGAGGGGCACACCGAGGGGCACACCGAGGGACACACCGAGGAACACCAGTACATGGTTCATTGAAAGTGGCGTCACTGATAGACAGTCTCACAATCACCAGGTTAGAGTCCAACAGGTTTATTTGGTAGTACCAGCTTTTGGAACGCTGCCCCTTCATCGGGTGAGATCCCACTCTCCTGAAGAAGGAACAACGTTCTGAAAGCTCACGATTATAAATAAACCTGTTAGACTTTAATCCGGTGTTGTGAGACTTCTTACAGTGCCCACGCCACCCAACGCTGGCATCACAGATAGACAGGGTGGTGAAGAAGGCATTTAACACACTGACCTTCATCAGCCATGACATTGAATATAGAAGTTTGGACGTTGTGTTCCAGTTGTATCAATCATTGTTGAGGCTGCACTTGGAGATTTGTGTACAGTTTTGGTCACCCTGTTATAAGAAAGATAAGCAGGGAAGATTTACAGTGATGTTGCCCGGAGCCTGAGTTACACAGAACGGTCGGCCAGGCGAGGGTTTTATACCTTAGATTGTGGGAGAATGAGGGGCGACCTTATTGAGGTGTACAAAATCATGAGGGGCATCGATAGGGTGAACACTCACCAGGTCAGAATTTTACTGTCCGTGGGAATCGGAGCGGGCGAGGGCCGGACACCGGGATGGTCTCCGGCGGGATTTTACAGTCCCGGGGACGAGCCAGGCGGCTAAATCCCACCCCGTTTTTCCCAGAGAAGGGGAATGGAAAACGAGAGGGCAGAAGGTGAGAGGGGAAAGATTTAAAAGGGACCCGCGGGGCAGCTTCTTTACACAGAGGGTGATGTGCCAATGGACTGAGCTGCCAGAGACAGTGGCTGAGGCGGGTTCAATAGCAACCCTCGAAAAGGACAGCACAGGAACACAGGCCCTTTGGCCCGACAAGCCCGTGCTGCCCATTTTAACACTCAGTGAGAGCCTTATTCAAGTCTCCCGTCGATCATCGACGATTTTGTCTACCTCTAGTGGAACTCCACAATAAAAGGGGGTGCAAATTTAGGGAATTATATGTGCGCCAGATCAAGGGAGATCCAATTCAGGGACAATTTATTGACACCAATCAGCCTAAAAAGCACGTTTTTGGGGTGTGGGAGGAAACCGGAGCACCTGGAGAAAACCCACGCAAGCACGGGGAGAATGTGCAAACTCCCACAGACACCGACCCAAGCCGGAGATCCGACCCGGGTCCCTGTAACCGTACAGCGGACAGTGATAGTCACTGAGCTGTCGTGTCAATTGGTCCAGTTTAAGTGTACACTAACGGACATGAAGCACTAGGCAACTCTCAAAGCAACATCCAAGAGCAGCCCTCGCAGGACCCACCGTGTGTATGCCTCTTGTTGGCCAACAAGGCAAACCGAATCGTCTGTGGATGTAAAAAGGAGAAATCAATAAACATACAACAGTCTATACAGACATTTGGATAAGTACATGGATGGGAAAGGATTAGAGGGATATGGGCCAAACATGGGCAATTGGGATTGTCAGCATGGACTGGTTGGGCCGAAGGGCCTGTTTCTGTGCCGTATTGCTCTATGACTCTCGACAATGGCTCTATGATTCTTGCCAAGGCCTCGCCGTTGTTTGGAGGGGCTGTTGGGAGGAGTTCTCCCCTCCACTTGCACCAAGCTCTTCAGTGTAGCGTAAGCTTGTTCACCCTCCGGCGTCAGCCCCTGGAGTCTCCCAGCGATTGAAGGTCAGTCTCCAGGACATGGCCGTGCGCGACCCCAGAGAACAAAAAAAAAATCAACCGGACATTAAAAACAATTGATTCTTAAAAGTAATTTTCTTTGAACATTTCTCTCTACCAGATATAAGAAAATGGAGAGGGAATAAAAGGTTACTTGGTCAACCATCATCCAATGGGGTAATGAGTTTTCTTGCTTTCTGATTGGTGCAGGAAGGCCATCACATGATGGGTGTGTTGGCTGGTGAATGGTCAGGACGTGGGGGTGGGGGGCAAGTCATGTGACAAGCCCCCCAGGGATATTTAATCACAGTTGGCAACTCTAGATGTCAGTAAACCTTGGTTACCTGTTGGCAAAACTGTTCTTTAATCCTTTATTACACAGATTTAGAACATAGAACACTACAGCACAAACAGGCCCTTCGGCCCACAAGTTGCACTGATCATATCCCTACCTACCAGGCCGATCTATAACCCTCAATCCCATTAAACCCCATGTACTCATTCAGAAGTCTCTTAAAAGACCCCAATAAGTTTGCCTCTACCAGCACCGACGGCAGCCGATTCCACTCACTCACCACCCTCTGAGTGAAAAACTTACCCCTGACATCTCCTCTGTACCTGCTCCCCAGCACCTTAAACCTGTGTCCTCTCGTAGCGACCATTTCAGCCCTGGGAAATAGCCTCTGAGAATCCACCCTATCTATACCTCTCAACATTTTATAAACCTCTATCAGGTCGCCTCTCATCCTTCGTCTCTCCAGGAGAAAAGGCCGAGCTCCCTCAACCTATCTTCATAAGGCATGCCTCCCAATCCAGGCAACACCCTTGTAAATCTCCTCTGCACCCTCTCAATAGCTTCCACATCCTTCCTGTAACGAGCACAGTTTAGCTCACAAATAATTCCCACCGTTTTATTTTTGATCTCAATGTAACTCCCACAGCACAGGCTCGAAGTGGCCTCCGTATCCGTAGGCCCAAACGTAGATCGCGGGGTGGGGGAGGGGGCGAGAGATTTCCCTCCCCAATCGGGATGGGACTGCCTGACATCTGTCCAGGCGGCGACCCCCGCCCTCTCACCTTTCACACCTTGGGGACGGGACAGCGGGGGGGTGGAGGTGAAGCGTACGCGCCTCGGTGTCAAAGGTCATGTTCTGTGGTCCCTCCCTCGCGCAGAGTACACTGGCTTTACGGCGGATTCCTTCGAGCCCGAACCCCCGGAGGAAGACTCGGTGCCCACTCCGGAATACCAGCAGCTGGGATTCACACGGCAACCGGCGACGGACGACAGCAACGTGAACGTGGGCGAGCTGCTCGCCCGCATGCGCCATCACGTTCTCATCAACAGGATCAGGGTGAGGGCCCGAGTTTCTCTCCTTCTCCTTCTAATCTCCTTTCTGTTGGTTCTCCCATTGGATTTCACACCCACTCCCAAACCCCCCTCAACGCCAACCACCCAACACCCCCCCCACCCTTCCACTCCCAACCCCCCCCCACCCTTCCACTCCCAACCCCCCACCCACCCCATTCCTCAAACCCCCCCACTCCACTTTCCCCACCCTCCCACTCCCACCCTCCCCACTCCCACCATCCCTACCCCCCCACTCCCACTATCCCTACCCCCCAACTCCCACCATCCCCACCCCCTCACTTCCACCCTCCCCAGGTCTCCCCATTCCCAACCCCACATTCCCCGCACATCCACTCCCCCACACCCAGCCAACCCCTCCTTATGCACATCCCCACTCCCAAACCCCAAACCCACCCTCCCCACCCACCCTCTCCATCCCCACTCCCACCCCCCAAACCCCACTCCCACCCCCCCAAACCCCAATCCCACCCTCTCCATCCCCACTCCCACCCCCCCAAACCCCAATCCCACCCTCTCCATCCCCACTCCCACCCCCCCAAACCCCAATCCCACCCTCTCCATCCCCACTCCCACCCCCCCAAACCCCAATCCCACCCTCTCCATCCCCACTCCCACCCCCCCAAACCCCAATCCCACCCTCTCCATCCCCACTCCCACCCCCCCCATCCCCACTCCCACCCCCCCAAACCCCAATCCCACCCTCTCCATCCCCACTCCCACCCCCCCATCCCCACTCCCACCCCCCCAAACCCCAATCCCACCCTCTCCATCCCCACTCCCACCCCCCCATCCCCACTCCCACCCCCCCAAACCCCAATCCCACCCTCTCCATCCCCACTCCCACCGTCCCCCTCCACTCCCCAACCCACCCCTGCACCTCCCCACTCCCAACACCCACCCACACCACCCCCACTCCCACCCCTCCAACGCCCCCACCCCCTCCACCCCACACCCACTTTCTCAACCCCTCTGAATCCCACCTCCCCCTCCACACCCTCCCACTCCCTCCCCACCCCTCTCCCACCCCCCCCCCCCACTCCTCCCCGCTCCCTGCAGCCCTGACTCAAACATCTCTCCCTTTCAGACGGTTGATTTCATTGAGGATTTTGACAGCTTGCGCAGTGGCCGGATCGCCATCCCGGTTTTCAGGCGGACTCTGAGTATGATCGGATTCCAGCCGGAACTCAGCGACGCCCAGTTCAGAGCTCTGGTGGAATGTTACGAAGATCCCACGATGCCCGGTCACATCATTTGGACAAACTTCACCAAGGACATTGACTCAGGTACGGAGTCTGTCACTCAGACACTCACCTGGAGAGCGGGAGCGAGAAACCTAACCCAAAATGTCTCCGGAAAGGGAATCCCGACTGCCTTAACTTCAGAACATTCCCCGGACTTGACCAGTGCTGTACTTCAGGCTTGTCAGAGACACACTGAGACCCGGACATCACGGAAAACTGTCTCTTAATAAAAAGTTGCCTCACTTTAAGGCACAGTGATATAATCATTGGGCCAGTCACCCAGAGACCAGGGTATTGTTCTGGAGATTTGGGTTCAAATCCCACCCCGGCAGGTGGTGGAATTTGAATTTAACAAATATCTGGAATTAAGAAGTTACTGACGACCATTGTCAATTGTTGGAAAAACCCATCTGGTTCACTAGTGTCCCTTTAGGGAGGGAAATCTGCCAACCTCCCCGGGTCTGGCCTACATGTGACCCCAGAGCCTCAGCAATGAGGCTGACTCTGAAATGGCCTCGCAAACCACTCAGTTCAAGGGACGGGTAACTAGGGGCGGCACGGTAGCACAGTGGGTTAGCACTGCTGCTTCACAGCTCCAGGGTCCTGGGTTCGATTCCCGGCTCGGGTCACTGTCTGTGCGGAGTTTGCACATTCTCCTCGTGTCTGCGTGGGTTTCCTCCGGGTGCTCCGGTTTCCCTCCCACAGTCCAAAGACATGTGGGTTAGGTTGATTGGCCATGCTAAGAAATTGCCCCTTTGTGTCCAGGGATGTGTAGGTTAGAGGGATTAGTGGGTATAATATGGGGTGTAGGGCCTGGGTGGGATTGTGTTTGGTGCAGACTCGATGGGCCGAACGGCCTCTCCCTGCACTGTAGGGTTTCTATGATTCTAATAAATGAACGAATAAAAGGAACCCCTTCTCTAATCAGTGCCGACTCTCTTTCCAGTGTTCACCCTGCCTGAGTTGGAGAAGACACCCAATGTCAAGGTGCCACCATCGGAGATTTACCAGCTGCCCAAGGTTGGCACCGTGGACGCAGACATCTTGGACCCCGCAGAGCGGGCTCAGTTCGAGTCACTGATCTGCCGCTTGAAGGAACGGATTAGCCACAGACACCTGGAGACATACCCGGTGTTCCGAGATTTCGATTGGTATCACTTTCCGTAAAATATAAGCTTAGAAGTGTAGGTGTAGGGTTAGACAGGGGAGATTCAGAAAGAGTGTTCCCGATTGTCGGGGGGAGTCCAGAACTAGGGGTCATAGTTTGAGGATAAGGGGGTAAATCTTTTAGAACAGAGTAGAACAGATAAGGGGGGGGCGGCAGTTTAGATCAGAGTTGAGGAGGAATTTCTTCACTCAAAGGGTGGTGAATCTCTGGAATTCTCTGCCCGTTGAAGTGGTGGAGGCTGCCTCGCTAAATATATTTAAGTCACGGGTAGATAGGTTTCTGATGGACTGGGGAATTAAGGGTTATGGGGAGAAAGCGGGAAAGTGGACCTGATCCACTTCAGAACAGCCATGATCTTATTGAATGGCGGGGCAGGCTCGAAGGGCTGGATGGCCGACTCCTGCTCCTATTTCTTATGTTAGGAGAAAGTTCTTCACCCAGAGGGTGGTGAATGAAGGTGGAAGAGAGACTGTCCGGGGTGCGGTGGGGTCCTTAATTATGCTGGCTGCTTTTCCGAGGCAGTGGGAAGTGTAGACGGAGTCAATGGATGGGAGGCTGGTTTGTGTGATGGACTGGGCTACATTCACGACCTTTTTGTAGTTCCTTGCGGTCTTGGGCAGAGCAGGAGCCCAGACCGAGCTGTGATACAACCAGAAAGAATGCTTTCTATCTGTAAAAGATAGTGAGAGTTATAGTGGACATACCAAACTTCCTTAGCCTTCTGTTTTGTTGTCTAGTTTTCAAAACATTAGCAACAGCCATGAAGATTAAAGAATTACAGGATGTGGACCTGGTTCCCTCACCGTATGAAAAAATGTTTCAATTTATTGCTTGAACTTGCTTGATAACTGAGTTACTACAGGCCGCTGGGACAGAGAATTCCAGAGATTCACCACCCTCTGAGTGAAGAAATCTCTCCTTCACTGGGTGGAAATCACGATAGGAAATGGAATGGGATGGGAAGAGTTTATTTCCAATGACCGTAGAAACAGGGAAGGGTCAGTCGGCGATATTCCATCATGACTGACTAATTCCGGACGTACGCGGTGCGTTCAGGCTCCGCGATCCCGCGGTGTAACATGCCTCCCGTCACTTGTTGATTTTCCAGGTCCAACAATAACCACGTGTTTCGGGCCCAGTTCCGCCGGTGTCTCTCGCTGCTCAACCTGCCCGCCACTGACGAGGAGATGGACCTGCTGGAGAAGGTGTTCTCTGACCAACAGGGTTTTGACTTTGTCCGGTTCCTGGAGCAGGTGGACCCCCAGGAGAAGCCGGAGCCAACGTGAGTACGAGTGCGGCGTCACTGGGTGGCATCAGTGTCATTTCCTTTTATTCATTCCCGGGCTGGGTCAGTATTTATTGCCCATCCCTAGTTGCCCCTTGGAGGGGCAGTTGAGAGTCAACCACATTGCTGTGGCTCTGGAGTCACCTGTAGGCCAGACCGGGGTAAGGACGGCAGATTCCCTTCCCTAAAAGGCATTAGCGAACCAGATGGGTTTTTCCACCTGGAGTGACAGGGGTAACATCAATAATTATTCCTTCCTCCCCCTCAACCCCAGCACCCCATGTTGATTGTTGGTGTTCTGTCAACAACATTCTTAACATAAGTGGTTAGGGTGGATTGGCCACACTAAATTAGCCCTTAGTGTCCAAAGATGTGTAGGTTAGGTGGATTGGCCATGCTAAATTGCTCCTTAGTATCTAAAGATGTGCAGGTTAGGGGGATTGGCCATGCTAAGTTGCCCCTTAGTATCCAAAGATGTGTGGGTTAAGTGGATTGGCCATGCTAAATTGTCCCTTAGTGTCCAAAGATGTGTAGGTTTAGTGGATTGGCCATGATAAATTTCTTCTTAGTGTCCAAAGATGTGTAGGTTTAGTGGATTGGCCATGCTAAATTTCTTCTTAGTGTCCAAAGATGTGTGGGTTAAGTGGATTGGCCATGCTAAATTGCCCCTTAGTGTCAGAAGGACTAGTTAGGGTAAATGCATGGGGTTATGGAGAAAGGACGTGGGTGGGACTGTGGTTGGTGCCGACTCGATGGGCCGAATGCACTGTAGGGATTCTATAAATATCTCAGCTGAGTTGGTGCTCCCATGATTGGGATTTTGCACTTGGCAATCGGCTAACCCTGGGCTGCATTGTGGCTGTCCCTGCTAAGGATGGTTACCCACCCCCAGGAGATTGCCAGTGGTGGGGAAAGGGGGAAGGGCTGTGTGCTCAGCAGCCCCACCAGGCGTGGTGGCCACTGCTGGAACAGCACCCGGAAGGAGAGGGTACATCGGTACAGGGGATTGGCAAGGTAAGGGCGGGAGGAGATGGGTGTTTTGGTATGAAGTGCTGGTGCCAGTCAGATAGGCCTGGTTGGGTGCGGAGGGCAGAGGGGTGGGTAGAGGGGGGCAGTTGTTGGGAGTTGACAAGGGCAAGGATCACCACTGTTGCCAAGGTAACCCATTGCCATTGGAGTGCCCTCTGCTGGCCAGTAAGTGCCTGAACAGGAGGACTCCCCCTCCAAGCCTGTGGGTCACCTGGGAGGCCTCCATTGCTTACCTGGCATGTACCCAACCCCCACTGGGTACGATGCCAGCGGTGACCGGACGAAACTTTTAGCTGGCCATGTAAGTGGCATCAGTTGACCAGGAAGACACTGGGCACCCCCACCCTCACCTTCCCTCACCATGCCACAGGATGACTTTGCCAGCCTACCACTAAAGGGCTGGCAAAATCTAACCACATGTTTACATCCCCCGATAATACAGGGTGTGTGGCTATTTGGCAAGGGGAGGCATCACAACAAAGCCAAATCCTAGCAAATGTTTTCCAACCAAGGTGGCACAGTGGTCAGCAGGGCTGCCTCACAGCGCCAAGGACCCGGGTTCAATTCCGGCCTCGGGTCACTCTCTGTGTGGAGTTTGCACGCGCTCCCTGTGTCTGTAAAACAAAAAGTAACGTTTATTTATTAGTTATAAGTAAATCTTACATTAACACTGCAATGAAGTTACTGTGAAAATCCCCTAGTCGTCACATTTCAGCACCTGTTTGGGTTACACTGAGGGAGAATTTAGCACGGCCAATGCACCCTAACCCGCACGTCTTTCAGACTGTGGGATGAAACTGGAGGAAACCCATGCAGACACGGGGAGAATGTGCAAACTCTGCACAGACGGTGACCCAAGCCAGGAATCGAACCTGGGACCCTGACACTGTGAGGCAGCAGCGCTAACCACCGTGCCACCTTGCTGCCCGTGTTTCCTCCGGCTTCTCCAGCTCCCCCCCACAGTCCGGAAGAGGTGCTGGTTAGGGTGCATCGACCGTGATAAATTCTCCCTCAATGTAACCTGAACAGGAGTGTGGCGACTAGGGGATTTTCACAGTCACTTCATTGCAGTGTTAATGCAAGCCTACTTGTGACAATAATAAATAAACTTAATGACCAGAGGGTGGACCCCAGGTTGAACTATTTCCCGAGGCCAGCCTTGGTGCTGTGAAAGTTGCTGTAGTTGGAAGTGAGCCGGTTCCCCATCGATCAGGAGTGTGGGTGGGAAGGGGGGCCACAGTTGCCAGCGTTCTGGTAACACCGGTGCCAAGCGAGAGCATCCAATGGAGGAGGATGGCATGGCCAACACTGCCAAAGGTTGCCATGGCAAGGTCACAAAACATAGAACATGGAACACTACAGCACAAACAGGCCCTTCGGCCCACAAGTTGTGCTGATCCATATCCCTACCCACTAGGCCGATCTACAACCCCCAATCCCATTAAATCCCAACATGGCTGAAGTCCGGCCAACGTGACAGGAGAGGTGACTGAAAGGTCAGCTGAAGGTCAGTGATGACCCGGATACCCTCCTGCCTCTTTGTAAATGCCCAGCAGAACTCTGCCACCCATATCTTACTGGGCAGTGAGTGCCACTTACCCAAGCTTAGCTGGCCGACACTATTGAGTCTGGGGCCCTGGATACAGAGGGCTGAGGTGAGTCAGGGCGAGGTGAGTCGCGGCGAGGTGAGTCGCGGCGAGGTGAGTCAGGGCAAGGTGAGTCGCGGCGAGGTGAGTCACGGCGAGGTGAGTCACGGCGAGGTGAGTCAGGGCGAGGTGAGTCAGGGCGAGGTGAGTCAGGGCGAGGTGAGTCACGGCGAGGTGAGTCAGGGCGAGGTGAGTCGCGGCGAGGTGAGTCAGGGCGAGGTGAGTCAGGGCGAGGTGAGTCAGGGCGAGGTGAGTCAGGGCGAGGTGAGTCAGGGCGAGGTGAGTCGCGGCGAGGTGAGTCAGGGCGAGGTGAGTCAGGGCGAGGTGAGTCAGGGCGAGGTGAGTCGCGGCGAGGTGAGTCAGGGCGAGGTGAGTCAGGGCGAGGTGAGTCAGGGCGAGGTGAGTCGCGGCGAGGTGAGTCAGGGCGAGGTGAGTCAGGGCGAGGTGAGTCAGGGCGAGGTGAGTCGCGGCGAGGTGAGTCAGGGCGAGGTGAGTCAGGGCGAGGTGAGTCGCGGCGAGGTGAGTCAGGGCGAGGTGAGTCAGGGCGAGGTGAGTCAGGGCGAGGTGAGTCAGGGCGAGGTGAGTCAGGGCGAGGTGAGTCGCGGAGAGGTGAGTCGCGGCGAGGTGAGTCAGGGCGAGGTGAGTCAGGGCGAGGTGAGTCGCGGCGAGGTGAGTCACGGCGAGGTGAGTCAGGGCGAGGTGAGTCAGGGCGAGGTGAGTCAGGGCGAGGTGAGTCAGGGCGAGGTGAGTCAGGGCGAGGTGAGTCGCGGCGAGGTGAGTCAGGGCGAGGTGAGTCAGGGCGAGGTGAGTCAGGGCGAGGTGAGTCAGGGCGAGGTGAGTCAGGGCGAGGTGAGTCGCGGCGAGGTGAGTCGCGGCGAGGTGAGTCGCGGCGAGGTGAGTCAGGGCGAGGTGAGTCAGGGCGAGGTGAGTCAGGGCGAGGTGAGTCAGGGCGAGGTGAGTCAGGGCGAGGTGAGTCGCGGCGAGGTGAGTCGCGGCGAGGTGAGTCAGGGCGAGGTGAGTCACGGCGAGGTGAGTCAGGGCGAGGTGAGTCAGGGCGAGGTGAGTCAGGGCGAGGTGAGTCGCGGCGAGGTGAGTCAGGGCGAGGTGAGTCAGGGCGAGGTGAGTCAGGGCGAGGTGAGTCAGGGCGAGGTGAGTCAGGGCGAGGTGAGTCACGGCGAGGTGAGTCAGGGCGAGGTGAGTCAGGGCGAGGTGAGTCAGGGCGAGGTGAGTCGCGGCGAGGTGAGTCAGGGCGAGGTGAGTCAGGGCGAGGTGAGTCAGGGCGAGGTGAGTCGCGGCGAGGTGAGTCGCGGCGAGGTGAGTCAGGGCGAGGTGAGTCAGGGCGAGGTGAGTCAGGGCGAGGTGAGTCAGGGCGAGGTGAGTCGCGGCGAGGTGAGTCAGGGCGAGGTGAGTCAGGGCGAGGTGAGTCACGGCGAGGTGAGTCAGGGCGAGGTGAGTCAGGGCGAGGTGAGTCAGGGCGAGGTGAGTCAGGGCGAGGTGAGTCGCGGCGAGGTGAGTCGCGGCGAGGTGAGTCAGGGCGAGGTGAGTCACGGCGAGGTGAGTCAGGGCGAGGTGAGTCACGGCGAGGTGAGTCACGGCGAGGTGAGTCAGGGCGAGGTGAGTCAGGGCGAGGTGAGTCACGGCGAGGTGAGTCAGGGCGAGGTGAGTCACGGCGAGGTGAGTCAGGGCGAGGTGAGTCAGGGCGAGGTGAGTCACGGCGAGGTGAGTCACGGCGAGGTGAGTCAGGGCGAGGTGAGTCAGGGCGAGGTGAGTCAGGGCGAGGTGAGTCAGGGCGAGGTGAGTCACGGCGAGGTGAGTCAGGGCGAGGTGAGTCAGGGCGAGGTGAGTCACGGCGAGGTGAGTCAGGGCGAGGTGAGTCAGGGCGAGGTGAGTCAGGGCGAGGTGAGTCAGGGCGAGGTGAGTCAGGGCGAGGTGAGTCAGGGCGAGGTGAGTCACGGCGAGGTGAGTCAGGGCGAGGTGAGTCACGGCGAGGTGAGTCAGGGCGAGGTGAGTCACGGCGAGGTGGGTCAGGGCGAGGTGGGTCAGGGCGAGGTGAGTCAGGGCGAGGTGAGTCACGGCGAGGTGAGTCAGGGCGAGGTGAGTCAGGGCGAGGTGAGTCAGGGCGAGGTGAGTCACGGCGAGGTGAGTCAGGGCGAGGTGAGTCACGGCGAGGTGAGTCACGGCGAGGTGAGTCAGGGCGAGGTGAGTCACGGCGAGGTGAGTCAGGGCGAGGTGAGTCAGGGCGAGGTGAGTCAGGGCGAGGTGAGTCGCGGCGAGGTGAGTCAGGGCGAGGTGAGTCACGGCGAGGTGAGTCAGGGCGAGGTGAGTCAGGGCGAGGTGAGTCACGGCGAGGTGAGTCACGGCGAGGTGAGTCACGGCGAGGTGAGTCAGGGCGAGGTGAGTCAGGGCGAGGTGAGTCAGGGCGAGGTGAGTCAGGGCGAGGTGAGTCAGGGCGAGGTGAGTCGCGGCGAGGTGAGTCACGGGTGAGTCACGGCGAGGTGAGTCAGGGCGAGGTGAGTCAGGGCGAGGTGAGTCACGGCGAGGTGAGTCAGGGCGAGGTGAGTCAGGGCGAGGTGAGTCAGGGCGAGGTGAGTCACGGCGAGGTGAGTCAGGGCGAGGTGAGTCACGGTGAGGTGAGTCAGGGCGAGGTGAGTCGCGGCGAGGTGAGTCGCGGCGAGGTGAGTCAGGGCGAGGTGAGTCAGGGCGAGGTGAGTCAGGGCGAGGTGAGTCAGGGCGAGGTGAGTCAGGGCGAGGTGAGTTACGGTGATTTGGGCCTGAGATTTTGGGTGCCGGGTGGTGTTTCTCTATGAGTTAATTTGGACCTTTAGCATCTTTCCACAGGTACAAAAAACTAATGAGTGAGATTCGCATGGTGAATGAGTCAAAGAAAAGCCTAGAAATGGAGGCCTCAAACGACATCAACTGCATCCTGGAAAAGATTAAAACCAAGGTGAAAATGTTGAGGGCAGTTTATCAGAATCCATTCCCATTCTCCCGAGCTATACAGGGTTCTAACACCATCCTCACATTGAGGCTGTTGTACAGAGTACATCTCCTCCGCTCCCTACGCTGTAGGCCGGAGATCATTCAAAGCTTTGCTGCCCCATACCCCTGTGCCTGCCAATGTACTTTAACTCCCAAACTGGCAAAGCCTCCATTTTAAAATTCCCGGGCTTGTTTTTGAATCCCCTCCAATGGGATGACCCGGGTTAAGATGCGCTTTTGGAATGGGGCCGAATGGCCTCTTTCTGTAGCATTGCCTATTGGTTTCCATGTGAGGAGGAGGCAGATACAATCATCGGAATCCTATCACCCTGCCCTCCACGGAGCGGGCAAGGGTGGGGGAGAGCGGGGGTGCAGACGATGGGAAGGATCGCTGACCCGGGGCGGGACTTTCCAGACTTGGGGTCGAGCGAGGCTGTAAAATTACGCCCAATGGGGTGGATTTTACAGCTTCGTTCGTCCAAACTGTAAAACTCCACCTGAGGTTAACGGACCTTTACGAGGGCCACCCCTCACTGGGCGGCACGGTGGCACAGTGGGTTAGCACTGCTGCTTCACAGCTCCAGGGTCCAGGGTTCGATTCCCGGCTCGGGTCACTGCCTGTGTGGAGTTTGCACATTCTCCTCGTGTCTGCGTGGGTTTCCTCTGGGTACTCCGGTTTCCTCCCACAATCCAAAAATGGTTAGGTTGATTGGCCATGCTAAGAAATTGCCCCTTAGTGTCCAAGGATGTGTAGGTTAGAGGGATTAGTGGGTATAATATGTAGGGATATGGGGGTAGGGCCTGGGTGGGATTGTGTTCGGTGCAGACTCGATGGGCCGAAGGGCCTCTTTCTGCACTGTAGGGTTTCTATGATCTGGTCTAAACCCGGAGAGCGGGGCGGTAAAATTCTGGCCTAGGTTGCCAATTTACATGTGCGCCCTCCCCCCCCACAAAGTCTAAAATCCCCCCTCCTCGTAGCTGGGACCACAATGGAAGGACGCGGGGCTTCTGGTAAAATGTGTTTAAGCCAGTGATGGACAACCACGGCGAGCGAGAGGCCCTCCTTCATCTCAGTAGGCCGCAAAATTAAAGTGGGGCCTTGTTCACTAACCATGAATAAGATTAAACACACACTGAATATTTCATAACAGGTTATAGAAAGTCCTTCATCATTTCTATAGATTAATAGAACTGTCATCAACTTCAAACGGTAAACGCAAAGGTAATATTTGGACACAGAGGGAGCGCACGGCTCTCAGTGTTGTGAGCGCTCAGCGCACACCTCACTCCGCTCACCCTTGCCTTACGCAAATCGCGTCAGATGCACAGGTAGGGAAAAAAAACTACAGGACAGGAATCGGCCAAATGCAACCCCCCCACACGTGGGGAAATGGTCAACGCAAGGTCTCTCTGTCTGCACTCGGGTAGGCCGCATGTGACTCCCCCCAGGCCCCAGTTCGCCCACCGCTGGTTTAAATGTTAGTGGTCCGGATGTGTGAGTCAGAAAGCCGAAACACATAGAACATTACAGCACAGTACAGGCCCTTCGGCCCTCGATGTTGCGCCGACCAGTGGAACCAATCTGAAGCCCGTCTAACCTGCACTATTCCAATATCATCCATATGTTCATCCAATGACCATTTAAATGCCCTTAATGTTGGCAAGTCCACCACTGTTAAGGCAGGGCATTCCACGCCCTCTGAGTAAAGAACCTACCTCTGACATCTGTCCTGTCACCCCTCAATTTAAAGTTACATCCCCCCCTCGTGCTAGCCCATCTCCATCCGAGGATAAAGGCTCTCACTGTCCACCCTGTCTCTGATCATCTTGTACGCCTCTATTAAGTCGCCTCTTCCAGCTGTTTCCAGCTGCTCCTTACGCTCCCTCCTGTTGGTTCAGACTTACAGGAAGTCGGTGAAGGTGGGAGACCACATGAAGGACTTTGACAAGCTCAACAGTAACCGCATTCTGAAGAGTAACTTCCGGAGGGCCCTCGACTTGGACGGGTTCGAGTTACAACCCTCCGAGATGGAAATTCTGGAGAAAGCGTAAGTGGCCATCGCAGAGTTCCTGTCAAAAGGGACAACCTGAGGTCATCCCCTTGGGAATTCACTCCTTAAACCTCTCTGGAATTGCACGGGGAAATCACTGATCGAACTCTCTTTAGGGTCCGTAGAATACGAGCTCCCTGAGGATTGGTAATTAATTCACCAGAAGGAGCTGGTATCGCCAGCCCTGTATAAAGCAGGCCCCTGAGCGGGTCCAAAATCGCACTGACCCATTCGGGACCAGTTTGTGTGGTCTTGCTTTGTGTAATAAAGCACTGTTCCTTCCCCGTCCACTCCTGGAGTTATTCTATTCTCTCTCTTTCTCTCTTCTCTACGACACTCCTTAAAACCTAATGCTTCAACCAAGCTTTCACTCACCTCTCCAATCACCACCTTACGCGGTATCAGTGTCAAATTCTGTTTGAGACAGCCCCAGTGAAGCACCTTGGGATATTTTACTGTGTTAAAGGTGCTACACAAATGCAAATCTAGAGCCCAAAAGGGATACACTCAATTCTTGGATGAGTTTATGGGTTATATGAGTGGCACGGTGGCACAGTGGTTAGCACCGCTGCCTCACAGCGCCAGGGATCCGGGTTTGATTCCTGTCTCGGGTCACTCTCTGTGTGGAGTCTGCACTTTCTCCCCGTGTCTGCATGGGTTTCCTCCGGATGCTCCAGTTACCTCCCACAGGCCAAAGACTTCTGCACTAGGTGGATTGACCATGCTAAATTGTCCCTTAGTGTCCAAAGATGTGCAGGTTAGGTGGATTGGCCATGCTAAATTGCCCCTTAGTGTCCAAAGATGTGCAGGTTAGGGGGATTGGCCATGCTAAATTGTCCCTTAGTGTCCAAAGATGTGCAGGTTAGGGGGATTAACAGGGTAAGTATGCTGGGTTACAGGAAAGGGCCTGGGTAAGGTGTTCTGTCAAATAGTTGGCACAGAGTTGATGGGCTGAATGGCCTCATTCTGCACTGTAGAGATTCTATGATTCTATATAATGTTGGAAACTATTCTAAACTTCACCCCACATTAGCAATTACCATAAACCATCCCTTGTTCCAAACTCCTGCCAACATTACAGTCTGGATGCTGAGAATGAAGATGGAGGGAGGAGTTGAGGTGTATTTTTTCAGCATTAGGATGAGATGTGTACACAGTCTCAGGTGTTTCTGCACTTTTGTATCTTTCCAGGTATGAATCTTGTTTACAACCCGACTACGTTGACTATAAGAGATTTATCAGTGACATTGAATCCATATTTACCCGGGAGCATCTTGAGAAGTTCCCACAAGCAGAGGTAAGGTCAGTGGCTGTGACAAATCTCCCTTTCTATCGCTTACTGGAGATATCCAATCTCAAATAAAACTGGCTGATTTTTCAGCCTGTGATTTATCCCATTAGAGACTCACAGCTGAATTGTAAACACATATTTTATATCCGTGTGTCAGTTCTGCTCAGGGTATCTTGCTCCAGAATCTTCACTCTGAAGTTGCTTGTTCTGTGTTAATCTGTGAGGAGCCCTGGGGGTTGCAGTCAGTTTACTGAGTGCAATATTTAACTCCAATGTCTTTCCACTAAGTGGGGAAAATTAAATCAGCCAGGACTGCCACTCATTTTGTCTTTTGTGCATGTGTGAGTCTGCATGCGTGTATGTGAGTGCGTGTGTGTGTCTATGTGTATGAGTGTGTGTGTGTCTATGTGTATGTGAGTGCGTGTGTGTGTGTATCTGTGTATGCGAGTCTGCATGTGTATGTGTGTGTGTTTGTGTCTGCATGTGTTATGCATGTATGTGAGTGTGTGTCTATGTGTATGTGAGTGTGTGTGTGTCTATGTGTATGAGTGTGTGTGTCTATGTGTATGTGAGTGTGTGTGTATCTATGTCTATGTGTGTGTGTGTATCTATGTGTATGTGTGTGTATCTATGTGTATGTGAGTGTGTGTGTGTGTCTATGTCTATGTGTATGTGTGTGCCTGTGTATGTGAGTGTGTGTGTGTGTTTATGTGTATGTGAGTGTGTGTGTGTATCTGAGTGTCCATATCTGTGTATGGCTGTGTGTGTGTGTGTGTGTGTGTATGTGGGTATGTGTGGGGGTGTGTGCCTGTGTGTGTGTGTGTGTCTGTGTCTGAGTATATGGGTGTGTGTGTGTGTGTGTGTGTGTTTGTGAGACTGTGTATGCATGTGTCTGTGTGTGTGCATGCGTGTTTGTGCGTGTGTGTCCATGTGGTCACACATGCGTTACAGATGACAGACTCTGGTTGGGATTTCGATCGGGAGACGGAACTGGAAAATGGGAGGAAGTCTCAGCAATGTGGGACAGAGAGCGATTAAACAGGAAACATGTGACCAATGGCAGGGTCCGGATTAATGAAACAAAATTGACAATGAGTTATTAAATTGTACATGCATCACTGTTCTCAGAGTAATGAGATTGGGAACTGTCACATGGGATTGGGAAGGAGTTGCATTAACAGAAACATGACTCAAAGGCAGGAATGGGTTCTGAACATTCCTGCTGACCGAATACTCAGGAATGATGGAGACGGGGTAAAGAAGGATAGAAACATAGAAACTAGAAACAGGAGGAGGCCATTTGGCCCTTCGAGCCTGCTCCACCGTTCATTCTGATCATCAAATTCAATATCCTTATCTCTCCCCTTCCTCACATATCCCTCAATCCCTTTAACCCCAAGATCTATATCTAATTCCTTCTTAAAATCACACAACATTTTAGCCTCAACCACATTCTATGGGAGTGAATTCCACACATTCCCCACCCTCTGGGTGAAGAAATTTCTCCTCATCTCAGTTCTAAAAGGTTTATCCCTTATCCTCAAACAATGACCCCTAGTTCTGGACTCTCCCACCATCGGGAACATTCTTTCTGAGTCTACCCTGTCTAACCCTGTTAGAATTTGAAAAGTTTCTATGAGATCCCCTCACATTCTTCTAAACTCCAGTGAATATAATCCTAACCGACTTAATCTCTCCTCGTATGGCAGACCTGCCATTTCAGGAATCAGCCTGTGGCGACGAGGGGATTTTCACAGTAACTTCACTGTTGTGTTAATGTAAGCCTATCTGCGACAATAATAAATAAACTTTTAACTTTAGATTTTAGACCAATGTAAAATACCTGTTCATTTCATCTTCCATCTCTTTATTTTCCATTATTCTCCAAGGTCACTTTCTGTAGGACTTTATTAAGACTTTTTTTTTACATAGCTAAAAACTCTTACAATCTGTCTTTACACTGCTTGCTAGCTTTCTCTCGAGCCCCAACTTTTCCCCCTGTATTAATCGAGTAGAACTCTCACTCACACACTCTTGAGATAGAAAGAAATATTCTCATTCAAGAAACCCAGTCAAAGATTTTAAATCCCCTCATGGCCAAACTGTTCTAAAGAAACAAACCGCTATTTAATAACAAAGACAGCTAATCCTTTAATAGCCCCCTTGAACTGCAATCAAAGAATGAACTCATTCTCCACAGGTCAAATCTGAATGGTCAAGGTTTTATTTGATTTGATCTATTATTGTCACATGTATTAGTGTACAGTGAAAAGTATTGTTCATTGTGCACTATACAGACAAAGCATACCACTCATAGAGAAGGGAAGGAGAGAGTGCAAAATGTAATGTTACAATCATAGCTAGGGTGTAGAGAAAGATCAACTTAATATAAGGTAGGTCCATTCAAAAGTCTGACAGCAGCAGGGAAGAAACTGTTCTTGAGTTAGTTGGTACGTGCCATGGGGAATGAACCAAGAATTAGCTCCCCGCCCAGCTCCCCAGGCTTTTCCTTCATTGAAGATGGAACAATGCACGGGACATTCATTCTGTTTGCAAGGGACAGGGTCATGTGTGTGAATATATGTGACTTCTAGCACACATGAGTGAGCCATGTCAGACTGATCATCTTATATCGATTGTCAGTGTAATTCTCAGCATACTCAGGATTGTTTAGAAAGTGCTGCCCAGTAACTGAATCACATCCAACGTTGCACATTATGAGTGGGATTTTCCAGCCCCGCTGCTGGTGGGATCTACAGAACCCAATGGACTTCCGGCTGGCTTGCCACAGCGGGACTGGAAAATCCTGGTCTACATTCTGCAAGTACCTGCTGCTTGTGTATGATGGTGTTTCTTGGGTATTTTTGCCAGGATTTTGAACATTTTCCGAATGTTTGCTGACTGATATTCCCACCCTACAGGTAACCCAGTACAAGCCGCCTCCCGACTGGACTCTGAACTCGCTGTCGACAGAGGAGGTCTCCGTTTACCAGAAAGCAGTGGCCAGACTGGCAGAGATGGTAAGTACATCACCAGGGATCTGATAACGACCGCTTCAAGGCAGTGAGTAGGGTCACTGGACTAGCAGTGCCGAGGCCATGAGTTCAAACCCCGCCACGGGTTGGGTGGTAGAATTCGTAACCCTACATATTTATCCTGCTAATCCCCCAACACTGAGGCCGGAATTTTACCATCCCGACTGCCGTGGGAATTGGAGTGGGTGAGGGACGGACAATGGGAAGGTCCGGTGACCTCGGGCGGGATTTGGGGCAGGTGCAGCTGGAGAATCCGGCCCTATACCACTGGGGATTTTGTTTGCTTATTTGTTAGTGTCACAAGTAGGCTCACATTAACGCTGCAATGAAGTTACTGTGAAAACCCCCCCCGAGTCGCCACACTCCGGCGCCTGTTCGGGTTACACCGAGGGAGAATTTACGTCTTTCGGACCGTGGGAGGAAACCGGAGCACCCGGAGGAAACCCACGCAGACACGGGGAGAATGTGCGGACTCCGCACAGACACTGATCCAAGCCGGGAATCGAACCCGGGTCCCTGGCGCCGTGAGGCAGCGGTGTGCGGGAGAGGGGGTGAGCTGGTGTGCGGGGGTAGCTATTTGCCCGGGTGGGGCGGTTGTGAGCGTTCCGGGTGTACGGTCGCACCGGCATTCCGGGCTGGATTTCCACCTCAGGCCTTGCTCTAAAACCGGCTGTTTCCGTCCCCCGTCTCCAGGTGAGGAAGAGACAGCTCCAGCTCTTCCCGCTGTTTGAGGATTTCGACCGGATTGGGATCGGCAGCGTCACCCAGTCGCAGTTCCACCGCGTCCTGACTGAGCTCGGCCTGGAAGCCCTGCTGAGCCCGCAGGAGATCCGAGTCCTGAGCCACCGCTTCCGTGTCACCATCGGTCACCGCCAGGACGTCAACTACCTCGCCTTCTGTGACGCCATCTACGACGCAGCCTGCATGGACAAGCGGATTCCCTAAAAAGGCCCCCGAAGGAGGGGGTGGGTGGGGGTGGGGGGGGGGAGCTCCGAGTGGGGAGATATATAAAATAACCCAGCCAACACCCTGCCACCACCCCCCTCCCCTCCCCGTACCGTCCCCCCCCCCCCCACCCATCTCCTACACCACACTCGCCACGTCCGCCAAAACTGAGGGAAAAATTGTTCCACGTTCAAAGTGAGAAAGCTTCACGATTCCGCTGGCAACGCCGCGATTCCCAGAGACCAGGAAAAAAAGAGGACATTTTGACTTCCGAATTCCTCCCATTCCTTCCATAAAATTCAGCGATTTAATTCCAGGTTTGGTGTTTCTCATATCTGATTATTAATATCTAATTGATGAAGCAATTGTTCGCTTTGAGAGAACGCTCCGCCCCCGTGCCCCGCAGGGTGTGGGTAAATAATCTTTGACGGTGTTTGAACGCGAGGGGCCCCCCCCCCCGCATCGTTGCCCCCCTCCCCGTATTCGATCCTCGATCCAAATCGCCACCAATCTCTGGACACTGACTGGCTGCCGAGGTTGACCAGTCTGCCTACACTCTGAAATCGGGCGAAAAGGGGCTTGAGTTTATTTAAAGTTTGTTTCTTGTCGTCACAAGTAGACTTACAATGCAATGAAGTTACTGTGAAAATGGGAATTGTGGGGACAACTTTGTGGGCCGCAGGGCCTGTACTGTGCTGTAGTTTTTCTATGTTTCTGTCCCCTAGTCGCCACACTCTGTGGGCCAGACCGGGTAAGGGTGGCAGATTTCCTTCCCCAAAGAACATTCGTGAACCCGATGGGTTTTTCCGACAATAACGGTCATCAGTAGATTCGTAATTCCAGATTTTTTTAATTGAATTCAAGTTCCACCGTCTGCCGTGACGGGATTCGAACCCGGGTCCCCAGGGTAAAGTTAAAGTTTTATTTATTATTGTTTCAAGCATGCTTACATTACCATTGAATGAGACTAGGGGAATTTCAGGGTAACTTCACTGCAGTGTTAATGTAAGCCTTATTTGTGACTAATAATAATATTAATGAGGTTACTGTGGAAATCCCCGAGTCGCCCACACTCCTGTTCGGGTTACACTGAGGGAGAATTTACCACGGCCAGTGCTCCTGACCAGCACGTCTTTCAGACTGTGGGAGGAAACCCACGCAGACACGGGGAGAATGTGCAGACTCCACACAGACAGTGACCCAAGCCGGGAATCGAACCCGGGTCCCTGGCGCTGTGAGGCAGCAGTGCTAACCCACTGTGCCACCCAGGGTTAGAGAACATGCCAGGGATATAAAAGATGCTTTATTGGTATTTGAGATGGGATTCTGTCGGAATCTGTTCCAACCCTGAGGAAGGAGGTAGCCAGAGACAGACAGACAAACAGACACAGACACACAGACACACACACACACACACAGACACCCACACACACACACACACACACAGAGACACACACATACAGACAGACACCCACACAAACATATACAGACACACACACACACACACACACACGCAACAGCTCAGCGTTTCAAGAGGTTTAATGACCTTACCAGGCCGGGTGAGGTAATGAGGCTAACCACATTATCATTTCCATTCACCGCCCTCTGACCATGTTAAATTTCTTCAGGGGTCTACAATCAAAACCCAATGTGTGGCACTGTCCCCTTTACTCCTTCGTTACCACTTTCTAGAGTGATATCTCTCCATGGTTAGTGGAGGCTGGTGTCAGAAATGCAAAGGTGTGGGGAAAATCCGACATAAATACTGACCAACTGACCATAGATTGGCCACAGCACAGAATGAGGCTATTCAGCCCATTGTGTCCATGCTAGCTCTCTGCGGAAGCAACCCGTCCAATCCCATTTCATCCTGAACCTTCCCCTGTACCCGTGCCTCTTCCATCCAGACATAGACACCCTGATACTGTGGACGATCCGAGTGAGGGAGCTAAGCAGCCATTAGTATAACCTCAGGCCAGAGTGTTAGCTTTACTGTAATTACCGGCCTAAGCTCACGCAATTGCAGAATCATTACGGCGCAGAATGAGGCCATTCGGCCCACCCTGTCTGTACTGGCTCTCCAAACGGGCACCGTTATTCAGTGCCATTTCCCCGTACCCCTACACATTGTTTCTATTCAAATAATCATCCAGCTGCCTCTTGGATGCCTCGATTGAACCTCCCTCCATCACACTTCCAGGCAGAACATTCCGGATCCCAACCACTCACTGTGTGAAGAAGCTTATTCTCACATCATGTTTGCTTGTTTTGGAAATCACATTAAACCTGTGCCCTCTCGTTCTCCCCCTGGAGTAAGGCCCCTCAGGTCGCCACCTGATCTGGGAAGGTTCAGTCACGCCTGTGTCATAGTCATGGAGTCACAGAGAGGTTTACAGCACGGAAACAGGCCCTTCGGCCCAACTTGTCCATTCCACCCTTTTCTTTATGCCCCTAAGCCAATCCCAATTGCCCACATTTAGCCCACATCCCTCTTATCCATGTAACTGTCTAAATGTTTCTTAAAAGACAAAATTGTACCCGCCTCTATTACTGCCTCTGGCAGCTTGTTCCAGACACTCACCAACCTCTGGGTGAAAAAATTCCCCCTCTAGACCCTTCTGTATCTCTCCCCTCTCACCTTAAACCTACGCCCTCTAGTTTTAGCCTCCCCTACCTTTGGGAAAAGATATTGACTATCTCGCTGATCTATGCCCCTCATTATTTTATAGATCTCTATAAGATCACCCCTCAGCCTTCTACGCTCCAGAGAAAAAAACTCCCAGCCTATCCAACCTCTCCTTATAACTCAATCCATCAAGTCCCGGTAATATCCTAGTAAATCTCTTCTGCACCCTTTCTGGTTTAATAATATCCCTTCTACAATAGGGTGACCAGAACTGCGCACAGTATTCCAAGTGTGGCCTCACCAATGTCTTGTCCAACTCCAACAAGACCGTGTGTAGAGGGATGAGCTGAGAATTGTTTTTTTGTCAGGACTGAGTTATGCTTGGGGTTTGATGGGTTGGGTGGAGGTGATTGGAGACACCTTCAGTCAGGGGAGGAATGAATGAACAGCCGAGAAACCAGCAGCAAGGAATCACAACGAGAGAGTTATTATATCGGTGACGGCAAAATGCCGCAAATTCACAAAATAAAGCGGATGAGAGCTGAACACATATTATTTTGTCTGGTGATTGCACTGTTGGAGGTTAAATATTTACCAGTATTGTCGAACAATAGCTGATAAACTCTGTAAATAGAGACCAGCTGGCTATGGGGATGTAACTTGCGTAGATGATGAAATATCAGTGAGGAAGGCCATTCAGCCCTTCTTAGTTCATTCCGGCCCTACCTTCTTTGGGTGGCACGGTAGCACAGTGGGTTAGCACCGCTGCTTCACAGCGCCGGGGACCTGGGTTCGATTCCCAGCTCGGGTGTGGAGTTTGCACATTCTCCCCGTGTCTGCGTGGGTTTCCTCCGGGTGCTTTGGTTTCCTCCCACAGTCCAAAGATGTGCGGG
This sequence comes from Carcharhinus amblyrhynchos, assembly GCF_965287045.1. Taxonomy (NCBI): domain Eukaryota; kingdom Metazoa; phylum Chordata; class Chondrichthyes; order Carcharhiniformes; family Carcharhinidae; genus Carcharhinus; species Carcharhinus amblyrhynchos. The sequence continues at coordinate 19,570,985 of NC_137354.1, forward strand.
TTAGGTTGATTGGCCGTGCTAAGAAATTGCCCCTTAGTGTCCAGGGATGTGTAGGTTAACGGGATTAGTGGGTATAATATGTAGGGATATGGGGGTAGGGCCTGGGTGGGATTGTGTTCGGTGCAGACTTGATGGGCCGAAGGGCCTCTTTCTGCACTGTAGGGTTTCTATGATTCTCCCCTATTGGAGATTTTGGATGCCTATCCCGTTTGAGCCTGTGTATAACCTTATCAAGGGCAGTAACACACATGGGAATATGACTTTGCGGAGATGACAAGGAGGTGGCTCATAAAAGGTCATTAAATATTCCAGAAAATAGGAAAGATAACTCGGAAAAATACGGCGGCAGTCTTGTTTAAGGAGAATACTGGAGAGGGGCAAGGGCACAATCTGTTTAGTTGGGGTTAAGAAATACTGCTGAATATATTCTAAAAGCCACCAAATCGTGCGGAAGATACAAAGGAACAAATCTGCAAGGAAATTGCAGAGGTACAGACACAGAAACTATACACCAGCAATAATGGGAAATTTTAATTGTTCAGATATGGACTGGAATAGCAACGGTGTGAGGGATGTTGAGGGAGGAGAGGTTCTGAGGTGGGTACATGAAGAGGGAGAGGATAGAGGGATACTATCTGAGTAAGGGCAGAAGTTTTTTTTTAAATTTAGTTAGGGCATCATGATTGGCACAGGGCAGAATGGCCTGTAGCTGTACTGTACTTTATCCAGGAGGATATCCTGTTCCTGGTCCGATGAGGAAGGAGACATTGCTGGATCTGGTTCTGGGGAATGAGATGAATCAATTGTCAGTTGTGGAGCGTTTAGGAAATAGTGATCATTGTATCATAGAAACCCTCCAGTGCAGAAAGAGGCCACTCAGCCCATCGAGTCTGCACCGACCACAACCAAACCAAGGCCCTACCCCAATATCTCTACATATTTTACCCGCTAATCCCTCTAACCATCTCAGGACACTAAGGGGCGACTTTAGCACGGCCAATCAACCTAACCCGCACATCTCTGGACTCTGGACTGAGCACCCGGCGGAAACCCACGCAGACATGAGGAGAATGTGCAAACTCCACACGGACAGTGACCCGAGCCGGGAATCGAACCCGGGGCCCTGGAGCTGTGAAGCAGCAGTGCTAACCCACTGTGCCACCGTGCTGCCCAGTATCATAAGGTCTAGGTCAGTGATGGGCAACCTGCAGCCCCGGGGGGGGGGACAGACATGTGGCCCATCAGGGTTATAAGCAGAGCCCACGAGACGGTTTGCTGACTGTTGCCCACGTGAAATGTCGCCCCACGTTCGATTGGTTCCTGTCCTGTCGGGGTTGGGCTGGAATTTTCACCCCCGCCGCGGAACGGGAGAATTCGGAGCTCGGCCAAACCTCCGTTCACGGTCGGGGAATCGGAGAGTGCCGGTGAGGCTGGAGAATCCAGACCAGAACCTTTCACCTGCCGGTGCGAGTGAGGAGACTCACACGGGCAAGAAAAGTGACGTGCGTGCTCACTGTGTCCAATCAAAGCCCACCGTTTAAAACTGATAGTTGTACTAATCTATAAACGAGGAAGTATTTTCTATAACTCGTTATGAATTAAATGTATTTAATCCTTTTCACGGGGTCACGGTTAGCGGACAAGCCCTGTTTCCATCTTGCGGCCTACTGAGGGAGGGCCATTCCTGCTGCCCACTCACCAGCCGAGGTTGCCCGTCACTGATCTGGGATATTTAAAACAAGGGAGAAACCCAGAGTGAAAATATTTAATTAGAGGCCGTTCTATTTAACTGGGATAAGGACAGACCTGTCCTGGGCAAATTGTAATCAAAGATTACCAGGCAAAGGAACAATGAGCTGCTTTCAAAAAGGAGGTGGTTCGGGGATCTAGGCCCACACTCAGAGGAAAGGGAAAAAAGCTTAAAAGTTTACTTATTAGTGTCACAAGTCGGCTTACATTAACACTGCAACGAAGTTACTGTGTAAATCCCCTAGTTGCCACACTCTGGCGCCTGTTTGGGTTACACCGAGGGAGAATTTAGCACAGCCAATCCACCCTAACCAGCATGCCTGTGGGAGGAAACTGGAGCACCCGGAGGAAACCCACGCAGACACGGGGAGAATGTGCAAACTCCACACAGGCCCGAGGCTGGAATTGAATCCAAAACCCAGGCGCTGTGAGACAGCAGTGCTAACCACTGTACCACAAACACTCTCATTCACATTCATATAACACACACATATATTCACACACAAATATATACACATATAACGCACACACATCTCGCTAACGCACATAACGCACCCTAACCAGCACATCTTTCAGACTGTGGGAGGAAACCAGAGCACCCGGAGGAAACCCACGCAGACATGGGGAGAATGTGCAGACTCTGCACAGTGACCCGATCCGGGAATTGAACCCGGGTCCCTGGCGCTGTGAGAAAGCAGCGCTAACCCACTGTTCCAGGCCATGTGGACTCTCTCTGTGCTATAACCATTCCTTGCTTTAGACGTCCCACCTGACATGTGAGTGCATCTCCCTCCTCTCCACGGGTCCTGACTAACCTGCTGAGTGTTTCTGGTGGCACAGTGGTTAGCACTGCGGCCCAGGGAACCCGGGTTCGATTCCCGCCTCGGCTGACTGTCTGTGCGGAGTCTGCACATTCTCCCCATGTCTGCGTGGGTTTCCTCCGGGTGCTCCAGTTTCCTCCCACAGTCCAAAGATGTGGGGGTTAGGTGGATTGGCTGTTGCCTCTTAGCGTCCAAAGATTAGGGGGATTAGTGGGGTAAATACAAGGGGTCACGGAGAACAGATCTGGGTGGGATTGTCCCTTTGCATCAGGCGGATTACATAGGGTTACGAGGATAGGTGGGATTGTTGTCGGGGCATAGTCGATGGGCCGAATGGCCTCCTTCTGCCCTGGAGGAATTCTATGGAATCTTCTGCCTTTGTTTAAACGCTGGTGAACCGTGAGACAGCTATTTGACACGTGGAACAGGAAGAACAAGCTCACTAACAAAACAAGACCTGGGTGCTTCCTGAATGATAAAAACCAGGCGTCCGCCCTGTGCTGTCAGAATGATATTGCACAGGAAGAGGCCATTCAGCCCACTGTGTCCGTGCCAGCCCTTTAGCAATGCTATCTAATTAATCCCACTCCCCCCTCACAGCCCTACAAATTTCTTCCCTCAAGAAGATAACGCAATTCTCCTTCTGAAGTCACTCTTGAATCTGCTCTCTTTGCCTTTCAGGCCCCTGCTGGTGCAGGCAGCCTGAAGCAGCTCCCCCCCCCACCAACCCCCCACCCCAGCCCCACCCAGGGCCTGTAGATCAGGACAACTCGCCGTGCTGAAAGAACATTCCCTCATGTCAGGCGGGATTTTGCAGCCTTGCTTGTCCCAAACCCATTACAATCCCACTCGAGGTCAACGGACCTTCCTACCGGGCATCTGAGCAATGCCCATTGGGCAGTGCCGGGGGATGGGTGAGGGGGGGGCGGGTGGAGAGGCCAGTAGGAGTGGCTAATGGTGAGGGGCCAGTGGGAAGGAGCGGCTAATTGGGGGGGGTCCACAGCCATCGGTAGGGGGGGGAGAGCGGCGGGTCCGCAATCATTCTGGGTGGTGGGGGGGGGGGGGGCACCGTGGGGTTGGCGAGGGCTGTAGCTTAGGCACTGGCCCTGGCGATTGCGGAGTTGGGGGGGGGGAAATCTGCTTCAGGCTGCCTGCACCAGCAGGGGCCTGACAGCTCTCTCTTAGTCTGTCAGGCCCCTGCTACTGTTAATGCACATGCCTGCACATGCGCACTACCTCCCTCTGCAGGCTTTCGGGCATGTTAAGCCCCGCCCACAGGCTTCTGCAGTGAGCAATAGGCTCGCTCAGAATTTTGCAGCCAGAGTGTGTATGGAGGGGGGGATGGGGGGAGGTCTATCTGACCTAACAGCTGGAATTTGAGTAACTCTTTCATGGAGCAGGGTCAAGCACGAAGGGCTGAATGGCCTCCATCCTGTCCAGATGGTTCCAGAGACCAGGGGGAAGGGATTATTGGAGAGCTCTTCCGGCGAACTGGCACAGGCATGATGGGCTGAATGGTCTCCTTCTGTGCTGTACAGGTCTATTAAGGGAGCCCCATATTCAAGCTCGGTCCAAGTTGAGTTTCAGCCGGGCCAGTCTTTCAGCCCGGCAGCTGTGCAGCTGATCCAACTCCTGATTGTTAGGCCGTGTGGGGAATGGCATGGAGTGAGGGAGGTTGGTGAAGGGATGGGCCCAGAAGGGATCTCTCCCGTCAGATAGGGTGCTGCAAAAGGTGCTGAGTCGGCAGACAAGGGACAGTCAAGAGGGAATTGGCTTAGAGAGACCAACAAGAGTCTCACATCCACTCCCATTGGCTTAGAGAGACCAACAAGGGTCTCACATTCACTCCCATTGGCTTAGAGAGACCAGCAAGGGTCTCACATCCACTCCCATTGGCTTAGAGAGACCAGCAAGGGTCTCACATCCACTCCCATTGGCTTAGAGAGACCAACAAGGGTCTCACATCCACTCCCATTGGCTTAGAGAGACCAACAAGGGTCTCACATTCACTCCCATTGGCTTAGAGAGACCAGCAAGGGTCTCACATCCACTCCCATTGGCTTAGAGAGACCAGCAAGGGTCTCACATCCACTCCCATTGGCTTAGAGAGACCAACAAGGGTCTCACATCCACTCCCATTGGCTTAGAGAGACCAACAAGGGTCTCACATCCACTCCCATTGGCTTAGAGAGACCAGCAAGGGTCTCACATCCACTCCCATTGCCTTAGAGAGACCAGCAAGGGTCTCACATCCACTCCCATTGCCTTAGAGAGACCAACAAGGGTCTCACATCCACTCCCATTGGCTTAGAGAGACCAACAAGGGTCTCACATCCACTCCCATTGGCTTAGAGAGACCAACAAGGGTCTCACATCCACTCCCATTGGCTTAGAGAGACCAACAAGGGTCTCACATCCACTCCCATTGGCTTAGAGAGACCAACAATGTCTCTCAAGTCCACTTTCATTGGCTTAAAAATCAACAAGGCTGAGCCCCATTGGCTCAGAGAGAGAGCAACAAGGCTCTCCAAACCCATTCCCATTGGCTTAGAGACCAACAAGGCTCTCCAAACTCACTCCCATTGGCTTAGAAAGACCATCACAATTCTCAAACCCAATCCCATTGGCTTCGAGAGAGACCAACAAGGCCTCGGTGAGGCCGCCCCTGGAATATTGTGTGCAGTTTTGATCTCCTTTTCTGAGGAATGAAAGTTCTTGCTACAGAGGGAGTGCAGAGAGGGTTTACCAGACTGATTTCTGGGATAACAGGACTGACATACAAGGAGAGACTCATTTGCTTTGGATTGTATTCACTGGAGTTCAGGAGAATGGAGAGGATCTAAATTCTATAAATTCTAACTGGACTAGGGCGGGTAGATGCAGGGAGAGTGTTCTCGATGATGGTCCAGAACCAGGGGTCACACTCTGAGGATAAGGATTAAGATGAGAGGAAATTTCTTCACCCGGAGAGTGGTACGTTTGTGGAATTTGCTGCGACAAAGCAATTGATGCCAAAACATTGTATGTTTTTTCATTCATTCGTGGGACATGGGTGTGACCGATTGACACTAATTTGTTGTCCATTCCTAGTTGCCCTTGAACTGAGTGGCTTGTTAGGCCATTTCAGAGGGCAGTTAACAATCAACTACATTACCCGGGCCCTGGAGTCACGTGTAGGCCAGACCGGGTAAGGATGGCAGATTTCCTTCCCTAAAGGGACATTATTGAACCAGATGGGTTTTTCCGAAAATTGTTTCATGGTCATCAGTAGATTCTTAATTCCAGATATTTTTTATTGAATTCAAATTCCACCGTCTGCTGTGGTGGGATTCGAACCCGGGTCCCCCAGAACACTGGCTGAGTTTCTGGATTAATAGTCTCAGGATAATACCACTGGGCCATCACCTAGAAGGTATTGTACATGTGGTGAAGAGGATCAAAGGATCTGGGAGGTCGGGGAGAGGCAGGATCAGACTATTGAGTTAACTGATCAGGCAATGGGATGGCACAGTGGGTTAGCACTGCCCCCTCACAGCGCCAGGGACCCGGGTTCAATTCCTGACCTCGGGCCACTGTCTGCGTGGAGTTTGCACATTCTCCCCATGTCCACATGGGTTTCCTCCGGGTGCTCGGTTTCCTCCCACAGTCCAAAGGTGTGCGGGTTATGTGGATTGGCCATGCTAAATTGCCCCTTCATGTCTAGCGAGGGTAAATGTATGATAGGGTCTGGGTGGGATTGTGGCCTGTGCAGTCTTAATGGGCCGAATGGCCTCCTGTAGCGATTCTATGATTCTGTACTGAGTGGCGGAACAGACTCAAAGGGCCGAATGGCCTACTCCTATTTTCCATGTTTCTCCGGTCCACTCCAGTCTGGGGCTAGCTGGAAAATCAGAGTTAATAACATTTCCTTCATCGAGAGAAGCGTGATAGTGTACAGTTCCTTATTTACGGACAGCTCAGAGGGAGCAGGAGTGATCGCCTCGGAGTGTTTGATGTATCTGGGTGGCAGCATGAAACACGAGATACTTTCCCAAACAAAACCACTCAGGAGTGAAGTTAACCGTGAGGGTAAAACCAGCCCGGGTTTCATTACAGAGAGCGGGAAGATAGCAGTTTAACCGAATCACGCTCCAGGATCCGGTTCCACCTCCAGTTAGACACTTATTAGCTTTTAGGGATGTAAAACAGGACAGGATGGCAATAACAGCCGAGAAAAATAAATATTGACTCATTCAGGCTGGGCCCTGCCCTGTGGGACTCACTGCTCGCTGGTTATTCTCTCCTTCCAATCCCAGCTCCGAGCAAATAGCTCAGTGACCACATGGAGAATGGGGGACAATTGTGAGGGTCACTGCAGTGAGGGTCAGAGGCTCTGAGGGTCACTGCAGTGAGGGTCAGAGGCTCTGAGGGTCACTGCAGCGAGGGTCAGAGGGTCACTGCAGTGAGGGTCAGAGGGTCACTGCAGTGAGGGTCAGAGGGTCTGAGGGTCACTGCAGCGAGGGTCAGAGGGTCACTGCAGTGAGGGTCAGAAGGTCTGAGGGTCACTGCAGTGAGGGTCAGAGGGTCTGAGGGTCACTGCAGCGAGGGTCAGAGGGTCACTGCAGTGAGGGTCTGAGGGTCACTGCAGTGAGGGTCTGAGGGTCACTGCAGTGAGGGTCAGAGGGTCTGTGGGTCACTGCAGTGAGGGTCTGAGGGTCACTGCAGTGAGGGTCAGAGGCTCTGAGGGTCACTGCAGTGAGGGTCAGAGGCTCTGAGGGTCACTGCAGTGAGGGTCAGAGGGTCTGAGGGTCACTGCAGTGAGGGTCTGAGGGTCACTGCAGTGAGGGTCAGAGGCTCTGAGGGTCACTGCACTGAGGGTCAGAGGCTCTAAGGTCACTGCAGTGAGGGTCAGAGGCTCTGAGGGTCACTGTAGTGGGGGTGTGATGGCCATTGCAGTGAGGGTCAAAGGCTCTGAGGGTCACTGCAGTGAGGGTCAGAGGCTCTGAGGGTCACTGCACTGAGGGTCAGAGGCTCTAAGGTTACTGCAGTGAGGGTCAGAGGCTCTGAGGGTCACTGTAGTGGGGGTGTGATGGCCATTGCAGTGAGGGTCAAAGGCTCTGAGGGTCACTGCAGTGAGGGTCAGAGGCTCTGAGGGTCACTGCAGTGAGGGTCAGAGGCTCTGAGGGTCACTGCAGTGAGGGTCAGAAGCTCTGAGGGTCACTGCAGTGAGGGTCAGAAGCTCTGAGGGTCACTGCAGTGAGGGTCAGAGGCTCTGAGGGTCACTGCAGTGAGGGTCAGAGGCTCTGAGGGTCACTGCAGTGAGGGTCGGAGATTCTGGACACTGAGGGGTAATTTAACATGACCAAACCACCTAACCCGCGCATCTTTAGACTGTGGGAGGAAACCCATACAGATACAGGGAGAACGTACAAACTCCATACACACAATCACCCAAGCCCAGAATCAAACCCAGGTCCCTGGCACTGTGAGGCAGCAGCGATAACCACTGTTTTCAAATTAGGAGTCACCCTTTTAGGACGGGGGGGGAGGGGGGGAGGGCTGTGCGATTTTGGAACTCTCTGCCTCAGAGGGCGGTTATTAAATATTTTTAAGGTGGAGGTAGATAGAGGGTGGATCGAGGGTAGATAGAGGGTGGATCGAGGGCGTATAGAGGGCGGATAGAGGGCGGATAGAGGGTAGATAGAGGGTGGATAGAGGGTAGATGGAGGGTAGATGGAGGGTGGATGGAGGGTGGATGGAGGGTGGATAGGGGGTGGATAGAGGGTAGATGGAGGGTGGATGGAGGGTGGATGGAGGGTGGATAGAGGGTAGATAGAGGGTGGATAGAGGGTGGATGGAGGGTAGATGGAGGGTGGATAGAGGGTGGATAGAGGGTGGATAGAGGGTGGATGAAGGGTGGATGGAGGGTGGATGGAGGGTAGATAGAGGGTGGATAGAGGGCGTATGGAGGGCGGATAGAGGGTAGATAGAGGGTGGATAGAGGGTGGATAGAGGGCGTATGGAGGGCGGATAGAGGGTAGATAGAGGGTGGATAGAGGGTAGATAGAGGGTGGATAGAGGGTAGATAGAGGGTGGATCGAGGGTGGATAGAGGTGAGGAAGTCAAAGATTACGGTGGGGGGGTAGATTGGAATGTAGAACTTGAAACAAAAACAGATCAGCCATGATCTTAATGAAGCAAGCCCGATGGGCCGAATGGCCTACTCCTACAGGCTGGAGGAGAGACGGAGAGGGATCAGTAAGTGTAAACAGTGTTACCGACTGTGATTAAATATATTCCTGGAGATTCCATCACATGACTTTCCCCCTCATGCTCCAGCCAATCATCAGCCGATATATCTGTCACATGATACACGGCCTTCCTGCACCAATTGGAAAGCAGAAAGACTCATCGCCCCATTGGATGATGCTTGAGTTTGGTTTTCTTCCATCTGGAATATTTTGATGAAGGGAAATGTTCAACGGAAAATGACCCAAATTTTACGTCTCTGATGATTTTTCTCCCGGGCGGCGCACCCTGTCCTGCGGAGATTGATTTCCAATTCCCAGAGACTCCAGGCCAATCCTGGAGGGTTGGCAAATAAGAATGCAGTATTCATAGTGCACGGTGGCACAGTGGGTTAGCACTGCTGCCTCACAGTGCTAGGGACCTGGGTTCGATTCCCAGCTCGGGTCACTGCTGTGCTGAGTCTACACATTCTCCCCGTGTCTGCGTGGGTTTCCTCCAGGTGCTCTGGTTTCCTCCCACAGTCCCATGATGTGTAGGTTAGGTGGATTAAAGAACAAAAACAGCCCGGGAAACAGGCCCTTTGGCCCAACGAGCCCGCGCCACCATCTCAACACCACCAGTCCCCCTCTCCACCCCCACAACCCCTGTCTAATGTTTTATGGCCATCCAGATTGAGGGAATCTGATTCAGGGACAATTTATTCCTGCCAATCACCCTAACAGCACATCTTTGGGGTGTGGGAGGAAACCGGAGCACCCGGAGAAAACCCACGCAAGCACGGGGAGAATGCCATGCTAAATTGCCCCTTAGTATCAGGGGAGATTAGCAGGGTAAATAAGTGGAGTTACGGGGATAGGGTCTGGGTGAGAATGTTGTCGGTGCAATCTTGATGGGCAGAATGGCCTCCTTCTGCACTGTGGGGGATTCTGTGGTTCGAGGATTATTTTGCCTCAGGAAGCCCAGGTTCCAGTAATCTGCCTGGGGAAACTATGGAAACAGGGTTGATACCAGGCTGGCTGTTACACAAAGGTCGCAGAATCACTTGGCGAGGATTTGGTTTAGCTTCTCAGCCCTGATAACTGGAGAGGTTTTCAGAACCCTGGCGGGAACACAGAGATCCGGTGCTGAAGGTCGGGCGACAGAGCAGCGCTGGGAAAGTGCCACCGGCTCCCGAAATATTTTCCCGGTTTCTGGGGAGGACACGGCAGCTGAAGTATCGAGAGAATTTGTAAATTAGGAGGAACCTCCTCGGAGCTCAGCGGGGTGGGGCAGTGTTTATTTAAGTCTTGTTTGAGAATTGGAAGGTGTGGCACACATTGACATTCCGAGTTCTGATCTGGAATCGCGTCGATACTTGTACAATAAGATTTTAAATGTATTGGCCCTGAAGGGCACTGTCTGGTGTAGGATTTGCACAGATTCAATCCTGTTTTATTTTTTGCTTATTTTTTCCATGGGATGTGTGTGTGACCAGAGCAGTATTTGTAACTTGCCCTTGAGTCGCTTGCTAGCCCCCATTTACAGTAAAGTTTATTTATAAGTAAGGATTTACATTTACACTGCAATGAAGTTACTGTGAAATTCCCCTAGTTGCCACACCCTGGCGCCTCATCGGGTCGATGCACCCTCACCAGCTCCTCTTTCAGACTGTGGGAGGAAACCCACGCAGACACGGGGAGAATGTGCAAACTCCGCACAGACAGTGTCCCAACTCGGGAACCGAACCCGGATCCCTGGGGCTGTGAGGCAGCGGCGCTAACCACTGCGCTACCGTGCTGCCCTTTTCAGAGGGTGGTTAAGAGTCAACCACATTGCGGTGGAGCAGGAGTCACATGTAGGCCAGACCAGGTAAGGACGGCAGATTTCCTTCCCTAAAACAGTCGTTCCCAATGTGCCGTGAAAAGTGATTCGAAATTCCTATAATTAAACTAAAACTAATCTTCATCTTCAGCCCTGTGATTGGCATCTCCAAGACCCGATGGATCTAAGTTTAACGTTTGTTTATTAGTGTCACAAGTCGGCTTACATTAACACTGCAATGAAGTTACTGTGAAAATCCCCTAGTCGCCCACACTGTGGCGCCTGTTCAGGTTACACTGAGGGAGAATTTAGCACAGCCAATGCACCCTAACCATCACGTCTTTCAGACTGTGGGAGGAAACCCGAGCACCCGGAGGGAACCCATGCAGACACGTGGAGAATGTGCAGACTCCGCACAGACAGTGGCCCAAGCCTGGGATCAAACCCTGGCGCTGTGAGGCAGCAGTGCTAACTACGGTGCTGCCCCCTGGAAAGTGTTGGGAATCCATGCCTTAATGGGCATTAGCGGGAACTAGATGGGATTTTCCCAAAATGGTTTCATAATCATCAGATTCTCAATTCCAAATATTTTTTATTGAATCATCTGCTGTGGTGGGATTCGAACCCAGGTCCCCAGAACATTAGGGGCGGCACAGTAGCACAGTGGTTAGCACTGCTGCTTCACAGCTCCAGGGTCCTGGGTTTGATTCCCGGCTCGGGTCACTGTCTGTGTGGAGTTTGCACATTCTCCTCGTGTCTGTGTGGGTTTCCTCCGGGTGCTCCGGTTTCCTCCCACAGTCCAAAGATGTGTGGGTTAGGTTGATTGGCCGTGCTAAGAAATTGCTTCTTAATGTCCAGGGATGCGTAGGTTAGAGGGATTAGTGGGTATAATATGGGGGTAGGGCCTGGGTGGGATTGTGGACAGTGCAGACTCGATGGGCCGAAGGGCCTCTTTCTGCACTGTAGGGTTCTATGATTCTATGATTAATTGAGTTTCTGGATTAGTAGCCTAGGGATAATACCATTGGGCCATCGCCTTCCCACTTGGCTGGTCTATTCCAAATTCCTCTTCAGTTCTGCTCTCTTCTTTGAGAGCAACGAGCTCATTCTGGGTCATTGTGTCTCGTGTAGAAGCTGCCCCTTCATTCAGATAGATTTTCAGATGGAATTTTCCAGCAATGGAGCAAGCGCGGCTGGAAAATCCTGTCCAAAATGATAACCCCGGGTGGGATTTTCTGGCCGTTTCCGTTGGTGGGATCTTCCTGTGCCCCCACCAGCTGGGGGGAGGGTGCAAACAAGGAGAAACCCCCTCGACAGTGGAAAATCCTGCCATTAGTCAATGGCAGTCCACCAATACACACCCTGGGCAGGGACGGTGCAAACGGAAAATCTTGTTTCTCTTTCCTGCTGAGCTTTTCCAGCACTTTCCGTGTTTATTTCATACCTCCAGCTTCTGCAGTATTTTGCTTTCACCCTCTGACCTTGATAAGAACAGACCTTGCCGTGACTTCCTTCAACCTTATTTGCTTTTCTTTCTCTTGTTGCGAGCGGGATAGCTGGGCTTGACGTCAGGTCAGTATCTGAGCTCCCTCTCACCGTTTGCTCGATTCCCAAGGTCTGTGTTTAGGTGTGACGGTTTGTTACCATAGTAACTGCCGAGTCTTTTCCTCATTAGTCAGCAAACAGGTTCACTGATAGACAATTAAATCTGAGTTTGAGGAATCTCTCTACTGCACCCATGCCAGATTTAACATGTCAAAACATCACACAAAACCTGCCATGTTTCTCAAATGAATTCACACCCAATCCCAGTGCACTTCAAATCATAGAATCTTTGATTTCCTACGATGCAGAAAGAAGCCATTCGGCCCATCAAGTCTGCACCAACAATCCCACCCAGACCCTATCCCCATAACTCCATGTATTTACCCAGCTAATCCTCCTGACACTAAGGGGCAATTTAGCATGACCAATCCACTGAACCTACACATCTTTGGACTGTGGGAGGAAACCGGAGCACCTGGAGGAAACCCACGCAGACACAGGGAGAATGTGCAAACTCCACACAGACAGTGACCCAAGCCAGGAAGCAAACCCAGGTCCCTGCCACTGTGAGGCAGCAGCACTGTGCCACTGTGCCACCCATAAGTGACAACAATGAGCTTCTGAGGATGTCCAAGATATTTAATTACTTTTTTATGTTCTTAGAGAAGGTAATCTCACTGCCATTATGATAGCACAGCAGTGACCTACTGGGCGAGCTACCTAGAAGCCTGGTTGAACGATTTGGGGCGTGAGTTCTAATCCCATCAAGACTGTTTGTGGATGTCAAGTTCAGTTCATGAGACGGTTTGAGAGTGAATGTTAATATCAGTAACCACAAAGAGGAAACGATTGCATTCTCTTCAAAACACATTTGGTTCAGCCATGCCCTTTAGGGAAGGACACAGAAACAGAGAATAGGAGCAGGCAGCATAATCAAGGACCCCACGCACATTCTCCCTTCCACCTTCTTCCATCGGGAAAAAGATACAGAAGTTTGAGATCACGTACCAACCAACTCCAGAGCAGCGTCTTCCCTGCTGCCGTCAGACTTTCGAATGGACCTACCTCACATTAAGCTGATCTTTCTCTAGCTGTGACTGTAACACTATATTCTGCACTCTCTCTCCTTTCCTTCTCTATGAGCGGTATGCTTTGTATGTACAGTGCACAAAAAAACTTTTCACTACATACTAGTACATGACAATAAAAGATCAAATCAAATTCAGGAGGAGGCCATTCGGCCCTTCAAGCCTGTTCCACCATTCGTTATGATCATGGCTGATCATCCAACTGACCCCATCTTCCCCTCAGCTCTGATCCCCGTTTGCCCCAAATGCTATATCTAACTATTTCTTGTAAACATACAATGTTTTGGCCTCAACTACTTTCTAAGGTAGTGAATTCCACACATTCACCACTCACTGGGTGAAGAAATTCCTCCTCATCTCTGTCCTTATCCCCGTATCCTTAGACTATGATCTCTGGTTCTGGACACCCCAGCGCTGGGACATCCTTTTTGCCTCTAACATGTTAGAATTTTATAAGTTTCTCTTGAGATCCCCTCTCATTCTTCTGAACTCCAGTGAATACAATCTTAACCAACTCAATCTCTCCTCATACATCAGTCCCACCATCCCAGGAACCAGTCTGGTAAACCTTCTCTGTACTCTGTCTAGGGCAAGAACATCCTTTCTCACAATAAGTAAATCACAGTAAGTGAACATCCCAATTAGTTTAATTTTATTCCCTCTCATCTCACTTTTTCCACTAATGGGAACAGTTGCTCCCTCTCCACTCCGTCCAGGACCTCTCATGATTTTGAACACTTCCATCAAATTGTCTCTCAACCTTACTTTTCTCCAAGAGAAACAGTCCCAGATTCTCCAATCTATCTTCATAACCGAAGTTCCTCATTCCTGGAACCATTCCTGTGAATTTTTTCCACATTCTCTCCAACATCTTCACATCTTTCCTCAAGTGCGGCATCCAGAACTTGGCATTCCGCTAGCCACGCTCTTCCGGTACAGTTACAACACTGGCGTCTACCCAACAATGTGGAAAATTGTGGGGCAGCACAGTGGTTAGCACTGCTGCCCCACAGTGCCAGGATCCAGGTTCAATTCCCGGCTTGGGTCATTGTCTATATGGAGTCTGCACATTCTCCCTGTGTTCGCATGGGTTTCCTCCGGGTGCTCCGGTTCCTCCCATGGTCCGAGAGGCGAGCTGGTTAGGATGCATTGGCCATGCTAAATTCTCCCTCAGTGTACCCAAACAGGCACTGGAGTGTGGCGACTAGGGGATTGTCACAGTAACTTCACTGCAGTGTTAATGTAAGCCTACTTAAACCTTACTTTAAACAAAACTGCAGTTGAGGCTGGACTAGGCTCATATACAAATTCAACATAACCTCCCTGTTTTTGTACTCTGTGCTCCTATTAATAAGGCCTCAGATACTGTATACTTTATCAACCTGTCTGACCTCTATCAGTGACTTACGCACACATACGCCCAGGTCCCTCTGCTCCTGCACCTCAACTAAGAGTTTATTCTTTATATTGTCGCTCATGTTCTTCCTTCCAAAATGAATCATTTCTCATTTCTGAAGTTAAATTATTAGTCACAAGTAGGTTTACATTAACACTTCAAGACAGTTAATAAAGCACACAGTTTCCGAGGCTTAATTAATGGGAGCACAGAGTACAAGAGAGAAGGATTATGTTAAGTTTGTGTACAACCCTAGTCCAGCCTCATTTGCAGTTTTGTTTAAAGTTTATTTATTGGTCGCAAGTAGGCCACATTAACATTGCAATGAAGTTACTGTGAAAATCCCCTAGTTGCCACAATCCGGTGCCTGTTCGGGTCAATGCACCTAACCCGCACGGCTTTCAGGCTGTGGGAGGAAATTGGAGCATCCGGAGGAAACCCACACAGACATGGGGAGAATGTGCACACTCCACACAGACAGTGGCCTGAGACCCGGGTCCCTGGCACTGTGAGGCAGCAGTGCTGACCCACTGTGCCACCATGCCAACCCACATTCTCCACATTAAACTTCATCTGCTGTCTGTGGCACACATTTCGAAGAGACAAACGATCCCATTTTGAAGACATTCCATTCCACCAACTTATTGATGCCCCTTTGTCGATGCCCCATTATCGATGTCCCAATACACTATCCCCCTGGCGAAACCCAAACTGGGCGTCACTGAGCAGGTTATTGCTGAGCAGATGCTGTTTGATCGCACTGTTGATGACCCCTTCCATCACTTTACTGATGATGGAGAGTAGACTGACTGGGCAGTAATTAGTCGAATAGGATTTGTCCTGCTTTCTGTGTACAGGACATCCTTGGGCATATTCCACATTGTTGGGTAGGTGCCAGTGTTGTAACTGGAAGAGCTTGGCTAGGGGAGCAGCAAGTTCTGGCACACAGGTCTTCAGTACTATTGCTGGAATATTATTAGGGCCCATTGCCTTTACAGTATCCAGTGCCTCCAGCTGTTTCTTGATATCACGTGGAGTGAATCGAACTGGCTGGAGACTGACATCTGAGATACTGGGGACCACTGGAGGAGGCCGAGATGGATCATTCACTCGGCACTGCTGGCTGGTGATTGCTGCGAATGTTTCAGCCTGATCTTTTGCACTGATGTGCTGGACTCCTCCAGCATTGAGGATGGGGATATTTGTGAAGCCTCCTCCCCCAGGGAGTTGTTTAATTGTCCACCACCATTCCAGTTATAAGCTTTCAAAACACTAAGCTCTTTACTCCCAGGCCCCCTTTTTTTATTTTCTATTGGCTGAAAAGACAAAATGATGGATTGCAAAGAGACAGAGGCCCAAAAGACGTCAATATTATTGTGAATGGAGACAATTCTGAGTGCTGTACCCAGTATTTCCAGATAAATGTGAGAAAAAGACCAGGTTTGTTTGATTTATTGATGCTGACTTTTATTTCTAACAGTTTTGGATGCTAACTATAATACAGGATTAAATACAGTACATTGTCGATTCTCCGAGTGGACAGAACTGAACATAAAACATCAGGAAAATAGTCCCCACGCGGCAATGGTCTCCATTTTAACCTCGCGCCTCAGAGAGAAAGCGTGTTGGTGCAGGAGAATTCACAAAGGGATACCTGAGATCTGTGATGTCTTCCATTGAGGTGGGGTCTGCAGTAACACCGGGACTGACTGTGAGCTGCTCAAAGCAGCCAATGATGGAAGGGGATCGGAGGTGGAGCCAAGAGTTTGACTTTGCCACGCGGTGTTACGCTACCTGATAGGTCGATGGAGAAAGATTCAATAATACCGTCAAAAGGCAGGGGATGGAAAAAATCCCTGGGAAAGGAAAGAGAAACGAAATGGCAGGGAGACGCGCAATGAGCCTGGGAGTGGGACTGATTGGATGTCTCTTTCAAAGAGCCACCACAGGCCTGATGGCCCGAATGGCCTCGTTCTGTACCGTTTGATTCAATAACGACAGGCTATCAGTTCCTAAAGTACCGCAGATTAAAAATGTTCACATCATGTCTGCGCTGCAGTCGATGTGGTGGGGGGGAGCGAGGGGGCATGTGTGGGGGGGTGAGAGGGGACGAACTGTGCAGACTGTGTCAAAAGGCCGGGGAGGGCAGTGAGGAGGCTACGTGTCCAGATAGGGGTTGCTCTAGTTCAGCTCAAGTCTCCCCCTCCCCGACTAAGAGGCCAGGAGCCTCCCCTCCCCTCCCCGGATTGTGTGGAGAGTGGGGTCAATGGGTGGAGGGAAGCCTAAGGCATCACCACCCCCACCCCCACACCCCCCACCCCACCCACACCCACCCCTGTAAAGGGAGCAAAAACTTGGCATGAGAAGCCTCTGCCTCACATCAACCTGTGACGCCCCTTCAATCAGTTCAACGTCCGGTTAGAACCCGGATCAGCAAACGGAGAAATGCCTCACACTTCTTACATTCGGAAAGGTTGCCCCCATTGGAAGACCCCTCCCCCCCTCATCATTCGGGACAAATCCATTCCCGGGAAGACCCAGAGATCCCAGCTGGGGAGCCGGCTCCCAACTGTGGATCCAAGGAAGTTGGCGCCTGGTTGCTAAAATGACCCTGAGAGGCGGTTTGCGCTTTTGTTCTAACCTCCTCCCAGGGGTCCCCGGTGTAACGGAATGACAGAGAGAGGGGGGGTGGGGGAGGGAGGGGGGGGGTCAATTTCTCCCAGACTGTCGAACACTTTGGCTGGGCTCTGTGATTGGTCTGTCCTGTCATGCTCGTGTTTGCTGGGTCGAATCCACACCTTGACCTCCCTCAGGCCAGGCCCTCTTCCACCGGCAGTGCCTCGCGCTGGGGAATGGGGCTGGGGTAGCGAGCTTGGAAGCAGGCCTGAAGGTAGCCACTCCACACCCCCCACCCACCCACCCACCCATCCTGGCCTTTTGACTAAAGCTAAGCCCAAACCAAGGGCAAAGGTCGATGGGGACGGAGGGGAGGAGAAACCCGGGTAGCTGTCACATACTTTAGGCCTCCCTCATCAATCTGCTTGCCTTCAGATCCCTCCCCCCCCCCCCCCGGGGCAAGGATGAGTGGAACACTAACCCTAACACCTATCCTTGACCCTTGTGGAGGGAAAGGAGGGGGAGGAGGGCCAGTGACAACACCTGAGTGGGGAGTAGGCCTTAGAGAAGCCTAAGTGAAAACTTGACATGAGGTCTTCACTTCACATCAGACCCTCTTTGCAACTGGGGAGTGAGTGATGCCCCGGGGCATTGGGAGGAATATTGGGACCATAATGCTCCTCAGGACTTCACACCGTGCTAACCAGGTGTTCACTGACAGACAAGCCAACCCGTGGTTTCCAAAGAAGGACAAACATTTTGATAGCGATGAGAGAGATACTGACACTACGTAATCTAACTAAGGTGGAGAATGGTGTGGTTCCAACAGCCCGTAATCCCGCGGCCTGTCCCCGCTTGGCAGGTCATTTGTCGAAAGTGGCCATATTTGTCCCGCTGGGCTCGGACAGGATGGCAACCTTCTCGTCATCAGGCATACCGATCAGTGAGTGGAGGGTGGAGGTGGTTATGTGGTAAAATTCAAAAGCAAACAACATGATGAAGACGTAGAAATTTGTGGCCAAGATCCACTCGCAGATGGCTCCTATGTGTTGTTTCTTGAGGTCTGGGTGGACAAAGAAAGCCAAATCTGGCAGACTGTTAAAGAGAAGACACAACAAGGAGATGATGCATTGTTGAAGCATCCGTCACGCTCTCCCACCCTCCCCCCAACTCACTTCCGATGAAGAGATCTCCACATGGAGGCACTGTCCAGTCACTGGATGGTGCCTCTCTCAATGGGGACTTTGGTCCGATGTAGCCCCAGACTGGGCCGTACTCTTACACATCGCCCTGTATTCGCTGGGCAGCACGGTGACACAATGGTTAGCACTGCTGCCTCACAGCACCAGGGACCCGGGTTCGATTCCAGCCTTGGGTCACTGTCTGTGTGGAGTCTGCACGTTCTCCCCATGTCTGCGTGGGTTTTGTCCGGGTGCTCCGGTTTCCTCCCACGCTCCAAAGACGTGCTGGTTAGGCACATTGGCCGTGATAAATTTCCCCTCAGTGCCCTGGGATGCGTAGGTTAGAGGGATGAGCAGGGTAAATAGGTGGGGTTACAGATATAGGGCCTGGGTGGGATTGTTTTCGGTGCAGACTTGAGGCCGAATAGTCACCTTCTGCACTGTAGTGATTCTATAGTAAGAAGCCTCACATCACGGGGTTAAAATCCAAGAGGTTTCTTTGGTACCACGAGCTTTCGGAATGCTGCTCCAGCAGGTGACTAGGACTTACGGTGCCCACCCCATTCCAACGCCGGCATCTCCAATCACGGCTTTCTACAACACCAATATGTAGCCCGCTTGGCGTCACCCTTGTATCTTCCACCTTAACCCAAAAGTTCATGCGTGACAGAGAATGGAATTTTTCTCTCCCGCCCGCCATGGGAATTGCAGGACACAGACCATGCAAAGCCCGTTGATCCCAGGTGGGATTTTCCAGTGATGGCCGGAACTGTCCCACCACGCAGAATCGGAGCGGGTGAGGCTCCGACATCGGAAATCTCCGTTTACCTCGGGCGGGAGTTTCTGCTCTCACTCAATCTGATGCCTGGTCACAGACGCTATCCTTCTCGCCATCAACTGTCAGAGGCAGAACCAGTCTGTTCACAAATTTGGTGAGATGTTTGACTCTAAGGTGTGCTTTCCACCACACTAGGATTGCCTGTTTCCACTTATAACAACACCTGATTCTGCCATTGCCTCAGGTTTCCTGCTATTGACACCCTCTAGACTAATGGGGAGGAGGGCAATGGCCAATGACCATTAATCCAGAAACTCAGCTAAGGTTCAGGGGACCGGGGTTCAAATCCCCACCACGGCAGATGGTGGAATTTGAATTTAGTAAAAAAAGCCTGAATTAAGAATTTACTGATGACCATAAAATCATTGTCGATTGTCAGAAAAATCCATCTTTTTCAGTATTGTCCTTGAAAATCTGCCATCCTGCATGTGACTCCAGAGTCACAGCAAAGTGACTCTTAACTGCCCTCGGGCAATTATGGATGGGCAATAAATGCTGGCCAGCCAGTGGCACCCATGTCCCACGAATAACTATTAAATAACATGTACTAAGTAACTATTAAATCTTGGTTTGATCCATATTTTTAAGGAAGTACATTCTTTCAGGGCATTTACATAATTTAAAAAACATAATTGTAGGCAGAGAGAAATGAGGACATAAAAGTTGGCATTATGTCTTGGTGGATAGATGATTGCTTTATTTTCTTGAGTTAGATCCAATCTGTAATGAAATTAAGTTTTTTTTTCATTTTTTCACACGTGGCTGAGTTGGTAGTACTTTTCCTTTGAGTCACAAGGTTTCAGATTCAAGACGTACTCAAAGATTTGAGCATAAAAATCCATACTTAAACTCCAGTGACGGATTGCTGCACTGCTGGAGGCGCTGTCTTTTGTATGAGACATTTAAGCCAAGATCCTATCTATCCGAGTGGGTGGATGTAAAAAACCTCTTTGACATAATTTCAAAGAGAAGAGGTTATTGGTCACAAGAGGTTATTGCAAAAGGTCAGGGGACATGGAGTTGGGGGTAGGGTGTTAGCGTGGATTGAGGATTGGTTGTCAAATAGCAGGCAGAGAGTGGGGGTCAATGGGTGCTATTCGGATTGGCGGTTGGTGACTAGTGGAGTGCCCCAGGGGTCGGTGCTGGGGCCTCGGCTATTTACCATTTATATAGATGATCTGGAGGAGGGAACCGAGTGTAAGGTGTCGAAATTTGCTGATGACACCAAGATTGGTGGAACGGCAAATTGTGCGGAGGGTGTGGAGAGTCTGCAGAAGGATCTAGATAGGCTGGGCGAATGGGCCAGGAACTGGCAAATGGAATTTAATGTTGGCCAATGTGAGGTGGTCCACTTTGGTAGGAATAATGGTAGGAAGGATTATTACTTGCGTGGCGAAAAACTGCAGCAGGCGACGGTGCAGAGGGACCTCGGGGTCCTTGTGCATGAGTCGCAAAAACCCAGCTAGCAGGTGGTCAGGAAGGCGAATGGGATGCTGGCCTTCATAGTGAGGGGGATTGAATATAAAAGTAGGGAGGTCTTGCTGCGGCCGTATAGGGCATTGGTGAGGCCGCAGCTGGAGTACTGTGTGCAGTTTTGGGCGCCGTACTTACGCAAGGATATTTTGGCCTTGGAGGGAGTGCAGAGGAGGTTTACTAGGCTGATGCCGGAGTTGAGGGGGTTGAGCTATGAGGAGAGGCTGAATAAACTAGGCTTGTACTCGTTAGAGTTTAGAAGAATGAGGGGAGATCTCATTGAGACATATAAGATGATGAATGGGATGGATAGGATAGAGGTGGAGAGACTCTTCCCGCTCAGAAAGGACAGTAGGACTAGGGGGCACAGCCTCAAGATAAAGGGGGGGCAGTTTAGAACGGAGTTGAGGAAGAACTTCTTCACTCAAAGGGTGGTGAATCTCTGGAATTCTCTGCCCGTTGAAGTGGTGGAGGCTGCCTCGCTAAATATTTTTAAGACGCGGGTTAATAGGTTTTTGATAGGCAAGGGGATTAAGGGTTATGGGGAGTGGGCGGGAAGGTGGAACTGAGCCACGACAGATCAGCCATGATCTTATTGAATGGCGGGGCAGGCTCGAAGGGCTAGATGGCCTACTCCTGCTCCTATTTCTTATGTTCTTATGTTCTCTGTGGCTGGTGTTGACCTCTCTGCCTAATCACAGGATTGGTTAAATTTGACTCCCAGAAGCTTCTACCAAACAAGTCTTCCTGGTGGATAGACTGAACCTCGACTGTGACAGTCAGCGAGCTATTCCGCCAAGGAGAGCATCACAGTGGAACACACCGATCATTGAACTATAGAATCCTTGCAGTGCAGAAATAGACCATTCAGTCCATTGTGTCTGTACTGATAAAGTTTCTTACCCAGGCCTTCCCCTCTGCTCTATCCCCTTAACTGTTGTCATTTAGAATGCCAATCCACCTAACCAGCATATCTTGGAACATTAAGGGGCAAATCAGCATAGTCAATCCACCTAACCTGCATTTGTTTGGACACTAAGGGCGGCACGGTAGCACAGTGGTTAGCACTGCTGCTTCACAGCGCCAGGGACCCGGGTTCAATTCCCGGCTCAGGTCACTGTCTGTGTGGAGTTTGCACATTCTCCTCGTGTCTGTGTAGGTTTCCTCCGGATTCCTCCCACAGTCCAAAGATATGCGGGTTAGGTTGATTGGCTGTGCTAAGAAATTGCCCCTTAGTGTCTAGGGATGTGTAGATTAGAGGGGAATTAGTGGGTATAATATGTAGGGATAGGGCCTGGGTGGGATTGTGTTTGGTGCAGACTCGATGGGCCGAAGGGCCTCTTTCTGCACTGTAGGGTTCTATGATTCTACAATTAAATTTAGCATAGCTAATCTCCAAACCTTTAAGGGCAGGGTGCTGTTACAGGAGCTGGGAGAATTTCTTTGTAAACAGAACAGTGAATCTAATCAGATAGCTCTTCCAAAGGGCTGAATGCCCTCCTGTTCGCTGCACAGATTCTACAGAAATGTGTTCCCTGAAATTTGCCTCCATTGCTGAGTCTCCGAAGAGGCTGGAGGAAATGTTTAAGACCACCCTGGACCCAAACGGTCGCAACCAGTAAAGGATACAGCTGATAGAAAAGACCACTTGTAAAATAGTGAGAACGACACGGACAGGAGCCAGCAAGAACTCTTTCCCTGTTATATGGAGCCTGAATGTTAAAGCAGTCTGTAACATGCAATAAATACAACCGCTGACAAAACACAACGAGGCTCCAAAGTAGTGTAGCACCATGAGAACGGACGGCTGGAAGAGGAGAAACCGCAGGTTAAAATGCAGCAGAACTTATTTCAACACACTTTCCAATGCACTCAAACCCTAAGTTATCATTACCAATGCTTCAGGTCAAAGTAACAATCACATCAGGTTCTTAAGGAAGTGACTTGTTCTTTTATTCATTCATGGGGCATGTGCGTCACTGGCTGGGCCTGCATTTATTGCCCATCCCTAGTTGCCCTTGGAGGGCAGTTGAGAGTCAACAACATTGCTGTGTCTCTGGAGTCACATGTAGACCAGGCCTGGGGGTAGGGCAGGTACTTGGTTCCTTGAAAGTGGCGTCACAGGTAGATGGGGTGGTGAAGAAGGCATTTGGCACATTTGCCTTCATCAGTCAGAGCACTGAGTACAGGGGTTGGGACGTTATGTTACAACTGTACAAGACATTGACAAGGCTACATTTGGAGTACTGTGTACAATTCTGGTCACCAGCCTATAGGAAGGATGTTATTAAACTGGAAAAGGGGCAAAAACGGTTTACGAGGATGGGGCCAAGTATGACTCCAACTGGCGGAGAATTTTCCCCTGATTCCCATTGCCTGCAGTTTTGCAAGACATTACGGTCAAATGTGGCTTTGATGTCACAGGCAGTCACTTTCACATCGCCTCTCAAGTTTAGCTCTTTTGTCCGTGTTTGGACCAAGGATGTCAGGGACTGAGTGGTTTTGGAGAAACCCAAACTGGGCGTCACTGAGCAGGTTACAGCTGAGTAAAGCTGCTTGATGGTGCTGTTGACAACACCTCCCCCCCACTTTACTGATGATTGAGAGGGGGCTGATGGGGAGGTAACTGACCAGTTTGTATTTGTCCTGCTTTTCGTGGACAGGTCATACCTGAACAATTTTCCACCTTGCTGCTGAGATGCCAGTGTTGTAGCTGTACTGGACACACAGGAAAAGTTCCCCTAATGTCTATGACAATTATGGAAGTGAGCGATGATTAACTGTTGCAAATGGAAATTGGATGGACGTTTGAGGGCTATTGGGATGACAATAAATGGCACTTGTTGGATTATTCAACAGAGAACATGAGCTCGATGGCCTCTTTCTATGCTCTAATGATTATATGATAGCCCGTAAAACACTTAATATTTTAACAGGTTCACAAAAATGATCAAGATTATATATGAAATCTGTGTGAATGCGTAATGAGACCCCAAACTCAGTGATGTAGTTATCCACCACAGCTAATTATTCTACAACCCTGCACCAATTGACCATCAGATTTGAGTGTAGGGATAGGGATGTTTTGCTGCAATTGTACAGGGTGGGGAGTCCAGAACCAGGGGTCATAGTTTGAGGATAAGGGGTAAACCTTTTAGGATTGAGGTGAGGAGAAATTCCTTCACTCAGAGAGTGGTGTATGTGTGGAATTCACTCCCACAGAATGTAATTGAGGGCAAAACATTTTGTGTGATTTCAAGAAGAAATTAGACATAGCTCTGGGGGCTAATGGGATCAAGGGATATGGAGGAAGGGGGATCAGAATATTGAATTTGATGATTAGTCATGATCAAAGTGAATGGTGGAGCAGACTCTAAGGGCCAAATGGCCTCTTCCTGCTTCCTTGTTTCTACGTAACTCACTATTCTCCCCATGAGTCGGCTTCCCTTCCCTCAAGCGCTGGCGACAATGTTTTTTGAATCTACCGATTAACGATTGAAACAAAGAGGACGCTGACTTGTTTGCAGTGGGTCCACGGTGCTACACCTCGGAAAGGCGGCCATTTTGAATGGAGCCACACCCCCCCCCCACCCCCCTACGATGAGGCGATCGTGACCCTGTCGCAGACGCAAGCACTTACGTTACAGTTTCCAGCGATGAAGCCTCCCGCGGAACCGAAGAAACCTATAATCATGGCGGCCTTACTCAGCAATCCCTCGTCCACTTTCCGATCCACTATCTGAGCGTGGCGAAAAATACACACCAAAGCAACTGGAAAAAGGAGAGCAGGGAAGTGGTTACGCTCCCTCCATTCCTGCCCTCTCCTGTATTCCTCTCCAATTTCACCACAGTTGGAACCATCGAGGTTTACAGCACAGGAGGAGGACATTGGGCCCATCAGCCCATACTGGGAAATCCAATCACCCGATATCTTCACCCATTGTCCCCTTCACAGGTTCACTGCCTCAAATGTGACAAAGCATATAATATTGTGAAGTAAAAAGTCAAGTTTATTTATTACTGTCATAAATCCAAAGATGTGCAGGTTAGGTGGATTGGCCATGCTAAATTGCTGCTTCGTGTCAGGGGGTCTAGCATGAGGTTATGGGGACAGGGCCTGGGTGGGATTGTGGTTGGTGCAGGCACGAGGGGCTGAATGGCCTCCTTCTGCACTGTAGGGATTCTACCATTCTATGATTCTAAGTAGACTCTCGTTAACACTGCAATGAAGTTACTGTGAAAATCCCCTAGTCGTCACACTCCAGCACCTGTTTGGGTTACACTGAGGGAGAATTTAACATGGCCAATGCACCCTAACCAGCACATCTTTTGGGCTGTGGGAGGAAACCGGAGCAGCCGGAGGAAACCCATGGGGAGAATGTGCAGACTCCGCACAGACAGTGACCCACGCTGGGATTTGAAACCAGTGGCCCGTTCAGCACTGTGCTGCTGGCCTCTCCAGCAGGAATAAGCTCTGCCCACTGACTTTCAGTGTGACTCACACCCAGGCGCTCTGCAGTGCACAGAGTGTGGGAGAGTCATTCTGAAAATCCTACTGAAATAACCAGAGAGATTTACTCCCATTTTTACATGAATCCGACATTTTATTTTGGGAGAATTCCACCCAGTATAAAATACAGAGTGAAATTCTTAAACGGGTACAGGAGCAGAGGGACCAGGGTACATATGTCAAAAATCAATGGAAGTGACAGGACAGGTGGAGAGAGCATCAATAAACATTGTACTCTGGGCTTTATTGATAGGGGTGTAGATACAGGAGCACAGAGGTAATGCTGAACTCATACAAGACACCAGTTAGACCTCAGATGGAATATCATTTTTTTAAGTTTAATTTTAAGTTTATTTCTTAGTGTCACAAGTAAGGCATACGTTAACACCGCAATGAAGTTACTGTGAAACTCCCCTAGTCACCACAATCCAGCACCTGTTCGGGTACACTGAGGGAGAATTTAGCATGACCAATGCATCTAACCAGCACATCGGTGGGAGGAAACCCATGCTGACACAGGGAGAATGTGTAGACTCCGCACCTGAGCCAGGGATTGAACCCGGGTTCCTGGCGCTGTGAGGCAGCTGTGCCAACCACTGTGCCACCCTGTGGCCTTTCTAGTTGTGTGCTCTACAGTTGAATAAATATTCCTGAATTTAAACAATTACAACAAGACTTAAACCTTTCCTCACCAATCTGCATATCTTTCTGCACAAATTAACAGTTAAGAAACGGCATTCCAAGTTACCCGTATGGGTTTTGGAATTCTCTTGCATCTCACATTAGCAGAGTTGTTAACACACAGTTACTCATCTTTTACAGTCCACTGTAATCGCTCTGCATCCAATCGCACAAACCCATAACTCCATCAAAACTAATTCAAATCTCCCGCGTAACAATTCCATTCACTACCTGGTGGATGGATGAATTTTGTTTGCACAGTATTACCGCTGTGTAATACTTACATAAAACAGACACTGCGTTAAGCACCGCACTGTAGAGGGAGTTTTCAGGGAGGTTCATCCCACTGGTACTGAAATAAGTAGTCAAGAATAAGTATGGAGCCACTGTCTGCTGGTTAGCATAGACACAAGATTCACACAGTTAGGGTGCGAGTATCAGTACAGCTGTAGATGAGATGTAGACCATTCAGACAGATTATCCAAGATCCCTAATGTCCACTGATTCTTACAGAGATTTATTTAGTCTTCTGTTACCAATGTTCCCCAGGGGAAAAGAAACTCATGCTCATGTTAAGACACTCACTTCTCTTATAGTCATTTGACAAGATAGAATTGCTAAAAATGTTGCAGCAGTATTTAATCCTGCAGCCACGAGAATATCAAATTTCAAACACTCGTGACAATTGATACGACAGGGAAAATAATAATGAGGTATTAATAGAATCCAACGGAGCAGAAGGAGGCCATTCGGCCCATCGAGTCTGCACCCACTCTGTGAAAGAATCCCAACCGGGCCATCCCCTCTATCCTGTCCCCGTAATCCCGCTCATTCTGCATGGCCAATCCACCTAACCTGCACATCTTTGGACACTAAGGGGCAATTTACCATGGCCAATTCACTTAACTTGTACATCTTTGGAGTGTGGGAGGAAACTGGAGCACCCGGAGGAAACCCACACAGACATGGGGAGAACGTGCAGACTCTACACAGACCCAAGGCCGGAATTGAATCCAGGTCCCTGGCGCTGTGAGGCAGCAGTGCTAACCATTCTGCTACTGCGCTGCCCTAAAAGACTTCTATCAAGCCTTCTCTCTGCTGGAGAAAAGCTAGCCAGCCTGTTCGATCTTTATTGAATCTCTCTGCTCTGGCATCATTCTAGAATACCTTTGCTGCATCTTCGCCCCTGAAGCTTTGTCCCTTTTACAATCTGGATACCAGTGCTGTGTTCTCTTCACAATGTGCTTTAACCAAAGTTCTGTTCCAGTTGCAATCCATTTTTCCTCTCTTTTGTAAGCTTGAAAACTTAACCTTAAATACCTCTACGCTAATCACTTTAACCCTATTCCCCTGTGCTATCCAGTTTCCCCATTCTCATCACTCTTTGAGTGAGATAGGAGAATGCATTTGTAGCAGGACACATTCATAAAGAACTCAATTATATAGGGAGCTGTTACAAGGCAGAATCACAGAATCCTACAGCGCAGAAGGAGGCCATTCGGCCCATCGAGTCAGCACTGACCACAATCCCACCCAGGCCCTACCCCCATAACCCCATGCACTTATCCTAGCTAGTTCCCCTGACTTTAAAAGGCAATTTAGCATGGTCAACCCACCTTACCCGCACATCTTTGGACTGTGGGAAGAAACTGGAGCACCCGGAGGAAACCCACGCAGGCACAGGGAGAACCCACACAGACAGTGACCCAAGCTGGGAATTGAACCCGGGTCCCTGGCGCTGTGAGGCAGTGGTACTAACCACTGTGCCACCCTGCTGCCCAATAGCACAATCGCAGGAAAACTCAGCCACAGGGCAATACAGTTATGGAAGGGGTCAGCAGACCATCGAAATCTCGGTGCTGTAGCTGTGATTTGACGGAGACTGATGAACGTTGCGATTGGGTGTAAGTAGCTTGTTCCAGGGCATGCCAGGCAGCGATGAGGTGGAAGCAAGAACTGAAGGGTTGATTTACAAGAACACAGAGCTGAATAGTGAAGGGGCAGAAGGGGACTAATATAGTTAGATAATATCAGACAGGAAGAATCATAGTGCCACACGCTCTGCTGCAATGAAGCAGGAGATACTGGGGCAGGAGCAGCGTCGTTTTATTAAAAAAGCAAAGACTGAACGATAGGAATAGGGTGGCACAGCGGTTAGCACTGGGACCCGGGTTTGATTCCCGGCTTGGGTCACTGTCTGTGCGGAGTCTGCACATTCTCCCTGCGTGGGTTTCCTCCCACACTCCAAACATGTGGGGGTTAGGTTGATTGACCATACTAAATTGTCCCATAGTGTCAGAGGATAAGCAGGTTACGGGAATAGGGCCTGGGTGGGATTGTGGTCAATACATACTGAATGGGCCAAATGGCCTCCTTCTGAATAATACAGATTCTATTCTATTCGCCGTAACTTATTTTCACACTGTTGTCAAGCAGGCTACGCTCTTGAACACAGCAAGATCCCACAGACAAGAAATGAAACCAATATTGAATTTTTGGTGGAAGTGGGGAGGGTCATTGGCCAGGTTTAGGATGGAGGTGAGGGAAATATCTCCACTGGGACAGCTGCAAATCTCCCTCCCAGACGCTGCATCATTGAGAATATCTGCGGGGAAGTGAGATGGATTGATCTCTGGTCTTTCAAGGGATTGTGGCTGGGGGTGGGGGGGTGGGGGCTGCGGTGGTATGGGGAGAGGTTGGGACTGTTCTCCTTGGAGAGAAGGCTACAGGCAGATTTGATCAAGGTGTTCAAAATCATGAGGGGGGGCTGGCAGGGTAGAAACGGTTCCCACTCATAACAGGATTGAGAATGAGAGGATACAGATTTCAAGTGATTTGGAAACGAAGTGATGCAAGAAAAATCTTAGTCACGCAGCGGGCGGTTGGGATCTGGGATGCGCTGCCTGGAAGTGTGGTGGAGGCAGGTTGAGTCGAGGCATTAAAGAGGGCATTGGGTGATTATTCGAATAGAAACAATGTGTGGGGGAAAGGCAGGGGACGAAGTCATGATGCTCATTGGAGAGCCCAATACAGACGCGATGGGCCAAATGGCCTCCTTCAGCGCCACAATGATTCAGTGATCTTCGCAAATGATGGGCTAGTTCAAGGACCTGTGTGGCCTATTCTTGCTCCTGTTTAATCTGTTCCTATCTTATGCTCTTAATAGACTCGCTGCCTTTACATTGTCCCATAGGCCGAGATTACCAGGGGAGATCTAAAATAGGGACAAAGGGAGAGGATTGATTAGAGACTAAAACGAAATGGAGAATTACAAATGTGACACCTCTGTTTCAAACTGGGCAGAGGTTCAACCCCCGAGGCACAGGCCTATCAGTCTCACACTGGCACGGAGGGAAACTTCCGGACACGGGATATTGTCATTTGGAAAACCCATAACTATTTCCAAAAAAAAAGGTTCACATAAAAACCACAACCACTCACACCCAGTCCTGCATTACACCCATCATTATACATGAGTAAACTATGTTGCTGCAACTCTGCTGCCTAAGGCACTAGGCCCCACCTGCTTTATATCAGTGGTCACTATTTATTTTCTCTTTATTTTTTATACATTTTGCGGGTATCGCTGGCAAGGCCCATATTGGTTGCCCATCCCTGAACTGAACTGAGTGGTTTGCTGGGACAGTTGAGAGTCAACCACATTGCTGTGGCTCTGGAGTTACATGTAGGCCAGGCCGGGTAAGGATGGCAGATTTCCTTCCCTAAAGTGAACCAGATGGGTTATTTTTTTAATGACAGTTTTGTAGTCACCATTACTAAAACCAGCTTTCAATTCCAGAATGATTACTCGAAGGTAAATCTCCCCAGTTGTTGTGGTGAGAATTGAACCCAGATCCCCCAAAGCGTTGGTCTGGGCCTCTGGATGAATATTCCATGTAATATTACCAGTCATATTAGATTTTGCAATGTAATCCAGAAGAGATCCAACTTGGACTGGGGGCATCACCCTATTTGAGACTGATGTGTTTTTCGTAAGGTGGGCAGTCTAATTGATCCATTGCATCACCAGTTATCTGTAGGATTGATGAACTGACTGGTCGTAGAGTTATAGAGGTTTACAGCATGGAAACAGGCCCTTCGGCCCAACTTGTCCATGCCGCCCCTTTTTTTTAAACTACTAAGCTAGTTCCAGTTGCCCGCATTTGGCCCATATCCCTCTGTACCCATCTTACCCATGTAACTGTCTAAATGCTTTTTAAAAATGGTACCCACCTCTACTATTACCTCTGGCAGCTTGTTCCAGACACTCACCACCCTTTGTGTGACAAAATTGCCCCTCTGGATTTTTTTCTATCTCTCCCCTCTCACCTTAAACCTATGCCCTCTAGTTTTAGACTCCTCTACCTTTGGGAAAAGATATTGACTGTCTAATTGATCTGTGCCCCTCATTATTGATCACCCTCAGCCTCCTATGCTCCAGAGAAAAAAATCCCAGTCTATCCAGCCTCTCCTTGTAACTGAAACCATCAAGACCCAGTAGCATCCTAGTAAATCTTTTCTGTATTCTTTCTAGTTTAATAATGTCCTTTCCACAACAGGGTGACCAGAACTGTACACAGTTTTCCAAGTGTGGCCTTTCTAGGTGCTGTGACTTCATGGGCTTGTGAAGGGTTAGCAGTCCCTGAGTGAGTCAGGCTGATTTACCCGCCCCTAGGGATGGTCTTTTAGGCCTCATTAAGGTCAGGTTCGGAGGTGGACAAGAGCTAACAGCCCTGCCACTCTGTGTGCTGGTTCCCCAGCTCCATCCCGCTTCCCGGATATTCTTGCGGAGTTCAGATGGGGAGCCAGGGATTGAAAGGCCTCCTCTCCTGCCCACAGTGGGAGCCAATCAGGCTCACTAAGAATCCAACTGGGGCCAATTAAGGAAGGATTGAAATTTTCCAGTTTGGCCCCAGGAATTGCAATGTTTAGGCCAGAGGACCCAGATTCCCAAACAGGCCCAGAAATCCAGACAGGCCTAAAGGCCCAGACAGGCCTCAAGCCCAGGTCTTGAGTCTCAGGCAGGCCTATGGTCCCAGGCAGGCCCAGAGACCTAGGCAGCCCCAGAGTCACAGGAAGGACTGGAGGCTCTCCCTGTGAGCATATCTCCAAGCCAGGTTAAAGGGACAGCCCTGTGAAAGTCCAAAACGAGCGGCTGTTGCCCTCTTGGGTGGGTTCAGGATGCAGAATCAGAGCCGGCCTGTGTCCCTCCCCCCCCCCCCCGCCCCGAATATCCAATCCTTTACCTGAGTGTAGTTGAAATCAGCTCACTTGTTGGGGGTTTGTACGACTGAGGGGGAAATTAGGTAACCAACTAGAGAAGGGTTTCAGTGATTCAACTTGTAGAGGTCATGAGGGAGTCAGGAGAGAGAGTTTTAATTCTCCCATGAATGGCCGGAAAGGGGCTTAAACCTGAAACCCTAGCTCGCTATGAACACATTTAGTAGAACTAACCCCAATCTCCCCCCACCCCCACCCCATTTTATTCCCCGGATCCCCTTTTATTCTCTGCTCCAACCATCATCAAACTATTCCAACGGTGGACAGATGCCCAGAATTGACTTGGTGGGCGCATGCCAGGGATGAGGGATGGCGGAGGGCATTGCCCATGGCCAGGTGGTCAGGTGTATGGCCCCCCAGATAATACCTATCTCAGGATAAACCAATCCTAAAGCATATACACGTGCAAAGTGTCTAAAGCTTGCTTCAAGAGCTGGGAAAGGTTTCCTCAAGTTTCTCCACACCCAATATAACGTGAAGCTGCAAGTGTGTGCACACATTCCTGCCCGACATATTGGAGCCTTAGTAGTCCAATTAGTGGCTGATAAAAGGGTGCTTGAGGCGTCCGATTCCCGGAGCACAGACTTGATCATTAACTCTGATTATCTATTCCACAGCTCTCTGTGTGGGAAGATTTAGCTGCTGGCAATCCTAAGGACAGAAGATTTGATTCGTTATCACATTGTAGATGCACAAATCTCTGGAAGTGTGATTCTGTTCCATTGCATTCCCTGCTAATTTTAAACGCTCCCTATCGCATCGCCCCAGCATTGCGAGGATACTTTATCGAAGTACGACAGCTGAACCGAATACCATGGGATGGAGACCACACAGGAGGCCACTGCTTACCTTACAAAGGGCATGTTTTGAATGGCACAACATCTCACAGAGGCATCAGCAGAACAGGAACGATTGTACACCCTGTGGGGTGGGGAGGGGAGAGAAGGGCCAGACATCAATAATTTACACACACAGGGGAGGTTTCAGATCAAACTCTCTCCTCTATGGCGAGCGTGAACATTTAAACAGCTCAGCTTTCAAACAGCTCAGCACTAACCCAGAGCAATAACGGTTAGCGTGCCATTAGCCCCCTCTAATCTCTTTCTATCCCATTTCACTCATGTGGAGATGGATTAGACCCCTTGGCCCTGGGGCCTGTTCCACCAGTTGGTTAGGCCAGGCCTGACCTACACCTCATCACCATTACCCTGTCTACCATCATAACCCTTCATATCCTTACATTCCAAACACTACCTCAGTTTTCAAAGTTTCACTATTCCCAGAATCTTCAGTCTTTAGGGAGTTGGGTTCCAGAATTCCACCCTACAGCCTGATAGTAGGAGTTTCCGGATTTTCCTTCTGAATGGCCTATCTCCACTCTGAAGGCCATTCCCGCTCTTACTGGAGAGGATACTTCCTCCACCTCTCTCAATTTGAGAACCTTGATTGGATCACTCTCAACGGAATGCAGACTAAAGTTAGACCCCCACATCCTTACAAATTAAATCACGCTGTGCCCTTCCTCAAACACATTGGATGGTTTTCCAGCCGCGCTCGCCTCAAAGATGGAAAATCCTGCCCGAGGTCAACAGAACCTTTGCATGATCCGTGTCCCGCCCACTACAACTCCTGTGGGGACAGAATGGGAAAATTCCACCCACTGTCTGGGATTCTTCGGTGGTGGGATCTGTCGCCAGCGGGAATGGAAAATTTGACGTTCCAGCAAAATTCTGCTGACTCTTAGCAGGCATCGGAAAATCTCAGCCGGGAGCCAGATCGGAAGATTTTAGCCGATATTCCTCCATTTCTCAAGGAGTGGAGCTCAGCACTGAGGGCCTTGCTCCCGATGTGGTCCAGCCCAGGCTCTGTCCAACTGAAACATCAGGTTCTTCCCTTTTGTATTCCCTTCTCCCGCCTCCTTTCCCCGAGTACCCTGAAATGCCGCAATCCAACTCATTTGTTTTCCATTCCCGCCGCGAATTTCCTGTCCCAAGTTGACGGACCTTTTGCAGGAATGTCGAATTACCCAACCCACCCGTGACCATTCCTGCAGCAGACAAGACTGGAAAGCTTAGACAGTAGCGTGTGTCACATCGTCTCGTAACCACAGTGACGGGGGCTCAGGGCTCGATGGATGCAGCGACATTCAGATGCCAGCCCAAGTGCAAGCTTCACCAAGGGGGGCAAACAGGGGGCATGGAGCAATTGTGAGAGGGAGTCAATCCCCATTCCTCGTGGCGAGTGACGGTGTGGGGTGCCCTGGTTAATTCAAGCTACATTCACCCTGCCTTCATTTGAACATTGAAAGGTGGCAACGTACCAGTTGTATAATGGGCAGACGTGGCCATTTGCCAGGGCAAGACCATACCTGTTGGCAGAAAGAGAATTCATTAAATACACACTCAACAGCAACCAATCAGCCCAAATGCATCGAGTAATTTCACACAGTGCTCGGTTTGACACCACTTTTCCGCAGCTTATCGTTAGAACTGTTTTGGGCGATTGAGATACTGTTTCCAATCTGACTCTACCAGTTGTGTAGATCTGCGGAGTTTGAGTTCAAAGCTGAATCCAGCCTCATTGAGATAACCCCATTCACATTCACCGCAAGGATTTCCCCATTCCCTCCTCCCATTGAAAAATAACCTGATTCCCTGTGAGCAGACACATTTCCCCTCCAGTCACACTGGTCCCCAGCTCATGTTTGAATAAACGCCCTTCATTTTGACTTTGCTGCCATGGAGATTTGGTACCCCAGTACTGCTTTCGATCTGGGAGGCCTTTGCATGGTCTTCCAGCTTAACACCTCTGGATCCTGGAATTATTTGATTGCTGCTATGACTTTGATCAGTGTATGGAGTATGAGCTCCCTAATTAAGGAGTTACAGATCCAAGCAGTGGGCGATCGAGGGGGTTGTCCAACCCGACTGTCTGCCCCTCTATCGTGGCTACATTTGCAACCGGGTATCCCTGGAGAGGGACTATGCAGCGTCTGGGGGCACTGTTGATATCTTCTGTGCCCGCTGGGCACCACTGGGAGTGGGGTTTATTATTATTGACCCTTTTAATCACATTTTAATTTGATGTTTTAAGTTTCCTCTCCATTTTGTCTTTTGATCCAGGCAGGTCCCCTCCTTTTAGGGAGGTGCCCCTTTTGAGTTGTCCTTGAGTTAATTTGATTTTGTTTATTTGGTTGGACAACAGAAGATGTCCCTGATTAAGGAGCCTGTTGATGGTACAATCAGGGAGTCTTTTCCTTGTATTTAACAGGAGTTCCTCTGGCACTCCCAAAGGTAGACTGTTGGCTGATTGCACTCTGTGCACTGCTGTTAGACAGCTAAAAGGGGTTTTAGTGAAGGGACTTCTGCTTCCCAAGACTTAATACAGTCAAAATGATGGGATAAAGTCTCCATATCCTCTCCTCTCTCTCTCTCTCTCTCTCTATCTCTCCCCTCTCTCTCCCGGGGCAGGATTTTCCCCGTGGCCTTCCCAATCCCTTATCAGACTCAAGTGCAGGTAAAAAAGGAGGTGGTAGCAAAACCTTATTGTCACCGGACTAGTAATCCACAGACACGGGGGACCAGGGTTCGAATCCCATCACAGCTGATGGTGAAATTTGAATTCAATAAAAATCTGGAGTTAAAAATTTGAATGGTGATCACGATTACCATAAAAACCCATCTGGGTCACTGATGTCCCATTGGAAGGAAATCTGCTCTCCTTATCTGGTCTGGCCTACGTGTGACTCCAGAGCCACAGAAATGTGGTCGATCTCAGTTCAAGGGCAGTTAGTGATGGGCAGATGGTGACGGCTAAGCATGCTGGGAATGTTGGTCAATTTATAGATTAAAACCAGATGCAAGTGGTAAAGAGGTTGTGGTCTAGGAGCTGTGATCTGAAGCTTCATGTATTGGTCAGATCAGGGAAGTGGTTTACATTAACTGCGACATTGTGGCTCTGAATTTTATGGCTGCTATGTGTGGGACATGTAAAATGAGCTAAGCGTCATGACGTCATTCAAAAGTAATTTCGCTGGATGTTCGGGCCATGTGATCAGTTTCTGGTAACGCAATTGGCTGGATGACAGAGAATCATCTGGAAGCAAGCGGAGAATTGTGGATAAAGGACATGTGAGTTCTTTGGTTAGCAGCGATAACTCCAAGAAACAAACCATCATAACAAAGCTTGTACCCTGAAGGATACTTCAGAGAGAAGAAGATAGATTCTACAGCGAGGATATTTCTTGGCCAAGGGTCTCCTAAACTCAGTAGTATCTATTTTCAGTTAAATAGTTAAAGTTGATGTTCAGTTAGTGTTAAAGTTCAGTAAAGAGTTAATGAGTTGCAACTGCTCATTAACTCTTTACTGAACTTGTGTTTGAGTTTGTGTTAGAGTTGGTGTTGGTGTTAAATAAAGAAATATTTGACTTACTGTCCTTGTTTGTCTCTTTAAACTGGAATGCTTGGAAGGTGTTTAAGTTAAATTATAAGTGTATAATAGTACACAGAGGGAGAATTTAACATGGCCAATGCATCCCTAACCAGCACGTCTTTTGGACTGTGGGAGGAAACCAGAGCACCCGGAGGAAACCCATGCAGACACGGGGAGAACATGCAGACACCACACAGACAGTGACCCAAGCCAGGAATCGAACCCAGGTCCCTGGTACTGTGAGGCAGCAGTGCTAACCACTGTGCTACTGTGCTGTGTCCAGTGTTTGATGGGGCAGTTTATTTGACGTCTATATTGCGCAACTGTCTGGGAGTGGCTGACTGATAAGCGATTCGCTCTCTTTCTGTCACTGATCTTTGACTTTGCCACTGACACTGCAGGATTGCCCAGTGGTACTGACAACCCAGGAACAAAAGCAGAGTGAAAAGCATTCACTCTCTGCCAACCCCCAGACTGCCAGCTCCTTGGCATGTTGGCGATGTAAAGTTACCAGCTCTGATTAGATATGTTATGCATTCCTGGGATGGCAAGTCTGACATATGAGGAGAAACTAAGTCGGTTAGGATTATATTCACTGGAGTTTAGAGGAGTGAGAGAGGAATCTCATAGAACTTATAAAATTCGAACAGGATTAGACAGGGTAAATTCAGATAGAATGTTCCCAATGGTGGGGGGAGTTCAGAACTAGTTTATTTATTAGTGTCACAAGTAGGCTTACAATGAAGTTACTGGGGCAGCACGGTGACACAGTGGTTAGCATTGCTGCCTCACAGCGCCAGGGATCCAGGTTCAATTCCCGGCTTGGGTCACTGTACGGAGTCTGCACATTCTCCTCATGTCTGTGTGGGTTTCCTCCGGGTGATCCAGTTTCCTCCCACAGTCTGAAAGATGTGCTGGTCAGGTTCATTGGCCGTGCTAAATTCTCTCTCAGTGTATCGGAACAGGCGCCAGAGTGTGGCAACTGGGGGATTTTCACAGTAACTTCATTGCAGTGTTAATGTAAGCCTGCTTGTGATACTAATAAATAAATAAACTTAAATACATTGGAGTTTAGGTATGAAACATATACGAAGTTAAATTAAAAATCTAGGGGCCATAGTTTGAGGATAAAGGACAGACCCTTTAGGACTGAGGTGAGGAGAAATCTCTTCACCCACAGGGTGGTGAATGTGTGGAATTCACTCCCACAGAATGCAGCTGAGGCCTAAACGTGTGTGATTTCAAGAAGGGATTAGATATATCTCTTAGGGCTAAAGGGATTAAGGGATATGGGCGGGGAAGGGGGGAATCAGGATATTGAATTCGATGATCAGCCATGATCAAAATGAACGGTGGAGTAGGCTCGAAGGGCCGAATGGCCTACTCCTGCTTCTAGTTTCTATGTTTCTACGTTCCTGGAGTTATGGGCCTCCTGATTCTGACAGCTCTGTGCGTTCCCTCCCTCTCTGTCCATCTCCAATGTTTACTTTTCTGAAAGGAAATTTTAAAAACTGATTTAACACGGTGTCATTTTGCTCCTGTGTAATTTGGAACAGTTTGGTTACGCTGGGTCAACAATTGCCGACTAATTAACCTGTCCCTCGATGCCAAAATCAGCAGCAGGATTGCCAAGGCCACGGTTGCCGCGTCCAACTTACATGTGGTTGTTCAGCAACCGCTCCAAAAGATCAAAGCTCTGGGTGTAGCAGCCTTGCGTTCTCAGCACGGACAACTCAGGCGAACCGAAGAAACAGGCCCCACTTCCACCTTACCGCCCCGGAAAGATATTGGGGCAATTCCTGGCAAGGTGCACGGCGCAGTGGTTAGCACTGCTGCCTCACGGCGCCAAGGACTCAGGTTCAATTCCCGGCTTAGGTCACTGTCTGTGTGGAGTTTGCACATTCTCCCCATGTCTGGGTGGGTTTCCTCCGGGTGCTGCAGTTTCCTCCCACAGTTCGAAAATGTGCGGGTTAGGTGGATTGGCCATGCTAAACTGCCCGAGTAACAGGGGGATTAGCAGAATGAATATGTGGGGTTATGGGAACAAGGCCGTGTGGGATTGCGATCAGTGTTGACTCAATGGGCCAAATGGCCTCCTTCTGCACTGTCAGGGTTTTATGATTCTTGGGGGGCAAAAGAAAGGACAAGATGGCGGAAAAGGGCACAGCAGAAGGAAAAACTCATTGGTCCACCTTGGACTGTCTGTGCCACCTGGGAGAGGGAGTGCCATCCACCAATCAGCCTCTGCAGCCTGAACGGACAATGTCCTATACAGAATTGACCTTGCCCTTGGTGCAGTCCACCATCTCCCAGACGAGTGGATGCCTTCGACTTGAACCAACACTCTGAACATGAACATTTAATTTCACAAATATTGTACAGCCTTGACAGAATGTCTATCACACACAGTTACTAAGGTGCCCCTCCTGACTTTGTGAGTGGGAGGGAATTGCTATTGGCTTTGGGCGCGAAAGGGGTTCTTTGCGTTATCCATCATCACGGGTTCCATGGAAACCACAATGAAATACATTCCAAAGGCAATCAATATCCCTTCACAAACACAACCCATCGCTGTGTTTTTACACAGAAAACAACCCTGGGCCCTTCACAGAGGCTTGTTGGAGGGTGGGGGACTGGGGGTGGTGTGGAATGGGCTCTTAATTGAAGGGAGAGACATTAGGAAGGGAAAAGAGGGTTATAAAAGGAGTGTTAAAGGATGAGGGAGAAGTGGAGAAGTGTTTACATCAGGAATCGATTGATTCCAGAGATGAGGGGTTTGTCGTGTGAAGAGAGATTGAACGGTTTAGGCCGATACTCTCTGGAATTTAGAAGAATGAGGGGAGATCAGATTGAGGTACACAAGATGATAAAAGGTCTGGATAAAGTAGGCGTGGAGCGGATGCTTCCTCTTGTGGGACATTCTAGGGCGAGAGGTCATAGTCTTAGGATAAGGGATAGGAAATTTAAAAC
Source organism: Carcharhinus amblyrhynchos (assembly GCF_965287045.1). Classification (NCBI taxonomy): domain Eukaryota; kingdom Metazoa; phylum Chordata; class Chondrichthyes; order Carcharhiniformes; family Carcharhinidae; genus Carcharhinus; species Carcharhinus amblyrhynchos. Next base: position 19,609,592 of record NC_137354.1, read on the forward strand.
AGAGTTGAGGAGAAACTACTTCTCCCAAAGGGTTGTGAATCTATGGAAGTCGCTGCCCCAAAGTGCGGTGGATGCTGGGACAGTGAGTAAAATTAAGGAGGAGTTAGACAGATTTTTAATGGGTTGAAGGGTTTTGGGGAGAAGGCAGGAAGATGGGGATGAGGAGCATATCAGCCATGATCGAATGGCAGAGTGGACTCGATGGGCCGAATGGCCTAATTCTGCTCCTATATCTTATGACTTTATGAATTACAGAATTTAATCTGAAGTTGCCGGTAACAGGACAAAGCAAGAGGGTGGAGGCAGGGACTGGAGGGGTAATGAGTTTAACTGTGGGCGGGCGGAGGGGTCTAGGGCTGATGGAGACAGGGAGGGGAGCGTGTGACAATGTGGCCCCTGATCATGTGCTAAACTGAACCTGGTGCAGCCAATCAGCTGCTTCCCTGACTGCGAATCACATCCGCCCAGATTGCCTCCATTCCTGTCGCTGTCTCGACTGGCCGGCAGACCAGGCCGTGAGCTGCTTATTAGGAATGCAGGAAGAGGAGGAGGCCATTCAGCCCCTCGAGTCTCTGACCAGCGTCCAGTGAGCTCATGGCAAAGTCAATTACAGAGAGGAGACGAGAGGCTAGTGATGTGTTAACAGGAATCTGAGTTATGAGGAGACTGGTGTGGCTCAAACTTTCCAGCCTTGACAGATCTCTGAGGGGTCACCTCAGAGACAGTTAGAAAAAATAAAATACTTTATATTAAACTACACCTTCTGAAAAAGGGAAGGATGCAAAATAGTATTAGATACATTTATTGGGAACTTCCATGAATTTAGAACAGATGAATGTGCTTTTTTTTAATCCATTCATGGGACATGGGCATCGCTGGCTGGGCCAGTATTTATTGCCCATCCCTATTTGCCCTTGAAGGCAGTTGAGAGTCAACCACATTGCTGTGGCTCTGGAGTCACATATAGGCCAGACCAATAAGGATGGCAGATTTCCTCCTCTAAAGGGACATTAGTGAAATAGATGAGTTTTTCTGACAATTGACAATGGTTTCAAGATCATCAGTAGATTCTTAATTCCAGATTTTTAAAAACTGAATTCAAATTTCACCATCTGCTGTGGTGGGATTTCGAACCTGGGTCTTTAGCTGAGTTTCTAGATTCATAATTTAACAATAATATCATGAGCCATCGCCTTCCCATAGGAAATTCACCTCCGGAAGCACATCCTTCCTCAAAACTGGAGATCTGGTCTCACCAACACTCTATATAATTGCAACAACACTTCTCTACTCCAATCCTTTTCCCGATAAATGCTAACATCCTATTTGCCTTTTTCATTACATGCTGCACCTGCATACCAACCTTCCGCGATTCATGAACGTGGACACCCAAATCCTTCTGCCCAGAAACATTTTGAATCTGCTCTCCATTTAGGTAATAATTAAAGCTAACAGGGAAGGATAAAGCAGGATAGAGATACAAGCACTGATAACTAGCATTGTAACTGGAACGGACAAAGCATACAACCACAAGAGTAAACCAGCAAATAGGTCAAAGTAAGGAAATATGATAATAAGACAGAATTAAAGACTCATTAGCTGAATGAATGAAGCATTTGTAACAAAAGGATGAATTGATAGCTCAAATAGAAATACATGAGGATGATGTGATGGGCGTTACAGAGGGGGCATTGCAAGGTGACCAAGGCTGGAAGCTGAATATTTGAGGTTATCCAATATGGGAAGGAAGGGAAAGGAGGTGGGGTGGCTCTGTTAATAAAGGGTGCAATCAATACAATGGTGAGAAATAATGTTGGCTCGGAAGGTGAAAATGCAGAATTAAGAAAAGATTTACCAGGATGTTTCCTGGTATGGAGGGCATTAGTTATGAGGAGAGGTTGGAGAAAGTTGGTTTGTTCTCACTGGAACGACAGAGGTTGAGGGGAGACCTGATAGAAATCTGCAAGATTATGAGGGACATGGACAGAGTGGATAGTCAGAAGCTTTTTCCCAGGGTGGAAGAGTCAATTACTAGGGGGCACAGGTTTAAAGTGCAAGGGGCAAGGTTTAAAGGAGACGTACAAGGCAGGTTGTTTACACAGAGGGCGATGGGTGCCTGGATCTCACTGCCTGGGAGGTAGTGAAGCAGACACAATAGTGAGTTTTAAAGTGCGTCTGAACAAATACATGAATAGGACGGGAATGGAGGGAAATTGCCCCCGGAAGGGTAGGGGGTTTTAGTTCAGTCAGGCAGCATGGCTGGTGCAGGCTTGGGGGGGCTGAAGAGCCTGTTCCTGTGCTGTAATTTTCTTTGATCTTTGTTCTAATTTGGCTGGAGATAAGGTATAGCTCGGGAATAAGTCACTGGAGATAAATAGGCTCCCGTAACAATAGCTATGCTGTCAAACTGGATATAATCTCAGAAATAGTGGGGGCTTCAAAGAAAGGTACCACGATAATCATGGGCAATTTCCATCATCAAATAGATTGGACTAATCAACTTGACAAAAGTAGCCTGGAGGATGAGTTTATAGTTGTGTTCATGACAGATTCTTAGAATAATACATTCTGGAACCAACCAGGGACAGGCTATTTCAGACTTAGCAAATTCTGGTAAGTGGAGTTTGGTGAGAGAAGTAGAAAAAACAGAATATTATTTAAATAGTGAGAGATTACAGAATGCAAATTACAGAGGGATCTGGGTGTCCTTGTACATGAATCACAAAAAATGTCTGAATGCAGGTAAGGTAAATAATTAGGAAGGCAAATGGAATGTTGTCCTTTATCACAAGAGGGGTGGAGTGTAAAGTCTTGCTACAACTGAATAGGATGTTGGTGAGGCCACACCTAAAGTGCTGTGTACGACTTTAATCTCCTTACTTAAAGAGGAATAGCTTGGGGACAGATCAGAGAAGGTTTGCTGGGCCTTTTCCTAGGGGGATGTCGTATGAGGAGAGGTTGAGCACTTCGGGGTCTGTACTCATTGGATGAGAGGCCATCTTGCCGAAACATGGGTGATTGTGGATGGGGGAGGGGGTGCTTTGACAAGGTCGATGTTGACAGGATGCGGGGCAATTTCCTAGAGGGGGAGTGAAGCATTAGAGGGGGAGACGTTTCAGAATAAGATGGAGCTGAGGAGGAATTTCTTCTCTCAGAGAGCAATGGAGGCCAAGTCATTGAATATATTTAAAGCTAGGGGATAGAAAAATGTTTGACCTACAAGGGTTATGGGGAGGAGGAGATGTCAGTGGGTGCAAGAAATGGAGTTGAGGCCATGAGCAGATCAGCGATGATCTTATTAATTGGCATGGCATTTTTGAGGGGCCACACAGCCTACTCCTGCTCCTATTTCTTATATCCTTATGGTTTTAAGTGGACAATTTTGTTAGCCGCAATGTTTTGTCAGGTGCCCCACGTGGGAAAAATCTCCCTTCAGATTGTTAATAATACAGTATCTTGCTGGAGAAAAAGTACATGTTATTATTTTTCAAGGTAAGGATACAAACATGAGTGTTCCAACCACGCCAGTCAAGGCAACAATGTTAACAAGAAAACTTTTTTGCTGGGCTGTACGCCTCGAATCTGGATTGCGATAAACAGCGAACACTGTGCAGAAAAACAGAAAGCTTGGAGTCCTGTAGGCCGCAGTTTGGTTGAGGGCCTGCTTTGCCCCATCACAAGGACTGACCCTCCGGCGTGGTACTGAGAGAGTGCTGCACTATCCAATGGGCCTGCTCAAACCAAAGACCCGATTAGCTGGTGGCAAAAATATCCCACGTCCCATCCGATATTAATCACTCACCTAAAAAACCCAGTTCTTATCACTCACTGCTGATTTGATTTGATTTATTATTGTCACATGTATTTGTATACAGTGAAAAGCATTGTTTCTTGTACGTTATACAGACAAAGCATACCATTCATAGAGAAGGAAAGAAGAGAGTGCAGAATGTAGAATTACAGTTATAGCCAGGGTGTAGAGAAAGGTCAACTTAGGGTAAGATAGGTCCATTCGAAAGTCTGATGGCAGCAGGGAAGAAGAAGCTGTTCTTGAGTCAGTTGATACGTGACCTCAGATTCTTGTATCATTTTCCTAAAGGAAGCAGGTGGAAGAGAGAATGTCTGGGGTGCGTGGGATCCTTAAATGTGCTGGCTGCTTTGCCGAGACAGCAGGAAGCGTAGACAGAGTCAATGGATGGGAGTCAACGGTCTGCATGATGGGATCTTACTGTGCACAGATTGCTTGCCAAGTTTCCTACATTCCAAAAAGAATGACTATGCTTCAGAAAGGCAGGTGGGGTGGGGGGGAGTGGTGTTTTAAAGCATTTTCCTTACCGAAGAACTATAATAGAAAGTTTCAGACAATTACGGCTAATAAATATCTCCATTGCAATCTTAAAAACATACTTTGATCCAGAGTGAAAACAGTTAAGTGGTTTGATGTTCAATGTTTCCCCCGATGTTGCTCCTGTGAAACACCTCAGAGTGTTTTAAACGTGAACGACACATAGAAACACAGAGAGTAGGAGCAGGAGGAGGCCATTTGGCCCTTTGAGCTTGCTCTGCCATTCATTATGATCATGGCTGATTGTCCAACTCAAAAGCCGGATCCTGCCTTCCCCCTATATCCACTGATCTCCGTTTATCCCAAGAGTTATATCTCCAAAGATATTGAAGAGGAACTTCTTCATCCAAAGGGTTGTGAATCTGTGGAATTCCCTGCCCAGTTGAGGCTACCTCATTGAATGTTTTTAAAGCAAGGATAGATAAATTTTTGAACCATAGAGGAATTAAGGATTATGGTGAGCGGGCGGCTAAGTGAAGCTGAATCTACAAAAAGATCAGCCACGATCTTATTGAATGGTGGAGCAGGCTCGAGGGGCCAAATGGCCTACTCCTGCTCCTTATAAAGTTTATTTATTAGTTACAAGTAGGCTTACATTAACACTGCAATGAAGTTACTGTGAAAATCCCTTAGTCGCCTGTTTGGGTAGAATCGGAGCATCCCTACAGTGCAGAAGGAGGCCATTCGGCCCATCAAGTCTGCACCGTCAACAATCCCACCTAATCTGTATCCCCATAACCCCACACATTACCCCACTCATCCCTCTAACCTACGCATCCCGGGCCAATAAGGGTCAACTTTAGCAGGGCCAATCCACCTAAACCCACACATCTTTGGACTGTGGGAGGAAACTGGAGCAACCCACACAGAAACGAGGAGAATGTGCAGACTCCACATAGACGTGACCCAAGCCAGGAATCAAACCCAGGTCCTGGCACTGTAAGGCAGCAGTGCTAAGCACTGTGGCGCCCCACGATAGATAAACACAAGCCATCGCTTGATGGGATACGGCTGGCATGGACAATCTGATGAAACAGGAGAATTTGTGGGTCGTTCCAGATAGGAATGGAGATGGCTGCATGTGACATAAAAGGCCTCATTCTCTTGTCTGCCTGGGGCTCTATGGTAAGCTGCCACTCGTTGTAGTATCTAACGGGCTGGAGAATCATTTAGTCACTGATGTGCTGCAAATATATCTTGTTCCAGCTACTGATGCAATGGCCATGAACTTCCTCATTGAAACATACAGTGAGTGAAGTGACACAGAGCTTCCAGAATCACTTTGATACATTGCAATATGAAAGTCTCTTTTATTCCCAATCGAATCCTCATCTGCTTCTCTCTTCCAAGAAGCTGGTTATTCTAAGGCTGTTTTCCCTGTTATTTATAACCCACTTAAAGTTGACTGTAGGTTCAACCTTAAAGGGGCAGCTTATCTTCCTCCCTCAGCCCTCAGGATGTATGATGAAAGTTGAAGGTCCGATACTATCTGTAGTCTGTGCCTGCGTGCAGCACATCCTGGACAATATTCAGGCTTGGGCTAACAAATAGCAAATGACTTCTGTGCCACCCAAGGGCCAGACAATGACCACCTCAAACAAGAGTTGCAGAGGCAAGGAGATGGTGGTGCAGTGGTACTGTCGCTGGTAATCGAGAGATCCAGGGTAACGCTCTGGGTTCAAATCCCACCAGATGGGTGAAATCTAAATTCAATTTTCCCCCGGAGTGGAGGAGGATGAGGCGGTGACCTTACAGAGGTTTATAAAACCGTGAAGGACAGAGGTAAGGTGAATAGCCCAGTGTCTTTGCCCCAGGGTTAGGGGAGTCCAAAACTAGAGGGCAAAGGTTTAAGATGAGAGGAGAAAGATTTAAAGAGGCAACTTCTTCATTCAGAGGGTGGTGTGTGTATGGAAGAGGAGGTGGACGAGGCGGGTACAATTACAGCATTTAAAAGACATTTGGACAGTGTAATAACTTTAATTAGGTGATTGAGGTAGGCCTATTAGAATATGAACTCCCTGGTTAAGGGCCAAATTGATGGGCCAATCATGGAGCCTCTTGCTTTGTATTTAACCAGGCGTGTCAGTTCCGCTGGCACTCCAAGTGTGGACTGCTAACTGAAAACACTCTTACACTGTTGTCAGACTTGTAAATAAAGGGATTTTGGTGAAGGGACTTCTGCCTCCGTGGACTTATTACAGACAGGTATGTGGAAGGGAAAGGTTTAGAGGAATATGGGCCCAACGCAGGCAAATGGGACTAGTTCAGTTTGGGAAACATGGTCGGCACGGATGAGTTGGGCCGAAGGGCCTGTTTCTGTGCTGGATGTCTCTATGACTCTGACTCTAATACAAATCTGGAATGAAAAGTCTCCCGATGATCATGAAACCAATGTCCTTTAGGGAAGGAAATCAGTTGTCCTTACCTGGTCTGGCCTACATGTGACTCCAGAGCCACAGCAATGTGGTTGACTCTGAAATACCCTCAGAAATGGCCAATAAATGCCAGCGATGCCCACATCCCGTAAACAAATTAAAAAAGAATGTAACCATTACCAGCACTGAATCCCCCATTATTTCCATCCTAAAGGTTACCATTGGCCAGAAACTGAACTGGGCCAGCCATACAAATACTATGGCCTTAAGATCATCTCCCCAAAGCCTGTCCATTATCTACAAAACCAGGATGGGTGCAACTCCAATAACACTCAACAAGCTCAACACCATCCAGGACAAAGCAGCCCGCTTGATTCACACCCTATTCAACATTTTAAACATGCACTCCTTCCAGCACTGACGCACAGAGGCAGCAATGTGTACCATCTACAAGAAACTTGCCAAAGTTCCTTCAACAAAACCCTCCAAACCCATAGCCACTACCATCTAGAAGGACAAGGGCAGCAGATACTTGGTGACACCATCATCTGCAAGTTCCCCTCCAAGTCACTCACCATCCTGACTCGGAAATGTATCACCGTTCCTTCACTGTCACTGGGTCAAAAACCTGGAACGCCCTCCCTAACAGCACTGTGGGTGTACCTACATCACATGGACTGTGGTGGTTCAAGAAGGCGGTTCCAACTATCTCTCGCTACCCCTCTTCTTCTGCTATATTCTCTCCCCCTCAGGAATGGGCAATAAACTGGGCGGCACGGTGGTGCAGTGGTTAGCCCTGCTGCCTCACAGCGCTAGGGACACAGGTTCAATTCCGGCCTCGGCTCACAAGATGTGTGGAGTTTGCACATTATCCCCATGTCTGCTTGGGTTTCCTCCAGATGCTCCAGTTTCCTCCCACAATCCAAAGACGTGCAAGTTGGGTTAATTGGCCAAGTTAAATTGCCCCTTAATGTCAGGGGGAGTAGCAGAGTGGATGCCTGGGGTTGCGGGGATAGGGCCTTGGGTGGGATTGCTGTTGGTGCAGGCTCGATGGGCCGAATGGCCTCCTTCTGGACAGTAAGGATTTGAAGTTTTAAGTGAGGCCCGACCAGTGAGGCCCAAATCCCATGAACAAATCATCAAACGATTAAAACCTCGAATAAATAAAAAATTAAAAGCTTTAATAACTGATAGTTATACATGATAAGGCAAGGAGAATGGAGAGAATGCATCTCTCTAACATACCTTAGCCACTCCAGTTCAGAGTTAAGGTAACACAGACCTGGGTACACCAAACAGTATAATTTGGACTCTGCCCATAACTCAGTTGTCAAGCATCAGGTGACACAGTGGTTAGCACTGTTGCCTCACAGCACCAAGAACCCGGGTTCAATTCCCAACTTGGGTCACTGTCTGTGCAAAGTCTGCACGTTCTCCCCATGTCTGCGTGGGTTTCCTCCAGGTGCTCTGGTTTCCTCCCACAGTCCGAAAGACAGGCTGGTTAGGTGCTAAATTCTCGCTCAGTGTACCCAAAAGCCGGAGTGTGGCGACTAGAGGATTTTCACAGTAACTTCATTGCAGTGTTGATGCAAGCCTACTTGTGATATTAATAAATAAACTTTAAATTTTTATAAAGTGCTGGTCTGGTCACGACTAGAACACTGGGTTCAATTCTGGTCAGCGCACTTCAGGGAGGATGTGAGTGAGGATCCTCAAGAGGGGCGCGGAGGAGATTGGTCTGATTGGTTCCAGGGATGAGGGGTCTTATCTCGAGGTTCGAGAGGCTGAGGTTGTTCTGCCTGGAGTAAAGGCAACTGAGGGGAGATTCGATCGAGATGTACAAGATTAACATCAACAGAGAAAAACTGTTCGCAATGGCTGACCTTTCAAGGACCTGGGGCACAAATTTCAGACTTTGGACGAGAGGTGTCAAGGGGGGAATCTGAGGAAGAACTTTTTTTTAATCAGTAAGTGTAATGAGCTGCAACTCCCTGCCCCAGAGGGTGATGGAAGTGGAGATGATGAATGACTTCAAAAAGAAATTGAGTGGGGGCACTTAATATGGAGATAGAGCGGGAATGTGGGATTGTCTGGATTGCTCTCCAGAGAGCTGGCATGCGCTCGCTGGGACGAATGGCCTCCTTCTGTGCCATTATGACTATGGCCCCCTCCCCACCGTGGTAGGCACCCCAATGGCAGCAAGCCAGCCAGAAGTCCATTAACCTCAGCAGGGCTGGAATATCCCATCGGTGGACGGGAATGGGAAATCCTAGCCTATGATTCTGGCGATACCATCACAAGATCACCGACTGTCATGCCCATGCACTCCCATCTTGCCTTCCTGTTGGTGAACCCTTCATTCACCGATTGGATGATTTGTTGATCCCCAGCCTTTCCCCCCCAAGTCTCGCTATAACTTGTAAAACCCAAAGTACTCAAAGAGAAAGTAAAATAGAATGTTCATAGAATCCCTACAGTACAGAAGGAGGCCATTCGGCCCACTGAGTCTGTACCAACCACAATCCCACCCAGATCCTATTCCCCTAACCCCACATATTTACCCTAGCTGGTCCCCCTGACACTAAGGGGCAATTTAGCATGGCCAATCCACCTAATCTACATATCTTTGGACTATGGGAGGAAATCGGAGCACCCGGAGGAAACCCACGCAGACACGGGGAGAATGTGCAAACTCTAGACAGGCAGTGACCCGAGGCTGGAATTGAACCAGGGTCCCTGGCGCAGTCCCTGTGAGGCAGCAGTGCTAACCAAAAATATCACCTTTGTTTCGTGCCTCCATTTTCCTTGCCCCTCCCCCTCTCAGCGGTGTCCTGGAAAATTGGGATTTAATCCCTGGAGATTCCCAGACAATCTTGGGAAGGGAGTGGGGGGAGGTGCGGAGGTGGGGAGCTGAGGTGGTTGAGGCCACAGCTCAAGTGTTAATAGACACAGCATCTGCGCCTCTCCCACTCCAGCGGCCTTTGCAGGCCTCACTCCGATGAAGGCCGAGAACAAACAGAAATCTGTTAAAGCGTCTCGGCGGAACGAATTGGACAACCCGTTGCGAGCACGTCCTTATCCAGCAGATAAAAGGGCCTGTGTTTTCATAACATGAAGAATTAATCTGCTACCCTGGCCTCGCTCGACAATTTCACTGCAGCCTGACTAGAGAGAAAATGTCAACAAAACAGAAACCTCAGGCAGCAAGAACCAGAGAAAGTCTACAGCGCAGAAAGAGGCCATTCAGCCCATTTGGCTCTCACCCCACCCCCCTCCCTCCAGATATAAGGAAGGGAAGCGGGGAAGGCAAACGAAAGGAAAGATTGGCACCAGTGTCTTTTCCCCCTTGGTTTGTGTGACAGATACAAGGAAAATAAAGTGGCTGTTTCTTAAAGGGACAGAGCGCATGTACTTTAGAATTTTAGAATTAAAATTGGGCTCACGTCCTGCCATGGAGGGTCTGCTTTAATGTCACCCAACGCACATGATTTAAATCAAAACTGCGCCAAGGCTCGCCCCCACATTCAATATTTATGCAGTCTCACCCACTGGGGCAATTTTCCTCTCCTGCCCACCATTGTAGCTGGCTGGGGAGATGGGGGGAGGAACCTTAGGAAGGTGCATTGACCTCAGGGGTGGGATTTTTCAGTTTTGAAGCGATATGATTGCCAACTGACCCTCAGCACCCCCCACGTCTCCCGCTCAGGGTTCAAGCAACAACGTCTCTAACAGACAGGGAATGGGGTCAAACCTACAGCTCCCCCCCCCTCAACACACCCCGCCCACCCCTCCTCCAAGAGGGCCAAGAGGTCACAGGTATAGGTTGAGAGGCGCTACCATGCCTAATCCATCTAACCAGCGCATCTTTCAGGCAGTGGGAGGAAACCCACGCAGACACGGGGAGAAGGTGCAGACTCCACACAGACAAGTGACCCGAGGTCGGGAATTGAACCCGGGTCCCTGGCGCTGTGAGGCAGCAGCGCTAACCACTGTGCCACCATGCCAGACAGCATTTCCCCTCCAGGAACTTGGGCAGATTAATCCCGCTCACACTTCCAGCGAGGGATTGCTGAGGGAGGACAGAACGGTTTTCGGTTAGGAGAAGAGTATGTTTAAAATGTCTTTCAGGAACGGGGAGTGGGAGGAATGCATCCCACAGATTCAGGGGATGGAACTGAAATGAGTGAGGTCTAGATAAGGCTCCAGTGGTAGCACAGAGGAACATTCGATATGAATAAATAGTGCAGTCTCAGGCCACAGGGTTAATCATAAGAACTTAAAAATATTTACTTGCTGGCTGTAGGTGAGGACTGCTGACTGTTCATAGAATAGAATCCCTATAGTGTAGAAGGAGGCCATTTGGCCCATCAAGCCTGAACCGACAACAATCTCACCCAGACCACATCCCCTAACCTGCACATCTTTGGACACTAAGGGGCAATTTAGCATGGCTAATCCATCTAACCTGCACATCTTTGGACACTAAGGAATAATTTAGCATGGCTAATCCACCTAACCTACACATCTTTGGACTGGGGGAGGAAACCGGAGCACTCGGAGGAAACCCACACAGACACCAGGAGAATGTGCAAACTCCACACATATAGTGAACTGAAGCCAGGATTGAACCCAGGTCCTTGGCGCTGTGAGGCAGCAGTGCTAACCACTGTGCCACCGTGCCTCCCCAAACAGTTGGTGTTGCCAACACTCCAGGATTGGCCTGGAGTCTCCCAGGAATTGAAGATCAGTCTCCGGGACACGGCTGCGTGCAACCCTGGAGAAATATCATCGGGGTATTAAAAAGGATCAATCTGTCTCTGTCATTTCCTTTGAACATTTTTCTTCACTAAATATAACAATGTTGGAAATGGAGGGGGAATGAAAGGCGATTTGGGTGTTAGTCAAACATGATCCAATGGGGTAATGAGTCTTCCTGTTTTCCGATTGGTGTAGGAAGGCTGTGTGTCACATGATCGATGAATTGGCTGATTATGAACATCACGTGATGAATCCAAACCCAGTGAGTCCCAGTGAGGGTGCAGGATGTTATGTTGGATCACACATGAAGGGGATAAGGACACGGGTACCTCCTAAAGGCATTTCTCAGCATCACTGCTTTGTGCAAACTGGTTCCCGATGATGAGATTATAGAAATATTTTAAATGTGCCAGCATTGGAATGCTGAGGTTCAGGTTCCACCTGGGCTGTTTGATGTATAGACTCTTACGGGACATCTGATCTAGCTGGGCCTGTCCTATCCCTGCCTGGGCTGGTTTACTAACATTCCACAATTCTTCGACGAAGAGGGAGAAATAGTTGCTGCACTTTTATTACAGAGGGGGCGCAGGCGGAGGCCATTTGGTCCATTGTATCCCTGCCAGTGTCTTTGATGGAATTTTCCAATGGATATCCATAACCTGCTCTTTCCTTTCACAGCCCAGTCAATCTTTTCCCTTGGGATTTATCCAGTTTCCCCTCCTGAAAATCAATGTCCACCATCCTTTCAGGCAAAGCAATCCAGATCATGTCTGTGTGGAGTTTGCACATTCTCCCAGTGTCTGCCTGGGTTTCCTCCGGGTGCTCCGGTTTCCTCCCACAGTCCAAAGATGTGCAGGTTAGGTTGATTGGCCATGCTAAAAAACATTGCCCCTTAGTGTCCTGAGATGAGTAGGTTAGAGGGATTAGTGGGTAAAATATGTAGGGATATTGGGGTGAGGCCTGCGTGGATTGTGGTCGGTGCAGACTCGATGGGCTGAATGGCCTCTTTCTGCACTGTAGGGTTCTATGATTCTATGATCATAACATCTGTGCCTGCACACAAACATATGAACATACCGAGCGGCCACTGATCCCTTGGGCCTACGACCCCATTCAATAAGACCATGGCTGATCTGTAACCTCAACCCCACATTCCTGCTGACCCCCAATAACCTTTCACCTTCTTGTTAACCAAGAAACTATCTATAATCAAGAATCTAAGAGTTAATGTTCTGGGGACCCGAGTTCGAGTCCCACCACAGCAGATGGTAGAAGTTGAATAAACAAAAATTCAATAAACAAAAATCTGAATTAAAAATCTACTGATGGCCATGAAACTATTGTCAATTGTCAGAAAAACCCATCTGGTTCACTAATGCCCTTTAGGGAAGGAAATCTGCCATCCTTACCCGGTCTGGCCTACATGTGACTCCAGAACCACAGCAACGTGGTTGACTTTCAACTGCCCTCGGGCAACTAGGGATGGGCAATAAGTGCTGGCTCAGTCAGCAACACCCACATCCCATAGAAAAAAAATCTGCCTTAAAAATATTCGAAGACTCTGCTTCCACTGTTTTTGAGGAAGGGAGTTCCAGGGACTCATCACACTCTGAGAAAATAAATATTCTCTTCCTCTCTCTCTTAAATGGGCGACCCCTTATTTTTAAACAGTGACCCCCTTATTCGCTTCTCCCACAAGAAGAAACATCCTCTCCACATTCACCTTGTCTAATACCTCTCAGCATCTTAAAGGCTTCAATCAAATCACCTCTTACTCTTCTAAGCTCCAATGGATACAAACCTAACCTTTCCAACCTTTCCTCGTCAGACAAACTTGCCCATTCCCGGTTTTTGTCTGATAAACCGACACTAAACTGCTTCTAATGCATTGACATCCTTCCTTAAATAAGGAGACCAATACTGTATGCAATACTCCAGATGTGGTCTTACCAATGCCCCTGTACAACTGAAGCATAACCTCCCTACTTTTATATTTATATCCAATTCCTCTCACAATAAACAATAACATTCTATTAGCTTTCCAAATTACCAGCTGTACCTGCACACTAGCCTTTTGTGATTCATGCACTAGGACACCCAGATCCCTCTGCAGCTCAGAGATCTGCGATTTTTCACCATTTAGATAGTGGGCGGAATTTTACTGCCTCACTCGTCCTGAAACCGTAAAATCCTGCATAAAGTCAACGGAGCCTTCCTATTGTCTGCCCCTAGCCCACTTTGATTCGCATGGTGGGCGGAGCGGTAAAATTCCGGCCAATATGTTTTTTCCTGTCAGAATGGACAATTTCACATTTTGCCCACATTATTTTTCATTTACCAGATTACAGTCTGTACCTTAGCAACACTTAATAATGGTTAGCACTGCTGCCTCACAGCACCAGGGACCCGGGTTCAATTCCAGCCTTGGGTCAGTGCCTGTGCAGAGTCTGCACGTTCTCCCCATGTCTGCGTGGGTTTCCACCAGGTGCTCCAGTTTCCTCCCACAGTCTAAAGATGTGCAGGTTAGGTGGATTGGCCATGCTAAATTGCCCCTTGGTGTCCAAAGGTGTGTGGGTTAGGTGGATTGGCCATGCTAAATTGCCCCTTAGTGCCAGGGACCCTAGCAGGATAAATATGTGGGGTTACAGGGATAGAGCCTGGGTGGGCTTGATGGGCCGAATGATCTCCTTCTGCACTGTAGGGATCCTGTGATTCTATGAACTCACTGCATTGAATCAAAATTCCCCTCTCATCTCCGGTTCCTTTGCCAGCCACCTCCAAGATGTGATGCCTCTGTGGTTCAATGAGTCTCACAAGGTCTGGGATTGTGTTAGACTTACTGTTACGTTGGTAATCCCAAGTAATAAAAGGTTGTCCAGCACTAACAACTCTTTTCCGGTTAAATCCATTTGAGAAGTCATTGTTCCCTGTTCTGCTGTCCCTGTGACTTGGCTGCTATGACAACCAATGCATATCCTGTCCACCAGGCCTCTATCACTGTCTGCCACTGGGCAGTGACCAGGAAAGCTGAGGTACCACCCTGACCCACTGTTTCCCCTCCATCTCCCTCCCACTGAACTGCAGCCAGCCTCTGGATTCAGCGCACAGGTACCGGACTCCGCATCCGGCACCCCAAATCCCAAAAGGCCCCAAAGCCGGCAACATTCGAAGCTGGCAATCTGAATTAAAACTTCTTCCTTCTTTATTTTTCATATTTCGTTCAATATATTACAAGTACATGACAGGCTGAGGGCCCAAATTCCATAAAATCCCCAAGTCCAGCACACTCCAGTCCTGGTTATGGGCTCCGGTTCCCACATTCCTTCCTGTTCCTAAGGTACAGACTGATTCCTAGGAGGATTGGACTGACAGGTGACCGAGTCTTATATTCTATGGATTTAACTTGCTGGCGTTCAAAAGAATGAGGTGCGGGGTGTGGGAGGGGGGGAGGAAATCTCATAGAAACCTATAAAATTCCAACAAGACGAGATAGGGTGGATGTAGGAAGGATGGTCCCGATGGTGGGGGAGCCTAGAACCAGGGGTCACAGTCTGAGGATACAGGGCAGGCCATTTAGGACGGAGATGAGAAGAAATTTCTTCCAGCGATGGCCTAGTGGTATTATCGCTAGTTTATTAATCCAGAAACTCAGCTAATGTTCTGGGGACCCGGATTCGAATCCCACCACAGCAGATGGTGGAATTTTAATTGAACAAAAAATATCTGGAATTAAGAATCCACTGATGACCATGAAACCATTGTCGGAAAAACCCATCTGGTTCACTAATGCCCTTTAGGGGAAGGAAATCTGCCATCCTTACCCGGTCTGGCCTACATGTGACTCCAGAGCCACAGTGACTCTCAACTGCCCTCAGGCAACTAGGGATGGGCAATAAATGCTGGCCAGACAGCGACACCCATGTCCCCCGAATGAATCAAAAAATTAAATAAAATTCTAAAGGGTGGATGCAGGAAGGGCGATCCCGAGGGTGAGGGAATCCAGAACCAGAGGTCACAGTTTGAGGATAAGGGGTAAACCATTTAGGATTGATGTGAGGAGAAATTTCTTCACCCAGAGGGTGGTGAATGTGTGGAATTCACTACCACAGAAAGTAGTTGCAGCCAAAACTTTGAATGTTTTCAAGAAGGAGTTAGATATAGCTCTTGGGGTGAAGGGGATATGGGAGGGAAGGCGGAATCAGGCTATTGAGTTGGATGATCAGCCATGATCATAGTGAATGGAGGAACAGTCTGAAAGGGCTGAATGGCCTAATTCTGATCCTATTTCTCTCCCCCCCGCACCCCAACCCAGCCAGTTTTACCTCTCCTCTCTGAAGTCACTGGCTAGTGTTGAGGTACGATTCCGTGGGTGGCAGGTGCCGCCCGAGGCCTCTGGGCCAGACGGGAGCTTGGGCGATCAGTGCAGGTAGGCTTTCTGACTCTCGGGCACACCAGGAACTAACCTCTACTCTCAACTGATAAGAAAAACCACATTTGCAACCACACCTTTAACCAAAACCCTCCCAAAGCACATTGGAGACAAGAAAGTCCTTTTGCTTCTGAAGTTCCATCGCTGTTGTGATATGACAAACATAGAAATATGGAAATCAGAAGCAGGAGGAGGCCATTCAGCCCTTCAGCCTGCTCAGCCATTCATTATGATCATGGCAACTCACATGCGCACAGCAAGATGTCATAGACAGAGACATAATAAAGATCGGATTGACTGAGGCAGTTGGCCAGGACACCAGGAATAACTCCCCCTCCACCCCTACCCCCCTGCTCCTCTTCAAAACAGAGCAGACAGGACTTTGCTTCACTATCAGAAAGACAGCGCTTCCCAACAGTGCAGCACTCCCTCAGAACCACACTGGAGAATTTTGCAGTCAATTCTCTTGAGGGAAAATGGTATCTCCTAACTCTGCAGATCAGCGTGCTACTATCTGAGAACACTCCATTCCCATCACATGCACCCACTCCCCTCCACCCTTATTCCCACAGGATTCATTCGATAGTGATCAGGAAGGCTAAGCAATTGGGTGGGATTCTCCGATTTCATTCGGCCCACCCCCCCCGCAGAGAATTTGACACTCAGCCAACAATTCACTGCAGCCAGACCGGAGAATCCTAGCTGCAGATGAGGTTGGAGGTCTCCGGCATTTATACCTGGCTTATCCAGGGGCACTCTCTCTCTCTGTCTCTCTTGCAGATCTTCGCGCCCATATTTCCCCCTTCGGGGTGAATAGTGGTGGCAGGATTTCCTGAGCTGATTATCAGCCACCAGACCGTGCTGAAGACCCATTCCCGCGGCCAACAAGTCCTGGCATTGGACTCGAACCCAGAGTTTCTGGTCCAGAGATGGAGGGCACTACCCACTGTGCCACAAGCCTCCTCCCAAGGCACTGAACCGTAGAACCATAGAACATTACAGCACAGAAACAGGCCCTTTGGCCCTTCTTGGCTGTGCTGAACCATTTTTCTGCCTAGTCCTGCTGACCTGTACTTGGACCATATCCCTCCACATCCCTCTCATCCATGTACCTGTCCAAGTTTTTCCTTAAATGTTAAAACTGAGCCTGCACTTACCACTTCATCTGGCAGCTCATTCCACACTCCCACCACTTGCTGTGTGAAGAACCCCTCCTCCCAATATTCCCTTTAAACTTTTCCCCCTTCACCCTTAACCCATGTCCTCTAGTTTTTTTCTCCCCTAGCCTCAGTGGAAAAAGCCTGCTTGCATTCACTCTATCTATACCCATCATAATCTTATACACCTCTATGAAATCACCCCTCATTCTTCTACGCTCCAGGGAATAAAGTCCTAAACCTATTCAAGCTTTGAAGGCAAACATTACTTATTGCCGTAGCGACATTCAGTTAGCTTGGCACGGGCCTGGGGCCCAACACAAAGCTTTCCAAAGCCCTGCCAATGCCTGGGGTGGCACGGTGGCACAGTGGTTAGCACTGCTGCCTCAGCGCCAGGGACCCGGGTTCAATTCTGGCCATGGGTGACTGTCCAAGTGGAGTTTGCACATTCTCCCCATGTCTACATGGGTTTCCTCCAGGCGCTCCAGTTTCCTCCCATAGTCCAAAAATATGCGGGTTAGGTGGATTGGCAGTGCCTTAGTGACAGGGGATTAGCAGGTTAAATATGTGAGGTTAAGGGGATAGGGCCTGGGTGGGATTGTTGTAGGTGCAGACTCGATGGGCCGAATGGCCTCCTTCTGCTCTGTGGGGATTCTATGATTCCATGAATTCCACAGGCCTTCCGAGCCTGAATCATGGGAACCGGAGTGACAGCATCGGTGAACCTGCATCCAGTTCATCCAATTAAATCAATTAATCCTTGCTTCAAAGGGAGGGATTAATCTGAAGGGGCTTTGTTCGCAAGGTCAGGAGTGATCCCTTGAACTTGTTCGTATTATCAAATGAGGGCTTCACTGGGAAATGTTGGCCTTTTTTTTGCCCATTAAGGGGCTCGAGAGGGTAAATACTGAGAGGGTTGAAGATTGAAATGAGGAGGAATTTCACCTCTCAGAGGACTGTGAGTCTTTGCAACAGAGAGCTATGAGGGCACAGAATTACAGAAATCCTACACCGCAGAAGGAGGCCATTCAGCCCTTCGGGTCTGCACCAACAACAATTCCACCCAGGCCCTACCCCCTTAACCCCACACATTTACCCTGCTAATCCCCCTGACTAAATAGGGCAATTTACCATGGCCAATCAACCTAACCTGCACATCTTTGGATTGCCTTGTGTATATTTAAGGACAAAATAGATAGATTTTTGATCAGTAAGGGAATCAAGGGGAAAAGGGCAGGACGTGAAAAGTGTCAGATTATTCATGATTCTATTGAATGGCGGAGCAGGTTCGAGGGGCCAACTGGCCTTCTCCTGTTCCTATTTCTTATGATCTTATTTCTAGTTGCCCTCGGGAAGGTGGTGGTGAGCTGCCTTCCTGAGCCGCTGTAGTCCGTGTGGTGGAGGTACACCCACAGTGCTGTTAGGGAGGGAATTCCAGGATTTTGACCCAGCGACAGCGAGGGAATGCCACGGACATTCTCCAGGATAATCTCAGTTTCTGCACCGGAATTATTGCTCGCTCCCTCCTCTGGACACACAGTGGTTAGCACTGCTGGCTCACAGCGCCAAGGAGGCAGGTTCGATTCCCGGCTTGGGTCACTGTCTGTGCAGAGTGCAGGTTAGATGGATTGGCCATGGTAAATGTGCGGGGTTACAGAAATAGGGTGGAGGGATGGGCCTGGGTAAGATGCTCTTTCGGAGAATCGGTGCAGACTCGATGGGCCAAATAGCCTATCAGGCTTTTTAGATTCTTGGAAATATCTACGCTTAAAAAACCTAAAACATTGCATTTGACACAACACTTTGGGAAGAGGCACCTTCGTCAGATATACTCTTCGAAAGACAGCTGACTCTGGCAGGGTGTGAGAGAGGGATGCCCTCTCACAGCCTGGGATCCCGGAGAAGGGGAGACATTGAGAGGAGCTGTGAGCTGATTCACTGGGCGGGAACACTTTGGGATGAGTTGGAAAGCTGGTTTTACACCATCCATTCATGATTTGGATGGAGAATAAAAGTGAGCGGGATATAATGCTGGTGTCACACCCAGTGCCATCTGCTTCCCGAGGGGTGGGTGGGATGATAATCCTTCCCGTGACATTACTCCGGAGGTGAATAACCCTGCGTTAGAAATACGGACTCGTGATTCCCAACTGAGACTCTGTGGAAACCTGTTTATTGGAAAGCATCATTGAATCATAGACTGCCTACAGTGCAGAAGGAGGCCATTCAGCCCATCGAGCCTGCACCAACAGCGATCCCACCCAGATCTTATCCCTGTAAACCTCTGTATTCACTCTGCAAGTTTCCCTGACACAAAGAAGTAATTTAGCACGGCCAATCCCCCAAATCTACACACCTTTGGACATTAAGGGGCAATTTAGCATGGCCAATCCATCTAACCTGCACATCCTGGGACACTAAGTGGCAATTTCGTATGGCTAATCCCCTCAACGACACATCTTGGGACACTAAGGGACAATTTAGCATGGCCAATCCATCTAACCTGCTCATCTTTGGAGCGGGGGAGCACCTGGAAGAAACCCACGCAGATACAGGAAGAACATGCCAACCACAGACAGTGACCCAAGCCAGGAATCGAACCCAGGTCCCTGGCGCTGAGAGGCAGCAGTGCTAATTACTGTGCCACCCCATTTCTTTGGGTTCAATGCCTCTCTGATAAGTGGACCTTTAGTCTCCTATGAGCCGGAGTGTGGCCAATGCGTAGGTAAATGTGGTGGACCTATGCCAAAGGCCGAGCTGTGTATTTCAATATAGTACAGTCTTCAATAGATGGAAGGGGGTAAACCATGCCTAGACAGTGTCACACTGTAAACTAGTGATGAGTAACCGAGGTTGGTGAGTGGGCTCTTTGAGTGGCCCTCCTGCATCTCAATGGGCCACAAGATTGAAACTGGGCTTGTTCACTAACCGTGACCCCATAAATAAGATTAAATACATTTAATACACACCAAATATTTTATAATGAGTTATAGAAAAAGCTTCATCATTTCTATATTAATAGAACTTTCATCATCTTCAAATGGTAAAAACAAAAGAAACACTTTGGACACAGAGGGAGTGCACGTCTCTCACACTCAATGTTGTGAACAATCAGCACACACCTCACTTCACTTGCCCTTGCTTTACAGGTGGTATAGTGTCACACTAACAGTGACCCTAACCAGGATTCGAACCCAGGCCCCTGGCAGTGTGAGGTAGCAGTGCTAACTACTGTCCCACCGTGCTGCCCAAGTCATACCAGTAGGAAAAACTTTACATGAATGGAAAGTGGCAACAGTCAACAAATTGTCCTGTGGAGCCACACTCAGAACACAAATAGGCTGCACCGTTCCCACCACCCCACCCACCCCAGGCAGCAGGTTGACCACCATTGCTGTACGCCATGTTCCTGTACCCAGCTGAACCAAACAGATTCTCTGTAAATACAGGCTTCACATTCAAACCAAAACAGCTGAAATACCCTCCCCCTATTCCCAACTCCCAGCAAAGTCATTTGTTTGAGGTGATACAGTGGTTAGCACTGCTGCCTCACTGCACCAAGGACTCAGGTTCGATTCCAGTCTTAGTGCACTGTCTGTGCGGAGTTTGCACGTTCCCCCCATGTCTGCATGGGTTTCCTCTGGGTGCTCCACTTTTCTCCCACAGTCCAAAAGACGTGCAGGTTAGATGGATTGGCCAGGCTAAATTGCCTTTTAGTGTCAGGGGGACTAGCTAAGGTAAATGCATGGGGTTACGGGGATAGGGCCTGGGTGGGATTGTGGTCGGTGCAGTCTCGATGGGCCGAATGGCCTCCTTCTGCACTGTAGGGAATTCCATGGTTTCAAAGTTTGCTGGAGCCATGGGCCTTCATTGCTGGCTCCAGTCTGTAACACAAGGGAACCGGCATGGAGGGAACCGGCGATTTCTCTGTGGACAGAAAGGATTTGTTTCGTAAGCCGCACATCTTTGTCCGCGACGTGGGCCTAACGCTGAGAACCGGGTGGGAGGATGGCTCGATTTCTTCAATTCGCCTTTCCGTTTCGCAAAACGGGTTCCCCCCCCCAGCCCCCCACGCCCCACCCCCCCACCCCCATCCTCAAAAAACTGGCAACAACCAAGGCCTTCTTCCCGGGTGGTGAACTAGCACGCAGCGATCAATGTTAACCCCGAGTGCTCCAGGAACGGCCAGGACGGGTTTCAAGAGATAATCAGATGTTGCCATTCATTACCCATCGGAGAGGAGGGAGCAGGGGGCCGTGAACTGCACACACACACACACACACACACACACACACACACACACACACACACACACACACACACACACACACACACACACACACACACACCAGTACGGTAAACGTTGTTGGTCCAATGATTTAGGATTGGGGGTAGAATTCTACTCAATTACCCAGGGGTGGGGAGGGGAGGGGAGGGGGTGGTGGTGGATTGGAGGCCCCCTTCGAAAGCCTGAAAAAAAGGCAAAATCCAGCAGGAATAAATGGAAAGGACAGCAAATCTTTTAGATAGGACCAGAAAGTTACTGGTGGGGGGGGAGGAGGAGGAGGTGGGGGAGTCAACAACCATCCGAAGACAGAACTCGCAATGCGAAATTCGACAACAGCCTCCCTGAGATTGAAAGCTCGCAGCTTGAGCAAGACCAGCTCTGGCGAAGAGAAAGATAGAAGTTTCAGAATGGAGCTTCCAGGAAAGAGAGAGAGAGGGGGAAGTTAGGAAACTACAGAAGGAACAATTCAGAGAAAGTTTGGTTTCACGATAAAAAGTGCAAGTGGTGTGAGGGGGAGAGCAGAGAGATGACACGTTCCGATGGGACAAGCGCTGGGTGAGGGTGATGAGAAACTGTTCCTTACACTGTCCAAGTCCCCGCGATGGACACGGCGCTGGCCAGCAGTGGCAGGAATAGCCAACAGCTCATCGTGGCTCCCGAGCCGATCGATTCAAGCACGTCCAACAGCAGTCAGGGTACGCCTCGATCACACTCTCAGAAAGAAACATTGGAGGGGGGAAGGACTCCAGAAGCTTCCCCCCGAAACAGCCGACAGCCCTCTGCAGCCAGAGCCCAGAGCTCAAGTGAATGAATCACACTTTAAAAGCAAGCACACACCCAGAGCAGAGGCAGCACCGGAGTTAGGAGGAAGTGTATGGGTTCTAACTATCACTCCTCTCTCTCTCT
Organism: Carcharhinus amblyrhynchos; assembly: GCF_965287045.1. NCBI lineage: Eukaryota > Metazoa > Chordata > Chondrichthyes > Carcharhiniformes > Carcharhinidae > Carcharhinus > Carcharhinus amblyrhynchos. The sequence continues at coordinate 19,631,850 of NC_137354.1, forward strand.
CTCGATCTGATTGAACTATTGCAGCAGACTCTCAATCTAATACAGACCCGAGGCTTTCGAAGTGCGGATCACCTGCTCTGACAGACACTCAGTGCTTCCAACTCTTGGAAAAATCTAACGCCACATCCAACATTTATTAAAGGGGTGGGATTAAATCATTTGCCAGGCATTATTGTTTAAAGGGATAATGCCAATCATCCAAATGCAACAAGTCTCCAACTCCCCGTTCCTCTTACACACACACACACGCACACACACGCACACACAGAGAAATACACACACATAGACACATACACACACACACATGCACACACACACACAGAGAAATACACACACATAGACACATACACACACACACACGCACACACACGCACACACAGAGAAATACACACACATAGACACATACACACACACACATGCACACACACACACAGAGAAATACACACACATAGACACATACACACACACACATGCACACACACACACAGAGAAATACACACACACATAGACACACACACACACACACGCAAACACAGAGACACGCCTGCACACAGACACACACATGCAGAAATACACACACACATAGACACACACACACACACGCAAACACAGAGACATGCCTGCACACATACACACATAGACACACACATGCAGAAATACACACAAACACATAGACACAAACACAGAAAAACACACACACACAAACACACAGACACATACACGCACACACACAGATACACACACACAGACGCACACACTGATGTACACACACAGACACACACACATATCCCCCTACACACAGACACTCAATGACCTGGCCTCCTCAGCTTCCTCTGTGGCAAAGAGTTCTACAGATTCACCACTGAAGAAATTCCTCCTCATCTCTGTTCTAAAGGGTCACCCCTTTACTCTGAGGCTGTGCTCCCGGATCCCAGTCTCTCCCACTAATGCTGACCCTTCCCAATTACCTCGAGCTTTCCCAAGTGCCAGCTATAACCTCCTCAGAGATCAATTCTAACACCTTTCCTGTGACAGACATCAAGCTCACTGGCCTATAGTTCCCTGTTTTCTGCCCCTCTCCTTTCTTGAACAGTGGGATTATATTTATTACTTTCCAGTCTGATGGAACCTTTCCAGGATCTAACGAATTTTGGAAAATGAATCCCAACGCAATGACTATCTCATTAGCCATCTCTTTTAAGGCCCTAGGACGAAGTCCATCAGGACCCAGATGTCAGTCCGCAGCTCCATCAGTTTGCACGGTACAGCTTCCCCAGCGAATGTAATTTCCACCATGTTCCTCTCTCCCTTCCACCTCCTGATTCACAGCTTATACTGGAATGTTCTTTTAGCTTTTACAGTGAAGACAGAAGCAAAATATTTGTTTATTTCCTATTAACTCTCCATTTTCACTCTCCAGAGCACTGCGTGTCAAACTTTTTTCCCAGCAACACCCTTTCTACAAAATGGCCGCCCTGGTGACCCACGGACAGGGGAAGCTGCGGTGTTGCTGCTACAGTCGCAATCGGAACGGGGTTTACCGCACGTTTAAAAATTCACCTTCCAACCTCTTCCTTTCACAGCTCGAATTGTATCAGGCAGTACGGAGACCCTCATTGTCAACCCACTTTCTACAATGCGCGCTCTATCAACAGAACTTTACTTTTGAAGAAGTTCACAGAACATCTCGTGATGTTTTGAAAAGGATAACAGAACATTCCCCCTTTTCTCAAACAGGACACCCAACAGCATTTTCGACATCCCTCAGATGCAGGTCACGATCTCCTCTTTGAGGACACAGCACTCACTTTACTCTTTTCCTGTTTCAATACCTGTAGAAACTCCTGTTTTTCATTTTTCCATTTTTAGCTATCTTCCTCTCAAGCTCTATTTATTAGCTGTTCTTTGTCATTCTTTACATTCTGAACAATCGTCTGCCAGTCACTTTTGCTCAATTATATTGCCTAAGTTAGATGCTTTCCTTAACTTCTTTAATTAACCATGGTTGGTGAGTCCTCCTCTTAGAATATTTCTATTTCTAGTACTTACTCTGACTATTCTGAAATAGTGCCTGAAATGTCTACCATTGCTTCTCCACTGATCTATCGCCTTGCCCAGTATCCCAGTTCTCTCCAGCTAGCTAAGCTTTCATACCCACATTGTTGCCCTTATTTAAGTTTAAAATACTAGTCTTAGACCCACTCTTCCCTCCTTCAAATTGGATGTAAAGCTTAATCATATTGTGACCACTGCTACCTCAGGGTGTCTTTACTCTAATTAATTCTGTCACATTGTGCAATACCAAATCTAATATAACTTGCTCCTCTGGAACATTCTGCTCTAAGAAACTGTCTTGAAAGCATCCTATGAATTCCTCATCCAGGCTTCTGCTGACAATCTGAGTTTTTCCAGTCTTTGTAAGGAGGTTAAAGTCACCCAAGATTATTGCCATCCCTTTACGACATGCCCCAATATTTCTTCTTGTACAGTTTGCCCTACAAACTGGTTGCTGTTGGGGGCCTGTCAACTAACCTCAACAGTGACTTCTTCCCCCTTCAATTCCTTATTTCCATCCAAGTTGATTCATGTCCTGGTTTCCTGAACAAAGATCATCACTAGTTTTGTACCAATGCCGTCCTAGATTAACAGTGTCACCCCTCCACCTTTATCCAGCTTCCTACTAGAAACATAGAAACAGGGGTAGGCCCCATTCCCATAACCCCACATATTTACCCTGCTAATCTCCTGACACTAGGGGCAATTTAGCATGGCCAATCAACCTAACCTGCACATCTTTGGACTTTAAGGGGCAATTTAGTATGGCCAATCCACCTAACCTGCATATCTTTGGATTGTGGGAGGAAACCAGGGCATCCAGAGGAAACCCATAGATACGGAAAAAACATGCAAACTCCACACATACAGTGCCCCAAGGCTGGAATTGAACACGCGTCCCTAGTGTTGTGAGGCAGCAGTGCTAACCATTGTGCCACCGTGCCATCCCAGATAATAGTCTAGATAATCTTCTCTGCATTGCTCCTATGGCATTTACATCCTTCCTTAAATAAGGAGACCAATACTGCGCACAGTACTCCAGATGTGGTCTCACCAGTGCCCCTGTACAACTGAAGCATAACCTCCCTACTTTTATATTCAATTCTCCTCGCAATAAACAATAACATTCTATTAACTTTCCTAATTACTTGCTGTACCTTTTGTGATTCATGCATTAGGACACCCAGATCCCTCTGTATCTCAGAGCTTTGCAAGTTCTCACAATTTAGGTAGTGAGCTTCTTTTATATTTTCCCTGCCAGATCGTTGCTCATTGACGTATCCTATCAGTGCCTGGTTGTTGCCTCTTAATGACTTACTTTCCCATCCATCTTTGTATTTTAGTGACCAATTTAGTGACAATCCCCGGGTATTACTTTTTATTCATCCATGGGACATGGGTGTCACTGGCTGGCCAGAATTTATTGCCCCTCCCTAGTTGCCTGAGGGCAGTCGGGAGTCAACCACATTGCTGTGGCTCTGAATTCACATGTAGGCCAGACTGGGCAAGGATGGCAGATTTCCATCCCTAAACGACATTAGTGAACCAGATGGGTATTTCCAACAATCATGGTCATCAGTAGATTTGTAATTCCAGATGTTTTTCATTGAATTCAAATTTCACCATCTGCCGTGGCGGGATTCCAATCCGGTCCCAAGTAGCTGAGTTTCTGGATTAATAGTCTAGCGATAATACCACTAGGCCATTGCCTCCCAGTGGACTCTATGATTTTGAATTGGAGGTTGTGATGTCTCGGAGACAGTGAGGAAAGCATTGTGATCAATAAGGTTTTGGATGCAGTCGGAGAGAGATGTCGTGAGGGTTACAGGAGGTGAGTCTTCCTGATACAGTTACCAGAAGAGGGAGAACTTCATTTGTATGGCGCCTTGCATGACGTGAGAATCTTCCAACATGCTTTCCAGCCAGTTAAGTCCTCTTGGCTTACCCGGCCTGGCCTACAGGAGACCACAGACCCACAGCAATGTGGTCAACTCTCAACTGTCCTCTGAAATGCAGAACCATGGCACAGTGGTTAGCACTGCTACCTCACAGTGCCAGGGACCTGGATTCAATTCCAGCCTCGGGTCACTGTCAGTGTGGACTTTGCACATTCTCCCCGTGTTTGCGTGGGTTTCCTCCGGGTGCTCCAGTTTTCTCCTACATCCCAAGGGTGTGGATTTTAGGTTGATTGGCCATGATAAATTGCCCCTTAATGTCAGGGGGACCAGCAGGGTAAAGATATGGGATTCCGGGGATAGAGGCTGGGTGGGATTGTTGTCAGTGCAGGCTTGATGGGCCGAATGGCCTCCTTCTGCACTGTAGAGATTCTATGAAGCACAGTCACTCTTCAAGTGGGAGAAATGTGGAATATATTTGAGGGTGGTAGTCCATCTCTCACATTTAACATTCATTCTCTCCATCACTGATGCACGGTGACAGCTATGTGCACCATCTACTGGATGCTCTGCAGCAACTCTCCAACGCACCTTTGACAGCAACTTCCAAACCTGTGTCCTAGAAGAGCAGCAGACATGCAGGAACACCAACCCCCTCCCTCCGTCAGCTGCACGCCATCCTGACCTGGGGAGAGATCACCATTCCTTCTCTGTCACTGGGTCAAAATTCTGGAACTCCCCTCGTTCCCCAGCCACTTGAAGGAGCAACCCCTCACCACCTTCCCAAGCCTGGTTGTGAAATAAACCCCATTCTTGCTCACTTCGCTGGGTATAAATTATAACTCAGCAGATGAAGTGAATCCAGTCAAAATAATCAGAGACTGTACTCACAGCGCCACCTTGCTGCACTCAAAGGTTTTCCACTTTGGACCACACGATAATTTAGGATAAAGTTACCGCTCCCAGAATTCCCACAAGATTGGAGAATTGGCCAGCACGGTGGCACAGTGGTTAGCACCGCTGCCTCATAGCGCCAGGAACCCAGGTTCAATTCCCAGCTTGGGTCACTGTCTGCATGAGTCTGCATGTTCTCCCCGTATCTGTGTGGGTTTCTTCCGGGTGCTCCAGTTTCCTCCCACAGTCCAAAGATGTGCAGGTTAGGGTGGATTGGCCATGGTAAATTGTCCCTTAGTGTCCAAAGATGTGCAGGTTAGGTGGATTGGCCATGCTAAATTGTCCTTTAGTGTCCAAAGATGTGCAGGTTAGGTGGATTGGCCATGCTAAACTGTCCCTTAGTGTCCAAAGATGTAGAGATGTGCTAAATGTATGGGGATACAGGGATAGGGCAGAGGGGTGAGCTTGGGTAAGATGCTCTGTCAGAGAGTCAGTGCACACTCAATTGGCTGAATGGCCTCCTTCTGCACTGCAGGGATTCTATAAATCCGATCTTAGCTCCTTTTCCAATCTCCATTCCCACTGACTGTGCCTCCTCACTGGGAGTTATGCTTTACATCTCTTTGGCCCTCAGCTAAATCCCTGACTGCTGTCCCCCCATTCCTTCGGCTGAATCTGGGGCAGTGGGATTTGGAGACGGGAATAGATGGGCTGCTGCAGATGTCAAAAGTGCGTGCCTCTTAAAGTGGCGGTGTCTGGGCGCGAGGTTTCACTGGGAGCCCGGAGGAGGGAATGGTTACAAGCGGGGGGAGCAAGGTCAGGCCATGAAGCTGTGGGGGCAGCTCAGGCTGGCTTCCCTGCTCCCATCAGACAAAGGATTATTCCCGACTTTACTGCACATGTTGCTCGAGAGGTTTTGCTCAGAAGAATGTAGCAGAATAACAGAAAAGGCCGAATGGCCTGAACCTTCTCTCACAACTTGTTAGCTTTCCCACTCAGCTGCACCTGTACACCTCCCAGTGAGACTGTATGACATAGGAACAGAATTAGGCCACTCCGCTGATAAGACCCTCAACCCCATTCTCCCGCCATTTCCAATAAAACCTATTCCCGTAACCTTTGGTCCCGTTACCAATCAATAACCTATCTCTGTCTGACATACAGAAGACCATAAAATATAGGAGCAGAATTAGGCCATTCGGCCCATTGAGTCTGCTCTGCCATACGATCGTGGCTGATATGATTCTCATCCCCATTCTCCTGCCTTTTCCCCGTAACAAGAGTCTAAAGGCGTGTCAGTGAAGTGGATTGGTCATGCTGAATTGCCCCCTTGTGTCAGGGGGACTAACTAGGGCAAATGCATGGGGTTATGGGGATAGGGCTTTGGTGGGATTGTGGTCAGTGCAGACTCGATGGGCCAAATGGCCTCCTTTTGCACTGTATGATTCTATAACCCCTGATCCCCTTATTGAGAGTCAACCACTTTGCTGTGGTTCTGGAGTCACATGTAGAATAATAGTATCCCTATAATGCAGAAGGGGCCATTCAGCCTATCAAGTTGGCACCGACCACAATCCTACCCAGGCCTATCCCTGTAACCCCACACATTTACCCTACTAGTCTTCCTGACACTAAGGATCAATTTAGCATAGCCAATCAACCTAACCCGTACATTTTTCGGATTGTAGGAGGAAACCGGAACATCTGGAGGAAACCCACGTGGGCACAGGGAGAAACATGTAAACTCCACACACACAGTTACTGAGGCTGGAATCGAACTGGGCCCCTGGTGCCGAGAGGCATCAGTGCTAACCACTGTGCCACCTTAGGCCAGACCAGGTAAGGACAGCAGATTTCCTTCCTTAAAGGACATTGTGACCCAAATGGGGTTTTTCCGACAAGCGACAATGGGTCATCAGTAGGTTCTGAATTCCAGATATTTTTTATTGAATTCCGCCATCTGCTGTGGCAGGATTCGAACCTGGTGATGTTCAGCTAGGTTGTATTCTTTGCTCTGGGAATCCAGGCCATGAGACCACATTGCAAAAATTGGAAGATGGTGGTGGTATAGTGGTAATCCAGAGGCTGAGGCTAACACCGCGGGGACAAATCCCGCCACGCAGCTAGTGGAATTTAAATTCAACGAATAAATCTGGAATTATAAAGATCGTCTCAGTAATGGTGATTGTCGGTCATCGATTGTTAAAAAGTCTGAGGACACGTACCAACCAACCGAAGAATAGCTTCTTCCCTGCTGCCATCAGACTATTGAATGGATCTACCTTGCATTAAGCTGATCTTTCTCTACACCCTGGCTATGAGTGTAACACTATATTCTGCACTCTCTCCTTTCCTTCTCTATGATTTTTGTCTGTATAGCGCACAAGAAACAATACTTTTCGCTGTATCCCAATACATGTGACAATAATAAATCAAAAGATTGTTGGAAAAACCCATCTGGTGCCCTAATGTCCTTTAGGGAAGGAAATCTGTCGTCCTTACCCAGTCTGGCCTACATGTGACTCCAAAGCTCCAGCAATGTGGTTGGTTCTCAACTGCCCTCGGGCAACAAGGGATGGGCAATAAACGCTGGCCAGTTAGCAACGCCCATGGCCCACATATCAATAAATAAATAATCGGAGATGATGGTTATCGTGGGGGACACAGAGGGAGGATTGTACAAGTGAATGATGAAGTGAATGAGTGACAAAGTAAAGGCACTGTTGGTGAGAGTCTGTGGATTCGATCTGTACCGTGACATCTTTGGGCAACTTAGTGACATCTCTTAGGTGATGTTTTGCAGCCATAGCAACAGGAGAAGGCCATTCAGCCCATTGGGCCTGCTCCTCCATTCAATACAATCACAGCTGATCAGACACTTCAATGCCTTTTATCCACACTATCCCCATAACCCTTTCTGTTATTGTTAATCAGAACTCTCATCAATCTCTGTTTTGAACACACTCAATGACTGAGCTGCCTTTGGAATAGAGAATTCCAAAGATTCATCACCTCGGACTGAAGATTCATCACCTCGGACTGAAGTTTCATCACCTCGGAAGAAATTTTTCCTCATCTCCATCTTGAGTTGCTTCCTCCTTATTTTGAAATTGTGCCCCCCTCGTTCTAAACTCCCCAACAAAGGGAAACATTTCACCCTCATCTGTCCTGTCCATTCCTTTAAGTATTTTGTGAGTTTCAACAACATCACCTATCCTGTTTTGAAACTCCAGAGGATGCAGGCCCAGTCTGCCCCAATCTCTCTTCACAGGACAGTCCCACCAATCCAGAACAAGTCTGGGGAACATTCGTTGCACTCTCCCTATGCCAATAATATCCTTCCTGAGGTAAGGGGACCATAAACATGTTATTGAGGTAATGGAGAACACGGTGGTTTTGGGGCGTAGATTTAGGGTAAGGCGCAGGAGATTTAGAGGGGATTTGAGGAAAACCTTTTCCACCTAGAGGGTGGTGGGAATCTGGAGCTCGCTGCCTGAAAGGGTGGTAAAGGCAGGAACCCTCACAACATCTAAGAAGCATTTAGACGAGCACTTCAAACGCCCTAGCATACAAGCTAGGGACCAAGTGCTGGAAAATGGGATTAGAATAGATGTGTTTGATGGCCGGCACAAACACGGTGGGCCGAAGGGCCTCTTTCTGTGCTGCAAAACTGTATAGAGGCGATTCTAACGATGCAGTGGATCAGTCTGACGGTAAGATCGGATTAGAGGTGAAAAACCAGGTTTTTCTCATGATGTTACCAGCCCTGTTCAGCCAGTGAAATCGCTTTGTGCCTGGACAGGAGAACTCCCAGTGCAAAGTTACATACTGTACACGCCGGCACAATGGCGCCCCTAGAGCTCAGCCGCCAGCTTCCCATTGTGAATAGGTTCTGCCTACTCCCCCTGCTGACAAGAATCACATCTGGGCTTTTTTTCTCAACTCAATGCCACATGATGGTTTCTGGGAACTCATCAAAAAAATGGACGAGATTCTCTCCCGTTTTCACACACATTTAGCACTTGGAATTTTGTTGGTAAGGTTGCTCCCTATGACTTTATTAGCTAAGTTCCCTTCTGATGTCTCTCTGTTTTGATAAATAAAAGAATTCTGATTAACGCTGTTGCAGTTCCCAAGTGTCCAACGCACTCACTCAAATGAGAGATCATCGAGCAGAATCATTATCTCTGTGTCTCTCTCTCTCCACAGATGCTGCCAGACCTGTTGATGTCTCCAGCATTTTCTGTTGTTTTATTTCAGATTTCCAGTGTCCTCAGTATCTTCAGTCTGGTGAATGTCTGTCTTTACTGGGACTTGTATTGTTGCCAGAATTGCTGATTCAGGGCCTGGTCCCGAGACTGCAACTTAGACTTAGGCTTTGGCCAACTTAGTGACGTATTCTTGGTGATGTTTTGCAGCCATAGCAACAGAAGAAGGCCATTCAACCCATTGGGCCGACTACTCCATTCAAGACAATCGTGGCTGATGGGACACTTCAATGTCTTTTATCCACACTATCCCCATAACCCTTTGTGCCATTGTTAATCAGAAATTTATCAAGTTCTATTTTAGTAGAGTAAAATGAAGTGTATTTATTCGTCACAAGTAGGCATATGTTAATCCTGTAATGGAGTTACTGTGAAATTCTCCTCATCGCCACACTCCACGCCTGCTCACATATACTGAGGGAGAATTTAGCACAGCCAATGCACCCTAACCAGCACATCTTTCAGATTGTGAGAGGAAAGCGGAGCACCTGGAGGAAACCCACACAGACATGGGGAGAATGTGCAAACTCCACACAGACGGTGACCCAAGCCGGGAATTGAACCCGGGTCCCTGGTGCTGTGAGGCAGCAGTGCTAACCACTGTGCCACTTTAAACACACTCAATGACTGAGCCTCCTCTGGGATAGAGAATTCCAAAGATTCATCACCCTCTGAATGAAGAAATTTCTCTTCGTCTCCACCCTAAGTGGCTTTCTTCTTATTTTGAAATTGTGCCCCCTGGTTCTAAATTCCCCAACAATAGGAAACATGTTACCTGCATCTCCCTATGTCTATTTCTTTAAGTATTTTAATGCATTATGACATTTGAAGGGTGCTGCCCTGTAACTCAGGGTGCCATGGAGCTCGGAAGGAGTGCTGCTGGGACTATTGCAGGGGGCATTAAGTGGGCAGAGAGCTGGCATCCCAGTTCATCATTCTAATATCCAGAGAACCTGTTCAATGTACACCTGTTTCTATCAGACAAAATGACCTGTGTTTTGCCCCCCCAGACACATTGTTCAGGAAAGAGTTTCTCCTTCCCCACTCCAATCCTTGCCCCTCAAAGGCACCGGTATTGATGGGGGTTCTCAGTCAGAGTGCCTGGTGTTCAGGTGTCCATGCCTGTCGAATCCCAACTCAGTCTAATCCAATCTTCAGCTTCACCAACACCCAACATTGAGGGGCAAGTATTCCTATCCCGGAAGGGTCCATTGACCTCGGGTGGGATTTTCTGGTTTCGGGATGAGGGCAGCCAGAAAATCCCACTCTGAATGATTCCCAAATAGGAAAAAGAAGGAATTTCAGTTATATGGCGCCTATCACAACCCTCACCAAGTCCTTCACTATCAATGAAGTGTGGCCGTAGTTCTCAGAGACCTGGCAACCAATTTGTGCACAGCAAGATCACACGAGAGGCAATGCGATGAGGTTGAGTTGAAAGGTAAATATTGCTCAGGAGGTGGGGGGAGATCTCGCCAGCTTGTCCATGAATTAGTGCCACCCTGAATTAGAGATCCACCCAACTGGTTTGTTTCACCTACAGCTCTGACAGAGCGGCACTCCCTCAGCACTGCATCGGAGCATCAGTCTCACTGCGGTGCTCAAATCTGAACCAGGCTCGAATCATTGCGAAGGTGCAACTAACTGGGGGTATCTCAGGGAATAAGGGATGGTGGTGGGGGGGAAGGGGAACTGGATAATGGATACTCCAGCTAATTTCATCTTCTCATCCCCTCCTCACCCAGCCTTTATGCCAGGGGCCATCAGCCACCCATCCTGATGCCCATACTGTCACCCTAACTTCACCCAGGCTTGGGCCTACTTGGGCCTACTTAGCAACACACTTACCTGCTCATGATCAGGGAAGGAGGGGAGAGTGCTGGAAAGTAAGATGTCAAGTTCATAGTTCCTGACTGCATATACTGAGTATATATATTACTATATATATATTACTATACATATATATATATTACTATATATATAGAGTGATCTATATTAATGACATCTCCGACGACTCCTCCCCTAGCTCTGTGCCCTTGGCCTGCTCCCAGTTTGCTGATATCAGATGCAAGTGGCCTTGAGTTGAATGAAAATGGTGGAAATGTAACAGAGTGGCACAAAAACGTGTACAGAAAACCTCAGCAGCTTTCTTGAACACAGCGTGGCCTTCGCTCGCCTGCTCACACACACACACAGTGGTAGGATAATATCCTCCACCCTCTCCCCACAGTGAGAGAGTAACTGAAGTCAGTAATCCAGTTACCTCAGACAATCAGTTGCCACACTAAACCTTCCGAGGCATCGGCTTAGTCTCGCGGTTGTTAGCAATTAGCAGATGTGAAGAGATTCCCCTCTTCTGATGGCTCAGGGGGACTTTGATAAATTGTTTACTTGCCAGCTATAGTGACCTGCTATAGCCTTATGGTCAGGGGTCATATGGTGACAGAGTAGTTAGTACTGCCTCACAGCGCCAGGAACCCAGGTTCGATTCCCGGCTTGGGTCACTGTCTGTGTGGAGTCTGCACATTCTCCCCGTGTCTGTGTGGGTTTCCTCTGGATGCTCCGGTTTCCTCCCACAGTCTGAAAGGCATGTGATTAGGTGCATTGGCCATGCTAAATTCTCCATCAGTGTACCCGAACAGGTGCTGGAGTGTGACAACTAAGGCATTATCACAGTAACTTCATTGCAGTGTTAATGTAAGCCTACTTGTGACTAATAAATAAACTTTAAACATGCTGAAGTCTGACCCAAGAGCGAAGCACACTAAGTGAAGCTGCTGTAGCACTGAGGGAATGCTGCATTGTTAGGACCCCCTTAGAATTGTAGAATCCCTACAGTGCAGCAGGAGACCATTCAGCCCATTGAGCCTGCACCAACAACAGTCCCATCCAGACCCTATCCCCATAATCCCACATATATTTACCCTGCTAATCTCACTGACACTAAGGGGCAATTTAGCATGGCCAATCCATCTAATCCGCTTAGTATTCCGAGTGGCCCCTAATGTCTGTCTCAAAACACTACTGGCCCTTACAGCAAAAATTCCTCACATTTGAGGGAAATGGTTCTAAAATTCTTCCCTTTAGACTCTGGGAGGAAACCGGAGCACCCGGAGGAAACTCACACAGACACAGGAAGAGCGTGCAAACCCCACACAGACAGTGAGCCGAGACCAGAATTGAACCTGGGTCCCTGGCGCTGTGAGGCAGCAATGCTAATCATTCTGCCACCATGCTGCTACATTGTCCTTGGACAACTCCTAGTAAATGGGAATGGCAATGTCTTAGAAACAACATCATTCCCATCTGCCCTGGCAGTAAAGAATGACACAGAAACACACAGAATCAATCTCTGATAAATGGAAATCTCTTTTTTAAAAGCTGAGCACGATAACTCCCATTTGAACATTTAAACTGTCCCATTTACAAGAGTCAGCATTACAAGCAACTCAAAAGACATCAAACTCCTTTCATAGTACTCTGAATGGTCGAATTATTCGCAGTCATAAAATATATAATTCTTTTTTTCTATTATAAAAATCAAATTTTTATAAAAAAAAATTAAATTCCGTACAAAGGTTGTAAAAATACCGTTGGAAAAGGAGACCTTTGGTCCTCTTGTGTTGGCTTTTGTGTAATGGTGTCCTTATTTCCCCGAGGATCAGAGGTTATCTAGTGATTAGTCCTCATGTTGCATCAGGCTGTAATGCTCCACAAATCCCTTCCCCACCTCTCCCCCTCCCTCCCTCCAGCCCCCGGTCGGATTTATATCAATGTTTTAAGGCAGAGTTACGGGTGTACCGGAATCGTTCGCGGGAGACCTCGAAGCTTAGATCATGACAATCGCATCTTGGGCGCGGCTGGGGCCCGTGCTGCTGGTGCTGCCCGACTTGAAGTGGTTCTTCTGGCCTATCTTTGCCAGCATTTCCAGGAAGGTGTTCTGAGTGATGGAGCCAAACTCCACAGCAAAGGTCCCGTAGAAGACAAGGATGGTGATGGTGAAGATCCACTCGCAGATAGCGGCCGCGTGTTGGAGCTGCGAGCTTTCCTGAATAAAGAAGACCCCGCCTGGAGGGGCGGGTTAAGGAATTTACAAAACAAGGTGAAACTGGGGAAGGATGTTGCCATCGGCGTAGATTTCTAGATGGGTTCTAGATGCATCTTGGGTTTAACTACAGACTGTGTTACCAGTGAGGACCCCTTACATACATTGTACCACCTTGGGATTCAAAATCTGAGACCTTGAAAATGATGAAAAACATTCAAAATCATGGAGACAAGAGAAAGTGCGGGATTGCAGGGGACGTTTCCACTGGTGGGGGATTGCAGGGGACATAATCTTAAGATTCAATCAGATCCACTTAGGCACTAATTCACTAAGCATATTCTCACACAAAATCTCATCAGTGGCCATGGATACTAGGGAAGGAACCAAGTGAAATATTCAAGGCAGAGAAGAATAGATGCTTGCTGTGTAAAGATATCAAAAACTTGAAATGGCGGAAAGATTAAACATGAATGCACTCAATGACCTGAAACTGTCTGGCTATGTTATCTAGGGTGGCACAGTGGCATAGGGCAGCATGATGGCACAGTGGTTAGCACTGCTGCCTCACAGCACCAGGCACCTGAGTTCGATTCCCAGCTTGGGTGACTGTGTGGAATTTGCACATTCTCCCCGTGTCGGTGCGGGTTTCCTCCCACAGTCTGAAAGACGTGCTGGTTAGGTGCATTGGCCGTGCTGAATTCTCCCTCAGTGTACCCGAACAGGTGCTGGAGTGTGGCGACTAGGGAATTTTCACGGTATTTTCATTGCAATGATAATGTAAGTCTACTTGTGACGCTAATAAATAAACTTTAAAACATTTATGAGTTAATTCCAGTTTCTAGTCATACATTCGAATAGAACTTCACAAATTAACTATTTGTTTTAAGGTTTGACTTTGAACGACAGCTTCTGTGAGAGGAAGAGGGGAAGACTGTCCAACAACATGATGTCAGTGCAGAGGATGTCTATTGGAATGAAAAAGACAATTTATTGTTGACAAATGCCAGTGTTATTAGTTCAAATTATAGAACTGTTTCCCTCAAATATTTGCTGTAAAGGCTGGTAGTGTTTTGAGACAGGTATTAGGGGGCATTCAGAATACTGTTGGATGGCATATTGGGAGTTAATCTGCTAGAGAAATGATAGGCCGAGCTTTCCTCTGGAGGTTAATTTATCAATGAACATAAGGTTGAGAAAACTCAGAGGAGTTGGTGCAGCAGGGATTGGTCAATGGAAGGTGTTATTTAGGGTAGGGATTGGTGAACGTAAGCCAAAGGGCAAGGTCAGAAGAAGGGGTGGGTTCAGCACGAAGTAAAGGGACAGAAGGGTCATGAGGGCAGTATTAAGTAATCTTTCCTGATGACGGTTTGACTAAGGCAAAGAATAACAGTGAATTGAAAATGGCTCAAACAGCTCTGAAATAGGATGAGTCGGAGCAGTTGAAGAGAGAGGGGCTGAGACAGGGCATGTAGCCTCAGATGTGGGGTATATTTAGGGTACTCCTGCACAGCAGCTTCCAGTCTGAACTCAGTGATATGCTTTGCAGCTCTTTGTATCATACATGCATACCAGAGCCCTCACATCCTTAAGACAAAGGTCTTCTTCCGGATTATAGAAATCTACAATGAGGCCTTGGGCAACGTGATCCACTTTCTATACCCTGGGAACTCATTGCCAACAAGGGCAGACATCGACGGTGAAGTCCAACGCCAGGTTCTTTGGTTGCCTGAGGGAGAGAGTGTTTGAAGATCAGGGTCTCAGATCCAGTACCAAGCTCATACTCTACAGAGCAGTCGTGATATTCACCCTCCGAAATGGCTCAGAATCGTGGACCATGTACAGCAGGCACTGCTAAACCATAACAGCACAGTGGGTCACACTGCTGCCTCACAACGCCAGGGACCCGGGTTTGATTGCCGGCTTGGGTCACTGTCTGTGTGGAGTCTGCACGTTCTCCCCAGGTCTGCGGGGGTTTCTCTGGGTGCTCTGGTTTCCTCCCACAGTCCAATGATGTGAGAGTTAGGTGCATTGACCGTGCTAAATTGACCCTTAGTGTCCCAAGATGTGTAGGTTAGCAGGATTAGCAGAGTGAAGTTATGGGGATAGAGGGATTGTGGTCAGTGCAGACTCAATGGGCCGAATGGCCTCCTTCTACACTGTAGGGATTCTATGATTTGATTCTATGATACCATTCCCATTCTAGTTTAAAACAAGGTGGCCTTGGTGGACAGAAGTTATACCGCTGCCTCCGAGCACCTTGCAGAAGGGGTGCTCTGCATAAAGGATACTCAGAACAAGGTTTATGAAGGCCACAATGGTGAGGCAGGACCGGCAGTGACCTATCCGGTGGTCCAGTGAGTTCTTGGCTATCCTGTAGGTGAGCACGGATTGGAAACAGATGAAGAGCATACTGCTGGGAAATCCCACTCCGGCACCAACATAGTGCAGCACTTTGGCGTTGTCAACCTGCCAATCACAAGAGAATTCAGCCATTAGACAGACATCTCCCCACCCTCCCTGTGACTGCCCTTTCAATACAGCCTCTTCAGCAATGAAGTCAAATGCCGAGACTTCCTTCTCTCAAATCACATGGTCAGAAAGTCAATCTGGTCCCTGGCGAGGGGCTTGTCCCATGGCCGGCGTAAATTGGGTCAACATTCTCTGGAGTTCAGAGGCATTGCAACCTTCAAAACTCAACGAGGGTCTTTCTTTTTTTCTCTTGATTCGCTTATGGGATGTGGGCATTGCTGGTTTGGCCAGCATTTATTGCCCATCTCTACCCTCCATTTCAGAGGGCAGTTAAGAGTCAACACCATTGCTGTGAATTTGGAGTCACATGTAGATCAGACCAGGTAAGGGTGGCAGATTTCCTTCCCTAAAGGACATTAGTGGGTTTTTCCAACAATCGACAATGGTTTCATGGTCATCATCAGACTCTTAATTTTAGACTTTTTTTTCTGGAGTTCAATTTTGCCATAGTGGGATTTGAACCCTGGACCCCGGACCTTGTCCTAAGCCTCTGGATTATTAGTCCAGTGACAATAGTGCTATGCCACTGCCTCCCCATCAGATAGGGTTTGATAGGATGGACATTGAGAGATTCTTTCCCCTGGCTGGAGTATCTGAAACACGGAGGCACTTCTCAGGATAAAGAGGCCTAATCAGTGAGATGAGGAGAAATCTCTTCACACAAAGGGTTGGGAATCTTTGGAATTCTCCATCCCAGTGGGTTGTGGGTGCTCCATCGTTGATTATATTTAAGGTTGGGATTGGATAGACTTTTGGTGCATCGGGGAATTAAGGGAAATAAGGAGTGAGCAGGAAATGGAGTTGAACCCTAAGATCAGCCATGATCGTTATTGGAGCAGGTTTGATGGGCCGAATGGTCTCGTCCTGCTCCTCTTTCTCATGTTTGTAGCCTAAAGGTTAGCTGATTGACACCTTGTAATCAGCCATTTTGTCAATCAAAATGCGAAAGATCAAATCCGTTGTGGGAGATGAGTGAGTCTCAGAGTGTTATACCGGAAGATCAATGGACAGGACTCAGTGCCAAACCAACAACTTGGTTTGGGTTTGACATGATGGCACAGTGGTTAGCACTGCTGCCTCACAGTGCCAGGGACTCGGGTTCGATTCTGGACTTGGGTCACTGTCTGTGTGGAGCTTGCACGTTCTCCCTGTGCCTGTGTGGTTTTCCTCCAGGTGCTCCGGATTCCTCCCAGACATGCTGGTGGATTAGCCATGCTAAATTGCTCCCAAAGATTTGCAAGTTAGGTTGATTGTCTCTTCGTGTCCAAAGATGTGCAGATTAGAGTAGGTTGGTCATGTTAGGTACAGAGGGTTATGGAGATAGGGAGAGGGGGTGCCTGGGTAAGATACTCTTTCAGTGAGTCGGTGTGACACAATGGCCTCCATCAGCATTAATCGGGATTCTGTATAGGAAAGTAACAAAATCTTGCCCTTTTAACTCAGTAGCATGTCCCAGGTGCTTTGCAGGACAGGTCCTGTCAGCCCTGTGCCAGACAGAGCGAGAGAAACACGTCAAGGTCCTTGATTATTACAGCACGCACCTCAGACATTCTCTCTTCCACCTTATTCCGTCGGGGAAAATGATGCAAAAGACTGAGGCCAAGTACCAACTGACTCAAGAACAGCTTCTTCCCAGCTGCTGTCAGACTTTTGAATGGACCTACCTCGCATTAAGTTGATCTTTTTCTACACTCTAGTTATGACTGTAACACTACATTCTGCACTCTCTCCTTTCCTTCTCTATGAACGGTATGCTTTGTACAGCGTGCAAGAAACAATACTTTTCACTGTATGTTAATGCATGTGACAATAATAAATCAAACCAAATCAAAAGGAGTTTTGTTAAATTTGACTGGACTCTGAGCCATATAGGAGGGGAGTTTAGGTAGGGTTTAAGGTGGAATGGGAGGGGACGAGGCAGAGGGGTTTAAAGAAGGAGCCTCAGAGCTCGGGGTCTCAGTAGAAGAGGCAGCGGGCAGTAAGAGGAATCACAGCATGCAGGAATTTTAAATCAGTAACATTCCAAGCAGTAACATGTTGGATACAGCAGAGGGTAGTGTGTACAGGGAACCCAACACAGGTCTCATTAGCTCTGAGCCAGAGACAGAGCAAGAGAAACACGTCAAGGTCTTTGATTATTACAGCACAGACATCTACATACAGAGATAAGACAAACAGAGACAAGCACAACCTAGAATCTACATTGAAACTGAAGAGAAGATCTGTTCAGAGGATCCTGACATACTCTAGGCTCCAAATATGCACACCACACAAACAGCAAATAAACATGGACAGGAGGCAATAGACTGGCATGGATTATGGATTGCCTAACAGATAGAAAACAGAGAGTAGGAATAAAGGGGTTTATCATAGAATCCCCACAGTGCAAAAGGAGGCCATTTAGCCCATCAAGTCTGCCCTCACAACAAACTCACATAGGCCCTACCCCCGTAACCCCATGTAGTTAACCGGCTAATCTCTCTAACCTACGCATTCCGAGACACACGGGGCAATTTAACATGGCCAATCCACCTAACCCGCACATCTTTGGACTGTGGGAGGAAATTGGAGCACCTGGAGGAAACCCACGCAGACATGGGTAGAACATGCAAACTCCACAAGACAGCAACCCAAGTTGGGAATCACCCAGGCCCAGATGCTGTGAGGCAGCAGCGCCAACCACTGTGCCACTGTACATGTGGGCACGTATGAGTCGGGGTGTTGGCGTCTGTGTGTGCGTGGGGGGGATGGTTAGTATGTGTGTGTTTGGGTGCACGTGGGAGTGTGTGTGCACTTGTATATGTGGTGGGTATTGTGTGGGTGGGTGTCATATGTGTGGGATGTGTGTGGGTCAGGTGTGCATGAGGGGGGTGCATGTGGTGATGTCAGGTGTGCATGAGGGGGGTGCATGTGTGTGTGTGTGGGGGGTGGGTATGTGTGTGGGGGGGTGTGTGTGGGGGAGTGTGAGAGAGAGGGGATTCGTGTGGGGATGTGTAGGGTGTCTGTGAGGGGTTGGTGGGTATGTGTGTGGGATGTGTGTGTGTGAGAGAGAGAGAGAGGGTGTGTGTGGGGTTGTGTAGGGTGTGTGGATGGATGAGGGTGTGTGTGTTTGTATGAGAGATGGGTGTGTGTGGGTCAGGTATGTATCAGGAGAGTGTGTGTGAAAGAGGGGGTGCGTATGGGGATGTGTAGGGGGTGTGTGTGCAGGCAGTGGGTATGTGTGTGATGTGTGCGTGTGTGTGATATGTGTTGTGTGGGTGTCAGGTGTGTGTGTGTGGGGGGTGGTGTGTGGATCAGGTGTGTGTGGGTGTTGGGTGTGTGTGTGTGTGATATGTGTTGTGTGTGTGTGTGTGTGTGTGTGTGTGGGGATCAGGTGTGTGTGGGGGTCAGGTGTTGGGTGTGTGTGTGTGTGGGGCAGGGGTGGGTATGTATGTGAGGTGTGTGTGTGTGATAAGTGTATGGGAGAGGGTGTGTGAGGTGAGGGGTATTCTGTGGAGGGGGAGGATGAATGGTTACAGGTGAGCCAGTTGTGTGTTCAATCCTGTAGCTCCCACAGTCTCCTATCACACTCGTTGTGCAGGGGATTGATGGGGCTGAATTTCACTATCCAAGTGTGACCTGTACACTGACTGGCAGCAAAAATATTTCCATTCCCTGTGGAGAAGATTTCAGCTTCGCAATTCTCCAAAGTACTTTCAATAAAGCTCACAGGGTCTCCCCCTTGTCAGAGGAATTATAGGCCGGGGAATTATAGGCTGGTTAGTTTAACGTCTGTTGTAGGAAAAATTTAGAATCCGTGATCAAGGAGAAAATAGCGAGGCATCTTGAGGAGAATTGTTTGGTAGAGCAGACGCAGCACGGTTTCGTTAAGGGGAAGTCGTGTCTGACGAATTTATTGGAGTTCTATGAAGATGTGTCTAGGGCGGTGGATAGAGGGGAGCCGGTGGATGTGGTGTTTCTTGATTTTCAGAAGGCGTTTGACAAGGTACCTCACAAGAGGTTATTACAGAAGGTCAGGGGGCATGGAGTTGGGGGTAGGGTGTTAGCGTGGATAGGGGATTGGCTGTCAAATAGGAGGCAGAGAGTGGGGGTCAATGGGTGCTATTCGGATTGGCGGTTGGTGACTAGTGGAGTGCCCCAGGGATCGGTGCTGGGGCCTCAGCTATTTACCATTTATATAGATGATCTGGAGGAGGGAACCGAGTGTATGGTGTCGAAATTTGCTGATGACACCAAGATTGGTGGAACGGCAAATTGTGCGGAGGGTGTGGAGAGTCTGCAGAAGGATCTAGATAGGCTGGGCGAATGGGCCAGGAACTGGCAAATGGAATTTAATGTTGGCAAATGTGAGGTTGTCCACTTTGGTAGGAATAATGGTAGGAAGGACTATTACTTACGTGGCGAAAAACTGCAGCGTGCGACGGTGCAGAGGGACCTCGGGGTCCTTGTGCATGAGTCGCAAAAACCCAGCCTGCAGGTGCAGCAGGTGGTCAGGAAGGCGAATGGGATGCTGGCCTTCATAGCGAGGGGGATTGAATAGAAAAGTAGGGAGGTCTTGCTGCAGCTGTATAGGGCACTAGTGAGGCCGCAGCTGGAGTACTGTGTGCAGTTTTGGTCGCTGCACTTACGCAAGGATATTTTGGCCTTGGAGGGAGTGCAGAGGAGGTTTACTAGGCTGATGCCGGAGTTGAGGGGGTTGAACTATGAGGAGAGGCTGAATAAACTAGGCTTGTACTCGTTAGAGTTTAGAAGAATGAGGGGAGATCTCATTGAGACGTATAAGATGTTGAATGGGATGGATAGGATAGAGGTGGAGAGGCTCTTCCCGCTCAGAAAGGACAGTAGGACTAGAAGGCACAGCCTCAAGATAAAGGGGGGGCAGTTTAGAACGGAGTTGAGGAGGAACTTCTTCACTCAAAGGGTGGTGAATCTCTGGAATTCTCTGCCCGTTGAAGTGGTGGAGGCTACCTCGCTAAATATTTTTAAGACGTGGGTTGATAGGTTTTTGATAGGCAAGGGGTTTAAGGGAGACAAAACATTGAGTCCATTTGACTCTTCATTGGAACTAAAGAGAAGGAAAATGTGTCGGATATTAAATTGTCGCTGAGAGAGATTGCAACAAGATATAGCAAACTTAAGAGCAAGCGAGAGATGACATGGTGTGACTCTAAACAGCTTTGAAAGGAAGATATAGGCTGATGCAGGAACCAGGATTAAAGAGCAGTGCTATTTTCCTTGCAGCGTAAGGAAGTGAAAGGATTTGCACAATGTTTCAGAAATTCTTGGGCTATGATGAGGACAATCCTGGTCCTGTATATGAGGGGTTTTCAATCTCCCATGGACTGGGGTTCCGAGCCTAACCACTGGGTTCAAGCGTCCTGTTGGCTGGAGCTCATTCCCAGGACAGTTGGCTGTGGCCCTTTAAACCCTGTACCCCCATCTCAGATCAGCAATGTTCCCATTCTGCCCTGAGACTCACTGAGAGTGGGCTTCTTCTAGGGAAAAGATCACAATAGGTTTCTTAAAGGGACAGTGAAGAGTATCACTGCTTTATAGGGACAGTGCAGAGTGGAGCTGCTATATGGGGACGGTGCTGAGTGGGACTGCTTTATGGGGACGGTGCTGAGTGGGACTGCTTTATGGGGACGGTGCTGAGTGGGACTGCTTTATGGGGACGGTGCTGAGTGGGCTTAATAGGGACACTTCAAACAATAACCAGAAAATGTGGAACAGATTTTGCTAGATTTGATAGAATTTGCTGGAGAGCAGATAGAATTGTTTAAAGTTAAAGTTTATTTTATTTATTTATTTATCTGTGTCACAAGTAGGCTTACGTTAATACTGCAATGAAGTTGCTGTGAAAATCCCCTAAACACTACATTCTGGCGCCTGTTCGGGTACACTGAGGGAGAATTTAACATGGCCAATGCACCCTAACCAGCACGTCTTTTGGACTGTGGAAGGGAACTGGTGCACCCTGTGGAAACCCACGCAGACACGGGGGAGAACATGCAGACTCCACAGAGTCAGTGACCCAAGCCGGGAATTGAACCCAGGTCCCTCGCGCTGTGAGGTAGCAGTGCTAACCACCATGGCACCAGGATGTTTGTGTGCATTTATTCACCTGAGAAAAACACATCTGTTATACTTTTGCTTTTCTCAAGGACTCTTGCTGTTTGATTTAATTTAAAAAAGATAATGGAGGCAACGGCACAGAGCCCCCATTCAAACTCAAAGCAATTCCAAACCCGCAAGGGAATAATTATTCCATCTCAAAACTGAAGACTATGTCTAATCTTTTGACGAGTTGAGGTAAGATGAGGCAATCTCAATAACTGTTGTTATGCTGAATGTACAGCCAAAAGGCAAGAAGGATCAAACAGAAAACATCATTCCATAGTCACTTCACCTTTTTAATAAGCGTTTGGAGAATTTTGTTTTCCATTTCTCTGTGGATTTTATTATTGTTATTGGAAATATGTGTAGATGACAGATTTAGGAAGTCTAAAGTTACGCGAGCCCTTATTTTTAATAATTGAGGAAAGTGGGCCTAAGCGCTAGTCACAATCCGAGGTTGATGGGATTAGGGAGACACTGAGCTTGAGTTTACAAATTAAGTCAATTGGGAGGCATGAATCATAGAATCTTTACAGTGCAGAAGGAGGCCATTCAGCCCATTGTGTTTGCACCGACCACAATCCCACCCTGGCCCTATCCCCATACATTTACCCTAGCTAGTCCCTCTGACAGTAAGGGTCAATTTAACATGGCCAATCCACCTAACCCACATATCTTTGGACTGTGAGAGGAAAGCGGAGCACCTGGAGGAAACCCACGCAGACATGGGGAGAACGTGCAAACTCCACAGACAGTGACCCAAGCCGGGAATCGAACCCAGGTCCTGGCGTTGAGAGGCAACAGTGCTAATCACTGTGCCACCCCAAAGTAACAATATGCCAAAGAAAAAGATTGGGAATCAAGAGGTGGGATTTTCTGGCTGTGCTCGTCTCAAGGCCCGAAATTCTTGCCTGAGGTCAACAGACCTGTGCACAGCCCACCAAATTTTCTGTCTCACACGTTACAATTCCCATGGCAGGAGGAACAGGAATGTTCCACCCAAAGAGTTAATGTGGATGTTCCCATGGGGTTTGGGACCCAGATGATGGGGTCAAATCAGTAGTTGGGGGGGGGGTGGGAAATAAATTCAAAATAAAAATTCAGTCAGGCCCCTCGGAGTGGAGGGGGAAACCCCTCCACTGGCAGCGTTTTGTCCGTGCGAGTGGCCTTCACTGCTGCTGGCCCCTCTCTCTAGGGAGCCTCTTGATGTGGCATCACTCCCTCCCCAACACCCACCGGCTCCAAACTCACCATGGCATGCCAGAAACAATTCTCCACTTAGTGTTGAAGACAGAAATGAAAAGGAATGCCTCAAAACAAGGGACAGGGATGGGTTTGAAGTCTCTGGTTTGTTAAAAACCATATGTGGAATTCCCTCTTTTCATTGGGAATGTTCTAACATGACTTTACATGACTTAAGTAAACATCTGTACACTCAAGCCACACTGTCTACCACATAACCAGACAATGGAATGCTTTGTGGCAACTGTCACTAATTATAAGCATTTGAATAAAAATACTTATTCTTCATCCCTCAGATGCGAGTCTAACTCACAATCCTTCTTTTCATTCATCGCCTCTATCCTGATCTTGCCTCATTTCACCTCTTGCCTTATCTTCACCCATTATCTCTGACCTTTACCATTTGACCCTGAGCAACTTGGCCCTGGTTTCATCTCTGGACGCCCGCACCCTAAAAAATCCCATACTCAAGCTAATGGGAACTTCACCTTTGGCCAGGAGCTTTCTGCTTTGGCTGGGGAGAGGAGGGGGCTGCCTTCATATCTTCTACTCTTTCACTACCCTCCAAGACCCTTCACTCACCGACATACAAGAAGCTCAACACCATTTGGAACAAAGCAGCCCTGCTTGATTGCTATCCCTTCCACAAACACTCCCTCTCTCCACCACCAACGCACAGTGGCAACTGTGTGTACCATCTACAAAATGCACTGTAGCAATTCACCAAAGTTCCTTATGCAACACCTTCCAAACCCAAGATCTCTACCATCTAGAAGAACAAGAACAGCAGATACCTGGGAACACCACTACTTGAAGGTTTCCCTCTAAACCATACATCACCCTGACTTGGAAATATATCAGTCGTTCCTTCACTGTCGCTAGGTAAAAATCCTGAAGCTCCCTCCCCAACCGCATTGGCAGTACACCTGCAGCACACAGATTGCAGCAGTTCATCACCACCTTCTGAATGGCAGTTAGAGATGGGCAATGAATGCTGGCCTAGTCAGTGATACCCACATCTGTTAAAAGAATTTTTTAAGAACTCTGCATTTCCTGAATGTCTTTATCAGGTACTACTGCGTTGATGTTGCTGATCTCAATTACTCCACTCCATATCCCCACTCAGATTGCACTCCCTTATTATAACACTGGGTTCCCTAAACTTTCTCTCACCAATTTTTACAGATGCACCATAGAAAGCATTCTTTCTGGTTAAATCACAGCTTGGTATGGCTCCTGCTCTGCCTAAGATCACAAGAAACTACAAAGGTTGTAAACTCTGTCTACACTTCCCGCTACGTTGGAAAAGCAGCCAGCATAATCAATGACCCCATGCACCCCAGACATGCTCTCTTCCACCTTCTTCTGTTGGGAAAAGTCTAAGATCATGTACCAACCAACTCAAGAACAGCTTCTTTCCTACCGCCATCAGACTTCTGAGTGGACCTACCTTATATTAAGTTGATCTTGCTCTACACCCTAGTTATGACTGTAACACTATATTCTGCACCCTCTCCTTTCTTTCTCTCCTATGTACTCTATGAATGGTATGCTTTGTTTGTATAGCACTTATGAAACAATACTTTTCACGGTATCCCAATATAGTCAACGATAATAAATCGGGGATCGGGGGGTGGGGTCGTCACCAGTATAATCGGTAAGTAGACCTTACTGATGCCAATCTCCAAATCTGACGATAACACCGCTCTTGGATCATGACCTCTCTTCAAATCCCCAATCCCCTTCCTCTATCACATCCGACATATCCATCTCTTTATCCTCCCTCAGCATAAATAAAAATTTAAATTAATACGCACCACCAAAAATTCAAAACCAATTCAATCAAAGGTCTTCCCATTCTGCAGTACATCTTCAGACACCTCTCCTCTACGACCCATAACAATTTCTTCACACGTATTACTTTATGGAAAAAAAATCATAGACTCCTACAGTGCAGAAGGAGGCAATTCAGCCCATCGAGTCTGCACCGACCACAATCCCACTCAGACCCTATTCCCATAACCCCATATATTTATCCCACTAATCCTCCTAATCTTAGGGCACTTCGCATGGCCAATCCACCTAACACGCACATCTTTTGGACTGTGGGAAGAAACCGGAGCACCTGGAGGAAACCAACACAAGTATGGGGAGAACATATAGACTCCACACAGATAGTGACCCAAGGAATCAAAACTGGGTCCCTGGCACTGTCAGGCAGCCGTGCTAATTAATCACTGTGCCACCATGCCATCCCAGACAATCAATGACTTCCATCCACCCATTTAATTTTAATGATTCTCCTCAAGCCAGCAAGGTCAATCTGTAACCTTTCCTCATTCCTGCATTTAGTACAGTGTACATTATCCCACAATGATTAATTATCTAATATTCAATGGACATGTTGTCTTCAATACGGGCAGCATGGTAGCACAATGGTTAGCACTGCTGCTTCACAGCTCCAGGAACCTGGGTTCGATTTCCGGCTTGGGTCACTGTCTGTGTGGAGTTTGCACATTCTCCCAGTGTCTGCATGGGTTTCCTCCGGGTGCTCCGGTTTCCTCCCACAGTCCAAAGTTGTGCTGGTTAGGTTGATTGGCCATGCTAAAATTGCCCCTTAATGTACTACATGTACGAGTGTACTACGATGCTTAGGTTAGAGGGATTAGCGGGTAAAATATGTAGGGATATGGGGGTAGGGCTTGGATGGGATTGTGGTTGGTGCAGACTCAATGATCTGAAGGGCCTCTTTCTGCACTGTAGGGTTCTAATATTTCCTTTGTACAAGATCTCACTTGAAATATTTAGAATCCTATATCTACTGCCTAACCTCAGGAGCCAGTGGGCAGGATTTTACTACCTCATAGAATCCCTACAGTCCAGAAGGAGGCCATTCGGCCCTTTGAGTCTGTACCAACCACAATCCCATCCAGGCCCTATTCCTGAAACTCCACACATTTACCCTGCTAATCCGCCTGACACTAAGGGGCAATTTTGCACGGCCAATCCACCTAATCCACGTGTCTTTGGACTGTGGGAGGAAACTGGAGCACCCAGAGGAAACCCATGCAGACACGGGGAGAACGTGCAGACTCCACACAGACAGCGACCCGGGGCTAGAATTGAACCCGGGTCCCTGACTCTGTGAGGCAGCAGTGCTAACCACTGTGTCACCTCGCTCATCCCAACACCGTAAAATGCCACCCAAGGTCAATGGGCCTTTCCATGGTCCGGCCCTCACCCACTCTGATTCCCATGGCAAGCGGGACAGTAAAATCCTGGCTTGTGTTTCAGCAGCTGAAGTACTTTTAATTATTTTATAATTAAAGAATAGAGAAAGGATATTATTAAACTAGAAAGAGTGCAGAAAAGATAGTTTATAACTTAAACCTGATGGTTTAAGTTATAAACCATCTACCTGACGGTTTAAGTTATAAGTAGAGGCTGGATAGGCTGGGACTTTTTTTCCCTGGAGCCTAGGAGTCTTAGGAGTGGTCTTATAGAGGTCTATAAAATAACGAGGAGCACGGATCAGCTTGATAGTCAATATCTTTTCTCAAAGGTAAGGGAGTCTAAAACTAGAGGGCATAGGTTTAAGGTGAGGGGGAGAGATACAAAAGGGTCCAGCAAGTCAGTTTTTTCCACACAGAGCGGTGGTGTGTCTGGAATGAGCTGCCAGAGGTAGAGTGGAGGTGGATACTATTCTGTCTCTGAAAAAGCATTTAGACAGTTGTGTGGGTTAGATGGGTAGAGAGGGATATGGGCCAAAAGCCAGCAACTGGGACTAGCTTAATGGTAAAAACTGGGCGGCATGGTCAAGTTGGGTCGAAGGCCTGTTTCCATGCTGTAAACATCTACGACACGGTGGTATCGTGCATAGCACTGTTGCTTCACAATGCTAGGGACCCAGGTTCAATTCCAGCCTTAGGTCACTGCCTATGTGGAGTTTGCACATTCTCCCCGTATTTGCGTGGGTTTCCTCTGGGTGCTCTGAAAGATGTGTAGGTTAGGTTGATTGGCCATGCTAAATTGACCCTAGTGTCAGGGGATTATGTGGGGGTTATGGGAATAGGGTCTGGGTGGGAGTGTGGTTGGCGCAAACTCAATGGGCCAAATGGCCTTTTTCTGCACTGTAGGGATTCTACGTCTATATGCAGGGTACAATTGATGTAACTTTTGTAGCCAAGTGACAGACCTGTTGCTCTGTAATTCTTAGACAGCTTAGAAACCCTACAGTGCAGGAAGAAGCCACGTGGCCCATCGAGTCTGCACTGATCACAACACACCCAGGCCCTATCCCCATATCCCTACATATTTACCCACTAATCCCTCTAACCTACGCATCTCAGG
This sequence comes from Carcharhinus amblyrhynchos, assembly GCF_965287045.1. NCBI lineage: Eukaryota > Metazoa > Chordata > Chondrichthyes > Carcharhiniformes > Carcharhinidae > Carcharhinus > Carcharhinus amblyrhynchos. The sequence goes on from NC_137354.1 coordinate 19,659,248, forward strand.
ACACTAAGAGGAAATTTTAGCATGGCCAATCAACCTAATCCACATATCTTTGAATATGGGAGGAAACTGGAGCACCCGGAAGAAACCCATGCAGACACGAGGAGAATGTGCAAACTCCACACAGACAGTGACCCAAGCCGGGAATCGAACCCAGGTCCTTGGAGCTGTGAAGCAGCAGTGCTAACCACTGTGCTACCATGCCGCCAATTCTGGTCCTCAGATCAAGATCACTGCAAACATGGGTTATGGAATATGGGAATTTTTTTTGTGGGCTGGCAACATAGAGGTGCACAATTCTGGCATTGTGCCCTGACCCTTACTCAGGCTGGGCCACTCAAAGCATTGGATCCATTCCCTGGCGCAACTCAGACCAAGGCTGCGACTCAGGTCGAATTCACTGCAAACCTCCCTTTGCCCGGTTGGTTCAGTGGGTGGCACCTGTCATCTGACCGATGTCCTATTTATAGGCAGGACCAGGCAGGACATTGCGACATGCCAGCTTCACCACAAACAGGACCATCTGATCTACGCCAATTGGGCCAAATCAAACAGCCATAATTGAACCTTTATTTGGCTGCTGAGGCGTTGCAGTATTGCAATGAAATAGGAGATACCTTTAAGCAGCTCTGGAGGCCCCACATGCCAAGGGGAGACAACTTGGCATCGCCCCAGATAGAGTGTGCCAAATCTCTCCTGCAGCTGTAATCACAATCTAGCCTTTCAGTATTGACTGTCGCTCTCAGTCATCTTTATAATTTGTGCCCATCTTGCCTTAGGGTTCAGCTTCTTGAAAGGATTCCCTGTACATTCAAATCACTGAAATGCAAGGAGGCCACAGGCTTGGCCACAGACTTGGCCACAGATATGTAGAGATGTTGACAGAACTGCTGCAATGAAAATAAACTGTCACCTACATAAGAAGGCCACTTGGTTAAAGGCGTCAAGTATCTATGGAAGGAAGGGCGGCCTGATGAGAGGAAGTATTCACGTTTGTACACGGCATTCCACGACAGGGTGGGATTGTGGTTGGTGCAGACTCAATGGGCCAAACGGTCTCTTTCTGCACTGTAGGATTCTATGATTCCCAACCCACATTATAGGAACAATTTTCCTGCCCAGCTAAGCTGAACTCCACAAATCTCTCCAAAAAGGCAATTCACTAATCCTTGACCTCACCCCCCCTCCCCCCCCGCCCTCTTTGGGCCTAAGCTCTCTGGGTTAGATAACCATGGTATCATAGGATCCCCACAGGGCAGAAGAGGGCATTCGGCCCATCTAGTCTGTACCTACTCTCCAAAAAAGCTCCCCAGCCAGGTCCCTCCCTGTAATCATGCACATTTAGCATGGCCAATCCACCTAACCTACACACCTTTGGATACTAAGGGGCAATTTAGCATGGCCAAGGCACCTAACCTACACATCTTTGGATTATGGGAGGAAACCCACAGAGACATGGAGAGAACGTGCAGAACCGCACAAACAGTGACCCAATTTGAATTGAATTTGAATTGAACCCGGGTCCCTGGTGCTGTGAGGCAGCAGTGCTAACCATTGTGCCACCCAGCTAAGTGAGGTGTATGGCCATTGGTTAGGCTCCACTCTCACTATGAGGATATGCCTGTCTTAGATGTCATTTCATGTGAAAGACTGGCTGGTGGTGGCACGGTAGCACAGTGTTTAGCACTGCTGCCTCACAGTGGCAGGGGCCCAGGTTCAATTCCCGATTTAGATCTGGGCAGAGTCTGCATGTTCTCCCCATGCCTGCATGGGTTTCCTCCGGGTGCTCTGGCTTCCTCCCACAGTCTGAAGGCGAATTAGTTAGGTGCATTGCCTGTGCTAAATTCTCCCTCTGTGTACCCCAACAGGAATGTGGCGATTTTCACAGTAACTTCATTGCAGTGTAAATGTAAGCCTACTTGTGACACGAACAAATAAACTTTTAAACTTTAAACTAATGGTATTGTCACGGGGCTAGTAATCCAGGGTTAAGCTCTGGGGATCTGGGTTCAAATCTCACCACTGCAAATGGAAAAATTTAAATTCAAATCTGGAATTAAAAGTCTGATGATGGTTAATTTTGGTAAAAACCCACCTGGGTCACTAATGTACTTTAGGGAAGAAAACCTGCCATCGTCACCCTGTCTAGGCTACATGTGACTCCAGAGCCACAGCAATGTGGTTGACTCTCAACTGCCCTCGGGCCACTAGGGATGGGCAATAAGTGCTGGCCCAGCCAGCGACTCCCACTAGGAGGGAATTTCCTGTTCCACGGTGAGGGGAATTCTGCTGTAAGTGTTAGTGGAAAATATAATGAAAGAAGTTCAAACATCATGGCAGCCTTCCTGACATTTTTCACAATCTGTGAATCTCAGTCAGAACCCACGCACAACAGGAAAACAACAAGTCCCAACTCTCTCAAAGGGTGGTGACTCAACTTCTCTGGAACCCAAATCTGATCCACAGTTATCTTTCAATTTCTGTTCCTTTTTCACAACATTGAATGTGAAATTAATGTTATCAGTTAAACTAACTTTTCATTCAAAAATAATTTTGATTATGAAGTCACCGCCCCCAACGTGAGCCAAGTTCCTTAAACAATGAGCCACGCTGTGCTTTGAAGTTGGAACACAAGAGTTTCTGATGGCTGGGGGGAAGAAATGTTCTCCACATCTCTTAAATGTGCAGTTAGATTAGAACCAGGCTATATTTCAACATCTGTTGGGGGGAACCATCTCCAAAATCCATTTCAAGAAAACAATCGCCAAGTCATCCAAATTCAATTCTGAGAAGAGAGGTAGTGGGCACAGGAGATGCGGGTGGATTGAAACAGTGAGTATATTGAACTGGGTCCATAGTTTCCCTACAGTGCAGGAGGCAGCCGTTCAGCCCATTAAGTTTGCACTGACTCTCTGAAAGAGCACCTTACCCAGCCCATTAATCCACCCCAGCCTATCGCCATGACGCTGCGCATTTACCATAATCCACCTAACCTACACATCTTTGGATGCTAAGCGGCAATTTAGCGTGGCCAATCCACCCAACCTGCACATCTTTGGACAATAAGGGGCAATTTAGCATGGCCAATTCACATCAGCTACACATCTTTCAGACTGTGGGAGGAAATTGGAGCACCCGGAGGAAACCAGACATGGGGAGAACGTGCAAAGTCCACACAGACAATCACTTGAGGCTGGAACCGAACCTCAAAAGTTTGACGGCAGCAGGGAAGAAGCTGATTTTTTAGTCGGTCAGTACGTGACCTCAGACTTTTGTATCTTTTTCCTGATGGAAGACAGAACGTTCGGGATGCGTGTGGTCCTGAATTATACTGGCTCCTCAGAATTGTGGCCCTCTGAACTGGGAATTAGCAGGGACAGCAGTGATGATTGGACAGAGTGGTGTTACACAATTTCGGTTAGGTACGTGACAGAGAAATTCGGTGCACAGTCTATTGAGCAAATGATCTCGAAGGGCAGAATGGACTCTCTTTCCCAATTCCTCTCTTGCTAGGGGCAATCTGGCTGGAAACATGTTACTGAAACAGACGTTCGTTTACAGAAGCTTTCTTTGAAAGTCTGTGGCTCACCGGAGGGGTGGGAAGTTCAAATCTAGCTTCCTGTCTTAATTATTCAGGCTGCACGCACTAAGAGTGGCGATAGCAGAGTGTACACAGCTGAGGCTGAGTGTACTCAGTGTACACAGCTGAGGCTGGACGTACAGAGGAGCTGTGTCGGCTGCTAAATGAGGAACCAAAATCAGGTCCAAGGACAAGGAAGGGACAGAGGGCCCTTTAACACAACAGTATAGGCTAGCAGACCCACACTACACCCCCTACCCCTCCCCCCCTCCTTAAGCTGATATATTGCTGGCCAGTCAGAACAGATTGTTTAAATAAGGTACACAGAGACCCACACAAGCTGGAACTCACCCATCTGGCTCACAGCGGTGGCATAAACACTGAGCACATTTGGATGCGATTTTCCAACAGCTCGCCTGACAGAAAGTTTAACTCATTTTTTACAGAATCACAAGATGAGGGAGGCCACTCAGAGATGCATGAATAGGAGGAGGCCATTCAGCCCCTTCAGCCTGTTCCACAATTCAGTCAGGTCATAAAGAACAAAGAAAACTACAGCACAGCCACAGGCCCTTCAGCCCTCTAAGCCTGCACCGACCATGCTGCCCATCTGAACTAAAGCCTCCAATCTTCCAGCAACAGTGTCTCTCTATTCCCATCCCATTCATGTATTTGTCAAGAAGCCCCTTAAGAGTCACTATTGTATCTGCTTCCACTAACCGCCCCTCCCGCCCCCACACCCAACAGAGAGTTCCAGGCACCTACCACCCTCTGTATAAAAAAACTTGCCTCATACATCTCCTTTAAACCTTGCCCCTTGCACCCAAGATGGGTTAGATGGGTATTGAGGGACACGGGCCAAATGCAGGCAACTGGGACTAGTTTAGGGTTTTAAAAAAAGGGTGGCATGGACAAATTGGGCCAAAGGGCCTGTTTCCATGCTGTAAACCTCTCTATGACCTTAAACCTATGCTCCCTTGTAATTGACTCTTCCACCCTGGGAAAAAGCTTCTGACTATCCACTCTGTCATTGCCCCTAATGATTATGATTAGATCATGACTAATCAACTCTATTTACCCATTAGCTCCATATCCCCTCAACATCCAAACGCATCTGGCCCATCTCAGTTCATTCCTCCAGGGCAGTGATGGTCAACCTCAGCGAGTGAGTGGCCCTCCTGCTTCTCAGTGGTTCACAAGATTGAAATTGGGCTTGTTCACTAATCATGACCCCCTGAATAAAATACATTTAATACACACCAAATATTTCATAACGAGTTACAGAAAATGCTTCATCATTTATAGTTTAATAGAACTATCATCTTCAAATGGTAAAAACAAGGAATATTGACACATTGGACACAAAGGGAGCACATGGCTCTCACACTCAAGGTTGTCAGCAATCAGCACGCACCTCACCTCACTCGTCTGTGCTTTACGTGCGATACTGTGTACAGTTCTGGTCATCCTATTATAGAAAGGAAATTATTAAAGTAGAAAGAGTGCAGAAAAGATTTACTAGGATGCTACCAGGACTTGATGGTTTGAGTTATAAGGGCAGCCTGGCTTGACTGGGGGTTTTTTCTCTGGAGTGTAGGAGACTGAGGGGTGATCTTATAGAGGTCTATAAAATAACGAGAGGTGTAGATCAGCTAGATAGTCAACATCTTTTCCCAAAGGTAGGGGAGTCTAAAACTAGAGGGCATAGGTTTAAGGTGAGAGAGGAGACATGCTAAAGTGCCCAGAGGGGCAATTTTTTCACACAGAGGATCGTGAGTGTCTGAAACAAGCTGCCAGAGGTGGTAGTAGTGGAGGCGGGATCAATTTTGGCTTTTAAAAAGCATTTAGACAGTTACATGGGTATGATGAGTATAGAGAGATATGGACCAAATCGGGAAATTGGGGGTAGCTTAGTGGTTAAAAAAAAAGAGTGCATCATGGACAAGTTGGGCTGAAGAGCCTGTTTCCATGCCGTAAACCTCTATGAGTGACTTCAGTCACATCAGTGGAAAAAAAAACTACACCGACAGAAATCATTAGAACGTGACAACCCTGTGCATGGGCAACGGTCAACACAATGCCTTGTGAGGCCACAGTCAGAATCCTGATGACCCCAGGCTGCCCATCACTCACCCAGATAGATCCTAATACCTTCCCATTGTAGGGTACAATTGGTTTCTTTTCATGTTTCCCAGGCCTAGGTCTCCATTACCTTGTCTGGACGTCTGCACATTGGTCAGTCTTTGAGTTCGGGGTTGATGCCCTTCGCCTGACCGGACGGTAATGACCTCTCACCCTGTTACCACAGGCACCATTATTAAAGGGACCTACTGCCAAGTGGCCAAAGCTCGTGCCTGAGTTAGGCTCGATTCTTTTTAATGGCAATCGAGTTCTTTGGAGAGGAGGAGGACCCGGATTGCCATTTAAGGCAGGAACTGGTTGGAACCTGCATGGGGCCCACTCCAACCAGCTCCACAGGACACAAGAGCCACAGTCGTGCTTAGTCCTAGAGAAAAAAGACTATCACTCTGGCACACTCGCCCTCCTCAACTGTGAATACTCCCCTGCCGTGATCTATCTTCCTGATCATAGAATCCCTACTTTGCAGAAGGAGGCCATTCGGTCCATCAAGTCTGCACCAATCACAATCCCATCCAGGCCCTATCCCCCTAACCCCATACATTCACCCTAGCTACTCCCCCTGACACTAAGGGGCAAGAGAGTTGGCCAATCCACCTAATTTGCACATTTTTAGACTACGGGAGGAAACCGGAGCACCCGGAGGAAACCCACGCAGACACGGGGAGAACATGCAGACTCCACCCAGACAGTGACCCAAGCTGGGAATCAAACCCGGGTCCCTGGTGCTGTGAGGCAGCAGTGCTAACCATTGTGTCAGTCATGCCAATTTCCTGACCCTGGGGGTCAGCCTCATGGTTCATCCCTGCAATGCCTCTAGTGGTTGAATAGCTGCATCACCACGAAGGTTCAAGCTGACCAGAACTCCACGCGGGTTGACCTGTGTCCTGCTTTTCTGTGTAGTTTAACAGCCGACTGGCCTTGTTGACTGCTATTCTGCATCGACTCAACATGCTTAATGTTAAATCAGTGCAGACTGCTGGCATTATTCCATCTGAGCTATTGCAACACCATTTATGGAACACATGTCTTGTTTGTTTTTTTCCTTTCTTTGTTGCAACATTTTGTACTTCTCTGTGTTAAACTTCAACTGAAAGATCTTGGCTTTCTGACGACCTCCCAGAATGGCTTGAAACACTTTCCATAAATCTTTTTTTTAATTCATTCATGGGAGATGGGCGCCGCTGACTGACCAGCATTTATTGCCCAACCCTAGTTGCCTGAGGGCAGTTGAGAGTCAATCACATTGCTGTGACTCTGGAGTCACATGTAGACCAGATCAGAAAAGAACGGCAGATTTCCTTCCCTGGAGGACATCAGAGAACCAAATGGGTTTTTCTGACAATTGACAATGGTTTCGAGGTCATCAGTAGATTCTTAATTCTAGATACAAACATTCCCTGAGTCAGAAGATTGTGCATTCCATTCCAAACTTGAGCACAACAATCTAGTCTCTGCCAAACTGAGGGGATACCAAACCATCACAGATGCCAGTTTTCAGATGAGATGCTGGATTGAGATATTCTGGTCCCACCCTTTTCGGGGATCATAGAACGGGTGGGACAGAAAGTTCAGCAGGCCATTTGAAGGTCCGTTGACCTCGGGTGGGAACCAATCTTGGGGCGCGTGCATCTGGAAAATCACCCCTCCTGCCATCTCAATGGAGACACATTATAAAATGCCATGGCAGAATTTCAAAGGCCAGCAGGCGAGTTCTCTCCTGGCTCCTGGCCAACATTCATCCCTCAACCAACATTTGACAACAGACCGACTGGTCATTTGCCTCATTGCTCTGTGTGGGATCCTGCTGTGTACAACTTGGCTGGCCTCACATCTCCAACATTACAACAGTGACTCCATTTGCAGAATAAATCATAAATACAGTGCACAAGAGGCCCTTTGGCCCATCAGGTCTGCACCAACATGAGAAATATCTGACCTCCCACCCAATCCCATTTACCAGTACATGGGTCATTGCCCTGAATGTTATGACATGCCATGTGCTCATCCTGATACTTTTTAAAGGATATGAGGCAACCTGCCTCCACCATCCTCCCAGGCAGCACATTCCAGACCGTCACCGCCCTCTGAGTAGAAAAGCTTTTCCTCACATTCCCCCTAAACCTCCCATCCCTTCTTCATGATCCTTCAAGTACGGGGAACAGCTATTCCTTATCCACTCTGTCTACGCCCCTCATAATCTTGTACACCTCGATCAGGTCGCCCCTCTCTGCTCCAACAAAAACAACCCATGCCCATCCATCCATTATAAAGCACCTTGGAATATTGGGCGGGATTTTCCAGCCACGCTCACCCCCAAGACCGGAAATTCCAGCCTGAGGTCAACGGACCTGTGCATGGTCCACCGAATGTTCTGTCCCGCCCGCTACGATTCCCATGGTGGACGTGACGGAAAAATTCCACCAATTGTGAGGATGTAAAAGGTGCCACATAAATGCAGGTGTTTTTCGTTTTGTGTGGAAGTGTCATTGTTGGTGTTGTAAAGTGTTATATACGCCCCCTGGGTTTGCAACTGTTCAACATAACAGGCAGGCAAATGATAGAGGAGGGAGTCAGTCAGCAGGTTAGCAAGCACCAACTTCTAAACCTCAACATTTTCTTTATAATTTACCTGGAAGTTTCCCACCACGATGAGGCCGGCAGCACAAATCCAGCACGAGACCAGTGCTGCCGTATTCAGTAAGGAGTTCTGGTGTCTCTCCATGACCTGGGCATATCTGAGGAAACCCACCAGCATCACTAAAACAAAAAGGATACGGTGTCACGTCAGCCCAGTTATCCGTAACATCTCACATTCCAAAGACAAGAAAAATCTCTCAAAGAGGAACCTAGACGGAACAATTCCATTGCTGCCCCAACCTGACATTGAGGAAAGCAAATAGGATTTATCATTCACTGCGGAGAGAATTGAAAACAGAAGTTGGGAGGTTATCCAATCGAATTCTCTTCCCGCACCTAGTGGTACACTAAGGCAGCCTGTTTCCATCGCTACTAATTCCATGAACAGGTCACTAGTCTGTCACCAGGGGACTTATAGCTTGAGGGGCGCCACTCCATATCAAGCATGGCTCATCAGGAGTCTCCCCCTTTCTTACCACCAGCCATTGGCGTGTTTGGAAGGATTTTGCAGGTTGACACTTGACTTGTTTAGCCACGTTATGAATACACCTTCCTTGACCATCAAGTCTTGGGGTGGGACTCAAACCTGGAGCTTCTGGCAGGGGCACTAACCCACTATGCCACAAGAAGGGAGGTGATGCTTTAGTTGTATGGGGCACTGGTGAGATTACATTTGGAGGATTATGTCCTATTTAAGGAAGGATGTAACTGCATTAGAAGCAATGCAGAGAAGGTTTACCAGACTGGTACCTGGAATGAGCAGGTTATCTTACGAGGAAAGCTTAAACAGACTAGGCTTGTATCTACTGGATATAGAAGAGTAAGAGACAACTTGGTCAATTATGGATTAGATCCTGAGGGGTATTTAGAGGGTGGGTGTGGAGGGGATGTTTCCTCTTGTGGAAGAAACTAGGGATCACTGTTTAAAAATAAGGGCTCACTCATTTAAAACAGAAGGGCAAAATATTTTCTCTCAGAGGGTCACGAGTCTTTGGAACTCTCTCCTTGAAAGGCGCTATAGTAAAGTCAGAGCAGGTGCTATACCAAGCTGATACAACTGGAAAGGTTGCTTTCTTGGGTGCACCTGTAAAAATTGTTGAGAATCTTAGCAGACTTGCCTAATGTACTTCGGCTTCTGGGAAAGTAGAGGCGTTGGTGGGATTTCTTAACTAGCATGGAGGTACCAGGACAGGTAGTTGGTGATCTGGACACCTAGAAACTTGAAGCTCTCAACCATTTCCAGTTCGTCCCCTTGATGTAGAAAGGGGCATGTCATCCACGACACTTCCTGAAGTCGATGACTATCTCCTTTCTTTTGCTGACATCGAGGGAGAGGTTATTGTCGTGACACAAGATTCGTGGCACAAGATTACTTCACAAGATTCTTTTGGTGAGCAAGGTGGGGGGTGAAAGGTTATCGGGAGTTGGCAGGGTGTAGATTTGAGGTAACTATCAGATCAGCCATAATCTATTAAATGGCAGAGCAGGCTCGAGGGGCTGAATGGCCTACCCCTGCTCCTTGTTCACATGTTTATATGACCCATTATTGTCCAGCATTCCTCAGGAGCTCCTTTGCTTATCTGATATGTTCACACACAGAGTTTCTTCTCTCCCCTGTTGGGTATCAATGGGGATATGTTGAAGTGAACTCACTGGCTGATACTCAATCTACAGAAACGCCATCACGAGCACTCCTTCCATGGCTGCCAGGCCCTGGAGTGGGTCTTGAAACCATAGCTTTTGGTTCAAAGGCTGGAACACCACTCCCTGAACCACAAGACATCCAAATCCTCCTTTGCTCTTCTGGATAATAGAACATAGAACACTACAGCACAAACAGGCCCTTCGGCCCACAAGTTGCACCGACCACATCAATACCTACCAATCCATAGACCTATCTATAACCCCCAATCCCATTAAATTCCATATACTCATACAGAAGTCTTTTAAAAGACCCCAGCGAGTTCGCCTCCACCACCACTGATGGCAGCCGATTCCATTCACTCACCACCCTCTGAGTGAAAAACTTACCCCTAACATCACCTCTGTACTTGCTTCCCTGCACCTTAAATCTGTGTCCTCTCGTAGCGACCATTTCAACCCGGGGAAATAGCCTCTGAGAATCCACCCTATCTATTCCTCTCAACATTTTATAAACATCTATCAGGTCGCCTCTCAACCTACGCCTCTCCAGGGAGAAGAGTCCCAGCTCCCTCAACCTATTTTCATAAGGCATGCCTCCCAATCCAGGCAACATCCTTGTAAATCTCCTCTGCACCCTTTCAATAGCTTCTACGTCCTTCCTATAGTGAGGCGACCAGAACTGCGCACAGTACTCCAAGTGGGGCCTGACAAGGGACTTATAAAGTTGCAGCATTACCTCCTGACTCCTAAACTCAATCCCTCGATTAATGAAGGCCAGTACACCATACGCCTTCTTGACTACATCCTCCACCTGTGAGGCCGATTTAAGAGTCCTGTGGACCCGGACCCCAAGATCCTTCTGCTCTTCAACACTGCTCAGATTCCTGCCCTTGATAGTGTACTTGTTCATCCCATTGGTCCTGCCAAAATGGACCACTACACATTTATCCGCGTTGAAGTCCATCTGCCACTTCTCCGCCCAGTCTTGCATCCTATTTATGTCCTGCTGCAACTTCTGACATCCTTCCAGACCATCCACAACACCACCGACCTTTGTGTCATTGGCAAACTTACTAACCCATCCATCCACTTCCTCATCTAGGTCATTTATGAAAATGACAAACAGCAAGGGTCCTAGAACAGATCCCTGGGGTACTCCACTGGTGACCGACCTAATATTGAATACATCTCACAATTCTTGCTTCATTAACAAGCTGCCAGCCCGAGATCCCCCTCAAAAGATATCATCTTACTATCTCAGAGGGCAATTGTCACCCAAAGCCTAAAGCAACCATGCCTTGCCTTTAGCCTCTGTCGTTTAATTGGTTACACTGTCTTCTGATGGTTGTGGGTTCAAGTTTCACTCCAGGAACTGAGCACAAAATTCAAGGCTGATGTTCCAATGCAAACTTACATGTCTGTGTACACTAAGGAGCAACTTAGCAATGGCCAGTCCACCTAACCTGCACATTTTCGGAAGGAAACTGGAGCACCTGGGGAAACCTATGCAGACACAGGGAGAACGTGCAAAGTCCACACAGCTTCACCCAAAGCCAGAATTGAACCTGGGCCCCAGGCATTGTTAGGCAGCAGTGCTAACCACTGCGCTACCCCACAGTTTGGTCGTTGTCATTTTGCTGGTTTGCGGGATCTTGCTGTGCGTAGATCGGCCGTCGCATTTGCGACAGCAACTGCACCACACTGGCTGTAGAGAGGTTTTGGGATAGCCTGTGCAGTTGTGAAAGGTACTGCGGGGGGAGAAATAACCCAGAAAGACCAACATTTCTGCATCAGTTGCTTAATGCTTGACATTCTGGGGGTGGGGGAAATAGGACCATAGACTCTTCTGGTCCTAACTCACCCCCTGCAGTGGCTCTCATGAGTGGATACAGGAACATTGCAGGGGAAGGGAACCGGGGGAAGAGGGAATGGAAAATACCCGCAGAAAAGGAGCACGATTAATTGAAAAGGATGAGCAGTTGGGTGGGTTTCCTTAGGAATGCACATGCCTTCCGACCAAACTTCCCTGTATTTGCAAGCTCCAGGTTCAAGCAGGGGAATTTTCATTGGTCTCAATTAGCGAGCATCTGGAACCCAGGCAAATGTTTCGAGACTGCTCACACCAGACAGGTGCTGCGCCAGAGAAAGGGGATATAAACTGGATGCTCGAGCACAGGGAAAGTTTGAATTTGTACAGCACCTTTCACAACTGCAGGGTGCCCCAACTTGCAGCCAGGGGAGCACTCTCTGATATGTAGACACTGTTAAAACAGAGGCAAAATAATAGCCACAAGAGAATCCAGTTCAGATAATTAATGTCCTTGACCTTCAGAATGTTTTCCAATACTCTTCCCGCACCTACTGCTGCGCTAAGGCAGACTTTTGTCTGTTTCCAAAGCTAGCAAATGCTAGCTGACGTAGTTTATATAGATTTCAGCAAAGCCTTTGACAAGATCCCCGATTATTTATCATTTATATAAACAACATAGGTTTAAGTTAAAGTTTATTTATTAGTGTCACAAGTAGGCTCACTGCAACGAGGTTACTGTGAAAATCCCCTAGTCGCCACAGTCGGGTGCCTGTTTCGGGTACACTGAGGGAGAATTTAGCACGGCCAATGCACCCAACCAGCACGTCTTTCGGACTCTGGGAGGAAACTGTAACACCCGGAGGAAACCCACACAGACACGGGGAGAACATGCAAACTCTGCACAGACAGTGCAGCAATCAAACCCGGGTCCCTGGCGCTGTGTGGCAGCAGTGCTAACCACTGTGCCACTGCATTGTCCTTAACTACATGGGGGGGGAGGGGGGTAGGATTAGTAAGTTTACGGTTGAAACAAAGACTGGACGGGTGGTTGACAGTAAGGCAGAGTGTCTTGGGTTACAAGAAGATATAGATGGAATGGCCAAACGGGCAAATAAGTGGCAGATGGAATTTAACCCTGAAAAGTGTGAGGTGATACACTTTGGAAGGTGTAATTTGACAAGAAAGTATTCGATGAATGACATAACATGAGGAAGTTTTGTGGAACAAAGGGACCTTGGCGTGTTTGTCCACAGATTTCTGAAGGCAGAAGGGTATGTTAGTAGGGTGGTAAAAAGACATATGGGATCAAGGCATCGATTACAAAAGCAAGGAAATCATGTTGGAGTCGTACAGAACTTTGGTGAGGCCACGCTAGAGTACTGTGTGCAGTTCTGGTCGCCACATTATAGGAAGGATGTGAGTGTGCTGGAGGTGGTGCAGAGGAGACTCACCAGGATGCCTGGGCTGGAGAGTTTCAGCTGTGAGGACAGGCCGGATATGCTGAGGTTGTTTTCATTGGAACCGAGAAGACAGAGGGCGACCTGATCGAGGTGTACAAGATTATGAGGGACATGGACAGAATGAATAAGGAGCAGCTGATCCCCTTAGTTGAAGGATCAGTCACCAGGGGACATAGGATCAAGGAGAGGAGCAGGAGGTTAAGGATGTAAGGAAAAACATTTTTACGCAGAAAATGATGAGGGTCTGGAATGCGCTGCCTGGGAGGGTGATAGAGGTGGGATTCTTTAAAAGGATCTGGATAAGAGCTTTGCACGTCATAACATTCAAGGCTCTAGGCCAAGTGCTAGTAATTGAGATTAGGTGGGAGTTCACATGTTTCTTGCGTGTTAGTACAGACTTGATGGGCTGAAGAACTTCTTGTGCACTGTACGATTCTGTAATTCTAGTAATTCCAGGTACAGGTCACTAATCTGTCACCAGAGGGATTCTCACTTGAGGGGCACTGTTCCTTATTAAGCGTGGCTGACTAGGAGTCTCTCCCACTCTTACCAGCAGCCACTGGCATATTTGGAAGCACTTGCAGGTTGACACTTAACCTGTTTGGTGCATAATGAACCTTCCTTGGCCATCAAGTCCTGGGATGGGACTTGAATCCGGAGCTTCTGGCTCAGAGGCAGGTTAGAAGGGGACAGAACCCACTGCGCCACAAGACCTCCTAGCAAAACCTGTACACTGCCCCCCCTCAGAGAAATCTGGCTGGTTACTGACCTATTGATTATAAAATCATACTGGCTACTTTTAATGACCTCAGTGCTCTTAATAACATCATGTAAGATGGAGAGGCTGCGTTAGCAACCCAAAGCAACAACTTCATCACAGCTCTGCACTTGATGGATCTTCAACATTATCTGGAGCCAACAAAATCTTCCCAACTTTGCCAGGAGTAGAGATCGTGCCCACGAGTCCACAGAAATATCAAATATCGGGGTTGGGGGGTGTGTGTGTGGTGGTGGTGGTGATGAGAGAGGGAGAGAGAGAGAGAATGAGAATATCTCCGGCCATTCACATCCTGCCTCCACTGCCAGTGAGGATAGAGAATTTGCTGGCTCAGCCAGATCTCTGTTCATTACAGCGGGACTGGAGAATCCCACCAGCATGAATGGCTGGAAAATTCCAGCAAAGGTTTTTCTGGCCCAGCTTCCTAATCGTCATATTGGCAAAACTTTCTCGTCCTTTCCACCATGGGATTCGTAGTGGGCAGGAGTGGACCATGGAATGATCCATTAACCTGAGGCAGGAGTTTCCAGTCTTGGGGCGAGCGCAGACAGAAAATCCTGCCAATAGAGTTTACAGCATAGAAAGAGGCCCTTTGGCCCTTTTGTGTCTGACCAGTTATCAAATACTTATCTATTCTAATCCCATTTTCCAGAACTTGGTCTGTAGCCGTGTATGCTAGGGTGTATCAAATGCTCATCTAAATGCTTCTTCAATGTTGTGCCTCTACCATCCTTTCAAACAGTGAGTTCCAGATTCCTACCATCCGCTGGATGAAAAAGGTTTTCTTCAAATCCCCTCTAAATCTTCTGTCCCCTTGCATTAGTCTGAGCGCCCCGGTTAATGACGTTTATGCTAAGGGGAAAACTTCTTATCTCCTCTATCTCTGTCCCTCATAATTTTGTTCACTTAAATCAGGTCCTCCTTCAGCCTTCTCTGTTCTAAGAAAAACAACCCCAGCCTAACCGGCATCTCTTCATAGCTGAAACACTCCAGCCCAGGCAATATCCAGGCTTGGTCACTGTGTGCAGAGTCTGCACATTCTCCCTGTGTCTGTGTGGGTTTCCTCCGGGCGCTCCGGTTTCCTCCCATAGTTCAAAAGATATGCTGGTTAGGTGCATTGGCCATGTTAAGTTCTCCCTCAGTGTACCTAAACAGGCACCAGACTGTGGCGACTAAGGGATTTTCACAGTAACTTGATTAGTGTTACTGTAAACTGACTTTTGACTAATAAATAAAGATAAGAAAAGCATCTTGGTGAATCTCCCATGCACCCTCTCTAGTGCATTCACATCTTCCCTATAGTGAGGCAATAGTAGGTTGTTTCAGAGTGTGGCCCTCTGTCCAATTCACACATGAAGATAGCTACACTCCTCAAACTCAAGGAGATTCTTCCTCATTCCTCTTCCGTCCAGAATCACAACTTATCCCCATTACATTTTATTCATTGTCCCTCCTTATCATTCCTGTAGTTCTACATTCTAACCTTACAGCAATGAGAATTATTTCATCGGTTGCAAAGCAATTTGGATCAGTCTGTGAAATAATTTATACATATACAAGTTTTTATTTTCTTTTCCTTCTCTGTACTTTTTCAAATTAATGAAATTTTTCTTTTATTTAATTCATTCAGATATTTGTCCACTCACTGCAGGATTTTACAGCCTCACTTATCCTGAAACTGTAAGGTCCCACCCGAGGTCAATGGACCTTCCCATTGTCCGCCCCTTGCCCACACCGATTCCCGTGAGGGTGAGACGGTAAAATTCCAGCCAACCTATTTATAACTCTGAGCCTCTTTACGTTCTTTTCAAAATTTACTTTCTTACCTAAATTTTTGTAGTTGGCAAATTTGCCAACCATCCCTTCATCCAAGTCATAAAATCATAGGATCCCTACAATGCAGAAAGAGGCCATTCAGTCGATCTAGTCTGCACCAACTCTCCAACTGAGTTTCTTATCCAGGCCCTTTCTCCTGATCTATCTCCGTAACCCCGCACATTTAACATGGCTAATTCCCCTAACCGACACATCTTGGGACACAAAGAGGCAATTTAGCATGGCCAATGCATCTAACCCAGACATCTATGGACTGTGGGAGGAAACCGGAGCACCCAGCAGAAACCCACACAGACATGGGGAGAATGTGCAAACTCTACCCGACGCCGGGATTGAATCTGGGTCCCTGGCACTGAGGCGCACCAGTTCTAACCACTGTGCCGCACGATATAAAGTCATTTACATAAATTGTGGATAGTTGAGGTTCCAGCATTGATCCCTGTGGCACACTACCCGTTACACCTTGCCAACCTGAAAATGACCCATTTATGCCTCCTTAGAGTGTCTTAGAGATTTGCAGCATGAAAACAGACCCGTCGGCCCAACTTGTCCATGCCGCCCTTGTTTTCAAAACCCCTAAGCAATGTGTCCCAATTGTCCACATTTGACCCATATCCCTCTATACCCATCTTACCCATGTAACGTCTAAATGCTTTTTAAAGACAAAATTGTACCCGTCTCCACGACTAACTCTGGCAGCTTGTTCCAGACACTCACCACCTTCTGCGTGAAAAAACTGCCCCTCTGGACACTTTCATATCTCTCTCCTCTCACCTTAAACCTATGTCCTCTATGGGAATCTTTGGGAAAAGATATTGACCATCGAGCTGATCTGTGCCCCTCATTATTTTATAGACCTCTATAAGGTCACCCTTCATCCTTCTACGCTCCAGAGAAAAAATTCCCAGTCTATCCAGCCTCTCCTTATAACTCAAACCATCAAGTCTCAGTAGCATCTTAGTAAATCTCTTCTGCACTCTTTCTAGTTTAATAATATCCTTTCTATAATAGGGTGGCCAGAATTGTACACAGTATTTCAAGTGTGGCCTTACCAATGTCTACTCTCTGCTTCCTGTTTACCATCAATCTTCTATCCATGCCAACATGTTATCCCCTACACCATGAGCTTTTATGTTTTGTCAGTTCACCAAATGCCTTCTGGAAATGAATCTGTCAGTGTAGTGCTGTCATTGGTGTAATGGCCATTTACTCCTTCCCTGTACTCCTCTGCTGCCCACATCTTCCTCCTCCAGCTCAACCTCCCCTGGCGTCCCACCCTCACAGCTCCGACTGCAGGTTCTTCTCACTGGGGTGTGGTTTGAGAGACTGCAGGCCCACTGAGGTGAGAGGGGAGGGTGGGAAGGTTGTAGCTGTTGGTGGGGGTGTGGGGAAGTCGAAGCAAGTCCCTAAGACACAAGAGAAACAAGCAGACACAGAAGTGTTCACATCCTGCGTTTCTTCTTCTAGCTCCATACCCCCACTGCACCCCAACTACCTCACCTTCGTCTACCTCCCCCCCTACACATGCGCACACAGGCACACGTGTGTGCACATGTTCTGTCAACGGAAAGAAAGAAAGTTATATCTAAAAATAAATCACATACCATGGTCTGGCAAACAAGCGCAGTGGCACAGTGGTCAGCACTGCTACCTCACAGCGCCAGGAACTCAGTTCAATTCCCAGCTTGGAGACTGTGTGGAGTTTGCACATTCTCCTCCTGTCTGCATGGGTTTCCTCCGGGTGCTCCAGTTTTCTCCCACAGTCTGAAAGATGTGTTGGTTAGGTACATTGGCTGTGCTAAATGCTCCCTCAGTGTACCCAAACAGGCACCGGAGTGTGGCGACTAGGTGATTTTTACAGTAAGTTCATTGCAGTGTTAATGTAAGCCGACTTGTGACACTAATAAATAAACTTTAATTGGGGGCTGAGTTTTCCAGCTTCACTTGTCCCAAAACTGGAAAATCCCGCCCGAGGTCAACGGATCTTTCCATGGTCCGCACCTCGCCTGCTACAATTCCCATGGTGGGCACAACGGTAAAATTCACCCCAATATTTTTGACATTGACCTATAGAGGACTGAAAGTGCAATGCCTCATTAACCCCAGATGTTTCTGATTCTATACTTACTGCATACCCCTGTGTACATCAATGGGGCTGAAGTAGAAATGGTCAAGTGCTTACATAGAAACATAGAAGATGGGAGCAGGAGACCATTTGACTCTTCAACCTGCTCCACCATTCATCACAATCATGGGTTCAATTTTTTTGTGTCCAGGTCCCTCCATGCCAACACTATAGTTAAGAAAGCCCACCAATACTTTCCCAGAAGACTAAAGAAATTTGGTATGTCTCCTACAACTCACCAACATCTAAAGATGCAGCATAGAAAGCATTTTTTTTTTGGCTGTACCACAGCTTGGTATGGCTCCTGCTCTGTCCAAGAAACTGCAAGAAACTACATAGGGTCGTGAACGAAGCCCAATCCATCACTCAAACCAGCCTCCCATCCCTTGACACTGTCTACACTTCCCGCTGTCTCAGAAAAGCATTTAGTATGATCAAGTCCCCAGGGACACCAAACCTACTCTCTTCCACCTTCTTCCGTCGGAAAAAGGTATGAAAGTCTGAGGTCCCCTACCAACCCACTCTAGAACAGCTTCTTCCCTGTTGCCGTCAGACTTTCGAATGGACTACCTCACATTAAGTTGATCTTTCCCTACACCCTAGCTATGTCCTCTACTCTCTCCTTTCCTTCTCTATGTATGGTATGCTTTGTCTGTACAGTACACAAGAAATAATACTTTTCACTGTATACTAATGCATGGACAATAATAAATCAAATCAAATCAATAGAGGGGTTAAATTGATAACAAATAACAGAGTTACATAGAGGGAATAATGATACATGTTTATTGCAGTGTTACACCGAGAGATTAAATAAGCGCAATGATCATATTTCTTCACCTTTTTCTCAGTTTCGTTGGCCATGTACATTAGAACAGCAGCCAAAACATTACATAAATGCTGACATTAATCTGAGAACAATGAAACGCTGTTCTTGAACGAGATCTGATAAGGTGCTCCAGAACAGGCAATAAGTCAGCTCGAGTTCACTATCTCTGGGGGGATAAGTAGATTACAGCACAGAGTCTTCATTCTGTAATCCCGCACAACCCTCAGTTTAAAATCATCCCCCGCATAAACATCAGACGCTTTTCTCACGTCCCACGCTCCTGTTTGTCCACTAATGTGCGCTGAATTTCATCCTTGAGAAACTACCTTGGATGATAGAACGCAGAGCGAGCAAGAGGCCTTTCAAACATCATCACTATATGCTGATTTCTCAGACCTGGGGGAGAAACTCCAAAGCATGTAGCTCAGGCTACATTGTCAATTCAAAATCCACTGCAAAAGTTGTTCAACTAAACCTGCTCGGAGTTAAAAATCCAGCCGTGAACACTTTGCGCGGAATTCTCCCATTTTGAGGGTCGGGTAACTGTGGCAGCACCTGTCCTGTTGGCCTGAATCGTGGGATTCCATGCCAGATTTGGCACTTGGAATCTCATTAATTATGCACAGGGGAATTCCCATCCAAATAAAGAGTGGGTGGGGTGGGGGAGATGCGGGGAGGCTGGCAGACTCAAAGGTCCCGACGCCATATTTAAACACCAGTCCAGCACACTCATAGGAACAGAGGAATCAGGAGTGGGAGTGGGCCATTCAGCCCCTCGAGCCTGCTCCGTCATTTAACAGGATCATGGCTGATCTTATCCTGGTCTCAATCCCGCTTTCCTGCCTGCTCCCTCTATCCTGCTTTCCACAGAAACACATCTGTCTCTTTCTTGTTGGTTGATTTTTGCCTCCAGTGCACTCTGAGGCATGAGCTCCACAGGTTCACAACCCTCCGAGAGAAGCAGTTTCTCCTCCTCCTCAGTTTTGGACCTACCTCCTCTCACTCCACAGCTGAGATTTTCCAGCCACACTCACCCTGAAACCTCACCTGAGGTCAACAGACCTTTGCGTGATTCACCCCCTCACCCGCTCCAATTCCCATGGCAGGTGGGATGGGAAGATACCAGTGTATACCTATCACCTCTTGTTCCAGACTGTCCCATAAGGGGAAATAACCATTCAACATTCATCTTATCAATCCCCTTTAACATCTTATAAACCTCAATCAAATCCCCCTCATTCCTATGAACTCCAGTGAGTACAAACACAAGCTATCCAACTGCTCCTCGTACAACCTTTCATCCCCGGAATCAATCTGGGGAAAATCCTCTGAACTGCCTCCAATGTCACCACATCCTTCCTCAAAAAAAGAGACCAAAACTGGACACAATACTCCAGATGTGGTCTCACCAACACGCTATACAATTCTAACATTTCTCAACACTTAAAATCTAGCCTTTTTGCAATCATTCATCTCACTTTCTCCAGCCCCGCTGTCTTCACCAGAGCGTGCAGGATGTCAGGACCCCAGAGGGAAAAGGTGGGCACCCTCCAGAAGGCAGCCGCACCACCTTTCACTGCCAAGACCCCCGCAGCCCTCATCCGGGGAGCCTGGGCCCCAACGGCATGTCCACGATTCAAGGGACAGATCAAAGAATCACACGAACCTCACCTCTCCGGCCTGGGAAACCATGGCCTAGGAGACCAGTGCAACCCATCCACCAAGCACCATCCAGTGTGGGGTGGGGTGTGGGGGAATGATCTTACTCACCCCATCAGGGTCTGTCCTCTCTCACCTCCCTCCACTATCAAACTCTCAGCAGGGCATCGTGTACTCAAACAGCAACTCCCTTCACGAATCTCACACATTCAGTCTCGGGAGACACGTATCAACACTCACTCTCTCAACAAGACTTTCACAACACCATCACCACAGCTGTCTTGGGAACAGCATGGTGGCACAGTGATTAGCACTGCTCCCTCACAGCGCCAGGGACCTGGGTTCAATTCCCGGCTTCGGTCACTGTCTGTGCGGAGTCTGCACATTCTCCCCGTGTCTGTGTGGGTTTCCTCCAGTGCTCCGGTTTCTTCCCACAGTCCGAAAGATGTGCTGGTTAAGTGCATTGGCCATGCTAAATTCTTCCTCAGTGTACCCGAACAGGTGCTGGAGTGTGGCGACTAGAGGAGTTTCACATTAATTTTGTTGCAGTGTTAATGTAAGCCTTACTTGTGACACTAATAAATAAATGTTAAAACTTTTGTTGCTCCAATTCCAATCTCTGTCCATTCTGAGGTGGGCTCACCACACACAGGGGGCTTACATTTCACTCCACCTTTGCTCCAACCTCTCCCATCACATCTCTATCTCTAGTCCCCAAACAGGCCAAACTCAGCAAGAACAAGCCCAGACTGGGGGAGGGTGAGGCCGGGGGGGGGTGCAGCGTGGTGGTGGTGGTGGTGGAGGAATGGCAAAGATCATTACTCTCCATGAACTCAAGGAGGCTGTGACAAGGTTCACTGGTGAGGATCTGGATCGCTCCTGTAATGACACAGAGTTTGGCCTTGCTCAACAACCTAGTGCGGGGCTCAGCTCCAGCACATCACCCCATCCTGCAGTTCACTCTGCAAGCCATGTTCTGAGTTAGCTTCAACTCCTCCACTAACGCTGTTCAGACTACGGGGAACTAGCCAGTCCAGCAGCTCCCCAAGTCCACTAGGGGGTGTAGCCTCAAAATAAGGGGTAGCAGATTTAAGATTGAGTTGAGGAGGAACTTCTTCACATAAAGGGTTGTGAATCTGTGGAATTCTCTGCCCAGTGAAGCAGTTAAGGCTACCTCATTGAATGTTTTTAAGGCAAGGATAGATAAATTTTTGAACAGTAAAGGAATTAAGGGTTATGGTGAGCGGACGGGTAAGTGGAACTGAGTCCATAAAAAATGGGCCATGATCTTATTGAATGGAGGAACAGGCTCGAGGGGCCAAATGGCCTACTCCTGCTCCTAGTTCTTGTGTTCTTAAACATCTATACCCATCTTAACCACGTAACTGTCTAAATGCTTATAATAGACAAAATTATACATGCCTCTACTACTACCTCTGGCAGCTTGTTCCAGACACTCACCACTCAGTGAAAAAATACGCAGTGTATTTTCCAGCAGCAGAGGTGGCCTGCCATTGGCTGGCGGTGGGATCTTCCAGTCCTGCTGATGTCCATTGGGTGTCACTCCCCATTCTCCATCGGAGAATGTGCCGTAGGGTGAGCTCGCCATCAGCAGGACCAGAAGATTCCGCCAGCAGGGAAGGACTGGAAAATTTCAGAAGTGAGTTGAGTTTACATGAAGTCACAGAGAGTAACTGTGCGGGGGAATTGGGGAGGCCCATCGATATAGATAATGCCACATTGAGAAATGAAGGAGCTGAGGGAGGGGGTTGGTAAAGGAATCCTAAAATTCTGGAGTGTACATTTTCCAAAAATGTGCCAAACATCTTTGCTTGGTTTCGGGGAGCATTGGTTGGAACATGCAGTGGGGATTGTAATGTTTATCGGGGCAGCATGGTGGCACAGTGGTTAGCACTGCTGCCTCACAGCACAACAGGCCCGGGTTCAGTTCTGGCCTCGAGTCACTGTCTGTGCTGAGTCTGCACATTGTCCCTGTGTCTGAGTTGGTTTCCTCCCAAAGTCCAAAGATGTGCAGATTAGCTGCATTGGCCATGTTAAATTACCCCTTAGTGTGTCCCAGGATGCACAGGTTAAAGGGATTAGTGGGGTAAATGGGTGGGGTTACGGGAATAGGGCCTCGGTGGGATTGTGGTCGAGTGGCCTCCTTCTGCACTGTAGGGATTCTAGGAAAAAGAACTGGCCGTTCCATTGAGTGTTAAGGGGTCAGGGGAACAAAGCAGCCTATTCACCACCTCAAACATCCACTGCCCACCCACCCTGCCCCCCTTTGCAATGACGCACTGTGTATAATAGCCTGAACCTGTTGGGCTGAATGGCCTACTTCAGCAATGTAAAATTTGTTTTGTTGTTTCCTAGGATTTGGGAAGCATTTGTTGCCCGTCCCTAATTACCCTCGAACTGAGTGGCTTGCTAGGCCATTTCAGAGGGCAGTTAAGAGTCAACCTGTGGCTCTGAAGTCACGTGTAGTCCAGGTAAGGATGGCAGATTTCCTTCCCTGAAGGACATTAGTGAACCAGATGGGTTTTTTACAACAATCGGTGATAGTCTCTGCAATGGTGAGTGTGAAATTAACTTTCAATTCCAGATTTAATTAATTGAGTTCAAATTCCACTAGCGGAACATGTACCCGTGTGTCCAGAGATACTAACCCGGCTCTCTGGATTACTAGTCCAGTGACATTTGAAATTGCCTCCCATGGTATTGCTCGCTTGACAAGACCATAAGACATAGAACATAGAACACTACAGCACAAACAGGCCCTTTGGCCCACAAGTTGCACCGATCATATCCATACTTATCAGGCCATAGAGCTATCTATAACTGCAGAATTAGGCCACTCAGCCCATCAGGTCTGCTCTGCATTCACTCGTGGCTGATATTTTTCTCATCCCCATTTTCCTGCCTTTTCCCCATAACCCCTGATCCCCTTATTAATCAAGGACCTATCTTTCTCTGTTCTAAAGACATTCAATGACCTGGCCTCCACAGCCTTCTGCAGCAAGGAGTTCCACAGATTCACTACCCTCTGACTGAAGAAATTCCTCCTCATCTCTGTTTTAAAGGATCATTCCTTTAGCCTGAGGTTATGCCCTCTGGTTCTAGTTTTCCCAACTAGTGGAAACATCCTCTCTATATCCACTGTATCCAAGCCTCGCAGTATCCTGTAGTTTCAATAAGTTCCCCCTCATGCTTCTAAACTCCAATGAGTACAGACCCAGAGTCCTCAGCCATTCCTCATACAACAAGCTCTTCATTCCAGGGATTATTCTTGTGAACCTCCTCTGGATTCTTTCCAAGGCCAGCACATCGTCCTTAGATATGGGGCCCAAAACTGCTCACAATACTCCAAATGGGCTCTGACCAGGCCCTTATACAGCCTCAGAAGTACATCCCTGCTCTTATATTCTAGCCTTCTCGACATGAACGCTAACATTGCATTTGCCTTCTTAACTGCCGACTGAACCTGCACGTTAACCTTAAGAGAATCTTGAACATTGACTCCCAAGTCCCTTTGTGTTCCTGGTTTGTTCTATGCTTAGCTGCTAGGAGCAAACTATGGTCAATTTGCTTTGTCCTTTTTAGGCCAGCCCCCAACGCCTGCCCTACAGCAAGGCTAGGCATACATCCGTCATTTTGGAGGGTGACAGACCCACACTGGGAGCTTTTTGAACATGTCATTATGTGAGGAATTGAGGTCTGAGATCTTCCCCGCTCCTGATCTTGTAACGATACTGTGCCTTAAAGAAATGTATTTGAGTCAGGTTTTTGGGCAGAATTCTTTTTTAAAACTGTCTGTTCTAACACTGGTGCCATTGGGTCTGCATCTGGCAACCTCTGTTGTTACTGCAGCAGCATAATTGTGCCTAATTGCTGGAGTGTTTGCTTTAATCTGGAGTACTACTATCATCATTTTGCTGTTTTCTCCTGGGGTTTTGCAGAGTAGTGCTTGATTAGACTGATTGACAGCAAAATCAAGTGGAGCTAGGTTTACACTGAGAAATCAAGCTCACTCTGCTGTTTGAGTTCTTTGGAGAGCGATCACTCTCTCAGTGTTTCTTTTCTGTCTGGATTTTGAGACTGGGATCTATCAGGAAATAAATCTCTTTCTTTGAAGTTCTGCTGTTTGGGGATAGATCTTTCTCTGGGGGTTGCTGTTTGGGAGTCAGAAGACAGGTGCCCTTCTCTATCTGTTCAGAGGGGTTGATAAGATGGCAACTAGCACCCACAGGCGCAGATCTCTTTTGAAGAGGGATTAATGTCTATGTGAATACTGCTTACATTAGGACCACAGATGATAGCTAACTATTAAGAATTGTGCCTTGTCATGTTTAAGTATTTCCAATTGGTAAATGTTACACTAATTCTTTTGTTATATTTTAATGGTGTTGTTAAATAATATTTGTTTTACCAAAAGCTTCCCAGTGGGTCAACAGAATCATACCCGGAGTGGAACACCTTATCCTCACACTAATGCCAAAATCAAAAACGGAAGTTGCATTTAGACTAACGTCCTAACATATCTTGGGGTTCACTATTTTGGTCCCTAACAATATTCTGATGGAGGCAATGATTGGTGAAGCACTTGAAGATGTTTGGACCTAGGACACTGAGGTAATTGACCTCCAACAACCATAACCATGGAACTAGTGGCAGCACAGTGGCACAGTGGTTAGCACTGCTTCCTCACACTGCCAGAGACAGGGGTTCGATTCTGGCCTCAGATCACTGTGTGGAGTTTGCACCATTTTCCCCACATCTGCATGGGTTTCCACCAGATGGTCTGGTTTCCTGCCATAGTCCAAAGATGTCCTGTTAGGTGGACTGACTATAATAACTTGTCCTTTGGTATCCTGGGATGCGTAGGTTAGAGAGATTAGCGTGGTAAATATGTGGGGTTGTGGGGATAGGACCTGGGTGGTATTATTGTCAGTACAGGTTTGATGGGCCAAATGGCCTCCTTCTGTACTGTTGGGATTCTATGATTCTACCTTCCTTTTTTTGACAGGCCTGGGGACCTACAGTCTGTTCTAACACCAGTGGCGTTGGGTCTGTATCTGGCAACCTCTGTTGTTACTGCAGCAGCCCGACTCCCACTGACTTTGGCTGGGATTACCCAACAAGTGGGCCTTTCAATCAACAATTTCCTTGGTGGAGGGGGCTGGAAAATTTACCCCACGATGCCACGCTCATGAAATGCTGCCATTCTTGTTCTGTGTGCCCCTGAGTTTTGTGAGCACCACTCATAAAGGAAGCACACTCTGTTTAACAACTCCAGCCTCCCTGGCTCCCAGCTTCACTTGTTCCCAGGCTCTAACATCAAACGTCATGGAACTTAACAGCAAAGATGGACAAGTTTCCACAGGTACAGAATCCTGAACAGAATATTCCTCACGTCAAGCATTTAATAATGATCAATTTACCGCAACTGATATTTTGTTTGATTTCTTCCTTGTGTGACTGTTGCGAAATTGGCTACCGTCTGCTACCCATTCCTGACAGATACAGCTCCCCACAACACCTGCATATTTAACACCTCAACAGGTACAGAAGTATCTACTCTCAACAGCTTGCATTTATATAGTGCCTACAAGGAGCAAAAAGCACAAGACCGTAACCAGGCAAATAAACCCCAAGCCACTGGGGGAAACATGAGGTCAGGTGATCAAAAGCTTGCTCAAAGAGACAGGCTGGGATTCCCCCCTCCACCAATGCCCTTTCTCCCAATCACACCCTCTACCCTGCAAATCCCACCACCCACTCTCCCCACATTCTCTCCCCACCCCCATTTCCCCACTAACCCCCCCATCCCCATCTTCTCCCCACCATACACCTTCCCCTGCAAATCCCACCACCCTCCACCCTCTCTCCCCAGCCACCCCCCACACCTACACCACCCCACCCCACACACGGCCATCAACATTGAGGTCAAAGAAGTGGGGCTTTCACACGAGTGCGGAGTTGGAGGAACGCAGAGTCTTCGGACAGATCAAGGCTGGAATTCTCCAACCTCGCCTTCACCAGTCGATTCTCCAGTCACACTGCTGTGAACAGAGATCTGGCTGAGCTCCAAGTTCTCCGTTCTCACTGGCAGCACAGTGTGCATGACTGGAGAATTCCAGCCCAGCAGAGGGAAAGGCTATGGGATTTGAACAGGAGGTTATGAATTTTAAAAATCGAGGGCGGCATGGCTGCCTCACAGCACCAGGGACCCAGGTTCAATTCCAGCCTTGGCTGACGGTCCGTGTGGAGTTCAAATCCTTGCTCAATGTTTAGCTTAGTTCAGCAAAAACTTGTCTGGGCAGAGGGAAAAAGAATTGGGGGGGCAGGGGGGCAGAATAGATCTTATCTTGTTATTGTAAACACACAATGGGCAATGTGCTGATAGGCACTGATATTACAGACAAACAGGACTGCTTAAACAGACATAATAACCCAAGTCCAAGCAACATGAATTTAGAGTTCGCGGAACCTTTCGTTCACCACCACAGAAAGATAACGTCACATTGTTTTCACATGCGGAACATTCAAGTGACTGATACACTCAATGAGCCAACTTCTGTTGCAATGTGGTAAAAGCACGTTACTCACCCATGAAAGAACCGACACTACAGATCAGGCTGAAGAGACAGCTCTCTGGAGGGAGGGTACCACACTTACTGTAAGGAGGAGGAGGGGAGAGAGAGAGATTGAGAAAAGATACTGAGTGACTATTCCAGGAGCTCTTGTACAAACAGAACCAGCAGTCCCGTGAACTTCCACCCAATTCTATTTCTGCTCCGGTTTCCTGGAAGGGCAGTTCAGGAATTTCAGTCGCTGGAGTAACCAAAACATTTGGATTAATTAAATTCCCAGTCTGAGCCAGAGAGGGAGAGGAAACGAGAGCATGAGCTAGAGAGAGGGGGGGGGGTAAAGAGAGAGAGAGAGGGGTTGACAGTGGAACATAGATAGATAGAGCGAGCTACAGAGAGCGAGAGGGAGACAATGACAGTCGGACATAGATAAAGAGAGAGAGAGAGGGGATGACAGTGGGGCATAGATAGGGAGAGAGAGAGAAAGACAGAGACAGAGAGAGAGAGACACACACACAATACAGTGGAACATAGATAGGAAGAGAGGGAGTGAGCTACAGAGATACAGTGAGGATGACAGTGGGACATTTAGAGAGAGACCGAGAGAGAGAGAGAGCGACACACACAGAGTGAGCTACAGAGACAGAGAGAGAGACACACACATAATGACAGTGGGACAGAGAGAGAGAGAGAGAGAGAGTGCATGAGAGAGCTACAGAGAGAGAGGGGTGACAGTGGGACGTAGATAGAGAGAGAGAGAATGAGAGAGAGCGAGCTACAGAGAGAGAGAGAAAGAGAAAAAGAGAGAGAGAGGATGAGAGTGGGTCTTAGGGAGAGATAGAGAACAGAACATTCTTTTGGCACAAAAAAGGCATTCTCTTTCTCAACTTTTCTCAATGTGTATCTTAAAACAACCAGAAAAGCAGTTAATGAAGGTACAGGGGTAGCAATAATCTTTTCTACTATTTGCGTTTATAACCCAGAGAAGCAAAGATCGAAATAAAGAGAAACAAAAGGTTCAGCAAAGAATTCACGTCATTCACATTCTCCTGTTAGGAATTTGGATGTTAACGAGGTTAACAGTGAATTTGAGATGGCAACAAAAATAACAAACAAGTAACAAGCATCCTGAGGAATGCTGAGATGTGATTTGCCCGGTAACAAGATTAGCAGGCATCCAGAGAAATTGAAGTGCGATTTTAAATATCAGAAACATTATTTACCAGAGATCGGGGAGGTGGGTGGGGGGAAGGCTATACAAAATTGATAACTTCTAAAGGAAGGAATTTGAGTGATAGACAGCCAAAACCAGGGGGTGGGATATCAAAGTGGCTGGACAGTATAATTACTGGCACTCTCACTGGGGAAGGAGGCTAGTTTTCCATCCAACAGCCAGGCAGGCCAAAGTCTTCAGAGCAGCTAGTTCCATCTCTGATCAGAGCCACGGAAACCTGTTCCAACTAATGTTTAGAGCACAGGCAGGTTGCAGATATTGTCTACTCGATTTCACAGGCGTAGACATTTTCCCACATTTGTTCATCGCCTGCATTGTCTGGTGACTATGAGCTGGATTTGACTTAAGAGTTACTAAACTGAAGAATTACTAAAGTGGATGCTGTTTGGGAAATGGGTGTCCCAGTGAGTTCAGGGAACGTGGGTATATTTTGTTAACAAGAGATAACAACACATAAAACTGTGTGTTTAGTTATTACGATACTTAAGTATATTAGCTTTTCTCATCATGCATTTTTCTTTTCTTTTACTTTAATAACAATTCTTTATTAATTGTTTACGCTTTGACTGGATTGGTTCCTCACTGCATTGTTCCTCATATTATTCCAAACAAATATATATCAATAAGACCCAATGTTTCGAGCTATCTTTTGGGGTTTTGAGACACTCTTGCGGGTAGCATCAATGACATTCTTAACACTCCTCACCAAATGGGCAGCACGGTGGCACAGTGGTTAGCACTGCTGCCTCACAGCGCCAGGGACCCAGGTTCAATTCCGACCTCGGGCGACTAGCTGTGCGAAGTTTGCACATCACCCTTGTGTCTGTGTGGGTTTCCTCCGGGTGCTCCAGTTTCCTCCCACAGTCCAAAGATGTGCAGGTTAGGTGGATTGGCCACGCTAAATTGCCTCTTGGTGTTAAAGAACTGCAGGTTAGATTGATTGACCATGGTAAATTGCCCCTTAGTATCGGGGGATTAGCCAGGTAAATACTTAGGGTTACGGGGTTAGAGTCTGGGTGGGATTGTGGTCGGTGCAGACTCGATGGACCAAATGGCCTATTCCTGTACTGTAGGGATTCTATAATTCTATAAAATCAATAGGTGTATTTTATAGTTAAAAGACTCAGATTCCAATCCATTTTCTCTCCTGTTAACAATGTAATCGGCCTTTTTATCACTCAGTTATGTCAAGGTGACACAACCCTGTAGTTTTATTTGTTAGGAATGTACTCCATGGATATCAGAAGAAACAAGGGGCCTGATTCCCCCATCCCAACACGCATGTTCTTTGGTTGACGGGTTGAGAGAACTGCATTTCGGCCATTTCGCAGGATTTGTGCACGCGTTACCGACAAATGCGCGTCTCCCAGAGCCGGAGAGAAGGCGCAGTCACTGCCCAGTGGCAAAGTGCCCATGCCCAGGGGGTACCTTGGCACTGCCCACCAGCAATGGACAGTGCCAAGGGAGTGGGGCCTATTGTGGGCAATTGATAGTGATGGGAGGTCCCGCTGCCACTCTGCAGATAGGACCAGTTGGGGCTGGAGGGAGGCTAATGTTCTGGGCGGGCTGGAGGTCTGTCAGGGGCCTAACCAGTCTCTCTTCATAGCTGAAGTGGTTCACACTGCGCAACTGGCAATTCCCATGAGAATTGGAATCGGTTTTCATAGTACCACACAGCACAGAAAGAGGCCATTCAGTCCACCCTGCCTATACTGGCTCTTTGAAGGAGATAGCCAATTAGCTCCATTTTACCAGCTCTTTCCCTCCTGCTTTTCCTTCAATCCCTTTTTGAAAGTTACTATAGAATCTCCACCAGTCAATGTGCTGAGGATTAGAACAACTCATCACGTAAAATCTTTCCTCTCATCCCATCCAAGTCTTTGCCATGTAACCTGAATCTCCATCCATTGGTTGCCAGCCCTCCTGCCAGCAGGAACCATTTCTCCTCGTCTGCTGTGGGGTTAATTAACCAAGCCATTACGGAAAGATCAGGAAATTTGCAAATGCCCACCCTGCATTCCTTTTCCCTTCTAACCCCTTCAACTTCACTCCCAATCAAATACCAGTTAAAACTGTCCTTTCAAATGTCCAAAGACCTCTGCCTCTTGTTCAGATGAACATTGCTACAGCTACTACTTTGTCAAACCACCCCCTCAGCTCCATCTACACTGCCCTTGCCCCCATTGTAATGATTGCTCTCTCTCACCCAGGTCACTCAACCCCCACCCCTCAGGCCTTCCCCAAGGCACCTCCCCCCTCTCCGCTCACCAACTGCAGACTTGAACATTTACGATGACGAACTGGTTCCGCCATTTACTGCCGGATCAGACCGGATCCCCTGACCATCGCCAACTGGCGTTATAATAATAAAACAAAAGCCAATGATCTGTCAAAGCCAAAGGGGGACTTGAAAGAACATTTAAAGAGGAGAAACATGAGCTGGGGTGTGAGTCTAATTAGATAGCAGTTTCAAGAGCTAGTACATGCACAATGGGCTGAATGGTCTCCAGCTGTGCTGTACATTTCCACAAATGCTGGAGTCAGTGAGCTGCAATGGACATTCTCTTACCTGACCAATGGGATGTCGTCCAAAGTGCAACATCCTTTGGGTTCACCCTGCACTGTGACCACACCACACGATTCATTGTAGATCCTGCAAAGAGAAAGGAAGATTGCTGTGAGCCTCGAGCTTTACACATCCCACACTGAGACTGGAGGCACAATGGAAAACCATTTTCTCTTCCTCAGCAACCAGTCCCCTCCTCTCAGGAGTCCAGGACACCAGATTATAAAACAAATTTTACTTCCCCTGAACCGGCTAGCAAATGCTGAGGGAAAAGTTACAAGTGTCAGGGAACATATATCGATTGTGTTTATTTATCAGCTTCGCTCCAGGTGTTATACTCTGAAGAGAAAGCAGCACTGAAATATCTTAAACCAATGAGGAACCATAAAATCCCTACAATACAAAAGGAGGCCATTCGTCCCATCGGCTCTGCACCGACTCTCTGACAGAGTATCATAACTAAGCCATGTCCCCCGCCCTACCCCCATAACCCCACACACTTCCCAGGACCAACTGACTTCACTTACACATCTTGGGACACTAAGGGGCAATTTAGCAATGGCTAATCATGTAACCCACACATCTTTGAATCTAAGGGACAATCTATCATGGTCAATCCACTTAACCTGCACATCTTTGGACACTAAGGGGCAACTTAGCATGGCCAATCCACCTAACCTGCACATCTTTGGACACGCAGGGGCAACTTAGCTTGGGCAATTGACCTAACCTATACATCTTTGGATACAAGGGGCAATTCAGGTTGGCCAATCCACCTAACCTACACATCTTTGGAATGTGGGAAGAAACCGGAGCAGCTGGAGGATGCACAGCAAACATGGTTAGAATGTGCAAACTCCACACAAGACAGTCATCAGAGGCAGGACTGAACCTGTGTCTCTGGCACTGTGAGGCAGCAGTGCTAACCACTGTGCCACCGCGCTGCCCAGATGAGTTTTTATGGCAATGGTCATCATTAAATTTTTAATTCCAGATGCTTTATTGAGTTTAAATTACACTAGTTGCCAAGGTTGGATTTGAATCCAGGTCCCCAGAGCGTTATCCTGAGGATTGCTAGTTCAGCGACAATACCCCCCCACCATGCCTCCCCTTATATGAATTACTCAATGCTACAATTCTCTTTTTCCTTCAGATCACTTAAGAGAAAGTCCAGTTGCTCTTTTAACCCAACTCAATGTTCAAATTATGGAAATAGTATCAGGACGGTACTTTTTCCAAAACAGGCCAGAATCTCTCTGTAAATTATTGCCACAATTGACAAGTCATGGCACATCATGATGTGGGAGTCAAACACAAGAGAAAGACGCAATGTGGCCAATGTTCTTGGGGTTCTTTGGGCCAGGTTGGGAAATTTGCCAATGTTTCAGTTGAGTGTTGTGTTGTCTATTATATATAGCCTCAAGATAACTGGCAAAGATACCAGCAAGAAATGAAAAGGATTTTGTTTAACTGGCCAAGTTGTGTGATCTACACTTTACACAGCCTGCAAGAATTGGGCGGGGTTGGGGGAGGAGAAAACATGTTCAAAGGCAAGTTTCAAGAAGGAATTTGAGATTGACCGAACGATTTACAGGACAGAGATCGGGACAGCAACAGATCGGATGACTCTGGAAGGGCATAGAAAGAGGCCATTTGACCCATCATGTCAATGAATCTAAAAACAGGCCCTCCGCAGTCTAATGCCACTTTCCAGGCTTACCCCGTAGCCTTGCAGATTACAGCACTCGAGGTGCAAATCCAGACAGTTTTTCAATGAGTTGAAGGTTTCTGCCTTGACTACCCTTTCAGACAATGAGTTCCAGATCTCTCAACTCTCTGGGTGAAGGATTTTTTCCTCATCTCCCCTCTAATCTTTCTACCAATCATTTCAAATTTGTACACCCTAGTCACTGACCTCTCTGCTAAACTAAATAGGTCCTTTCCATCCACTGTATCCAGGCCCCTCACAATTTTTGTACGTCTCAATCAAATCTCCCTTCAGCCTCCTCTATTCTAAGGAGAGCAACCCCAGCTTATCTAATCTTTCCTCATAGCTGAAATTTTCCAGCCCTGGCAACACCCTCATAAATCTCCTCCCTTACTAACGCAGTTACATCTTTCTATAATGAGATGACCAGAACTGCACACAGTACTTAGCTATATGAAACATTGCTTAAAGTTTAAAGTAAAGTTGATTAACTAATGTCACAAGTAGGCTTACATTAACACTGCAATGAAGTTACTGTGAAAATCCCCTAGTCACCACACTCCGGCGCCTGTTCGGGAACACTGAGGGAGAATTTAGCATGGCCAATGCACCTAATCAGCATGCATTTCAGACTGTGGGAGGAAACTGGAGCACTTGGAGGAAACCACATAGACACAGGGAGAACATGTAGACTCCGCATAGTCAGTGACCTAAGCTGGAATCAAACTTGGGTCCCTGGTGCTGAGGCAGCAGTGCTAACCACTGTGCCACTCTGAGGTTGGGCTGCATTTGGAGTATTGCATGCAGTTCTGGTCACCGCACTACCCGAAGGATATGGAAACTTTGAAGAGAGTGCAAAGAAAGTTCACTAGGATATTGCTTGGACTCAAGGGTGTTGGCTGTGAAGAGAGGTTGAATAAACTAAGATTGTTTTCACTGGAAAGACAGAGGCTGAGAGGAGACCTGATTGCAAAATTATGAGAGGAATAGACAGGGTGGATAGTCAGAGGCTTTTTTCCAGGGTGGAAGTGTCAATTACAAGGGGTCATGATGTGGATATGCCGGCGTTGGACTGGGGTAAACACAGTAAAAAGTCTGACAACGCCAGGTTTCAGTGCAACCGATTTATTTGATAGTAAACTCCGTAGCTTTCGGGGTTAGCCCCTTCGTCAGGTGAATGGAGAGCTCTGGCCTCAGACAGAACATACAAAGCACAGACAGTTTACAGATTACTGATTAGAATGCGAATCTTTACACCTAACCTGCTGTTCAAGTCTTAAAGTGGCTAACAATGTGAGTGGAAGGAGCACTGATCACAGGTTATAGAGATGTGTATTGTCTCCAGACAGTACAGTAAGTGAGGTTTTGCAAACCCAGGCAAGTCACGGGGGTTACAGATAGTGCGGCATGAACCCAAGATCCCTGTTGAGACCATCGTCATGTGTGCGGAACTTGGCTATCAGTCTCTGCTCAGCGACTCTGCGCTGTCGTGTGTCGTGAAGGCCGCCTTGGAGAATGCTTACCCGAAGGTCAGAGGCTGAATGCCCATGACCACTGAAGTGTTCGCCAACAGGAAGGGAACAGTCTTGCCTGGTGATTGTCGAGCGATGTTCATTCATCCGTTGTCGTAGCGTCTGCATGGTCTCCCCAATGTACCATGCTTCAGGACATCCTTTCTTGCAACGTATCAGGTAGACGATGTTGGCCGAGTTGCAAGAGTATTTACCGTGTACCTGGTGGATGGTATTCTCACGTGTGATGATGGTATCCATGTCGATGATCTGGCATGTCTTGCAGAGGTTGCTGTGGCAGGGTTGTGTGGTATTGTGGTCACTGTTCTCCTGAAGACTGGGTAGTTTGCTGCGAACAATGGTCTGTTTGAGGTTGCGTGGTTGTCTGAAGGCAAGAAGTGGGAGTGTGGGGATGGCCCTGGCGAGATGTTCGTCTTCATCAATGATATGTTGAAGACTCCGGAGAAGATGTCGTATCCTCTCTGCTCCGGGGAAGTACTGGACGACGAAGGGTACTCTGTCCACTGTGTCCTGTATTTGTCTTCTGAGGAGATCGGTGCGGTTTTTCGTTGTGGCGCATCGGAACTGTCGATCTATGAGTCAAGCGCCATATCCTGTTCTTATGAGGGCATCTTTCAGCGTCTGGAGGTGTCTGTCACGATCCTCCGCATCTGAGCAAATCCTGTATACAGAGGGCTTGTCCATAGGGGATGGCTCCTTTAACATGTTTAGGGTGGAAGCTGGAGAAGTGGAGCATTGAGAGATTGTCTGTGGGCTTGCGGTACAGTGAGGTGCTGAGGTGACCGTCCTTGATGGAGATGCGTGTGTCCTCAGACATATTTGTGTGTATCTGTGTGAGAATGTATTTGTGTGTGTGTATGTGCGTGTGCGTGTGTGAGAGACAGTATTTGTGATTACGTCTGAGAGTTTATGTGTCTGTAAACATGTTTGCATGTGAGTTTGTGAACATGTGCACATGGGTGCCTTACTGTGTCTGTTTGGAAGTGTGTTTATATATATAGTTTTTTGTATCTGTTTGTGCATGTTATTGTTTGTATGTGTATTGATTCCGTTTGTATGTTTTTGTGTGTGTGAACGTGTGTATGTTTACATATGTTCGTGTGTGTGCATGGTAATGCACGTTTGTGAGTCTTTGTGCATGTCCTTGTATGCATGTGTATGTTTGAATGTGTGTCTGTATGTGTGTTTAAGTGCGTGTTAGTATGTTCATTTCGGTATGTGTTTGTATGTATGTTTGTGTGCGTTTATGTGTATTAGTCTATGTGTTAGTTTGTGTTTATATGTTTGTTTGTGTTTCCTCCCCCATATACATTTCCCAGTTGTAAATCCCTCTAATTCTTTCACTGGCTCATCTGTTGGTGTGTTTTCAGCACTTTCTCTTCCTATTTCCCACTAGTCTCAGTTTTATTCCACTCTGCGTTTGGCACAGATAGAAACAGAACAAGTTGAGACAGGTTTTGAGGCATTACTTAAACTTGGAGGGTTTTAAGTTATTTCATTAGATGCTCACTAATAACACTGAATCCAGGCTGCAAGTTGAGTTGTTGAAATGTTTAACAGTGATTAACTGAAGCAGTCTGTGTCCAAATACAGCAAAAGCTGGACAATCTTCAGACTTGAGTGGGCAAGTGGCAAGTTACAAGTGCCAGGCAGTGACCATCTCCAAAAAGAGAGAATCTTGTTTTCTCCCCTTTGGTTACTTTCCCTTGACATTCAATGGCATTACCAGCATTGAATCCCCCACTGTCAAAATCCAGGGTGGGTTACCACTGACTAGAAACTGAACTGGACCAGTCATTTAAACACTGTGCAGGAGCAGGTCAGAGACTAGGAATCCTGCAGCAAGTAACTCACCTCCTTACTCCCCAAAGCCTGTCCACCATCTACAAGGCACAAGTCAAGAGTCTGATGGAATACTCCCCACTTGCCTGGATGAGTGCAGCTCCAACAGCATTCAAGAAGCTTGACACCATCAAGGGCAAAGCAGCCCACTTTATTGACACCACACCCAGACACATCCAGTCCCTCCACCATCAACACTCAGTAGCAGCCGTGTTTACCATCTACAAGATGCACTGCAGCAACTCACCAAGGCTCCTTAGGCAGCACCTTTCATCCTCTCGATCTCTACCGCCTCGAAAAACAGGAGCAGCAAACTTACGGGGAACAACACCACCTGCAAGTTCCCCTCCAAGCCACTCACGATCCTGACTTGGAAATATAAAGCCATTCCTTTCCAATCGCTGGGTCAAAATCCTGGAATTCTCTCCCTAACAGCACTCTGGATGTACCTACACCACATAGACAGCAGCGGTTCAAGGTGGCAGCTCACCACCATCTTCTCAAGCGGCAATTAGTGTTGGGCAATAAATGCTGCTCTAGCCAGCAATGCCCACTTCCCATGAATGAATTTAAAAAAACTCATGAGGGAATCAAAACCATTTTCCCCAGAATCCTTCCCCTGTCCACCATTAGGTTTTGATTCTGAGAAGGCAGCATTCATTCTGATAGAGAAGATTCTGGAGATATTCATTATCTTCAGTAAAAGTGGACAAAACATGAGCACGCTATCCTGTACCAACTCTCACTCTTATTTATGTTCACTGTGCTCACTGACATATAGTCATAGAGACTCACAGCATGGAAACAGGCCCTTCGGCCCAACTTGTCCATGCCACCCTTTTTTTTAATAACTAAGCTAGTCCCAATTGCCCGTGTTTGGCCCCATATCCTATCTAACTGTCCATGCGCTTTTTAAAAGACAAAATTGTACCCGCCTCCACTACTACCTCTGGCAGCTCGTTCCAGACATTCACCACCCTCTGTGTGAAAGAATTGCCCCTCTAGACCCTTTTGTGTCTCTCTCCTCTCACCTTAAATTTATACCCTCCAGTTTTAGACTCCCCTACCTTTGGGAAAAAATGTTAACTATTTTGCTGATATATGCCCCTCATTATTTTATAGACCTCTATAAAATCACCCCTTAGCCTCCTATACTCCAAAGGAAAAAAGTCCCAGTCTATCCAGCCTCTCCTTATAACTCAAGCCATCAAAGTCCCAGCAGCATCCTAGTAAATCTTTTCTGCACTCTTTCTAGTTTAATAATATCTTTTCCATTATAGGGTGACCAGAATTGTATATTCCAAGTGTGGTCTTGTCAATGTCTTGTACAACTTCAACAAGACATCCCAATTCCTGTATTCAATGTTCTGAACAAAGAAATCAAGCATGCTGAATACCTTCTTCACCACCCTGTCCACCTGTGAGTTATTGATCAACGCCCACCTCTCAATGTCTTCAATGATAAAATTCTCATCCTGGTCTTCAAATCTTCACCCAACCCTATCTCAGTCTTCACATCAAGTTTTACAGGCCTGTGAGGGACTGGTCAGCTCTGCTGGTTAGATAGCAGTGACAGAGGCAGAATGATACCAATGGCAGTGCAGGTTCACTCAATCCCATGGAGGGGCCTTACCCTGAGCTTGTGGGCTGGTGTCCCTCAAGCTCTGAGCTACCAAACTGTCTCTCAGATGGAGGAAGATGTGTGTGGCCTTTTGGGACAATGGCTAAGATGCATCAACAACCCTTCACTTCTCCCACTCTGACCTCCTCTGCATCCCGCCAGTTCTTTCACTCCACATTTGCAAGCTGTGCTTACCATCTAGGCCCAACGTTCTAGAATTTTCCCCAGAATCCTTCCCCTGTCCACGCCCCTCTCTTGCAGTTCTGCTTCAAGACCCGCACTTTGACCAAGCATTTCATTCTAGAATCCTTACAGTGCAGCATGAGGCCATTCAGCCCATCAGGTCTTCACCAAGTCTCCCACAGAGCATCTTTCTCATACCCACTAAAGGGCAATTTAGCGTGGCCAATCTACCCAACCAGCACAACTCTGGACTGTGAGAGGAAACTGGAACACCCGGAGGAAACCCCACACAGACACAGGGAGAATGTGCAGACTCTGCACAGACAGTGACCTGAGCCGGGAATCAAACCCGGGTCCCTGGCGCTATGAGGCAGCAGTGCTAACCACTGTGCTGTCCACTTCTGATGTATCAATCTGGCAAATACCCCCATACACAATGAGAATTGAATATTTGTGATCACTGCCTCCACAGCTTGCACCACTGCTTCTTTCAACAGCCTAGATTCCAGAGCTACTGACTTAACAACGTACAGTGATGATGCTCTATTTAGTGGTGGTATTAAAGTTCACTCAGGAAGGCCAGGTTGCCATGGCAATGTACACATTTACATGCATGTTGCAGGTTGAGGGTGGCACCAGGGATGGTAGAGGCTCCACAGTCCTTTCCATCATGTGACTGTCCAAGAGTGTCTCCCACTCTTACCACCAGCCATTGGCACGTCTGGAAGGATTTACAGGTTGACACTCAACCCATCTGACTGTGTTATGGACGTATCTTCCTTAGCCATCAAATCCCGGGGTGGGACTCGAACCCAGAGCTTCTGGCTCAGACGCAGGGACACTAACCCACTGTGCCACAGGACCTCCTATCTGTTTAGAATGCCCATCTTTCCTACCTATCTTTATCCTTGATGTGGAGATGCCAGTGTTGGACTGGGGTGGGCACAGTAAGAAGTCTCATAACACCAGGTTAAAGTCTAACAGGTTTATATGGAATCACGAGCTTTCAGAGCACTGCTCCTTCCTTAGGTGGGTGAAGTGAGTCACTTGATGCAGGAGCAGTGCTCCAAAAGCTCGTGATTCCAAATAAACCTGTTGGACTTTTAAGCAGTATTAAGAGACTTCTTACTGTATCTTTATCCTGTCTGTAAATTCTCTCTTTTAAGAATTATGTGAAAGAATTTAAGGTTGCCTCCCTTATATGTGAAGACCGATTTCACAAACTTTTTTAATGTTGATTTTAATTTTGCTCATTCAGTACTTTGAGATATTCCCTCCTATTCATGAAGCCTGTGTGAGAATTTGGAGACATTCTCTTGTATTCAGGAAGAATGTGCGAAGATTTGGTAACATTCCCTTACATTCAGGAAGCCCGAGAGAGAATTTGAGGACATTCCCTTACATTCAGGAAGACTGGGGAGAATTTAGAGACATTCTCTTATATTTAGGAAGACTGCATGAGTATTTTGAGATATTCCCCAGTGCAGGGAAAATCTCTACATTCCAGGAGTTGAGAAGTGATTTTAGGGATACTTCCCACACAAGGGATTGGGATGAAATGTTTTGGTGATTGGAGGATTTTGGAGATGCTCCCTAATGCTCTAAGCTCCTTCCCCGTTGGCCTCTCACTGGCATTAGTCCTATTTTAAGGAATTAAATATTTTTTATACACATCTGTACCAGCTAGGAGCCAATTGCCCATTCACATCGCCAATGTAAATACCTAGGCAATAACAACTTGCAAAGACTTGGAATAATTATGGCTGCTTATCAGAAAATGATTGGACATTACTTTTATGTCAATCAATGGACTAATACATAGAATTAAGCAGTACAGGGAGTAGGAGGCAGCAGCAATGGGTTTAGCTAAACACTAACACAGAGAACATAAGAACATAAGAAATAGGAGCAGGAGTAGGCCATCTAGCCCCTCGAGCCTGCCCCGCCATTCAATAAGATCATGGCTGATCTGTCGTGGCTCAGTTCCACATTCCTGCCCTCTCTCCATAACCTTTAATCCCCTTGCCTATCAAAAACCTATCAACCCACGTCTTAAAAATATTGAGCGAGGCAGCCTCCACCACTTCAACGGGCAGAGAATTCCAGAGATTCACCACCCTTTGAGTGAAGAAGTTCTTCCTCAACTCCGTTCTAAACCGCCCCCCCTTTATCTTGAGGCTGTGCCCTCTAGTCCTACTGTCCTTTCTGAGCAGGAAGAGCCTCTCCACCTCTATCCTATCCATCCCATTCATCATCTTGTACGTCTCAATGAGATCTCCCCTCATTCTTCTAAACTCTAACGAGTACAAGCCTAATTTATTCAGCCTCTCCTCATAGCTCAACCCCCTCAACTCCGGCATCAGCCTAGTAAACCTCCTCTGCACTCCCTCCAAGGCCAAAATATCCTTGCATAAGTGCAACGACCAAAACTGCACACAGTACTCCAGCTGCGACCTCACCAGTGCCATATA
The DNA here is from genome assembly GCF_965287045.1 of Carcharhinus amblyrhynchos. Taxonomy (NCBI): domain Eukaryota; kingdom Metazoa; phylum Chordata; class Chondrichthyes; order Carcharhiniformes; family Carcharhinidae; genus Carcharhinus; species Carcharhinus amblyrhynchos. Next base: position 19,699,492 of record NC_137354.1, read on the forward strand.
CAGCTGCAGCAAGACCTCCCTACTTTTATATTCAATCCCCCTCGCTATGAAGGCCAGCATCTCATTCACCTTCCTGACCACCTGCTGCACCTGCAGGCTGGGATTTTGCAACTCATGCACAAGGACCCCGAGGTCCCTCTGCACCGTCGCATGCTGCAGTTTTTCGCCACGTAAGTAATAGTCCTTCCTACCATTATTCCTACCAAAGAGGACAACCTCACATTTGCCAACATGAGGACACAACCTGAAGGGGAATTCATACCACATCACATCTGGTAGGAAATGGTTTGTAGAAAATCCTGGGAGCCAGACCTTCAGCATGTTCCAAGCTCCTTGCAGACTACGGCAACTCTGAAATCTCTAGAAGCCACAAGAACACAAGAAAATGGAGCAGGGGGAAACCTGGCCCATTGGGCCAGTTCCACAATTCAATCGGATCCTGGCTTATCTCGGGCTTCAACTTCTGTACCCTTTCCTTTCCTTCTCAGAAAGCAAGTCAGGGATGAATGAATTTGGAGACTATTTACTAAACTATTAATCCAGAAACTCAGCTAATGTTCTGGGGACCTGGGTTTGAATCTCGCCACAGCAGATGGTGAAATTAGAATTCAATAATCTGACATTAAGAGTCTACTGATGACCCTGAAACCATTGTTGATTGTTGGAAAAACCCATCTGGTTCACTAATATCCCATAAAGGAAAGACATTGGCCGTCCTTGCCTGGGCTGGCCTGCAACAATGTGGTTGACTCTTAACCGCCCTGGGGCACCTAGGGATGGGTGCTGGCCAGCCAGTGATGCCCATGTCCCATGAAATGAATAAAAAAGGTTATATACGGTATGCTTTATGATTGTCACATGTATTAGCATAGAGTCAAAATTGTTTCTTGTGCACTATACAAAGCATACTGTTCATAGCGAAGGAAAGGAGAGAGTGCTTTGTCAGTATAGCGCATGAGAAACAATATTTTTCATTGTATCCCAACACATGTAACAATAATAAGTCAATCAACTCCATTTTCCCACCCACTATTCGATATCCCATAATTCCAAGAGCAAAATTCTGAATCCCCCAAACCTTATCCACAATCCTCTAGGGTGGAGAATTCCAAAGATTCACAGCCCTTTGAGTGAAGAAATTTCTCCTCACCTCAGTCCTAAATGACTAGCCCTGTTATCCTGAGACGGTGCCTCCATGTTTCAGATTCCCCGACTAGCAGAAACAATCTCTCAGCAACCACCTTATCAGGCCCCCTTCCGAATTTTGTACCATTCATAGAGTCATAGAGGTTTACAGCATGGAAACAGGCCCTTCGATCCAACTTGTCCATGCCGCCCTTTTTGTTTTTACCCCTAAGCTAATCCCAATTGCCCGCATTTGGCCCATATCCCTCTTTGCCCATCTTACCCATGTAACAGTCTGAATGCTTTGTAAAAGGACAAAATTGTACCCATCTCTACTACTACTTCTAGTAGCTTGTTCCAACACTCATAGCCCTCTGTTAGAAAAAATTAGCCCTCTGGACACTTTTGTATCTCTTCCCTCTCACCTTAAACCTGTGCCCTCTAGTTTTAGACTCCCCAACCTTTGGGAAAAGATATTGACTATCTAGCTGATCTATGCCCCTCATTATTTTATAGACCTCTTTAAGGTCATCCCTCAGCCTTTATGCTCCAAAGAAAAAAATCCCAGTCTATCCAGCCTCTCCTTATAGCTCAAACCATCAAGTCCCCGTAGCATCCTAGTACATCTTTTCTGCACTCTTTCTAGTTTAATAATATCCTTTCTTTAATAGGGTGACCAGAACTGTACACAGTATTCCAAGTGTGGCCTCACCAATGTCTTGTACAATTTCAATAAGACATCCCAACTCCTGTATTCAATGTTCTGACCAATGAAACCAGGCATGCTGAATGCCTTCTTCACCACTCTGTCCACCTATGACTCCACTTTCAAGGAGCTATGAACCTGGGCTCCTAGATCTCTTTGTTCTGTAACTCTCCCCAGTGCCCTACCATTAACTGGGTAAGTCCTGCCCTGGTTCAATCTACCAAAATGCATCACCTCACATTTGTCTCAATTAAACTTCATCTGCCATTCGTCAGCCCACTGGCCCAATTGATTAAGATCCTGTTGCAATCGGAGATAACTTTTTTCACTATCCACTATGCCACCAATCTTGGTGTCATCTGCAAACTTACTAACCATGCCTCCTATATTCTCATCCAAATCATTGAAATAAATGGCAAATAACACTGGGCCCAGCACTGAGCCCTGAGGCACACCACTGGTCATAGGCTTCCAGTTTGAAAAATAACCCTCTACAACCACCCTTTGGCTTCTGTCAAGAAGTCAATTCTGTATCCATTTAGATTCTTACCCTGGACCCCGTGAGATTTAACCTCATGTAACAAACTACCATGCGGTACCTTGTCAAATGCTTGCTAAAGTCCATGTAGACAACATCAACTGCACTGCCCTCATCTACTTTCTTAGCTACCCTTTCAAAAAACTTAATCAAATTTGTGAGATATGATTTTCCACTCACAAAGCCAAGCTGATTGTCCCTAATTAGTCCTTGCATCTCTAACTGCATGTAGATTCTGTCTCTCAAAATACCTTCTAACAACCTATCCAACACAGGTACGAGGTTCACTGGCCTGTAGTTCCCAGGCTTTTCTCTTCAGCCCTTTTTAAACAAAGGCACAACATTTGCCACCCTCCAATCTTTAGGCACCTCACCCGTGACTATCAATGATTCAAGTATCCCTGCTAGGAGACCTGCAATTTCCTCCCTAGCTTCCCATAATGTCCTGGGATACACTTCATTAGGCCCCAGGGAGTTATCTATCTTGATGCGCTTTAAGGCTTCCAGCATCTCTTTCTTAATAATATGTACACTCCTCAAGACATCACAATTTATTTCCCTAAGCTCCCTAACATCCATGCTTTTCTCAACAGTAAATGCTGATGAGAAATATTCATTTAGGATCTCATCCATCTCTTGTGGGTCCACACATAGATGACCTTGTTGATCCTTAAGAGTCCCTACTCTCTCCCTTGTTACTCTTTTGCACTTTATGTATTCGTAGAAACCCTTTGGATTCTCCTTTGCCTTCTCTGCCAAAACAATCTCGTGTCCCCTTTTTGCCCTCCAGATTTCTCTCTCAACTCTATTCCTACACCTCCCATGCTCTTTAAGGGATTCACTTGATCCCAGCTGTCTATGCATATCTTGTGTCTCCTCCTTCTTCTTGACCAGAGCCTCAATATCCTGAATCATCCAGGCTTCCCAACTTTTGCCAGCCTTGCCCTTCACTCTAAGAGGAATGTGTTTACACTGAACCCTGGTTAACACACTTTTGAAAGCCTCCCACTTGCCAGATGCCCCTTTGCCTTCCCACAGACTCCCCCAATTAACTTTTGAAAGTTCCTGCCTGATACCATCAAAATTGGCCTTGCCCCAGTTTAGAATTTTAACTTTTGGGCCAGATCTATCATTCTCCACAGCTATCTTAAAACTAATAGAATTATGGTCACTGGTCCCAAAGTGATCCCTCACTAATACTTCTGTCACCTGCCCTTCTTTATTTCCCAAGAGGTGGTCAAGTTTTGCCCCCTCTCTAGTCAGGCCATCCACACACTGAATGAGAAATTCCTCCTGAACACACTCAACAAATTTCTTTCCATCCAACCCTCTAATACTATGGCTGTCCCAAACAATGTTGGGAAAGTTAAAATCCCTTACTATTACCACCCTATTTTTCTTGGAGCTATCTGTAATCTTCTTACATATTTGCTCCTCAATTTCCCGCAGACTATTTGGGGGCCTATAATACAACCTATCAAATTGATTTCCCCCTTCTTATCTCTCAATTCTACCCATATAGACACAGTGGCTGAACCCTCAGAAGCATCTCCTCTCAGTACTACCATGATGTTTTCCCTAATCAAAAGTGCAACTCCCCCTCCTCTCTTACCTCCAGTTCTATCTTTCCTATAGCATCTGTACCCTGAAACATTGAGCTGCCAGTCCTGTCCCTCCCTTAGCCATGTTTCAATAATTGCTATAATATCCCAGCCCCACGTACTCATCCATGCCCTGAGTTCATCTGCCTTGCCCATCAGGCCTCTTGTATTGAAATAAATGCAGTTTAATCTGGACTTCCCTTGCTCTCTGTTTTGCTTTTGCCTGATCTGTCCAGCACTAGGATTACTGACACTGCCTTTACTATTTAATGTGTTGTCTTTAACTTTTGTGCTGTTCCCCCACCCCACACCAGCTCTCAAGCCACACATTCATCTGCCTAATCTTCCTATTCCTACTTTCAATAGCATATGGCACCAGTAGTAGTCCAGAAATTACTACATTCGAGATCCTGCATTTTAGTCTTCTGCCTAACTCTCTATAGTCACATTTCAGGACCTCATCCCTTTTCCTCCCTATGTCATTGGAACCAATATGTCCAATGATCTCTGGCTGCTCACCAGCCCCATTAAGAATGTCCTGCAATTGCTCAGAGACATCCTCGACTCTGGCACCAGGGAGGCAACACACCATCCTGAAGTCTTGATTACAGCCACAGAAACGCCTGTCTGTGCTTCTAACTAGCGAGTCCCCTATTACTACTGCTCGCTTGTCTTTGCCCGACCCTGCTCTACGGCAGAACCAGATGTGGTGCCATAGGCCTGGCTGGTGCTGGTATCTCCTGACAGGCTCTCCCCCTCAACAATATCCAAAACGGTGTACCTGTTTGAAAGGGGAATAGCCATAGGAGACTCTTGCACTACCTGCCTGCATCTCCTGGCGGTCACCCATCTATCTGTCTGAATGTCCGGTGTGACAACCTCCCTGTAACTAGTGTCTATCACACTCTCTGCCTCCTGTCTGCCCTGCAGTGCATCCACCTGCCGCTCCATCCAAACAATGCAGTCTGTGAGGAGCTGTAACTGGACAGCTCCTGCTGACAAAGTTGTCAGGGAGACTAGATTGCTCCCTAATTTCCCACATCTGACAGGAGGAGCATACCACTGCCCTTATACAGGTAAAAGAATCTCAACTCAACTTTTCCTTGCTTGTGGCCCTCCCGACATCTTTTGTTTTGGTTAGAGGAGAAGGTAGGGAGGGTAACACTGAAGTAGTGCTTGGGGTTTAACTGTCCCTTTACAACAGCTCCTCCACAGACCACCTTCTAGTCGCAGTGACTTCACCTATGCAAATTTTGCCTGCAACTATCAATCACCTCTGCTGCTGTCAATGAGATCACCTCCCATTCTGCTAAACTCCAGAGGTTCAACATCCATTTCAGTCAGCCTCTCAAGTTGGGCAGAACCCTCATCCCAGGGACCAATCCAGTTAACCTTTGCTGTATTGCCTCCAATGCAAGTACATCCTTCCTCAAACGTGTAGACCAAAACCATACACAGTAAGGTAAATCTTCCAGTCCTGCCCACCGCAGGAATGGTCACGGGCAGGATGGAAAAACTGACAGACGATTGAAAGGTCGGGTGGGGATTTCTGCTTTCGGGGCAGGTATAACTGGAAATTCCCACCCAGTATTTCAGATGCAGGGTGCGATTTTACTGGATCACCATGCCAATCCACCAGTAAGTTTGCATGCAAGGCCAAAACTCCAGTTTGTGCCAACGATAGTGTCAAGTAACAGACAGTCACTATTCATAATGGCAATGTTCCAGGTCCTATTTTGCTAGTGATTGTCTTAATTTCAATCCCATTAGCATGTCCGGGATGGCTGCTTCTGGCCTCTTGAATGCTCCCTCCCCCACTTGCCAACGAGAAGTCTCACCAGTGGGAATCATTGCTGGTCCCCACAGTGGAGACCAGGTATGATGGCCACGCCAGAGAGATTGGAGGCCACTGAAGCCCCCCGGCAGTCAGAGACATGGCGGGAAGTGCCCTTTGGGAAGCCTGGCACTGCCCACTGACACTGTGTGCACCAGGGTAGTGCCATGGGGTGTGGCTATGATGGGGGGATGCACAATGATGGGGGCTCATGCAGGAGAGCTCTGCAAGGGGAAGGGCTTATGGAGGGGGAAACCTGCAAGGGGGAGCTTGTGAGGGGGGCTTTGCAAGGGGGGTACTTGACTAGGGGTGGCTTATGCCCCTCCCACCAGTGTGGGACACACCTCCAGCATGTTAAAATACGAACAATTGGATAAAATTGGACAACGTGGCAGGAAATGTCAGCTGTGTCACTGACGAGCTGCCCTCTGCTTTTCTTGGCTGGTCAGGCACATGGGAGAGAAATGGAAAACTCCAGCCATTATCTCCTCAGTAATGAGAGGAGAAAGCTGACCCTGTGCGGAACTCCCCCTTCAGAAGGTCAGGATGTCCCGTCTCTGACCCACTGACCACTGTGGAGAAACTAATGGAGTCCCTTGAAAGTTAGAAGTACCTAGGGAAAGACACGGAATACAAGGGTAACTGAGGACAGGTCACTGCTCAGTTTATACAATTCCTACAGTGCAGAAGAGGCCATTCAGCCCATCACGTCTGCACCAACTCTCTGCCAGACTGTCTTAACCACTCCCTTTACCCGTAATCCCACACTTATCACGGCCAATCCGCCTAACCCACGCATCTTTTCAACTGTGGGAGCAAACAGGAGCACCCAGAGGAAACCCACGCAGACATGGGGGGAATGTGCAGACTCCACACAGTCACTCGAGGCCGGAATAGAACCCAAGTCTCTTGAGGGGTGAGGTAGCAGTGCTGGAGAGCAGGGCGGTGTGGGGGTAGAGCGAGAGGTGCCAGGTGGTTCAGGGAGAGCAAGGCAGGGTGGGGTGAGTGGTGGGGAGCTTCAGATTACATCGCAAGAGCCTAAAGCCTGCGGATATTTGCAGGGTACACTTATGCTGTACTCTGGGGAAAATTCAGAACTTTTTAACATGTCTTTTTCTATAATTGTTTATTTTTGTCTGATTTTCTGTCTCACTAACAGCATTAACTTGTGCTAAAGACACATGCACGGGGATGACTGTTGAGCTAGAAGCTTGCACAGCCAGCCTCCAAGCACCCAGCCAATCGTACCTTCCCTGTGCAGAGGTCTGGAACAGACTTTCATCAAAACCCTATTGCTAATGGTCAGAGTTAAAATCCACAGGAGAAAGTTTACATGACACCCAAAGCGAGCACTGAATGTGACGGGAATGATCCATTTTTCACAGGGCCGGGGGAGTCAGGAAGCTTCACTCCCCCAGCTGTTAACAAATGGTGAAAGATCACCAGAGCTCCTCAGGTGATCTAATGTGATCAGACAGATCTCCAACTCACTCTATACACATCACACCTATATCCCCCAACCCACTGTGTACACATCCCACCCATACCCCAGCTCACTGTGTACATATCCCAGTCTTACCCCCCAACCTGCTGTGTATACATCCCAACCATGCCCCAATCCAAAAGGACACATCCCAGCCTCACCCCAACCCACTGTGTACACTTCCCAGCCTTAACCTCAACCCCCATGTACACATCCCAACCTACTGTGTACACATCACATCCATACCCTCCAACCCACTGTGTATACATCCCATCATACTCCTCAACCCACTGTGTACACATCTCAGCCTCACCCCAACCAATTGCGTACACATCCCAACCTCAGCCTAACCCACTGTGTACACATCCCAGCCTTACCCCCCCAGATTTTTGGGGGGAGGGTAGCATAGTGATTAGTAATCTAGAAACCCAGGTTAATACCCTGGGGACACCGGTTCAAGTCCTACCATGGCAGCTGGTAGAAATTAAATTCAACAAATGAATCTGGAATTGAAGAGTTAATCTCAGTGATGGTGACCATGACAACTAACATCAATTGTTAGAAAAACCCCATCTGGTTCACTAAAGTTCTTTAGGAAAGGAAATCTGCCATCCTTACCCAGTCTGGCCTATAAGTGACTCCACAGCCACAGCAATGTGGTTGGCTTTCAACTGCCCTCTGAAATGGGCAAGCTCACCACTCAGTTCAAGGGGCAATTAGGGATGGGCAACAAATGCTGGCCTTGCCAGCGACGCCCACATCCCATAAAAGAATAAAGAAAAAAATACTTATTGTTTGTGCAGCCCCAATCACGTAGCCCCGATCTTACATCCAACTCGCAGTACGAGATACACTGACCCAGATTCTCTCTCCCGGGTAAGGGGCACAGAGATAGGAGAATTCCCAGCCTTGGGAACACCACATTTAAAAATGGCTGCCCTCAAGCTACCCTTCAGCCCTCACCCCCCCCCAACTGATTCCTGGTACCCCATCTATGCTAGCTTGGGGCAGCACAGCGATTAGCTCTGCTGCCTCACAGTGCCAGGGACCCGGGTTCAATTCCAGCCTCCAGTTACTGTTTGTGTGGAGCCTGTACGTTCTCCCCACGGTTTTCCTCCAGGTGCTCCAGTTTCCTCCCACAATCCGAAAGACGTGCTGGTTAGGAGAGTTGGCCACGCTAAATTCTCCCTCTGTGTACCCACGCAGGTGGTGGAGTATGGTGAGTAGGGGATTTTTACAGTAACTTCATTGTAGTGTTAATGCAAGCCTACTTGTGACACTAATGAAATACAATTAAGCCACTTCACAACTCCCCCCACTTATCCCCATGACCCCAACATCCCCATGGCCTCGACATCCTCATACCAACACATGCCCCCCTACCCGCCACAAGGCTCCTCATACTCCTATGTTCCCCCCCACCCAACCCCACATACATCCCCATGGACCTTTATAATCCCCAAAAACCTGACACCAAGTATTGGACCAAATCATGTATTAAGTTAAACCGAACAGGAGTGCAGGCTTCACCCTGGGCCTCTGGATTACTAATCGCACCGCTCCCACCTCCCCAAAAAAAAGTCCCCACAGCTCGGCAAATAATACTTCACAGAAAGCAAATGGAAATTAACTGCATAATCTGACGTCAGAAACATTTGCTCCTTTTAGATACAGTTTGCACAGTAGGCACAATTGCAGATTTCACACAGAGGCCATTCCGTTCACTCCATTGGACACCTGCTCACTGCAGAATTCCAGGCCTTGGTCAGTAATTCAAGGCTGGCCTTGCAAAGCTCCAGGTTTAACTTGTGAAGGCACGTTTGACCTCCTGCTTCTCATATTTGTGAGTCATAAAGGAAATATCAAGATTGAAGAGCAGCAATCTCAGCAGTGAGGGACTGGATGAACACAGTGCTCTGGCATGGAACTGAAACCACCCAGATAGCCGATTCCCAGCCAAGCTTCTTAACTTCAGTCACTGATCTTCGAGCCCTGGAGAAGCTCAAGGCAAAGGCAAGTTACCTTTTAGGAGCACACTGGAGCAAACTAGAGCTCAGGCATCCCAACTAACCATAAAATCATAAGATACAGCAGCAGGATTAGGCCATTTTTCCAAGATGACGTCAGAGCGAGGCAACTTCTTGCAAGCTGTGCCCAGCATACTTTCTAATTCTTTTACTCTCTTTCTATGCTTTTAAAACTTCATTCTACATTCTGCACTCTCATTTCCTTCTCTGTGAATGGTATATTTTGGTGAGAAGTCTCACAACACCAGGTTAGAGTCCAATCAGTTTATTTGATAGTAATCTCACAAGCTTTCAGAAACGATGTTACTTCGTCAGGTGTGTGGAAGGTTCCACACACCTGACGAAAAGTTGTGAGACTTTTTACTGTGTTTACCCCAGTCCAACTCTGGCATCTCTACATCAATGGTATATTTTGACAGTATAGCACGCAAGAAACAATACTTTTCACTGTATCCCAATACATGTGACAATAATAAATCAAATTAAATCAAGTCAAATCATCGAGTCTGCTCTGTCATTCGATCAGGGCTGATATGTTTCTCAGCCCCATTCTCCCGTCTTTTTCCCATAACCTTTGATTCTGTGAGTTAAGCAGCTATTAATTTTTAGTTCTGCTTTCACAGAAGACAGAAATAGCTTTCCAGGGCAAAAAAGGGTCTAGTGAGAAATAGGAATTGAAGGAAATTAGTATTAGTAAGACATAGTGCTGGAGAGGTTAATGGGAATGAAAGCCAACAAGCGCCCAGGGCCTGCTACTCTACATCCCGGGGTTCTAACAGGTGGTGGTCATGGAAATAGTGGATTTGTTGGCTGTCAAATTCTAAAATTCTGTCCATTCTTGAACAGTCCTGGCAGATTGGAGGGTGGCAAATGTAACCCCACTATTTAAGAAAGGAGGGAGAGAGAAAACAGGAAATTTCAGAGTGGTTAGCCCAATATCAGTAGTAGGGAAAATGCTAGAATCTATTATAAAGAATGTGATAGATAACAGGACACTTAGAAAATATCAATGGGATTATTTTTATTCATTCGTGGGACATGGGCATCGCTGGCTGGGCCAGCATTTATTGCCCATCCCTAGATGTTTCCCTAGTCCATCTGACTAGAGAAACAGAACGGCAGAGTATTATTTAAATAGCAATTGATTGGGAAGCGTTGATGTACAAAGAAACCTGGAATTCCTTGTACACCAGGCACTGAAAGCAAACATGCAGATACAGCAAGCAGTTAAGAAGTTAAATGGTATGTCGACCTTCATCGTCAGAGGACTTGGGTAGAGGGGCAAGGATGTCTTACTGCAGCTCAGAAAGTGGTGAGACCATATCTGGAATATTGTGTCTAGATTTGGTCTCCTTGCCAAAGAAAAAATATGCTTGTCATGGAGGGACTGCAGTGAAGGTTCACCAGACTGAGACTTGGGATGGCAGGATCATCGTATGAGGAGAGATTGAGTTGACTGGGCCTGTATTCACTGGAATTTAAAAGAATAAGAGGGGATCGAATTGAAACATATAAAAAGGGATGGGTAGACTGGACGCAGGGATGTTGTTTCCTTTGGCTGGGGGCGGGTGGTGGTCGTCGTCTTCACAGTCTCAGGGTATGGGGTAGGCCATTTAAGACTGAGATGAGGAGAAATTTCTTCACTCAGAGGATGGTGAACCTGTGAAATTCTCCACCACAGGACGCTATGAAGGCCACAAGTCACTGATTGTATTGAAGAAGGAAATAGATAGATTTCCAGGCACTAAAGAGGTCACAGGGAATGGGGGGAGAACAAGAGTTTGATGATGAGATGGTGGATCAGTCATGATCCTGTTGAATGGCGGAACAGACTCGGTGGGCTGAATGGCCTACTCCTGCTTATATCTTCTATGTTTCTCCTTCTAGAAGAAGGGGAAATGAAAAGAAGAAGCCAAAATATTGTGGTCAGGATGTGTGAGTTCACAAAAGATCGAAAATGGAATTGGAGAATTAGAAGCATTAATCGCAATAGAAGGACCAAATATTGAGCCTGAATAGCACAAGAAATGTGACAGGATCCCCATTTCTGTCCATGGACAGGATTTCAATCACATTTCAGCTGAAATTTCGACAAAGCAATAATAGAAGTTAGGGACCAGTGTATATCCCCAGCAACACTCTGGACAGCCCTGAGCAAAGGCCCCAAACACGTCAAAATCTACCCACTCCGAAAACGTGCCTGGAAACATCTTTGCTATTGTTCCAAAGGACCGTAGGCACCTCTGTCTATTAGAAAGAGACAATTCTGGTAGCTTGTAGCTTGAGGGATGCTACTCAAGCTCAGGGCAAAGCAAGGAGGCCAGGCCTCCATGAGATACCACAACCAGTTCGGGGATTGGAAATGCACCTTCCTGAGACTACAACATATGGAATATAGCTGAAAAAAGAGACTTTTTTTGTCAAAGCTTTGCGTCTTCCACTCATCAGGACATTCTCAAGAAAATACCAAATGTCAATGGGAAACAACATATTTATATGAAGAGAGTGCTGATTGATTAGTAAGTTGATTCCAATTGGTAGAGGTGCTCCCATGGAAAATGCACCAGTTGATGGTGACCAACTGTTAACTCGGTAGAGGTGCTCCCATGGAAAACACACCATTGATAGTGAGCAACAGTTAAATGCCAAGCATTGTTTGAACTTTGAACCAGGTAAGTTTGACTCTGCTTGATCAAGACACTGCCCTGAGGAATGAACCAGTGAATTGCTATCACCTATTTGGTTTAGCTGAAACTGGAGCAATGAGCATATATGTTCTTTCTGTCTGCAAAGAACATGGTGCATTCTCCATGGTAACACATCTACCAGAGTCAGCTTCCCAACCCACTAACCAGAGGCAATGATTACTCCCTATTTTATCAAAACCCCCTGGTAATTTTGAATGCCTCTACTAACTCTCTCCTTAACATCATCCGGTCTGCGAAGAACATCTCTCCAGTTTCTTCAACTAACTGAAGCCCCTCAGCCCTGGCAAACACTAAGGGTGAGATTTACCAGCCACCGCCCCTCCCCCACTGCCGCTGGGATCTTCAGGTCCCGCTGAAAGTCAATGGACCTTTAGCTGGACTGCCACACACACAACACTCCCCCTCCCCACAAATCCCCCTAGCCTTAATGGGAATTTCTAAACCAAATTTGTGGCTTGACCCCTCAATGATCAGGTCATTCTCATATTTTCAAACCCGGTGAAGAGAACGAGGGAAGCAGACCCCATTGACATTACATTAATAACCATCGCTGGAAACTGCCCAGCGAAAGGGTGTCGCAGAGCAGATTTGTAGGGCAGATAAACACTTGGAAAACCTGTGTTGGTTCCCAATCACTCTACGGCAAAGAAGTAAACACCAGGGTACCGTACCAGTTATCCACAGGGCAAACGTGGTGATTCCGCACTGCCACCGCATACCTGTTCAAAACAAACCAGAGGTCAAGTTAATTGATTGCTCAATTCCTATTCTGGCCAGCTCAACAAGAAAAGCAATTCCGGAACATTCAATGAGGGACTGAAAACAGAAGCAAGAGAAGGCTATTCAGCCCCTCCAGCCTAACCTGCCATCCAATTAGAGTACGGTTGATCCATGACTGAATCCACCTTGCATCCAAAACCCTGAATACACTCAGCCCAAAAGTTTCTCAACTTCACTTTGCAGATTTCTATTTGACCGTCAAGCCTTGACAGCGGGTTTTGTTTTGTTTTGGGGGGGGGGGGAGAGAGAGGAGGAGGAGGAGGAGGAGGAGGAGGAGGGGGGTGGTACATGGAGTCAGGGGGTAGTTCCTGATTTCCACACTGCGTGAAGAACAGCATTCCCAAATTTTTTTGAAGCAATGGGCCCCCCAGTCCTGGAATCCCTCACTCAAGAATAGTCTGTGTACAAGTTGCACCTTCTCACACACACACACACACACACACACACACACACACACACACACACACACACACACACACACACACACACACACACACACACACAAACGAGAATGACTCAGAGATTGCTGCGTCAGTGAGGGGTTTAATCAAAGTGACATTGATAACCTATTCATAAACTCATGGTTTATAGTAATTCAACCAAACAGTCTGTATTGTATAAGTTCAACTTTCAGAATCACCATGCCTGTACAAAATGTTCTGTTCTGGAGAGAGTCCCCGAATGCTCCTGATACCACCATATCAGCTTGCTTCAATGTCAGTAAACTGCAGCTTCAAATCCTGATGGGAAGACAGGGGCATATAATCTGTGTTTATATTTTAGCGCACTGCTGAAGCGTTTCTAGAGGTGACCTTGGACATTAGCCTAAATCCGACCTGCCCTAGTGCAAAATGTAAAAGATTTTATTGAAGGAGAGTGGGGAGCTTCTCTCAATGTCCCAGTCAATGTTCACCTTCAACTAAGATTAGTCCAAAGATGTACAGGTTAGGTTGATTGGCCATGCTAAATTGCCCCTTAGTGTCCTAGGATGCTTAGGTTAGAGGGAGTAGCAGGGTAAATATGTGGGGTTATGGGGATAGGGTCTCAATGGGCCGAATGGCCTCCTTCTGCACTGTAAGGATTCTATGATTTATTCATAGATTTTGACAATGCAGAACGAGGCCATTCGGCTCATTGAACTTGTACCAACAACAATCTCACCCAGGCATTATCCCCATAACCCCATGTATTTACACTAGCCAGTCCCTCTGACACTAGAGGCAACTTACCATGGCCAATCAGCCTAACCCGCACATCTTTCAGACTGTGGGAGGAAACCTGAAAGAAACCCATGCAGACACAGGGCTTAAACTAGTATGGAGGGGGGGGTGGGGAGGAGAGAGACAGCTCAGGCACTGGGAGTGAGTTGGAGGTCAGGGTAAGTCTAGTTGATAGGAAAATCCCCCAGGAGAAGGAGGATCCGAGAGGGCCTGAGGGTCTTAGGTGCATCTGTTTTAATGCAAGGAGTGTGACGGGAAAGTCAGATGAACTTAGGGCCTTGATGTTCGCAAGGAATTTAGATGTGGTGGCACTGACAGAGACATGGTTAAAGGAGGGGCAGGACTGGCAGCTAAATGTTCCAGGGTATAAGTGTTTTAGGTGTGATAGGGGAGGGTTGAAAAGAGAAGGCGGAGTGGCGCTCTTAGTTAGGGAGCAGATCACAGCAGTGCAGAGGGAGGATAACATGGAGGGGTTGGGAATTGAGTCTCTGTGGGTGGAGTTGAGGAATAGGAAGGGGGCCATTACTATGCTAGGAGTGTACTATAGGCCGCCCGATAGCCCACAGGCAGTGGAAGAGGGTATATGTAGGGACATTTTGGATAAGTGTAGGAAGAATAGGGTTGTTGTAGTGGGAGATTTTAATCTCCCTGGGGTGGATTGGAAGGTGCCTAGAGCTGGGGGGTCTGATGGGGAGGAATTCGTAAGATGTGTATTGGAAGGATCCTTGCAACAGTATGTAGATAGCCGGACTAGAGAGGGGGCTATACTGGATTTAGTTCTGGGCAATGAGCCGGGTCGGGTGGTTGAGGTTGCGGTAGGCGAACAAGTGGCTAATGGCGACCACAACTCTGTCTACTTTAGGATATGAATGGAAAAAGATGAGAGCTGTCCTAAGGGGAGGGTGCTAAACTGGGGGAAGGCTAGATATAGCCAGATTAGGCAGGAGCTTAGGGATACAGGCTGGGATAGGCTGTTGGAAGGCAAGACCACGTTAGGCATGTGGGAGTTTTTCAAGGGAAAACTGCAAAGGGTGCAGGAAAGGCATGTGCCGGTTAGGAGAAAGGATGGGAAAGGTAGGATTAGGGAGCCGTGGATTACTAGAGATATAGAAGACCTGGTTAGGAAGAAACGAGAGGCGTATGTCAGGTCTAAGCAGCTGGGAACAGACAGAGCGTTGGAGGAATACAGAGAGAGTAAGAGGGATCTCAAACGGGGAGTTAGGAGAGCAAAGAGGGGGCATGAGATGGCTTTAGCAGGAAGGGTTAAGGAGAATCCAAAGACGTTTTACTCCTATCTTAAGAACAAAAGGGTGGCTAGGGGTAAAATCGGTTCTCTCAGGGACTGGCATGGGGAATTGTGCTTAGAGGCAGAGGGAATGGGGGAGATCCTGAATGAATACTTTGCGTCGGTATTCATGAAGGAGAGGGGCTTGATGTCTAGTGCGGTCATTGAGGGGGCAGTAGACCAATTGAAAGACCTATCGATTACGAGGGAAGAGCTGTTAGGGCTTTTAGAGGGCATTAAAACCGATAAATCTCCGGGGCCTGATTGCATTTATCCTAGGCTGCTTAGAGAGGCGGGGGATGAGATTGCTGGGCCTCTGACGCGAATCCTTGTCTCTTCTTTGGACACAGGTGAGGTCCCAGAGGACTGGAGGATAGCAAACGTGGTACCATTGTTTAAAAAGGATAGGAGGGATAACCCGGGTAACTACAGGCCAGTGAGCTTAACGTCAGTGGTAGGTAAGTTGATGGAGAGGATTCTTAGGGATGGGATGTATGCGCACTTGGAGCGTTGCGATCTGATTAAGGATACGCAGCATGGCTTTGTCAAGGGGAAGTCTTGCCTTACGAATCTGGTAGAATTCTTTGAGGAGGTGACAAAAACGGTTGACGAAGGTCAAGCCGTTGATGTCGTCTATATGGATTTCAGTCAGGCGTTTGACAAAGTCCCTCATGGTAGGTTGGTACAGAAGATTAAAGCTCATGGGATATGTGGTCAGGTATCTAGATGGGTAGAGAACTGGCTTGCAAAGAGGAGTCAGAGAGCAGCAGTGGAGGGGTCTTTTTCTAGCTGGAGGTCTGTCACTAGTGGTGTGCCGCAGGGCTCGGTACTGGGACCTCTTCTCTTTGTAGTGTATATAAATGATCTGGAAGAGGGGGTAGGTGGTGTGATCAGCAAATTTGCTGATGACACCAAGATGGCTGGATTGGCAGGCAGTGAGGAGCAGTGTCTGGCAATACAGCAGGATATTGATAGGCTGGTTGATTGGGCAGATACGTGGCAAATGAAGTTTAATCCGGATAAATGTGAGGTGATGCATTTTGGCCGGAATAATGTAGGGGGAAGTTATATGATAAAGGGTAAGCCCATAAGGAGTATAGAATCGCAGCGAGACCTGGGGGTGCAAGTGCACAAGTCTTTGAAGGTGGCAGTGGAAGTGGGGAGTGTGGTGAAGAAAGCCTATGGTATGTTAGCCTTTATAGGAAGGGGTATAGAATATAAGAGCTGGAGTCTAATGTTGCAGTTGTACAGAACATTGGTTAGGCCGCATTTGGAGTACTGCGTCCAGTTCTGGTCGCCTTACTACCGGAAGGACGTGGAGACTCTGGAGAGAGTGCAGAGGAGGTTTACCAGGATGTTGCCTGGTATGGAAGGACTGGGGTATGAGGAAAGATTGAAGAAATTGGGGCTCTTTTCCCTTGAAGGACGCCGACTGAGGGGGGATCTAATAGAGGTATATAAGATTATGAAGGGTATAGATAGAGTAAACAGAGGTAAGCTATTTCCTATAATAGAGGCACATAGGACAAGGGGCCATGGACTTAAGGTGAGGGGGGAGAGGTACAACACAGATATTAGAGGGAGGTTCTTCACACAGAGGGTAGTGGGGGTATGGAACGCTCTGCCAAGGAAGGTGGTGGAGGCAAACACGCTAGAGTCCTTTCAGAGTAACTTAGACAGGCACATGACTGAGTTGGAGATGGGTGGATATAGGAGATCCTTTTAAATAAGGGTCATTAGCATTGGGGCGTCCCTGGTAATGTAAATGGGTATAGTATGATGATGATGTTTTTTCTCTTTTCATTCACAGGTTTTAAGTCGGTCCACCTCGTGTCCAACGAGGGGCATACACGCGATGGGTCGTACTGGGGCTGCTCTTGGTTGTTCGAGATTGGCCTAGTGCTTCATGTCGTTAGTGTGTGCCTAAACTGGACCAGATACTGGGCAAGATGACAGCTCAGTGACTATCACTGATTGCTGTGCAGACACATGGATTTGGGCCGGTGTCTGTGGGAGTTTGCGCATTCTCCCCGTGCTTGCGTGGGTTTTCTCTGGGTGCTCCAGTTTCCTCCCACACCCCAAAGATGTGCTGTTAGGGTGATTGGCAGGAATAAATTGTCCCTAAATCAGTTTCCCTCAATCTGGATGGCCATAAAACATTAGACAGGGGTCGTGGGTAGGGAGGTGGACTGGTGGTGTTGAGATGGCGGGGCGGGCTCGTTGGGCCGAAGGGCCTGTTTCCCGGGCTGATTTTGTTCTTTGTATGTGCAGACTCCTCACAGTGACCTAAGCTGGGAATTGAATCCAGGTCCACAGCGCTGTGGGGCAGCAGAGCACATTACTGTGCTACCCTTTGCATTCTGAATAGTTTGCCATTTGCCTCACTGCGGCGTGTGGCACCTGGGTGCCAAAGGGCTTCCATCTTTCCGTTCACTGCAACCGGCCACATTCCCTTTGGGCTGCCTCAAAGAGGCGACAGGCGCTTGGTTAATGCAAGCTCCACTCCGACAGGACCAGGGTTTTTTGGAGGGTTGGGGAATCCCTTCCCCATCGGGGGGAGCACATCCCTGCCGACACTGCCCATCCCACAGCCATCTCCCCATTCGCCAAGCGTTAGTGCAGTGCAGGTGGGACTCGCGAATCACACTCGGAAGCAATTCCCGCCTTGGAATGCCGGACAATCTCTCTCCCCCTGCAGGAGCAGTAACTGCGGTAGCCACAACTGGAACTGCAAGCGGGCTTGAAGAAAGAGGGGTGAGGTGTCGGTGGAGAGGCTGTGGGGGGTTGGGGAAGCAGGTCCTAAGGTTACTGGAAGTAAGGTGGTGGGTGGGAGGTCTGATGATGGAGGCGAATCCCTCTCCACCCCACTTCCCACATGAAGCCTGGATCCAATTTATTTTTCTGCTTCCCCTGACATTTCGCCCACCTTCTGAAAATTGAGGCTGAGCGGGGAACAGCCCTTAGGTTGTCAACAGTTGGCTACTTGAGGGCTTCAATTGGGGAAAAGGGCATGCAGCCCATCCCAGGCCTCACTTGCTCCAGCATTAAGATCAGGGTGAGTGGGACCAGTGGGAAGCCCAGCCGAGGAATTTTGGCTCCACCCAACCCCCACCCCCTTACAAACTCATTGGCAGAGGGGTGGGGGGGGTGGGGGCGGTGTGTGCTGGTGGTGGTGGTGGTGGTGAAGAGGAACATAAGATTTCTACTCCGGGTCTTGTCCACTGACTAGTCAAGAGATCGTCCATTAGCAATGGGAACCAGCCCCCTTTCTCCCTGTCCAACCTGCTCTGTGAGAGCGCCAGGGGCCCAGTCTGTCACCCTCCACCCTGGGAGAACATAAGAAATAGGAGCAGGAGTAGGCCATCTAGCCCCTCGAGCCTGCCCCGCCATTCAATAAGATCATGGCTGATCTGTCATGTCTCAGTTCCACTTTCCCACCTTCTCCCCATAACCCTTAATCCTATCAAAAACCTATCTACTCGCGTCTTAAATATATTTAGCAAGGCAGCCTCCACCACTTCAACAGGCAGAGAATTCCAGAGATTCATCACCCTTTGAGTGAAGAAGTTCCTCCTCAACTCCGTTCTAAACCGCCCCCCCTTTATCTTGAGGCTGTGCCCTCTAGTCCTACTGTCCTTTCTGAGCGGGAAGAGCCTCTCCACCTCTATCCTATCCGTCCCATTCATCATCTTATACGTCTCAATGAGATCTCGCCTCATTCTTCTAAACTCTAACGAGTACAAGCCTAGTTTATTCAGCCTCTCCTCATAGCTCAACCCCCTCAACTCCAGCATCAGCCTAGTAAACCTCCTCTGCACTCCCTCCAAGGCCAAAATATCCTTGCGTAAGTGCAGCGACCAAAACTGCACACAGTACTCCAGCTGCTGCCTCACCAGTGCCCTGTACAGTTGCAGCAAGACCTCCCTACTTTTATATTCAATCCCCCTCGCTATGAAGGCCAGCATCCCATTCGCCTTCCTGACCACCTGCTGCACCTGCAGGCTGGGTTTTTGCGACTCATGCACAAGGACCCCGAGGTCCCTCTGCACTGTAGCATGCTGCAGTTTTTCGCCATGTAAGTAGTAGTGCTTCCTACCATTATTCCTACCAAAGTGGACAACTTCACACTTGCCAACATTAAATTCCATTTGCCATTTCCTGGCCCATTCGCCCAGCCTATCTAGATCCCTCTGCAGACTTTCCACACCCTCCACACAATTTGCCGTTCCACCAATCTTGGTGTCATCAGCAAATTTCGACACCATACACTCGGTTCCCTCCTCCAGATCATCTATATAAATGGTAAATAGCTGAGGCCCCAGCACCGATCCCTGGGGCACTCCACTAGTCACCAACCGCCAATCCGAATAGCACCCACTGACCCCCACTCTCTGCCTCCTATTTGACAGCCAATCCCCTATCCACGCTAACACCCTACCCCCAACTCCATGCCCCCTAACCTTCTGTAACAACCTCTTGTGCGGCACCTTATCAAACGCCTTCTGAAAATCAAGAAACATCACATCCACCGGTTCTCCTCTATCCACCGCACTAGACACATCCTCATAGAATTCCAATAAATTCGTCAGACACGACTTCCCCTTAACGAAACCATGCTGTGTCTGCTCTATCAAACAATTCTCAAGATGCCTCGCTATTTTCTCCTTGATTATGGATTCAAGTATTTTACCTACAACAGACGTTAAACTAACCGGCCTATAATTCCCTGCCTTTTGCCTGCTACCCTTCTTAAACAACGGCGTAACATTAGCCGTTTTCCAATCTTCCGGCACTTCCCCGGAATCCAGCGAGGTTTGGAAAATAATCATCAAGGCATCCACTATCACCTCCGCCATGTCTTTCAGAACCCTTGGATGCATTCCATCCAGTCCTGGGGACTTGTCCACAGTCAGTCCCTCCAGTCTGTCGAGCACTGCCTCTCTAGTAACAATAATGTCATTCAGGCCCTCCACTCCTACCATCTTTCCATCGCTAACACCCGGCAAACTATTCACGTCCTCCTCCGTGAAGACCGAAACAAAAAAGTTATTCAAGGCCTCAGCCATTTCCCCATCCCCCACCACTAAGTCCCCCCTCTCATCCTCTAAGGGTCCAATGTTCACCCTAGCCAGGTAGGCCCTGAGGTTAAGTCCATATCCAGGAGCTGCTGCTTCTCGCGGAGGAGCTGGGTCAGACAGCCCAGAGCTCCAAAGGGAGGGAAGGAGCCTTAGGGTGAGAGTAGAAGAGGTAATTTCGGTGACAGCTGATTATCAGATGAAGATAATTTTGAGAAAACAGAACACAAAGCCAAGGAAAATAAAGTCTGCTTTCTGAGTGAAAATGCCAGCATGCTTTAATTCTGACTGATTCCTCAGAAATGATTAAAAGCGACATCAACTTGTGGAACCTGTGATGATCCTCCAAGTTTGTGCTTTCAGTTCCCTTTTGGCCTGACACGAGTAATAATTGTTTATTTTAGAGTTGGCTCCCAGTGTTAATGACTCAGCTTCTCGACTTCGACATCAGCCTTTCGCTGCCGTCTGCACATCTTTAACACATTCCACGTCAGTGTGGTCTGAGACACAGACATGGATCCTGTCACTACGGTTGTCCACATATAATGTGGACAGCACACTCACTCTACGCTTGCTGACATGGCAACTACGTTCAAGAAGCTCTACACTATCCAGGACAAAGTAGCCCAGTTTGCTCGGCCACCATTTTAAACATTCATTCCCTCCACTACAATGACAGGCGTATATACCATCTACAGAACGCACTCACCAAGGCTCCTTCAAAAGCATCTTCCAAACCCGTGATCTCTACCACCTAGCAGGGCAAGGGTCGCAGGAACACATAGAAATATAGAAAAAATTTGGCCCTTCAAGCCTGCTCTGCCATGCTTATGGTCATGACTGATCATCCAACTCAGTAACTTGTTCCCACTTTTCCCTCCATATCCTTTGATCCCCTTCACCTCAAGTGCTATTTCTAACTTCTTCTTGAAACCATTCAATGTTTTAGTCTCAACTGCATTCTGTGGTAGTGAATTCCATTCATTTACCACTCTCTGGGTGAAGAAAGTTCTCCTCATCTCAGTCCTAAATAGTTTACCCTGTATAATCAGCCTGTGACCCCCGATTCTGGACTCCCCTACCACAGAAAACATCCTTCCTGCACACACCCTGCCTAGTTCTGTTACAATTTTATAAAATCCCCCCTCATTCTTCTAAATTCCAACAAATATAATCCTAACCGACTCAATCTCTCCTCATATATCAGTCCTGCCATCCCAGGAATCAGTCTGGTAAACCTTCACAGAATTCCCTTGAGAGCAAGAAAAACCTTCCTCGAATAAGGAAACCAAAACTGCACACAATATTCCAAGAGTGGCCTCACCAAGGCTCTGTATAATTGCAGCAAAACATCCCTACTTCTGTACTCGAATCCTCCCGCAATGAAGACCAGCATACCATTTGCCTTTTTTACCGCTTGCTGCACTTGCACGCTTACCTTCAGTAAGTGGTGCACAAGGACACCCAGGTCTCATTGCACATTCTCTTCTCTCAATTCCATAGCCATTCATATAATAATCCACCTGTTTTTGCTACCAAAGTGGACAACCTCACACTTATCCACCTTCTACTGATTCTGCCAATCATTTGCCCACTCACTCAACTTGTCTGAATCACACTGAAGCATCTCTGCATCATCCTCACAGCTCACCCTCCCACCCAGCTTTGTGTCATCTGCAAATTTCGAGATATTACATTCAATTCTCTCACCTAAATCATTAATATATATTGTGAATACAAACACAGGAACACCATCACCTGGAGGTTCCTCTCCAAGCCACTCACCATCCTGACTTGGAAATATATCAGCCATTCCTCACCGTCGCTGGGTCAGAATCCCTCCCTAACAGCATTGTGGGTGTAACGACGCCTCAGGGACTGCTGCGGTTCAAGAACGCAGCTCACCAGCACCTTCTCAAGGGAATTAAGGATGGGCAATAAATGCTGGCCTAGCCAACGATGTTTAGATCCAATGAATGAATGAAAAAAAACTGAAAGGGAAATAGTGTGGTATAAGCCAGCTGCTGTTATGTGATTTCTGAATTGTACCCAGAGCACATTGTAAAACCTCCATCCCCATCTCAGTGACTCGAGTGATACTTTTGGCCCAGTATTTATGCAGCATTGAGGAGGGTGAGTGGTGTGGGTGCAATTTGATGCACCCAGGCAAGCTGATAAGAAAGTTAACATGGGGGTCCACTACAAGGCTAGAGAGGCCTGTTCTGGTACGCCACACCTAAGGAGCAGTGAGGAGGCAGAGCTGGGGTGAAGGTGGTGGAGGGGCAGGTGGAGTAGGGCACTGGGAGCGAGGGAGCGGAGTTGAATCTGTTGTAGCTCAGCAGGGAAAGCATAGCCAAGCTTGGAGTGGGAAGCATGTTTTCTTGAAAGGCCAGTGTTGAGGTAGGGATCTCTCTTTCTCCTCCTGACCCACAAGCAGTGCTGGAAAGTTCCTTACCCACTGGAACAAGCCCACCTCACTTTCCTTCAGCTGCCAGGCTTTCCAAGCTTGGGAAAAGCAGCCCACGTGGAAATAAGTCAAAAAACCCATCTAGTCTCATGACTATTTTTCACTGCCTGTCACGAGGAGGTCAGTCACCCATTCCCCGAGGTATAACTTATGTCCAATGACACTACCGCTGTCCCCTTGGATAATACAGCACCTTGCTCTACTTTGTAATCCAAAGAGAAACTTCTTGCTCCAAACCATTTCTGTCCAAAACACAAATCTCATCCTAACATTCTTGGCCCCTGTTTCTTCCAAATTGTTCTTAGGAAAAGCCACATTTCATTAGTTATCTTCAACTCCCGGAAAGCAGATTCTGTCAGGATTGAAGGAGACCGAGAATTTCACACTGTGGGATTGTAGCCTGTGGGAAATTCTAATGGTCAACACATAGCCACCAACTGAATGAGATGACATAGAGGTGGACAGGGACGTGTGGCTAAACTGGACACCCTTTGAGTCAGTGACCATCTCCCCGGGCCCCTCCCCAATGAAAACTGGACATAGAACAATGCAACAACGTAGGCCAAAGCTGTGATGGAGTGCCAAGAGCCAAATTTCATAAGACGGGGACCGAATCTCTTTTCAAAAAGGAGGAAGAAATTGCAGGGATGTGGGGAGAGTCAGCACAGGCACGATGGGCCAAATGGCCTTCCCCTATGCACTGTAAAGCAAAGTAAAGTTTATTTATTTGTCACAAGTAGGCTAACATTAACATTGCAATGAAGTTACTGCGAAAATCGCATAGTCACCACATTCTGGTGCCTGTTCAGGTACACTGAGGGAGAATTTAGCATGGCCAATGCACCTAACCAACATGTCTTTCAGACTGTGCTAAGAAACTGGAGCACCCGGAGGAAACACACGCAGACAGACGGGGAACATGCAACTCCACACAGACAGTGATCCAAGCTGGTCCCTAGAGCTGAGAGGCAGCAGTGCTAACCACTGTGCCACTGGTATGATTCGCTCCATGGCTACAAAGCATCTTCATCATGACTGGCAACAATTTTCAGTGACTACAAACTTGCATTCGCTCTCTCAGTGCTATGAAACAGGACAGGGTGGTGGGGGTGGGATGGTAGCAGTATCTGGATGCAGGGACCAGCTGACTTACAATGTAGTACTCTGTCTAAAGAAATGCAATGGAAAAGCATCCAAATAAGGTTACATGTCCAGCAGAGGTGTGGAGCCCAGCTATGTCCCTCCATTTAGGGGAGGTGATGGCCTAGTGGTATTATCATTAGACTATTAATCCAGAAACTCAGCTAATGTTCTGGGGACCAGGGTTCGTATCCCGCCATGGCAGATGACAGAATTTGAATTCAATAAAAAAATACCTGGAATTAAGAATCTACTGATGGCCATGAAACCATTGTCGATTGTCAGAAAAACCTACCTGGTTCAGTAATGTCCTTTGAGGAGGGGAATTTACTGTCCTTACCTGGTTTGGCCTATATGTGACTCCAGAGACACAGCAATGTGGTTCACTCTTAACTGCTCTCGGGCAGCTAGGGATGGGTAATAAATGCTGGCCAGCCAGCAACGCCCATGTCCCACAAATGAATGAAACAAAATATCAATTTAGATCCATCACCAGAAATTGAGCATTGAGCGGGATCTTCTGTTCCCACTAACGGCGCACCCTCTGCCACTGATTTCCGGCAGTGTGGAGTGGATTCAATGGGAATTCCCATTAATGCAGCGGAACCAGAAGATCCTGCCACTGGCCAATGGCGTGTCACCTCCCACTGCCCAATAAAACGCCATGGGGAAGCCAGGGAATCCCAGCATTTGAGCATCAACTGAGTTGGGGGGGGGGGGGCTTCCTTTCCTATTCCCAAAAAGACCACCCCCACGTTCACTTCCTTACCTGGAGTGCAAAAGGATTTAAGTGTCCTTGTCCGCAAGTCTCACCAGCACGGCAAGTAGTTATTGAAGCAAATGGCTATTTGCCTAAGTTTGGATTGAGACTTGTTTATTCTTTCATCTGACGTGTGTTACTGGCCAAGGCCTGTTCACTGCCCATCCCTAATTGCCGTTAAATGGCCTGGTAAGCCACTCAGTTTGAGAGCCAACCACATTGCTAAGGTCTGGAATCGCATGTAAACCAACCCAGGCAAGGGCAGCTGTTAACTTTCCCGTCTTCAGTGAATCAGACTGGATTTCTTTTTGCAACAACTGATTTACCAGTATTGACACCAGATTCAATTCCAGACTCTTACTAATTAATCAAATTTAAATTCCAGCAGCTACTGAGGTGGGATTGAACCCATGTCTGCCAGACCTCTGCGTGACTAAGTCAATGCCATTACCACTACACCACCATCTCCAGTGGAACTCAGCACCTCTGGCTCAGCCAACGGGTCCAAGGCTGACACTAAATTCCCTGGAATTTGGACCGAGATGATATAATTTGAAACAAGTAGGCCAAAACTTTCCAGAACTTCCCACGTGGGATCTTCCAGTCCTGATGACCACACCACCCCCATCCCCACCCCCACCCTCATGTCATGTTCTCTGGCGGTGGAGACTGCAATGCATGCAAAGCCCTGTCAACATCAGTGGGACTGGAAGATCTCACCAACAGCCAATGGGAGGCTGCCTCCATCTCTGAAAAATACAACACATGGAGGGGCTGGAAAATCCCATCCGTAAACTCTAAGCATGACTAATAGGATAGCTGCTGAGAAGTAGCTTCCTTTGGCAGGGGAGTCCAGAACCAAGGGTTTTAATCTCAGAATAAAGGGTCAACCATTTAGGAAGGAAATTTTCCGTAGTCAGTGGACTGTGAATGTTTGGAAATCTCTACCCCAGCGAGATGTTAATGCTCAGTTGATGAGCCTACTGAAGATTGAGACTGAGAGATTGTTGGACACTCAGGAATATGGAGATGTGGCAGTTAATACAAACATTTGTCAATGGTGTTAATGAAAGGTGGGGCCATGTAGCCTACTACTGCTCCTAATAATGAGGACGTCTTGATCCACATTAGAACAGGCTGTGTATTTATCACCAGTTATATTGGTTGGGAGGGTGGTGGGGGAGGGCGATGGGGCGGGGGGGGAAAACGGGAACGAAGGGATGGAAGAGTTGAAGTCAGAAATTCAGCTATGCAGCATTTTTTACACACTTTGTGGCATCCTAAGTCCTCAATAGTTACCATACTTTACAAGCTCAAATGTCATCTGGCAATGCACAACCCACCATATTGGTCAGAGCCAAATAATGGTCATGTGATGGAAACTGGCTTCATTCTCTTACATCTGTAAATGAGTGTCCTCACAAGTCCTCATTGAAAGATTGGTCTGAGCTGAAGCATCTCCTGCCAACTCCTTCTAAAAATGCACCATTTAGTTTGTATTGGCTCACCTCGCTTCCCACCCCTCCCCCCTCCCCCATTAGAGGAATAACTTCATATTTCTCAGTTACATTTCATCTGCCATGTCTCAATCCAGCTAGTACAACACTGTGGGTGCCAGAACACAACATCTCCTCCAACTCACACAATCCTTAAACAATAAAACACTTTAAAGATTGCTGGCATTGTTCTGAAACGCTTACTGCCTGAGCTAAAATTGCTGTCTGAACACTTAAAAATGTTCTAAAAATTTATTCTACAGGACATGGGTGTCACTGACTAGTCCAGCATTTATTGACTATCTCTAATTTCCCTTCAGAATAGAATCATGGGAATCTACAGTGCAGAAGGAGGCCATTAGGCCCATCGAGTCTGCACCAAGAACAATCCCACACAGGTCCTATTCCTGTAACCCCACGTATTAACCCTCTTGCGGTGGTGGTGGTCTGTCCTCTTGAATAGTTGCAGTCCCCGCAGTGGATAAAAGCAGAGAAGTGTTGTTGCAGTTGTATAGGGTGTTAGTGAGGCAACATCTGAATTATCGTGTCCAGTTTTGGTCTCCTTATTTGAGGAAGGATGTGGTGGCTTTGGAGACAGTTCAGAGGAGGATCATCAGATTGATTCCGGGGATAAAAAGGTTGATGTATGAGAAGAGATTAAACTGTTTGGGTTTATACTCGCTGGTTAAGAAGGATGAGAGGGGATCTGATTGAGGTATATAAAATTTTAAAAGGAAACGTAGACCAAATGTTTCCCCTTGTGGGGCAATCTCGAACAACAGATCACAGGTATAGGTTGAGAGGTGATAGATCTACAATTAAGCTGAGGAGGAACTACTTCTCAGAGGGTGGTAAACTTGTGGAACTCACTGCCCCATAGTGCGGGGGAGTCTGAATCATTAATTGGTTTCAAGAAGGAGATAGATATATTTTTGATAAAATAAGGGATAAGGGAATATGGGGGACAGGTGGGGAGGTAGATTTGAGACCAGAGAGAGAGCAGCCATGATCTGATTGAATGGCAGAGCAGGCTCGAAGGGCTGAATTGCCTACTTCTGCTCCTTATGCCTATATCCCTATGTTCAGGTAGCCCACAGTGCTGTTAGGGAGGGAGTTCCGCTATTTTGATTTGCAAATGATTATAATCACATCTGGTTTTGATTCCTTGTCCAAGGAAAGATGTCCTGGCATTGGAGGCAGTCCAGAGAAGGTTCACTAGGTTGATCCCAGGTATGGAGGCGTTTCCTCATGAGGAGAGGTTGAGTAGATTGGGCCTGTACTCATTGGCGCTTAGAAGAATGAGAGGCGACCTTATTGAGATTTATATAATTCTCAGAGGGTTTGACAGGGTGGATGCTGAGAGGCTGTTTCCCCTTGTGCGAGCGTCTAGGATGAGAGGGCATAACCTCAAAAAAAGGGGATATGAATTTGAGACAGAGATGAGGAGGAATTTCTTCTCTCAGAGGGTGGTGAATCTGTGGAATTCTTTCCCACAGAGGGCTGCAGAGACTGGGTCATTATGTTCAAGGCTGAGATAGGCAGATTTTTAATCAGTAAAGGAATCGAGGGTTATGGGGATAAGATGGGAAAGCGGAGTTGAGGATTATCCCACCAGATCAGTCATGATCTCATTGAATGGCAGAGCAGACTTGATGGGCCAAATGGTCTACTTCTGCTCCAATGTCTTACGGTCTTAGATAGATTTCTAGATGCTAAATGCATCAATGAGCATGGGAATATGGTGTTGAGTTGGAGGATTAGCCATGGTCTCATTGAATGGTAGTGCTGTCTCAAAGGGCCAAATGGCCTACTGCTTTTTAAATAAATTCATATCAGATGGAAAGTGGGGTGGGGGGCTAGGCCCAATGGACTGATTGGGCCTGCGATCTAAACGTTGAACTGTCAGGAAACATGTTTTATTTTAAGGCAAGAAGTAATGCAAGTCAAATTCAGTCTGACTATTGCAACATTTGTCACACCCACTCCCCTTTGCCCCAACCCTGAGTGTTTTGATCACCTGCAGGGAGACAGAAAGACACAAGCTGTGAACAGTTATCAGGACTGGCAGTCCATCTCTCTCGGCAAAAGGATTCAGATAGTTGAGTGAGTGGCTGCAGTGAATGGAATACAATACAGGAACACAAGTGATAGGAGCAAGGATAGACCATCCACTCTGGCAAGCCTGGGTTTTTTTCTTTATTCATTTTACGGGATGTGGGTATCTCTGGCTGGACCCAGCATTTATTGTCTTGTCCTTCACTGCCCTCCATTATAGAGGGCAGTTGAGAATCAGCCATGCTGTTCTGAAGTCAGATGTAGGCCAGACCAGGTAAGGACAGTTTCCTTCCCCAAAAGGGACATTAGTGAACCAAATGGGGTTTTCCGACAATGGTTTCATGGTCATCAGTAGACTTTTTAATTCCTGATTTTTTTTATTGAATTCAAATTTCACCACCTGCTGGGGCGGGATTCAAACTCGCATCTTCCCCTGGGTCTCTGAATTACAAGTCCAGTGACAATGCCACTATGCCACTGACTCCCCTACACATGGGTACACCATTTAACAAGATCATGGCTGATTTTGGACTTCCACTTTCCCATTCCCCATAAGCCTTAAATCTCAGAGTCCAAAGATTTCTCAATCCCAGCCTCAAATTTATTCAACAATGGAACACCCACAATGCTCTGTGGTAGAGTTCCAAAGATTTGCCAACACATTAGGGGAATTTCACAGTAAATTCATTGCAGTGTTAATGTAAGCATAACTTATGACTAATAAAATAAACCACTTTAAGTGA
The DNA here is from genome assembly GCF_965287045.1 of Carcharhinus amblyrhynchos. Classification (NCBI taxonomy): domain Eukaryota; kingdom Metazoa; phylum Chordata; class Chondrichthyes; order Carcharhiniformes; family Carcharhinidae; genus Carcharhinus; species Carcharhinus amblyrhynchos. The sequence goes on from NC_137354.1 coordinate 19,728,535, forward strand.
AGAAATTTCTGATCAGTCCTGAATGATCAGCCCCTTATCCCAAAACGATGCTCCCTTGATCTGTTCAAATCTTCCAGCCAGCAGCAACAGCCTTACTCTTTCCTGTCAGAATTGTACCTGTTTCAATGAGATCATCTCTCATTCTTCTAAACTCCAGGCAGCATGGGCCCAATGTGGGAGAAGTATCCACTTTGGGAAGGATAATAATTGAGCAGAATATTTTTTTCAAGTGGTGACAGACCGATTACTGAAGAAATGGCTAAAAAAAAAGACACATTGGCAAAGATTTTCAAATTCCATTCATCAGGACAAATACAAGAATGCCAAATTTCAAAGGCAGCAACAATTTATACTCCGTGGAAAAAAAAGGGTTCTGATTGGTTGGCAAGTCAAGTCTGATTGGTCAATGTGTTGCCATAGAGGATGCACCAGGGAACTACTGTTCCCTCAAGCTTTTGCTTTATATAAAGAAAAGCACAATGCCTGGCCATGTTCCTTATTCTTGCAGGGGACAGGTTCTTATGCATGAGTAAATGTCACTTCTAGCAAGTGTATGGTGACCCTGACTGATAATCTTCAATTGGTCCAGTAAGTAATCTCACAACACCAAGTCAAAGTCCAACAGGTTTATTTGGTAGCATGAGCTTTAGGAGCGTTGCTCCTTCATCAGGACTCACCTGATGAAGGGGCAATGCTCCGAAAATCCGTGCTACCAAATAAACCTGTTGGACTTTGACCTGTTGTTGTGAGACTACTTACTGTGCCTACCCCAGTCCAACGCCAGCATCTCCACATCATGGCTTTAATTGGTCGTTAACTTAATTCCTAGCACACTAGTATTGTGCAGCCAGTGCTGCTCATTCTCAGAACCACACCTAATGTTAGACATTATGTTCTGAGCGGCAGCAGAACAATGGTCAGCACTGCTGCCTCGCTGCGCCAAGGACACAGGTTCAATTCCAGCCTTGGGTGACTGCCCATGTGGAGTTTGCATGTTCTCCCTCTGTGTTTCCACTGAATGTTCCGATTTCCTCCCACAGTCCAAAGATCTGCGGGTTAGGTGGATTGGCCATGCTAAATTGCCCCTTAGCATCAGGGGGACTAGCAGGGTAAATACATGGAAGTTATGGGGATAGGGCCTGGGTGGGATTGTTGTCGGTGCAGGTTTGATGGGCCAAATGGCCTCCTTCTGCACTGCAGGAAATGTACATATGAGTTTCGATAGCCCAAACTGGTTGAGTACAGTCATCACTTTTCTATTGTGATCAGTCAAAGGAACTTGTTTTTGGGTATCACTGGGCACTTGAAGCACACGGCCTACAAATTGGCAATGCACTGACATTGAAATTCATATACCACTTGACTCAATTTGTGTGTAGGCAGGATGAGCAGGATTTTCCAGCCTTGCTCACCCCAAAACCATAACAATCAAAGAAAAAAGAGTCGGGGTAAGGCCATTTGGCCCCTCGATTCAATACGATCATGGCTAGTCTTCCACTTCCATGCCACCTTTCAGTAATCGACAGAGGGCTCACGGCCATCATTAGGAAAATCCTGCCCAGGTCAATGGACCTTTCCATGGTCCACTCCTCACCCGCTACAATTCCTGTGGCAGGTGGGACAGTAAAATTTACCCCGATGTCTTTTTCGCATGGAAGTACCGTCCTGTTAGGGGAAAATACTATTTATGTTGTCCCAGGACTAATAATCCACATTTCGAATCCAACCAAGGGCAGATGGTGAAATTTGAATTCAATAAATATCAGAATTAAAAGTCTAATGATGGCCGTGAGCCCTCTGTCGATTACTGAAAGGTGGGATAGAAGGGGAAGACTAGCCATGATCGTATTGAATCGAGGGGCCAAATGGCCTTACCCCAACTCTTCTTTCTTTGGTTGTTATGGTCTAACATGCAAGGTTAGCCTTAACACTGCTGTAACTTTACTGTCTTAACTTAACCAAGAAAGCTATATTTCATTTGAGTTGAACTGCACCAGCCAGTTCTAATATGAGATTGTTAACTGCAATACCCTAGTAATAACTCTGAGATATTGTTACAATGGAATCATAGAATCCCTACAGTGCAGAAGAGGCCATTTGACCCATTCAGTCTGCGCCAACTCTGACAGAGCATCTCACCCAAGCTCTCTTCCCCACTCTATCCCCGTAACCCCACACATTTAGCATAGTCAATCCACCTAACCCACACATAGATAATAATAGAATCCTACAGTGCAGAAGGAGGCCATTCGGCCCAACAAGTCTCCACCAACCACAATTCCACCTATTCGTATTTACCCAAGCTAGTTCCCCTGACACTAAGGGGCAATTTAACATGGCCAATCCACCTAACCTGCACATCTTTGGACACTAAGGCCCAAACTCTATCACCTCGCCAGCTCTGGAATCAGTGCGGGCGAGGGTCCCACAACAGACATCTTTGTTGACCTCAGGTGGGATCTTACAGTCTCACCTGAGCGAGGCCACAAAATTCAGCAATTAAGAGTCAATTTAGCAGGACCAATTTACTTAATCTGCACATTTTGAACTGTGGAGGAAACTGGAGCACCCTGAGGAAACCCACACAGACACAGGGGTGGACGTGCAACTTCCGCACAGATAGTCACCCGATGCTGGAACTGAACCTGGATCTCTGGCACTGTGAGGTTAATCACTGTACCACCCTTGCAAGTATTTAAAAGCCAGCAGGGGTGATTAGAATCACAAATGTTCATTAAGGGATTTGGAGGGCTATGTTAATTCCACTAAGAAAACAAAAACACTTCCCATGTGTTACTTTGGACACACCTCAAAGGCTGGAGTAGAGAAGAGTAAAGAACATCTGGAGCCACTGACGTTTAGTTCAACCCAAATTAGTGCTAATGACACGTCTCCAGATTAGTATCTGTTCTGGGCAATCAGCCTAAATAAATGCTTGCAGGAAAGCAACCACAAAGAAAGTGGTGTACCTCCCGAGCGCCAGTGTACGCCATGGCACCTCCCGAGCGCCAGTGTACGCCATGGCACCTCCCGAGCACCAGTGTAGGCCACGGCACCTCCCGAGCGCCAGTGTACGCCATGGCACCTCCCGAGCGCCAGTGTACGCCATGGCACCTCCCGAGCGCCAGTGTACGCCATGGCACCTCCCGAGCGCCAGTGTAGGCCACGGCACCTCCCGAGCGCCAGTGTAGGCCACGGCACCTCTAAGGCTGGCTGGGGAGATGTATTTCCTTGTGAGGTGCGTTTGTAGTTACTAAATGAGCCTCAGCTGCTCCAGGGGTCCTGCACTGTTGCAGTGCTGTCAGACACTTCAGGTGAATGTGAAATAATAGGTTGAAAGTACCTGTGATTATAGCAGAATCTTTTTTTTTTACACAACCCATTTATTTCCTCCTACATATTACCTTAGAGCCATAGAATCCTTGAGTACAAACGGAAACCATTCAGCCCACTGACTCCACAACAGCCTCCAAAAGAGCATCTGACCCAGCCCCACCTCCCTGTTCTATCCCAGCAATCCTGCGTTTACCATAGTTAATCCACGTAACCTGCACATCTTTGGACACTAAGGGGCAATCTAGCATGGCCAATCCACCTAACCTTCACATCATTGGATTGTGGGAGGAAACCGGAGCACCTGGAGGAAACCCACGCAGACATGGGGAGAATGTGCAAACTTCATACAGACCGGCACCCAAGGCCAGAATCGAACCCAGGTCCCTGGTGCTGTGAGGCAGCAGCGACCTGTTTGTGTTCCGAATTCCACATTCCCATCTACCCCGGATAACGTTCGACTCCCTTGCCCAAGTACCTCTGCCTTAAAAATATTCAATGATCCACTTCCAGCGCCTTCTGAGGCAGAGTTCCAAAGTTGTACAACCCACAGAGAAGAAACTTTCTCATCTCTGTCCTAAAAGGTGACTCCTAATTTTGCAACAGTGCCCCCTAGTTCAGGACTCACTCATGAGGAATCATTCTTTCAACGTCCATCTTCCCAAGGATGTTCGGGATCTTATGTATTTCAAGTCACCCCTCGTCATCCGTATGGTTCACAATACAGAGTGATGCCAACAGCATGGGTTCAATTCCCGTACCGGCCCTGCCTTCTCAACCTTACCCCTTGCCCGAGGTGTGGTGGCCCCCATGTTAAATCACCACCAGTCAGCTCTCCCCCTCATAGGTCATTTGGAACGATGGAGATTTTACCTTTACCAAATCCATTTCTGACCTTGGTGACTCCCCTTTTTCCTTTCAGCTTGTTCAGTAAGTACCGAGTCAGGAGATTGCTTCCTCAGGGATGAAGTGAAGCTCTGTGCACAGAGGGCAGTCTTCAGAAATGAGAGTCATTCATTGGGAAGGGGAGCACTACAGCGGCAATCCGGGCTCCCTACAAAGTCCCACCTGTGCAGAATTGCTGCACAAAGACCCTGGCCCAGTGCGGAAAGTGTTGAGGGGCTCCCAACATCCTAACACCCTTTGCAATACCCTAAACCTTGTGACAGCTTGGGGTAGCAATAGCCTAGTGATATTATCACTAGATTATTAATCCAGAAACTCAACTAATGTTCTGGGGACTTTGTTCAAATCCTACCACGGCAGATGGTGGAATTTGAATTCAATTAAAAAAAAATGGAATTAAGAATCTACTGATGACCTTGAAACCATTGTCAATTGTCAGAAAAACCCATCTGGTTCACTAATATCCCTTAGGGAAGAAAATCTGCTGTCCTTGCCTGGCCTGGTCTACAGGGGCGGCACAGTAGTTAGCACTGCTGCCTCACAGCACCAGGGACTTGCATTTGATCCCTGTCTTGGGTCACTGTCTGTGGAGTTTGCACAGTCTCCCCATCTCTGCGTGGGTTTCCTCCAGATGTTTCAGTTTCCTCCCACAGTCCAAAGATGTGTGGGTTAGGCTGATAATAAGAACATAAGAAATAGGAGCAGGAGTAGGCCATCTGGCCCTTCGAGCCTGCCCCGCCATTCAATAAGATCATGGCTGATCTGTTGTGGCTCAGTTCCACATTCCCGCCCTCTCCCCATAACCCTTAATCCCCTCTCTTATCAAAAACCCATCAACCCGCTTCTTAAAAATATTTAGCGAGGTAGCCTCCACCACTTCAACGGGCAGAGAATTCCAGAGATTCACCACCCTTTGAGTGAAGAAGTTCCTCCTCAACTCCGTTCTAAACCGCCCCCCCTTTATCTTGAGGCTGTGCCCCCTAGTCCTACTGTCCTTTCTGAGCGGGAAGAGTCTCTCCACCTCTATCCTATCCATCCCATTCATCATCTTATACGTCTCAATGAGATCTCCCCTCATTCTTCTAAACTCTAACGAGTACAAGCCTAGTTTATTCAGCCTCTCCTCATAGCTCAACCCCCTCAACTCCGGCATCAGCCTAGTAAACCTCCTCTGCACTCCCTCCAAGGCCAAAATATCCTTGCGTAAGTACGGCGCCCAAAACTGCACACAGTACTCCAGCTGCGGCCTCACCAATGCCCTATATAGCCGCAGCAAGACCTCCCTACTTTTATATTCAATCCCCCTCGCTATGAAGGCCAGCATCCCATTCGCCTTCCTGACCACCTGCTGCACCTGCAAGCTGGGTTTTTGCGACCCCGAGGTCCCTCTGCACCGTCGCCTGCTGCAGTTTTTCTCCACGTAAGTAATAATCCTTCCTACCATTATTCCTACCAAAGTGTACCACCTCGCACTTGCCAACATTAAATTCCATTTGCCAGTTCCTGGCCCATTCGCCCAGCCTATCTAGATCCTTCTGCAGACTCTCCACACCCTCCGCACAATTTGCCTTTCCACCAATCTTGATGTCATCAGCAAATTTCGACACCATACACTCGATACATTCGGTTCCCTCCTCCAGATCATCTATATAAATGGTAAATAGCTGAGGCCCCAGCACCGACCCCTGAGGCACTCCACTAGTCACCAACCGCCAATCCGAATAGCACCCATTGACCCCTATTCTCTGCCTCCTAGTCCTCTATCCACGCTAACACCCTACCCCCAACTCCATGTCCCCTGACCTTCTGCAATAACCTCTTGTGAGGTTACTTGTCAAATGCCTTCTGAAAATCAAGAAAGACCACATCCACCGGCTCTCCTCTATCCACCGCCCTAGACACATCCTCATAGAACTCCAGTAAATTCGTCAGACACGACTTCCCCTTAACGAAACCGTGCTGCGTCTGCTCTATCAAGCAATTCCCCTCAAGATGCCTCACTATTTCCTCCTTGATGACGGATTCCAACATTTTACCTACAACAGACGTTAAACTAACCGGCCTATAATTCCCCACCTTTTGCCTGGCACCCTTCTTAAACAACGGCGTGACATTAGCCGCTTTCCAATCTTCCGGCACTTCCCTGGAATCCAGCAACGTCTGGAAAATAACCACCAAGGCATCCACTATCACCTCCGCCATTTCTTTCAGAACCCTCGGATGCATTCCAACCAGTCCTGGGGACTTGTCCACAATCAGCCCCTCCAGTCTGTCGAGCACCACCTCTCTAGTAACAGTAATGTCATTGAGACCCTCCAGTCCTACCACCTTTCCATCTCTAACACCCGGCAAATTATTCACTTGGCCATGCTAAGTTGACCCTAGTTTTGGGGGGATTAGAAGGGTAAATATGTGAGGCTACAGCGATAGGGCCTGGATGGAACTGTCATCAGTGCAGGCTCGATGGGCTGAATGGCCTCCTTCCATACTGTAGGGATTCTATGACTCTACATGTGACTCCAGAGCCACAGCAATGTGGTTGACTCTCAACTGCTCTTGGGCAACTAGGAATGGACAATAAATGCTGACCAGCCAGCAATGTCCATGCCCTACGAATGATTAAGAAAAACCTGCTAAGTCTAGAAACTCCACCTCAATAAGGAACTCTGTCCTTCACTCTATTATTAAGGCCCTGGAAAGTTTCAAAAGCAGCTTGAAGTCACACTCCTGACTTGTGGATAATGCTCTGAGACACTGCAATCACTATGGACAAGACATCCACCTGTAAATACTCTCTTTACTCCTTAAAAGAAGTAGGAAGTGCCATTAAAGAGTGGACTGTAGGGTTCTATGAATAATCTAGTGATGCCGGTTACATCGAGAGTATGTCCCAGCACAGAGTGTATCAATGACAGTTCAGACCAGTGAAGTTTGAAGCAAGAGTAGTGACCCTAAAATCAGATTATAGTTTCAGGAGGTGAGAGATCTTTTTAAATTCATTCATGGACATCAATTACAAGGTCAGAATTTATTGCCCATCCTCAACTGCACCTCCAGAAGACTGTGACAAGCCATCTTCTTGAACCACCGCAGTCCATCTGGCGCAGGTACACCCACACACAGTGAGGGGGTAAAGAGTCAATCACTTTGCTGTGGCTCTGGAGTCACACGTAGACCAGACCGGGTAAAAACAGCAGATTTCCTTTCCTGAAGGACGTTAGTGAGCCAGATGGGTTTTTACAACACTCAGTGACAATTTCATGGTCACCATCACAGAGGCAAACATCTAATTCCTTACTTTTAAAATTAGTAATTTGTTCTATTTAAATACCACCCACTGTAGTGTTGCGACTGGAAGCCATATGCCCAGATCAGGGGCCTGGGCTTCCTGATTACTAATCCATTGATGTCTCCATTGCAACATCATCTGGCCATTAACAAAGTGTCAGCCACCGTCAACCAAAGATGTGCAGGTTAGGTTGATTGGCCATGCTAAATTGATCCCAGTTTCGGGGGAGGGGGGGTTAGCAGGGTAAATATGGGGATTGTTGTTGGCACAGGCTCATTGGGCCGAATGGCCTCCTTCTGTACTGTAGGGGTTCTGTGAAATCTATGAAACTACTTCATTTCATAGAATCCCTACAGTTGAGAAAAGGCCATTCAGCCCATCGAGTCTGCACTGACAACAATGCCATCCGGGCCCTATCCCTGTATTTACCTGCTAATCCCCCTGACGCTGAGGGGTAATTTAGCATGGCCAACCCTCCTAACCTGCACATTTTTTCAACTGCAGGAGGAAACCCATGCAGACACGGGGAGAACATGCAGGCTCTGCATAGACAGTGACCCAAGCCAGGAATCGAATCCAGGTCCCTCGCCTGAGAGGCAGCAGTGCTAACCACTGTGCCACTGTTTTGATGAGTGCCACTCATTGGAATTATAATCCAGCACATAAAGAATTGCTAGAATCTGATCCTGTTACCTATTGCTGATGGCGAGTCACGTCCTGCCACCCAACCTTGACAAGGTCTGCATTGGCAAAACCATCATTGTTTGTACAGTCACCTGCACTCATGAGGCTCTCTCTCCACTGTTACCTACTGGTTCTATGATCTCTATTGCTGTACACAATACATCAAGAATAGATAACTGCTCAAACCCCCTCGAGCAACAACAATAACTTGCATTCATATAACCCATTAACACAGTAAAACAACACATAGCACTTCACTGGAGTGTGAACCCTGCTACGAGGAGATAGTGGGACAAATATCCAAAAGCTTGGACAGAGGGATAGATTTTAAGGAGCGTATTAAGACCAGAGGCAGTCATAAGGTGGAATGACAGAAATCAAGGGTTTCAGACAACAGAACGCCAGGCCACGGAGGGCAGTAAAAGCCAGAGATTATAAACTGCAGGTTTAAAAGATGACTCAGAGTTGTGAAACTGGAACGGGGGGGGGGGGAGGAGGAGGGAGGGAGGGAGGCCGGGGAAGATTTTGAAAGCCAGGATGAGAATATGAAAATCAAAAGCCCCACAAGAACCAGGGGCCAATGTGTGTCAATGCACACAGGGGTGATGTGTGGCAGGATGGGGGGGCAGGGGGGGGAATAGTGCGGCCTAGCAACAAGGGTCTCAGGAGCTGATTGGCTGAGGTGAGGTCAGGCAATGAGACGGAGGTAGATATAGGCAGCGTTGGTACTCATTAGTGGTCAGAAAGAAATTCCAGGGTCAAAAACAAGATCAAAGTTTCAAATATCTTGGTACAACTCAGACTATTGCCTAGGGTGGGGGGGGGGAGACCCTAGTCTGCAAGATGCAGTGAGTAGCTAGAAAGCAGAGTCCAGGGTTTAAAATGGGGTGGGGTGTGGAGATTTTCCAGCCTCCACCATGACCTGTTTTCCAACAGAGGAGGCAGCTCACCATGGGATTTTTCAGTCCCACCGATGTCTCCAGCAATTTGCATTGCTTGCCTGTTCCACCTGTCAGGGAATCCTCCGCAGGGGAGTGAGGGAGGGGGGGAGGGGGGGAGGGGTGGCGGGGGGGAGGGGGGGAGGGGTGGCGGGGGGGAGGGGGGGAGGGGTGGCGGGGGGGAGGGAGGGAGGGGTGGCGGGGGGGAGGGAGGGGTGGCGGGGCATGGGAGGGAAGGAGGGAGGGGTGGCGTGGCGGGGGAGGGGTGGCGGGGGAGGGAAGGAGGGAGGGGTCCTCTTCTAGGTCCCAAAGATCCCATCAGCAGTATGGGCTTGAAACTCCCACCCGATGACTTTGACTTTCCCGGTAATTAGTTGGCAGAAACCTGGGCTGGATCAGTCCCTGGTGTCAGACAGGCAGGCAGTGTGACAAATCCGCAACAGTGCAAAGGTCAAGAGAGAGGTGCTGGCAAGGTCACACTGGGCATTGTCAACGAATATGTCATTGATGATATGTTTTCATACCATGTCACAAAGGGGCTGAATGTAGATGAGAAAGAAGAAATGGGATTTTCCAGTTGCACACACCCCAAGAATGGAAATTCCTGCCTGGGGTCAACATACTTTTAAACAATCTGCCAAATTCTCTACGATTCCCACCATGGGCAGGATGGAAAAAGGGTGGGGCCAGGGCTGGATCCTTGGGCTCAGGGTGTAGGGAAGGGTACTTGAGTTAACAGAGGGGAAGCCAGGAGAGATTGCATTGCAAATGATTTAGTTAAGAACAGGAGTTGCGGTGGACAGGGTTAAGCCACAGACAAGTCCAGAGAGAGGGAGGAGGGATTGTTTACCACGATAACAGCCATATCAATGTCATCTACAACTGAAAGGTATCAGTACAGACAGCACTGAGAGCAAGCTACAGCACAGAGTGTATTGAAATGCAAGAATACATTCAGCAAGATATTGATAATGAAGAGAGAACATAGCTATTTCGGGAATAGTAGAGAGGGGATAGTGGCTAGTACAGTGCTGGCAACAGACACATAACAGCTGAACATATTAAGACATGAGTGAAGTGGTGTGTGTGAGTACATCTGTGTGTATATCTGCTTATGGTTGTCTGTGTGTGAGACTCTGTCTATCTGTGTGTGTGTGTGTGTGTGTGTGTGTGTGTGTGTGTGTGTGTATCTTTGTGGGATACTCACACGACCCACAGGGCAGTGATTGTGGAGACGGAGAGGCTAACGGGCAGGATGAGCCAGGCTGTCATTCCAGGAGACAGGCAGATTCTGGCACGGTGAGAGACATGTGGACAGTCTCAGTCTGTCACTGCAAACACAACCGGGAGCAGGAGTTAGAGGGTCACATTGGAACCAGGAGCAAGAGAGACTGCAGCCCAGCACAAACACCCACCCCCAACAAACGCAGCCCTGGCCCTGGCCCCGCCCCCAACAAACGCAGCCCTGGCCCTGGCCCTGCCCCCGCCCCCAACAAACGCGGCCCCCCCCAGCCCCACCCCCAACAAACGCAGCCCCCCGGCCCTGCCCCCGCCCCCAACAAACGCGCCCCCCCAACAAAGGTGCCCCCGCCCCCAACAAACGTGGCCCCCCCCGGCCCCACCCCCAACAAACACGGCCCCCCGGCCCCGCCCCCAACAAACACAGCCCCCCGGCCCCAGTTCTGCCCCCGCCCCCAACAAACGCGGCCCCCCGGCCCCAGCTCCGCCCCCGCCCCCAACAAACACAGCCCCGGCCCCAGCTCCGCCCCCTCCCCCAACAAACGCAGCCCCGGCCCCAGCTCCGCCCCCGCCCCTGCCCCCAACTAACGCAGTCCCGGCACCGACCCCCACCCCCAACAGACACAGCCCCGGCCCCAGCTCCGCCCCCGCCCCTGCCCCCAACTAACGCAGCCCCGGCACCGACCCCCACCCCCAACAGACACAGCCCCGGCACCGACCCCACCCCCAACAGACACAGCCCCGGCACCGACCCACCCCCAACAGACATAGCCCCAACACCGACCCACTCCCAATAAACACAGCCCCAACACCGACCCACTCCCAATAAACACAGCCCCAACACTAACCCACTCCCAATAAACACAGCCCTGGCACCGACCCACTCCCAATAAACACAGCCCTGGCACCGACCCACCTCCAATAAACACAGCCCCAACACTAACCCACTCCCAATAAACACAGCCCTGGCACCGACCCACCTCCAACAAACACAGCCCCGGCACTAACCCATCTCCAACAAACACAGCCCCGGCACTAACCCACCTCCAATAAACACAGCCCCAACACTAACCCACTCCCAATAAACACAGCCCCGGCACTAACCCACCTCCAATAAACACAGCCCCAGCACTGTCCCATTAATAAATGTTACTCATTCTCTCCCTTTTTTCTGCTTGTGTTGACTTCTCCCTGCGCTCAGCTGCTGTTTTTACACAGATGGGATTTCGCTTCATTCAGCTCAGTCCCGTATCCAGAGTTCGGAAGAGCCTCAGTGAAATAGAAGTCCCTCTAACTCTCTCCCTCCTTCTATCTCTCTCTCTCTCTCTCCATCACTTACTGGTGTGGACCTTGCTCCGGGGACCCCCAGCCTCCGGGAAGTGTCAGCTACACATCAATTTCTGCAACTTCACTGCTCCAAAAGCGGCTTCGCTTCCCTTCCCTTCCCTTCTGCTGCAACTGCAGTCCGAGTGGGTCAGTGCGGCGCTAGAGGGCTCCTCTGAGACTGGCATAGACTGAGATAGGCAGAGTGAGAGACACTCAGAAAGAGAGAGTGAGAGAGAGACACTCAGAGAGGGAATAAGGGACACTCAGAGAGAGAGACACACTCAGAGAGAGAGAGCGAGAGACACTCAGAGGGAGTGAGAGAGAGAGACACTCAGAGAGGGAGTAAGGGACACAGATAGGGAGTGAGACACGCAGAGACAGAGACACTCAGAGAGGGAATGAGAAACACTCAGAAAGAGGGAGTGAGACACTCGGAGAGCGAGAGAGAGACACTTAGAGTGAGAGACACTCAAAGTGAGAGTGAAAGATACTCAGAGGGGGTGAGAGACAGAGAGAGAGAGGGAGTGAGATGCTCAGAGAGAAAGAGTGAGAGACAGAGAGAGACATACACACAAAGAGACAGAGGGACTCAGTGATAAAAACACAGACAGAAAAAGGTACACTCACAGAGACAGAGAGACACAGGTACCCTGACAGTGTAACAGACAGAGACAGATCAGAGGAACACACACAGAAAGAGAGAGAAAGACACACAGGTACACTGACAGGGGAAGGGACAGAGAGAGAGATTGAGACAGATGGACTAATAAGAGAAAAGACAAAGAGACAGTGAGGTACACTCACAGGGTAAGAGAGAGAGACAGACTGGTACAGGGATAAACTAACAAGAAGAGAGAGCTAAAATAACTGAAAAATTTAGACGGCCAAAGAGGGACAGGTACTGATAAAACAGACAGAGACTGGTAAACTTACAGGGAGGTCTGACTGACAGAGAGTGAGGTTGGGGATGGGGTGGGAGGGACAGGAGAAAAGGGCAGATGGAGAAATAAGCTGAGACTAGCTGGGAGACTGACAGAGAGACTGAGGAAGACAGGGAATGGGAAGGAGTGACAAAGAAGCTGATTCTGTAAAGAAACAGAGAGGGGTACACTGGAAAACTGAAGAGGCAGCAGTGACTGAGGAAGAGAGATCCAGGGACTGCAAGAGAATGACTGAGACAGAGAGACAGATAGAGAGACTGAGAAACTGAGATAGAAAGACAGATAGAGAGACTGAGACAGATAGAGAGAAACAGAGATAGATAGAGACATAAAGAGAGAGAGACAGATATATAGAGAGAGAGTGAGAGACTGAGACAAAGAAACAAATAGAAAGACTGAGACAGATAGAGAGATAGAGAACGATAGAGAGACAGATAGAGAGTAAGATATATAGACAGAGAAACAGAGCGACAGAGAGAGAGAGACTGAGATAGATAGGGAGACTGAGACTGAGAGAGACAGATAGAGAGAGACTGAGACAGAGAGATAGGGACACTGAGACACAGAGAGAGAGAGAGAGAGAGATAGGGACACTGAGACCGAGCGAGAGACAGACAGACAGAGACGGAGACTGAAAGAGTGATCTCAGACTCCACTTTCTGTATTTGAGGGAGGGTGGGGAGATCAGATTCAAATGAAATTGCACATTACCAGGGTATGAGCGCCAACCCAGGGAATGGGGACACCCGGGAGGGGGAGTCGCTCAGGGAGTGGGAGTGGGAGTGGGAGTGGGGACACTCCGGAGGGGGATTCACTCAGGGAGTGGGAGTGGGAGTGGGAGTGGGGACACCCGGGAGGGGGAGTCGCTCAGGGAGTGGGAGTGGGGACACTCGGGAGGGGGAGTCACTCAGGGAGTGGGAGTGGGGACACTCGGGAGGGGGAGTCACTCTGGGAGGGGGGAGTCACTCTGGGAGTGGGGACACTTGGGAGGGGGAGTCACTCTGGGAGGGGGAAGTCACTCTGGGAATGGGGACACTTGGGAGGGGGAGTCACTCAGGGATTGGGAGTAGGGACACTCAAGAGGGGGAGTCACTCAGAGAGTGGGAGTGGGGACACTCGGGAGGGGGAGTCACTCTGGGAGGGGGGAGTCACTCTGGGAGTGGGGACACTCAGGAGGGGGAGTCACTCAGGGATTGGGAGTGGGGACACTCGGGAGGGGGACTCACTCAGGGAGTGGGAGTGGGAGTGGGGACACTCAGGAGGGGGACTCACTCAGGGAGTGGGAGTGGGGACACTCGGGAGGGGGACACTCGGGAGGGGGACTCACTCAGGGAGTGGGAGTGGGGACACTCGGGAGGGGGACTCACTCAGGGAGTGGGAGTGGGAAAACTCGGGAGGGGGACACACTGGGGAGGGGGACTTACTCAGGGAGTGGGAGTGGGGACACTCAGGAGGGGGACTCATTCAGGGAGTGGGAGTGGGGACACTCGGGAGGGGAGTCACTCAGGGAGTGGGGGGGACACTTGGGAGGGGAGTCACTCAGGGAGTGGGAGTGGGAACACTTGGGAGGGGAGTCACTCAAGGAGTGGGAATGGGGACACTCGAGAGGGGACTCACTCAGAGAGTGGGAGTGGGGACGCTCAGGAGGGGACTCACTCAGGGAGTGGGAGTAGGGACACTCGGGAGGGGGAGTCACTCAGTAAGTGGGAGTAAGGACACTCAGGAAGTGGAGGGGACACACTATCATCACTTGTGACGAAGTGCTGTAGTTGACACCTCTCACTCCAGACGGCCAGAGCTCAGGCTGACTCCTCTGGGCAGCACTGAGGGAGTGCTGGATCATCAGAGGTTGAATAAAATATTAAACTGACCCCCCACCCAGGTTAGGAGACTGGCCATGCTAAATTGCCCCTTAGTGTCAGGGGAATTAGCAGAGTAAATACGTGGGGTTACAGAAATAGGGCCTAGCTAGGATTGTAGTTGGTGCAGATTTGATAGGCTGAATAGCCTCCCTCTGCACTGTAGAGATTCTATGATTCTAACCTGCTCATCTTAGAAGTGTGGGAGGAAACTGGAGCACCCAGAGAAAACCCACGCAAACATAGGGAGAATGTGCAGACTCCACACAGACAGTGACCTGAGGCTAGAATCAAACAGAGGTGCCGGCGCTGTGAGGCAGCAACACTAACCACTGTGCTTCATTTTACCAGTAAAGCATTTTGCAATGTCCTGAGGTTGTGAAAAGCACCATATAAATGCAAAGTCTTCGCAGCTAAAGCTGCCCTACTTCAACTGATCCACCCAGAGAGAGATTTTGAACTACCTCCATCACTGCAAAAATTGTTCAGATGGTTTTTCTTTCCCTTGGAGTTTGTTGAACTGTTGAACATCAATGTGTGAAGAATCTCTGATATCAGTCACAAAATTACCCCTGACTAGTTTGAGCCTGTGGCGCACCCGGGTAATGAACAACATCTCCATTTCTTTAATTATGGTTTATCTCTTAGAAATGATCATCTCCCAGACGCCACTTCCCAAACTAAAATAAATCAACATCTCTTATGAACCCCGTATATTAGCCAGAAGTGAAGCTGAGATTATATTTCTCACTGAAACGCAGGGGTGCAATTAGCTGAGATTTCATTTTTCAAGTTTGCTGATGATACCACTGTAGCGGGTCAGATCTCATGCAATGACAAGGTGGAGTACAGGAAAGACAATCTCGTGAAATGATCTTGTGTCACGACAATAACCTCTCCCTCGATGTCAGTAAAAGAAAGGAGATAGTCATTGACTTCAGGAAGTGACGTGGAGGACATGCCCCTTTTTACATCAACGGAAGCAAAGTGGAAATGGTTGAGAGCTTCAAGTTTCTAGGTGGCCAGATCACCAACAACCTGTCCTGGTACCCCCACGCTAGTTAAGAAATCCCACTAATGCCTCTATTTTCCCAGAAGCCGAAGTACATTTGGCAAGTCTGCTAAGATTCTCAACAATTTTTACAGGTGCACCCAAGAAAGTAACCTTTCCGGTTGTATCTGCTTGGTATAGCACCTGCTCTGATCAAGTCCGCAACAAACTACGAAGGGTTGTGAACGTAGCCCAGTCTATCAAGCAAACCAGCCTCCCATCCTGTGACTCTTTCTACACTTCCCAGTGCCTTGGAAAAGCAGCCAGCATAATCAAAGATCCCATGCACCCCGGACATTCTCTCTTCCACCTCCTTCCATCAGGAAAGAGATACAGAAGTTTGAAGTCATGTACCAACCAACTCAAGAACAGCTTCTTCCCTGCTGCCATCAGACTTTTGAATGGATCTACCTCACATTACCTCTTCCTCTGCATCCTAGCTATGACTGTAACACTACATTCTGCACCCTCTTCTTTCCTTCTCCCCTATGTATTCTTTGAACGGTATGTTTTGCCTGTATAGCATGTAAGCATGTAAGAAACAATACTTTTCAATGTATCCCAATTCATGTGACAATAACAAATCAATTCAAATCAAATCTAATCAATCATATGGCTAGTTTTGACTCTTTAATTGGGTAACATGACTCTATTTAGAAGCTGGCGATCTGTGTCAGGACAGTGGGAGATGCTGGGTAAACATGAAAGGATATTCCAGTGGTGAGTGGGACAAGAGACTCATATGGAGCATAAATATTGACATGTCCATTTTGGTAGCACCCTCAACTCAGAAGCCCCACTCCAGGGATTTCAGCTCAGAATGACAGTGTTGACACTCCAGCGTCTAGCACGAGAATGCTACACTGTAGGTGAGGCCAGGTCATGGCATGGTGGCACAGTTTAGAGGTGGCACAGTGGAATAGTGGTTAGCACTGCTGTCTCACAGCGCCAGGGATCCGGGTTCAATTCCTGGCTTGGGTGACTATCTGCATGGAGTCTGCACACTCTCCCCTTGTCTGCGTGGGTTTCCTTTGGGTGCTCCGGTTTCATCCGAAAGACATGCTGGTTAGATGCACTGGCCATGTTAAATTCTCTCTGTCTACCCAAATAGGCTCTAGAGTATGGCGACTAGGAGATTTTCATAGTAACTTCATTACAGTGTTATTGTAAGCCTACTTGGACACTAAAAATCAATCTTTAAAACTTTAGGTCTCAGATTAGATAAAAATTAGATGGAAGTAATCCATAGATGGGTCTAAATAATTCAGTGTGGGAAATAAACCAGTTTCAAAGTTTGGAATGGGAATAGCAAAGGAGAGGAAAAGAATTGACTGAGCATATCCTGTAAAGTGTGGAATGTACTAGGGGGGCGCAGGGGCAGGGGTTGACAGAAAGAAATGCCTCATGCCATCCAGGAATGACAGAACACGTGGTAACCACCTGTACAAACACAAACCATTTGTTTCCAAGACAGTGTGTAAACAATCTTTCTACCCAAAGGCAATCCCATGCTGGAATAAATGAATAAACCGTAGAACATAGAATCCCTATAGTGCCAAAGGAGGCCATTCAGCCTATGAAGTCTGCACCAACTCTCCAAAACAGCATCCCACCCAGGAGCTTACCCCTGACCTATGCTCCAACTCCATGCATTTACCATACATAACACCAAATCTGCACGTCTTTGGACACTAAGGGACAAAGGGGCATAGCCAATCCCTCTTAACTATACATCTTTGGACACTAAGGGGCAATTTAGCATGACCAGGCCCCCTAACCTGCATATTTTTGGACACTCAGGGGCAATTTAGTATGGCCAATCCACCTAACCTGCACACCTTTGGACACTAAGAGCAATTTACCATGGCCAATCCAGCAAACCTGCAGACCTTTAGACTATGGGAGGGAACTGGAACACGCAAAGGAAACCCACGCAGTTTAAGGGAGAACGTGTCTCCACACAGTCACCTGAGGCCATGATTGAACCCAAGAACAGCTTCTTCCCTGAGGAAATAGTGACAGTCCCATCACTTGAACTCTCCAAGACCACGGTAGCACAGTAGTTAGCACTGCTGCTTCACAGCTCCAGGGACCCGAGTTCAATTCCTGGCTCGGGTCACTGTCTGTGTGGAGTTTGCACATTCTCCTTGTATCTGTGTGGGTTTCCTCCGGGTACTCTGGTTTCCTTCCACAGTCCAAAGATGTGCAGGGTTAGGTTGATTGGCCATGCTAAGAAATTGCCACTTAGTGTCCAGGGATGCAAAGATTAGTGGGTATAATATGTAGGGATATGGAGGTAGGGCCTGGGTGGGATTATGTTCGGTGCAGACTCAATGGGCCGAAGGGCCTCTTTCTGCACTGTAGGGTTCTATGAGCTATAAGATCCACCTTTACATTATTTCCATTTAAAATTTTTCACCATCAAATGACCATCTTGGCTGCTCATGCCCAGTTTAGCTAGTGCTACCCATATAAACGTTGGCAGGATATGGATACCAGTCTGTGATACCAACACAAGTAAAACAGTTCAAATCCCACTACAGCAGATGTTTAAATTTGAATTCAATAAAAATCTGGAATTAAAAGTCTAGTGATGACCATGAAACCATTATCAATTGTCCTAAAAACCCATCTGGTTCACTAATGTCCCTTTAGGGAAGAACATAAGAACATAAGAAATAGGAGCAGGAGTAGGCCATCTAGGCCTTCGAGCCTGCCCCGCCATTCAATAAGATCATGGCTGATCTGTCGTGGCTCAGTTCCACTTTCCCGCCCTCTCCCCATAACCCTTAATCCCCTTGTCTATCAAAAACCTATCAACCCGCGTCTTAAATATTTTTAGCGAGGCAGCCTCCACCACTTCAACGGGCAGAGAATTCCAGAGATTCACCACCCTTTGAGTGAAGAAGTTCCTCCTCAATTCCGTTCTAAACCGCCCCCCCCCTTTATCTTGAAGGAAATCTGCCGTCCTTACCTGGACTGGCCTATATGTGACTCGAGAGCCACAGCAATGTGGTTGACTCTTAAATGCCCTCTGAAATGGCTGAGTGAGATTCAAAAGCAATTAGGGATGGGCAACAAATGCTGGCCCAGCCTACGATACTCACATCCCATGAACGAATTAAAAAAAAGGCTTGTTTAATATAGTGAAACATCGCAAGGTAGCTCGCAGGAAAGTTATCAAACAAAAACTTGACAACAAGTCAACATGTGCTCGAGGTGGCCAAGTCTGGTCAAAGTGGTGGCATCTGAGGAGTGTACTTTGGAGGAAGGAGAGTTGGTAAATGGGGAGGAGTAATTCCAGAGCTTAGGGTCTAACGGCTGAAGGCACAGCCACAACAGAAGAGTGCCGAGTTCTGGGAGGGTGGTAGGGCGGAAAAGGTTAGGGATAGAAATAGAGGGGGGTGTTCCACACACAGACACTTGGATCACCACTGTGTGGGTGTTGCACAATAGCTTACAGCTTGGGATACCAGCAGTCCAGACTCCTATTGTAACCCAATTAATGTGTTGATCTACTGAACTAGTCATCATCTTCTGATAGCACCACTATTGTTTTAAGTAGATGGTCAGTTTTTAGACTGATTAACCATAACCGAACGTAGGTGCTAGATTGACATAACTTGATGCTGATGATAGTCAAAAATGATTGATTGGGCAAGTATCTTAGCTGGGGGTGGATTCAGTGGATATCAGGCAACGCTCAGTGCTGACACCCTCCCCTGTGAGTTCAGGGATGATATGAGCAATCCTTCATTCCAGAAAGATCCCCCATTCTCCGGAGGGAGTGCTGCGCTGTGGGGTGGAGTGTCTGTCCAATGAGGTGTTAAACGGAGCCCCAGGTGCGAGGAAGAATCTTGCCACAATATTTTGAAGCGGAGCAGGGAATTTCTCCCAGGCAATAATTATTCCCTCATCCAGCAAAATATCCAGTCAATGTGTTTGTGGGATCTTGCTGTGCACAACATAGAAACTGCTTTGGGAAGAACCTCTCATTACAGATGCATCATAGAAAGCATTCTTTCTGATGTGTTATCGCTTGGTATGGCTCCTGCTCTGTCCAAGACTGCAAAAAATACAAAGTGTTATGAACGTAACCCAGTCTATCACTCAAACCAGCCTCCAATCCATTGACTCTGTCCACACTTCCCGCTGCCCTGGAAAAACAGCCAGTATAATCAAGGACCCCACGCATCCTGGACATGCTGTCTTTCACCTTCCATAGAGAAAATGATACAAAAGTCTGAGGTCATGCACCAACTGACTCAAGAACAGCTTCTTCCCTGCTGCCATCAGACTTTTGAATTGACCTACCTCGCATTAAGTCAATCTTTCTCTGCACCCTAGCTGTGACTGTAACACTACATTTTGCACCCTTGCCTTTCCTTCTCTATGAACAGTATGCTTTGTCTGTATAGCGCAAGAAACAATACTTTTCACTGTACGCTAATACATGTAACAACAATAAATCAAATGAAATCATTTTTGAAAAATGTCAGGGAGGAAGCAACTCTCATAGAATCATAGAGTTGTACAGCACAGGAAGGCCCTTTGGCCCATCAAGTCAGCACTAACAATAGCTACCACCAAAGTCAATACCACTATAACTACCACTAAACTAATCCCATTTTCCAGCACTTGTCCTATATCCTTGGATGTTACAATGTTTCAAGTGCTCATCCAAATACCTTTTAAAGGTCGTAAGGTTTCTGGCCTCTATTACTTTCCCAGTTAGCGCATTCCACATTCCCACCACCCTCTGAGTGAATTTTTCTTTCAAATCCCCTCTGAATCTTCATTTATGGGATGTGGGCGTCATTGGCAGAGCAGCATCTATTGCCCATCCCTGACTGCCCTCCATTTCAGAGGGCAGCTGAGAGTCAACCACAGTGCTGTGGTTCTGGAATCCCATGTAGGCCAGACCAGATAAGGATGGCAGACTTCTTTCCCTAAAGGCTATTAGTAAATCTGATGGATGCTTACTACAATCCACAATGGTTTCATGGTCATCATTAGACTTTTAATTTCAATTTTTTTTATTGAATTCAAATTCCACCATCTGCCATGCTGGGATTGGAACCCAGGTCCCCAAAACATTACCCTGGCTCTCTAGTTTATTAGTCCAGTGACAATACTACCATGCCAGTGCTGCCCTCTAATCTCTTGCCCCTTATGCTAAACCTATGCCCCCTCGTTATTGACCCCCCAACCAAGGGGAACAGCTTCTCCCTACTCACCCTGCCCATAGCCCTCATAATCTTATATACCTCAATCAGTCCCCCCTCATCCTTCTCTGCTCTGAAGAAATCAACCCTAGTCTATCCAGTCTCTCCTTATAGCTAGCTCAAATGCTCTCCTCAGAAATGATAAGACTTGTGAGGGAGGACAGTGACTGGGTTTAATATCTCATCTAGAATATGGCTCCTCTGGCAATGCTGCACTCTCTTAGTATTGCACTGGAGTGTGTACCTTCATTATGTGCTCCAGTCCCTGCCGTGATTTGATTTGATTTATTATTGTCACATGTATTAGCATACAATGAAAAGTATTGTTTCCTGTATGCTATACAGACAAAACATACCATTCATAAAGAAGGAACGAAGAGAGTGCAGAGTGTAGTGTTATAGTCATAGCTAGGGTGTAGCAAAAGATTAACTTAATGCAAGATAGGTCTATTCAAAAGTCTGATGGCAGCAGGAAAGTAGTTATTCTAGAGTTGACTGGTACGTAAACTCAGATTTTTGTATCTTTTTCCTGGCGGAAGAAGTGGAAGAGAGAATGTCCAGGGTACATGTGGTCCTTAATTACGCTGGCTGCTTTTCCAAAGCAGCAGAAAGTGTAGAGAGAGGCAGTTTGAGTGACGTCAAAAACCATTTGTAGTTTCTTGCAGTCTTGGGCAGAGCAGGAGGCATACCATACCATACCATAACAAGCTGTGATACAACCAGAAAGAATGCTTTGAATGGTGCATCTGTAAAAGTTGGTGAAAGTCGCAGCTGATATGCCAAATTTCCTTAGTCTTCGTTGGTGGGCTTTCTTAATTATAGTGTCGGCATGGCGGAACCAAGACACCTAAAAACTTGAAGCTGTTGTCCATTTCTACTTCAACCCCCTTTATATAGACAGGGGCACGTTCTCCACTACGCTTCCTGAAGTCAATGACAATCTCTTTCATTTTGCGGGACTCGAACCTACCACTACTCTGATTCAGGTGGGTGCATGCTGATACTGAGCTATCCTAACACCTTCCGTGGAAGTGACTGGAAAATTGGGAATATTTTATTTTGCCAGGCACACCATTAGGAATGATGTTTAGGGATCATTTCAGCAAAATGTTGCATTGTGTGTGGAATTGTGCACCGCTCTGTCACATCTGGGTGTGGTCTTCCTGATTTTCTACTGTAAGATCCGGGTGGGATTTTCCAGTAGCGCGTGCCCCAAGACTAGAAATTCCCATCCAAGGTCAACGGATCTTTAAATGATCCGCCAAATTTTTTTTCCTGCCGGCTACGATTCCTAGAAGATTCATCCTGGAATATCACAGTCAGGATGCAAGAGCTGGGGTGGGATCATGTGGAAAATCCTGGCTGGTAAGATTTCATGTGGGTGTGTAGCTTTGGAAAAATGACCCCAGTGCAAATGCCAGAAGTAACACCTACCACAAACAATCCATCACGCAAACCAGCCTCCCATCCATTGACTCTGTCTACACTCCCCGCTGCCTCAGCAAAGCAGCCAGCATAATCAAGGATCCCACGCACCCCGGACATTCTCTCTTCTACCTTCTTCCATTAGGGAAAAAGATATAAAAGTCTGAGGTCATGTACGAACCAACTCAAGAACATTTTCTTCCCTGCTGCTGTCAGATTTTTGAATGGGCGTATCTCGCATTAAGTTGATCTTTCTCTACACCCTAGCTCTGACAATAAGATTACATTCTGCACCCTCTCCTTTCCTTCTCTATGTACGGTGTGCATTGTCTGTATAGCGTGAAAGAAACAATACTTTTCTCTGTATACTAACATATGTGACAATAATAAATCATGTCAAATCAAATCAATGCCACAGGAGGTCAGCTAGTCCACTTTTTTTCTCTCAAGTGAAGCAAATAAACAGAAATTGATCCCAGATCCGGCGTTCCCGAGATCAAAGATCACATGGAAAGAGGAACGTCAGGTATTGGCTGAAGGATAGGATAAGGTGAAGAGGTCAGAGGGCAGATTTACTGAGTGTGCAGCAAAGGTGAGAAGGCTCCAGGCAGCGTGGGCAGGGCATGGGTCAGGTTCCTCACTGCCAGCCTGGGTCTGGCAACCACTCGGTGATGCCAGCTTAAACTCCTGAAATAGTTGGACGTAAATGGAAGGCCCCAGCTTGGGGACACCTGGGCATCGAGTCTGATTCGTCATGGAGAATCACAACAGCGTCAGTCACTGACCAGATCCCTGTTTTCATGTTTCGATTCTGATTTGCAAATGGATGAATAGCAGCAATTGTTTCCTCAACAGAACATTCATCTGTTCACTGATTCATTATGTTTGACTGGAATACAGGGTGGTGGGGGGGCAGTGATGGGATGCTGTAATCTGGGGTTAAACGGGGTGGTGCCGTAATCTGGGGTTAAGGGGGGGTAGTGCTATAATGTGGGGTTAAGGGGGTGGTGCTAAAATCTGGGGTTAAGGAGTGAGGTGCTGTAATTTGGGGTTAATAAGAACATAAGAACATAAGAAATAGGAGCAGGAGTAGGCCATCTAGCCCTTCGAGCCTGCCCCGCCATTCAATAAGATCATGGCTGATCTGTCGTGGCTCAGTTCCACATTCCCGCCCTCTCCCCATAACCCTTAATCCCCTCTCTTATCAAAAACCCATCAACCCACGTCTTAAAAATATTTAGCGAGGCAGCCTCCACCACTTCAACGGGCAGAGAATTCCAGAGATTCACCACCCTTTGAGTGAAGAAGTTCCTCCTCAACTCCGTTCTAAACCGCCCCCCCTTTATCTTGAGGCTGTGCCCCCTAATCCTACTGTCCTTTCTGAGCGGGAAGAGTCTCTCCACCTCTATCCTATCCATCCCATTCATCATCTTATACGTCTCAATGAGATCTCCCCTCATTCTTCTAAACTCTAACGAGTACAAGCCTAATTTATTCAGCCTCTCCTCATAGCTCAACCCCCTCAACTCCGGCATCAGCCTAGTAAACCTCCTCTGCACTCCCTCCAAGGCCAAAATATCCTTGCGTAAGTACGGCGCCCAAAACTGCACACAGTACTCCAGCTGCGGCCTCACCAATGCCCTATACAGCCGCAGCAAGACCTCCCTACTTTTATATTCAATCCCCCTCGCTATGAAGGCCAGCATCCCATTCGCCTTCCTGACCACCTGCTGCACCTGCAAGCTGGGTTTTTGTGACTCATGCACAAGGACCCCGAGGTCCCTCTGCACCGTCGCCTGCTGCAGTTTTTCGCCACTTAAGTAATAACCCTTCCTACCATTATTCCTATTATTAAGGAGTGAGGTGTTGTAGTAAGCAGAAGATGCTATAATTTAGGGTTAAGGGAGGAGTTGCTGTAATTTCGGGTTAAGGAATGAGGTGTCGTAATCAGGGGTTAAGGACTGAGGTGCTGTAATTTGGGGTTAAGGGGGAGGTTCTGTAACTTGGGGTTAACGGCAAAGGTGCTGCCAGTGGAGGGGGGTGGTGGATTTGCTGCAATCTGGGGCTTAAGGGGTGTGAGGGCTGATGGCAAGGTGGGGATGGGCGGTGTGGGGCAGGGAGCATTGGCGCATCTGGTTGATTAGGCTGTGCTGTGTGTGTATGTGTGCACACACTTGCGTGTGTGTGTGTGTGGGAGGGGGGGGGGAGGATGGGTGCAGAAGAGTAAATCTAATCCAGATAAAAATTCCTGAAATGAAATGAAGACAGTGTGTAATTGAGATGATTAAATCATCTTTTTATTGTCATTGTGAGATGCAATATCGCAAATTCACCTGAGTTTATTCTGAACGGCTAAATATGATCACGATTCAAACACTTGCACATCAACATTAAAATTGTCACTGGTAATACTTGCAATTTTGCTTCTGGAGGGAGCTTTGAAAAATGAGTTAGTGATTGAGCCGTTGGAGACAATAAAAAATCAAGGTGAGGGGGTGCAGAAGTGGGGAGAGCGGAGATTGAGGGAGACAGTAAAGCGTGCAAGAAACAATATTTTCACTGTATCCCAATATATGTGATAATAATAAAGTAAATCAAATCAGAAGGAAGACATTCAACTTATCGAGCCTGCACCGACAACAATCCCACCCAGACCCTATCTCTGTAGCCCCACATAGTTACCCTGCTAAGCCCCCTGACACAAAGGGGCAATTTATCATGGCCAATCAAATTAGCCTACTCCCTGGCACAGTGGTTAGCACTGCTGCTTCACAGCGCCAGGGATCCGGGTTCGATTCCCGGCTTGGATCACTGCCTGTGCAGAGCCTGCACGTTCTCCCTGTATCTGCGTGGGTTTCCTCCAGGTGCTCCGGTTTCCTCTCACAGTCTGAAAGACATGCTGGTTAGATGCATTGGCCGTGCTAAATTCTCCCTCAGTGTACAAGAACAGGAGCCGGAGTGTGGCAACTGGGGGCTTTTCACAGTAACTTCATTTCAGTGTCAATGTAAGCCTACTTGTGACAATGATAAATAAACATTAAAAAAAAGAGGGATGCAACAGGGGAGTGGGGAGACAGAGAGAGTGAGACAGCTGGAGGGGACAGAGAGGGATGGGGGGGAGGATTTCACTGGTGTACTGGTTTTTGTAAAGTTGACAACAGGTGAAAGGATTCCAGCTGAAAAACTAACTCAAAACCTATGGAGATGTTGCTGGAATTCTGCTGAATCCAGAAGATTTGGCAATTAATTGGTTGCTCCCGATAGAATCCAGCTGAGGCCAGTTCAAACTTTGTTCCTATCAGTTCCAGCCAGATAGATCTTCAACTGGTCCTGAAGTGGCTTTCTCTTGTTCCTCTTTGGCCCAAGCAATTCTGCTTACAATTGCCGTGTTTCCATTCATTTCCACAGAGGTGCTCTGCTTTCCAGCGGTTTACTAAAACAAGTACACCAGTGAAATTCTCTCTTCCATCCCTCTCTGTCCCCTTCAGCTGTCTCTCTCTCTCTGTCTCCCCACTCCCCCGTTGCATCTCTCTATTTTTTTAAGTCTATTTATCATTGTCACAAGTAGGCTTACATTAACACTGCAATGAAGTTACTGTGAAAATACCTAAGTCACCATACTTTGGCACCTGTTCAGGTACACTCAGGGAGAATTTAGCATAGCCAATGCACCTAACCAGCATATCTTTGGACACTAAGAGGCAAGAGATGAGGATTATACTAAGCTTATAGAACAGGTCAGTAATTTGTGAGAGGTTACTAGGGAGGACGGAAGGGCACCATCAGGACCGATAGTAACTCTATGTTTGGCCAAAGATTTTAACGACATTGTGGCCATGGACCTTAAAATCTGGGATACAGCAAACAATATATTCATTTTTCACTTTGTAGTTTTAGCCACCAGATTTAATCAATCAACCACTGTCCATAATAAAGAAAAGAGTAATCCTGGACCAGATCATGGAAAAATGGATAGGAACAGGAATAGGGCCATCGGCAAAGTTCCTTACAGACAATGGCGGGGTGAGGGAGGGAGGGGAATTTGCTAATGATGAGTTTGGGAATATGTGCGAAAACATGAATGTCATAGTCGTGAAAATGGCTGCAGGAAGCCCATTTAGTAATGGGGTGTGTGAGAGGAACCATGCAGTAATAGATGACATGCTCTGGAAAATTTTGATGTCCACTCAACTGCTGAAGAGGCAGTGCTCCAAAAGCTCATGATTCCAAATAAACCTGTTGGACTTTAATCTGGTGTTATGAAACTTCTTACGATTTGGTGTATCTGCCAAACTTTTTCAGTAAGTTAAATTCAGCCGCAGCATGTGTAGTACATGCAAAGAATTTGTTGCAGATGGTTAGGGGCTAGAGTCCGTTATCAATTAGTATTTGTAGAAATCCTAAAATTCTGTCCATTTTGACCAGCTTCCAGCTTAGGGAGGGACTACAATTAGTTCTGTCTTAGCTAAGCATTTAAATGCATATAAATATGCATTTCTGGAAGCAGAAGCTTCTGAAAGAATTTGCAAAGATTTAAAGCACAACGTAGAGCCATCAAGCACTGTTTTCCAGCAAGGAGACATAGTATACTGTACGAGAGAGAATGTTAATGAATGGAAAGGCCCAGGGAAAGAATAGGCATAGTTGGCAAACATGTTTTAAGAGCATAAGAAATAGGAGCAGGAGTAGGCCATCTGGCCCTTCGAGCCTGCCCTGCCATTCAATAAGATCATGGCTGATCTGTCGTGGCTCATTTCCACATTCCCGCCCTCTCCCCATAACCCTTAATCCCCTCGCTTATCAAAAACCCATCAACCCGCGTCTTAAAAATATTTAGCGAGGTAGCCTCCACCACTTCAACGGGCAGAGAATTCCAGAGATTCACCACCCTTTGAGTGAAGAAGTTCCTCCTCAACTCCGTTCTAAACCGCCCCCCTTTTATCTTGAGGCTGTGCCCCCTAAACCTAATGTTTTGCCACATGGTAATCAGACTGTTAGGGTCATCAAGGATAATGGGTACAGATTACAAGCTTGTGAATTTATAAAGAGTAGACAAACATGATGAGGAACCCAGGGTCATTAGTACTCGCATTTTACAGAACTATGAGGACCAGTTAGCTGAAATAGACAGGGCACCTGTAGAGGAACACAATACTTCTGATAAACTTGAACAGACCATTTTTCCAAAAGGATAACTGCCAAAAGTTGGTACAAAAGTGACATACTTGCCTGAAGGGTTCAGTCAATGGAAGGATGTAACTGTCATTAGTACAGTAGGGCAGGCCACTATGAAGTATAAACACTGGTTAAACGTACAGAGTACAGGGGAGGGCCATCAGGACCACGGATTGGGAACACGAAATTCAAAAATGGAGTGCTCAGAAACAAGGTGTCAGTTCAGAAAATAAGTCCAATTTGATCACAGGGAGAGATTGAGAACTATTGAAAAAACATCCCACAACAGGAGGGAAAGATCAAGCAGTGGTTGTCCAGAACAAGTTATCAGACAGGATAGGGGGCGTAGATTGACACGGTCTCGGAATAGGGGTAAGACTACGAATGCTACTAGGAGTAGAAGCCTACATGCTCGTAAAACTCCAATAAATTAGATGAAAAAGTTATAAAACATGCCAAACTGCATAGTTGGAGGGAACTTGGGGTATACACGAAGGTACCAGATAGGGGACAAAGAGCACTATCTGACAAATGGATTTGCACAGAAAAGGTGCTTCTTGATGGAGTTTATAGGCAAAGGCCAGGCTTGTGGTAGGGGGATTTGAAGAAAATTTAGACCAGGACATTTAGGGTGGATTCACCTACTGCAGGAAAGGTTATTTTAAAGATCTTCCTGGCTTTGTTAGCCCCAGGCATGGGAATGAAAATCTATTGATATAAAAGCTGCCTTTTTACAGGAGCATCAGCTTCAGGGAGACATTTTTTTCTGTCCTCCGAAAGAGACTGATAACACAGAAAGGGTACTTTGGAAGTTAAATAAAAGTGTGTATGGGCTAAATGATGCATCTAGAGTTTGGTATTTTTTAGTAAGGTTTTATTAAAACTAGGTTACTGCCAATTGAAGGCAGAACCTGCGATGTTTATTGGCACTATGAAGGAAATCTTTCTGATATTTTTATGCTGCACATCAATGATTTATAGTGTGGCAGTCATGATTTTGAAGCTATTGTAGTTTCTGGGCTGTGGAAGGAATTCAGGGTTAGAATTCAGGGTTGGAAGTCAGGCTTCAGAAGCTTTCAAATATATTGGGCTGGAAATGGGACAGACTGAGTCTTTACCTCAGCAATCCTATTTGGAGAGTATCAGCACAATAGCAATTAGTTGTGGAATGGCTTCATAAAAGGACACGGTGGTTTCTAAGATGGAAAAAAAGAGGCACTCCAAAGTTTGATTGGGCAACTGAATTGGCTAAGTAGATAGGATGGACCGGATGCTAGTTTTGATGTCCTAGAGTTGTGTACAAAAGTGAATGACCTACAGTGGAGGCCATAATGAGAGTAAGCAAAACATTGACCAAACTAAGAATGCAGGAGTGTTTTGAGGTTCCTGTTTTTGGGTGATCTCAGGCATCTGAAACTTGTAGTTTATAGTGCTGCATCCTATGCCAATGTGTGATGGGTTTTCAAGCACAAAAGGTTTTATAATATTTCTTTTGGAGGGGAAAATGGAAAATATTGCCCCCTTAATGGGAGAAAAAATGAGAAGCATGGTTAAAAAGTATAATGGGTACAACGCCAAGATACTAAGCCTTGTAGATACAGTGCCTTATATATATCCCAGAAATTGTAGGGTTAGGGAATTCGGGTAAAATACCCATTGGGCGACACTGTAGCACAGTGGTTAGCACTGCTGCTTCATAGCTCCAGGGACCTGGGTTCAATTCCCAGCTTGGGTCAACTGTCTGTGTGGAGTTTGCACATTCTCCTCGTGTCTGTGTGGGTTTCCTCTGGGTGCTCCAGTTTTCTCTCACAGTCCAAAGATATGCAGGTTAGGTTGATTGGCCATGCTAAAATTGTCCCTTAGTGTCCTGAGATGCGTAGGTTAGAGGGATTAGCAGGTAAATATGTAGAGATATGGGGTAGGGCCTGGGTGGGATTGTGGTTGGTGCAGACTCAATGGGCTGAATGGCCTCTTCCTGTACTGTAGGGTTTCTATGAGTTCTACTCTTCTTCTATGAGTGTTACATTGACAATAAATCCCTGTGGGAAAATAGCATTCCACAAAAAGCAAAAGTGAGAATTTGAGTATTGTCATAGCCAGTTTAAAGCAGATGCTGGACAAAGTGGAAAGAAATATTAAACATTAAATTGGTGGATAATAGCTATCAATTACAGTTCGGGTCTAGTTTGAAGAAACTTTTGGACATTATTAAGGAAGGGCTTATCTTTCTGTTTTTGTTCTTCAAGAAATGTGTTTTTATAAAAAGGAAGAGGAAATAGAGCATGTTTTGTTTTTTCTGTGGAAACAACAGTGATCAAAATATCTTTTCTCCAAGGAAGGGGAGATAGTTAGGAATGGGTTAACAGACCTTCCAACTAAGTCCTAATTTGATGTCAATTATCCAATAGAAGTCACTAATATATAAAGGGGCCACAGGTGGCATTAGAGGTTGGTGAAGAATCATGTGTGGAGTTGCATCAAAGAAATAAAGCATTCTTCCTGGTTGTATCACAGCTTGGTATGTCTCCTGCTCTGTCCTAGACCACAAGAAACTACAAATGGTCATGAACGAAGCCTAGTCCACCACTCAAACTAGTCTCTCATCCATTGACACGATCTACACTTCCCACTGTCTTGGGAAACCAGCCAAATTTAGGACCCCATATATCCCAGACGTTTTCTTTTCTACCTTCTTCCATCGGGAAAATAATACAAAAGTCTGAGGTCACGTGCCAACCGACTCAAGAACAGCTTCTTCCCTGATGCCATCAAACTTTTGAATGGACCTACCTTGTATTAAATTGATCTTTCGCTACACCCTAGCTATGATCTGCACTCTCTCATTATGTTCTCTATGAACGGTATGCCTTGTCTGTATAGTGTGCAAGAAATAACATTTCACTGTATGTTAATACATGTGACAAATCAAAAGATTCTATAGGCACAATTCTCCAACCTTCATGTTATCTCATTAATACTGTTGTAATATGTTAATGCTGTTGCTCAAAGGCAGCAGCTAAAATTAATAGATAGGTCACCAGATAGGGTGGCACAGTGATTAGCACTACTGCCTCACAGTGTCAGGGACCCAGCCTTAATTCTGATCTTGGGTCACTGACTGTGTGGAGTTTGCACGTTCTCCCTGTGTCTGCATGGGTTTCCTCTGGGTGCTCTGGTTTCCTCCCACAGTCCAAAGATGCATAGATTAGGTAGATTGGCCATCCTAAATTGCCCCTTAGTATCCAAAAATGCATAGGTTAGATGGGTTAGCCATGGTGAACGTACGGGATAGGGTGATGGAGAGGGCCTGGGTAATTCTCTGTCAGAGAGCTGATGCAGACTCGAAGGGCCAAATGGCCTCCTCCTGCACTCTCAGGATTCTATGAAGAATGGCATAACTGACAAATGCTCCTGATGTTTATCCCTATATACAGACATGATAAAGGGAGAAATTACAACTGTTGAAATCTGAAAGGGTAGATTTCAGAAATGGTGATGGAATATCGAGCATAGGGATAAGACTTTCAAAGGCTGATGGAGTAGGGAGGTTGGGTGTGCATGCAGTTTGGTACCTCAGGTTGACATGCTAGTTTCCTGGCACCAACCTACACTCCAGCCTTTTTTGAGAAGGCCGGGTTATGAGTGCAGCACCCGCTGTTCTGAATTTGGGCAACCGGCACACCTTCTGGCTACCTCACCAGGAAACCAATGCCAGTTGACCACTCCGATAATGTTGCAAAGCCCTAACCTGGATTCGGTCCCAACATCAGAATCCCAAACCAGGGTGTACTCAAACAGGATGCGTGATGACGATGCTCTCAACAAGTAATTAGCTCTGAAAACCTGAGCAGAAATTAATGTTTTATGACTTTTGATCACTAGTGTCGATTCAGGTCAACAAACATTCATACAAAGCCGCCTGATGTCAATGAAGCTTCGAGAGTTTGAGGCAGTATTCCCTTTTGAAGCTTTCTTATTGAGACCTGACCTCTCAAGCACTTTCCCTCAATCTCGCTTTCTTAATCCCTCAATCTCCAATCTCTCTCTCTCTCTGGCCTTAAGTGACTGTGTGGAGTCTGCACATTCTCCCCGTGTCTGCATGGGTTTCCTCCCACAGTCCAAAGGTGTATTGGTTAGGTGGATTGGCCATGCTAAATTGCCTTTTTGTGTCCCAAGATGTGTAGGTGAGGAGGATTAGCAGGGTAAATATGTGGGGTTATCGGGACAGGCCAGGGTAAGATACTCTATTAGAGAGTCAGTGCAGACTTGATGGGCCAAATGGCTTCCTTCTGTAACGTAGGATTCTATGATTGTTCATAGAAACTAGAGGTAGGAATAGGCCATTCGGCCCTTTGAGCCTGTTCTACCATTGATCATGATTGATCATTGAATTCAATATCCTGATTCCTCCCCTTTCCCTCATATCCCTTGATCTCTTTAGCCCCAAGAGCTATATCTAATTTGTTCTTGAAATCAGTCAACATTTTGGCCTCACCTGAAGGTCTATTAATTTCACTGAAGTGCCAACAATCTCAATATACTGGAAATTTGTCAGACATCCAACTTCTCCCAAAGGCCCCCCGAACAAGTTCAGCAGGTCAAAGCGGTTTGATGGGTTTCCCAGTAAAGAGATTTGGGCTCATAAATTTGATGCTGAAACCAGCCTAAATCCCAGTATAGTTTCTGTTTGATCCAGAAATTGCCAGCCAATATTCACAGACTGGGACATCAATTCATCATCAGTTTTCCTTCAATATACCCTATGTTGGAATGTACGGCTGTGAGCGCCACCCAGTGCTAGAACTTAGTAAGGTTATGTCTAAAACAATTCAGAAAAGCAGCAATTTCTGATGTGATAGTTCCAGTGGGAATATGAAAGAGCAAAGGAAACAGAAAGGTAATACCAGCAAAAGAGAGAAAGAGATGGAGGGGTTGAGGGAAATTGTGTGAGAGATGCAGGGATTGAGGGAAGTCATGTGAGGGAGGTGGAGGGATTGAGGAAAATTGAGAGAAAGATGGAAGGATTGAGGGAAATTGTGTGATGGAGATAAAGAGTGTTTAAGAGATTGAGGGAGAACAACTAAGAGAATGAGATAGATAATTAACATCCGTAAAATGATAGATTTCAGGGTTAAACCACAATAACTTTTCCCATAGCATCTTTAACATAATGACATGTCCCAGAGTATTGATAGTCTCCGGTTTATAGAGGGTGGAATGCAACCTGGCATATGTGGAAAGGCCTCAATGTAACGGGGGTGGGAATGAGAGTTTCAGCTGCAGTTAAGCTGAGACTGGGGCAAAGACAAGTGATGTTCCGGAGTTAGAGATGAGGTCAGAAACTCATCTCAGGGTCAAATGTGACACCGGGGTTAAAAAAAGAATGGTTTAATCTCAGAAAATGCTGGGAAAATTAAGCAAGTCTGGCAGCATCTGTGGAGAGAGAAACAAAGTTAATGTTTTGAGTTGCAAGACTCTTCATAAGAGGAGGCTCTGGTAAAGAGTCATACAGACACATAAAGTTCACTCTCTTTTCCTTCTTTCTCCAAGGACACTGCCTGGTCTGCGTTTTTCCAGCATTTTCTGTTTTTGTTTCAGATCTCCAGCATCTACAGTATTTTATTTTTGCTGTTGTGGTTTAATCTCTCAGATTGTTGCCAGGGGGAGGGATGGAGTTTGTGACTAGGAGATGGAGTGGTGACAAAATATTTAATTGGAGCTATTGGCCTCTTTCACCATCCTGTTAGGACTGTGGGTGGGTTCTTGAGACAGGAGGTCCAATCAGAGGGCTGCAGTGCCTGATTGGATGGCAGCCCCATCATGATGGTGGGTGCTCCGGAGACAGGTGGGAAACACAATGGCTCCCTTGGAAAAGCCTGCCTAAGATTTGGAAAGTCCACAACTCATAGGCCCGTCAGGGTGGAGGAGAAACACACCCACAGGAAAGGGCCTGGTCCAGTCCCCTTCTTTTGCAATTACGTAGCATGATAATGGAGATGAGGGAGCACTGGCCCCTCTGCTCTGTGGCAGGGCAGCCATCTTGCCTTGTAGCTGGCCTCCCAGTTCAGCACGGGACTGGTCCAGCAGTGGAAGCATCCTGCCCTTAATTGGACCCTCAATTGACCCTAACTGGCTGTCCAGCACTGCTATAAAGAAAAGTTGTAGGAGATGCTCTACAACTATATATCAATCAGAAAGCAGGATAAGACCAGTGGCCCCTTTCAACACCAGGTACAATTCATACAAGCGCTACAATGCAGAAGAGGCCAATCGGCCCATTGAGTCTGCGTCAACGCTCTGATAATATAACTTACCCAGCTCCTAGTCCCGTAACCCCACACATTCCCCATGGCTAATCCATCTAACCTGCAAATCTTTGGACTGTGGGAGCACCTGGAGGAAACCCACGCAGACATGGGGAGAACGTGCAGACTCCAATTCTGATAATTGTAGACTTACTCACTCCTGTTTAATTTCCTTCAGCAGACCCCAATCAGAATGAAATGGGAGTCCCACAAACCAATCAACTGAATGTTGAAAGAGGTATGTTGTAAATGTTTATCCCAATATCCTTGCTACAGGGCCCCTCACTCAAAATCCCAGAATCTCCCAACTTGCCCCGCCTCCTCCAGATTTGTGCACAGTTATGCCCCAGGTCCGTCTGCTGCTGCACACTCTTTAGAATTGGATTTTAGAATTGATATATGTATATAATGCATGTTGGGATTTGGGATGCGTACTGCCCCTTTGTAGTTCAGGTGATCCCTGGAGGATTAGCTCCTCCCAGCGTGGAACTGTTAGCGTTCTTTGCCATCCTGGGAAAGACTCTTTTATTTCCATTCTCTGCCTTTTGCCAGTCAGCCAATCCTCTATCCATGTCAGGATCTTATCCTTAACACCATGGTCTCTTATTTAACAGTCTCCTATGCGGTACCTTGTCAAAGGCCTTCTGGAAATCTAAATAAATCACGTCCACTGGTTCTCCTTTATCTAACTTCCTTGGTACCTTCTCAAAGAACTCTAACAGATTTGTCAGACATGACCTTCCTTTGACAAAGACTTGGAGAAGCAAAATAAGGGGTCCTGTTAGATTTGCACCTGTTGGCTTAGGGTGATTAAGGAACCATGAGATAGGCTGGGTAACTTCAACACTAGGAGTTCTTTGTCAGTGTGCTCTGTTCCACAGTCAGATCTAAGACTGCACAACCCACACTAGGAGGAGTTAATCCTCCAGGGATCACCTGAGCTATACTCTCAAAGGGGCAGTACACATCCCAAATCCCAACATACATTATATACCTATATCAATTCTAAAATTCAATTCTAAAGATTGTGCAGCAGCACCTGGGGGATAACTGTGCACAAATCTGAAGGTGGCGAGGCAAGTTGGGAGAATGGTAAGCTTCTTGGATTTTGAGTAAGGGTCCCAGTAGCAAGGATATCAGGATAAACTTTTACAAAGCCCTTTTTCAACATTCAGTTGATTTGTTTGCAGGACTAGTGGTGTGCCTCAGGGGTCAGTGCTGGGACCACAAACTTTTCACAATATACATTAACGATTTGGAGGAAGGAACTGAAGGCACTGTTGCTAAGTTTGCAAATAATACAAAGATATGTAGAGGAACAGGTAGTATTGAGGAAGCAGGGAGCTACAAAAGGACTTGGATGGGCTAGCAGAGTGGGCAAAGAAGTGGCAGATGGAACACAATATGGAAAAGTGTCAGGTTATGCACTTTGGAAGGAGGAATAGACTATTTTCTAAATGGGAAAATGCTTAGGAAATCGGAAACACAAAGGAACTTGGGAGTCATTGTTCACGATTCTCTTAAGGTTAACGTGCAGGTTCAGTCAGCAGTTAGGAAGGCAAATGCAATGTTAGCATTCATGTCGAGAGGACTAGAATACAAGAGCAGGGATGTACTTCTGAGGCTGTATAAAGCTCTGATCAGACCCCATCTGGACACAGTGAGCAGTTTTGGGCCCCGTATCCAAGGAAAGATGTGCTGGCCTTGGAAAGAGTGCAGAGGAGGTTCACAAGAATGATCCCTGGAATGAAGAGCTTGTCATATGATGAACAGTTGAGGACTCTGGGTCTGTACTTGTTGGAATTTAGAAGGATGAGGGGGGATCTCGTTGAAACTTGCAGAATACTGCGAGGCCTGGATAGAGTGGACATGGAGAGGATATTTCTATTAGTAGGAAAAACTAGAACCAGAGGGCACAAGCTCAGGCTAAAGGGGCAATCTTTTAAAACAGAGATGAGTAGGAATTTCTTCAGTCCAAGGGTGGTGAATCTGTGGAACTCTCTGACTCAGAAGTCTGTAAAGGCCGGGTCATTGACTATCTTTAAGACAGAAAAAGATAGGTTCTTCATTAATAAGGGGATCAGGGGTTATGGGGAAAAGGGCAGGAGAATGGGGATAAGAAAAAAATCAGCCATGACTGAATAGTGGAGCAGACTCAATGGGCCGAGTGGCCTAATTCTGCTCCTATGTCTTATGGTCTAAGTCCTTTTCACTGAAATGAATCACTTCACACACCTCTGCATTAACTTTTAACCCTGGTTGACCTTGCACCTCTCCACTTTGAACTCCATCTTCCACCATTTTGCCTACTGTCCATATCTGTTTGTAACATCTTGTCCCCTCCACATCACACACCTCACTGGAGAGTTATTGCTGCACGTGATGACAGAGGGTAGATGACTGAAGCCATGACGTGGTGGTATTGTCACTGCATTAATCAAGAGACGCACCAAATGATCAGGTTCCAATCCCATCACGGCAGCTAGTGGAATTTAAATTCAATTAGTAAATCTGCATTGAAAAGCGATGGTTGTGATGGTTCCAACAGCACCACTCCTGTTAGCTGGAATGCCATAAGCTCGAGACCAATTCCACACTTGGAACCTCCTTAATTATGGGCAAGCAAGTGTCTCTCTTGGGTGGCTGATGTCTCTCCTGGTGTTGTGTACTCAGATAGCGACTGTCTTCACAGGTTTCACACAGCAACTAGCGGGGTGACATCAATCATTCTCTCAGGGACACTTTCACATCACTCACCATCCTTTCTGCCACGTTGCTCACATTCCATCCCCCTTCTGGAGAGGGCTCGTCTCTCTGCCCAGCTGATTGTAAGGGGAGCAGCAAACCGCGAAGGTGCAGCAAACCCTCTCTGCTGCGTATTGCAGAGAAGCGCCTGAATAGATCGAGTATCTGAATCATATCTGCAGCAATTCAATGGTCTGCACTCTGAGGGAGGGTGTGGTGGGTGTGAGCAGTGTTGTACCTTCCCACAGCTAGAATCTGAGGCTGAAGCACTGGCGTCATCATCGAACCTCTATAGTGCAGGAGGAGACCATTCAGCCCATTGAGTCTGCACTGACTACAATCCCACCCAGGTTCTATTCCCATAACCCCATGCATTTACTCTAACTAGTCTCCCTGATATTAAGGGGCAATTTAGCATGGCCAATCCATCTAACCTGCACATCTTTGGAGTGTGGGAGGAAACTGGAGCACCAGGAGGAAACCCACACAGACTCGGGGAGAACTCCACATAGACAGTGACCCAAGCCAGGAATTGAACTAGGGCCCTGGCACTGTGAGGCAGCAGTGCTAACCACTGTGCCATGGTGCTGCCCACCATCATGAGTGAGTACTTCAGTGGGTAACCCTCTTCCCCAAGTAACCATCCCTGCATCCTTGGCCCCTGGAGATCCCTGGTGCCTGGGAGTGACTGAAGATGTAGAAGTCATAGCAACTCCCAGGGTAATGTGTGTACATTTGCAGTACATGCTTACAATGATCACAGGTATAGGATATTGATGGAATGTTAGCTATTGTGGTTTATAAATATTAGGGGCTGCAGTCAGTGAGCCCGTAGAGCCACATGGATACAGTCGATTGCACCCTGGACCCTGGGGAAGGCCTGCGTCGCTGCGAAGCTGGTATTACTTGAGCACAGCTATCCTCGTCCTGGGCAAACCTGACAAAACGATGGACCCTTCTGTAAAGGGCCTCCATTATGTACTGATGCATTGCGGAATGTGATTTATCACACAGGTCCCCTGTTAGTCCCTGGAAAGACCCAAAGGCAGAGAAATTGAGTGCTGCCATCACCTTCAGGACCACTGGCAAGGGGGAGACCTCCAACCTCACATGTAGCGCTAGGTCTTCATGAAGGATGTAGCAAATGTGATTTATTACATTTTTGTCTTTCTGCCCTTTGTAATTGGATCCTGTCCACTCTAGCAGCAAGGTGGCAAAATAGTTAGCACTGCTGCCTCACAGCATCAGGTTTAGTTCCTGGCTTGGATCACTGTCTGTGCGGAGTCTGCACGTTCTCCCCATGTCTGCATGGGTTTCCTCTGGGTGCTCCAGTTTCCTCCCACAGCCTGAAAAATGTGCTGGTTAGATGCATTGGCCATGCTAAATTCTCCCTCAGTGTACCTAAACAGGCGCCGGAGTGTGGCGACTAGGGGATTTTCACAGTAACTTCATTGTAGTGTTAATGTAAGCCTACTTGTGACACCAATAAAGAAACTTTAAAACTTTTAATAAGCGAGTGAGCTTCCCAGAAGGAGCCCCATAGTCCACCTTAGTGATCCTCCTACACTTCTTCAAACCCCTCCATGACAGAACCAATCTTATTTGCTATTTTTGCACCTAGCGTCCATAAAGATCAGCTCGGCATGGAACTGGAGGGCACCAACCCAACTGCCCAGACAGACTGGCATCCAGGACAACAGGAACAGCACACACTATGGCGGGGAGGGTAAGTACCTTCCTGAAAGATGAATTCTTGCATGTGCTGAGCTCCTCCCTCTGTGCAACGCTCTTTTTCAAATGGGTTTGTGGCCAACACGAGACTCGATCGGATGACCTGACGAGATTCAAGCGAGCAGTCATTTCAATGAGCAAATAAACGCAATGAGCAAACACCACCAGCCGGCAAGATAATCAACCCGCCTTCAGGAGAATTTCAATCCGTTTCCATGCCAATGGGTTTCCAACTCTTCAGCTCCTGCCACGGGCAGGATGTGGGAATTCTGAGCCCTATCTCAGTGATGGTGAGCATGAAACTATCATCGATTAGTGTAAAAACCCATCTGGTTCACTAATGTCAGGAAGGAAATCTGCCATCCTTACCCGGTCTGGCCTATATGTGACTCCAGGGCCAAAGCGAGATTGTTGACTTTTAACTGCGCTCTGAAATGACCCCACAAGCCACTCAGTTCAAGGGCAATTAGGGATGGACAACAAATGCTGCCCCAGCGATGTCCACAACCCATGAATAAATATAGAAAGATAGAATGATTTTCTCCCTTGTAGGTCCACAACAGCTCCACAAGATGGTGCCAAAGGCCTATAGAGTGAAAGTTAAATTTTTACAGGTTATTTATTAGTCACAAGAAGGCTACATTAACACTGCAATGAAGTTACTGTGAAAATCCCCTAGTCGCCACACTCCAGCGCTTGTTTAGGTACATTGAGGGATAAGTTAGCATGGCCAATGCACCCTAACCAGCATGTCTTTCAGAATGTGGGAGGAAACCGGAGTACCTGGAGGAAACCCACGCAGACGTGGGGAGAACGTGCAGATTCTACACAGACAGTAACCTAAGCCAGGAATCAAACCTGGATCTCCGGCGCTGTGAGGCAGCAGTGCTAACCACTGTGTCATTGTGCCACCCTAGCACAGTCTTCTTCCATTGGTGCATCTGAACCAATCAGCCTTCAGCAACTTGTTAATCTGTATTGCGGAAACAAAGGACCGCCATTAGGGATCCTTACTGGGTGCAAATAAATATTCAGAACTTACACAGGGCAATATGAGGTCCTTGAGCTGTGGTTTAAAGATCTAAGGCACCTTGGATATTTAACGATTTATTTCCAATTGCGTGATCTTTGGTGCCTGGGTTTGTTAGAAGATTGCACTGGTAAACCTGACATTGAGGTTAAAAGATGTAAAATCATGGGTTGTGCGAGCATGTTTTCCTAAATACTTGAAAATTCTGTTCTACAAATAGATACTTTACAAAGAACAGCACAGAAATAGACCCTTCAGCCTTTCAAGCTTGCGCCAATCATGTTGTCCTATCTACCTGTATCTCTCTATTCCCAATTTGTTCATATGTGTATCCAGATAAGTCTTAAATGCCACTCATGTATCTGCCTCAACCATTTCATTTGGCAGTGCATTCCAGGTCACCATCACCCTCTGTGTAAAACTTCCCCCGCACAATCTCCACTGAGCCTTTCCCTTCTCTACCTTGAACTGGTGCCCCCTTGTAATTGTCGTTTCTGCCCTGGGAGAAAGCGTCCAACTGTTCACCTTATTATAAACCCCTCAATTTTATAAAT
Source organism: Carcharhinus amblyrhynchos (assembly GCF_965287045.1). Lineage (NCBI taxonomy): Eukaryota > Metazoa > Chordata > Chondrichthyes > Carcharhiniformes > Carcharhinidae > Carcharhinus > Carcharhinus amblyrhynchos. Next base: position 19,768,291 of record NC_137354.1, read on the forward strand.
TTCTGTTCTTGAATGAAGATGTGGGGAATCAGTCCACCCTCAAATGAAAAAACAATGAAGATCACTTCACAAACAAAGCTGCAAAGGCCATCTTCTCTGCATTGGCCAGCCATACAGGAATGATCTGGAATTAAAGGCATTGTCTCACACTCTCTCCACGTCTCTGAGCACCGTCTGCTCCGGATTCACACTCTTTCCGTGTTACCACAACAGTTTTTGCCTTGAGTTCTTTCTTCTGGGACAGGGTACTTTATATTTGGACAGCTGCCCCTGGGGGGAAGCTGCCACCCTGACAGGCCACAGCATTCTGAGGATCCGAATTCAGACTCGCTCCGACACCCCTTTCCCCAAGGCATTCCAATCCCAAAAACATCAGTGGTGCTGTGGGGCTGCACACCTTGTTGTGAGGCTGGCTGAGCTTGTGGTGAATAAAGTTACCGAGATAATAGCCCCATTACCCAGTCAAAACCACCCAGTCATAGCCGTGAGAAGGGCGGCATGGTAGCACAGAGTTTAGCGCTGCTGCTTCACAACTCCAGGGTCCTGGGTTTGATTCTTGGCTCAGGTCACTGTCTGTGTGGAGTTTGCACATTCCCCTCGTGTCTGTGTGGGTTTCCTCCGGGTACTCCAGGTTCCTCCCACAGTCCAAAGATGTGCGCGTTAGGTTGATTGGCCATACTAAGAAATTGTCCCTCAGTGGCCAGGGTAGCTGGGATTAGTGGGTATAATATGTAGGGATATGGGGGTAGGGCCTGGGTGGGATTGTGTTCGGGGTGGACTCGATGGGCCGAAGGGCCTCTTTCTACACTGTAGGGTTATATGGTTCTAAAGGATTGGAGAGGTTGGGGTTATTTTCCTTGGAACAAAGAAGGGCTGACAAAGGGTGACTTGATAGAGGTGTGCAAAATTGAGGGGCAGAGATATAGTGGACAGGATAAAATTGTTTCCCTTGGTGGAGAGTTCTAGCAATAGGATTCACAGAATCCCAACAGTGCAGAAGGAGGCCATTTGGCCCATTGAGTCTGCACCAACCACAATCCTACACAAGCCCTATCCCCATAACCCCATGCATTTATTTTAGCTAGTCCCCCTGACACTAAGGGGCAATTTAACATGGCCAATCCACCTAATCTGCACATCTTTCAGACTGCAAGAGGAAACAGAAGCACCTGGAGGAAACCTATGCAGACATGGGAGAACATGCAAACTACACACACACACACACACACACACATGTGCACACACACGGACACAGAGTGACCCAAGGCTAGAATTGAACCTGAGACGTTGGCACTATGCTAACCACTGTTCCACAATGCCGCCCATTCAAGATAAGTGGTGGTAGGTGTAGAGGGGACATGAAGAACAGCTTTTTTATGCAGAGGGTGGTGGATGTCTGAAGTTTGGTTCCACAGTTGGTGGTGGAGGCAGAGACCCTAAACTCTTTTTAACAAGTATCTGGATCTACATCTTAAGTGCTGTAGGTCACAGGGCTATGGCTTGGGTGCAGGAAGGTGGGATTATAACGGGCATCTGGATGTCCTTGGGCTAGCATGGACAAGATGGGCCAAATTGCCTCTTTCTGTGCTGTAACTTTTCCATGATTCTATGGAACAGCGTTCCAAAGAGTCTGTGCTCGATTGAAAGGGGTTTCCTGCGACTGACAGGTGGGACCTCACGAGTCTGTCGTCGGTATTGAGGCTGTGGAACCATCGGTGGTTAAGGTCTCAAGAGCAAGAACTTGGACTTATCGTAAAATGTCCCCAAGTTGCTCCCTAGGAACATCTCTGAAGCTAAAGAAGGGGACATTAAAATAGGCAACCAAAATGTTGGTCAAGTAAAAATAGGTTTTAAGGTGTTTTAAAAGAGGGAGAGAGATGGACAGGGTTAGGGAAAAGGTGAAGGCCTATATAGCTGAAGGCACGGCTGCCAATGAGGGGCTGATGGGAATGACAATAAGAGGCCAGAATTCAGTAATAACCAGAGACCCACCATTTGTGAAGATGGCTCAAGATGTGACAATGGATGGTATCAAAAGGAAATCAAATGGACACATGAGACAAACACACTTGTAGGGCCACAGGCAGTAACCAGTGGAATGGGACTGACTGAAATGCTTCACAGAGAGCTAGCACAGACTGATGGGCTGAATGACCCTCCTGTACCGTAAATGACTCCAAGCCAGTCACCATCCTGACTTGGAAATATATTGGCCACTGGGTCAAAATCCTGGAATTCCCTTCCTAACAGCACAGTGGATGTACCTGCACCACATGGACTGCAGTGGTTCAAGAAGGTGCCTCACCCATCACCTTTTCAAGGGGCAATTAGGAATGGGCAATGCTTTTGGGCCTAGCTAGCAATGTCCACATCCCTTGATTGAATCAAAAGATGTGCGGGTTAGGTGGATTGGTCATGCTAAATTGTCTCTTAGTGACCCAGAATGTGTAGGTTAGAGGGATTAGCAGGATTAATATGGTGGGTTACAGGGATAGAATCTGGGTAGGATTCTTGTCAGTGCAGACACAATGGGCCAAATGGCCTCTCTCTGCACGGTAGGGATTCTATGAATAAAAGAAATAATTGGAGGAGTACAGAGGGTTGTTGGGCCAGGGGAGGTCGCAGGGTCAAAGTACACAGGAGTAAGAACATTAAAACTGAGGATTCGGTGAACTGGAAGCTAAGATGGTTCAGCAAACACAAGGAAGATGGGTGGTCAGACTTGTTGCAAGTTTGAAAGCAGCAGCAGAGGTTTTGATGACCTTATGTCTCTGAAGAATTGGCTCATGAAGATTTTAAGGCTTTTCATTTAGACAGTTGTGACAATGGTCAAAACCATGACGTAATCTGGATAATAAATTAGTTAACACCTTTGGAAGTAAAAAGAAATAGTCAGTACTAAACAACTAGTGGAAAATAAAGGCTAACAATATATCCAAAAAAAATCCAACCTTTTATGGTATATAGAAATTAGGAACAGAAGTGGGCCATTCAGCCCCTCAAGACTGTTCCAAAATTCAATGAGATTGTGGCTGATCTGCGGCCTAACTCCATGTACCTGTCTTTGGCCTATATCCCTTTGCTTAACAAAAATGTATCTATCTCAGATCTAAAGACAGCAACTAATCTTACATCAAGTGCCACCTGTGGAAGAGAGTTCCAAATCTCTACCATCCTGTGTGATTAAAAATGCTTCCTAACATCTCTCCTGAACGGTCTGGCTCTAATGTTTAGACTATGCTCCCTAGTTCTAGAATCTCCAACCAATGGAAATAGTTTATCTTTATCCATCCTGTCTTTTCCTGTTAGTATCTCAAAGACTTAAATCAAATCACCCCTTACTCTTCTAAATGCTTGAGAAAACAAGTCTAATTTATATAATCTCTCCCCATAATTCAACTCTTGAAATTCAGGTATCATCCTGTAAAACTATGCTGCATTCCCTCCAAGGCCAATATATCCTTCCTGAGGTCTGGTGCACAAATCTGTTCAAAGTAACTCCAAGTGGGATCTAACGAGGGTTTTGTAAAGCTGCAGCCTCCAGGCCTCTCAATGTAAAAGCCAGCATTCTATTAGCCTTCTTGATTATTTTCTGCTACAACTCTCACCAAAATCTGTTAGGCCACAGATCAACCACAATCTCATTGAATTTTGGAACAGTCTTGAGGGGCTGAATGGCCTACTTCTGTTCCTAATTTCTATATACTTCTTTCTACAGAGCTTACAGGTGCCCTGTAGAAAGCACCCTTTCCAGATATCACAGTTTGGTATGTCTCCTGCTCTGACCAAGACTGCAAGAAACTACAACGGGTTGTGAAGGTAGCCCAGTCCATCAAACAAACCAGCCTTCCATCCGTTGACTCTGTCTACACTTCCCGCTGCCTCGGAAAAGCAGCCAGCATAATCAAGGACCCACATGTACCCGGACATTTTCTTTTCCACCTCCTCCTATAAGGAAAAAGATATAAACGTCTGAGGTCACGTACCAACCAACCAACTTCCCTGTTGCCATCAGACTTTTGAATGGACCTACCTTATATTAAGCTAATCTTTCTCTACACCCTACGACTATGCTACATTCTGCACCCTCTCCTTTCCTACTTCTCTTTGTACTCTATGAACAGTATGCTTTGTCTGTCCAGTATGCAAGGAACAATGGGGACGATAGCAACACAGCGGGCTGGGAGACTTAGCTGGAGGCCATGTAGCAGGCTTCTCGCTGAGCGCCAAGGCCTCCACACATCTCTGGCCGCTGGATTTCTGACATCATCAGCTCTGTGACTGAAATCGGCACAAAGCTGAATAAATTATGGCAGTGAGGATTTAAATATTGTTAGCTGACCTGGGACTGTATTGTCCTGGCCCGCTAACCTCCCTCCATCCTGACCAGGAGTATTTCATTCCTGCAGGCTTTACCACAACTCGTGGGAAGCTGGAGCCCAACCTCGCTGGAGTGACGGGAGGCCACCGAGGCCCCCCCAGCAGGTCAGGTGTAAGAGAGGTAGCCACTCAGCATTGCCTGCTATGGCTGCCATGCAGTCATAGCTGGGGTGTAGAGAAAGATCAACTTAATATAAGGTAGATCAGCCATTTTTGATGAATTTTCACCCAGAGTCTTTGATTTTTTCATTTGATTTATTATTGTCACATGTATTAGTGAAAAGTATCATTTGTTGTGCACTGTACAGACAAAGCATACTGTTCATAGAGAAGGAAAGGAGAGAGTGTAGAATGAGCCTTTTCCCATGGCATGAGGCAGTGCCAAGAGGGCTGGTCCAGATGGGGGCAGGGCGCTCAGGAGTGGGTGATCGGTGGGGATGGAGGGGGTCCCTTTGCCACTCTGCACTCAGTGGTGACAGAGGGAGGGACACTGGCAATTAGGGCTGGTCATTGGCATGGGGGGTACTGAGGGCGGCCTGTCGGGTGGGGTTGGGAGGGATTGGGGCTGCGGGGGAGTGGGGTTCACGAGATTGGGACAGCTGGGGTGGGATTGAGGGGCAGGGTGAGGGTGACAGGAGTCGGGGCTGGCCTGGATACATCCAGTAGCCCAGCGATCAGGGGGTGGGACGGTCAGACGGCCAGCAATCAGGTGGCCCGCAGTGCGGGGCCACTGCGCATGCACCGATCTCAGCGCTGATGGTCGGGCACATGCACAGAGGCCCACTATACTGCCAGCCTCTCCAGCAGTAATACTGTTTTTCAGCATGATTCACCCTCAGGCGCTTTGCAGCGCACAGAATGGGGAAGATACATTTCGAAAATCCCACTGAAAAAACCAGCAGGATTTACTCTAGTTTTTATGCAAATTCATCACTTAGGGCCCAATTTTACCATCACGTTGTGCCCATTTTCGGGCGTGAAAACTTGGTAAAGTCAGGCGGGAGGCGGGTTGCCTCCACAGTGCCCCTTTACCAAGGCCCAAAAATGGACGCAATGCATGCATTTAAATTGACTTAATGGGCTGCACGCCAATTTTACCAGCACTTCCCCCTTTACCACTGCGTTTACCCATCCAGAAACAGTGTGAAACAGACGTGCTCCATATAAGTCCAATTCAGGCGCTCCATCAGTGAGGGCTAGTGAGGGGGTCCGCTGCTACTCTGCCTGCAATTGGTGGAAGGGAATGGGGAGGATGGATCACTCTGTCTGAGATTGGTCTGGGTGACAGAGAGGGTGGGGGATAAGTGGTTCAGTAATGTTATGGGGGTGGGGCAATGTCAGTGGGAACCAGGGGGAGGCATTATCTGGCCCAGGAGGGATGTGGCAGGGGAACGGAATTCTATCTTTTTTTTCTGCGCAACGCACTGTTGCAGGATTTCATGTTAAGCATTGTGCTCAGGCTTGCACAGTGCAATTCGACTCACTGATATTTTTGCAGGCAGAGTCAGACACCTCAGAACAGGTCTAAAAGTTGGATCTGAAACACTCCCAGGTTCAAGTCTGCGGAGCACTTAGAATGAAAATGGTAAAATGGGGCCCTTGGAATTTTTGGGGGAGAATCCCACCCAATACTTTTCAGTGTATGCCAATACATGTGACAATAATAAATCAAATCAGATCAATAAATGTAATCAAAAAAGAAAGTCCAAGGTTGTCAATGATTATAGTGATAACTACGAAAGTATGAGGCATAAGTTAGTCAAGATAGATTGGGAAATTTCATTGAAAGACATGATAGAGGATAGCCATTGGCTAATACTGAAGGATCAAAGGCATGCATAGCAACAATTATTTGCTCCTTCTGGTGCAAAAACAAAGAAAGAAAATCAGCTCAACTTTGGCTTACAAAAAGAATTAAGGAGAGTATTAGATCCAAAGGGGAGTCAGATAGTCCCTAGAAAAAGTAATAGAATTGGTTACAGTTCAGAATTCAGCAAAGAAGGTTGATTGAGAGGCTAAACTAGAATGTGACAGTAAATTTGCGAATGACAGAGAAGCAGACTGCAAAAGTTTCTATAAGTATATAAAAAGAAGATTAGCGAAGACAAATGTAGGTCCCTTATAGTCTGAAACAGATGAACTTCTAATCGAGGAAATGACAGAACAATTAAACATTACTTTATTTTTGTCTCAACGGAGGAAGACACAAAAGTTAAAGTAATGTTTAATTATTAGTCACAAGTTGGCTTCCATTAACACTGCAATGAAGTTAATGTGAAAATCACCTAATTGCCACACTCCAGCGCCTGTTCAGGTACACTGACTTTTATTTTCCAATTTTCAATGTCTTTATAACTGGTGAAGAGAAACGTTCAAAGAAAAGAATGTGTTTGGATATCCCAATGTGACAAGGAGATGGGTTTGGTGAAATTAAGGTGCAGATCAGCACAATCTCACTGAATGTTCAAGGGGCTGAATGTCCTGTTTATTTGTTCCTGTATTTGTTCTGTGGTGTTGGATTAGTAGATTCATTGTTGCGAAACCTTTTTGTTTGAAATGTAAGGGTGCAAAGGCTGAGATAACCTTACATTTCTGGCACTGATTCCTGCCCAGAATAGGAGTGTTGCCCAAGTTAACAAACAGACTAAGAAAAGAAAACTGTTCCGAGTGGTCAGAATCCATATTTCCTCAGAGGCAATGCATAGTCACATATTGTTTCAGTACAGGTGTCAAACCTCTTTATCCCATATCTCAAACTCCAGAAGGATCCAAACTCCAGTGACATTCAAAGCTGTCCCTCTGAGTAGCAACTTAAATAAAATCATTTTATTGTTCATTTTTCATATTTTGTCTTGTGTTTTGTAAGTACGTGCTGGATTTCCGACCCCAAATTCAGCACATATCCAGTCTCGGGCTTCCCAGACAAAGGGTCCAGTGCCTGTGGATGTTTAGACTTCAATTTGCAGAAAGTAGGTTAAAGATCTGCGCCAGAAACCGCTGACCCCATCTGTGGCTGGGATTTTCCAGTCCCACTGCAGTGAATGGAGTTTTGGCTGGCCGCCAAATTCTCCGTTCTCACTGGCAGCTGTGGTGGGAATGGACGAGATCAGGAAATTCCGCCCCCCCCCCCCACAGGTTCTAGCTGTTATAATTTGGGCTTTTTTTAACGTCTTTTCCAAATGCAAAATGGATAACTTGATAATGCAAGCAGGCATTATCATCCAAAATCAGTATCTACCACCCTTGCGCAGAAATGTCTTTAGAAAGCAGTGATAAGGAATAATTCTGGGCACCATTATCTTTAGGGAGAGTGTCCAGATCTTAAAGAGAGTGCAGAGGAGATTACTAGAATGGTATTTGGGATGAGAGCTTTGGCTCACTAAAAGGTTAGGAGCTGGGGGCCTTGAGGCGCAGTGCGTTAGCGCCCCTGCCTCTGAGTCAGAAGCTCCGGGTTTGAGTCCCACCTCAGGACCTGATGGCCGAGGAAGACGCATTCATAACGCGGTCAAACAGGTTTAATGTCAACTTGTAAATCCTTCCAAACATGCCAATGGGCTGGTGGTAAAAGTGGGAGAGTCTCCTGGTCAGTCAAGCTTGATGTGAAGTGGCTACCCCTCAAGCTATAAGCCCCTAGCAACAGACTAGTGACCTGTTCCGGGAATGACTAGCTATGGAAACAGACAAAAGTCTATCTTAGAAAATAGGAGCAGGAGGAGGCCATTCGGTCCTTCAAGCTTGCTCCCCCGTTCATTATGATCATGGTTGATCATCTAACTCAATAGCCAGACACCGTCTTCCTGCCATATCCTTTGGTTCCCCTTCACCCCAAGAGCTATATCTAACTCTTTCTTGAAAACATACAGGCCAGAATTTTACCACCCCACCCACACTGGGAATCGGAGTGGGCGAGGGATGGACAATGGAAAGGTCTGTTGACCTCAAGTGGGATTTTATGGTTTTGGGACGACGGATGCCATAAAATCCCACCCACAATGTTTTGGCCTCAATTACATTCTGTGGTAGTGAATTCCACAGCCTGACCACTCTCTGGGTGAAGAAATTTCTCCTCATGTCTGTCCTAAACGGCTTACCCTGTATCCTCAGATTGTGAATCTTTGTTCTGGAAACACCTACCATCAGGAACATTCTTCTTGCGTTGATCCTGGCTAGTCCTGTTAGAATTTTATAGGCTTCTATGAGATCCCCCTCATTCTTCTGAACTACTGAGAATATAATCCTAATTGACTCAATCTCTCCTCATACATCTGTCCTGCCATCCCAGGATTCTTGCTGCATTCCCTCCATAGGAAGAACATCCCTTGATCGGATAAGGAGAGCAACACTGCACACAATATTCCAGGTATGGCCTCACCAAGGCACTGTATAATTGCAGCAAGACATCCCTGCTCTTGTGCCTGATTGTACCACTAGGAGAGGGAATAGAATTGAAAATGAAGAAACTGGAATAGCTTTCTCCAGATTTATCACAGCTTGGTATGGTTCCTGCTCTGACCAAGATTGCAAGAAGCTACAAAAGGGCTGTGAACGTAGCACAGTCCATCATGTAAACCAGCCTCCCATCAATTGACTCTGTCTACACTTCCCACTGCCTTGCAAAAGCAGCCAGCATGATCAAGGATCCCATGCATCTCGGACATACTCTTTCTCGCCTTATTTTGTTGGGTAAAAGATACAAAAGTCTGAAAACACGTACCAACCGACTCAAGATCAGCTTCTTTCCTGCTGCCAGCAGACTTTTGAATGGACCTACCGTATATTAAGCTGATCTTTCTCTACACCCCAACAATAACTACATTCTGCACCTTTCCCTCTCCCCGTGTACTCTATGAACAGTATGCTTTGTCTGTATAGCACACAAGAAACAAATACTTTTCACTGTATCCCAATACAATAATAAATCAATTCAATTCCCCGGGGAAGCAAAGGTTCAGGAGAGATACAATAGAGATATTCAACATCACTAATGAGAATCTGTTTTCAGATGGCTGCTAACTGAAGGACACAGATTTGTGGTGATTGCCAAAAGAGCCAGAGGTGAGGTCAGGAAACTTATATTTTACACGGTGAGCTGTTCTCAACGTACTGCCTGCCAGGATGGTCTGACTCCACGTTTTAAATTCTATGTAATTTAATATTAGCATCCAAAAGCCTTTCTTAAGATAGTGCACAGGAACTTGATAGTCACAAGGTCAATAGCAACATCGAACTTTGGGATCTGAACCACAAAAATCTCAAGGGAGACACTTGTGTTAAGGCAGACAAGATTGACTTTGACTAAAAATTATAACAGTAACAATTTCAGGAAGGTCATTCCTATTTGAGACACTTGGGGTACAAAGAGCCACATCTCCTATTTTCAAGCCTTTGTTCCATTTAAATTCCTGTTATTATTTTCCTCTCGCCGCTGAGTAACTCAGGCGCCCTGTGCAGTCTAAACAAAGGCTTATTTTCTTGTGGATCTGTATAACACGCTTGAAGCAAGGACAGCTTGTTCGAGACACAAAGTGAGTACTAATTGGGTCAATGGCCTCACTCGAGCTCCTGAAAGGACCTTCAGCGATTGCGTTCACCCAGGATCACAAGCAACATTTGGCCCTCACCATCTTGAAGGTCTGATGATGGCTTCAATCTCTTTCACACCAGTGGAACAAAGACCTGCATTGGTGGGTTTTATCAACAAAGGATTGGCCCAGAATTCGCAGCTCACTGTCGGGGAGGGATGGGGGGCAGGGGAGCAACATAAACAGAATTATTCACACCACTCCACTCACACTGCTTAAATATCACAAAGGAAAGACACTGCAGACTCTCCGAATCTGAAACAGGAAATGTTCAGCAGGTTATGCAGCTTCTGGCACCCTGAAATCCTCCACCCTCACTCATGCCTTGAATTCTCCCAGTGTTGCTGAGAGTGGATGGTGTTTTGGCTGGAACATCAACTTCCCCATTCCCGCTTGCAATGGGTCCCACTGCGGATGCAGACCAGAAAATTCCACCCATAGTTTCATATTGTTTTGACGCTCTCCCTCACTCATTCTTAATTTTTCCACTGCTTTCCTTGAACTTGTCTATTTCTGTCAGTTAAATTCCAGGCACCTGGAATTTGCTGATTACTTGCCTCTTCACTGTTGTAGCCCTTCAGCGCTTTCTATCTTCTGTGGAACACACTCCTCTTACTGACCCTCCTCCTTTGCACCCTCCACCTGATGGTGCATCTCCATCCTTTTCATCAAACCCCACCTGCTGTTGGGATCATCCAGACCCACTCACTGCAAGTCAATGGACTTCTGGCTGGGCCACTGAACTTCCCAGGGCTGTGAAATCTCAGCTACGGTGTCTTCTGGCACGGTACCACAGTTGGCACTGCTGCCTCACAGCACAGGGAACTGAGTTCGATTCCTGGGTTGGGTCATTGTCTGTGCAGAGTATGTACGTTCTCCCCATGTCTGCATGGGTTTCCTCAGGGTGCTCCGGTTTCCTCCCACAGTCGTTAGATGCATTGACCCAAACAGGTGCCAGAGTGTGGCAAATAGGGGATTTTCACAGTAACTTCATTGCATTGTTAACGTAAGCCTACTTGCGACACTAATAAATAAACTTTCTGTTTTTGTTCTCCCTCTTGTGGGACTGGACAAAATATCACACTCTGCCAATGCGGGTTCATCCTGTTTGGATGGAAGCCTACTTGAAAGCAACATACAATGCAATCGTTAATGACTGTCTCTGCCTTCAACTTCCAGGCTTTTCTCTGGTGTGTTTCTGGTAATATTTTGTCACGTTTTCAGCTTCTGTAGGAGAATAACTTCAAAAGGGATGTGGGGAGCGGCATGCATCACCTTATTTAAGTGCTTGTAGGCAATATCTCTCAGGGTGAAGAATCTATGACTAACTTCCTTCACTAAGTGAAATTATAATGAATACAGATCTGACACCATAAAAGGCAGTGATAATTCATAACGGTTTGTCCTATGTTGGCCTTTATTACAAGAGGATTTGACAGTCGGAGTAAAGATGTTTTACTGTTATTATATCAAGCTTTGGTGAGATCAGATGTGGAGTGTTGTGTGGTCTCCATTTCTAAAGAGAGATATACTTGCCATAGAGAGGGTATAATGAAAATCTACTAAATTAGTTCCTGGGATGGAAGGGTGTCCTCTGAGAAATGATTGAATAGACTGGGCCTTTATTCTCTGGAGTTTACAACAATGAGTGGTGATCGCACTCAAATATACAAAATTCTTACAGGGCTCCATAGGGTAGATACAGGAAGAATGTTTCTCCTATGGGAGGATGAACTACAAACAGGGGCACAATCTCAGAACAAAGGCAAGGTCATTTAGGACAGAGATGAGGAGGGATTTCTTCACTTAAACGCTGGTGACTCTTTTGAATTCTCTGGCCCATAGGGCTGTGAGGGCTCAGTCACTCAGTATGAGTGGCACAGTGGTTAGCACTGCTGCCTCATAGCGCCAGGAACCCAGGTTCGATGCTAGCCTCGGGTCACTGTCTGTGTGGAGTTTGCATGTTCTCCCTGTGCCTGCGTAGGTTTCCTCTGGTTTTCTCACATAGTCCAAAGATGTGCAGGTTAGGTGGATTGGCCAAGGTAAATGTGCAGTGTTACGGAGATAGGTTGGAGGGGAGGACTGGCTGGAATGCTCTTTCGGGGAATCAGTGCAGACTTAATGGACCAAATGGCCTCTTTCTGCACCGTAGGGATTCTATCGTTCTGTTCTGTGGTTCTATGTTCATGATGGAGATCGATAGATTTCTACATATTAAAAACATAGAGGGTGACGGGGATTATGGAGCGAAATAGCATTGGAATAGGGCAGCAGCCTTGACTTCTCTGAATGTGTCAAAAGGCCTGAATAGCCTACTCCTACTCCCTGTTTCTTATGTTTATCTGATCCCTCATTTATGGTAGCCAATTAACACTCAGTACCACAGATCAGTATCAAACAGGGCAAGTAATTGGCAGCCAATGTAATGCCACTCATTTTGTGTTACAATCCAAAACAAGATTTGGTGCACTCTGATTTTCTCAAGTCCAGTCAGAAAGTATACACATTTAGAACAGTATTTTGTTCAGCTGTAGAAATTTTGCTTTCGTGCAAATTTTTTTCCAACGATAAATTTGGCATGTGGTTTTAGCCCGGGGCATGGTTTCAACACATCTGCTGGTGCAGAAGGCAAATAAACCTCATGATATATACTGCCTGAAAGAACTTAGTAGAAGATAAACTTGTTTAGCATGCAGTATCTCACTCCCAATTGCAGCAAACACAATGGTGACAGCTCTGATCACAATGAGTGCAGCTCTATGGGAACTACATTGTTGTGACAAATATAAATAAGGGGAAATAAAGAAGCAGATTTGTTGTATTTCACATACAGTACCTGTGAACAGGTCTGAGGAAAGATATACTAGCATTGGAGACAGTACAAAAAAGATTCATTATGTTGATCCTGGGTAGGGATTTTCTTATGAGGAGAGGTTGAGTAGATTGGGCCTGTACTCATTGGAGTTTAGAAAAGAATGAAGGGTGACCTTATTGAGACATATAGGAGTCTCAGGGGGGCTTGACAGGGTAGATGCTAGGACCAGAGGACATAATCTCAGAGTAAGGGGTCTGTCTCTCAGAGGGTAGTGAATCTGTGGAATTCATTACCGCTGGGGGCTGTAGAGGTTGGGTCATCAAATATGTTCAAGGCTGAGATAGACAGATTTTAAATTGGTAAGGGAATCAAGGGTTATGGGGATAAGGGGGGAAAGTGCAGTTGAGGATTGTCATATCACATCAGTCATGAATGATCTCATTGAATGGTGAAGCAGACTTGATGGGCCAAACGGCCTACTTCCGCTTCTGTGTCTTACAGTCTCTAAGCATGGGGACAATTGGCATCAGTAGCCGATATTTCCAGACTTGAATGTAAACACATATTCTCTGCCTTAGTTGCAAAGCAGAAATTGGGTGAGTTTTGTGATGGGTGTGCATGGAACCATGAGAATTCAAATTCAAACACTGCTCGGGAAGTAAATTCAGCCCTCATGTGAGTGAGGGAAACCTGGTTTGATCAAGATTGGGTCCTACTCAGAGGGAGGGTGGGAAGTTCCAGTGCAGTGGAAGGTGTGGGGAATGGGAATGATTTTTTTAAAAATTCATCTTATGGGATGTGGGCATTGCTGGCTGGGCTAGTGTTTATTACCCATCCCTATTGCCCTTGAAGATAGTGGTGAGCTGCCTTCTTGTCCCTAGGGTGTAGGTACATCCATAATGCTGTTAGGGAGGAAATTTCAGGATGACTCACAACAGTGAAGGAACAGGTGATATATTTCCAAACCTGGATAGTGAGTGACTTGGAGGGGAGCCTCCAGGTGGTGATGTTTCCATATGGCTGCTGCCCTTGTCCTTCTAGGTGGTAGCAGTCATGCATTTGGAAAGTGCTGCCTAAGAAAGCTTGGTGAATTGCTGCAGTGCATCTTGTAGATGGTACACACAGCTGCCACTGAGCTTCGGTGGTGGAGGGAGTGAATGTTTGTGGCAGAGATAGCAATCAAGCAGGCTACTTTGTCCTGATAGTATTGGTCAGAACTTAAGCAGATTTTCTATCAACACCTTGCATCAAGGATATATGGCTGAGGATGTCCCCACACTGAGAATGCTAACAGCCCACTGGATTGCAGTTTGAGAGAATGGCTGGGGTTTGGGGAAGGGTGCTGAGTTTGGTGGGGAGAGGGGCTTCTGATTCACCATACTGAAAATAGCCCTCCCAAGACTTCAGGTAAAGGATTCACAGCACATGATTGCAAAACCTCAATCCTTTTAGGGCTTCAAACCAAAGGTTCCTTTGTGCGTAAATCGCTGTTATCTTGCTGTTTCCCAGAAGCCACCCTGGGACAGAAACAAGATACAAGCATATGACAATAATTAAGATAACATGGATGAAGTAATCAAAACAATTGCTCAGCAATTCACCCATCAATAAGACGTTAAAGATATCAGCCAGAAAGGTCAATAAACCTTACACCAGTCTTCAACACTATATTATGGAGGCACATCACTCAAACTCCCTCATGAAGAACTGAGGGATATGAAGACAGAGAGTGATCCACATTCCCTCACTCTTCAGAGTCAAGGCTTCATGGCATTTTGAGCAAATGACAGATACTTCCTTAACTACAAAGAGCCTAGCGATTGAATTGGGTCCAAACCTAAGGAGGCCAGTACAAAGACCATGGTCAATTGGTCCACCAGTCTCATATGCTTATTCCCAGTGAGATTCAGGCACTAGTTAGGACTCCATCGGGCAGCTGCTTTAGGACAGACCCCATGAGAGTGTTAGTACGGGCTTCAAAGAGTGGCCGACAACAGAGCATAGATTGAAGTCAAGCCCAGGAGGTGTATTCCCACTCTCTCCACCTCGGGTGAGTTAAAAAAAGGTTGCTTTGATTTTTCGATCAAATTCATTTAAATAATAAATTAATTCTCTGGAGTTGAAAGCTCGTCTCAATCTCATGGTCACAATATTGTCATTGATTGGTCCAAAAATCCACCTGGTTCTTCAAAGTCCTTTAGGGAAGGAAATCTGCCATCCTTACCCAGTCTGGCCCGTAGTATGAGGGTTTATTCATGTCACAAGTAGGCTTACATTAACACTGCAATAATGTTAGTATGAAAATCCCCTAGTCATCACACTCTGGCACACTTTCGGATACACTGAGGGAGAATTTAGAAATGCACCTAATCAATACATCTTTTAGACTGTGGGAAGAAACTGGAGCACCCAGAGGAAACCCACACCGACATGGGGAGAATGTGCAAACTCCACACGGACAGTGACCCAAGCCGAGAATCGAACCCGGATTCCTAGCGCTGAGAGGCAGCTTTGCTAACCACTGTGCCACTGTTACACCCATAGAGGGTTAACGCGGGATTGAGTACAATACCATCCACACGGTAACGTACAACCCAGGAATCAGTGTGATATTGAGCAGGGTCTGGTAAAGGCCTAAGCATGGAGGTAGCTCCTACATCACGATCCAGCTTGGCTAGTGATGAGAAGGGCACTTCCCGTCAAATCCTTCGTGTACACCCAAAATCTCGACACCACTGCCTTTGAAGATGGGGAAGGAAGATACATTTGCACACCTCCTTGTGGAATGTGCCTTTGCATAGACAATCTGGAGAGAGCTGAGGTGGTATTTAGAAAGCTGAGGTGGTACTTGTCGAGGTTCTTCCTGAACAGCTCCTCAACGCAGAATTCTGTGCTCTACGGGCTGTTCCCAGGGACGCATAGCCCATGACAAACAACAACTGTTGCTGGAGGAACATCATAAGTTCATAAGATATAGGAGCAGAATTAGGCCATTTGGCTCATCTAGTCTGCTCTGCCATTCGATCATGGCTGATATGCTCCTCATTCCCATTTTCCTGCCTTCTCCCCATAACCCTCCAACCCATAACCAATTAAAAATCTAACTCCTCCTTAAATTTACTCACTGTCCAGCATCCATCACACTTCGGGGCAGCAAATTCCACAGATTCACAACCCTTTGGGAGAAGTACTTTCTCATCAACTCTGTTTCAAATTTGCTACCCCTAATCCTAAGACTATGACCTATCATCCTAAGGGGTCTGTATTGGCCACTGGTTACTTACAGAGGAGACTTACTCGGTGAAAGACACTTTTTGGTCAGCCCAAAACTTGTTGATCTTCCGGTGCAAGGAGTTGTCCTTTGCAATGAGACTGGCACATTGCAAAGGTCCAGGACTATGTGTCAAGGGATGCACTCAAGCTTGGGGCATGTCGCCAAAGCGCAATGGGTGATGATCACTGTGTATGGCCTCTCAGCCAAGGTTCATTAAAAGGCTAGTAACCAGGCAAAACCCCTCCAACTTAAACCGTGTTCTTGACTGTGTATAGTAAATGTTGAAACATTTGAAATGAAAATATTGAAATGTTTGTAATGTCCTCAATACTGTACTGAAGCGCCTCAGAGAACATCTTAATCTTTATGGAAAATGTGAATATCATTGCACTTTCCTGCTGTGACAATTTAAAACATTTTGACATGTTTCTTTCTGTTATTTTACGAAAATGTATATTTTTGCTAAACGAAATGGAGGTATCTCTTACCAAAAGAAAAAATGCTGGAAAATCTCAGCAGGTCTGGCAGCATCTGTAAGGAGAAAAGAGCTGATGTTTCAAGTCCAGGTTCCAGTCCAGGTTATCTGGACTAGAAACATCAGCTCTTTTCTCTCCTTACAGATGCTGCCAGACCTCCACATTTTCCAGCATTTTCTCTTTTGGTTTCAGATTCCAGCATCTGCAGTAATTTACTTTTATCTGGAGTTATCTCCTAAACTGTTGTCTTTGCTAATACATGTGTAAATAGTTTTACCTGATAATAAAGACTAACATTTAACCCACTAAAGCCAGAGAAGACTTCTTCAAAAGACACTGTTCTGTAACCAACACCCTCCGCAGTGGCACAGTGGTTAGCACTGCTGCCTCACACCGCCAGAGACCCGAGTTCAATTCTGGCCTCAGGTCACTGTTTGCATGGAATCTGCACATTCTCCCCGTGTCTGCGTGAGTTTCCTCTGCATGCTCCGGTTTCTTCTCACAGTCCAAAAGATGTGCAGATTAGGTGGATTGGCCATGCTAAATTGCCCCTTAGTATCTGAAGATGTACAGATTAGGTGGATTGGCCATTGCTAAATTGCGCCATAGTGTGATGGGGATTATCAGGGTAAATACATGGGGTTACAGGGACGTCATTGTCAGAGGAGGCTTGATGGGCCAAATAGCCTCTTTCTACATTGCAGGGGTTCTATGAAGTTAGCCCACATGTGACTCCAAATCCACAAACAAATATGGTTGACTCCTAACTGTGCTTTCAAATGGTCTAGCAAGCCACTCAGTTGTCAAGGGTGTTTAGGGGTGGGCAACACGCAGTGCTGCCCAAATCCTATAAAAAGCTTAAAAAAAAGACACCCCCTTCCCGTCCCCACCTGCAATTGCTTTAAAGAAGATGAATGTTGAATGTCTGAGGCAGCTGATCACAGCCATCCCAGCCCATCCTACCATCATGAGGAATCCAAACAGCTACAGAAAGACCCTTCAGGTGCCTGATTTGGATATATTAGGGGCCTGAGGGACTAACAGAGGAGATATACTCTGCACGTAATCCGGGCCTTACTGGGCCTGAGGTGTTAAGTTTGGGTTCCATTCCTCAGGGTCACCCCGGTGAACATGGAGTGAAAACAAAAATTACAAACATTTGTCCTATTTTCTGATTTGTGCTATGCCCAACTTTTTGAGATTTTTCCTTTTGAAGGAACAGGTTCTCATGAGGAAATAGAGCGTCCTGGCCTGAAAAGCTCTGGTGAACACCTGTCAGGTAACTCCTGTGGTAAAATCTGTCAGCAGCTATACACACACCAGCAGGAAGCACTGCAATTTTTCAGAATTTAATCTTAACTGAACAATTGATGTCAAATCAACAAGAATGAACATGTTTGCAACAGCAATGGTTACTAATAGCATCATTATCCCCAGTCATGATTCATAGAATCCCTACAGTGCAAAAGAAGGCCATTCAGCCCATCAAGGATCCTATCCCCATAATAGGATATTTACTCCACTAATCCCTCTAACCTACACATCCCAGGACACTAAGGGGCAATTTAGAATGACCAATGCACCTAACCAGCATGTCTTTGGACAGTGGGAGGAAACCAGAGCACCTGGAGGAAACCCAAGCAGACACAAGGAGAACGTGCAGACTCCAGGCAGATAGTGAAGCCAGGAATTGAACCCGGGTCCCTGGTGCTGAGAGGCAGCAGTACTAACCAGAGCTACTGCACTGCCATATTCTTGCGTGTGGTTCAAAGTACTCATCTCATAAAGGGAAAGATGTGATTGCACTGGAGAGGGTGCAGAGGAGATTCACCAGGATGTTGCCTGGGATGGAGCATTTAAGCTATGGAGAGAGGTAGGGTAGGCTTAGTTTATTTTCGCTGGAGCAGAGAAGACTGAGGGACAACCTGATCGAGGTGTTCAAGATTATGAGGAACATGTACAGAGTGGATGGGAAGCAGCTGTTCCCCTTAGTTGAAGGGTCAGTAACAAGGGGACATAGGTTCAAGGTAAGAAGCGAGAGGTCTAGGGGGGATGGGAGGAAATTGGAGCACCCGGAGGAAATCCACGCAGCCACAGGGAGAATGTGCAGTCTCCGCATGTCATCCAGGGTCCTGGCGCTGTGAGGTGGCAGTGCTAACCACTATGCCACCTTAATGTCTTGCGTCTTAACGTCTCGAGACCGTAAGACTTTTCTTCCCAGCCCTACTGATAGAGAGAAACTTCTTCTGCTGGTGGGGGAGTCCAAGACAAGGATTTAAATTCAGATTGATGACATTCAGGACAGAAATTAGTAATCACTTTTCCCAGGAAAGTGGGTAGAACTGTGGAAACTTTCATCCATAAACATCAGCAGGATGCCAGATCAATTAATAATTTTAAATGCGAGATCAATAAGGGGAGACATTGGTATGGCGGTAATGCCCTGAGGACATGGGTTCAAATCCCATCAGGGCTAGTAGAATTCAAATTCAATTAATAATTCTGCATTTGATAAGCCAGTTTTGTAACCACTGTCACCAAAATCCATCATTTACATCCTTTCGGGAAGGAAATCTGCCAACTTTTCCTGGTCTGGCCTTCGTGTGACTCCAGACCCCAGGGTAATGTAGTCGACTCTTAACTGCCCTCTGAAATGAGCCGAGCAAACCACTCAGTTCAAGTGGAAGAGCTCTATTGGAAAATGGGATTAGTGTAGATTTGGTCTCTTCCTCAGTACTGTATGACTCTAATTAGAGATGGGCAACTGATGCTGGCACTGCCAGCAATGTCCACATCCCATGAGGGAATAAATTACAAAATAAATAGCTGAGATGGGGCAGCAGGGTGGCACAGTGATTAGCACTGCTGCCTCACAGAGCCAGGGACCTAGGTTCGAATCTCTGCTTGGGTCACTGTCTGTGTGAGTCTGCACATTCTCCCTGTGTCTGTATGGATTTCTTCCAGGTGCTCCTGTTTCCTCCCACAGTCTGAAAGATGTGCTGGTTAGGTGCATTGGTCGTGCTAAATTCTCTCTCTGTGTACCCGAACAGGCGCCGGAGTGTCGTGACTACGGGATTTTCACAGTAATTTCATTGCAGTGTTAATGTAAGCATATTTGTCACACTAATAAATAAACTTTAACTTAAATGGGGAGTCAGAATATAGATCAGCCTTGTTCTCATTGAATGGCGGAAGAGGCTGAAAGGCCTCCTGCTGTTCCGGAGCCATTTCTTTCTCTTTAGAAATCTGTTAGGGGAAAGCTTCCGGTTTCCAGAAAAGCATCCTTCTCCAGACTGTGATCACCAAATATACATACAGAGAACTCTGGGCGTGCCCTCGCTGCTTGGAGATATGATTAGCCTTTTGCTTCTGCGTATGTGTGTGTCAGTTCCTAACAGTGGCCTCCCACACAAGATAAAGACACAGAGGCCCTTGTATTGAAATGATGTGCCTGCACATTGCAATCTCTGATTAGGGTCACAGCAGAAATGGAAGGAAATCGGCATCGGGTTGTGAAAACAACAGGGGCAAACAATTTGCTTTCTTCAGAACCCCATCCAGTACCTCATCACAAATTCAATAAAAGTCAACAATTTGTGCTTCCCTTTGACTTTTAGTTTTGGCGGATGTTTAGTACACTTTACACTGATGTAATACCGCTGTCCAGACAGCTTTTGGATTTTGCATTGTGTCGCTTCAGAGTTTCAATCGAACGAGAGATAAACATCTGATTTTCCAAGCGGTAGCTGCTCGATTTAAACTTTGCTCTTTCATCTTTGGCATGTGAACCCATCCGCTGAAAGAGGAGATAACGAAAGCCCTGAATGTGTCCCAAACAAAATGAGTCTGTGTCCTGTCAATGCAGCTCCGAAAGCTGAGTCTACACAACCCAACAGGCCACAATTAAATGATTAAATCAGAAATCCTGCTCCGTTAGCCACAGAGATCACATAGAATTATGTCGAATTACGTGGAATGTGCAGCTGTAGCCGACTCCCATCATTTTTCCCTCATCCAAACTTTATTCTTTACCCTTTCACTCATAGAATCCCAACAGGGCAGAAGGAGGCCATTCATCCCATCGAGTCTGCACCAATCACAATCCCACCCAGGCCCTATCCCCATAACCCCATGCATTTACCCTAGCTAGTCCCCCGACACTAAGAGACAATTTAGCATGGCCAATCCACTTAGCCAGCACATCTTTGGACTGTGGGAGGAAACCGGAGCACCCGGAGGAAACCCATGCAGACACTGGGAGACTGTGCAAACTCCACAGAGACAGTGACCCTAGCCAGGAATCGAACCCATGTCCCTGGCACTGTGAGGCAGTGCTAACCACTGTGCCACCATGCTGCCCCACTGTGCCTTCGTCCCACCCCAAGTTTAGTTACTTTCCTTTCTCACCCAGTTTAGTTTCTTTATTCTCTCACCCAGTTAAGTTTCTTTACTCTCTCACCCAGTTTAGTTTCTTTACTCTCTCACCCAGTTTAGTTTCTTTACTCTCTCACCCAGTTTAGTTTCTTTACTCTCTCACGCAGTTTATTTTCCCCTGAGCTCATTTCTTATTTATTCATGAGATGAGGACATTGCTGGCTAGGCCCAGCATTTATTGTCCATTCCTAACTGTCCTTGAGAATGTGGTGATGAGCTGCCTTCTTAAACGTCTACAGTCCATGTGGCGGGAGAGGGGTGGCGTAGTGGTATTGTCATTAGACTAATAATCCAGAGACTCAGGATAACATTCTGGGACCTGGGTTCAAATCCCACCTTGGCAGATGGTGAAATCTGAATTCAATAAAAATCTGGAATTACATTTGACTCCAGATCCACAGCAATGGGGTTGACTCTTAAATGCCCTCTGAAATGACCTCAGTTTGCAATTATGGATGGGCAATAAATGCTGGCCCAGCCAGTGATGCCCACGTTCCATGAATGAATTAATAAACAGGGACACCCACAGTGCTGTTAGGGAGAGAGTTCCAGGATTTGGACCCAGCGACAGTGAAGGAATGGTAATATGTTTCCAAGTCAGAATGGTGAGTGGCTTGGAAGGGAACATTCAGGTAGTGGTACTCCCATGTATCTGCTGCCATTATCCTTCTAGATGGTAGTGGTCGTGGGTTTGGAAGGTGCTGCCTAAGGAGCCTTGGTGAATTACTGCAGTGCATCTTATAGATGGTACACACTGCTGCTACTGTGCGTCAGTGGTGGAGGGAGTGGATGTTTGTGGATGTTGTGCCAATCAAGTGGGCTACTCCCTGGATGATGCTGAGTTTCTTAAGTGTTGTTGGAGCTGAACTCATCCAGGCAAGTTACACTCCTGACTTGTGCCTTGTAGATAGTAGACTGGCTTTGGGAAGTCAGGAGGTGAGTACTCTCCACAGGATTCCTAGCCTCTGACCTACTCAGAGGCAGCACGGTGGCTGCATGGGGTGGCACAGTAGTTAGTACTCACAACACCAGGGATCTGGGTTCAATTCTTGGGTTGGGTCACTGTTTGTGCAGAGTCTACACATTCTCCCTTGTCTGCGTGGGGTTTCCTCCCATAGTCTGTGCTGTGATGAGGACATCAGCATAGATGTGCTGGTTAGATGAACTGGCCATGCTAAATTTTCCCTCAGTGTACCCAAACAGGCGCCGGAGTGTGGCAACAAGGGAGTTTTCACAGTAACTTCATTGCAGGGTTAATGTAAGTCTATTTGTGACTAATAAATAAAATAAAAACTTTAAATTTTACCCCTGTAGCTGCAGTATTTCTATGGCTAGTCAAGTTCAATTTCTGGTCACTGGCAAACCCCAGGATGTCAACAGTGGGTGGTTTCAGCAATGGTAATGTTACTGAATGTCAAGGCGCAATGGTTAGATTCCCTCTTCATGGAGATGGTCATTGCCCGGTATTTGTGTGGCACAAATGTTACTTACCGCCAGTCAGCCCAAACGTGGATGTTGTCCAGATTTTGCTGTGTCCGTAAAACACACATCAACCACTCCATGTGTTAGTCAGTTCCATATTCTCAGCACCTGAGTAAAGAGATTTCTCCTGAATTTATGACTGAATTTATGACTGAGTTTGAAATATTTATGGCAAAAGCAGAATACTGCGGATGTCGGAAATTGGAAATTAAAAAAATGATAAGAATGGATTGAAAGGAAATCAAATGGTAGGTGGAGTTTAATTTAGATAAATGCAAGATGATGCATTTTGGTAGGTTGAATCAGGGCAGGACTTTCTCAGTTATTGGTAGGGCGTTGGGGAGAGTTACCGAACAAAGAGATCTAAGAGTATAGGTTCATAGCTCCTTGAAAGTGGAGTCACAGGTGGACAGAGTGGTGAAAAGGGCATTTGGCATGCTTGGTTTCATCAGTCAAAACATTGAATTCAGGAGTTGGGATGTCTTGTTGAAGTTGTACAAGACATTGGTAAGGCCACACTTGGAATACTGTGTGCAATTCTGGTCACCCTATTATAGAAAGGATATTATTAAACTAGAAAGAGTGCAGAAGAGATTTACTAGGATGCTAACTGGATTCAATAGTTTGAGTTTTAAGGAGAGACTGGATAGACAGGGACCTTTTTCTCTGGAGCGTAGAAGGCTGAGGGGTGATCTTATAGAGATCTATAAAATAATGAGGGGCATAGATCAGCTAGATAGTCAATATCTTTTCCCAAAGGTAGGGGAGTCTAAAACTTAAGGGCGTAGGTTTAAGGTGGAAGGGGAGAGATACAGAAGGGTCTAGAGGGGCAATTTTTTCACGCAGAGGGTGGTGAGTGTCTGGAACAAGCTGCCAGAGGTAGTAGTAGAGGTGGGTACAATTTTGTCTTTTAAAAAGCGTTTAGACAGTTATATCAGTAAGATGGGTATAGAGGGATATGGGCAACTGGAACTAGCTTAGTGGTTAAAAAGAAGGGCTGATTGGACAAGTTGGGCTGAAGGACCTGTTTCCATGCTGTAAACTCCTCTGACTCTATGAAACATAATGGCTGGGATTTTCCAGCCTCAGCATGGTGGTTTCCACCATGGCAAATGGGGAAAGCCAGCCAAAAGTACATTGACTTCGGCGGGACGGGAAGATTCCACCCAACTTTTCAAGTTTATGACCTCTTGTCAGAAAAAGTCAGAGATATAACAGTTTTGTTAACCAAATGAAGAAGCTAGAGAAAAGGTCGCACTGAGGAAGCAGAAGGACTTGGACAGGTTAGGAGAGTGGGCAAAGAACTGGCAGATGGATTATAACATGGAAAAGTGTGAGGTTATGCACTTTGGAAGGAGGAATGAAGGCATAGACTATTTTCTAAATGGGAAAATGTTTAGGAAATCAGAAACACAAAGGGACTTGGGAGTCATTGTTCAAGATTGTCTTAAGGTTAACGTGCAGGTTCAGTCAACAGTTAGGAAGGCAAATGCAATGTTACCATTCATGTCGAGAAGGCTAGAATACAAGAGCAGGAATCTACTTCTGAGGCTGTATAAGGCTCTGGTCAGAGCCCATTTGGAGTATTGTGAGCAGTTTTGGGCCCCATATCTAAGGAAGGATGTGCTGGTCTTGGAAAAAGTCCAAAGGAGGGTCACAAGAATGATCCCTGAAATGAAGAGCTTGTCGTATGAGGAATGGTTGAAGACACAAGGTCTGCACTCATTGGAGTTTAGAAGGGTGAGAGGGGATCTTGTTGAAACTTACAGGATACTGCGAGGCCTGGATAGAGTGGATGTAGAAAGTATGTTTCCACTAGTAGGAAAAACTAGAACCAGAGGGCACAACCTCAGGCTAAAGGGACGATCCTCTAAAACAGAGATGAGGAGGAATTTCTTCAGCCAAAGGGTGGTGAATCTGTGGAACACTTTGCCGCAGAAGGCTGTGGCGGCCAGATCATTGAGTGTCCTTAAGACAGATAGAGGGATTTCGATTAATAAGGAGATCCAGGATTATGGGGAAAAGGTAGGAGAATGGGGATGAGAAAAATATCAGCCATGACTGAATGGCAGAGCAGACTTGATGGGCGGAGTGGCCTAATTCTGCTCCTATGTCTTATGGTCTTAGAAGTGGGGAGGTGGAGTTGGGGTAAGGGAAGGAACATCTGCATCAGGGATGAAAGCCAGGGGGAGTTTAAATGACAAAACGGATATAGTTCAAGGCAAAAGAGGATGATAAAGGAACAAGTAAAGAAGCAAAATATGGGCCTGGAGAACAATCACCATCAAGTATTACCGTCTGAAAATTTATGATGTGAAATTGGTGAACGTAATCTTGTCCAAAATAGCTAATTGTAAGATAAGGGGTAGGGTTTGCTGGCTGCGCTTGCCCCAAAATCAGAAAATCGCCCCCCCCCCACCGGCAACCGAGGTCAAAGGACCTTTCCAGAGTCTGCCCCTTGCCCACTCCAACTCCCCTGGTGGCTGGAACAGAAACATTTGCCCCAAGATCTTCTTCCTTGAGCTTCTGTTGATCTCCACTGGAAGAGTGCAGGAGGCCGGAGAGTTAGACTGGGAGTGAGTGGGAGTTAAAGGGAGTAAGCTCAGGGTCAAGCCTATGGACTAAACCAAGATGTCCCACTGAATGATCAGCTGACTTGGACTTGGTGCCCCGTTGCAGAGTAGGTCACACTGTGAACAGGAGAATGCAGTACACCAAAACCAAAATCCGTGCAAGGAAATCATACAATGTGGAGGAGAATTAAGTTGAGGTGGGAATAGATCGCATTTTGGCCAACATTCATCCTTCAACCAACAACATGAAAACACATTACCTGGTCGTTATCACATTGCTGTCTGTGGGAGCTTGCTGCATGCAAATTGGCTGCTGCTTTGGCAGCAGTGACTACATTTCAGAAAATACCACACCGACTGTGAGGCACTCTGAAATGTCCAATAGTCATGAAAAGTGCTATACAAATGCAAGTCTTTGCTTCTTGCAGTCAGACGAGGAATCCCATTGTCAGCTCTTTTGGACACGCTGGTGGTGTCCCTAACTCTGGGTTCAAGTCCCACTTCAGGATTTGACAGCCTTAGGCAATGTATACACGAATAGGGTGAGTAACTCCTTCCAACACCCCTGAAGGCAGGCGGTTACAGAGGGGGAACAGATTTTTGGTTAACAATGCTGCAGAAGGCAATGGCAAACTACTGCCATACTTTGCCATCATGGACCAATCCAATGGAAGTTCATGGTCGCCAATGGGACCTTAGGAAGGATTAAGGAGTCACCTCTTAGTTTGTGACATTGAAATTCCATAGGTCACATTTAATTCTTCGTTTCCATAGGAATGGGTGATCCACATACCAGTTTTATTGCTTAAAAGCACCATAGTCACAAGCATCCTAATTTTTTACTTACTTGATAAGATAACCAATCTTACACACTAAAGTGCATCAGTGCTACTAAATATTTATTCTTTTACTGTTCAGCGAGATTGTTTGACCATTAACACCTAAGTCACATTCTACATAAGTGTTTATGCTGACAATGTGTAAAAGCAAATATGTCTCAATAAAGCCTGTGGTTTAGAATAAAATAGAGTCTGAGAATGGAATCATAGAATCCTTACAGAGCAGAAGGAAGCCAATTGGCCCATTAAGCCTGCACTAACAACAGTTCCACCCAGGCCCTATCCCCATAATCTCACTTATTTACCGTGCTAGTCTCCCTGGCACTAAGGGACAATTTAGCATGGCCAATCCCCCTAATCTACACATCTTGGGACACTAAGGGACAATTTAGCATGGCCAACACCCTAACCCCCATATCTTTGGAGCGTGCGAGGAAACTAGAGCCCCAGAGGAAACCCTGGAGATACAAAGAAAATGTGAAAACTCCACACAGACTGTCACCCAAAGCTAGAATTGAACACAGGTCCCTGGCGGTGAGGCAGCAATGCGAACCTCCATGCCACCATGCCGCCCATAGATATGGAAGTGGTTTTCTGTTCAATTGGTGGTCAAGTTTCAAATTTAAGTCAAATACCGGCCCGGCAAAAGCACCCTGCAGTATGAGGAGAATGAACTGACATTCAAGCAGAGTTGCAGTTCTCAGTGGGAGAGTGCTGGACTGTTGCTGGTGCCATTTTTCAGTTGAGATATGACGGTGAGGCTTTGTCTACCTTCCCGGGCATGTTTGAAGAACAGTATTCCCCAGTGCCCTGACAAACCTTTATCTATCAGATGACCTGATCAGTTGCCACCGCTGTGTATGACATCTTGCTGTGCACATATTGGTTACTTACATAATAACAGTGACTATATCTCAGAATGATACGCTGAATTTGACTGAGAAGCAGTTTCCAATGTTCTGAGGATGGAAAAGGTACTATATAAATGCAAGTGCTTCCTATACATTACATTACTTTCGATAGGGGAGGAGAAAATACCTCTGGAGAGCATCTTTGCTGGACTAAAGCCGAAAAGTATTCAAAGAATACTTTTTATTTGTTCATGGGACCTAACACCCGTCCTTAATTTTCCTTGAACTAAGTGGCTTGTTCAGCCGTTTAAGAGGACATTAAAGAGTCAACCAACCATAATCGCTGTGGTTCTACAGACCAGACTGGGTAAGGACGACAGATTTCCTGCCTTCAAGGACATTCGTAACCAGATGGATTTTTATGACAATGATTTCATGGTCTTCTAATCCCAGATTTTTATTGAATTCAAATTTCAGCATCTCTCATTGTGAGATTCGAACCCAGGTCCCCAGAACATTGGGCCTCATGAGCCAGTCTATGACAATACCACTGCCTCCCTAATGGATAACCCTAGTTCCAAAGGGTTTGTCAGCAGGATGTTGGGACAATCCATTCTCACATATCTAACCACATATCATCCCAAGGCATCCAACAGCCAATGCATTAACTTTTGGTGTGCAGCCTCAGTGGTTCTGTAGCCAATAAGAGCAGAGAAATTGGGCAGCATTGGTTGAGGTAATGATGAGGTTGCATCCCCATTGGTGCTCAGATTTGGGCAAACTTGCCACAGGAAAAATATCTCACAGTCCCAGAAGAGGACACCAAAGAGAAACCAGGTGGGGATGGGGTGGGTTGGTGAAAGGCTTTACTCATGAAGGAATGGAACACAGAAGCATAAGAGGAAATTTGATATAGATGCATAAAATTCTGAGGGGTTTTGATCAGAAAATTGTAAAAAAAGACCTATTTCCACTGGTTAGTGAGTATGTAATAAGTGTTTATTATTGGGCAGGGAGGTGATAGCCTAGTGGTATTATCGCTATGCTATTTCATCTAGAAATTTAGCTAATGTTCTGGAGACCCAGGTGGGTGCAATTTAAACTCAATATTAAAAATCTGGAATTAAGAATCTACTGATGACCATGAAACCTTTGTCAATTGTTGGAAAACTCCGTCTGGTTCACTAAGGTCCTTTAGGGAAGGAAATCTGCTGTCCTTATCTGATCTGGCCCACATGTGCCTCCAGAGCTACAGTGATGTGGTTGACTCTCAACTACCCTCCAAGAGCAACTAGGGATGGGCAATAAATGCTGGCCAGCCAGCGGCGCCCATGTCCCACGAATGAATTAATAAGAACATCTGAATGGCTATAAATTAGGAAAGGGGAATGTGCAATGAGACCTGGGTGTCCTCGTACACCAGTTGCTGAAGGCAAGCAAGCAGAAAAGAAGCTAAATGGTATGTTGGCGTTCATAGAGAGAATATTTGAGTACAGGAGCAGGGATGTTTTGCTACAATTATACAGGGCTTTGGCAAGGCCATATCTGGAATATTGTGTGCAGTTTTGATCTCCTTATCTGTGGAAGGATGTTCTTGCTCTAGAAGGAGTGCAGAGATGGTTTACCAGACTGATTCCTAGGATGGCATGGCTGATGTATGAGGAGAGATTGAATCAGTTAGGATTATACTTGCTGGAGTTTAGCAAAATGAGGGGAGAATCTCACAGAAAAATTTCTAACAGGTCTAGACAGGGTTGATAAAGAAAGGACATTCCCGATGGTGGGGGAGTCCAGAACCCGGGGTCATAGTCTAAGGGATATGGCATAAACCTTTTCAGACTGAGATAAGGAGAAATTTATTCGCCCAGAGAATGGTAAGCCTATGGGATTCTTTATAACAGAAAACATTCAAGGCCAAAACATTGTGGGGATGATCTTAGCAAAAAAATTTAAGTGCTGAACAAGCATGAAAACTGTGTCCATTTTTTGGATAAACTCCCAGATGCAATTGTACAGTACTTAGAAAAGAAAGTGTGATTCTCACCAGTAGAGGGAGAGGCAGAGCCTATTCGTGCCAAGAAACCAGCTGATGAGCTGTGGGGGCACCATTGCACATGTGCCCCATTCTCCCAGTGCACTGTGTACAAGATCGACTGGTGTGATGAGCCAACAAAATCGCCCCCCTGTTATGTTCTCGAGCAGCGGTTAGATTTAGAATCATAGAATCCTACAGTGCAGAAGGAGGCCATTCGGCCTATCGAGTCTGCACCAACCTCTAGCTAGCTAGTCCCCCTGACACTGAGGGGCAATTTAGCATGGCCAATCCACCTAACCAGCATATTTCAGAGCTGTGGGAGGAAAACAAAGTGCCAGAGAACATGCAGACTCCACACAGACAGTACCCAAAGCTGGGAATCGAACCCGGGTCCTTGGCGCTGGGAGGCAGCAGTGCTAACCACCACGCCACCGTGCCGCAACTTGTTTGTTTAGCAGTTGGGGCCAAGAGGATCAAAGGATATGGGCAAGGGGGATTAGGAAATTGAGTTGGATGATCAACCATGATCATAATGAATGGCGAAACAGGCTCGAAAGGCCGACTGGCCTCCTCCTGCTCCTATATTTTATGTTTCCATCCTGGTATTGTTATGGTTTCTCTGCCAGTTGCAATTGAAAAAGACTTCATAATTGCTTTTAAAGCCAGCATATCAACGAGAAAGGAAATGTGAAAGAGTGGGAGGAGAAGGTAGAGGCACTGGGACGGAATGAGCTACACTGGTGGTCTAAATGGGCCCCTTCTTCTGTTTGTAACATTCTGCCCTTCCTAATCGCTGTTTGGCTCAGATGTCGCTGGCAGCCAAGTGTTTGAGCTCTGTGGTGTTTCACCCTCATTTGTCTTTTCAAACTATACCAAAGATACCTTTATACTCAACAGTGATTTGCTGCTAAAAGGACTGCTGGAAGTCAAACTGTTGCTTCTTAGAAGCATTGTGAACAGCATGACCTTCAATGTAGAGAAATATTGTTACTTCTGTTCTGTGACATGTTGTTGCCTTTCAGGTTTGGAGGAGGCCTGGCAGCTGTTTGAGGAGCCAGTCCTTGAGAATTGAGCTTATTTATCCACTTATCTGCCCAGGCTGCTTCTCCAGAATGTTTAAGCTAAGATATCCCCACTGCAAAGCATGCTCTTTTCCATTTTTGCCCTCCCACAAATACTCAGCTACAGTTTTGCAGAGTTTGGGCTGGTTTCCGATGCAAAGTGATGCCAGCATTTCACAGAGAAACCATAACGACACATGGAAACATCGAAAATAGGAGCAGGAGGAGACCAATCGGCCCTTTAAGCCATTCATTATTATCATGGCTGATCATCCAACTCAATATACAAATCCCCCCTTGCCCCATATCCTTTGATTCTCTTTGCCCCAACTGCTAAACAAACAAGTTGCAGCACGTGGCACAGTGGTTAGTGCTGCGGCCACACAGCGCCAGGGACCCGGGTTCAATTCCCAGCTTGGGTCACTGTCTGTGTAGAGTCTGCACGTTCTCCCTGCGTCTTTGTGTGTTCAATTCCCGTACTGGCTGAGGTTATTCATGAAAGTGCCTCCGCCCCCACTCCCCCCACCCCCCTCCCTAAAGGAGGAGAGAGCAGCCTGTGGCGGGGGGGTGAGGGATGGTGTAGACGTGCGCGGGCTTCCAACAGTCCTGAGAGAGCCATTAAGGAAGCACTTCCCCCACCCGCCACTAGCCTGCAGTGAGAATGGTCCTCCAGTTCAATCTCAGTAACAGCTTGAGGCTCCTAGATAAACATTCAGTGGACAGTTGAGAGTCTTGACTGGCCTACGGGTAGACAATGCCTATGCCAAACCCCCTCCCAGCAGTTGTAGTGGAGGCAATGGTGAGGTGATAGGTGTTTAAGGGGCCCCTCTCCGCCCGCAAACCCACCACCAGGGCAGGGACACAAAACCCTGCCCATGGGGAGCGGAGTTGTGCACAGTACTCTAAATGAGTTCCAAACAAGGCACTACATATATTTAACACAAACTTAAATATATCAATCCTCTTACTCCAAGCATGAACTACACCTTTACTACTGATTCTTCAACCTATTTCTGAATAACTGCTATACCATTTAATAGCCTAAAATACACCCTGTACTAAACCCTCCTATCATCAGAATCCTGTACATTTAAATAAACAAGCTGCTATCTTGGTTTGTATGTATTTATGAAGTGCGTTATCTCAGCAAACAGCAATCAATCCAGCAGCTTTTAAGTCCGAGGTGGGTCCAAATACATCTAGAGCACAGAAAATATTCTAAAGTTAAAGTTTATTATTAGCCACAAGTAAGGCTTACATTAACACTGCAATGAAGTTACTGTGAAAGTCCCCTAGTTGCCACATTCCAGCACCTGTTCAGGTCAATGCACCTAACCAGCACGTCTTTCAGAATGTGGGAGGAAACCGGAGCACCGGAGGAAACCCACGTGGATACGGGGAAAATGTGCAAACTCCACACGGACAGTGACCCAAGCCGGGAATCAAACTGGACGCCCTGGCACTGTGAGATAGCGGTGCTAATCACTGTGCCACTGTGCCACCCTTGTCTTAAGTTATAATGTGGAATAATATTCAAATTCAGTTCCATTACAAAGACAAAAGTGACAATTTGGGGATTTTGTTTTAAAGATCTAGCTCATTTGTAAAGGATTTTTGGTTTAATTTATGATTGACTTTTCATATCGTCTGGTTTAGCATTGAAAGAATTGATTCCCAGAATTCCAACAAATTTCACTGGTCACATACCAAAACAGCCCAGCTGTAAGCACTGAAACAAAGCAAGGCTAAGGAATTTGATTTATTATTGTCACATGTATTAGTATACAATGAAAAGTATTGTTTCTTGCACTACACAGACAAAGCATACCATTCATAGAGAAGGAAATGAGAAAGAATACAGAATGTAGTGTTACAGTCATAGCTACGGCGCAGAGAAAGATCAACTTAATGCGAGGTAGATCCAGTCAAAAGTCTGATGGCACCAGGAAGAAGCTGTTCTTGAGTCGGTTGGTACGTGACCTGACTTCTGTGTATTTTTCCCAATGGAAGAAGGTGGAAGAGAGGATGTTCGGGGTATATGGGGTCCTTGATTATGCTGACTGCTTTTCCAAGGCAGAGGGAAGTGTAGACAGAGTCAATGGACGGGAAGTTGGTTTGTGTGATGGATTGGGCTACGTTCGTGACCCTTTGTAGTTTCGTGCAGTCTTGGGCAGAGCAGGAGCCATACCAAGCTGTGATACAACCAGAAAGGATGCTTTCTATGGTGCATCTGTAAAAGTTGGTGAGAGTCATAGCTGACATGCCAAAGTTCCTTAGTCTTCTGAGAAAGCACAGGGGTTCGTGGGCTTTTTTAACTATAGTGTTGGTGTGGGGGAGACCAGGACAGGTTGTTGGTGATTAGGACACCTAAAAACCTGAAGCTCTCGACCATTTCTACTTCACGCCCATTGATGTAGACAGGGGCATGTTCTCCGCTACACCTCCTGAAGTCAATGACTATCTCCTTTGTTTTGTTGACATTGAGGGAGAGATTATTGCCATGGCACCAATTCACCAGATTCTCTATCTCATCCCTGTGTCTGTCTTGTCATTGTTTGAGATCCGACCCGCTACAGTGGTGTCATCAGCAAACCTGAAAAGCGAGTTGGAGAAGAAGTTGACCACACAGTCACAGGTATATTAGGAGTATAAGGAATCTGATGAGTCCTTCTAAAGTTAAGCCAAAATAACTGTTGTATCCTATGCCTTTGAAACACTGGCGGACAGGGATAACCTATTCCAACACAGCCTGAAGATATTCCCACTTATAACATTGGATTGTAAGTAATCTCAGCACACCAGTTTAAAGTCCAACAGGTTTATTTGATGGCACGAGCTTTCGGAGTGCCGCTCCTTCATCAGGTGAGTGAAGGATTTGTTTCACAAACATGGCATACATAGACACAAACTCAATTACAAGATAATGGTTGGAATGCAAGTTTTAACAGGTAATCAAGTCTTTACAGGTGCAGACAACGTGAGTGGAGAGAGGGTTAAGCACAGGTTAAAGAGGTGTGAAATTGTCTCCAGCCAGGACAGTTAGTGAAATTTTGCAAGCCCAGGCAAGTAGTGGGAGTTACAGATAGTGTGACATGAACCCAAAATCCCAGTTGAGGCCTTCCTCATATGTGTGGAACTTGATTATCAGTTTCTGCTCGGACATTCTGCGCTGTTGTGTGTCTTGAAGGCCGCCTTGGAGAACCCGAAATTCAGAAGCTGGATGTCTTTGACTGCTGAAGTGTTCCCCGACAGGAAGAGAACACTCCTACTTGGTGATTGTTGGGCAGCGACTTTAATGCAGCTCTCACTGGATTGCCAGCCTAAGATTTTGTTCTCCTTTGGGACTTTAACTCATGACTTCCTTAAATTGAGCCATGGCTGATGTAAAACCAAGAGCGAAAAAGCAAGCAAAAATAAACAGGTAAATAGCAAAATATACAGGGAGACACCGAGAAGGCAAGACGGTTGTTTAGAAAATGTTTTGTTCAGGATCTAAACTCTGCAATATGTGTGTATGGTGCCTCTACAATCAGGAATAGAGACCTGAGGAACTTTGTCCAATTAATTCAGTACAAGTAAAGAAGAATTAAAGCCAGCATCTCCTTATCTCTGTTGCTTAGACGTTGACCTTGCACACTGAGGAGGTGACTGCTCTTTTTCAAAGACCTTTGAGAGTGCAACCAATTCCCACTTTAGATGTTTCCATTCATCTCACACAGAAACAGCCCCAACCACAGAGAGCAGACAGGACATGAGTTCGCTGGTGTGGCAGTACAAGGCACATAGCTGGATCTAGCAGCAGTGGAAGGGTTAAGTTTCTTTCTGTTGACATGACTGCTGAAGGAATGAGCAATTTCCACTGCATCTGCTACAGGAGCAGGTGGGGCAACATCACGGGGTTTCGGAAAATGAGTCTATTTATTTCACAAACATATTCATTTAAAGGTTCTCCATTGCAAGATTCCTTCTATGAAAGAAGATTCTGATGGTGAGACCTCCCTCTATAGGGAGATTCAAACAGTGAGACTCCCCTCTACAGGGAGATTCTAACAGTGAGACTCCCTCTATAGAAAAGTTCTAATAGTGAGACCCCTTCTATAGAGAGATTCCAACAGTGAGACCCCCTCTATTCGGAGATTCGGACAGCGAAATCCCTCTCTACAGGGAGATTCTAACAGTGAGACCCCCCTCTTTGGAAAGGTTCTAACAGTGATTCCGACAGTGAAACCCCCTCTATTTGGAGATTCAGACAGTGAGACCCCCCTCTATAGAAAGATTCTAACAGTGAGACCCCCTCTATAGAGAGATTCTAACAGTGAGACCCCCTTTATAGAAAGGGTCTAACAGTGAGACCCCCTCTATTCGGAGATTCAGACAGTGAGACCCCTTTATAGAAAGGTTCTAACAGTGAGACCCCCTTTATAAAGAGATTCTAACAGAGAGACCCCCTCTATAGAAAGGTTCTAATAGTGAGACCCCTTCTATAGAGAGATTCTGACAGTGAGGCCCCCTCTATTCGGAGATTCGGACAGCAAAATCCCTCTCTACAGGGAGTTTCTAACAGTGAGCCCCCCCTCTATAGAAAGGTTCTAACAGTGAAACCCCTTTTATAAAGGCACCCTAACAGTGAGACCTCCTCTATAGAGAGATTCTAACAGTGAGACCCCCTTTATAAAGAGATTCTAGCAGTGAGACCCTCTCTATAGAGAGATTCTAACACAGACCCCCTCTATGGAGAGATACTAACAGTGAGACCCTCTCTATAGAGAGATTCTAACAGTGAGACCCCCTCTATAGACAAACTCTAACAGCGAGACTCCCTCTGTAAGGAGATTCTGCTGGGAACCTTTACACTGATTCAAGTTGTGAAAGTTCCTTGATAGAAAGGGTCCTCTTGATTCCCTTTCCAAAGATTGAGTTTTGATGCTGTCATCCTCATGGTCAAAATAGTAAAGGTGCATTGAACAGGGAGCCAGATAAACACAAGGGCAAAGGTTGTGTTAAAAGGGCAGGAGGAGTGCTGTGTGGAACCTAAACAAGACCATGGACCAGTTGGGCCTCATGTTTTTCTTTTGTATTGTCCTTTCCATGGACTGCAAAGTAAGATACAAAATGGAAGCGAACCATGGAATAACAGGAAGGAATAGGATAGGAAGCACTAGGGAGTGTGCAAGAATTTGTAAAACATATTGAAAGAATCCAAGAGAGTCATAGAAATTTAAAAAGATTAAGCATGGAACCAATGCGATATTCCGGTCTTATAACAGTGGTTACAAAAGAAGGGTTAAAAGGGATGATTCCCATTTGAATTGAAGAAAGTTCACTGGGAAATAATGAGAGGAAATGACAGGTCCTAATTATTTTCTCTAATTATTTAAGTAAGCACCCAGTCAAGAAACCAGTTACATAACAGAACTGGGATTGTAAAAGCTAGAAGGTCTAAGATGAGAACCATTTGTTCTTGAGGTCTCAAGGGAGAATCTAACCACTGCCCTTTGACATTCAGTGAAGTTTAGAAGGCTGAGGGGGGATCTTATAGAGACTTACAAGATAATGAAGGGGCTAGATAGGGTAGAGGTAGAGAGATTCTTTCCACTTAGAAAGGAAACCAGAACTAGAGGGCACAGCCTCAAAATAAGGGGGGGTGGTTTAGAACAGAGTTGAGGAGGAACTTCTTTACTCAAGGGCGGTGAATCTCTGGAATTCTCTGCCCATTGAAGTGGTGGAGGCTACCTCGTTGAATATATTTAAGAAACGGGTACACAGATTTCTGACAGACAAGGGAATTAAGGGTTATGGGGAGCAGGTGGGAAAGTGGAACTGATCCACTTCAGATCAGCCATGATCTTATTGAATGGCAGGGCAGGCTCAAAGGGCTAGATGGCCTGCTCCTGCTCCTATTTCTTATGTTCTTTTGTCATCACCATTGCTGAATCACCCACTATCAACATCTTGGTACATACCCTTGACCAGAAACTCAACTGGAGTCACCACATAAATACTTTGACTATCAGAGTCAGTCAGAGGCTAGGAATCCTGCAGAGAGTAACTCACCCCTGAATCCCCAAAGCCTATCCGCCAAAAACAAGACATAAGTCAGGAGTGTGATGGAATACTCTTCACTTGCTTGGATGACTGTAGTTCCAATAACACTCAAGAAGCTCAACAACAACCAGGAGAAAACAACCCATTTGACTGCTATCCCTTCCGTAATTATTCACTCCCTTCACCACTGACACAAAGTAACAGCTGAGTGTACCAGCTACAATATTCACTGCCACAATTCACCAAGGATCATTAGGCAGCACCTTCCAAACTCATGACCATTAGAAGGATAAGGGCAACAGATATCTGGGAACACCACTACCTGGAGGTTCCCTCCAAGTCAGTCACCATCCTGACTTGAAAAAATATTGGCCGTTCCTTCACTGTTGCTGGATCAAAATCCTGGAACTCCCTCCCTAACAGCACTGTGGGTGTACATATACCTCCAGGACTGCAGTGATTCTAGAAGGCAGCTCACAATCACCTTCTCAAGGGCAAGTAGGGGTGGGCAATAAATGCTGGCCCAGCCAATGATGCTCACATCCAATAAAATGAATGTTTTAAAAAGTGGGTGCCACACCCCCAAAAAACAGACAAGCTGGTCGAGAAACCATACTTAACCAAACAGGCTTCTTGTGCTACCAGTGCTGCATAAACAAACATAAGGCAAAGGTTTAAAATAATAAAAGAGGATTTCTCAGAAGCATCTGCCTGTTACTGTCCATTTTTGTTGTTCACCGAATAATCTACACAAGTCAGTGGAGCAGAGGGGATGGGATAAGTTAACTGAGCTGAAATAAACTTTCTGGGGACGTGGGTGAGATTTATGGGAGGGAGCAGCTCTCCAAACTGTACGCTGTAGGACTGGCCTTTGGGTCCATGAAGACCAACCATCTTATTTTTCATGTGCTGCTTTATCCTAATTGGATTTTGAGAGCCTGGACAGGACTGTTTGTCTGCGTATGATTGCAGTGGCGTAGTGGCACAGTGGTTAACACAGTGCTGCTTCACAGCACCATGGACTCAAGTTCGATTCCAGCCTTGAGTGATTATCTGTGTGGAGGTTGCATGTTCTTCCCATGTCTGTGTGGATTTCCTCCAGGTTCTCCGGTTTTCTCCCACACTCCAAAGATATGCAGGTTAGGTTGATTGGCCATGGCAAATTGCCTCTTAGTGTTCAAAGATGTGTAAGTTAGCAGGATTTGCCATGCTGACTTGTCCCTTAGTGTCCGAAGATGCCCAGGATATATGGATTGGCCATGCTAAATTGCCCCTTAGTGTTCCAAGATGTGCAGGTTAGGTGGATTGGCCATGCTAAATTGCCCATTAATGTCCATAGATGTGTAGGTCAGCAGGATTGGCCATGCTAAATTGCCCCTTAATGTCACAAGATGTGTAGATTAGATGGATCGACCATAGGAAATACACAAGGTTACAGGGATTGGTCAGAGGAAGGGCCTGGGTGGGAGTGTTGGCATAGTTTTGATACTGCCAGATCTGCTGAGTTTTTCCAGGATTTTTGGTCTTTATTTACAATACTAGATCTGCGGTCAGTTCCCCATTTTGCAGCCTCCATAGACTGGAGTTCATGCAAGACTGATCTATCCTTATTTGAACCAAACCTTGGTCACCTATCAGCTGTGCTCTTGCTCATTTATTTAATTCCATGTTTTGAAAATTCTCCTCACCCCTGTGACCTTCTCCAGCCCCACAACAATCCCAAGATCTCTGAACTCCTTCAAATCCGGCCTCTTAAGCACCCTTGTGTTCTTCACTCCACCACCAGTTGTCACGTCTTCAGCTGCATGTCTGGACCCAAAGTTTTGGAGTTGCCTCCTTTCCACCTCTCTCCCCCATCCTTTAAGATGCTCCTTAAAACCTAGCTGTTTGACCAAGCTAATGCTCACCTGTCCTTATATCTCTGTAGGTGGTTCAGCGTGAAATTGTGTTTGATAAGGCTCCTTTGATGTGCCTTGGGACATTTTACCAGATTCAAAGCTCCTTAGAAATGCAAGCCACTAACCAGGATCAAAATGGCTCAATGAGGTGTGACTGTGGTCAGGCTTCACTAAGAAGTGAATTAGCAGACAACATAGCTCACTTTCTAGCTATGTCAGAGGTCTCCAAGACCACTGCATCACCATGATCACAGATTCAAGTATCTCAGGCGATGTCCTAGTGGTATTATCACTAGATTTTGAATGCAGGAACTCAGCTACTGCTCTGGGTACCCGGGTTCAAATCTTGCCATGGCAGATGGTGGGATTTGAATTCAATAAAATATATCTGGAATTAAGAATCTACTGATGATCATGAAACCATTGTCGATTGTCGGAAAAATCCACCTGGCTCACTAATGTTCTTTAGGGAAGGAAATCTGCCGTCCTTACCTGGTCTGGCCTACATGTGACTTCAGAGCCACAGCAATGTGGTTGACTCTCAACTGCCCTCTGAACAAGAGCAACTGGGGATGGGCAATCAATGCTGGCCAGCCAGCAATGCCCATGTCCCACAACTGAATAAAGAAGCATCTTATGAACATACAAATTAGGGACCATCTTGGCCCTTCAAGCCTGCTCCGCCATTTAATAATCGGCAGTCATGACTGATCTGATTATAACACCAACCTTGCATTCATGGCAACCCCCAATAACCTTTCACCCCCTTGTTAATCAAGAATCTTTCTATCTCTGCCTTAAAAATATTCAAAGACCCTGCTTCCACTGCTTTTGAAGAAGAGTTCCAGAGACTCACTATCCTCTGAGAGAAAAAATTTCTCCTCATCTCTGCCTCAAACTGGTTATTTTTAAACAGTGACTCCCTTGTTCTAGATTCTCCCACAACAGGAAACATCCTTTCTACATTCATCTTGTGTAATACCCCTCAGCATCTTAAAGGTTTCAATCAAATCACCTCTTACTCTTCTGAACTCCAATGGATACAAACCTAACCTTTCCAACCTTTCCTCATCAGACAAGCCTGTCCATTCCTGGTATTAATCTAGTTAACCTTCTCTGGACTGTTTCCTATGTGGTCATACCTTTCCATAAGTCAGGAGACCAATACTATGCACAACACTCCAGATGTGGTCTTACCAATGCCCCTGTACAACTGAAGCATAACCTCCCAACTTTTGTAATCAATTCCTCTCACAACAGACAATAATATGCAGTCAGCTTTCCAAATTATTGGCTGTACCTGCCTTTTGTGATTCATGCACTAGGACACCCAGATTCCTTCATAAATCAAAGCTTTGCAATATTTCTCATTTAGAAAAGAAGTTTACTTTTTATTCTTCCTGCCAAAATGGACAATTTTACATTTTCCACGTTGTACTCCATCTGCTATATTTTAGCCCACTCATTTAGCCTTTCTAAGTTCCTGTGTAACCTCTTTATGTCCTCTTCACCATGGACTTTCCTAAGTATCCTTCTGTTGTCAGCAAGTTTAGTGTCCAAATTTTCAGTTCCTTCATCCAAGTCACTTATGTAATTGTAAAAAGTTGAGACCCCAGCATTGAGCCCAGTGACATACCACTGGTTACAGCTTGCCAGCCAGAAAAAGAGCCATTTATGCCAATTCCCTTTTAGCCGGCCAATCTTCTATCCATGCTAATTACAGAATCATAGTGCAGAAGGAGGTTGCTCAGCCCATTAATCCTACACTGACAACAACCCCACCCAGGCCCTATCCCTGTAACCTCACATTTTTACCGTACTTAGTACCCCCTGATACTAAGCAGCAAGTTAGCATGGCCAATTCACATAACCTAAACTTTGGTCTGTGGGAGGAAACCAGAGCACCCAGAGGAAAGTCCACACAGACAATGATTTGAGGCCAGAATTGAACCCAGGTCCCTGGAGCTGTGAGGCAGCAGTGCTAACCACTGTGCTGCCCATATGTTAATACTTTACTGCCTACACAATGGGCTTTTGTTTTCTGCAATAACCTTTGAAGTGGCATCTTATCAAATGCCTTCCACAAATCTAAATACAATACATTCACTGGTTCCCCTTCCACATAGCGAATCATAGAATCCTTACAGTGGAGAAGAGGCCATTCGGACTATCGAGTCTACACTGACACTCTTTTGAGTGTCTTACCCAGATCTTCTCCCTCTCCCTATCCCCATAACCTCACACATTTGCCATGGCTAATCCATCTTACCCACATATCTTTGGACACTAAGGGGCAATTTACCATGGCTGATTCACTTAAGCTGCATATCTTGGGACACTAAAGGGGAATTTACCATGGTCAATCCATTTAACCTGCACTCCTTTGGACACTAATGGAAAATTTACTGTGGCCAATCCACTTAACTCGCACAACTTTGGACTGTGGGACACAGTCTTCTCCTTGTGCCCACAGAGGCACAAGGAGAAGGTGCAGACAGTCACCAGAATTGAACTCGAGTCCCTGCAGCAGTGCTAACCACCGTGCCACCGTGCCTGTATAGTAAAGACTGATTCAACTGGTTAATTTGCCATCTCTCTACTTTCCATTATCAATTGCCCAGATGCATGTTCTGTAGGAATAAAGCTCTCTTTGTTAACACTTTTCTTATTTAAATAGCTTTGGGAGAGGGAACGGGGGGGCGGGGGGCAGTGTGGTGGTCTCACTATCTGACTTTATATTTCTCACCATCTTCCCTTCACAATTTAATAATCCCAAGGTAGATGTAACACACCTTTTACACTCACCAAGAGTAGACTCAACAAAGGACAGGAAAGATATGGGCAATATTGTGCAAGCAGTGATATATCAGTAAAGTTTTGGGAGCAATTTCAACAGTGGAGATAAATTTCCTTGAGGAAGGGTGGGCAACCTTCTAGGAGGACAAGAAAATCGAAAAATGAGGAAGCAGACAGTGTACTGCTGAGGAATTATTTACAATTGTAATGGGTTTGCCTTTACTATCTGTGATGTTCTTCACACAGCAGCAGCTGCATATTCAGACAAAGATTTTTAAAACTAGAACTGCATGAGATGTTAAACATTTATTTCTCTTCCAAACAGACTCCCTCTGCTGGTATATGTATGTACGGTAGCCTCAAGTGGACAAAATGCACAATGCCATTTTCAATAAACATCACTTCCCTATTCAACAAGACCTGCGTTGAGTGCAGGGAGGAGAATATGGGTGAGGAAAGTAGCGGATTATTAACAGAACCCACCCAAAAGTCCTACAGGTAATTTAAATCTGTTGTTCCATCACCTCCTGTGAAGTGAAGGTCCCAGACACCTAGTATGCCAAAGTACAGGGGCCACAGTCTCTGAACCTGAGTCCTGGGGTATTTTGGGCTCCCGGCATAGCATCTGAACTGTTGTTGTACCTGGAGATGTTGCCCCATCAGGAGACAGTCCTCCTTGTCCAGATACATTAAAATAGAAGTTGAGTGTGAAGTCCATTCGGCAAAACTACAAAGAACAAAGAACAACACAGCACGGGAAACAGGCCCTTCGGCCCAACGAGCCCGTGCTGCCATCTTAACAATGTGTTTTTCCTCCTCCACCCTTGACCCATGTCTATGCTTATGGTACCCCCATTGGAAACCAGATTAAGGGGAGAATAATTTAGGGACAATTTGTTACACCAATCAGCCTAAGAGCACATCTTTGGGGTGTGGGATGAAACCGGAGCACCTGGAGGAAACCCACGCAACCACAGGGAGAATGCGCAAACTCCCACAGACACTGGCCCAAATCCATATATCTGCACAACTAACAGTGATAGTCACTGAGCTGTTGTGGTGCCCATCTGCTGGTCCAGTTTTAAGCATACACAAACGACGCGAAGTACTAGGCTACTCTCGAAACATTCAAGAGCAGCCCACACATGACCCACCGCGTGTATGCCCCTCTTTAGACAACAAGGCGGACCGACGCACCTGTGGAGTAAAAGAGAAAAACATCAACATATACAACAGTTGATTTCCAGGAATCTCCCAAGGCTCTGATCCTTATTTAAAACAGTCTCCTATAACCCTCCATCCCTGTTTAGCTCATGTGTCTATCTAAGTAAACCTTAAACAAGTCCAGCATGCCTGCCTCCACCACCTTACTTGACAGTGCATTCCATACCCCCACAACCCTCTGTGTGAAAAACCTCCCTCTAGCATCCAAATTATACCTCTCCCCCCTCACCTTAAGCCCATGGCCCTTAGTGATATTTGTCTCCAATCTAGGAAAAAGCCTGCCACTGTTTACTCTATCTATACCCTTCATTATTTTATACACCTCTATACACCCCCCTTAATCTCCGTCTTTCTAAGGAAAAAAGCCCCACTTTACCCAATCTTTCCTCATAACCCAGTCCTTCTATACCAGGCAGCATCCTGGTAAACCTCCTCTGCACTCTCTTCAGGGTCTCCACGTCCTTCTGGTAGTAAGGTGACCAGAACTGGACGCAGTACTCCAAATGCGGTCTAACCAACGTTCTGTACAACTGTAGCATTAGACGCCAGCTCTTGTACTGTATACCCCTTCCTATAAAGGCTAGCATACCGTAAGCTTTCTTCGCAACCTTCTCCACCTGTGTTGCCACCTTCAGAGACTTGTGCACTTGCACTCCCAGGTCCCTCTGCACTTCTATACTCTTAGTAGGTCTACCCTTTATCATGTAACTCCCTTCTACATTATTCCTTCCAAAATGCATCACCTCGCATTTATCAGGATTAAATTCCATCTGCCATTTATCTGCCCAATATATCAGCCTATCTATATCCTGCTGTGTCACCTGACACTCCTCCTCACTATCCGCCAATCCTGCCATCTTTGTGTCATCTGCAAACTTGCTGATCACACCACATACGCCCTCTTCAAAGTCATTTATATATATTACAAATAGAAGAGGTCCCAGTACTGAGCCCTGTGGCACACCACTGGTGACAGACCTCCAGCTAGAAAAGGACCCCTCCACTACTACTCTCTGTCTCCTGTTGCCTAGCCAGTTTTCAATCCAAACTAGGACTTACAAATCTAAGATCATCACTAATAAATTCAATAAGAAACTTCCTTACCCAGAGAGTGGTCAGGATGTGCAATTTGCTGCCATGTCTGGGCTTATAGATGTATTTTAGATGTGTTAGAGTCATAGAATCTCTACAGTGTAGAAAGAGGTCATTCAGCCCATCGAGCCCATCAATAATCCCACCCAGGCCCAATCCCTGTAACCCTGTAACTTCACATATTTGCTCTGCTAATATCCCTGACACTAAGGGTCAATTTAGTATGGCTAATCCACCTAACCCACACATTTTTGGACTGTGGGAAGAAACCTGAGCACCCAGTTAGATTAGTGTGTGAGAAATGAGACAGGAATAGAGGATGTGCCAAAAGGTTGAATGAAGCAGGGAATAGGAGGCTTGTGTGGAGCATAAACATTGCGATGGACCAAATGGGTCAAATGGTTCTGCTGTAAATTCTATGTAATTCTATGTAACCTCCCCAATTAGCACTTGGATAATAGCAGGTATTAATCATAACTAGAAATCCAACACAACCCAAATTAGTACCAAAGCACAGCACTATAACACACAAGCAAGTACATAAATAACTAAATACACACCCTTTCCAAAGAAAAACAGGAGTTTAGTCATGCAGCCTAATGAAATAGGATGAAGGCCTACGAAGAAGGCCTCATTGCCTCCATTTTGGATGCATCTAGTTTTTATTTCAAAGGCAAGCACTATTGATGGAGCCTCACAAAATTTAGTGAGGTGTCTTGGGTTGGAGAAAGCTTTATTGTCCTTAACTAACTTCATAAAGTTTGTAACATCATCTCTTCAAAGAAAGAACCCAAGGCAATTGGAACATCAGTGAGTCAACATGTGAGTCAGCCTACACATGCAGTTTTACCATTAAAATTTACCTGGAACAACCTGAGTGTTGCTGAAAAAATAAACTTTCTGTCAAAGCTTTGCATGTTGCACTCATCAGGTTAGATTCGGAAGAATCCCAAATCTGAAAAGGGACAACAAATTTATGCTTTTTTGAATCCCAATGAAAATAAACAAATGGACAAATTAACAAATTAACTTACAAAATAATTTGCCCCTTAGTCTCTCATTATATTCTTCTAAGTACCAATTTAACAGATTAACCCAGTAACTAATTTCTAAAAAGTTAATCAAACC
This sequence comes from Carcharhinus amblyrhynchos, assembly GCF_965287045.1. NCBI lineage: Eukaryota > Metazoa > Chordata > Chondrichthyes > Carcharhiniformes > Carcharhinidae > Carcharhinus > Carcharhinus amblyrhynchos. The sequence continues at coordinate 19,812,276 of NC_137354.1, forward strand.
AATTGATAGCCCCTGAGGGGCATTGTATCTGACAGAACAAAACTACATAACAAAATGAAAATTTCATTTTGAGGGCTGATAATGCATTCCATCCCCAGTGGTGCCCACCAGTCATAGTGGCATAGTGGTTAGCACTGCTGCCTCGCAACACCAGGAACCCAGGTTCCATTCCAGCCTTGGATGGCTGTGTGGAGTCTACATATTCTCCCTGTGCCTGCATGGATTTCCTCTGGGTGCTCCGGTTTCCTTCCACAGTCCAAAGATATGCGAGTTAGGTGGATTGGCTGTGCTAAATTGACCTTAGTGTCCAAAGATGTGTAGGTTAGGGGTATTAGCAGGGCAAATATTTGAGGTTAAAGGGATTATTGGAGGTGGACCTGGGTAAGTTACTCTGTCAGAGAGTCGATGCAGGCTCAATTGGCCAAATGGCCTCCTTCTATACTGTAGGAATTGCGTGATTCAATGAAAACAACAAATTCAATCTGCATCAGATTTACCGACAAGTGGACTCTGACTGGTCGAGGTGTTGCCATGGAGAAGAGTTATTCCCCAAAGTTTTTGTTTAGTAATTCAAGCAAGTGGTGTCTGATTGGTCAATTGCCTGCCATGGAAAATGCAGCAGGGAACAATTGATGTTCACACCTTTGATTAGTTGAGAAAAGCACAAGGCCTAGGCATTTTTGTTTGCCAGAGGACAGGACCCCATGTGTGACTGATGCAGCTTCGAACCTTTCCAGTATTACTCACGTTCTGTATGGTTATAAACGTAGCCAGAAGCTGCATGCTTCACATCTGTACAACACCAAACACTTGAATGCACTGTCCTAAATTTTGGAAAGCAATAGGAGCTAATGTTTAAGAGCAGAAAACAGAAGGCAACATCATTTGCTTCCAAGTTAAAGTTTTAAGTTTATTTATTAGTGTCACAAGTAGGCTTACATTAATGCTGTAATGAAGTTACTATGAAAATCTCCTAGTCGTTACACCCCAGCACCTGTTCAGTTACACTGAGGGAGAATTTAGCATGGCCAATGCACCTAACCAGCATGTCTTTCAGACTGTGGGAGGAAACCAGACAACCTGGAGGAAAGCCATGCAAACACAGGAGAAACTCCACACAGACAGTGACCCAAGCCGGGAATGGAAGCCGGGTCCCTGGTGCTGTGAGACAGCAGTGCTAATTACTGTGCCACTGTGCGGCCCACCAATTTTTATATTGCCATTCCTTCATTCATCTTTAAGAATAGAATTTCCCTTTGTTGACTTGCCAAAGCCACAAAGACTAACAGTTCAAGCAGAACGCCCACCAAATCTCTCAGTCTAGTAGGAGGTGAGCAATAAATGTGGTCTTGTCATTATTGCCCATGTCCCCAGAGCAAATTTTATTTTCAAAGTAATTATAGCCCAGGTTAGTGTAATAAAGGAGTTACTGAGCACTGGTGGGGTTCATCAGAACAGCAAGCAAATAAAATTATAAAGGAAGTCAATTCCAACCCAGGCGAGAAAAGGCAATGGGTAGAGCTTCAGTGATAGAGAGCACTCGGTGTTCACATTCCTGAGAGTTGGCACAAAATGCACTACCACTTCAGGGGAGGCAATGGCTTAGTGGTATTATTGCTGGGGTATTAATCCAGAAACTCAGCTAATGTTCTGGGGACCCGGGTTTGAATCCCACTACAGCAGATGTTGGAATTTGAATTCAATAAAAAATATCTGGAATTAAGAATCTACTGATGACCATGAAACCACTGTCAATTGTTAGAAATACCCATCTGGTTCACTGATGTCCTTTAGAGACGGAAATCTACCGTCCTTACTTGGTCTGGCCTACATAGACCCACAGCAATGTGAGTTGACTCTCAGCTGCCCCTCTGAAATGGCCTACCGAGCCACTCATTTCAAGGCAACTAGGGATAGGCAATAAATGCTGGCCATCCAGCGATGCCCATGTCCCACGAGTGAATAAAAAAACACACCAAATCTCAGAAGCCCACTGCCAATTAACACTCACATGAGAATTCCCAGGTAATAATGACACTGGGAGAATTATCACGTAACAAGTTCTGTCCTGGGTAGGGAATCGATGTGAAGTTTCCAAACTGTCAAATTGTTTCTTGAGGAAAGTGTCTTTGAAATGCTGATGAATAGCTTCAATGTGGGAGCTGCTAAATGCGTGGCAGTCCCACCCACATTGATGTGTAGCATTACCTCGAAGACTGAAGTAATATTCTGTTCTATAATTGTGCTCAACTAACCATCTTTAATTTCTAAAATTTGCCCATTCGAAAGGGGGATGTTGTGGCTCTGGAATTATTCCCAACCCATTAATCATCTAAATTAATCTCAATCCAATCTCTTGACCTGCATTGATCAAACTCCCTACTGCTCTCATAATGCCGTGATTCCGCCCTGGGATCTGGGATGTAAGCAATCTATTAACAGAAGACGGTTCCAAAGCCTTGTGCTATTTGTCTGTTTGTCTCTTTAGGAACACCTCAATTTTAAAATTTGCATCTTGTTATCAAATCCTACCATTGCTCATCCTTCCCTATTTAATAATCACTTGTTATACAGTCCAGCTGATGAAGCCAGACCAATGACACAGAGTGCTTCTGTATTGAGAGAGTTTATTGACTTCTTCAGTCTCACAGCTCACCTCCCACTCAACCCAGCGTCCCAGCTATCCCCTATTTATACATGGCCAAGGATAATTCATACCATCACCTGCTTGTCTTAACATTAATATTGTTTTTTATTCATTCATAGGACATGGGTGTACTGGCTGGGCCAGCATTTATTGTCCATCCCTAGTTACCCAAGGGGCACTTGGGAGTCAACCACATTGCTGTGGCTCTGGAGTCACATGTAGGCCAGACCAGGTAAGGACAGCAGATTTCCTTCCCTAAAGGACATTGGTGAACCAGATAGGCTTTTCCAATATTCGACAGTTGTTTATTTATTTACTTATTCATGTCAGAAGTAAGTTAGATACTGAAGTTACTGTGAAAATCCCCCAGTCGCCTGTTCGGGTACACTGACGGAGAATTTAGCACAACTAATGCCCCTAACTGGCACATCTTTCAGACTGTGGGAGGAAACTGGAGTACCCAAAGGAAAAATACACAGACATGAGGAGAACGTGCAAACTCCACACAGTCAGTGACCTAAGCCAGGGATCTAACCTGGCTCCCTAACGTTGTGAGGCAGCATCGTTTCATGGTCATCGGCTATTCTTAATTCCAGATATTTTTTATTGATTTCAATTTCATCTGCTGTGGCAGGATTCGAACCCAGGTCCCCAGAACATTATAGCTGAGGTTCTGGATTAATAGTCTAGCATAATACCACTAGGCCATCACCTCCCCTAATGTAATTGACAAGACATTAACACGGGCTGATTTACAATGGAAACACTGTGGCATGCCAAGGGAATCAACCAGCCCCGCACCTCCAGAGACAACGAAGCAATGGGACCCCATGAGGCAACAGGACCTCAAAATGCAGGCTCTGTAACTGGGGCTGGAATTGGAGGTGCGCACCTGTAAATTCCAGCCCTCGGTGGTGGGAAGCTTTGATCGCAGGTGTTGAACCACCCCTGCTACCCCATCTCCTCCTTCTTCAGCCTCCACTTCCCCTTCTACAACCCTCCCCATTCGCCCCTCCTTTACCTTCACACCCCTGTACCCCCTGTGCAGAGCACAATGTCTTTCATTGCAAATCCACCCCCAACATTTCCATGTTGCTAATTGGGAAAAAAGAATGCTTATTGCGGGAGTCATGGTCACTGTGATTCAAAGTTGTAGAAGATTAACAGAGCTACACTAGCCTCCCCTATAGAGTGAGCGCTTTTCAAAGAGAAATCACACAGAGAGGTTGAGGGTACCTCACTCACATGCTGACAGTGCAATGTTTTTATGGCATGTACAGGAATCCTTCTTGTCCTGACATGTTAAACACTCAAAACAACGGAAACTGGATGAGCTGCACCAGACGCTGTGACAACCTCGACACCCGCAGTTTTGAATGGACACTGAGTTGACCTAGCACCTCCAGGAGGTACAGGTTCCAACCAGCTGTCAGACAAGGGGCAACAGGAACAGTCCATGAGAGAGAGCTGGGGCCTTGCAGCACCAATAGAAACTAGAGGGAAGAAGCTAAACTTCTGGCCAAAGTGGCATCCAAGAGCAAAGAGAATTCGAGAATTATATGGGTGGGGGAGGGGGGGGGAAACGACTTCGAGTCCAGAGGGCGGCTGGAAGAAGAGTGACGTGAAACAGGGAATAATTTGTAGCTGGGAGAGGTGCAGAGGCCAGAGAGAATTTTTTTATTTATTAGTGTCACAAATAGGCTTACATTCATACCGCAATGAAGTTACTGTGAAAATCCCCTAATCGCCACACTCCGGCGCCTATTCGGGTACTCTGAGGGAGAATTTAATATAGCCAATGTACCTAACCAGCACGTCTTTTGGACTATAGGAGGAAACCAGAGCACCCAGAGGAAACCCATGCAAAGACGAGGAGAACGTGCAGACTCTGCACAGACAGTGACCCAAGCCAGGAATCCAACATGGGTTCCTGGCGCTGTGAGACAGCAGTGCTAACCATTGTGCCACCGTGCTGCCCATAAGAAGGGAGAAAGGAGGTCAAGATATGAGGGCACAAATGATGCATTTTAAGGAGATGTCCAGCTTAGACTGTGGATGAGTCAGTAAACTTGGCAACTTCACTATGAAGCCCCAGCAATTTGGATCAACTTGCACTTTTATTTATTACTACTGCTTTGCCTGTTTGAATTTGGTGGGACTAATGACAACAACCTTCTTATTTGGAGATGTTGGTCCTTCAGGAGCTGCTGCGGCAGCTCCATCCCCTTTTGGTTGTTTGTGTCCTGATTGGACGAGAGGCTGAGTGAGCTTGGTACATGAGACTCAGTTCTGTGCAGTTGAACATGACAGCAAAACACTGGAGCGCGCTGAAGGTTCTATTCCTGGGCACTCCTTCCAGCATGGCCATGCACACTCTCAAGATACTCACTGCACTGCTCCAACACCGCATATGTGTTTGCCCCCTGGGAATTTTGCCTCGTGTCCAGTAATCGGAACATTTTTTAAAGGACAAAATGTTAACAGATAGAGTGGCATGGTGGCGCAGTGGTGTCATCACAATGCCAGGGACTCAGGTTCAATTCCAGCATAGGGTAACTATGTGGAGTCTGCATGTTCTCCCCGTGTCTATATGGGTTCCCTCCAGATGCACTGGTTTCCTCCCACAGTCGAAAGTTACATAAGAACACTAGAACATAAGAAATAGGAGCAGGAGTAGGCCAACTAGCCCCTCGAGCCTGCCCCGCCATTCAATAAGATCATGGCTGATCTGTCTTGGCTCAGTTCCACATTCCCGCCCTCTCCCCATAACCCTTAATCCTCTCTCTTACCAAAAACCCATCAACCCGCGTCTTAAAAATATTTAGCGAGGTAGCCTCCACCACCTCAACGGGCAGAGAATTCCAGAGATTCACCACCCTTTGAGTGAAGAAGTTCCTTCTCAACTCCGTTCTAAACCGCCCCCCCTTTATCTTGAGGCTGTGCCCCCTAGTCCTACTATCCTTTCTGAGCGGGAAGAGTCTCTCCACCTCTATCCTATCCATCCCATTCATCATCTTATACGTCTCAATGAGATCTCCCCTCATTCTTCTAAACTCTAACAAGTACAAGCCTAATTTATTCAGCCTCTCCTCATAGCTCAACCCCAAAGTTGTGCTGGTTAGCTGGATTGGCCATGCTAAATTGCCCTTAGTGCCCCAAGATTAGAAGGATTAGTGGTGTAAATACATGTGGTTATGAGGAAAAGGGATTTCTTCCGGGTGTTCCGTTTTCTTGCCACAGTCCAAAGATATGTAGGTTAGGTGGATTGGCCATGCTAAATTGCCCCTTAGTGTCCAAAGATGTGTAGTTTAGGTGAATTGGCCATGGGGTTATGGGAATAGGTAGGGGAAGAGACCCTGGGTAATATACTCTGTCAGAGAGTCAGTGCAGATTTAATGGGCTGAATGGCCTCCTTCTGCACTGTAAGGATTCTATTCTATTCTATTCTAAAATGCTGATGCTAAGTGGAATCCGTATGCGATATTTAAAAATAACCTGGAAAGTGTTGGCATGCCTTGGTAATGAGAGAGATAAGGTTGGATTTCAGCAAGGCAGTTATTTAATGAGGCATGTTTTGTAAGCATGAAGGGGCACTGATCAATGTGTGTACTTTCTTGCCTTTGGCATTTGGATGTGGGGATGGGGTTTTGGGGGGGCGCGAAATAAGGATGAGCACAGGGCCCCAACAACTGTAAATCTGCTACTGCCCTCACAACTTCCAGCCCTTCGATCCTCTGAGATTTCAGCCACCGCTCCGATTCTGGCCCCTGACACATCTCCGGCATTCATTGCTGTTATCTATGATCTTGACTGTTTAAGCTCTGGGATTTTCTCCCTAAGCCTCTCCCTTTCTCAACCTTGCTTTCCTCCTTTAAGACACTCCTAAAAGTGACCTCTTTGGCCAAGCTTTTAGTCAGAATCATAGAATCATAGAAAGTTTACAACACAAAAAGAGGCCACTTAGCCCATTGTGTCCATGGCTTGCAAAAAAAGCAGCCCTCCGCAGTTTAATGCTACTTTCCAGGGTTTGCTCTTAGCCCTGCAGGTTACAGCACTTGAAGTGCAAATCCAGACAGCTTTTCAGTGAGTTGAGGGTTTCTGCCTCGACTACCCTTTCAGACAGTGAATTCAGATCTCTAAACTCTCTGGGTGAAGAATGTTTTCCTCATCTCCCCTCTAATCTTTCTACCAATCATTTTTAATCTGTACACTCTAGTCACTGACCTCTCTGCTAAACTAAATAGGTTCTTTCCATCCACTCTATCCAGGCCCCTCACAATTTTGTACATCTCAATCAAATCTCCCTCAAGGAGAATAACCCCAGTCAATCCAATCTTCCCTCATCACTGCAGTTTTCCAGTCCTGGCAACGCCCTGGTTTCTCAATCCTGGCAACATCCTCAATCCTGACGACTTATAAACTTGAAGTCCTCTTTATCAATTTTTAGCCCATCTAGTGGCTCGACCAAAGCCCTCTTTCATATAAATGGATTCTGCCTGTGCTGTAACTAAAGCTGAGACATCAGATGCTGCATAGTAATTGGCCCTGTGAGAGTTCCCATGCAGCTGGGCACCACTTCCACCAGAGAAAGGATGAGCTCTGAGTTCTGCGCAAAGCCCTGTGTCAAGTTGGCGCCAACCTCTGCCATACTCCTTGACAATGTCAACAGACTTTCTGACAGGCCTGTTGATGCACCAGGCATTTCCTTGTGCCTAACTATTAGCCCTTTCCTCAGCACGGTCCCACTGAAGCCCTCAACTAAGGCCTCACGCGCAACTTTGGTCTCAAGGGAGCTGACACCTGTACTACCTTTGCCCTGCTCCCTACCCACTGCCCCCCCTCATTTCCACCACCACCCCCCCACCACCTCTGATGCAGACTATCCATGATTCACCATGTGCAGATTCAACCATCACACTACCAGAAAGAAAAGCAAGCGGTGTGAGCTTACACCTTCTGCAGCTTGTAAATCAGAAATTGGGGCATAAGTGGAATTCAAAAAGGAATGTTGTGTGTTGAGAATGTAGTAAAGTAATGAGTTAGAAATATGAGTCATGATTGATAAGAATCATTACTCGGTGAGTGATGGCGATGCTATTGAGTAGTGTGTGAGGCTAGTGGGGCAGTTGATAAGATGTGACATTTAAAAACGCGTTCGCTGGCCTCAACTGCTCATGTGAGGTCATTCAATTTCTTACGGCACTGCGCCCACAGCCTCAGGGGCTGCACTGCTGGCAATGACAGCTATCTGCCTCCACTGTCTTCTCAGTATCTGTATGGAGGATCTCCAGCTCTCCTGTGGCAGAGAAGTTCCCTTCATATCTGTCTCCTGCAGCAAGACTTCCGATGCGGCTTCAGAAAATGTTGGAGCATACTCCTTGCCCAGTTAGACCACGCAGTCGGTACTCCTAACTGGTCAGAAAACCTTTTGCTGCCACTGCAGAAAGCCTTTCCCAGCCACTGCCTTCTACAGCCAGAATGCACCACGCCTTTAAGAGGTGCAGGTTGGATTTAAATGGTACTAGCTTTGTACGAACACGAGCCCCTGGCTGAGGCAGTCAGTCAACAGTGCATTTGGCACAAGGTCTGTGTGTGTGTTGTCTGCATTGGAATGAAAGAGCATGGCTCAATTGTGCATCACGATCCCTGCTCCCATTTTCAAGCCTTATCCAAATTTTCTCTAGTGCAATGCTTGCTCAGTTTGAGATGGTTTTGCCCATTCTCACACAAGGGGCAGAATACAAAAAACTAAACATTTTATCTGTAAAAGTAGTCAATGTTGAGATGGGATGAGCTCAGACAGTCTGGATAGAGTCTGCAAGCCAGAAATTGCTTGTGCTTGTCTGGCAGGTTTGGAACTGAGCAATCTGGTTTTTGTGTCGTTTAAGAAGATAAAAAAGCTCAAGTCACGGCAATCTAAAAAATGAAATGCAGGTTTGACGAGATAGGGCAAATTCATGTTTGTTACCTCCAGACTTAACTATTCAATATGCTCAAACTAAATGCTGGAAATATTCAGCAAGTATATTTTTACCGCCCTGCCAGGAATTGGAGCGGGCAAGGGGCAGACAATGGGAAGGTCCATTGACCTCGACAGAGTTTTATGGTTTCAGAACGAGCGAGACTGTAAAGTCCCACCTAAAGTCTCATGTTCATCACTTCTCATCCCAACTCTGCTCCATGGTTTTGACAACAGATCATTGACCTGAAACATTGGCCAGATCTTCCTGGCCGTTCCCGGCGGACGGATCTTCCAGTCCCACCCTCCCCCCCTGCATTGGGGTTCCCCGATGAGCAACAAGAAATCCCATTGACAGTGGCAGGCCTGGAAAATCCCACGACTGACCAATAACTGGCTGCCACAGAACAGGCGACGGTGCAGAGGGACCTCGGGGTCCTTGTGCATGAGTCGCAAAAACCCAGCTTGCAGGTGCAGCAGGTGGTCAGGAAGGCGAATGGGATGCTGGCCTTCATAGCGAGGGGGATTGAATATAAAAGTGGGGAGGTCTTGCTGCAGCTGTACAGGGCATTGGTGAGGCCGCAGCTGGAGTACTGTGTGCAGTTTTGGGCGCCGCACCTGCGCAAAGATATTTTGGCCTTGGAGGGAGTGCAGAGGAGGTTTACTAGGCTGATACTGGAGTTGAGGGGGTTGAGCTATGAGGAGAGGCTGAATATACTAGGCTTGTACTCGTTAGAGTTTAGAAGAATGAGGGGAGATCTCATTGAGACGTATAAGATGATGAATGGGATGGATAGGACCGAGGTGGAGAGACTCTTCCCGCTCAAAAAAGACAGTAGGACTAGGGGGCACAGCCTCAAGATAAAGGGGGGGCGGTTTAGAACGGAGTTGAGGAGGAACTTCTTCACTCAAAGGGTGGTGAATCTCTGGAATTCTCTGCCCGTTGAAGTGGTGGAGGCTGCCTCGCTAAATATTTTTAAGACGCGGGTTGATGGGTTTTTGATAAGAGAGGGGATTAAGGGTTATGGGGAGAGGGCGGGAAAGTGGAACTGAGCCACGACAGATCAGCCATGATCTTATTGAATGGCGGGGCAGGCTCGAAGAGCTAGATGGCCTACTCCTGCTCCTATTTCTTATGTTCTTATGTTCTAACATGTTACAGTGAGGGGGCAGGGATAGAAAATTGCACGCACTATTTTTCTGTCTCTAAAGATGCTGTGAGACCGGCACTTTCTGTTCTTTACTGCAAACTATCCACAGTGTTTTCATTTTGTAGTAACGCTGCTCTTCCACCTTGATGGACTGGAGCTCATCTGAAACACTGCAGCCTTTATCCTAAGTCATGACCAAGTTCCCTTTACCCCTGTGCTGACTGACCAATGTTGATTCCCTGTCTGACAAAACCTTGATTTTAAAATACTCAGCCGTGCTTTCAAATCCCTATGTGTCCTCGCCTCTCCCTTACTCTATAACCTCCTCCAACCCTCATCTTGCACTTTTGAAACTTTAGCTGCTGGAGCATTCCTGATTTCTTTTGATTCCCCCACTAAAAGTTATAAGAGCAGCACGGTGGCACGGTGATTAACACTGCTGCCTCACAGTGCCAGGGACCAGTTTGATTCCCGGCTTGGGTCACTTGTGTATGTAGAGTCTGCACATTATCCCCATGTCTGCATGGGTTTTCTCTGGGTATACTGGTTTCGACCCACAGTCCGAGGGATGTGCTAGTTAGGTGCATTGGCCACGCTAAATTCTCGCTCAGTGTACCCGAACAGGTGCCAGAGTGTGGCGACTAGGGAATTTTTCACAGTAACTTCATTGCAATTTTAATGTAAGCCTACTTGTGACACTAATAAATAAACCTTCAAGAATCTAAGTTTGAGCTCAGGAATTCCCTTCCTTAAGCTTCGCTGTACCTCTCTCTCTCTGTCTCTCTCTTCCTTTAAGACACTCCTTAAAATCGACCTCTTTGTTCAAGATTTTGGTCACTGGTTCTAATATCTCTATTTGTGTCTCATTGTCAGATTTTGTTTCATCATGTGCCTTGGGATTTGTCACCACATTGCAGGCATTACGTAAATACAAGTTAGGGTGTGATTTGACCATTCATTGTAACATGACCCTAACTTTTCATTTTACAAGTGTTACAGAACCGCCTGTATATTTCCATTTCTCTGTTAATAAGACCATAAGGTAAGGGCGGCACAGTAGCACAGTGGTTAGCACTGCTGCTTCACAGCTCCAGGGACCTGGGTTTGATTCCCGGCTCGGGTTACTGTCTGTGTGGAGTTTGCACATTCTCCTCGTGTCTGCGTGGGTTTCCTCCGGGGTGCTCCGGTTTCCTCCCACAGTCCAAAGACATGCGGGTTAGGTTGATTGGCCATGCTAAAAATTGCCCCTTAGTGTCCTGGGGTGTGTAGGTTAGAGGGATTAGAGGGTAAATGTGCAAGGATATGGGGTAGGGCCTGGGTGGGATTGCAGTCGGTGCAGACTCGATGGGCCAAAGGGCCTCTTTCTGCACTGTATGATTCTATGATTCTATATCGGAGCAGAATTAGGCCAATTGGCCCATAGGTCTGCTCTGCCATTTAATCATGGCTGCTAACTTTACCAACACCATTCTCCCCCTTTTTCTCTGTAATCTTTGATCCCCTTACCAATTAAGAACCTATCTATTTCTATCTTAAATACAATCAATGATCCAGCCGCCTCTGTGGCAATGAATTCCATAGATCCACCACCCTGTGTCTGAAGAAATTCCTCCTCATTTCAGTTCTACAAGGTCATCCCTTTACTCTGAGGTTGTGCCCTTGGATTTTAGTCTCTCCTACTAATGGAAACGTCCTTCCCCACGTCCACTCTATCCAGGCCTTTCATTATCCTGTATGTTTCAACGAGATCCTCCCTCACCCTTTTAAACTCCATTGAGTACAGACCCAGAGTCCTCAAACACTCCTCATACATCAAGCTTTTAATTCCAAGGATCATTCTCATGAACCTCTTCTGGACCCTCTCCAAGGCCAGCACATCTTTCTTTAGATTCCAAACTTGCACGCAAATGTGGCATCGCCAGAGCCTTATAAAGCCTTCTGGTGTATAAGTGGTAATGTCACAAGTGTTCACAAACTGTCCAAGTTTTCATACTGAAGCTCTTATTCACTACCTAGGAATGTGGGACATTGCTTTATCATTACAAATCACTTTCGCCCTCAATAAAGCAGGTGCCAGCGCAGAATCCTTGACCCTGCCCCCTCAACACACTTGCACATGCAAACGTCAAAACATATAACAATAAGAATGGAACCACATTGAGAGCACAGTCCTCAGTTTGAGCTCAGTCCACCAGAGCATCACAACCTGTTGGGTATGGGATAAAAAAATGATCTTTGGTGGCATTAGCTGCCTGAACACCCCTGCCCAACACTGACACCAATGAAACACAAGATAGATGGTATAAGTGACTATGTTAAATTTCTCCCCGTATTCCTGATGACAAGATCAAGAAGAAAAAGACTTAGAGTCATAGATAGAATCATAGAGGTTTACAGGACCTTCAGCCCAACTTGTGCAATCCGCCCTTCTTTTTAACCACTAAGCTAGTTCCAATTTAGCACATATCCCTCTATACCCCATCTTACCCATGTAACTATCTAAATGCTTTTTAAAAGACAAAATTGTGCCCACTTCTACTACTACCTCTGGCAGCTTGTTCCAGACCTCACCACCCTCTGTGTGAAAAAATTGCCCCTCTGGACACTTTTGTATCTCTCTCCTCTCACCTTAAATCTATGCCCTCTAGTTTTAGACTCCCCTAACTTTGGGAAAAGATGTTGACTATCTAGCTGATCTATGCCCCTCATTATTCTCTGTAAGGTCACCCCTAAGCCTCCGACGCTCCAGGGAAAAATGTCCCAATCTATCTAGCCTCTCCTTACAACTCAAACCATCAAATCCCAATAGCATCCCAGTAAATCTTTTCCGCACTCTTTCTAGTTTAATAATATCCTTTCTATAACAGGGTGACCAGAACTGTACACAGTATTCCAAGTGTGGCCTCACCAATGTCTTTTACAAAACTTTAACAAAACGTCCCAACTCCTGTAGTCAGTGTTTTGACAATGAAACCAAGCATACCGAATGCCTTCTTCACCACTCTGTCCACCTGTGACTCCACTTTCAAGGAGCTATGAACCTGCAGCCCTAGATCTCTTTGTTCTATAATTCTCCCCAACAGCCCCTCTCATGATTTCCCAAGTACTTTCCAGTTAATTAAATGCTGCCAATGTGTAATCCCTATCTAAAGCAGGAAATTTGCATGCAGCAAGATCCACTTAGTTAGCAAAAAGTAACCTAGACAGGTGGATGTTAACCCAAACAAATGGGATGGTTGAATTCACTGCTTTCTTTGTAATATTTTAACTTCTCACAACACTAACATGGTGAAGGCCTAGTCTGTAGTGGCTGAGAGTCTTACTGAATGCACTTAAATCTTCAGAACGAGCCATCTATTAATTGTGTGGGAACCCAATTGTATTTTAACCAGGTCTTGAGCAAGGAAGTCACTCTGGGTTTGCATTCAGGCTAAAATGGTCAGTCAAATTTATCTACAAGTAATTATACAGAAGTAGACAAACATAAGGAGCTAGTATTGTAATATTTCACAAATTTTACCATAAACTATTTTCAAGCAAGAAGTCAAAATCTTATAGTGTCTTTAAAATTAGTTTGCAACTGTGTTTCTGATAAAACATTATACAGTTAATGTTTTCATAAAGACACTCACATTCTTAGGATAGCATAAAGCAGGAAGCTCTGGATATCAGGATTGCTACCAGTATTTTATTCCATTAAAGAAGGTGGGTGGAATTTTACAGGAATGATTCTAAATGATTCCAAGAGTTCCTGATCCATTTTTTGGGAGCGTTTTCATGCCCAATCTTCTGCACTTAGTCACTGAAAAAATGGCTTAGACTGTTTCTAGCTGCTGCAGGCAGTGGGCTGGGCTTAATTCACCAGCCAGCCTATAGAGGGAGCTACCACGCATGTGCAAACGTCTGATCCACACATGTTCAATTGCAGCAGCAGGGGCTGACAGACAGAAAGTTGTCAGGCCCCTGTTACTGCAGCCACCCTCAGCACAGTACCCCCCCACCACAATCGTGGTGGCCCACAGACAATCGTGAACCCTACAACGCACACACATCTAGCCCCCACTGCCCAGGCAGATCATATCCCTGTCCCCTCCCCAATTCAATCCCATTGCAGACTGGCAGTGGGGCTCCCCCTCTCCCCCAATCCGCCCCTTTTCCCCCCTCCCCAATCAGGGCTGCCCCTTCATGCCCCACCCTTTCATACCCTGCCCTCATAGGCTGCACTCCATAGCCCCCCATAAACCCTAGCCCCATAGGTCCCATCCCCATAGGCCCCGCTCTCTGGCAATGCCCAGTAGCTAGTGCCAATGTGCTGACTGGCACTGTCAGGCTGGCACTGCTAGGGGGCAGCATCCTTCCCTCAGCCTCCCTGGGAGCCTCAGTGGGCTCTGCTTCCACCAGTGAGGCCAACATGCCTCTTCCCCATTCATGGGGAGCAGGTATTTTCCTCACCAGAGAGAACCTCTCCTGGCGAGGCCAAAAAGGCAAGTGAAGCCTGGACAATTGAGCTCCAGGCTCACTAAAGACATGGAAATAATCATTTCAATATATTTAAATAAATTAATCAGCCTCTCGCCCATTTCCGGAGCATGGAGGTTTCCCCTCACACTCCAAAACAGATTGTGTCAAATTGCCCTTTTTTCTTTAAAGAGATGTGTTTGTCAATTCAATGAGTGTTTTAACTGTTCATTTGCTGTGACTTTAAAAAACACAAAAAGACAGGTTTCCTGGAGTTTTTAAAAAGAAAGGATAAAGCACTGCTTATACTTAACCTGGCCTAAAAAAAACAAAAATGCTCCAACTTTCTCACACACACACTATCACCACACCGCTCCCCACCCACCCCACACACACACACACACTCACTCATACACACACATTCACACACACATACACACACACATATTCACACACACACATGCAAAAGTTGCACACATTCACACACACACACACACACACACACACACATTCACACACAAACGCCCACACACACACATGCAAAAATTGCACACATGCACATACACACACATACACATTCACATACTCACACACACACAACACACAGACACACCCACACACACACATGCAAACAATGCACTCACGCTCACACACATGCGCACACAAAAACAGCACATGTACACAAACACTCACACACGTATGCACACACATGGAAATACACAAACACAGAGGCAAAAAATACACATGTGCACACGCACATGTGCACACACAAAAATATGCACACACGCACACAGATTAGTGAGTGGGAGGATAGGTTCATCAATTTAAACTCTGGTAAAGTTGAAAGGTATATGGCTTTTAAAGCTTGGTGAATTGGCTGGCATTAGGTTGGTCCTCCTGGGTTTGGTGTTGAGGTGATTTAAAACTGTACTGGACACATTATCTATTCTTCCAGAGACAGCAGGTACGAGGTTGAATCTTTTAAAAAGGTGTCTGCCTGTGGCACATATATTTTCAAAATAAAATTGCAGATTGCCTTCCTTCAGAGTGTATTAAATGTATTAAATCTTATTCACGGGATCACGGTTAATGAACAAGGCCGATTTCAATCTTGCAGCCCACTGAGATGAAGGAGAGCCACCCATGCAGCTCACTTATTACGCTATACTGACTCTATGTTTCATGATGGAAGACAGGGTTTAAGGTAGAGAGAGAGAGTGAAATATTTCAGATTGCTGCATAAAAGCAGCTCTGTCACCGTCATAGTCAATTTATGGGCGGCACGGTGGCACACTAGTTACCACTACTGCCTCACAGCACCAGGGACCTGGGTTCGATTCCTGGCTTGGGTCACTGTCTGTGTGGAGTCTGCACTTTCTCCCTGTGTGTGCATGGATTTCCTCCGGGTGCTCCAGTTTCCTCCCACAGTCCAAAAGACGTGCTGGTTAGGTGCATTGGCCGTGCTAAATTCTCCCTCAATGTACCCAAACAGGCGCCAGAGTGTGGCAGACTAGGGGATTTTCACTGTAATTTCATTGCAGTGTTAATGTAAGCCTACTTGTGACTAATAAATAAATGAATTGGCTTGAACTTTCACACTCATTCCTTTAATGTTACAAATTACTCGTTCTGTACACTGTTGCTCTTCCTGCTCCCTTGCCGCTGTATCAACTGTCTCCTCCCACCCTGCTCAGCTCCCAGAACTCCAAAGGCGTGGGATTGATAATCTTCCCGTCTGAAGACAAACTGCAATTTTATTTTGCAAATATAAACTTGCTGTCAGCTTCTTAATTTGTCTTGTTTTTTTTTCCCTCTTAATCCTTTCAATCTTAATGGCATCCTGTATTACCAGTCTTCACCCTTCACCTACATTCCTGCACACTAAGAAATCTTTTGTCCAATCCTAATAAGCGTAACTAAACCCACAGACCTGTCACCTCCCACATATTCCCCGTGATAGTCATTACTCCTGCAGCCAAGGTCTGCTACTGCAAATTCTGTACATTTTCAACGCTGTCGCTAATTTTCTCAATATCACAGCTATTGAGTTGCTGATCCCAGCAGAACTGGAATGAACCTGCATCTTAAATTAAAAGTCTCAACACCTGGGCGCTGAAACCAGAGAATTGAGATAAGCTTGTAATTGGTATGGGAGATCTGGTGGTAATGTTAGTGGACCAGCAATCCAGAAGCTAAGGCTCATGATCTAGGGACCCGTGTTCGAATCCCACCATGGAGGGTGATGGAGTGTTAGATTCAAAAGATCTGCCAGTCTCTGTAATGGTGAACAATCATGGATAGTACAAATCCGAGCAAAAATCCATCTGGTTCACTAATGTCATCCTTACCCGAGCTGGCCTACATATAACCCCAGACCCACAGCAATGACTCTTAACTGCCCCTCTGAAATGGTCCTGGCGAGCCACTCAGTTCAAGGGCAATTAGGGATGGGCAACAAATGCTGGGCTTTGCCAGCGATGCCCATGTCCAAAAAGAGGAGGGAGGCATGGTGGCACAGTGGTTAGCACTACTGCCTACCAGTGCAAGGACCCAGATTCAATTCCGGTCTCGGGTGACTGTGTGCAGTTTGCACATTCTCCCCGTATCTGCATGGGTTTCCCCCTGGTACTCTGGTTTCCTCCCACAATCTGTAGATGTGCAGGTTGGGTGGATTGGCCATGCTAAATTGCCCTTAGTGTCTAAAGATGTGTGGGTTAGGTGGATTGACCATGCTAAATTGCCCTTTAATGTATAAAGGATTTGTAGGTTAGTTGGATTGGCCATGGCAAGTGTGCAGTTTACAGGGATAGGGTGGGAATGTGGGCCTGGGCAAGATGCTCTTTCGGAGAGTCAATGCAGACTCAATGGGCCGAATGGCCTCCTTCTGCACTATAGGGATTCTATGGATTCTCTGGTACTGTAATGTTTTCCTGAGGATTACCCTCACTTCAGGGTCAGGAAGATCCCAAGGCTGCACCAAATCGAGCTGAGTCCCCTGGGAAAGTGAAGGTGATGGATGGAGAGGGAATAAGACATTTCAAATGATTGTTCCTGCTCCCAAACATGAGCACAGACTGTTGGACAAGGAAAGTTTAGGCTCAGCTGTAAAGTCTGGCCTATTGGCACACCTCATGTGAACAAGAAATAGGCATATGTTACATCAGGTGGCCAGACAGTTCTTTACCAGAGAGTCTGACTCTTGGTATTCTCACCCCGGCATGGCACCGGTAACCCTTAGGTCCAGGGCCTGTTGGCAGTTGGCAATGTCACAGCCCAGACTATAGGACAGTCTGTTCATTTGCAAGCCCCGCTCGCCACCCAACCTGCAGATAATTCAAAAACAAACGGTCTCTAAATCAACCACTGAGAGACTGGGTGCTTCCCAAAGGCCACCCTACCAACCTCACAGGTTAAGTGTCAGCTTCAAGTGGGCTGGGTGTGTCTGCGAGAGAAGATCCCATTGGACCCATCCCGTATCCTTATGGTGTCACCTCAGTATTACAGGATGATATTAATCCTGGTATCAGGGTTATCCATAATGCCATCAGGTGGTGATTCCTCAGCAATAGCCTGCTCACTCAGACCCAGTATGGGTTCCTCCAGGCCCAACACCTGATTTCATTACAGCCTTTTCCCAGACATGGCCATAAGAGCTAAGTCCCAGAGGAAGGAGGGAGTGACTGCCTTTGACATCAAGGCAGCATTTGGTACTACTTCATAGAATCATAGTGTCATAGTTTTACAGCACAGAAAGAGGCCTTTTGGCCCATCACATATTGCTGGCCATTAAACACCTATGTATTCTGGGGGGCACAGCAGTTAGCTTCATGGCACCAGGGACCTGGGTTCAATTCCTAGCTTGGGTCGCTGTCTGCATGGAGTTTGCACATTCTCCCTGTGTCTGCATGGGTTTTCTGCAGGTGCTCCAGTTTCTTCCCACAGTCCAAAGATGTGTGGGTTACGTGGATTAGCCATGCTAAATTGCCCCTTAGTGTCAGGAGGACTAGCTAGGGTAAATGCATGGGGTTATGGGGATAGGGCCTGGGTGGGATTGTGGTCGGTGCCGACTTGATGAGCCAAATGGCCTCCCTCTGCACTGTACAATCCTATGATATTCTAATCCTGTTTTCCAGTAAAATAAAAGCAGAATACTGTGGATGCTGGAATCAGAAAGTGTTGGAAGGGTCATCTAGATTTGAAACGTTGGTTTGATTCTCTCCCCACAGATGCTGTCAGACCTGCTGAGATTTTCCAGCATTTTCTGTTTTTGAGTCAGGTTCCAGTATTTGACCCATAGCTGTATGCTACAGCATTTCACGTGGTCATCTAAATACTTCTTAAATGTTGTTCAATGATCTTCCCTCCATCATAAGGTCAGAAGTGGGGATGTTCTCTACTGATTGCACAATGTTCAGCACCATTTGCAACTCTTCAGATACTGAAGCAATCCATTTCCAAATACAACAAGACTTGGACAGCAACCTTGGGCTGATAAGTGGTAAGTAACATTCACGCCACACAGGTGCCAGGCAATGACCATCTCCAATAAGGGAGAATCTAACTGTTGGCTCTTGACTTTCAATGGTAATACCATCGCTGAATCTCTCACTATCTCTCACTATCAACAGCTAGTGGTTACCATTGGTCAGAAACTGAACTGGAGAACCCACATAACTATGAGGCAATAGAGCAGGTCAGAGGCTCACCTCCTGCTTCCCCAAAGCCTGTCCACAAGGCACAAATCAGGAATGTGAAGGGTTATTCTCCACTTGTCTGGATGAATGCAGCTCCAACAACACTCAAGAAGCTCGACACCATCCTGGACAAAGCAGCCCATTTGTTAGATACCACGTCTACAAATACTCACTTCCTCTACCACTGATGCTTAGTGACAGCAGGAAGTACCATCTACAAGATGCTTTGCAGCAACTCACCAAGGCTCGTTTGACAGCACCTTCCAAACTCATGACCTCTATGACCTGGAAGGACAAGGGCAGCAGACATATGGGAACACCACCGACTGCAAGTTCCCCTCCAAGCCACTCACCATCCTGACTTGGAATTAAATCATTGTTCCTTCTCTGTCGCTGGAACTCCCTTCCTAACAGCTGTGGGTGTACCTACACCACATGACCTACAGTGGTACAAGATGGCAGCTCATCACCATGTTCTCAAGAGCAATAAGGAGTGGGCAAAAAATGCTGGTTCAGCCAGCAATGCGCTGACCTTGTGACATAATTTTAAAATTGATTTGAAGTCATTTTCAGGTTGGCATGATACTATATATATGGCATTTTCTATATATAATAGCAATTAGTAGTTATTATTGGTAATTATTACTTACACTTGATCAATGCAGTGATTGATGCAATTACAGCATTTAGCGCTCTATTTATTTGAATATTGCCTATCTTTAAGTTGGTTGCCATTTTGCATGCATGGATGTGTGGACATGGGCAGGCTCATGTTGGTCTTTGTCCAATATTTCCAGCCTCCGCCAGTGTCCACTCTACTTTATCTAGAATGAGCCAGTCCTGACAAAATACTAACTCGGTTCCTCTCTTCTCTCCGAGGGTGCTACCTGCGCTGGGAGTATTTTCTTGTTACCATTCAGCTCAGCTGGTCTACGTTGGCATCCATACTGCAAACAAGCCCCCTCCCACACCTCATCCTATCACTCTACTTCTTTGCATCCTATCAGCGGTTCAGTTGGTAGCTCTCTTATCTCAGAGCCAGAAGGCAGTGGTTCATTCCCATTCCAGAGACTTAGTGCACTAACCCAAGGCTGACATTCCAATGGAGAGACTACTGAGGGAGTGCTGCACCCTGATCTGCCCCCTCAGGAAGGGCATAAAAGATCCCACCACACTAGGGCGGCACAGTGGTTACCACTGCTGCCTCACAGCACCAGGGACCTGGGTTTGACTCCCGGCTTGAGTCATTGCCTGTGCGAACTCTGCACCTTCTCCCAGTGTCTGTGTGGGTTTCCTTTGGTGCTCCAGTTTCCTCCCACAGTCCAAAGATGTGCAGATTAGGTGGGTTGGCCTTGCTAAATTGCCTTTGGTGTCAGGGATGTCACTAGGGTAAATGTATGGTGTCGTTGGAATAGGGCCCGATGGGATTGTGGTCGGTGTGGACTTGATGGGCCAAATGGCCTCCTTCCACACCGTAGGATTCTATGATTCTATGATATTTCAAAGAAGAGTTGGTGCGTTATCCCTGGTTATCCCTCGTTCGACGTCACAAAGACAGATAATTGGCAGTTGGCCATTTTATGGGAGCCTGCTGTGTGCAATTTAGCTTTTGCATTTCCTTCATTACAACAGTGCCTACACTTCAGGACTACTCCATTGACTACATAGCTCTTCAGGATGCTCTGACGTTGTAAAACGGACTGTATAAATACAAGTTTTCCTTTCTATCAGCATAATCCTTGTATTCCTTTCCCACTCATGTACGCATCCAACTTCACCTTAAATTTGTTGTAATGGGAATGTGTAGGATACTGTAATGGCGAATACGTATGGGGTTGTAAATGGAATTGTGTCATTTGTTGCAATGGGAAGTGTGTGCTCTATTGCAATGAGAAATGCGTGTGGTGTTGTAATGAGAAATGTGTAGTTTGTTGTAATGGGAAATGTGTAGTTTGTTGTAATGGGAATCGTGTAGCATGTTGTAATGGGAAATATGTAGTTTGTTGTAATGGGAAATGTGTAGTTTGTTGTAATGGGAATCGTGTAGCGTGTTGTAATGTGAAATGTGTAGTTTGTTGTGATGGGAAAGATGTAGTTTGTTGTAATGAGAAGTTTGTAGTGAAGTGGGAAATGTTCATGGTGTTGGAAAGAGTAGTGTGTAATTTGTTATAATGGGAAGTGTGTGGTAATGGGAAATGTGTATGGTGTCAAATGGGAAATGTGTAGAATGCTGGAATGGAAAATATTTGGGTCTGTAATGGATGACTGACTCGAAACGTTAGCGCTATTCTCTCTCCACAGATGCTATCAGACCTGCTGAGATTTTCCCGCATTTTCTGTTTTTGTATCACATGAATCATATTGCACTCTGAGGTGCTTTAATACAATCAAGGAAATATTACACACATTTTACAATGTTGCACAGTTATTTTAAAGATTGGCTACATAGAACAAGTTGCTTTCCAAGGTGCTTCAGTACAAATGAGATACCTGTGATATTCACTCTACACATTCAGTGAGTGATTCAGCCCAAAGGGGTTCTGCTCCCCTCAGTTCATCGTGGTTGAAAGCTCTTAGAGAGGGACCTTCCCCATTGCGCCTCTGTGGCAGCTGCCCCAAGCTTTAGTGCATCCCGCAGCACATAGTCCTGGGCTTTGGAATGTGCCAGTCTGCAACACTCAGTCAAGGACAATTCCTAGCACTGGAAGATCAACAAGTATCAGGCAGACCAAAGAGTGTCCTTCACTGTGTTGACAATCCTCCAGCGATAGCTGATGTTTGTCTCAGGGTATGCATTCCTGGGAACAGCCCATAGAGCACAGAGTCCTGCGTCATGGAGCTGTTCAGGATGAACCTTAACAAATACCACCTCATCTCTCTCCAGACCGTTTATGCAAAGGCACATTCCATAAGGTGGAGGAAAAAGGTCTCTTACCCACCACAGTCACCTCGAGGACAACGTGCAAATGGCAGGAGCACTCCAGGACTGTAGGAAGGACCTGACGGGTAGGGCCTGTCTAATCACCAGCCAAGCTCGGTCTTGGTGCTTGTTTGAAAGTTTTGGTGATGAGACATTCTGCCAAATGATTCAGACAGTCCACTCAGGGAACCATCCGATTGGATCCACCATTTCCATTTTCCCATAGGGCCTCGAGGACATCACATGTAGACGACTGCCTGTTGGACTTGTGGTCAAAAGTGTTTTCCGCATCAATCTTTCCATGAGGGACAGGTGGTACGGAAAGGTCCAGTGACTTGGAGCCTACTGCAGTAGCATGCACAGACCCATCCTTCTCTTTCTCGCTCCTCCACTCCCTTTATCTCTACTATTCAAACATTTTCCTGACAAAGGGTCTTGATTGTCTATTCCTCTTACTGATGGTAATTAATCCATGCTGTTTGCCCAGTTTCAGCATTTCCTGCTTCTTATATGATGGTTTTACCAAGTTATCGCATCCCCACCCCCATGCTTACTGGCTGCATTGGCTTTTGGCTGATATGTTTGGGTTTTGAGTTCTATATTCCCCATCTACCCCAATAACCTGTGATTACCTTGCTTGACAAGAGTCTATCTACCATTACCTTAAAAATATTCAGTGACCCTTTCTCCATCGTCTTCTGAGGCAGAGAGTTCCAAAGTCACGCAACCCTCTGAGACAAACATTTTCTTCTCATCTCTCTCCCAAAAGGACGACCTCTAAGTTTAAAACAATGACCCCTAGTTCTGGTCTCACCCACAAGAGGAATTATCCTTTTCATGTCCACCTAGATGCTCCGTCGGAGTGTTGGTACAGACTTGATAAGCTGAACGGCCTCCTTCTGCACAGTAGTGCTTCTATGACCTTGACAAGACCCTTGGAGTGTGCGAGAAGACCACAACACTTGGAGGAAATCTGATTTTTTTTCTACTATTCATTCATGGGATCTGGGTGTCGCTGGTTGGGCCAGCATTTGTTGCCCATCCCTAATTGTCCTTAAACAGGATGGCTTGCTTGGCCATTTCAGAGGGCACTTAAGAGTCAGCCACATTGCTGTAGGTCTGGAGTCACATGTAACCCCACATATTTACCCTGCTAATCTCCCTGACACTAAGGTGCATTTTAGCAAATCCACCTAACCTGCACACCTTTGGACACTAAGGAGCAATTTAGCCTGGCCAATCCATCTAACCTGCACATCTTTGAAGTGTGAGAGGAAACCAGAGAACCAAGGATCTTATATATGTCAGTTGAGTCACCCCCTCACTCTTAAACTCCAGTGGAGATAAGCCCAATCTGTCTAATCTCGCTCATTCTAAATATCGATTCAATAAACCTCTGACCAGCCTCCAATGAGTTTACATCCTTCCTAGATCATAACTGCACACAATATTCAAGATGCGGTCTTACCAACGTCCTGTTTAACTGAAGCATAACATCCTTAGTTTTATGTTCAATTCCTGTCATAATAAAAGACAGCATTTCATTAGCCTTCTTAATGAAATGCCATACCTTTATGACAAGGGTGTAAAGTTCTGGAACTCCTTCCCTAAACCTCTCCCTCCTGCTGTAAGACAGCCAAGCAAAACTGTCAGTGATTTGTCATCATTTCTGCTCATAGGACTCGATTGTATGTTAATGCATAGGGTCAAGGGTCATTTCAAAACATTAGATTCTTGATTTTGGGGAGTCAAAGATTATTGGGGGTAGGGGGGATGTGGGCTTGGGATTATTTGAATTCAATAAAAAACCTGGAATTAAAAGTCTAGTGATGGCAATGAAACCATCATCAATTGCTGTAAGAACCTAACTGGTTCACTAATGCCCCTTGAGGGAAGGAAATCTGCCGTCCTTACTCAGTCTGACATACATGTAACTCCAGGCCCACAGTAATGTGGTTGACTCTCAAATGCCCTCTGAAATGGCCTAGCAAGCCATTCTGTTTAAGGGCAATTAGGGATGGGCAACAAATGCTGGCCCAACCAGCGATACCCAGATCCCATGAATGAACAGAAAAAGAAAATCAAATTTCCTCCGGGGGCTCTGGTTTCCTTCCACACTTCAAAGTTGTGCTGGTTAGGTGGATTGGCTAAAGAGACTAGCAGGTTAAGTACATAAGAGTTACGGGGCTATGGCCTGGGTGGGATTGTTGTTGGTTCAGGCTCAATGGGCCAAATAGCCTCCTTCTGCACTGCAGTGATTCTATAATTCTAAACTTTGAGTTTATTGGATGGCAGAGCAGCCTCAAGGGGCCAAATGACTTACTCTTGCTCCTGATTCCTAAATTCATATGTTTATTAAAAGTGCGGTATGTGAGACGCAGTGTTTACAATTGCTGGGTTTTTTTAAAGAATTGTTTTTAAATAGCGCACATAAATCGAAGCCACACAGAAACTCCTCCAACAAACAACCTGTTTCTCCTATTCCCCCTGAGATTAGATTACTAGCATTTTCCAGGGACAAAACACTGAGGGCTGTCAGCACTGAGGATCAAGGTTAGCACATGAGGCTTGTCTCTATAAAGAGTGAGAGAAAGGCAGATTCTCCAACTACTGAAACATTGAGACCTTGCTTTTTTAAAAAAAATAAGCGTCTTTTTTCTTTTCGATTCAGAAATAGGCAAGACGTGACAATTGTCAAGTCTCCTCTCCCTTTCCCTTAGCTCATGCTGCAGGAAGTCCCGCCCCAGATGATCTTGTGATGAATGAATGAAAGGGGTTACTATCGGCCAAACAGGAGTTAGACTTAGCCAAATGCCATACTCGGGCAGAACAATCTGGCTTTTGATTGCAGAAGATCAAAGTGAATGGGAAGGCATTGCTCCCTGTCCCATCCATCTTGTTAGCACATATAATTAAATCCCCCTGACTCCCGGAGTTACATGTTCATTAATGTTCATTACTTATACACTGAAATGCTTTCAATCATATAACATTAACTAGCAGCAGCGCTGAGAAGTTAGCGATATGACTATACAATATGAGACTTTACAGTTTGAAGACAAAATTGTTGCTCAATTTCACTCACGATAGTGTGCCAAAAGGTAAATGTGTTTTTTTTTTAACCATTAAAAAATCCCCTCTACTAACGAGGAGGTTGCTGAGGCGTTGATTCCGACTGCAATTTATTACCTATGAAACCAACTCTCCAAAAAATCCAGACAATTTTAAAACGTGTCTGATTCGGGATACAATAAATGTAGCAAAAACAAAAAAAGTATCAAGTTAAAACAATAACCATGGCTGAGAAAAAAATGAGGTTTTATTTTAATCGCATGATATGTTAGGGAAGAATAAAGAAACTTCTTGGGGGGCGAAAAAAACTTAAAATGGCAAGTAAACGGTGAATTGGTGAGCGCTAGGACCTGCAGGAAATCCTGGCACAATGACCTACATTTCCTTGGGTTACTGCAGGCCATTGACTTCTCTTCTTAAGGTACAGTAATGAGATGTTTAACTTGCCTGGAAGAGGAGTGGGGGCGAAGGGAACGCAGAAGGGGGGAATGTAGCAATGAGTGAAATTACGCCCTCCCAGAGTCAAATATGTTGTATTTTCTCTTTCTGGGCTGAAGCCAATGGATTCAAAAGAAATAGCAAGACATGGGTTGAAACTCAATTTATTCCATCCTCCATTTCTTGCCAGGATTGCGTTGCGCATATATTAGAAGTGTAATTGCATGTGTGAGAGTGTTGCAAGTCTAACATGCCACCAATGTAGAACCAATCAGGGCTGGGGCGTGGTGGTACCAAACCTAGCATGACCAATGAATGCAATGCAGTTCTGTCTTCCGAAAAGTAACAACCCAGCTGCTTTATTGATCATCTGCTATATTTTCCCCACTTGTTTGCCCCCTTCGTCCTCATCCTCCGCCAAGCAAGAGAGCACTGCAGGTCACCAACGTGGTTTTTTCTTTAAAGGGGTGGGCTGAAGAGAAGAGCTGAAAGATTTTGCAGCTTTTTTTTAGTGTGTCTGTGTGTGTGTATATGTATGTCCTGATCTCTCTGCAACATGACCAACGCCAGTACCGAACCCGCCACCTTGCCGGAATTCGTGGATGACCGGCCGGTGGATGATTCCTTCGACACCAGCTACAAGGAAAAGCAAGGGGCCAAGCCGCCCATGAGGCTGGTCTGGCGGAATATCATACTGATGAGTGCTCTGCATCTCGCCGCCCTCTACTCTCTTGTCCTGTTACCTTTCGTTAAACCTCTAACCTGGCTGTGGGGTAAGATCGCCTCCTCTTCTTCCCTCCTGTTAATAACTTGCCCTTAATTTATAGACAAATGCAAAAATGTGTATTTTCTTTCCCAACCCCTTTCCCTTTAATAAATGTAACATATTACTATATGCAATTGTACGTTGTTCAATAAATAACTGCAGTTTCGGAAGAAATTGCATTTTTTTAAAAGGGGGAGCTCAAATTAATGCGACTGCAATTTTAGCTGCTTTTAAAATGAACCATTTTAATTCGACTCTCTTTAAAGAAATGCAATTTTAACTCCCCTTCCAAAATAAAAATTACATTTTCTCTTTAACTCCATTTTTAAATGCAATTGCAATTGTAACTCTCTTCCACTCCTTGTTTTTAAAAAAATGCAGTCGCTTTTTCCCCTTGTTTAAAACAAAAACACTTTTTTCCCTTTTTAACTCCTTTTTTCTCATTTGGTTCCCTTGTTTAAAATAAACGCAATTTGTATTTTTTTTTACTTTCCACCCAAGGCCCTATGATGATGCAGCAACATTAGCTATTAGTTTTTTAAATTAAGCGAAAAGAAATGCAGAGATAGCCCTTCAAAATTCAACGTGAATGTAATGGGAAGTGTGTCAGAGATGCAGCTGGATTTTGTTTCAGTTTGATCTCTGTACAGCTTTCTCAATGGCGCACGCTTTCCATATTTTGCTGCGTATTTTGAGAGCCTTCGCAATGTGTCTTTTGTTCTTCCTCTTAAAGGGGATGAAAATGGGCTGCCGAGACAAAATGGTTGCATGTTTGGACGAGGGTTGCGTTTCTGGTTCTTTCTCTCTCTTTTCCGCCCCCACCCCCCCGCCTTTTAAATCAGTAATAAAAGGAAATGTAACTTTGTGTTTTTAATTCCTATGCAGCCTGCGTTTGCTTCTTGCTTAGTGCCCTTGGGGTGACAGCTGGAGCGCACCGACTATGGAGTCATCGGTCATACACAGCCACTACACCCCTCAGAGTGTTCCTAGCCATTGCAAACTCAATGGCTTTTCAGGTAATCATCTCCGGGGATGTGGCCTGTTCTGCTTTGTAGAATGCAGACGTGACGGGGAGCGGGGGGTGGTGTGAAAACGGGAACAATCTCTACTAGCTAATCTTTTGGGGTAGAGGCATGTAAACCACCCCCCCCCCCCCCCAAAAAAAAGAAAAGGGTGGCGGTGAGAAACCGCCCCACTCCCTCCGTAGTTAATTCCTGTAGCCAAAACACCCTGGACACTGCAGGCTGTGTGATGAAAGCTTTTAGTTACAAATGAAACGTTTCATTCCCTGTTTATGCTGTTTTTTTCAGTAGATACTGCCCTCCTTAAAATAGTGTTAGATAATATATAACTGCAAACTCGTGCATGCGTTCACTGGCACACACACCTACAGAGCATTAACTTCCCATACGTCTGACACATGCAGACTTCGGTGGTAAATATTCCGTCATTTATGTTAGCAGTAGCTTCCACTCCTATAGTAGTGCCTTGATTTCTAAAGTGCCTCACAATTCGCTTTCAAATCCCTCTGTGCATTGGAAGCAGTTCAAAGAAGGTATACTGGACCAAGTCCCTTTTCAAAATTGGGCAGCATGGTGTCAGTGGCTAGCACCGTTGCCTTGCAGTTCCAGGGACTGGGGTTTAATTCCTGGCTTTGGTCACTGTTGGTGCAAGTTTGCACATTCTCCTTGTCTGTGTGGGTTTCCTCCCACAGACCGAAAGACATGCTGGTTAGATGCATTGGCTATGCTAAATTCTTCCTTCGTGTACTTGAATAGAGACCAGAGTGTGGTAATTGGGAGATTTTCACAGTAACTTCACTGCAGTGGTCATGCACGCCTACTTATGACACACAAATAAATTTTTAAGGACATGGCTTCAATTCTGGCTTCAGGTCTGCGTGAAGTTTGCACACCTGAAAGAACCTCCCCCTCCCCGTGTAGGTTAGATTGATTGGCCATGCTCAATTGCCCTTTAGTCAAGCACTAGCAGGGTAAATACATGGGGTTACTGGGAATATGGTGGTATTGTTGTCAGTACAGGCTCAATAGGTAGAATTGCCCTCTTCTGCACTGTAGGGATTCTGTGAAGACCTGGATTGGGCAGGTTTGCATTGAGGAAAGGTTGGGTATCTTGGCTTGTATCTGCTGGACTTTAGCTGGACCAGGCTTGAGGGGCTGATAGCCTACTGCTACTCCTTGTTCATTTGTTCACTCTATTACTTCCTGTAGCCCTTTCAGGTCTGTGTATCTCTGATCCTGACCACTCAAGGTGGCATGGGTTAGCACTGCTGCCACTGTGCCAGGGAGCTGAGTCTAATTCCAGCCTTGGGCCATTATCTGTATGGTATCTGCATGAGTTTCCTCTGGCTTCCTCCCAGAGTCCGGAAGATGCGCTGGTTAGATGCATTGGCCGTGCTAAATTCTGCATACCTGAACCGTGCCGGAGTGTGGTGACTAGGGATTTTCACAGCAACTTCATTGCAGTGTTAATGTAAACCTACTTTTGACACTAATAAATAAACTTTAAAACTTTGTACACCTTCCATTTTCTTTGCTCTACAGTCCCAAAGTTTTGGAATTGCCTCTAAGTGGCACCTTTAAAAACCTCTTTTTCCCCAAGCATATGCGTCCACCAGTTTTTGTTTTAATATCTTGTGTGACTTGCTGGCAAACTTTGCTTCTGTATGGTATCCCTTGGGACTTGGCAATATTTTAAACGTTCTACATGAATGCAAATTCTATATCCATTGTGGTGGTGTTAAGATGCTCGTGCACCTTAGCAAAAGTGCTGTCGGATGGGGAAACCATCAGCACTTCCTTTTTTCAAACTGGGCCCTGCATTCTTTGAGAGCAGATCATTGTCTGATTGGTCTGCAGCCCAAAACTGCGAAATATGTTTTCAACTTTTCCAGAACTGTTCAGGCGGTGCTAATCTGACATCCTGTGTCAGATCAACAGGATGCATGTGACTGGTAGCCCTTGTCCATTTAAAATGGTGCCCTCATTTCACATCTAATGTCCTAGTCTGGTATAGTGTGTGTGGGCATATGTGACTTTTGCATGCAGATGGCCTCCCTCTGCCTGACACATCAACTTGAGGCTTTTCCTTGACTGACCCACTGAACCTTTTCACTTTTTTTTCACTGTTTCCTAACAATGGTACAGTCTGTGCAATAATGTAACAGTTCCCCTGTGAAGTGTACACAAGAGTATGTACTGTCTAAGCCTTGGACATGGTGTTCTGTTATAAGACACAATACAGTTGCCTGATATAGACAGACCAGGGCCCTGCCTCTTGTACAGTGCCTTCTATTGTGTCCTGTATGATTTGATTGTGGTACTATAACCTAGCGACAAAAGGTACGGCATATCATAGAATCCACAGAGCGCAGGAGGAGGCCACTGAGCCTATACCAACAGCAATCCCACCCAGGCCCTTTCCTGCTAGTTCCCCTGACACTAAGGGGCAATTTAGCATAGCCAATCCACCTAACCCATACTACTTTGGACTGAGAGAGGAAACAGGAGCACATGGAGGAAACCCATGCAGACACAGGGAGAATGTGCAAACTCCATGCAATGACCCAAGCCAGGGATCGAACTGGTGTGTAAAATCTATGCAAGCTATTGTACATTTGTGAAAAGGCCCCTATATGTTTATAAATTTTAATACAACCACAGTGGTATTATATCTAATGTATTTTGTAGTCTGTTATATTCTATTAAATGGAATCTACAGGAAAACTGATGCAGAATGACCCCCATACTATCGACCAGTGTAACCTTGTGCCTGAATTAAGTCAAAACTTTTGCAGACTCAATTAATGGGTTTGAGTGCATGTCAGAAACCTAATAGATAGGAGCAGTAGTAGGCCATTTGACCCTTCAAGCCTGCTCCACCATTCAACATGATCATGGCTAGTCCTCCAACTCAATACCATACTCGCATGCTCAGCCATATCCCTTGACACCTAGAAATCCTTCTGTTGCCTTTCATGTATTCAGCAACTTGGCCTCCACAGTGTTTTGTGGTAGAGAATTCCACAGGTTCACCATCCTCTTGAGTGGAAAAAAAACTTTTCCTCATCTGTCCTAGATGGCCTACTCCACATCATGAAACTGTGATCCCTTGTTCTTGATGCCAATTAATCAATGTACATCGGGGCTTACTGATCTTAGCAGATCTAAGTGTACTGTATGAGGAGATCTTCCTCTGAGATGCAAGAGCATTAAAAACATCCCTTTTCAAACCAACAAGCCCACAAAATTCAAATGGGACAATCCAAAGAAAAGCACATTCTAATAGAATTGATTTGTGTGAATATTGCTGGCCCAAATGCCAGTGCGTGGGATTTTTATTTTAATTTGTTTTTTTAAACATGTGGGCATTGTTGGCAACATTCATTGCCCATCCCTATCTGCCCTCCATTTCAGAAGATATTTGAGTCAAGCACATTGCTGTGGATCTGGAGTCTCATGTAGGCCAGACCAAGGAAGGTTAGCAGATTACCTTCCCCAAAGGACATTTTTGAACCAGATGGGTTTTTCTGACAATGGTTTTGATTCCAGATGTTATTGAATTCAAATTTCACCATCTGCCATGGTGGGCATTACCCTGGGTTTCTAGATTGCTAGTCCAGAGACAATTCCGCTACCTCCCTTAAGATACTGTACATAACTATAGATTTTGGGGCTAATTGGAGCCAGTGTGTGCCTGACCTTGAAGTATTTCAACAAATACTCTGTGTATCCACACTGCACTAATGTCACTTGGGCAGCCTGCCCATTTCAAAGTTGGCATTGTCTGTTAATATATCAGATCAACTTTCTTCTTGAATGGAGAAGGCTCATTCCATATGCAAGACTATTACAGGTACCCGAGCATGCGCACTCTTATCCCATCTATCTTAGTTTCTGGAACTGTGACGTAATGCCACCTGACTAAGGCCTAAGCTAAAGCTCTAGAGATATGAGTTCAGATCCCAACATGGCAGCTAATGGAATTTAAATTCAATTAACTAATCTGAAATATAAAAGTTAGTCTTGGTGATGGTGACTGTGAAATTAGCATCAATTGTAAAAGTCCATCTCGTTCACTAACATCCTTTTAAGGAAGGAAATCTGCCATTCTTACCCAGTCTGGCCTACATGTGACTCCAGCCATGCAGCCAAGTCTGAAAATGCTGGAAAATCTCAGCCGGTTTGACAGCATTTGTGAGGAGAGAATAGAGCTAATGTTTCAAATCTGGATGACTTTTCATCAGAGCCCATGCCAATTGGTGAACGCTTTAACTGCCTTTGAAATGGCCCTAGCAAGCCACTTGGTTCAAGGGCAATTGGGGATGGGCAACAAATGCTGGCCTTGCCAGTGATGCCCACACCCATTAAAGAATAAGCTGGAAAAAACTCAGCCCTCAGTGCTGAACGGGTGCTTTTTGACATGAACCACAGCATTCAACATAAAATTGTTACAAGCATTAAAATCTAATGTGCTACCTGTTTGTCCCTTTCCCTACCAGTTGGGAAGAATGATGCACTATGGGTGGGAATGGTAGCAGGAATGATGAGTGCAGTGTGACTGGGAAGAGCAAGGAGCGGAGACAGCCCCAGCACTAAGGTTGCAGTTAGTAACAATGTGTAACTTTCCCTCCCTGTTCTCTTATTTTTAGAATCATATTTATGAATGGGCTCGTGACCATCGTGTGCATCACAAGTTCTCTGAAACAGATGCTGACCCTCACAACGCCACCCGTGGTTTTTTCTTTTCGCACGTTGGGTGGCTGATGGTGCGGAAGCATCCAGATGTGATTGAGAAGGGGAGCAAGCTGGACCTCAGTGACCTGAAGGCAGACCCCGTTGTCATGTTTCAGAAAAAGTGAGTATACCTATTATTATTAGAGTCGGCTCAATGCCAGAGTACAAGCCTGGCCCTGATTGTGAAAAGGGTCCTCTGAAATGGGTCTTGTCAAGGCCCAGTTCCCCAAGTGAAGCAGGAGTCTTGGACACTCCTTCCTGTAGCAGACAAGTTAACATGGCAGCCCCAAGTTAACCATTGACTTAGTGAACAATGTGTTCCATTCTTTGGTCATGGGATTAACTTTTGAGGACTGAGTAGCCAGCCAGTTCAACAGAGATTAGATACTAACCTGTGCTGTTAATTGACCTTAGAACCATAGAATTCCTGCAGTGCAGAAAATAGGTCACTCAGCCCATCATGAAAGAGCATCCCACCAGGCCAGTTCTCCAGTGTATTTATTATGGCCAATCCACCTAACCTACACAACTTAGGAGTGCAGAAGGAAACCAGAGCACCTGGGGGAAAACTCGTGCAGACACGGAGAGAATGTGTCAACACCACAGTCAGTCACCCAATGCCAGAATTGAACCTGGGTCCCTGGTGCTGTGAGGCAGCAATGCTTAGCACTGTGCTGCCCTCAGCCAGTGAAGTGGGTGACCTCTATCCCCAGGTGAGGGACAGTTGTTCAGTGACTGCTCCTGGGAAGGTATTGACAAACAGGAACATGTCTCCATGGGCACATGACCTTTCCACCTTTGGTATCTAGATCCATGCACAAAGAGTTGGTGAGGCAGGTGCTGAAGTTACTGGGCCATCTTGTAATGGTAGTGAGCACTTTTGGAAAAGAGAATCTTCATTTACGTAGCACCTTCCGGAGGGCTTTGCAGCTAATCACGTGCTTGTGAAGTTTGCTCACCTTGGAATGTAAAATTAGGCAAAAAATGGCAAATAATTTGCAAACAGTGGTGAGGTAATAGCTGAATTTTATTTTTTAGTGATATGGGGTGAGGGCATGTGTTTTCAAAGCAGACAGAGAAAGAGAGTGGTGGGTAAGTGGAAAAATTAGACTCGTTTATTGCAAAATGACCCCGCTTTGCTCTGTCAGTCTTTTGTCTGCTCTTAGGTACTTTGAGTCCATCTTTGTCATGAATGAGTCATGGGATGGCTTTTATTTAATCCCAGTATGTGGGTTAAGTTGATCGGCTGTGCTAGATACGTGGGTTCTGGGGATAGGGGCTCAGTGGGATTGTTGGGGCAGGCTGGGCCAAATGGACCAAATGCACTGTAGGCATTCTATGATTAGGAGTGGAGAGTGAAAGTACTGTGTTTGCTGACTGCAGCGTAACATTTTGCCTGTTGTACCTTCCCAAATGCGCTCCATCCAAGTGGAGATTGAAAGTAAAGCTTAACTTGCTGCAGCCCAATTGGGTATAGAATTAAGACCAGAGTGAAATTCTTTCTACAATCTGCCATCAGAGGTTGGGTTGCAGTACACCTTTTTAATGTTTTTTATCCATTTCCAATGCTCTTGGTGCACTTTTGAAGGGTGCCACTCCTCATCAAGCGTGACTGACCAGGAGTGTCTCCTGCTCTTACCACCAGCCATTGGTGTTTGAAAGGATCTACAGGTTGACACTCAACCTGTTCGACCGCATTATGAATGCACCTTCCTTGGCCATCAAGTCCTGGGGTGGAACTCTAACCTGGAGCTTCTGGCTCGGAGGCGGGGATACTAACCCACTGAACCACAAGACTTCCCCTATATACTGTACCATCAACTCCTCCCAAATGATGTTAGATGCTTGTTGAAGGTTGGGTTAACTGCATGACTTTTTTTTTAGAAAGTGCCTTCATTCTACGCATCTAAACATATTCTGGTTTCCTTTCATTTGATTTAATATTGAGCAATGATCTTTCTATTCTCTTCCTTTTAAAGTCTAGTGGAGTTTGAATTGAATGCCCAGTAGGCCTCCCTCTGTGACTCGGTCAAACATTCCTGGGTCGTGGATAGGACAGATATAAAGTTTGCCCTGGCAGTGTTGTCTCCATTTCCTCAGAGCTGTGGGCATCTCCCTGATATCAGTGGCTTTTTGTGACAGTATTTTGGTGTCTGGGTGAAATGACCAAAGCAGGCAGTTTAGATAGGAGTGTGCCCATTATGAAGTGCTTGACCATGTAGATGGCAATGACCTTTATCACCTTCGTTTGAGTTGGATTTAAACTCCAGCTGTGAATGTGAAACAGAGCTCTTGTTTTCTGCAGATGACCAGTTGGTGTAATCTCCTATTGGCCCGGAAGATGGCATCGACCTCTCCAAGCCAGAAAACGCTTCAGATTTTTGCACAGTCTCTCTATACTTGTGCTGTGCGCCCAGAAGGCGCTGTTAGTGGATTAAAATGAGCTACTTTAGTTGCAGAGGTGTAACAAAGGTTTTGCTCGGCCAGAGCTGATACTGCCTGGCTGGTGGTAGGGTTTGAAGGGGAGGAGAGGAGGAAAAGCCAGAGAAACCCTTCAACTCTTGCCTGGTGGAAAATGAGTTCAGCTGAGTTTAAAAAAATTGAGGTGGCTGATTGGAATGGCAGCCACCTTTCCCTACTCAATCTTTCCCAGAGATTTCTGGGCTTGTGGAGCTCAAGCCTCAGCAATTCATTGCAACCTGCCCCTTGCACCTCCCAGGTGCATGTTGACTAAGCCCAGCCTTTGAAATGTTGTAGGGCACTTGGCTAACCATGGTGATGTAGTTATGCCAGCTAATGGATGGTCCCAGTGCCTTCAGAGGATTATTTTTGTGTGCAGGAGGATACTCCCCCACTGTTCCTTCCACCACCATCCACACTTTTTTTAAATCAGGCTCCATCCACTTGCTGGTCAGGTTTTGATTGCAGGGCTTAAGGTCAAGGGACTTGGATCTGCACGAACTCTTGGCCTCCCTCTGAATCTGAAATGTTAAAATATTCTTGAATCACAATCTAGCCTCACAGATTGCATTGTGCTAATGATCAGCATATCTATTTTGTAGCTTTTAGTTTGGGGATAAAAATAGCAACCAGAACATGGGAGGAACCCCTGCTCTTATTTTGAAATAATGCCCAAGGAACACTTTGTGCTCACCTTGAGGGTAGATGGGGCCATGGCTTATTGTTTGATCTGAACTACAGCACGTCCCACAGCGCAGCACTCCCTCAGTCCCAGAAATGAAGTGTCAAGTTCTGTGCTCGCATTTCTGGAATGGGACTTTAACCTACCAACTTCTGGTTCAGAGGTGAGAGTGCTACGCACTGGACTACAAGGATATGTGACAATAGATGACAAGCGATGGGGGTGGAGATATTAGTGATTCTGTTGGGTTTGTACATTCTGCTCATTTGGATATGAAGAACAAAAGGTATGCGACAGGGTAAACTGAAACAGACTGTTGCAGAGTGGAGGATGAGGGTAGGCAAAACAGAATAGAGCAGCCTACTTGATTTTGGCCCATTCACCACCTTCACCATTCCACTGAAGCATACTGGTGACAGTACACCACCTACAAGATGCACTGCAGCAACTCATCATGGCTCCTTAGATATGAGTGCTACCATTCAGAAGGACAAGGGCAGCAGTAGCATGGGACCACCATCACCTGAACGTTCCCCTTCAAGAGATCCTGTCCTAACTTGGAATATGGGGAGGTGATGGCCTAGTGGTATTATCACTGGAGTATTAATCCAGAAAATCAGTTAATGTTCTTGGGACCTGGGTTTGAATTCTGCCACAGCAGATGGTGGAACTTGAATTGAATAAAAAAGAAAATCTGAAATTAAGAACCTGCTGATGACCATGAAACTATTGTTGTAAAAAACCATTTGGTTTGCTAATGTCGTTTAGGGAGGGAAATCTGCCATCCTTACCTTGACTCCAGACCCACAGCAATGTGGTTGATTCTCAACTGCCTTCCATGAGCAACTTGGGATGGGCAATAAATGCTGGCCAGCCAGTGAGCCCATGTCCCATGAATGAGTTTTATAAAAACAATATTACGAACCTTCACTGTCACTAGGTCAAAATCCTGGAACTCCCTCCCTAACTCCATGGTATGTGTACCCACACCACATACAGTGCAATGAGCTCAAGAAGGCAGCTCACTGCCACCCTCAAGGACAGGCAACAAATGCTGGCCTAGCCAGTGATGCCCACTAGAATTAAAAAAAGCAGTTAAAGTTATGGAATTCATTCCCAAGATTAGTGGGTTAGGCCACAACATTCCAGACTAAATGGGTAAAGAATCTATGGGAACAGTGTGGGTAAACATGAAGAGAGCTATTTTCCTACAGAGACGAATACCAACATGGACCAGTTGAGTCGAAAGGCCTGGTTCTGTTGTAAACAGTAATTGTGAATCAAGTATGGCCCTTTGGTTGATTAGGCAGGGATTGAACTTGCAGAAGCCTGATGTGTGCCCTTGACTGTAGCATTGCTGACTGGCTGGGATCTATGACTCTCTTGTTCTTTCTTTCTAATGGGTACCTTTCCCCTCTTTCCTGCAGGCACTACAAGCTTTCTGTATTGTTGATGTGCTTCTTCATCCCCACGGTCGTGCCCTGGTATTTCTGGGATGAGTCGCTGTGGCATTCTTACTTTGTTGCTGCCATTTTGCGATACACATTGGTGTTAAATGCCACCTGGCTGGTGAACAGCGCTGCCCACATGTTTGGGAATCGGCCCTATGACCGTTGGATTAACCCCCGTGAGAATCGATTTGTCGCTTTTGGAGCAATAGGTGAGAGCCTGGATTTATTTATTTGTGTTTACATCCTAGCGTGTGTGTTGCCTTTTTCCAAGCAACTTGTTTATGATCAGGCAGTTGTTTGGAGGCACTCTCGTCCCTGGAGTTCAAACACTAGTTTCAAGCCTCACATCAGAGACTTGAGCAAGCCATCTAGCTAACACTCTTGGATATGGTGGCACAAAGGTTAGCACTGCTGCCTCACAGCACCAGGGACCCAGATTTGAGTCCCAGCTTAGGTCACTTTGTGTGGAGTCTGCACATTCTCCTCATGTCAGCATGGGTTTCCTCCCACAGTCCAAAAGACATACTAGTTGGGTGCATCGATCGTGCTAAATTTCCCTTGGTGTACCCAAACAGGTGCTGGACTGTGGCGACTGGGGGATTTTCATGGTAACTTAATTGTTGTGTTGATGTAAGCCTACTTGTGACACTAATAAATAAACTTTTTTGAGGAAATGCTGCAGTCAGAGATGCCAACCTTTGGATGGTATGTGCAGAGGTGGTGACATAGTGACCCAGGGTAATGCTCTGGGGACCCAGGTTCAAATCCCACCATGTAGATGGTGAAATTTTTAATTCAATAAAAATCTGGAATTAAAAGTCTAAATGAAGATTGTGAAACCATTGTCAATTGTCATAAGAACCCATCTGGGTCACTAATGTCCTTTTAAGGAAGGAAATCTGCCATCCTTGTCTGGTCGACATGTGACTCAGAGCCACAGCAATGTGGTTGACTCTCAACTGCCCTCTGAAATGGCTGATTAAGCCACTCAGTTCAAGGGGCTATCAGGGTTGGGCAACAAATGCTGGTCCAGCCAGGGACATCACATTGACTGAGGGACCATCTGCCATCTCTGCCGGGTGTGTAAAATCCCATGGTATTATTTGAAGAATAGGAGGTATTGGAATCATTGCTGTTTGTGGGGTTGTGCTGTGTGCAAATTTTGCTGCTGCATTTCTTGCATTACGGTGACTACACTTCAAAAACTACTTCATTGGTTGTAAAGTGCTTTGGGATGTCTGATTGTAAAAGATGTTATATAAATGCAAGTCATGTCTGACATCTGGTCCTTCCCAGAGTATGGGATACTCGCCTTTTAGGCGCAGAATACAACAGCAGAGAGCTAGGCCACAAATGGAGTATCGCATGCCGTTTATAGGAAGGATGTAATTGCATTGGAGACAGTGTAGAGATTTACCAGGATGCTGCCTGGGCTGGAGACTGAGCTATGAGGAAAGATTGGATAGACTGAGGCTGTTTTCCTTTCAGCAGAAGTTTAGAAGGCACCTGTTGGGTGTAAGAATGAGGGGCATAGATAGGAAGGCACTTTTTTCATTAGTGGAAGGATCAATAACCAGACTTGGGGAAGAGGTAGAAAGCCAAGGGGGATTGAGAAACATTTTCACCCAGAGGTGGTGGAAGACTGGAACTCACTGCCTGAAAGGGTGGGTGAGTTAGAAACACTCATGACATTGAAGAAGTATTTAGACATTCACTGCTGTAACCTCCAGGGCTATGGGATTAGTGTAGTGACCCTCTAGCATGGACACTGGGCTGAATAGCCTCCTGTGCTGTAAATGTCAATGAATTGAGGATGCAGTGCCTGTGTTTCCAGCTTTAATCCAAGCTTTTCCAACACTTTGTAAATCTATTTTAGCTTTCAGTGGCAGTTCAGATTTGGTTGCATAGCTGATATTCTTTGGAACCCACAGCAAGACTTCCATTTACATGGAGTGATAGCAGACAGAAAATGATCCACAGAAGGATGTGTTAGGAGAGCCAGGTTTTTAAGGAGCACCTCAGGAGGCAAAGGGTGGAGATGAGAGGAAGTTTGAGGTTGGGGCCCAGCAGCTGAATGCATGGCTGGCAATAGTTGAAGTGGAGAAGGTTTGAGGATCTTCAAGCTGACGGGGACGTGATGGGGTAAACGGGACTTGGGGTGAATTGAGATGTGGGCAGCAACATGTTAAGTGAGCATGGGTTTCTGGATGGTGCAAGGTAGGAAGCTGGCCAAGAAAGTGGCATAGCAGTGAACAACTTCCACGTTGATTCTGACAGGCTTACCCAGCCTGCACTCCTCCTGCTTCAGGCCCCTCTGCAGTATCCGAGTGGCTTGACAGCACTGTTTAGCCAAAACCTGCTGCCGCCACCCCCCAACTCCTGTCTCTGGCATTGTAGCCAAGGTTAAAGGTTTGGCGTTCTCTTACAAAATAAGAAACTAAATACTGTGGATGCTGGAGGTCTGAAATACACACAGGAACCAACTTGGCTGGTCTGGCAGCATTTGCGGAGAGTGAAACAGAGTTAGTGTTTCACCACCCTACCTGTCAGAGCTATTGACTTGAAAGGTTAACTCTTTCTTTCTCCACACATGCTGCCACCAAGAGTTTCTGGAATTTTCTGCAGATTCAGGGTGTTGATGAAAATCATCGTGGCAGTTGTTTGTGTTCCCACTAACTTAGATCTGGGGAGAAGCCACTCGCACTTCACTGCTGTGAGGTATCAGTAATGTGAGGACTCTTTTTTGAAAAAGAGAAAAATGGATCATCGTCCTTCCCTGTCTCTCTGTAAACACTTGCTGCTACACCCGTGTGAATCCCCTTGGGGAACGTAAGTAAATATTCTCCTAGGCCCCAAGGTAACCCAGCAAACTTTGAGAATATTCATCTCTCGTATCTTAATTCTGACTTCAGCCTCCACTTGAATGAACCAATGTTTCTCTGCCCCACACCCACATGTAGAATCCCTGCAGTGCAGAATGAGGCCATTAGGCCCATTTGAGCCTGCATCAACTGGCTGACAGTATTGTACCTTGGCCCTATCCCCATAACCCCACACATTTACCATGGCCAATCTGCTTAACCTACGCATCTTTGGATACTAAGGGGCAGTATAGCATGGCCAATCCTAACCTGCATATCTTTGGACTGTGGGAAGAAACCAGAGCACTTGGAGGTAACGCGCACAGACAAGGGGAGAATGTGCAAACTCCATATAGACAGGTTCAATTCTGGCCTCGTGCTAACAATTGCTGCCCCCAATCCAAGAGCTCTTGTACTCATGGCCAGGAACAAAATACAAGTTGTTTTTTTCTGTTTCAAGAAAACCACTTGCAAATTAAATGTTACATAGATGTAGATGCCCTTCCACCACAAGGGATGGGAACTTAAAGCAGGGAGTAGACCATTTGGCCCTTTGAGCCTGCTCCACCATCCAACTAGATTGTGGCTCATTTGCCAACCTCGCACTATTTTCCTGCATTATGCCCATATCCCTTGATGTCTTTAGTACCAAAAAAAACTGTCTTGAATTTGCTGAACGATTGAGGCACCACAATCTCTGGGGCAAAGAATTCCAAATATTCATATGGTGTACATACACCCAGTGTTGGGGAGGGAGTTACAGGATTTTGACCCTGTGATAGTGAAGGAATGAACAATATGTTTCCATGGTGAGTGGCTTGCAGGGGAACCTCCAGGTGGTGGCATGCCCATGTGCCTGCTGTCCCTGTCCTGCTAGATGGTCCTGAGCTTGGAAAGTGCTGTCGAAGGAGCCTTGGTGGGCTCCTGCAGTGCATCTTGCGGATGGTACACACAGTTGCCACTATGCATGTGTCTGTGGTAGAAGGAGTGAATGTTTGTGGGAGGGTTGCCAGTCAAGTGGGTGGCTTTTTCCTGGATGGTGTTTAAGGTACTTG
The DNA here is from genome assembly GCF_965287045.1 of Carcharhinus amblyrhynchos. NCBI lineage: Eukaryota > Metazoa > Chordata > Chondrichthyes > Carcharhiniformes > Carcharhinidae > Carcharhinus > Carcharhinus amblyrhynchos. The sequence goes on from NC_137354.1 coordinate 19,852,646, forward strand.
GAGAGTATTCTATCGCACTCCTAACTTGTGCCTTGTGGATGGTGGGAGGTTTTAGGGAGCTTTGCACAACAGAGAAGATTCCTCCTCTCGGTCTTAAATGACCTGCTCCTTATTCTGAGTGTATCCCCTGCCTCTAGGTAACCGCCTGCCCTATTCTCCCCTCCCCCACCAAAAACCAGGGCAAACATATTCCTGCATCTATTTGTGTGCTTCAATGAGATCATCTCTCACTTGTTTTAGGCTCTAGAGAAATACAGGTCCAGTCTTGATCTCTGCTTGCAGAACAGTAACAACTTGCATGTAAACTTCAAAGTAATAGTACAATGTTCTTGAATGATCCTGGAAATGAAAAGCTTGACAAATAAGGAGTGTTTGAGGATTCTGGGTCTGTACTCAGTAGAGTTTAGAAGGATGAGGGGGGATCTCATTGAAACTTGCAAAATATTGAAAAGCCTGGATAGAGTGGACGTAAGGGAAGGTACTCCCATTAGTGGAAGAGATTAGAATCTGAGGGCACAGCCTCAGTTAAGGATCAAACCTTTAGAACAAAGATGAGGAATTTCTTCAGTTACAGGGTGGTAAATCTGTAGAATTCATTGCCACGGAAGGCTGTGGAGGCTAGATCATTGTGTTTAAGACAGAGATAGGTTCTTGATTGGTAATGGGATTAAAAGTTACGAGGAAAAGGCAGGAGAATGGGGTGGAGAAACTTATCAGCCATGATTGAATGGTGGAGGAGACTTGATGGGCTGAATGGCCTAATTCTGCTCCTTTAATCTTGTGATCCTATTCCAAAGTGCTTCACAGGAATGTAATTTAATACAAAGCCACGTTGAGATGTGGGCAAGTGAGACAAATGCTGGTTAAGACATTAGAGGTGGTTGCTAAGGAGGGACCTCTGGAGTCTGGGACTTGGGCAGCTGATGACCAGTGAGTGCAGCAATCGAAGTGAAGAGTGCCCAAAAGGCCAGAACTGGAAGGTTGTAGGACTGGATTTGTTTATCGAGTAAACGTTTTTAAGTGTCCAATGATGCAAACAGTAATTGATGGCCTCGTTGATAAGGCACATAATCCTTCTTGCAGTTAATAACCCAGCCTAAATATTTGAATTGAGAAATTATTAACCAGGGGCCCATTAACCATGGGTTTCAATTGACTGCACCTCAAGGTTAGGCCAGCCCTGAGCCATTTTCAGTTATTTACCCTTCAATTAGCTGAATCTTGTTTTTGATGCATATAATATAGAGGCTTTGAGTTCAGACGTAACAGACAGGATTTTATAAGGAGTGGGGGAAGCTGTTGCCTGAAAAATTTAAAATGTAATTCACTAATGAGAGTACAAACACTAGTGCCTTGGTATTGCCTTGGATAATGGAGACCTTCAATAGCAAGCCCCTTGTACTGAGGTTATTAATCGTGTCTGGAATACTGGGGCCAATAGTATAGACGAGCTGTTGGCAAAAAAACTACTTAATTCACTCAAAGGATGCTGGCTAGGCCCAACGTTCATTGCCCATCCCTAATAGCAGTTGAGAAGCTGATGGTGACTGCAGCACTTAAGGCAGCAGTTCAATGTGGTATATGTACACCAACAATGCTATTGGAGAGTAAGTTCCAGTGACAGCGAAAGAACAACGATATATTGCTAAAACAGGATGGTGAATGGCTTAGAGGGGAACCTCTAAGTGGTGGCGTTTCCATGTGTCTGCTGCCCTTGTCCTTCTAGAATGTAGGGGTTGTGGGTTTGAAAAGTACTGCTTAAGAAGTCTTGGTTGAGTTGCTGCAGTGCGTCTTACAGATGGTACACACAGCCACCACGGTGGTGGAGGGTGTGTGTGTTTTTGGATGGGTGTATTAAATTCTCCCTCCGATTTAGTTGTTTTCTTTCAGAGTATCCGGTTCCACCAACGATTGCATCTCGTTGAAATAATCTGTTTGGCCTGTTGTTGATTGCTAGAGAAAGAGGAAGAATGTGTTCACTCACTACTCTTCATTTCCCTTTTTATTACTGAATCTGAGAGAGCAGGCTTGTTCCAATATTGTGCTCATTGGTAGAGCGTGCAGTTAGTTTAAGGTTCAGTTGCTGATCATGATGATTTCTGTTGGTTTTTCTCTTTTATGCAAGTGACTTCTAACATTTCTGGTTCAGCTATTTTTAAACCATGCAGTACCAACGGGGTGCTATACTATCTTGGGTGCCATTTTTCAAATGAAATGTTGAACTGAGGCCAGGGAGGTAGACCTAAAAGATCCATTGGTGGCTTTGAAGAAAAGCACAAGACTCTCCACCTTGCCCCACTGTCCTGATCAATAGTTATACCTTGATCAATCTCAATTAATCTGGGTATTCTTGCATTGTAACTTGTGCAAATCTGTGACCACAATTTCAACATTACAACTGATCATAATTGAAAAACTATAGGGACTTGACTATTGAGCACTTTGGGACAACATGAGGTTGTGAAAGGTACTTTAAATATTATCAAATCTTGTCTTATGTCTAGAGCTTGGAATCAGTTTCTCAAACCAGGTCTCAAGACCACACAAAATACAAACTGGGATAGGCCAATCGGCCTGCTCAGCCATTTAATAAGATCATGGCTGATCAATTGCTCAGTAAGTCCACTTCCCTTCCCAATCTCTTGTAACCCTTAATTCCTCGACCGATTTTAAAAACTTATTGATCTCAGGCCTTGGAAATGTTCAAGTATTCTGCCTCCACAGCTTCCTGGGGCGAAAAAAAAATTAGTAACCCGAAAGCTGGTGAGTTTACTATCAAATAAATCGGTTAGTCTGAAACCTGGTGTTGTCAGACTTTTTACTGCGTTTACCCCAGTCCAACGCCGGCATATCCACATCGTGAAAAAATTACGAAGATTCGCCCCTCTTTGAGAGAAGAAATTCCTCCTCAAATCTGTCTTAAATGAAGCACCCCCTTTTTATTCTGCGAATGTGTCTGGTCCCACACTCTCCCATGAATGGAAACATCCTCCCAATGCTTACCCTGTTTAACACTGCCTCCCTGCCCCCACCACCCCCAGTCTTGTACATTTCAATATCTTTTGAACTCCAAGGAGTACAGACCCAGCCTGTTTAATTTTTCCTCATATGGTGGTCCCTCCATACCCAGGATCATCCCAGTAAACCTCACATGTACAGCCTCCAATGATGATGCATTTTTCCCTTAAATAAGGGGACCAAAACTGTGCACAATATTCTAAATGTGGCCTTACCAATACCTTGGACAGTTGCAGGCTCTTTGAAATAAAGGCAGCATTCCATCTGCTTTTCCGATTAATCTTCTGGACCTGTGTGCCAGCCTTCTGGCTTTCATGAACAAGGATCCCCCAAGTCCCATTGTGCCACAGCTTTCTGCAGTCTCTCTCCATTTAATAACAATCCACCTTCATTTTTTTTTTCCTTCCCAAATGAACAATCTCTCATTTTCCCACATTGAATTCCATTTGCCAATGACTTGGCCTAATCTTGGGGTCTATGTAAATGTAAAGCTCTCTTTGCAACAAACTGCATTTAATTTAGAATCATTTACTTGCATTTAAATGAAGCATTTTGCAGTAGCATTATCAGATCATTTGACACTGATGTTTCTGTCAATCTGCCTTGGGCCTCTATATGCATGTGTGTCCATCTAGTCAATTGAGGGGCAGAGATGGAGCGTGCTGGATGGATGACTTCTGGTGCTTGGGGCCTACACAGTAAGAAGTCTCTCAACACCAAGTTAAAGTCCAACAAGTTTTTGTAGCAAACGCCATTAAACCTGTTGGACTTTAACCTGGTGTTGTGAGACTTCTTACTGTGTTTACCCCAACGCTAGCATCTCCACACCTTGGGGCCTAGGCAGTTGAAGGCACAGCTAACAATGGTGGGACTGAAAAGTCAGACAGAGGGCCAGAATAAGAGTGCTGACATCTCAAGGGTGGTAGGGCTGGAGGCAGCTTAGATCTGGTGAGGTGAGGCCACATAAAGGTTTGTAACTGAGGATGAGAATTTTAAACATTGAGGTTACTGGTATAGGGGCCAATTGGCACAAGGGCAATGGGTGAATGAGAACTGTTGTAGGTCAGCCAGGCACATGGTGGCAGTGGTTAGCAATGCCAGGAACTGGTTCAATTCCAGTCTCTGGTGTCTGTATGGAGTCTGCACAGTCTCCCCATCTGAGTGGGTTTCCTCCAGGTGCTCTGGTTTCCCCCACAGTCCAAAGATGTGTGGGTTAGATTGACCATGATAAATTGCCCCTTAGTCAGGGGATTAGCTAGGTTAAATATGTAGGGTTGTCGGGGGGATTAGCAGGGTTATGGGGATGGGGCCTGGCTGGGATCGTTGAAAGTACACACTCGATGGGCCAAATGGCCTCCCGAACAGTAGGGATTCTGATTCTTTGATTAGATATGTTCAAGTCTATGAAGGGTGCAACGTGGGAGGTCAACGAAGAGGAGGGTTGGAATAGTCAGTTCCAGAGCTAATTTGGAGACCTGAGCGTTGATCTGTTTTGAACTTGGTGTAAATCATGTTATGCTTAAATGGCTTGACCAGTTTCTCACCTTGCCTTGCTGCAGGAGAAGGGTTCCACAACTACCACCACACGTTCCCGTATGACTATTCGACTAGTGAGTACGGCTGGAGAGGGAACATCACCACCTGCTTCATCGACGCGGTGTGTTGGCTCGGACTGGCCAGTAACTGTAAGAGGGTGTCCAAGGAAGCCATCTTGGCCCGCAGAAGGCGAACAGGCGACGGGAGCATCCGGAGTGGCTGAACCCGCTCGAGTGAGCAGACTGTCGAGTCACTGACGCACCCCTAAAATGCCAAAGACACGACCGGTCACACACAGGCAATTTTTGTCAACAGCTAAAACAATTTTTTTCTTTAAGGTGGAATTTTTTTTTAATTTTCAGATTAATAAGTCTCATCTGATCGTGTCCCAGATAAACTGATGAAAAGACTTGAGAATAGTTGGGACAGCTTTTAATTCTAACAATTGTGCTTCATTGTTGACAGTAGAGGCAGTTCTTCCTGAATTTTGGAATCCAATTCTTGCTGAATGGTAATCTTTGGGGCCACTTTGTGTAAAAGACCCTTTGTTGTTTTTTTTTGGTTTTTACCAGAGCTGTTTTAGTACCAGTGTTAAGTGTTCTGAATTCATGAAGTCACTTCCCCCACCCCAAAGATTCCTTACACCAGTAAAGATTCCACCTTAAAACAATTCCATCTTAACTTTTGCCACAGCCACATGTTGGAGACTCACAACACACACACACACACACACACACACACACACACACACACACACGTATACATGCACACACATACAACCCCACAGTCTAGGCCGAGGGAAGTGCTTTCTGCAGGTATTTGGTGCTTTGTGGCATACCTGGCAAGCAGAAATGATTTGATTCAACCAAGACTGAGGGAGGGTGGGGGTAGGCCACTCTTGATGGTGGCTGTTGGGAGGAAAGGGTTAACTGGCTGCCTGTTGCACATTTTCAGTTACACAGGTTGGGGGACAGCAGCCGCACAGTATACCATATGCCCATTTGCCTTCCGAAGACTTAACAAGCTGACAGATTTTGAAAAATTTGCCTCAGTAAACCTTGCTCCCGAGAACGGCAGCCATGTGCCTTTTTCCTCGGTGCTGGAGCGTTCTAGCAGGGGGAGGGGGGGCTGCAGTAGCAGTCACCCCACCCCCCCCACCACTTCTGAAAAGCCACAGCCTCCATCCATTCCTAAGTGCTGACCAGTAATGTTCTATAATTCTCTTCTACCAACAAGCAAAGATGCCCATTGAGCAGTTTTTGCGCAGTGAGATTAAGTTACCTGTTTCCTGCCCCCACCCTCTGCCTTCTCCACCCCTCACCCAAGTAACAACTCTTAATATAACTGAAAATCAGAGACTAGCCTCCTGTTTCTCAATGGGGGAGGGGTGAATCAACCATTGGCACACATTGTGCCTCTAATATTATCTGAGATTACATGAAAGCACTTTCAGCTCAAGAACACACCAGCACCAAACAAATCCTTGTTTCCAATATTCCAATGGATCTGCCCAGCCTTTCCATGGGTTGGCCTATGGAATTTTCCTGGTATTGGCATTTTAGATGGTTGGAACTGTACCCCCGTGAAGTTTGCGTTTCGGGAAAAACTCAGTTTTTTTGGCCTTTCAATTTGTGTTTTGTTGTACGGTATGATGTTGTATTGTGACTAAATGTTCATGTGCTTCAATAATCATGCTGCAAATAAATAGTAATATAATTAAAACACTACAAAGAGAAAAAAACTACCAGACTGGCCCTAGTAACTTGGCTTGTCCAAAAGCCAAATTGCCATGCTACCCTGCTCCAGCAACAAAACCAAATGGGGCCATGACCCCTCCCCCATCCCACATGAACTCTTGTTGTTTCTGTATACAGCTCAGAGCTCCAAACGCCACAGGTCAGCTTTCTGTCTGGAAGAAATATCTGGAGTAGGGTGGTGTTCCTTTGATATTTGAACTCCTCTACAGTAACCCAACAATGTAGATCTCACCACCAAGGTGGCAAATTCTGTTGGTCCCCTTCATACTATGGATTTGAACAGGTCTCCAGCACTTTGAATGCTTGGCTGGTTACACTAAATCAAACTCCCTCAACAACACTGACCAGTTAATGCCAGTAGTTTGATCTGAGGACATATTTGGAACTCATTGGGCGTGTTTTCAATTTCACGAGGCATGATTTCCCCCATTATTTCCCTTCCACTACCATGTAGCCTACAAGACAATTCTTGGTTCTAGTTTGGACTACTTGGGCCTCAACTTGACTGTAGCATGTGGGTCAGGGTCATTGTTGTAGGCCCATCCTTGCTCGTGAAACCTGCTAGCCCTATTTAGTCGCAATGGAATCATTTGTTACGTGCATGCTTAATTAACTTTGGACTATGAATTTGGGGGAGATTAAAGTCCCCAGATGGTTACTTGCCAGTTGCCAGTAATGGTGGTGAGATGTGCCATTCTTGTTCTATCACCAGTTCTAATTTAAAGAAATACTTTCACTTTTTTGCCTTCTCTCTCCCTCTCCTCCTTCCTCTGCCTGACTTACTTTTGCCCTTGCCCCTGCCCCCCACCACAAAGAAGGGAATTGTGTTAGAGACACAGCAACAGACATGCCTTTGCTGCCTCCAGCCTTTATCCAAGCCAAGATGGTGGGTCAGGCAAGCTATTCAAATATGGTAGAACCCCAGCCAGGCCTGACTTCTCAATCATCCACCACTTCCTCTATCCTTGTCTGATAGACTCACTTAACCCAGAACTTGATTGCCCACGTTCCACAGGCTGCCCACATGGTATCACCTTGACTCCAGAAAGAATCATTTCCACATCACAGAATCTGTATCTGTGATCATAGCAATACACTGTTCACTGACATGGTTCACAGCAAGTTTCAGACTGCTGTGTGTGTGTTTGTATACAGATCCTTGATGCACCTGTACTATTGTCCCTTGTCACCTATTTAACAGGCACTGGCCCGTTCTCATTGCTCCTAATGTTCAGATCTCCAAGTGTATGGGTGTGTGAAATTGGTTCTAATAAGTTGTGGTATGTCAGAATATTTGGGTGGGGACTAGGAGTGAAAGCACACACTACTCTTTGCTCCTGTGTCTCTCTGGAAAGGGTGCAGTGTCTGCCAGCACCAAGGCTCTGTGGAGACTGGGGTGTGTGGCTGACCCCTTAGAGTCACTTTTTTTGATTGTTTTAAGTTTCCTTTGGAATTCAGTTTATTTTGATGTGGTGTCCCTTTCTGGATAAAGTGGCATTTTTCCCCCTCCATCTGATAATTTGATTCATTTCAGTTAACCAAAGTAAGCCCTGATCAATCTCTGCACTATACAGGATGGGGTCTGATGATAATTGTCCTCTTTAGGTAAAACAAAACAACTTTGTTTTTATTTGGATTGACTCAAAATATGTGGGTTAGGTTGATTGGCCAATGCAAAATTGACCCTAGTGTCAGGGGAATTAGTAGGGTAAATATGTGGGGTTATGGGAATAGGGCCTAGGTGGGATACAGATTCAATGGGCTGAATGGCCTCCTTCTGTACTGTAGGAATTCTATGACTCAGATCAGGCTACTCTTATGGGCTTTGTTGAGCCTTTGATCTCCTATAAAACCTGAGCATATGTATAAATCAGAAAGGAGACAGGATAGCTGTTGGACTTCAGAATGGTGCAGCTGCAGTTTTTTGTAGTCTTGAGTGCTGCACCTTGGAGCACTGCCATCCTTTGTAGATAGGTAGCAGGAATAATTGTGCCAAATCTTGTCAGTGAGCCAACAACTTTCACTTTCAGGTGCTGGTGACCTCATGAGCTTCTCTATTTTAATATGCAACATAATTTGTATAAATGCCTGAGGAAGGAATGGTTCTTGCTCAAGTCATCTTAGCTATTCTACTGGTATCTTCAGAATGTGATCCCAGCAGCAAATTACAAACATTTTCATGCAAAGAGTTGGCTCCAGCAAGGAGTTTAGGATATTTTGAGGAATTGTACTGTTGTCAGCAATTTCTGGCAAAAAGCATTATAATGTTGGCTGATGAATGGGGAAGGGTCCATCATTTTGAGAGCGGTTTCCATATCTAGGATGTAGCTTCTGTGGCACATCTTGCTGCAGGATGGCAGTGGACATGTCAGAATGGGCTCCATTACCAGCCCTTCTGGACAGTGCAGTAGAGAGCGCTTTTGGGGGTCTGGTGGAGAACTGTGAAGGAGCTTTGGAGAGTCTGGTGTTTCCCTCAAAAGTAGTTGGCAGCCACAGCACTCTGACCAATTCCCGAGAAGCGAAAGAAAGGCCAGACTTGTCTTTTGGACCAGTCTGTAACGTAAGGGGTGGCGGTGGATGGTTGTTCTATGGGTCACAGTCGTAGAATTCCTGCATTGCAGAAGAGGCCATTCAGCCCATGAAGTCTACATTGATTTTCTGACAGGGTACCTTTGCCAGGCTCTAACACCTGCCCTTTCCCTATAATCCACATATTTCTCATGGTCAATCCAACTAACCTGCACATCTTTGGGCAGTAAAAAGGCAATTTAACATGGCCAATCCACCTGATCTGCACATCTTTTAACCTGTATGTACCTATGATCCTGATTCTCACATTGCACCTGCAGCATGAAAAGGGCAACAATGTGCATCCATTGCCCTCTCCTAACACCTTACAACTTAGTCCTGGGAAATGTTTCAAAATGAAATCCCATCTTGTTGTTAAAGTAATTCCAGCGTTCCCATTTCCTGCTGAGGAACTGGAGTACTGAGCTCAGTTGGTGAGCAGGACCTTGATTTTTACATGGAATTTATGTTTGAGATGTCATTCGCCCCAATTGGTCAATATCAATGTTTATGCTCCACATGTACAATTGCATCTCACCAGATCAACATATCCACTTTTTTTCCCCCTGAAATGCATAAAGTTAGCCTTGCCTTGTTCTTTTTCACGGACTAGATTCAATCTCAGTTCCAATGGTACAGTGATGCCTAGGCCATCACTTTCACTGACCACCTGTCTCAGTCACTGGTCCATCCTGTTTTAGGCCTGGGATTTTGAAGTGCTTTCTTCAGAATTATTAATGGTATGATTGGCAGCTCCTGATCTATATGTCCATGTAACCCCTTCTTCAGACAAATGGGAGAAGTTTAAGTATGTTACTGAAAGAGTTACATCAGCAAAACCTTTTTTCATTCTTTCATGGGATGTGAGCATCACTGGCTAGGTCAGCTCTTAATACCCATTCCTAATTGTTCTTGAGAAGGTGGTGGTGGTGGTGTGTCTTTCTGACCCATTGCAGTCCATGTGCTGTAGGTTCATCCAAGGTGTCATTAGGAAGTTCCAGGATTTTGACCCAGTGATAGGGAAGGAATGGCAATATAGTTCCACACTGGCATAGTGTGTGACATGATGAAGAACTTGCAGTTGGTGGTGTTCCCATATGCCCACTGCTCTTGTCCATCTAGATGGTAGAGTTTGCATTTTTGGAAGGTGCTGTCAATGGAGTCTTGGTAAGTTGTTGCTGTGCATCTAGTAGACGATGAACACTGTTGGCATTATGGTGATGGAGTGGATGTTGAAGTGGATGGGGTGCCAACAAACAGGCTGCTATACCCTGGATGGTGTCAAGATTCTTGAGTGTTGTTGGAGCTGCACCCATACAAGTAAATGGAGGGTTCCATCATACTCCTAACTTGTGCCTTGCCCACAAATAGAAAGGCTTTGGGGAGTCAAGAGGAATTTATGATTTGACTGAAAGGGATATTTTGATCAATTTTCCTTCCAAGTTCAATCCAATGTTTACCTCTGACGTTCAACATCAGTTACTGGCTTACAGCCATTTAGAGACTGGACAGTTGGGGAGATGGATCACAGTTTTACATCAATCCAATGATTCTGCTTAATTGAATCCCAACCTACCTTCCTTCCCTGTCTCTAACATTGCACTGGACAAAATCTATCGAACTACAGTGGAAATAATCTAACAATCCACAGTTGTCAGGAAGGCAAGAACACAGATACACGCAATGATGCACACTCCAGTTAGCTGTATGTTGTGGGCACGTTATCAGAGGATGTTGGGGAGTGTACAGTTGAGGGAAAACTGCTGAACCACGTGAGGGGGAAAAAAAGGAACAGAGCATTCCCTGGGAATAAAATGCTTAAAATTGAGAGCTGCTTGATGCATTGCATTTCTAAACCAGTTCAGAAGGAAAGCCTCAGAGTAATTGAATCACGAGATTATTTATCAGTGCGAATGGCCCTTACTGCATTATGTATAGCATTGGTTCCATGACAGACTCAGATGGAATCCGAGTTACTCGCTCTTGCATTGGAGTGCAAGCCATTGTTGTGTGATATTTTACCTGATTTCATTTCAGTTTGTGAAGCATTCCTAAGTTTCACTGTGTTGCCAACATGACTGTCCTTAACTAGCTCTGTGATCTGATATACTGTCACTCAGCATGGACTGTGTGGCTCATGAGCACATGGTTGGCATAGTAGGGCTTTAACTGAACTTGGATTGAGGCACGGAACAAATGGAGTTACACTGGTCACTTGAAAACGTGAAGAAGAGAGGAAAGTTATGGTGTGCTGATTAGGGTGAGATTAATTAGGGTAAGAGATGGTCGGTGCAGGGCATAAACACTGACATGGCTCAGTGCCAGAGGAATTGTCAGGCCAGACATTTGGTTCCAGTGAGATCGAAGGAACTGATTATCAGGCAGAGGGCATTACATGCAACCAATGCAATACTGCCTGTTCTACAGTGCTCTGGACAATATCACCTGCTATACATGCAGTCACTCAAACACATTCCTGTTGTGCCATCATCAGCCAACACTGGAGCGCTTGACAGACACTGCTCGCTGCAGAAGTGGAAAAATTTCAGCGCCAAATAAAAAGAGTTAAGATTAAAAGCCAATTAATACAAATAAAAATATTGAGCCCAACTCTTAATACAAGCAGATGCCAACTAGCTGAGACCCTTCTTAGGTGCAATCTTGATTCTGGGTATGAAGGCCCATTGAACTGGTATTTTTTTTTAATTGTGTTTTATGGCAAGCATTACCCATAGATAGGAATTGCATCCAATGCTTTGGTGTGTTGGAAATGCTCTTGAAATTACTCCAACAATCATGCTGTTTGCCCCCTTCTAACTGATTTTGCCAATTTGTGTGTGTGATATGAACAGAAAAAATAATAAAATTATGCAGAGGGAAAAACCTAGATAAGAGTCTTTATTTACTGCACTCACGAGCCCAAAACACATTCTATCTGCTAGATAATTTTTGGAACATTCTCTCATTTCAAATACCGGGGTTGGGGGGATTTAGTCTACACTTGCACTGAGGAAGTGTGTATAAACTGATCCACAATTTCAGTGCAGCTCCTGCACAGAGGAACATTTCTCGTGGGGGAAAACCTAGCCTTTTGGTTGCTGAGTTTAGAACACAGAAAATAGGTACAGGAGTAGGCCACTCAGCTCTTCAAGCCTGCACCACCATTCAATATGATCATGGTTGATCATGCTTTTCAGTATCCCACTCCCACTTTCTCTCCATACCCCTTCATCCCTTTAGCCACAAGGGCCACATCCAGCTCCCACTTCAACGTATCTAACAAACTGACCCCAACAGCTTTCTGTGGTAGAGAATTCCACTGGTTCACAACTGAGTGAAGAGGTTCTTCCTCATCTGTCCTGAATGGTTTACCCCTTACTCTTAGACTGTAATTCCTAGTTCTGCCCTTCCCCAACATCAGGAACATTCTTCCCATGTCTAGCCCTGTCCAGTCCCATAAAAATTTTATATGAAATCCCCTCATTCTTCTAAATTCCAGTAAGTACATGCCCAATCAATCCAGTCTCTTTTCATTCGTCAGTCCAACCATTTCAGGAATCAGTCAGCCTGTACAAGTCACTCTGCAGCCTCTTAGCATCCTCCTCACAGCACATACTGCCGCCCAGCTTAGCACTGTCAACAAATTTGGAGATATTGCATTCAATTCCTTTGTCCAAAGCATTAATGTATATTGTGAATAGCTGGGGTCCTAGCACTGAACCCTGCAGTGCCCCATTGGTAACTGCCAGCCACTCTGAAGAAGACCCATTTATTCCCACTCTTTGCTTCCTGTCTGCCAACCAGTTCTTTACCTACGTAAGTACATTACCCCCAATACCATGTGCTTTAATTTTGCTCACTAACCTCTTGTATGGGACCTTGTCAAAAGCCTTTTGAAAGTCCAGATACACAGCATTCACTGGTTCATCCTTGTCCACTCTACTGGTCACATCCTCAAAAAAATTCCAGAAGATCTGACAAGCATGATTTCCCTTTAGTGAATCCATGCTGACTTGGACTGATCCTGTCACTGCTTTCCAAATGCTCAGTTATTACATCCTTAATAATTGACTCCAGCATTTTCCCCACCACCAACGTCAGGCTAACCGGTCAATAATTCCCCATTTTCTCTCGCTCATTTTTTAAGAAGTGAGGTCATGTTAGCTACCCTCCAATCCACTGGAACTCTTTCAGAGTCTGGAGAATGCTGAAAAATGATCATCAATGCATCCACGATTTCTAGGGCCACTTCCTGGAGTACTCTGGGATGCAGAGCATCAGGCTCTGAGGACTTACCAGATTTTAATCCCAGCAATTTCTACAATTTCATGACTACTAAGGATTTCCTTCAGTTCCTTCTTCATGCTAGACCTTCTTTCCCTTAGTATTTCTGAAAGGTTATTTGTGTCCTCTTTAGTGAAGACAGATTCAAAGTATTTGTTCAGGTGGTCTGCCATCTCTTCATTGACCATTATGAATTCGCCCGTTTCTAACTAGAACATTTGTCTTCACCAGTCTTTTTCTCTTCACATATCTATGGAAGATTTGCAGTCAGTTTTTATGTTTTCTATAAGCCTACTTTCATATTCTATTTTCCCCTTCTGAATTAAGTCCTCTGTCCTCTGCTAAATTTTAAAATTTCTCCCAGTCCTCAGTTTCCTGCTTTTTCGTGCCAGCTTATATGCCTCCTGTTTGGTTTTAACACTATCCGTGTATTCCCTTGTGAGCCATGGATGAGCCACCTTCCCCGTTTTACTCTTATGCCAGTCAGGGATGTACAGTTATTGAAGTTCATCTATGTGTTCTTTAAACATCTGCCATTGCCTATCCACTGTCAACCTCTTAAGTATCCTTTGCTAGCTTATCGCAGCCAATGCATGTCTCACACCATCAAAGTTAGCTTTCCTCAAATTCAGGACCCTAGTCTCATACTTAACTGTGTCACTCTCCATCTTAATGAAGTCACTCTTCCTCACCACAGGTTTCTAATTAATCCTCTCTCATTACACAATACCGAGTCTCAGATGGCCTGCTTTCTAGTTGGTTCCTCGATACGTTTGTCAGTAAAACCATCCCTTATACATTCCAAGAATCCTCCATCGCATTGCTACCAGTTTGGTAAGCCCAATCAATATGCAAATTGAAGTCATCTAGATAACTGCTATACCCTTACTGCACACATCTCGAACTTCCTGCTTGATGCCATCCCCAACCTCACTACTAGTGTTTGGTGGTCTGTACACAACTCCGGCTTGTGTTTTTTGTCCCTTGATGTTCCACATCTCTACCCATACAGATTCCACATCATCGAGGCTAACGTCCTTCCTTAGTATTGCATTAATCTCCTTAACCAGCAATGCTACCAATCCCCCCTCCCCCCACCTTTCCTTCCCATCTACCTTTCCTGAATATTGAATAACCCTGGATATTGAGTTCCCAACCCTGGTTACTCTGGAGCCAGGTCTCCATGATCCCAATTACATAATTACCTACATTACAACAGTGACTGCACCCCAGAAATACTACACTAGTTGCAAAATGTTTTGGGAAGATCCTGCAATTGTGAAAAGCTTCTTGTTGATACAAGGTTTCAAAGATGTCTGAACAAGGTAGATGGTGGCATAGTGGTAACATTGCTGGACCCATCCTCAAGAAACCCAGGCTAATGCTCTGGGGTCCTGGGTTCAAATCCTAACAAGGCAACTGGTGGAAATTGAATTTAGTTAATAAATCTGGAATTGAAAGTTAACCTCAGTAAATGGTGATCAGAAAACTAAACAACAAATGTTGTAAAAACCCATTTGGTTCATGAATGCCCATTTAGGGAAGGGAATCTGCCATCCTTACCTGATCTGGCCTACATGTGACTTCTGATCCCCAGCAATGTGGTTGACTCTTAACTACCCTCTGAAATGGCCTCACAAGCCAGTTCAAGGTCAATTAGGGATGGGCAAGAAATGCTGGCCTTGCTAGCAATGCCCACGCCCCATGAAAGAATAAAGGAATAGCTATGTCATGTTTCTGATGTTTCCAATCCCAATCCAGCCAGACTTGTGTATGCTTTGAAGGCAGTTCAAGGACTGACCTCACTCACAGCCACAGCAAGCTAGACTGAAGTTGCGCAGTTTCAGACTGAGCTGGCAGACATGAGAGGATTTCGCACACACTCACGCATACAAATAAGTTAAGCATTTTTATTTTAGGATCTGCATCGTAGTCTTGAACACATGCAGGTTTTAATGCTAGTAGCTAGTGGATGGAGTTCTCTACTGGCGGCACAGTGACACTGGTTAGCACTGTAGCCTCATGACGCCAGGGACCTAGGTTTGATTCCCAGTTTGGGTCACTGTGTGGAGTCTGCACGTTCTCCCTGTGGGTTTCCTCTGGGTGCTCCGGTTTCCTCCCACAGTCCAAAAGACATGCTGGTTAGCTGCATGGCTAAATTCTCCCTCAGTATACCCAAAATGCACCGGAGAGTGGCGGCAAGGAGATTTTCACAGTAACTTCATTGCAGTGTTAACATCAGCCTACTTGTGGCTAATAAATAAAGTGTAAAATTTTATAAGCTTTGTCAAAAACATTGGATATAAGAACAAGAGGAGGCCATTAAGCCCTTTGAACCTGTTCTGTCATTTTTCAGTCAGATCATGGTTGACCGTGGTACCTCAACTCCAGTTACCTGTCTTTGATCCATATCCTTTAACACCTTGACACAGTGAGAGTCTATCAACCACAGTCCTGAAAGCTAAAATTAGCCCCCTGCATCCAGGGGGAGAAAGAAGTCAGGATTTCTGCTACCCTTTGTGTAAAAAGTGTGCAGCACGTTATGATATAGTCAGGAGGAAGAGATACCTCGGAGAGCTTAACATCAAGTATAGGCCCCTTGAATTCTTGTGGCATCAGGTCAAACATGAGCAGGAAAACCTCCTACTGCTCTCCCTGATCTGCTGAGTCAGTAATCTCCCACGTTGAACATTAAATACTGTGGCTACAAGAGCAGGTCAGAGGCTGGGAATTCCACAGTGAGAAGCTCACTTCCTGACTCCCCAAAACTTGTCCACAGTCTATGAGGCACGAGTCAGGAGTGAGATGGAATATTCTCCACTTCCCTGGATGAGTGCAGCTCCAACAACACTCAAAAAGCACCCTCCATCACCGATGCACAAGATGCACTAACTACACTAAGGCTCCTTCAACAGCACCTTCCAAATATACAACCTCTACCATGTAGAAGGACAAGGGCAGCAAACACATGGGAACACTATCAGCTGCAATTTCCCCTCCAAGTCACACACTATCCTGACTTGGAAATATACTGGCCGTTCCTTCACTGTCTCTGAGTCAAAATCCTGAAACTTGCTCCCTAACAGCACTATGGATCTCCCTAGACCTTAGGGACTGCAGTAGATTAAGAAGTCAGCTCACCACCACCTTCTTAAGAGCAATTAGGAATGGGCAATAATTGCTGGCCTAGTCATTGATGCCCACATCCTGTGAACAAATTAAAAGGTTTAAATAGACTCTCTAATTTGAAGTTCATGCATGCTTTCTGAATTCCCCAACCAGTGGAAATCATTTCACCATTTCTAACCCGTTGAATTCCTTCAAAATTCTGAACCATTCAATTAAATAACTTTTCAAACCTCTTAAACCCAAGAGAATATAAAATTAGAGTGGATTTCAAGCTGGGATTCTAAGTCAGCTTGGCTCAGGATTTGAATCAGTTTCTGTCAATGACATGGACAAAACAATTCAATCTCTTTACAGTCCATTAAATTATTTTTTGAGCAGCTTTACACCCACATGGCATTATAGAAGAGATGTGAGAAATAATGCGAATGAAGAGAATATATTGATTTTTCTTTTGAAATTAGTCAAGAGTTTTGTTTTATGACCAAAGTGGGGCAACTGAGCAATTCCAGGTGGATGAGACAAAGAAATTATCCAGTACGTGCAGCACAGACTCAAACTGCTCAGCCCGGCAGTTCTATCATGGTGTTTATGTTCAACATGAGCCTTCCACCCCCCTCTTCCGCTAATGCTATCAACAAAACCTCCCTAACCCTTTCTCCCTCATGTTTATCTAGCTTCTGCTAAATCCATCGAGGCTATTCACCTCAACTGTTCCTTGTATAGTTAGTTCTATGTTCTAACAACTCTATGAATAAGTATCTTCTGAATTCCATGCTTAATTTATTAGCGATTATCTTGGATTTGTAGTCCCTAGTTCTGGTCTTCTTCATAAGTTGAAATATCATCTCCATATGTCTACCAAATCAAATTCTTAAAACAAACTTCATCAGTCTCTCTCAGCCTTCTCCTTTCCAGAGAGAAGTACACAATGTGTTCAATTTTTACTGATTTGGTCTAACTCTCAGTTCTGGTATCCTTGTAAATCATATTTGCACTTTTTCCAGGGCCTCTTTATCTTTTCTATAATTTGAAAAAAGAGTTCTGCACAGCTTTTGAGCAAAAATAAATCAATTTGGAGAACTAGTGCAATTCCAGATTGCTGATTTCATCTAAAATAGAAACTCTACCCCTTTGTATAAAGGAACCTTTTTAGGAATGTTCAGTTCACATCTAATTTCCAAATCTTTACTTTAAAAAAATGACTATAGCATCATGCAGCAAAGAAGGAAGCCATTCAGTCCATCACCCCTGTGCCAGCAACTAATCCCATTCCTTCATGTTCTTTCTCTAATGCTCAGAAAATTTCCCTTTTTCAAGTATTTATTGAATTCCCTTCTAAACGTTTCTATTGTACCTGCTTCCACTAGTCTCTTAAATCTCTCTCTCTAGCAGTCTCTCAAACTGATGAGGATACTTGACAGAGATTGCAGCCTGGGGCAAGTGTTTGTGCATGGAGTTTGTGTATGTGGGGAGGCTATTAGATTGCAGCCACCACATAGTTCAGGCTGACCAGGGAAATCTCCCGCTGTTCCTGCCTGCCATTGGGGAGATGCTGGCAAAGTGTTAATGTCATCAAACTAGTGATCCAGAGACGCAGGCCAATGCTCTGAGGAAATGAATTCGAATCTTACCACAGTGGAATTGAAATTCAGTCCATTAAAATCTGGAATACAAATCTGGCTTTGGTGACTACGCAACAACTATCTTCGATAGTCATAAAAACCCAGCTGGCTCACTACAGTCCTTTGGGAATAAAATCTGCTATCCTTTCCCGGTTTGACCTACTTGTGACTCCAGACCTATAGCAACATGTTTGACACTTAATAGTCTTCTGGCCTAGCAAGCATTCAGGACAGTTAAGGATGGGCAACAAATGCTGGCCTTGCCAGCTATGCCCATATTCCACGAAAAAATATATCATTAAATAAGAAGGAATTAACAGGTTATATTCACATCGAATCCTGGGGCAAGACTCAAACCCAGAGTTGGAGGCAAGGGCACTCCCCACTGTGCCACAAGATCTCCTTTCACTTAGCTCTAGTAGGGATGCAGACAATGTGGAAGGTTAAGAGGCTAGGATTAGCATATTTCTGGCTTTGAAAAGCTGTTTTCTGAGGGACAACCCTAACGTGCAAAGTTCTCTCACACAGTCATTGAGATAGTCTAATAAAACAAGGTAATGTAGAATAAGTAATGGACTTCACAGAGACCCGAGTGAAATGGACAGTGAGACAAAGGAAAGGTCAACCTTAAGCATGGTTAAAGAGTGGGAAGGCATGGTTTCAATGGGTGTTCTGGAGGAAGAGAGGGAGGCGGCAGAGGGGATTAAGTAGTAGGCAAAGCCCGAGAATTCGGCCCAGTTGGCAGGAGACAAAGTTACCAATGGGAAAGAGTTATCCATGTGGTTGGCGTTGGAAAAACTCAGAGTATGGGAAGATTCTAGAAGACAACAGAAGTCAGAAGTAGCGAGGCAGTGGAGAAGCATTAAGAGCTATAAACATGAGCAGAGAATGTGCACCAAAATGGGATCAATGCTTCTGGAACCTGTTCCAATTGTATGGCTGATTGGGCAAAGGGAGCTGAACGCTGGGATGAAAAAGGAACACTTGACTGGACTACGACAGAGAGTAGAAGAGCTGAGAACTGAAACAGAAGGTTTTGTGGCAGAATGGAGTCTTATGTTAGTTGGGAACACAGGCCACGCCTGGCCCAGGATAGGGTCAGGGAGCAGGGAGTAGTAGGGATAAGAGTGACTGATGAATTCAAATACAGAAGAGATTAGGAAAGCTGAATCTGCATCTGAGCCTGGTCTAGGGCCTGACTCCGGGAGAGAGGGCTGAAAGACTAGAGTACAACTCTGGGTCTGAGTCTGAATCTGGATCTGGGACTTGATCTGGGTCTGATTCTGCTTCTGAATTTGGTTCTGGATCTGGTTCTTGTTTTAGTCAAGTTCTGGTTTTGGACCTGAATTTGAATCTAGTTCTGGTGCTGACAGACAGGTCTATGAATACCAGCTAGCTCACAAAGTGACGATTCTTCTGACACTACCCTAGATGCTGTTCAAATTTGTGAGGTGTCACAGCTGGACTTAATCCTCATCCATACTCAATTTGCAAATACAACAAATTGTTGGAGAACATTCCGGAGTGAGAACCCTGGCTGATTGGTTTTCATCTCCAAATGGAGCACTTTGAATGCACTGGTTAAGATAAACTAACTTGCATCTGACTATGTAGTAAATGTGAGTGAGTATGTCACCAGGCAGTATATGCTGTATCCTCTTTAAACATATTATTGAAGATCGTTAACAGAAACACAATTAACTTTTTCAAATGGAGAGTTTTGATTCTGTTTTGAACAGGCCAAACATTGTAAACAAATCTTCAAATATGTTGCAGAAATAACAAGGCAACATATTAGCCACGAAACTCTTTTACATTTAACCTCAACTGTTTCCTGTTTGTGCATAGATTTCCACGTAGACACTGGTTGTCCCCATGTTTCCAATCAGTTTGTTACTCTGAAATGGGTTGGGAACTGCATTGGAGGTGGGAGCAGGTGGGGGAATTGGACAATAGTCTCAGCCTATAGCGCAACTCCGAACCTAAGAGGAGAATCTCGCTCACGTGTCGCTATGCTACGGAGTCTTTCGGGGATTGTTGCTATGGTAGTGAGTCCCTGGGGGGAAGTTATGGTGTCTCTGGGTGGCATTGTGTTATTCAATCCCTCATTTGTATGACTGTGCAGCTGAGCCCATGGAACTAAACCCCTTGTTTCTGTCAAATCCAGGAACACTCCCATTTGGAAGAACAAATTTCTTCTCGGACGTTATTCCACTGCAGTAAAAATTGCCCCCTGTTCGGATTTGTGGCACCTCATCTGAGGGCTGTGCTTTAGATGCAAGCCTGGTGCAGTAGTGGGTGGTGAAGGGTATCAAAGCCAAATACAAGGTTATCCTAACCCAACACACACACACAAAAACACACACACACAATTCCCAATTAGATCACGTGAGCGGTGGCAGAAGGCTCAGTGAATGATGGGTTTGGACACGTCAGCTATGATCACCAAAACACCATCTTCGCACTTTTCCATTGAAACAACATTAGGCTGCTACATCAAATTCCAAAACCAGCAACTCGCCTGCAAAGGCAAACTTCAATGGGAAGAGGAAAGATATATTAGCTTATCTTTGCCAGAGATGAGGGGGTTGGACTATGAGGAGAGACTCAATAGACTAGGCCTGTACTCGCTGGAGTTTAGAAGGGTGAGAGGGGATCTTATAGAGACGTATAAGATAATGAAGGGAATGGATAGGGTAGAGGTAGAGAGATTCTTCCCGCTTAGAAAGGATAGCAGGACTAGAGGACACAGCCTCAAGATAAGGCGGGGGGGGGGGGGGGGGGGGCGCAGTTTGGATCAGAGTTCAGGAGGAACATCTTCACTCAAAGGGTGCTGAATCTCTGGAATTCTCTGCCCATTGAAGTGGTGGAGGCTACCTCGATAAATATAATTAAGTCATGGGTGGATAGGTTTTTGATAGACAGGGGAATTAAGGGTTATGGGGAGAGAGCGGGAAAGTGGAACTGATCCACTTCAGATCAGCCACGATCTTACTGAATGGCAGGGCAGGCTCGAGGGGATAGATGGCCTACTCCTGCTCCTATTTCTTATGTTCTTATGATCTTATCTACAAAATGCAATGGCCATTTTCTCATCGGGGAGCTAGAAATCTGAAATAGAAACAGAAAATGCTAGTAATACTCAACAGCTTGTGGCAGCATCAGTGGAGAGAGAAATAGGTTTAGCGTTCAAGGTCAATGACCCTTGAACAAAACTGGAAAAGTTAGAGATGTCAATGTGGCCACTTTCTGTAATTGTTCTTGAGGTGTGGACGAGCATGGAATAGCAGTGATTACTGCCGATCCCTGTTTGCCCTGAGAACATTTAGCGTTAACCAGGTAGTCTTTCTTGATTTTCAGAAGGCGTTTGACAAGGTACCTCACAAGAGGTTATTGCAGAAGGTAAGGGGGCATGGAGTTGGGGGTAGGGTGTTAGCGTGGATAGAGGATTGGCTGTCTAATAGGAGGCAGAGAGTGGGGGTCAATGGGTGCTATTCGGATTGGCGGTTGGTGACTAGTGGAGTGCCCCAGGGGTCGGTGCTGGGGCCTCAGCTATTTACCATTTATGTAGATGATCTGGAGGAGCGAACCGAGAGTATGGTGTCGAAATTTGCTGATGACACCAAGATTGGTGGAACGGCAAATTGCGCGGAGGGTGTGGAGAGTCTGCAGAAGGATCTAGATAGGCTGGGCGAATGGGCCAGGAACTGGCAAATGGAATTTAATGTTGACAAGTGCGAGGTGGTCCACTTTGGTATCGAACATTGCCAAAAAGGAATGTCAGAACCTAAACACCAAAAGCAACAACAGCACACACCGCCCTGACAACCCCACAAAGTACCCCCCTTACTAACATCTTCAGGGTGAAGGGGACACTTGTGCCAAAATTGGAAGAGCTGTCTCACAGACTAGTCAAACAACAGGTTGGCATAAAAGCAAAATACATATTGCAGATGCTGGAAATCTAAAACAAAAACAGAAATTGCTGCATATCGGTAGGATTGACCATAACACAGTCCTTGCGGAGATGATTCCCTTTCTTCACACGATACCCTCCATCGTGTTTTGCAGCACAGTGGTACAGTGGTTAGCACTGCTGCATCACAGCACAAGAGACCCAGGTTCAGTTCCCAGGTTGAGTGACTATCTGTGTGGAATCTGCACGTTCTCCCCGTGTCTGTGTGGGTTTCCTCCAGGTGCTCCAGTTTCTTTCCACAGTCCAAAAGACATGCTGGTTAGTGCATTGACTGTGCTAAATTCTCCCTCAGTGTATCCAACAGGCACTGGATTGTGGCGACTAGGGGATTTTCACGGTAACTTCATTGCAGTGTTAATGTAAGCTTACTTGTGACAATAATAAATAAACTTAAATTACCACCATATTAGATGGATTGGACTTTGAACAGATTTAGCAACTCAAAATTGAGTATCCATGAGGCATTGTGGACCAGCAGCAACAGGAGAATTGCACTAACCACGATCTGTAACCTCGAGGCCCCCTACTCAACTGTCAACAAGAATCATAGAACAAAGAGCTTTACAACACAGAAAGAAGCCTTTGAGTCTGCACTGGCCATCAAGCATCTATCTATTGCAATCCCATTTCCATATTCTTGTACGCTATGACATTTCAAGTGCTCATCTAAATGCTTCTTAAAGGTTGTAAGAGTTTCCTGCTTTACCAAACTTTCAGGTAGTGAGTTCCTGATTCCCACCACCCTCTGGGTGAAAAGGCTTTTCCTCAAATCCCCTCTAAATCTCCCGCCTCTTACCTTAAATCTATGCCAGCTGATAATTGACCTCATAGTAAGGGGAAATGTTTCTTCCTTCTATAGAAGCACTACAGAAAGAGCACAGAAGTAAGCCATTTGGCCCATCAAGTCTGTACCAACAACAATCCTACCCAGATCTTTTCCCCATAACCCCACGCATTTATCCTCCTAACCCCCCTGACACTATGGGTCAATTTAGCATGGTCAATCCTCCGAAACTGCACATCTTTGGACTGTGTGAGGAAACCAGAGCACCAGGAGGAAACCCATGCAGACACAGGGAGAACATGCAAACTCCAGTCACCTGAGGCTAGAATTGAACCGGGGGTCCCTGGTGCTGTGAGGCAGCAGTGCTAACCACTGTGCCGCACACTATGTCCTTCATTGTTCTGTACACATAATCAGGAATTAGGTCCCCCTTCAGCTTTCTCTGCTCTAAACAAAGCAACCCCAGCCAAAATTTGGCACCATCTGAAAAGATACTAAGGCAGGTGACTAAAAGCTTTCTCAGGCATTAAGGAAAAGCAGAGAAGCTTAGGGAGGGAGTTCCAGAGTTCCAGGCAGCTGAAGACCCAGCTGCCAATGGAAGGGTAGAGTGAGTGGGGCCGGGATTGGCAAGAGGTCAGAATTGGAGGACTACAGGCCTTGGGGAGCTGACAGAGATAGGGAAGAGAGGCATGGAGGGATTTGAATTGGGATGGGAACATTGGTCTATGTGTAGCTCTGCTCAAGCTTTCTGACAGTGAAACAGGTAAAGTTAGAAAAAGGACAACTGCCTCTCGGTAACATTAGAACCTAAAAACGCTGGCCTGCGAGGCTGATTCAGCGCTAATACGTCATGGTGATCCCAATATTGAAGGAGATGCCGGCAATATACACAGTTAACATGGGACCAGGACCTGCATTGTAACCTTTTATTTATCTACTTGCATGCAAAATCTTGCAGCTGTAATTATAATACAGCCTTTGCTAAGGCTCGTAAGTCTGTATTGATGGGTGATAATGTTTTATCTTGGCCCGGTTGTATGCTTAGGAGACTGAATTGCTTCAACCCGAGTAATGCGAACCCAGGCTCCACCCTCTGGGAGAGGCCTCCACTCTTTGATTTGCCAGCTGCAATTTGGCTTCCTCCAAAAGGTTACTCAAAGTCATTGCACTGACACAGTCACTGCTGGGGAGCGAGGCTTTGTCTAGGCAGGCGTGGGGGAGGGGGAAAAGGGAAAGGGAGATTGACAGGCAGCCTAGATTACTCAGCATCGCCTGATCTTTCCGAGCTTTAAAAAAAAACAGCACCACCCTATCATACCTTGTGCTGGGCATGTAACACACGATTCTCACCAGTCATCTGTCAGAATGCAGAGCACAGAATCAGGCCACTTGACGCAACAGTGTTTATGCTCCATACAAGCCTCTTCCCAGCCCTCTTCATCTCACCCCATTTCCTTTTTGTTCTATTCCTTTCCCTCTCACATAATGATCTAGCTTTCTCCTCAGCATATAGGAACACCAGAAATAGAAGCAGGACACTTGAGCCTGCTCCACTATTCAACCAGATTATGGCTGATCATCCATCTCAATGCCATTTTCCCACATAGTCTTGTTAGAAAAATTATATGTACCTGGATAAAAGTTTTGAAGCTTACTTATTAGTGTCACAGGTAGGCTGACATTGACACTGCAATAAAGTAACTATGAAAACACCCGAGTCGCTACACTTCGGCACCTGTTCGGGTACACCGAGGGAGAATTTAGCTTGGCCAATGCACCTAACCAGCATGTCATGTGTCCAGGAGTGGAGTCATGATGTGGAGATGCCGGCGTTGGATTGGGGTAAACACAGTAAGAAGTCTTACAGGAGTGGAGTGCCACTGCCTGCACTCCACAAGTGTTCCAGGCAAGGGGCAGGGAGAGGGGGTGCGATCAGAGGTCCTAAAGGGGAGAGGAAACAGGGAGAGGTCCCAAAAAGTTAACGATTATTTATTAGTCACAAGTAAGGCTTACAGTAACACTGCAATGAAATTACTGTGAAATTCCCCTAGTCATCAGAGTTCAGCACCTGTTCGGGTCAATGCACTTAACCAGCATGTCTTTCAGAATGTTGGTGGAAACCTGAGCACCCAGAGGAAACCCATGCAGACATGGGAAGAATGTGCAAACTCCACACAGACAGTCACCCAAGCCAGGAATTGAACCCGAGTCCCTGGCGCTATGAGGCAGCATTGTGCTACCATGCCACCCTCAGAAGAGTCCCATTGAGAGGAAAAAGGAAGATGAAAGGGTTCAGGTTCAATTAGAAAGAGACATAGGAAATAGGCTGTGAGCAAGCAGAGTGTGTAAATAGACAGCAGTGACTGAAGCATGTAAAAGAAGCAGTGGGAGTAAGCCTGGGAGGGTCTTCTGAAAAGATGGTTATTAAGGGAAAATGTGCAAAGTGCAAGAACAATAACGGCCCTCAGCAAAGAAGGCAGCCACTGGTTGCTCTGTGCTGCAGGGCAAAAGCACCCCTTAAAGGCAGTAGAGTTCTGCCTGGCACAGCCAGTGTTTGTGAGCAGGTGCTCGAGTGCATGCTCAGGGATCCAGGGAAGAGGTATCTTGCAAATCGCAACTGAAACGCTGTGAAGTGAACTTTTGTTGATGCCACCCATGTTGTAACGACTTTTGGAGAGAATTTGCAGATTAAATCTTCAAACTGTGAAGATGGAATCCCCCGCGAGAGAGACAGTGTCAGTCAGATTGGTTGACTCACAGTGATTACCAACGTCTGGGTGGATTGTTGAGAAATCAGTGGACTCTGTCATGACTGATGTCATTTATTGTGCAATGTGATGTGTCTGACCACAGTTTGCCTATTAGTTCACATCCACCTCATATTAACCCTGGAAGTTAAGTGTATAAGACAAGATACAGTAAATGGTGTCACCTTCCCAACCTTGTATAGCGAAGTGTGGCATTTTTCACCGAGCAAGTATTTTGAAACTCATTCTTGTCTACTTTGAAAAGGTTATTGGTCCCAAACCAAACCTTATCAAAAAATTAAGAAGGATGGCCTAAGGACCTAATAATTCCCATATCCATTGATGTCAATAGCCTCCAGAAACCCACTGTTCTGTCTTGAATATACTCAATGATTGTAGGGGCAGAGAATTCCAAAGATCCAATCCCCTCTGAGTGAAGAAATTCCTCTTCAGTCCTTATTGTGTCTCCTACTTCTAAATGCCCCCCCACCCCCCAGCCAGAGGAAGCATCCTTTCTCCATCTACATGTCTCGCCCCCTAAAAAATTTTGTAGATTTTAATGGTATCCCTTCTCTTTGAAACTCTGGTGAATATAGGTCCAGTCTTCTCAATCTCTCCTCATAGGACATTGCTGCCATTCCAGGAATTAGTCTGGTAATCCACTGCTGTATTCTCTCAGTGACAAGTATATCCTTCCCTAGGTAAGTGGACCAAAACTGTACTCGTACTATTCACTTCAACTAACCCTGCTGTAGCAAGTTCCATATTGTCACTACTCTGTGAGTAAAGAAGCTTCCCCTGAGATTTATGGCTCCCACTTCTGGTCTGATGGCCAAAGTTGATAGATCACTACCTACGCAACGCACCTCGATGAATAAACATTTCTTTAGGAGAGTATAGAGTTTGGGAGAGTTGTAAATAGCTGTGCTTTAACTGTCTGGTAACCACAGCTCCAGTGAGACTTCACAGTCTCGTTGGGTGCAAGACAATGTGGTCAGAGGAGCAGAAAAAATGTAACTAGGAGGTTATACCAGGAAACTGGTGGATTTCCTGAAAATGCAGCTGAAGTCTGTATGAGATTAACAGTATCAGATAAATGGATCCAGGTCCCAACATGTTAATTAGAACATAAGAATATAAGAAATAGGAGCAGGAGTAGGCCATCTAGCCCCTCGAGCCTGCCCCGCCATTCAATAAGATCATGGCTGATCTGTCGTGGCTCAGTTCCACATTCCCGCCCTCTCCCCATAACCCTTAATCCCCTCTCTTATCAAAAACCCATCAACCCACGTCTTAAAAATATTTAGCGAGGTAGCCTCCACCACTTCAACGGGCAGAGAATTCCAGAGATTCACCACCCTTTGAGTGAAGAAGTTCTTCCTCAACTCCGTTCTAAACCACCCCCCCTTTATCTTGAGGCTCTGCCCCCTACTCCTACTGTCCTTTCTGAGCGGGAAGAGTCTCTCCACCTCTATCCTATCCATCCCATTCATCATCTTATATGTCTCAATGAGATCTCCCCTCATTCTTCTAAACTCTAACGAGTACAAGCCTAGTTTATTCAGCCTCTCCTCATAGCTCAACCCCGTCAACTCCGGCATCAGCCTAGTAAACCTCCTCTGCACTCCCTCCAAGGCCAAAATATCCTTGCGTAAGTACGGCGCCCAAAACTGCACACAGTACTCCAGCTGCGGCCTCACCACTGCCCTATATAGCCGATTAACCCCTTCACTTCAACCTTGAATACTAAGAGGGTGATTTACAGCAGCGTTTTAGACAACAAAGATCCTCAGGCAGCCAAGATCTAATACAACAGTTTAGCACAAGACACCATCTTGGTAATGAAGTGATGGTATACTGTAGGAATGGCCTCCAGTGCATCATTACAGAACTGATCATCATTTACATTGTCTGCCAGCGCTCAGTAGCAACATTGGATCTGGACGTGAAGGCAGGTAGAACAATGAAAGCCACTGCAGGAGAAAAGAATTAATAGAATAGCTACAGTGCAGAAGAATGCCATTCGACCCATCAAGCCTGTACAGACAATCCCACCCAGGCCCTATCTTCCTAACCCATGTATTTACCCTGCTCACCCCCCTGACATTAACAGTCAATTTAGCATGGCCAATCAACCTAACCTGCACATCTTTTGATTGTGAGAGGAAACTGGAGCACCCTGAGGAAACCCATGCAGTCACGGGGAGAACGCAAGAACACCCCACAGACAGTGACCCAAGCCTGTAATTGAATCTGGGTCCCTCGCACTGTGAGGCGGCAGTGCTAACCACTGTGTCACCGTGCCGTTCTTTGAAAAGGACAAGTCAAGGATACGATGTAGAGTCCTTCTCTGCTTGGGGGTATAGGAATTCCCTCCCCTAGACCTCCACTGCTGCATCTGAAAATCAGTGTTCCTCTGCTCAGTCTCTGAGCCATTACCCATCACCATGAATCGGCCAGGGCACCCCACTCCTTCAGTGGAAGTAAAGTGGCCACATGTACCACTAAATGAAAATTGCTTCTGTCCAGCACTTGAGTACCATACCTGCAGGCATTGATTTTAGTGTCTCCAAAAGATTGAAGTTATGCCGATCAGCAATTAGGAACCAAATTGCACGGCAAACTTTCAAACTGACACAACCACCTTACCAATGGTGGGGTGGGTGGCATACGACCCTCCCACCCAGATGCCAATTGAGCCGCTAAAGTGGCCAGTGAATGGCCTCTACCCGCTGATGCTCATCTGACGAAGGAACAGAGTTCCAAAAGCTTGTGGCATTTATTATCAAGTAAACTTATTGGACTTTAACCTGGTGTTGTGAGACTTCTTACAGCATTTTACCTAGCAGGGCCTGAGATCTGACTTCAGTGTCAATCAGGGCAGGAGCACAAGAACATATTCAGGCAGCAACCATGTATACACATATGCCAACTCACACCCAGACATGTACACTGACACATAATCCACACATACTATCATCTCGCATATCCCAATTCGTGCCCAACACACATATACCAACACACATCGACACATATATATAGACACGCATCCACACATACACCGACACACATCCACACACTTCTAACTACTCACACTCACATGCATCTACTGACACGTATACACGTGCACTGACACTCACATGCTCACTTTCACACTCTCTCATGCACACATCTGTCTTAGGGATTGGATACTGATTTCACTGTAATATTGAATGCTTTTCGTATAATCAGTCAGAGATGAAGTTGGGCTGAAACCTTTACCCTAAGTAAGCTCAGAAGCTTCATCACCATGGGAAGGGGGTTTCCACATATCTGTGTGTGTGTTTGTGTGTGAAAGCAGAATTTTTGTTTCACTTCCCCACCCCAATACCCCCTTGCTCTCACTTTAGCTGACAGTGTTTTAATACAAATCATATTGGCAGCTGTGGCCACAAATGCCCATGCAGGCCTGACTAAATTGGCCACCTCGTGGGAATGGGATCTGTGAAGTACTATGTGAGGAAACTGCCCCGAATTAATAGCAGCTGGACCAAGAAAATCAGCTGCTGTCCCCTGTTATGGTTGTGCCTGGTTGATTCTGTTTACCTACACCAGGGGCATTCTGATTCTGTACCTTTCCCAGACTTCCCCCTCCCCCAGTAACCCCATCAGCTTGTCCCCTCCTCATACCCACACACACCCCTGTCAGCTTGTTCCGCCCTCCCCAAAACATCCCCATCAACTTGTCCCCCTTTCCTCCCCACCTCACCTTGTCCCCTCCCTGTATCCACACTCCCCATCCCCTTATTCTCCACTCCGATACCCCCACCCTCCCTCCAACACCCCATCCCCCGATATCCCCATCCCCTGCTGCCTCACAGCTTCAGGGACCTGGGTTCAAGTCCGGCCTCAGGGTACTGTCAGTGTGGAGTTTGCACATTCTCCCCGTGTCTGCATAGGTTTCCTCCAGATGCTCCGGTTTCCTCCCACATTCCAAAATGTGCAGGTTAGGTTGATTGCCCCTTAGTGGACAAGAGATAAATATCCGAGATAAATATATTTCTGACAAAATAAACAGGATAAAGGGATATGGGAAATTGATAGGAAGATGGATTTAAGACTAGGGGAAGATCAGCAATCATCTGATTGAATGGCAGGGCAGGTTGGAAGGGTTGAATTGCCTATTTCTGCTCCTAATGCCTATGTTCCAAATACATGCAGAAGACAAAGAGTCTTCCGGACTCGAAATGTCAGCTTTTTGTCTCCTTACAGATGCTGCCAGACCTTCTGAGATTTTCCAACATTTTCTCTTTTGGTTTCACATTCCACCATCCACAGCAATTTGCTTTTATCCAGTGTTTAACTCACTGCCACTTTTCTTCTAGGAATGCCTGAAAAAGTACTGCTCTTCTCTTCAACAGGATTTCTATATGTCTGTCCCCGCTATCCACCTTCACTGCTTTCCATGTCTCTTTTAATGTTAGCAATGGGCTGCGATTAACAGCCTTTCCCCTTGTTTTTGTGGCTATGAATCATCTTTCATTCCCTCACCCTGCAGTATAAATATCTCCCACTTTCAAAGCCTTTTAGCTTTGACAAAGGGTCATCTGGATTCGAAATGTCAGCTCTTTTCTTTCCTTACAGATGATTTTTTTTGCTTTGATTTGATTTATCATTGTCACATGTATTAACATATAGTGAAAAGTGTTGTTGCTTGCGTGCTATACAGGCAAAACATATCGTACATAGTGAAGGAAAGGAGAGAGTGCAGAATGTAATGCTACGGTCATAGGAGCGGCACAGTGGTTAGCACTACTGCCTCACAGTGCCAGGGACCTGGGTTCAATTCTTGGCTTGGGTGATTGTCTGTGTGGAGTCTGCACATTCCCCCCATGTCTGCATGGGTTCCCTCCGGATGCTCCAGTTTCCTTCCACATTCTGAAAGACATACCGGTTAGGTGCATTGGCCACGCTAAATTGCCCCTTAGTGTACCCGAACAGACGCCAGAGTTAAAGTTAAAGGTTAAGGATTATTCATTAGTCACAAGTAAGTTCACAAAGCAATGAAGTTACTGTGAAAATCCCCTAGTCGCCACAGTCCGTTGCCTGTTCGGGTTAATGTACCTAACCCACATATCTTCTGACTGTGGAAGAAAACCAGAACACCTGGAGGAAACCCACACAGACATGGGGAGAATGTGCAAACTCCACACAGACAGTGACCCAAGCCAGGAATCAAATCTGGGTCCCTGACACTGTGAGGCAGCAGTGCTAATCACTGTGCCATCCGGGTGAGGCAACTAGGGGATTTTCACGGTAATTTCATTGTTTTGAGAATGTAAGCCTACTTGTGATGAACAAATAAATAAAGTTTAAACTAGCTAGGGTGTAGTGAAGGAGCAACTTTGCTGGTGATATGGTAGCACAGTAGTTAGCACTGCTGCTTCACAGCTCCAGGGACCTGGGTTCGACTCCTGGGTTGGGTCACTGTCAGTATGGTGTCTGCACATTCTTCTCATGTCTGCGTGGGTTTCCTCCCCACAGTCTAAAAATGTGTGGGTTAGGCTGATTGGCTGTACTAAATTGCTCTTTAATGTCCTGACATGCGTAGGTTAGAGAGATTAGCGGGTAAAATATGTACGGGTAAGGGGGTAGGACCTGGGTGGGATTGTGGTCGGTGCAGACTCGATGGGCCGAATGGCCTCTTTCTGCACTGTAGGGTTTCTATTCTACGATGCTGCCAGACCTGCTAAAATTTCCCAGCATTTTCTCTTCGGATCTGGCGGATTGGCCATGGTCAGGGTTATGGGGATGAGGTCTGAATGAGACGCTCTGTCAGTGAGTGAGCACAGACTCAACGGGCCGAAAGGCCTCCTTTCTGCACTATCAGGGCTGTTCTGATCCTTTGAGAATTGTATATCAGACTGACTCTACTACTCTATGATCACCTTGTCTCTTCCCCTCTCCCCCGTTCAGCCGCAGGGTTACTGCCGGTCGTTGACCTTCCCGCTCCGGCTCACAGCAGCAGCGGCGGTTGGAAAACTCTGGAAGCTTGGCGAGTGGCGGTAAGGCGCGGACGGGGCGGGGGCGGCCAATGGCAGCGCGGCACTGGCCCCAGGCGGCGGCCAACCAATGGGAGAGCCCGGAGGGACTGGCGCGAGGCGGCCAGAAGTTGCTGAGCCGGCCGCCCATTGGACGGTACGTTGCTGGGGTGACGGGTGGGGGCGTGGCGGGGCGGGCGGACTGACCGTTGAACGCCTCGCGCCACGGGAGAGGGGCGGGGCTAGCGGAGTGACCGTTAAACGCCTCGCGCCACTGGGGATGGGCGGGGCTGGCGGATTGACCGTTAAACGCCTCGCGCCACTGGGGAGGGGCGGGGCTGGTGGAGTGATCGTTAAACGCCTCGAGCCGGGGCGGGGCAATCAAAATGGCAGCGGAGACTCAGTGTGAAGATGTCTCCGGACTGTAAGTGCCCCATTCCCTTCCAGGGCTCTCTCTGTCTCTTTAAAACAATGCTCATGTAAGGAAGTTGTTTAAAACCTTCACTGTACTTGCTGCAGGCAGGAATCTCCACCTGAACAATCCTCATGTGGGCATCTTCTGGCTCAATTAAGCCAACAAAGCGTGGGACAAATCCAGCATTCGTTACAGGGGGTGTTGCATCAGAGTAAACACGGTGGAGTGGCACTGTGGTCAGCACTGCTGCCTCACAGCAAGAAACCTCACGACACCAGGTTAAAGTCCACCAGGTTTTAACCTAGTGTTGTGAGATTTCTTACTGTGTTTACCCCAGTCCAATCTCCACATCACGACTACCATCATGGCCTCACAGCGCCAGGGAGCCAGATTTGATTCCTGGCTTGGGTCATTTGTCTGTGTGGAGTCTGCACATTCTCCCCGTGTCTGTGTGGGTTTCCTTTGGGTGCTCCAGTTTCCTCCCACAGTCCGGAAGGTGTACTGGTTAGGGTGCATCGGCCATGCTAAATTCTCCTTCAGTGTACCCGAACAGGTGCCAGAATGTGGTGACTTAGAGATTTTCACAGTAACTTTCTTGCAGCGTTAATGTAAGCCTACCTATGACACTCAGAAATAAACTTCAGAAGTTTTTAAGAGGGGAAACCGGAGAACACAGGGGATACCCACACAGACAGTGACCCAAGCTGGGAACTGAATCTGGCTCCATGGTGCTGTGAGACAGCAGTGCTAACCACTGTACCGCCTGCCCCATCGCCAACCCCCTACCAAAACAGAGTGTGGGATAAATTGAACATTCAGGGGGAATGCTGCATCAGAGTAAACAGGATTTCTCCAAAGGGAACTTAAAAACATCAAAAACTAAATGTGACGAAAGGATGAGGGTGTTGGTAATGTGCCTGTGGTACCCATTTTGCACAGAAGGTCTCTGTAAGATGTAGGAGCAGAATTAGACCATTCAGCCCATTGAGTCTGCGCCATCATTCAATAATGGCTGATAAGTTTCTGAACCCCATTCTCCCACTTTTTTCTCCATAACTTTTGATCCCCTTATCACTCAAGAACCTATAAATCTCTATCTTAAATACAGTCAATAACCTGGCCTCCACAGCCATTTGTGGCAATGAATTCCATAGATTCACTGTCCTCAGCTCTGCTCTAAAGGTTCATCCCTTTACTCTGAAGCTGTGCTTTCAGATTTTAGTTTTTCCTGCTAATGGAAACATCTTCCCCATGTCCACTGTATCCAGGTCTCTCAGTATTCTGTAAGTTTCAATGAGATTCTCTTCCCCCTCCCCCCATCTCATTTTTGTAAACTCCATCAAGTACAGACCCAGAGTCCTCAGACACTCCTCATACATCAAGCTTTTCATTTCTGGGATCATTCTTGTGAACCCCTTCTGCACCCTCTCCAGGGCCAACACATTTTTCCTTAGACACAGGGCCCAAAACTGCTCACAATATTCAAATTATGTTCTCACCAGAGCCTTATAAAGTGGTGCTGGTAGTCACAGAAAACAGGATTTGGCCATTCGGCCCTTCGAGCCTGCTCTGCCAATCAATTTGATCGTGGCTGATTATAAATCAATATCTGATCCTGCCTTGATCCTGAGTTCTCTTACCAGGGATACTCAGCAGCGAATATAGCTGCGGACCCACTCTCATTGTGCATGTGTGCCTTATGGCAATGATAGTGTCCATTTATGGGATCTTTTATCTATAATTGAAAGGGTATTCCAATAGTCCTAGCTTTCATTTTTGTGCTCAAATCCTGTGGTGGGACTTCTGACTCTTGGGCAAGAGTGTCAAACAACTACCATGTCTACAAACCTGCACCTGTTATTCCCAGGGAGTTTCCCATCTTAAGTTATTAATCAGTCTCAAGTCTGGTTGGCATTCCAGATTGGGCATTTTCATACTAGAATGAATGTAGGTAAACTGCATTTATATAGCACCCTTCATACAAAAGGCACTTTGATTACATTGGATGCTTCTTTATTAATAATCTTCCCCATTGCATTTTCACTGTTTCCTTTTGCTGTACCTATGAATTCTGTTTTTGATGGCCAGACCTTCCAGACGCACACACAACCAGGAACTCACAGTGGAGAAGCTGAAGAGGAGGACACTGTTTAGCCTCTCGAGCCTGTTTCCCATACCTGGGAACACCACCACCTGTAAATTCCCCTCACTCATCATCCTGACTTGAAAATATATTGCTGGTCCTTTACTGTCACTAGATCAAAATCCTAGAACTCCCTCCTTACATGTGGGTGTACCTACACCACATGGACCGCAATGTTTCAAGAAGGCAACTCACCACTACCTTCTGAAGGGCAATTAGGGATGGGCAATAAATGCTGGCCTAGCCAGTTTTCATCCTGTTTATGAACTTAAATATTCCCTATTGTCACTCCTAAACGTTGGATCTGTGCGAATCTTTGCATTTTCTTTTATTTTGATATTGCCTCTTCCCTCTTTAATTGCCCATGACTATTCTTTGACTCAAATAGAGATCCTGCCCTTGGTAGTATAAACTGACCCAATACTATTTCTAAATCTAATTTGACATTGCCTCCTTGTTGGCTGTAGGAGATATTGCTGCAGGAAACTATCCAGATACAGAAATCTGATCTGCTTACCCAAGTCTATGATGAAAGTCAATATCCCCCATTAGATCTACTTTGTCTTTGTCACAGTGTGGTCTAAGCCCTGCATTTATACAGTCTACCACTTCACAGCAGCTATTGGAGATATGGTAGTTGTTTGACACTCTTGCCCAAGAGTCAGAAGTCCCACCACAGGATTTGAGCACAAAATGACTCCCACAGCAGTCCTAAACCTTTTTCTGTTTCTTAATTCTACCCATGAGGTTTCCTGCTTACCGCTCGTCCTTTGGACACCAAAAGTAGAAAAACTGCATTCTGTTTACTCTGTTTGTAGCCACCAAATGGCTTGACCTAGCCTGTGCAATCAGGAATCTCTGGTAACATGGACTGACTCAACAACCAAGAGTTATAAAACTGGAAGCTGGGGAACAGAATCCTGGGGTCCTGCAGGAAGCAGGAACACCCATTTAAAAGTGCACATAATGGCTGCATAGTCTATCAAGTATTTTTAATGTGTCATCATGAAGAACACACATGAGCTGATTTGTGCACAGCACTCTCCAGAGAATCCTTAGGACTGCAGTGTACAGTGACATATACCCAGGACCCTTGTGTAAATAAACACAAGCCCTGGACCCCAATAAGTATTATTCCCAGGTCAACAAGCTTGGAATGCCTGCTATGGATCATGACAGTGCTTATATCCAGGCCAAAGATCCCAATGTGTTGAGATACACACCCAGACCCCAGTATTTATAAACACAAGACCACCACCCCATTGCATAGAGACACGTGGCCAGAGCCTTAATATATGAAATCAAGCCCAGGGCCCCACTGTATAAAAACACAAACCCAGA
The DNA here is from genome assembly GCF_965287045.1 of Carcharhinus amblyrhynchos. Classification (NCBI taxonomy): domain Eukaryota; kingdom Metazoa; phylum Chordata; class Chondrichthyes; order Carcharhiniformes; family Carcharhinidae; genus Carcharhinus; species Carcharhinus amblyrhynchos. Next base: position 19,887,986 of record NC_137354.1, read on the forward strand.
ACCGCAATGTATATAAACAGAAGCCCAGGAAACCAACATATATAAATAAAATACCAGGGCTGCAGTCTATACAAAGACAAGCCATGGAATCCAAGTGTATTAAGACACAAACCCAGGATCGCAATGTATAGGGATACAAGTTCGGGAATCTAGTCCATATAAACACAAGCCCAGGCCTCCAGTGTGCAGAGATATTCCCAGGATTCTCGTGTATACACATACAAGCCCTGGGCCGCAGTGTATATGAACACAAGCCCACATGCAGTGTCTCTCCTGTATAAGCAGACAGAATGGCTTCTGAATTACTCAATCTTAAGGGTTCCAACTTTTTGGAGGTATCGGAATGCTTGTTCACCTGCGAATATGACCGCGGCTCCTGTGTTGACCTTCATTTTAAGAGATCTGCCGTTGACTTTCAAGGTTGTTTCTCTCAGAGACACCTTACTGAGTTGGTGCTTATTTAAAGAACAAGTAGCCCTTCTTGGAAGCCTTGTTCAGTTGCTTTAATAGTGTTAAACTAGCCGTTTTTTGTTTTGCGCATTCTGTCCTGACTGCTTTATTCTGCACCATGCCTGTATGTAGCCCTTCCTTTTGCAAGGGAATCATATGCAATTTCTGCACCATCAAGTTTCCTGGGAGTTCTTTCCCTCACATTGAAAACAAGGTTAAGTTTAAGCTTCCATCCCCGGTGCTGTACTTTCTCAGGCTCCATTTGGGCTGTTCCTCGTAGCAGCTGTTTACCATCACTAACGGTTAAAAACATAAGAAATAGGAGCAGGAGTAGGCCATCTAGCCCTTCGAGCCTGCCCCACCATTCAATAAGATCATGGCTGATCTGAAGTGGCTCAGTTCCACTTTCCCGCTTTCTCCCCATAACCCTTAATTCCCTTGCCTACCAAAAACCTATCTACCTGTGTCTTAAATATATTTAGCGAGGTAGCCTCCACACTTCAACGGGCAGAAAATTCCAGAGATTCACCACCCTTTGAGTGAAGAAGTTCCTCCTCAACTCCGTTCTAAACTGCCCCCCCCCTTATCTTGAGGCTGTGCCCTCTAGTCCTGCTGTCCTTTCTGAGCGGGAAGAATCTCTCTACCTCTACCCTATCCATCCCCTTCATTATCTTATACGTCTCTATAAGATCCCCCCTCATCCTTCTAAACTCCAACGAGTACAGACCCAGTCTATTCAGCCTCTCTTCATAAGGTTCATCTCGTTGGGCACGCCTTGTAGTTCACTTACATCCTGCTCAGCACATTCTGTCACCTGGACCATCTCCATAGCTTTTCCTGAAGAGATTATAACCTCAGCAGCTTCTCTGTATTGTGAGGCTGTTAATCCCGCAGACCAAACGGTCTCATGGCATCTCCCGAAAGCTGGGCTGAACTCGCATTGCTCTGCTAACTCTCGATCTGGCTACCAAATCGGAGATAGTGTCTCTTGGCTCCAGAACTGCAGATTGAAACAGATACCTCAACATGATGATTGAGGGTCAGTGATTATAATGATATTTGACCATTTTGACTCTCTGGTCAAAAGACTGTGGGCCAGATTTTCCAGCCGCACTTGCCCCAGACTAGAAAATCCCACCTGAGGCCAACAGATCTTTGCATCGTCTACCCTGCCGCTCGCTACAATTCCCATTGTGGTTGGGACAGGAAAATTCTGCCCTTTGAGTTGGGGGCGTCAGATGATGTTAGACTCCTCACTAGGCTGTTAGTTAGTGGGCCACAGATTAAGTGGTATCACCTTTTGTTTTCCTTACACAGTGATCTCCTTTGAATCCCTACAGTGAAGAAGGAGGCCGTTTGGCCCATCAGGTCAACACCATCTTCCCAGAAGAGCATTATACACAGGCCCACCCTCCCTTCACCCTACCTCCGTAACCCTGCGTGTTTACCATGGCCAATCCACCCAGTCTACACATCTCTGGATGCTGAGGGGCAACTCAGCACCTCCACCTCCAACCTACACATCATTGGACTGTGGGAGGAAACCCCACACAGACAAGGGGAGAATGTGCAGACTCCGCACTGACAGTATTCCAAGCCGGGAATTGAACTTGGCTCCCTGGTGCTGAAGCAGCAGTGCTAACCACTGTGCCACCCTTTAGTTCATTTGCTATAAAGAAATAATACAACTTTTCTATATATTGCCACCAGTTTTCAATCTTTCCAATTAAAGGCATCTTGATATGACATTTGTACCTGTCTTTTCTTAGCTTTGACGTTCATTCCCACACCCGTTTTACAGTGCACAGCAATCTCCTGACAACTAATGAGGCTTTTCCTCATCGCCAGTGTAGTAAAGTTGAAGGGGACTCATGACTTCAATAATAATTGATTGCTCACCAATTGTAAATTTACAAGATGAGGGTCTGACTGAACTGTAGTACACGTCCACTCTCTTCTCCTGGTCCCAGGATTTGTATCCTCACTCCTAATTGGCTTAGCTTCCCACACAGCCACTCCAATGGGTCGAGCCCAATCACATGCCCCACATGGGATCTCCTCTCTTCTCTCTCTCTCTTCTCTGTCTCTCTTTCCCTCCTCCTCCTCCTCCTCTCCGCCCCACTCCCCCCGCCCCCCGCATTTCGAGGAGGCCACTTTAACACAACCTCTAAGCCACTCACCATCCTGACTTCAAAATATATCACAGTTCCAGCACTGTTGCTGGATCAAAATCCTGGAACCCCCTCCCTAATGGCACTGTGTGTGTGTGTGTGTGTGTGTGTGTGTACCTGCACCTTAGGGACTGCAGCGGTTCAAAAAGGCAGTTCACCACCACCACAGCCTGGTTATATATTCCAGTATGTTTCCTATTTATGATGTGACTCTGACAGGTCTGTAGTTACTGGGGGTAGAATCTTGTGTCAGTAGACACCATTCTCATCAGTTGAAGCTCTTGGGTGCGGAGTAGGGGCAGGGGTCTCATTCAAAGGCACTCAATACTTGATTGAGGATCAAGGGATCCAGCATCTCCCTTCTCTTGCTGCTGCCTTCCTCCCACTTTGCAACTCCACCCATCACTCACCTGTAGTCTTGAGTGGATGTTGCGTCTATAACAGCCACTGCATTCCCATCCCAATCCCAATGGTGCTGCAGGAAGGCCTTTTCTTATTGTTTCATGGGATGTGGGTGTCACTGACTATGACCCATCCTTAATTTCCCCTTGAGAAGGTAGTAGTGAGTTGCTTTCTTGACCCACTGCAGTCCTTAAGGCGTAGGTGCACCCACAGTGTTGTTAGGGAGAGAATTCCAGGATTTGAATCCAGCAACAGTGAATAAACGGTGATATATTTCCTTGATCCCTGAGGAAGGGCTGGCACTGGCCCATTAACTGCCTGAGTGGTACAAAGTGCGGCAGACTTACCCTAAAGAAGTGAAATGGGGCTTTCTCCCACTCTCCAGCCAGTGGGCGAGTCTCCTTTTCACCTCCATGGAATACTGCCTTTCATGTGCTGTGCAATCCTGCCATCCAGTGGATCTTGATGGTATTACACAACATTGGGAGTTGTGATTCTACCAACCACATGTGAAATGAGGTCACTCCGCCTGGTAGCACCTTTTATGCTTCTCCAGATACAGAATCACCAACGCTTCAGTGCAGCTTAACATTTAACACTCATCCGATGAAGGAGCAGCGCTTGGAAAGCTCGCGATTCCAAATAAACCTGTTAGACTTTAACCTGATGTTGTGAGACTTCTTACTGTGCCCACCCGAGTCCAATGCAGGCCTCTCCACATCATGCTTAATACTTGTGCAGCTCAGACACTCACGCTGGTGATGGACAGAGATGGAGCCATTAGATGATGGACAAGAGCACTGAAGGATTAAGTTTGCAGATTTTAACCAAGTCATTCCGGAGCAGAAGGAATAATTGCGTTCATGTAGCACCCTCCCACAATCTCGGGGCGTCCCAACGTATTTTGCAGTGTAATCACTGTTATAGTGAAAAATACACAGCAGCCAATCTGAGCTAAACAGACTCTCGCAAACAGCAATGAGACAATCTTTTTAGCGATGTGCACCATACTTTCAGTATTGATCAGGGCACCAAGGAGAACTTTCCTGCTTTTCTTTAAAATAATGTATTTTTTTTAAAAAAATGAGTGCCTGGGAAGGTGGATGGAGCTTAAGAAATTGGTGCAGCCCGTTCAGCCTATCGAGCCCGTTCTGTCATTCACTGAGATCATGGCTGATCTACATCAACACCATTTTCCTGCACTATCCCCGTGAGCCTTAATATGTAGAAATCTGTCGATCGATCTGAATCTTGAACATACTCAACGACTGAGCCCCCACAGCCCTCTGAGAATTCCACAGATTCAGAAAGGGCCTCTGAAAGCATAGAACAATCTGTGCATCAAAGCCTCTCAACTGGGGTCAACAGGGTCATTTCTGCCCCACTGCAAAGGGTGAATCTCCAGGGCAAGGAAGATAAATCATTGCCATCGTTGCTTTAGTCCAGATTCAACAGATTTAGAAGCAGATCAGGGCAAGACCAACTCCTCTCCTACCCCACCTTCCAAGAGCTCATCAATGGAGGTGAGGCATGGGAGAAGGGTATGCAAGTTAGGTGAATTAGCCATGCTAAATTGTCCCATGATGTGTAGGTTAGGTGGATTACAAAGAACAAAGAACAAAATCAGCCCTGGAAACAGGCCCTTCAGCCCAACGAGCCCGCGCCACCATTTCAACACCACCAGTCCCCCTCTCCACCCACGACCCCTGTCTAATGTTTTATGGCCATCCAGATTGAGGGAATCTGATTTAGGGACAATTTATTCCTGCCAATCACCCTAACAGCATATCTTTGGGGTGTGGGAGGAAACCAGAGCACCCGGAGAAAACCCATGCAAGCACGGGGAGAATGCGCAAACTCCCACAGACACCGGCCCAAATCCATGTGTCTGCACAGCAATCAGTGATAGTCAGTGAGCTGTCGTCTTGCCCAGTATCTGGTCCAGTTTAGGCGCACACTAACGACATGAAGCACTAGGCCAATCTCAAACAACCAAGAGCAGCCCCAGTATGACTCATCGCGTGTATGCCCCTCATTGGACACGAGGCGGACCGACTTAAAACCTGTGAATGAAAAGAGAAAAAACATTATTAGCCATGGGAAATACATGGGGTTGCGGGTACAACGTTGGGGGAGAGGACCTGGGTAAGATAGAGTATCGCTGCAGACTCATGGGCCGAATGGCCTCTTCTGTACTATAGGGATTCTACGAAGGATGGTGTGATCAATCATGATAGAAGCTGTGAAGGCTGGGCCCAAGAGTTTGGAGAAGAAAAAGAGGTTTGAGTTAGGGGCACTAATTTGGGAGGACATCACAAGTCTGGATTCAGGTGGCAAAGCTTTGGAGGAGATTTAAGTTTCAGGCAGTTGGAAGATGGGAGGTCAGCCTCATTGGAACAATGAAGTGTGGGGCTAACAAACTCTGGATTTTGGCAGCAGACTGGGTAAAGCAGGAGCAGAGACGGGCATTTTTATTCTTTTAATCATGCAGAGGATGTGAGTGTCAGTGGCAAGGCCAGCATTATTGTGCATCCCAAGCTGCCCTTGAACTGAGTGGCTTGTAAGGCCATTTCAGAGGGTAGTTAAGCATCAACCGCATTGCTGTGGGTATGGAGTCACATGTAGGCCAGAGCAGGTAAGGATGGCAAATTTCTTTGTGAACTGTATGGGTTTCTGCAGCACCTTCTCCAAGGAAAGAAACTGGTGGAATTTAAATTCAGTAATCTAGAATTTAAAAGCTAAATAACCGTGAAACCATTGTCAGTTGTTGTAAAAATCCATCTGGTTCACTAATGCCCTTTAGGATATTACCTGGTCGGGCCTACATATAACTCCAGATCCACAGCAATGTGATTAACTCCTAAATGCCTTCTGAAATGGCCTGGCAATTGGGAATGGCCAACAAACGCTTCTCCTGCCAGTAACACCCACATCCCATGAAAAAGTAAATAAAATGTGTCCGAATAAGGTAAGGTGGCTCTACTCACGAGCAAAGTTGTAGTCAAAGCCACAGTAAGGTCATGGAAGTGTCTCATTCACAAGGGAACAGATATTCCAGAATGTCAAGAAATGGGTAGTTTGAAGTAATCTATATTTGTATTTGTGGGTATTAGAAATTGGGTGCAGCTTTAAATAAGTTTAATTTTGTGTTTCTGTATTGAAAGGATTAAGGATTTGATTTCAGGTGCCTATATGGTAATGAGAGTTTACAATGTGAAAGCAAATAGGATGCAAAGGAAAACTAGATTGTTGCTTAACAACCAGGAGCCACCTTGGGTTAGAAAGGACTTTTGAGTTTAATTTTAAGCTGGGCCCAGAAGAAGCTGGACAGGATAAGGGAGCTAGGAAAAGCAAACTTCCCAAAAGAACAAAGGAAAGTCCAGAGACCAGGGAGTTAGGACCACAAAGTATGTCTCAGGAAGACAGTTAAGGTAACAAAGAACAAGAAGCTGATCAAGGTCTTGTTGCAGGAAGTTAAAATAAGCAAAGAAAGTGCTCTGGGTTAAGGGTCATATCTAGAGTGAGAAGCCAGACTTCTCAGGTAAATCAAAAGCTTGGTGACATCTAATACAACCGATTGTGTTCTGTTGGCAAGGCTGGGTACTGGGAGATTGTGTGGAAGCTTGAATGAAAGTGACAATCCAAGTCAGAGCAATATTAAAGGAGAGATTGAAATCCTGGAAGTGGATCCTTGGTGAAGGCTTCAAGAGAAAGCGTTGTTTGGAAGAAGATTCTAAGGTGTGTTTTTCTCAAAGTAGATTTGGAAACACTCATGTGGAAGTCAGATTTCCATTGAGATCAGTTGGATCACAGTGTATTAATCATCTGGGTGCACTGATGAGAAAGCCACAAAAGTTATATTGAGTGGCATCTGTCACTTGGTTTCCAAATGAGGTGTGTCTGATTATGCTTGGCTTCTTGGTTTACATGAAATGTGTACTTACTGAGAACATGATAATACCTGGTTAGAGGCTAGGAATCCTACAGTGAGCAACTCACCTCCTCACTCCCCAAAGCCTGTCTGCGATCTTGCAATGTACAATTCAGGAGTGTGTTGGAATTCTCTCCATGTCCCTGGATGGGTGCAACTCCAACAACACTCAAAAAATTCAACATCATCTTGCTGTACTTGTCAATATTTCCAGCCCCAAAATTGGGGCTCATTGACATTCTACTAGGCATAGCATTGCCTTTGAGAGTCTTGGGCAAGAGATGCTCATCCTTAATGTCCATTTGCCTCCTCTAACTGGAAAAAAAATCTTTAATCTTACTCCTTCAATCATATAAACAGAGAAAACAGGAGCATGAGTACACCATTCAGCCCATCAAGCCTACTCTGCCATTTAATGTGATCATGGCTGATCCTCTTCTATCTCAATGTCATACTTCAGCACTCTTCCACACCGCTTGACATCTTTACTATTTCTTTCTATTTCTTTCTTAAATACATTCAGTAACTTGGTACTGCCTTCTGGTTCAAAATTCCACAGGTTCATCACCCTCTGAGGTAAGAAATGTCTCCTCACCTCAGTCCTAAATGATCTATCCTGTGTCCTGAGATTGTGAACCCTTGTTCTGGACCCTGTCCCCCTATTCAACCGGAGGAACAACATCCAACTCTGTCAGAATTGTGTGCTTTTCAATGATATCTTCTCTCATTCTTCTAAATTCCAGTGAATACAGGAGTTTCTTATTTTTCTCCTTCCTCTCCAACCTTCAGGCTTTTGAACCCCCCCAGCCTGACATCCTCTGATTTCAGTTTGAAGATGCCACGTTTGGGACTGTGAATATATTTGTAATGACCTTAACAAGGCCCCCTTGGAGTATGAGCTCCCTGACTGAGGTATGATTGCCTGCTCACTCAGGGAACCTCACTTACATATATAATGAGGAGTATCAGGACAACTAGCACTCTGGATTCTGACCTTGAACTAGAAGCACGCTTAGGAGTGGAATAGAGTTTGCGAATAAAGGGATTCTAGTGAAGTGACTCCGGCCTCTGAGGAACTATTTCAATATTACCCTGAGACATTATTGTCGACAATCATTAATATAGATACTTGGCTATTGGACCTACAGTAGGTACACCTGCATTATATACATCAACTTCCATCAATGACTGCAATCATCAATGAGTTCCCTTGTGAAACGCATGGGGAAACTTTCTTGTTTCTCTTCATTCTTTTTTGGGCTATGGGTGTTACCGGCTGGGTTGCCCATCCCTAATTGCTCTTAAGCTGAGTGGCATGCCAGGTCATTTCCGAGGGCAGCATTACAACCATTATCACGATCTGAAGTTTATTCAACGTCTGGTTTACCTTCTGTTCAATTCCCTTCATCTTCAGTAAGAGGGAGCTAGAGCCAAGGACATGTAAATAACTAACCTTTAAATAGATTGGATATTATAATGGTGTAGATGAAACTCTTCAGTAGCTGTTCTTTACCACAAGAGAATGAGAGCGAGAGTTCATGAGACTTTGATACAGAAGTCTAAATAAATGATTAAAGTTCTAAACACACAAAAATTTATCCTAATAAGGCAGCATGCAATTTTGGTCATTATTCAAAAGGTGCAAATTGCAAGCTAAACAGATCCCAAAGATAGCTGGTTCTTTTTTTCTGGAGAGATTTACACCAGTTGTTACAGAAAAAGCACTTCAAAAGCGAGGAAGGATATCCATAAAATATTTCATTTATTCATTTGTTAAATATGAGGCATCGTTGACTGGCCAGCATTTATTGCCCATCCCTAGTTGCCCTTGGTGAAGGCGGTAGAGTGAGCTGCCTTCTTGAAATGCTGCAGTCACCTTAATCTCCGAGTATATACAAACAATGAGTACGCAGAAGCTGTTAATTTGATCAATATATCACTCCTAATTAGTATCCTATGTTTGAAGAAAGGACCATCTATAATAATGAGAGGGCTGTTCAATTTCTTGGAAATGTTATTTTGAATTTATTCCTGAAAACTGGACTTTATCTAACAGTCATGTTGACCAATATGACTGAGTGAAAGGATATTGTCTAGCCACATAATAAGACTTAAGGACCACCATTTTTTATTGAAAATTTAAAGTTTATTTATGAGTCACAAGTAGGCTTACATTAATACTGCAATTGAAAACCTGTAAAAATCCCTCCACACTCTGGTGCCTGTTCGGAGAATTTAGCATGGCCAATTCACCTAACGTGCACATCTTTGGACTGTGGGAGGAAACTGGAGCACCTGGAAGAAACCCACACAGACACAGGAGGAATGTGCAAACTTCACACTGTGACCCAAACCAGGACCTAGTGCTGTGAGGCAGTAGTGCTAACCACTGTGCCACCAGATACTGGCTTTTAACTGACTGTGGTTTTAATTATCAGGGGAAGTATTGTATGTGCCGATATAATGGGACGAACCATGGCATTTTTAGCTGTGTCTAGTTCTTGACAGTAAATTCACATTGTTATGAAGGGAATTAACCATGCTGTTTTGACTCCTGTTATACAATACGATTTACTGTGAGTTTACCAAAAGCATTTTTTAACCTAAGATTCCTACATTAATTCCATAATATTTGATCCTTATTCCTTTACAAGTTAAGCATCAATCACACTGATGTGGGTCTGGGGAATCATACATAGGTCAGACTGGGTAAGGATGGCAGATTTCCTTCTGTAAAGGGCATTAGAAACAGACCATGTGTAAAAAGATATTAGAAATAAAGTCATTGTCTTTTCCATGAGAAATTCTCTCGACCTGTTGGACAATTTCAGTGACTTACCTTATTCTGAGCTCCAGGTTTTATTTATTTTTTATTCATTTGTGGGACGTGGTGTTGCTGGCTGGACCAGCATTTATTGTCCATCCCTAGTTGCCCTTGAGCAGGTGGTAATGAGCTACCTTCTTGAAACACTGCAGTCCACATGCTGTGGGTTGACCCACAATGCCATTAGGGAGGGAATTCCAGGATTTTGATTCAGTGACTGTGGGGGAATGGCAAGATATTTCCAAGTCAGGATGGTGAGTGGCTTGGAGGGGAACCTGAAGGTGGTGGTGTTCCACATGTTTTACATGTGACCTGTGGATAATAAACCTTGATGATTACGAGGGGGACAGGCGCTGCTGTGTATCAGACCTCGGTGGGTTTATTTAGGGGAAAGCATCTCCTGTCCATCATAAATTATAAGTTATCTGAAACCATTGAATAGATTTGCCCACTGACCCTGGGAGATAGAGCAACATTCACTGAGCACTCTGTTAGGAACCGATTGCCCCACTTGGGAAATAAGTCAAACACATCAACTATTTCCCATTCCAGTTTTGCAGTTATTGCTTTAGTGGGCCATGCTTTTTTTTATTCATTCAGGGGATGTGGACATTGATGGCTAGCCCAGCGTTGATTGCCCATCCCTAATTGCCCTTTGAGAAGGTGGTGGTGAGCTATTTACTTGAACTGCTGCAGCCCCTATGGTGTAGGTACACCCACAGTGCTGTTGGGGAGGGAGTTCCAGGATTTTGACCCAGCAATAGTGAAGGAAAGGCCGATATATTTACAAGTCAGGATGGTGAGTGGCTTGGAGGGGAACTCGCAGGTGGTGGTGTTCCCATGTATCTGCTGCCCTTGTCCTTCTAGATGGTAGAGGTGGTGTGTTTGGAAGGTGCTGTCCATGGAGCCTTGGTGAGTTCCTTACACCTTTTCTATTGAATTTCATACATACACACAGATATAGGCTGCTGGATATCCCTGGAAAAGGAACACAATGTCTGCTGACACTACTGAGGCTTTCTGTGCTCAGTGAGCACCAGGGGGACTAGGATGCGTTCATTATCTACCCCTTCTGTGACCTTGTTTTGATGTTTTAGCACTCACCTGACGAAGGAGCAGCGCTTAGAAAGCTAGTGGCGTTTGCTAACAAATTTAACCTGGTGTTGTGAGACTTCTTACTAAATTTCCAACATTTGCGGTTTAAATAGATCAGGCAAACCCTTTTCACAAAGACATTCTCACCCTGATTAATTCCAACCCCCTGGTTCACCTCACCCTCTCCCAGTGAGGGGGGGAAGGGTCTGTTTTACCACAACTTAGCCCCCTCCCCCGTTTTTTCTCACTCTGTGTGTCTCTGAGAATCTGTTCAAACTCTACATGAGCGGAGCTACAGGAACTGGATGCAGTAATTCCCCCAGCTGTAACCGGAGGAAGCCATTCAGCACTTTATTCACTCATTGCCAAATCTCACCTCAAATCCAGTTACCCCAACCCCCCGCCCTCACCCCCACCTGCCCCTTGCTCGACATCTCTTGATGTCCTCAACCCACACAATGCCTGAAAAAAACCCTATTAGTCTTTGTCTAAAAAAACTAACTTATCTGACCCCAACTGTCACAGCCTCCGGTGGGGGGAAGGTGGGGGGTGGGGGGAAGAAGACCGAGGAGAAAGACATAAAGAGAGAGACAGAGGCAGAGAAGCCGGAGAGAGAGAGATAGAGACGGATTCGGAGAGAGAGAAAAAAAAGAGATAGAGATCGAGAGAGACAGGAAGACCCTGGGACGGAGGCAGAGGGAGACAGAAAGGGAGACACAGAGGCAAAGAGAAAGATAGAGATACACTCAGAGAAAAGACAGAGTTCCACATTCTCACTTTCCTCTAGGTGGGCACTTAGTGTTTCACTGTCTCTAAGTCTCAATCTCTCACTCTCTGTCTCTCTCTCTATGTCTCTGTCTCTCTATGTCTCTGTCTCTCTCTGTGTCTCTGTCTCTAGATGGGCAGTCCTCCCTTTCCCCTCATTACAAAAACATCCCTACTCCAGATCCAGCCCCAGATAATTATTCACATTTCAAAGCCAGCATTCTGCCCTGGCTGCAGTATAACTCCAATCTGAAGGCGGCACATTTAACTTCACAGATACAGTTGTGAGGAGTTACAGAATAACCGCACCGATTTCACCTCTCGCTTATTCTATTTAGTCATTTTATTGCCTTCTCCTATTATACTCTACAGTCGCTCTTACCTCTCATTCTCCCTTTTCCCCTTTCTCTAACTCCCATCCTTCGTTTACTATAGTCTCTCTCTGTCTGCCACTCTCTGTCTGTCTCACTGTCTCTCTCTGTGTCTCACTCTCTCACTCTGTCGCTCTGTGTCTCTGTCCCTCTCTCTCTCTGTGCCTCACTGTCTGTGTCTGTCTCTCTCTCTGTCTCTCTTTGTATCTCCTATGTCTCTTTCTATCTCTGTCTCTGTGTCTCTGGCTATCTATGTCCCTATTTCTATCTCTCTTTTCTCACTCCGTCTCGAGTTCCCTCTGTCTCTCTTTGTCTCCATCTCTCTTTGCCCTGCACTTTCTCTAACTCCTAGTCTCCATCTCTGTTTGCAGTCTCTCTCTCCTATCTGTCTCTCTCTGTATCTCTACCTCTATGTTGTATCTCTATCTGTCTCCATCTCTTTCTATCTCTCTAACTCCAACTCTCTCTATCTATGTCTATCTCCATCTCTGTCTCTTTATCTACGTATATGTATATCTCTCTCTGTCTATCTCTCTCTCTCTCTCTATCTCCTTCTCTCTCCCTCCCTCTGTCTCCGATCCTTTCTTTCTCTTCTCCCTGTGGTGAAGAGTTCAAGTCCTGATCAATTCACAAACCCCCTTCCCCACTTGAGTTCTGATTGGCTGAGCTCAGGGAGAGAAGGGAAATCCGCGAATCTGATCCTGGGATGAGAGAGGGAGGCTTCAGCCCACATCACCTCCCTCTCACATGCTAAAGTGTACACAGCAGAGCCTGTCTCCCCAGCCCGCGAGGAACCCGCAACCGCTTTCTGCCTGTTGATAATTGTCCTCTGATTGCTGTGACTGCCACTCTGTGAGATGATGGTTCTCCAGGACACCCTCCATTCCCTGTTAATCCTCAGCATCTACCTGAAGCTGTACCAAGCCTGGTAAGTGAAGTCCCTCGGGTGGGTGGGGTGGGGGGGGGGCACTTGTTGCTCCTTCTACACCCACAACTTTGCCCTTCCTCGCCGCCTGCCACCCAGCCTCAATCCTCCCCAGACAAAGATTCCAGTTTCTCCCAGCCTTTCCCTCAACTCCCTGTCTCCCAGTCACATGATGGCCCCAATATCAAAAGATTATCAGACCAACTTTAACAAGGGGCGGGGAGTATCTCATCAGAAGCTATTTGAAGGATTTAAGACAAGATCACCCCCCCCCCCCCGCCCCCCAACACTTCCACACAAAAAAACAAATATTTTCGAAAGGGAGAGTTAGGAGTTTTCTACAATTTAATCGTTTGGATTTTGTGTTGTATTTTACAGGTCAGTAAATAATTTTCTCATGACTGGCCCGAAGGTAAGGAAATTGTTGACCGTTCGTCTACTAATAATATTTATTTTCAGTCAAGGTAAACAACAATACAGATTGGAGAACTGTTTTAAGGGAGAGAGATCCTGTTTCCTGGTGTTTTGGAAATAATAACATGGAGATTTTTTTTCCAATCAAGTGTGACTCCCTCACACCCTGAGTAGTTGCTTAATTTCCAACGCTCAATACAATCTGTTCTTTAATTTAACTCCAAAGAAATTAAACGAAGAGATTTTTTGGTGGGAATAATTGAACGAATCGATCTTACATCTCAAAATTTTGAACTGGTGGGGAGACTGAGCGTTGACCCGAGTGTAAAAACGGTTTATTTTCGATTAACAAGTTCCCAACCAGCCCGCACGCTCCTTTGGTAAAAGTGGCCGGTTCTCTTCACACACCTCCAGCTCCCCTTTGTTTCTCCGTTGAATTTAGCAAAAGATTTCATAACCTTTCTGTGTGGAGAGGTTTCTAACTGGGATGAGAGGTGAACTAACTGAAGAATGTCCAGTTATTTTTTAAAGGGATTGGCGGGGGTAGATACTGAAGTGAGGTGTGTGTGGGGGCTGGGGATGTCTAGAATCAGGGACATCTCACAGCCCCAAAATTTAGGATTGAGACGAGGAGATTCACTCTATTACTGTCTTCACTCAGAAGGAAATCTCTACTCCAGAAGACTTAGTGTTGGAGATATTCAATAAGAAGTCTCACAACACCAGATTAGAGTCCAATCAGTTTATTTGATAATAAACCCACAAGCTTGTAATCCTACTATCAAGTAAACTGGTTGGACTCTAACCTGGTGTTCTGAGACTTCTTACTGTGTTTACCCCAGTTCAACGCCGGCATCTCCACATCAGGAGATATTCAAGGCAGAGATGGGGCGGCATGGGGAGAAGGGAAACCTGGTGTTGAGGGAGATCCAACAAGATGTGATCTTACACTGTGGTAATAAAGACTAGTACAGGGGATTTATATATGCATGTATATACTATATATATGTATATGTGTGTGTATATTTGATTTATTTATGTCACATGTATTGATATACAGTGAAAATTATTGTTTTTTGCGCGCTATACGGACAAAGCATACCGTTCATAGAGTTTTTTTTGTTCTGAGCAAGAGTGACGGCGGGGCCGAATCCAAGGACTGCTCCAGTTCAAAACCTTAAGAGTGAATCAGCTCCCACGTTGTGAGATTCGCAGACTGATATCAACACCGGCTTTGGAGGGACTTGATATGGATTGAGATTACAAATTGAACTTTCGATGATAAACTGAGTCCTTTTTCAACTGTCCTCCACCACAACGCCCCCCCCCCCCCCACCCGCCCCAGCCCCAGATACAGTCAGTAAGAATTTATCAATCTACTGTGACTCCCGGTTTCCTCATTTGAGGTGCCCAGGTTGGGGAACCCCCGAGCTGTAGCCCCCAGTTCCCGGGGAATGCTGTGTCTCCCCATCCCCCACCCTCGCCACAGAGCTGAGGAAAAGGGAGGAAAAGACCGAATGGGGCATTGAATCTCAGTGAATTCATCTCCAAAATGCAGCCGGAGGGTATGTGCGTGTGTGTATACATGTGTGTGTGTATATATATATATGTATATGTGCGTATATTTGATTTATTATTGTCGCATGCACTGGTGTGCAGTGAAAATTATTGTTTCTTGCGCGCTATACAAACAAAACATACCGTTCATAGAGAAATAAGGGAGAAGGAAATAACAGAGTGCGGAATATAGTGTTACAGTCATAGCTAGGGTGTGGAGAAAGATCAACTTAATGCGAGATAGGTCCATTCAAAAGTCTGATGGCGGCAGGGAAGAAACTGTTCTTGAGTCGGTTGGTATCTGATCTCAGACTTTTGTATCATATATATATGTATGTGTGTGTGTATATGTGTGTGTATATATACTGTCTATGTTTGTATTTATATGTGTATAATGACAGTATATGTTTGTATTTATATGTGTATAATGACAGTATATGTATGTATTTATGTGTATATATACTGTATTTGTATATATGTGTTTGTGTTTATATGTGTATGGATCTCCCTTACTGAGTGAGGTGGGATTTAGTCCGTTTTTATCTCCTCTCTGTGGGTCTGCGGGAGTTGGGGATTTGTTGTCCTGTTTTTAATGTGCCCTTTGCCTGCCCCCAGGCTTATCTGATTTACTCGGGCAGTGTGGCAGCGGGTGCCCAGAGTGGCATCGAAGAATGCAAGCACCAATTCGCATGGGATCGCTGGAACTGCCCCGAGAGAGCGCTGCAGCTATCTACCCATAGCGGCCTGAGGAGCGGTAAGGTGACCCCCTTCAATCCGACACTGGGACACTCACCAATCCTCTCCCTCCCTCCCTCTGTGTCTCTCCACCCCGCGGCACTCACTCTCTCCATCCGGACGGGAGAATACAATCCCCTGCCTGGAATCTGACCCCATCAATAATCCACAAGCCCCATGTGATGAGACAGTCTCCACATTAGAGAGAGATTCACACAGCCCAGCGGTTCAAGCCCAACTCTGCATCCTGGCTAAAGAACTCACGGTGCAACTCTGAAATAAAACTGCTGGAAATGGGGGGAGGGAGAGAGAGAGGGAGGGGAGAGGGAGAGAGAGAAAGGGGGAGAGGGACGGGGTGAGGGAGGGAGAGGGAGTCTATGGTCAGTTCGATGAGTTTTCCTGAGAATAAGTGGAATTTGTGTTTCATGTCGTTTCATTGGCATCTCCCCTCCCGCCAACATTTCTGAAAATTTGGCAGTGTTTCCAGTAGTTTTTGTTTTATTTCAGATCTGTAGTTATTTTTCCTCTCTCTGTATTTCTCTCTCTCTCTTTCGCTATCTCTCCCTGTGTTTCTCTATCTCTCGTTTCTCCCCGTATTTCTCTTTCTTATCTCTATATTTCTCACTCACTCTCTCCCTTATTCTCTCTCGTTTCCCCTATGCCTCTCTCTTGTCTCCGTGTTTCTCTCCCCGTCTCTGTGTGTCTCTCTCCCCCTTTCTTTCTTGTCTCTCCCAGCGTTTCTCTCTCTCTCCTATTTCCTTCTCTGTTGGGATCTCTCTCTCTGCCTGCCTCTCTCTGGTTTAGCTGGTACCTCTGCCTCTCTCTGGTTTAGCTGGTACCTCTGCCTCTCTCTGGTTTAGCTGGTCCCTCTGCCTCTCTCTGGTTTAGCTGGTCCCTCTGCCTCTGTCTGGTTTAGCTGGTCCCTCTGCCTCTAGCTGGTTTAGCTGGTACCCCTGCCTCCCTCTGGTTTAGCTGGTCCCTCTTCTCTCTCTGGTTTCGCTGGTACCTCTCCTCTCTCTGGTTTAGCTGGTCCCTCTGCCTCTAGCTGGTTTATCTGGTATCCCTGCCTCTCTCTGGTTTAGCTGGTCCCTCTTCTCTCTCTGGTTTAGCTGGTACCTCTCCTCTCTCTGGTTTAGCTGGTACCTCTCCTCTCTCTGGTTTAGCTGGTACCCCTGCCTCTCTCTGGTTTAGCTGGTACCTCTCCTCTAGCTGGTTTAGCTGGTACCTCTCCTCTCTCTGGTTTAGCTGGTACCTCTGCCTCTCTCTGGTTTAGCTGGTACCTCTGCCTCTCTCTGGTTTAGCTGGTACCCCTGCCTCTCTCTGGTTTAGCTGGTACCTCTCCTCTATCTGGTTTAGCTGGTACCTCTCCTCTCTCTGGTTTAGCTGGTACCTCTGCCTCTCTCTGGTTTAGCTGGTACCTCTGCCTCTCTCTGGTTTAGCTGGTACCTCTCCTCTAGCTGGTTTAGCTGGTACCTCTCCTCTCTCTGGTTTAGCTGGTACCTCTGCCTCTAGCTGGTTTAGCTGGTACCCCTGCCTCTCTCTGGTTTAGCTGGTACCCCTGCCTCTCTCTGGTTTAGCTGGTACCTCTGCCTCTATCTGGTTTAGCTGGTACCCCTGCCTCTATCTGGTTTAGCTGGTACCTCTGCCTCTATCTGGATTTTCTGCTTGTATCGAACTCTCTACATGGAAACTTCTATCGACAGTTTTCTGCCGGTCTCACTCTGTGACCTTGTCTGCTTGCCTTTGCTGTAGGAGCGCGACAAGGCCATTCGGCCCATTGAGCCTGTCCTGCCACCCATCATGGCTGTTTTTTCTTTGCCTCCATTGATCCCTCTCTCTCTCTCTCTTTGTTTCTCCTTCCTCTTCTTTCATCTGTTTGTCTGTTGTTTTCTCCTTCAGTCTATCCGGGTTTTTATCCGGGATGTATCTGTTTAGAAGCCTGTCTGTACATTCACAATATCCTCCCACTACCCACACTCACAGGACATTACCCCACCCTCACACCCTTCTCTGTGACCCACTGATGTGGACCTCACCCACACACACAGGGAGAGGGAGAGAGAAACACGGAGAGACTAGAGAGAGGCACAGGAGAGAATGAGAGAGAGTGAGAAATATAGATGAGAAAGAGAAAGTTTCCATCATCCTCTCCCTCCAGGCTCCCCTCTCTCTCTCTGTTTCTCCCTCACCCACCCCCCCCCCACCACCCCCCACCACCCTTCCCCTTCCCCTCAGCTACCAGTTCTCCCTGAGTTTCCTTTACGTCCTTTACCTGTGAATCACACTCCTTTCTCTCCCTCTCTCCTTCCATCCCTCTCTCCCTCCCTCAACCCCGCCTTCCTGCCTCCCTTCCTCCCTCAATTCCCTCTCACTCTATCCGTCCCTCAATCTCTCTCTCTCCCTCCCTCCCTACCTCCCTCAATCCCTCCCCAACCTTGCCTCAATCCCAACCTCCCACACTCCCTCCCTTTCTCTGGGGGTCAGGTCTTCACTGGATAATGAATCCTGGAGTGAGACTTGGCATGGGTGGCACAGTGGGTTAGCGCTGCTGTCTCACAGCGCCAGTGACCCGGGTTCGATCCCCGGCTTGGGTCACTGTCTCTGTGGAGTTTGCACACTCTCCCCGTGTCGGCGTGGGTTTCCTCCAATGTTGGATTGTGTTTTTACTCTGCGTGGTATGTGAGCTAACAGAGATTCGCTTACTCCCCCTCCCCAGCTAACAGAGAGGTTGCCTTTGTCCACGCCATTAGCTCCGCGGGGGTGATGTACACATTGACCAGAAACTGCAGCCTGGGAGACTTTGAGAACTGCGGCTGTGATGACTCGAGGAACGGGCAGTTGGGTAAGTGTTGGCTGCCGGTTTTCCAGCAGAAGCTCAGTCAGGAGCGGTGACGGTGACACTAACCCACACTGGCTTCTTGTTCTGGTGCAGGGGGACAGGGCTGGCTGTGGGGAGGATGCAGCGACAACGTCGGCTTTGGGGAGAGTATCTCCAAACAGTTTGTGGACGCGCTGGAGACCGGCCAGGATGCCAGAGCCGCCATGAACCTGCACAACAACGAGGCCGGGAGGAAGGTAAAGATCAGACATCTCTCTCATTCCCCTGCTCCTCCAGCTACCATTCCCTAAGGTCCTTGGCACCCATAGACCTCCATTGGGTTGGCCCACATTACACTTGGCAAAGCCCTGCATTGGCTTCCCGCTGCCTCCTGCAGTGTGGCTAACCAGGAAACCCCCCCAACTTTTCCTGCCTGTCATCATTGAGACAGTTCACAGGTTCATTATCAACCTGTCTGTACACTATGAACTTGGCCATCAAATCCTGGAGTGAGACACGGCATGGGTTCGCACTGCTGCCTCACAGCACCAGGGACCCGGGTTTGATTCCCAGCTTGGGTCTGTGCAGAGTTTGCACATTCTCCCCATGTCTGCATGGGTTTCCTCCGGGCACTCTCTGGTTTCCTCCCACAGTCCTAAAAATGTGCTGGTTAGGGTGCATTAGTCGTGCTAAATTCTCCCTCAGTGTATCCGAACAGGCGCCGCAGTGTGGCGACTAGGGGATTTTCACAGTAACTGCATTGCAGTGTTAATGTAAGCCTACTTGCGACTAATAAATAAAACCTAAGAGTAACTAAACAGAGAAGCAATATTATCATTACGCAGTTCAGATAGATAAATACATTTGTCCCTCTACATACAGAACTGGATAAATACACCTCTTGAAGTGTAAAATTAAGAGAAGTGGGGCTTTACCTGTATCGTCTGCTGATTGAGGGGGTGTTTGTGGTTGAAGGTAATTAAGTTACACCGTACTGCACTACCCTGGTGAATCCCCTCTGCACCCTCTCGAGTTTGGAATCCAATCCAGTTCCTGCACAGAGCAAAACTGATCGTAACCAACTTCCCCAAGCACCAACCCCAACCCAAAGGCAGACTCCAGGCCATTCAGCCCATCCACCGACACCCCTCCCCAATCCCACCCCATGCATTTTTACCCTAGCTGGTCACAGTGTGCCAGATCTGCAGCTGCGGCGCTATATAAATGCAACCCCCCCTCTTTCTGCCATTGATTGAATCTTTATTCTGCAGGCGGTGAAAGGCACCATGAAGCGGACCTGTAAATGTCACGGTGTTTCAGGCAGCTGCACCACCCAGACCTGCTGGCTGCAGCTGCCTGAGTTCCGGGAGGTGGGAGACTATCTGAAGGATAAGTACCACAGGGCGCTGAAGGTGGACCTGCTGCGGGGGGCGGGCAACAGTGCCGCCAGCCGGGGGGCCATCGCCGAGAGCTTCAACAGCATCTCCAAGAAGGAGCTGGTGCACCTGGAGGAGTCTCCTGACTACTGCGTGGAGAACAGGACCCTGGGGCTGGCGGGGACAGAGGGCAGGGAGTGCCTGAAGAGGGACAGGCAGCTGAGCAAGTGGGAGAAGCGGAGCTGCAAGCGGCTGTGCGGAGACTGCGGGCTGGCCGTGGGCGAGAGGAGAGCCCAGATGCTGAGTAGCTGCAACTGCAAATTCCACTGGTGCTGCGCCGTCAGGTGTGAGCAGTGCCGCAAGACCATCATCAAATATTACTGCCTGAAAAAGGAGAAGAAGGGCAGGAACCAGAGCGCCCCAAAGAGGAAGGAAAGCCGCCCTGGGAGGAGGCACTAAAACTGGACTTCCCAGCCTGGACTGACCATCAGACACACTGGCATCCCCACCCCAATGGGGAGCCGTGCCTTCCAACCAGCCACACTTAGCAGAGTCACAGGTAGATGTGTGTTTTTGTTTAAAACAGCACAGTGCTCCTTCCCTGAACACATTTCTTCCTCTCTCTCTCTCTCCCTATTTGTGAGGTCTCTCCCAGGGCAAGCACATTGTCATTTGGACAGTTCCTGCTGCTGAAGTGACTGCAGAGTAAATCCCACACTTATCCTGGCTGCTTTCCCGAGGCTGCCGGCTGCAATCTTCATCTCTCCCCATCACCACATTCCCACATCAATCTGACCCTCCAATCCGGACCTGTTTCCCGTTTGTCTTTTCCCCAGTCTTATTTCCCTCCCCACCCCACAACCTCCTAGACTTGCATTTATATAGAGCCTGTCGCGACCTCAGCCTGTCCTCAGGTGCATTGCAGCCAGGGAAGGGCTGTCAGTTGGCTTGGGGCTCATTTAGTGAACATTTCCTCGCTGGGTGGGGGTGACAGAGGAGTGAATTCGGGTAATCGAGGCCAAAGTGCCGGTGGTATCACACTCACACATTCCCTCTCTCTCTCTCACACACACTCACACACATACACTCACTCTCCCACACACACACTTTCTCTCACATACTCTCCCCCTTTCTTTCTCACACTTTCATACATATTGTCTCTTCCTCACTGCCCCTTAATCTCTCTCACCATCCCACACATTCTCTCTTTCTTTCTCCCATCTCTCTCACACACACACTCACATTCTCTCTTACTCTCGGCCTCACATACACTCTGCCTCACGCACACACTCTCTCACTCTCTTTCCCACCCTATCTCTCTCATCCTCTCACTTTTTTATGCACACACCCCCTCTCATATACACATTCTCTCTCACTCTTTCTTCCTCCTCTCTCTCACACATACTCCCTCTCACCCCCTTCCATTCTCTCTGTCCCCCTGTCACTCATTCTCTCTTACACACATTAATTGTCTCTCACTCTTTCTCTTTCTCTTTCTCTGTCACTCTCTCTCTCGCTCTGCTATTTTCTCCCTGGATCTGTGAAAGTTCAGGAATTGCCTACAGGAAGAATCAGGGGAACCATTATCCAACTATTGGGAGCCGCACAGCCGCATCACCTTGTGTAATTGTGTCACCCTCATTAGCAAACCGCACTAACAGCCAGTGGGTTCTATTGAATCAGCCTGGGTGTGAGAATGCAGCATACCTGCCGTCTCCATGGCTGCACCCCGTCCCAATGTTCTGGCCTGAAGCGAGTATTTTGGATCTTGCTTCCTGGAGTCATGCCCGCAGCAATTATGTACCAGGGATTGTCGATCCTGTTTGGAAATCTTGGAACTGTTACCATGTTCTGTAACTCACAGAAGGCAGAAATTATATTCGCCTTCCAAGACTTCTGACAAGAGGCCCAACCACTGAACGGATTACAGTGATTAATGTGCCCGTAATGTTCTGACATGCGATGCCAACTGGTGATGCCCCCCCCCCCCGCCACCACCACCACCACCGGGATTCAGTCAGAATGTCCCCTCACTACCCCTTAGGCTGAGAATCCGCTCCGGTGAAGTCAAAGTAGCATGAATCCTACCCTGAGAGATATCATTCTCTGTCACTTTTCTATTTATGGCAGAGGGCACTGGAAATAATAAATAGATCGAGGTAATTATTATCCGGTTTATTCATTAACGGGGCAGAATTGGAGAGAAACTACAAGTATCAGAAAGGAATTTAACTATGCTGTCTTTAAAACGATACAGTGGGAATTTAGGGATATGAGTAGACCATTCAGCCCCTCAAACTGTTACTGGCACTTATATAGATCATGATTAATTTTTGATTAGACTCCAAGTTAAACTCTTTGGTTCCACTTCATATCCTTGGCTAACAAATATCTATTCCCATTTTGGTTCGTGACAACCCAGGAATCCAGATTCCCAGCAAATTCTTTGAGTGGGGTGGGGGGAGGGGGCGGCCAGAGGTTCAACTCCCACCACAGCGGCTGGAGGGATTTGAATTCAATTAATTATTCTGGAATTAATGGCGACTTTGAAACAACCATCAATTGTCATAAAAACCCATCTGGTTCATTAATAACCTTTAGGGAAGGAAATCTGCCGTCTTTACCTGGTCTGGCCTACATGTGACTCCAGAACCACAGTAATGTGGTTGACTCTTAACAGCCCTCTGAAAAGGCTGAGTGAGACATTGAGTTCAAGGGCAATTAGGGATGGGCAACAAATGGATGTCCACATTCTATGAAAGAATAAATTTTTAAAATTCTCTATCTCAATCCTGCTCACTCCCCAAACCTCTTGATGCCTTTTGAGTGTAGAAATCTATTTTCTTCTTAAATATATTCAGTGGCTAGGCCTCCGCAGTGTTCCGTGGCAGAGAATTCCACAGGTTCACTACCCTCTGAGTGAAGAAATTTCTCCTCATCTCCGTCCTAAGTGGTCTACCCCGTATCCTGAGAGTGTGACCCCTATGTCCTAGACCCTCTTCCCCAGCCAGAGGGAACAACACCCCTGCATCCAGTCTGTCCAGCCCCGCCAGCCCATTCAAATTCCACAGGCCCAGTTTGATTGAAGTGAGGTCTGTGCCCAGGGCAGTGCCCATGTGGCTGAGGCAGTTGCTTAGGGAGGACGATGATCCCTGCAGCAATTCGGGACACATCCTCTTGAGGGAACGACTAGGAGATTTTCACACTAACTTCATTACGGTGTTAATGCAAGTCTACTTGTGACTAATAAATACAAGTAAAATTTGGCAGTCCGGGTCAGCTAGAGAGTGTGTGTGTGCAGCCCAACTACTGAATCAACTCTTTTCATGTGGCGTTAACCAAGCAACTAAAATTTTTGACACCTCCAAACCCTGGTCACTTGAGTTGACACTGGAATCTTGATCCTGTTAGTTTCCCTCATTCATGTGAGGTGTAATTACCAAAAACCAAGCTTAATACTTGCTTCCAGATTCCAGCACCCGCAATATTTTATCTTTATCAAACATTTCAATCCCTCTGTTTGAAAATGGATAAAACCTAAACAACAAACACAGACAGGTGATCCACCCATGGTGTTTAAAATAAAGTTTAGTTTGTTAGTGTCACAAGTAAGGCTTACACTGCAATGAAGTTACTGTGAAAATTCCTGAGTTGCCACACTCCTGTTGGGGTACACTGAGGGAGAATTTAGCATGGCCAATACACCTAAATGGCACAGGAATAGAATCCCTACAGTGCAGGAAGCCATTCAGCTCATCGAGTCTGCAGCACCACCACAATCCCACCCAGATCCCTATTCCCATAAATCCATACATTTACCCTGCTAATCCCCCGACACAATTTAGCATAGCCAATCAACCTAACCCACACATCTTTGCACTGTGGGGGGAAACCCATGCAGACACGGGGAGAACGTGCAGACTCCACATGGACAGTGACCCCCAGGTCGGAATTGAACCCAGGTCCCTGGTGCTGTGAGGGAGCAGTGCTAACCACTGTGTTGCCCCTATTTAAGTGTTGAAATCTTTAGAGGTTTTCCCGTTTTGACAAGATTAGCAAAACAACTCGGTTAAAAAAAAGACGGTTTAATTGTATTATACCCAGAAATATTAAGCACTTTGTACATGGTTAACTTATTGCACCGTTGGATCCGGACGTTCACTGGACGCGCTGGGATCTGGTAGATTCTCAATGTTAGTGTTTTTTTGTGTGTTATTGTTAAAATGTAGCCGTTGTTGTACCGTTTGTTATTAAAGAGAATTTAGACCTTGTTCTCTTGTGGACATGGGAGCTGGTTGCCTCAATCTCTGGCCGCAGCCTGAGCTTTGCTATTGTTGGAGAGAGACTCTGGAGGTAGGAGTTGGGCTGATGGACGCAGCAAGAAGTCTGACAACACCAGGTTAGCGTCCAACCAATTTATTTGATAGTAAAATCACAAGCTTTCGGGGTTTGCCTCTTCGTCAGGTGAATATATATGTCCATTTTCTATATATATCTATACATATTCACCTGACGAAGAGGCAAACCTCGAAAGCTTGTGAGTTTACTATCAAATAAATTGGTTGGACTCTAACCTGGCGTTGTCTGACTTCTTACTGTGTTTACCCCAGTCCAACGCCGGCATCTCCACATCATGATGGACACAGGGACGTAGAGGTTGCCTCTATTTGTCCCTATTCGCTACTTAGAAAACTCTACAAATCGCCAGATGGTTTCTGTTTGCCTCTGTGGGTGCAAAAAACAGGACGAGAAGACTGGGGAACTCTGAAACCATCAACATTAGTCCGGATCCCACAAACACTGAAAACATTCCTCTACAAAATACATCTTTGTAAATGTAACTGTTACAGTCCTGAGTGATGGCAAGGATAAACCGGAGGGAAATACCCTTCCTTATTTGACAAGGTTTGATGTTTATCCAGCATCCCTCCCCCCGCCCGCCCACCCCCACACACAGGAGGTTTTTACCCAGTCTTGTGCACATTCAACGTGTAATAACTGCATAAGGGATAGAAACAAGTTTGAAGCCATAAGCAAGAAGGACAGTTTATTGGGCACCGGGGAGTCTGTTCACATTTCCTGGCTTCAGCTGAGATTCTCCCTTCACTTTATGTTCCGGTAGAATCATAGAATCCCTACAGAAGGAGGCCATTCAGCCCATCGGGTCTGCAGCGACAACAATCCCATCCAGTCCCTATCCCCATAACCCCATGCATTTACCCTAGCTGGTCCCCCGACGCTAAGGGACAATTTTAGCGTGGCTAATCCACCCAACCCGCACACCTTTGGAGTGTGGGAGCAAACTGGAGCACCCGGAGGAAACCCATGCAGACACGGGGAGAATGTGCAAACTCCACACAGACAGTGACCCTAGCTAGGATAGCTCACTGTTTCCCCTCCTGACCCCGTGTTCAATCATTCTGACAACCTCAGAACAAATGAAAAACACATCATTAATATCTTTAGCACCCAGACACAGAATCAGAGATCACCTAAAGTGGGTCAATAACTTGAAGAAAACGCAGCCACATTATACATAAAGAGCAATGTGTTATATATACACTTACATACACATATACACAAGTAAGCATGTACTTGAATGCATATATCTACAGGTATATCCATATACACAAATGTATATATATATTATTTTTTTAATTTATTAGTCACAAGTAGGCTTACATTAACACTGTAATGAAATTACTGTAAAAATTCCCCCTAGTGGCCACACTCTGGCTCCTAACCAGCACGTCTTTCTGATTGTGGGAGGTAACTGGAGCACCCAGAGGAAACCCATGCAAGCACGGGGAGAATGTGCAAACTCTGCATAGACAGTGACCCAAGCCGGGAATTGAACCCAGGTCGCTAGTGCTGTGAGACAGCAGTACTAACCACTGTGCCACCAAGTATACTTCTAAGTGTATATTCACTTGCGTATACCTATATTTATATACATATATGTACATGTCCACATATATATCCACTTATGCACAAATATATAGACAAACAGACACAAGTAAATATATACTTCTAAGCATATATTTACTTGTGTATACATACATTTATGTACATATATTTACATATATTCACTTTTACACAAATATATAGACAAACATCCAAGTAAGTATATACTTCTAAGCATATCTACTTGTGTGTACATACATTTATGTACATATACTTTCATATCTGTTTATTATCTATGAACATACCCATATACCTGTGTGTATGTCAATATACTCATGTAAAGATATCATTGTTTAAATATGCTAACATATACACTCATATGAAGATATACGCACACAATCTTGTACACATAACACACAAACATTTTGTCTAACATCAGTCTTGGTGCAGTATATTTAAAAAGAAAGTTTAATATAGAAATGGATTTAAATCCAGCCCTGTAGCATAAAGACATTCGCCATTAATCCAATATTTCACATTCTGGCGAGAGTTGAGATTAAATGAATTTCTTAGAGTGCAGATATCTGAGCTTTTCCCTTTAGAAATGGAAAGGACAACAGCAACAAGTCAGGATTTTTTAATTCTTCGCTCTGGCAGGAATCACTTCTATTTTTCCTCCTCCAGTTTTACTCTCAGGGTTTGGGGATTTAGGGAATGTTTGACAAGACCTTGCAAAGGGATGTCTGTGTGGAAAGCTCACTGCGGAATAGGAATCTAAGGAGACTTATATATAACCCAATCTCCCTGCCTATGTGGAGATTTAATACATTTGCACGTAATCATAGATTGATACAGCATCGAAGGATACCATTCAGCCTATCAGGCACATGCTAGCTCAATCCAGTTCTTCCCACTCCCTTGCTTTTTATTCTCATTACAAACATTTACCTGATTTCTTTTCGGAAGTTGCTCTGGGATCTAGAGTCAGGCGCCCTGTCACAACGACTAACTGACCCAGGTAAAACCATGGCCCCATCACTCTGTTGTTTTACAAAAGCAAGTTACTGAGGATGCTGGAATCTGAAACCAAAAGAGAAAATGCTGGAAAATCTCAACAGGCCTGGCTGAGTCTGGTCTGTGACAAAGGGTCATCTGGACTCGAAACATCAGCTCTTTCCTCTCCTTACAGATGCTGCCAGACCCGCTGAGATTTTCCAGCGTTTTCGCTTTTGGACTCTGCTGCTTTAGATGGGCCCCTGTGCATATTGTCCACCTGCAAGGTGCCACTGTGGTTAGCACTGCTGTCTCACAGCGGCAGGGACCCAGGTTCAATTCCCAGCTCGGGTCACTGTCCCTTTAGAGTTTGCACATTCTCCTCGTGTCTGGGTGGGTTTCCTCTGGGTGCTCTGGTTTCCTCCCACAGTCTGAAAGATGTGCTGGTGAGGGTGCATTGGCCATGCTAAATTCTCCCTCAGTGTAACCCGAACAAGTGCTGGAGTGTGGCGACTAGGGGATTTTCACAGTAACTTCATTGCAGTGTTAATGTAAGCCGACTTGTGACATTAATAAATAAACTTTAAAAACCTTTGGTGTCGCTATTTCAGTCACCGTGCCTCCCTACCAAGCTTGTGTTTTCCACTCGTTTTCACTGTCTCGGTTGATGTGTAACTACTAACTACACAGAAAGGGAGAGAATGGCCAAGGGCGGGGGGGGGGTCTATAGTCAGGGATTAAATAGAGGGGAGAAGCCAGCAGGAGACTCAGAAAGGGAGATTCCCCGAGAGAGGACAGACAGGGTCCAGCAAGACAGAGCAGCCAGTCAATGCAAGAGGGACTCTCTCCTCTTTCTCGTCACTCCGCTTTGTGCCTCCTCTTTAAGACATTTCTCATTGTTTGAGAGGTTCAGCTCACCACCCACCTCCCCCCCCCCCCCCACACACCTCCTCAAAGCTGGCACCAATCCCTGACCATTTTTTTCACCCAGAAAGCGTTGAAAAATGCACGGATTGACATCTGGACAAGCCAAGTTCGCGTTGAGATGGTAGAGGGATTTTATTCTGGGGAATTTATTAAACTGCTTCGCAAAGATTTCCAAACCGGGGTGGGGGGGGGGGGGGGCGGATACTGGAGAGAGAGAGAGAGATTGGCACCGGGTTGAAGCAATTTCCAGCAGTTGAGAAATATCACCCCCTCCCCACCCCTCCCAGGAAAGAGTGTGAGGGTGGGCTCAGTGTAAACGCTGCCTAGCTCAGTACACACTGCACCCTTTCAGGTGAGGGACAACAGAGAGAGAGAGAGATTCCCAACCTGCTGGGCTAGCCTGCCAGAGTACAGCATTAATAAGCTTTGGTCATGTTGGAACGGGTGGGTGCAGTGACAGTCGAGGGATTCTGGATTCAAACTTCAGGTCAAGATTTTAGAAGCTGTGCAGTTAGTGTTCAGCCCATTAATAAGTAAGGTGAAACTGTGTGTTTAGATATAACTATGGCATCACTTGTGTGTGTGCATATTTTGATATGATTTATCATTGTCACATGTCATAGAATCCCAACAGTGCAGAAGGAGGCCATTCGGCCCATTCAGTCTGCACCAGCAATAATCCCACCCAGGTCCTATCCTCATAACCCCACATATTTACCCCACTAGTCCCCCTGACACTAAGGAGCAATTTAGCACGGCCAATCCACCTAACCCGCACATCTTTGGAGTGTGGGAGGAAACTGGACCACTCAGAGGAAACCTACGCAGACATGGGGAGAACATACGAACTCCACACAGACAATGACCCAAGCTGGGAATCGAACTCAGGTCCCTGGCACTACTAGGCAGCAGTGCTAATCACTGCACCACCACGCTGCGACACAGCAAAAAATATTGTTCTTGGGCGCGTTACCAACAAAGCATATCATTCATAGAATACATAAGGGAGAAGGAAAGGAGAGTGCAGAGTTACAGTCACAGCTAGAGTACAGAGAAAGATCAACTTAACATAATGTAGTTCCATTCAAAAGTTTGATGGCAGCAGGAAAGAAGCTGTTTTTGAGTCGGTTGGTACGTGATCTAGACTTTTGTACCATTTTCCTGGCAAAAGAAGGTGAAAGAGAGAATTCCGGGTTGCTTGGGGTCCTTGATTATACTGGCTACTTTTCCCAGGCAGCGGGAAGTGTAGACAGAGTCAATGGATGGGAGGCTGGTTTGCGTGATGAACTGGGCTGTGTTCATGACCCTTTGTAGTTCCTTGCGATCTTGAACAGAGCAGGAGCCATACCAAGCTGTGATACATCCAGAAAGAATGTTTTCTATGATGTATCTGTAAACGTTGGCAAGGATTATAGCGGACATGCCAAATTTCTTTAACCTTCTGAGAAAGTGGAGGCATTGGAGAGCTTTCTTAGTTATAGCATCAGTGTGGAGGGACCAGGATCTGGGCACCTAGAAACTTGAAGCTCTTGACCATTTCCACGTCATGGGGGCATGTCCCCACTATACTTCCTGAAGTTTTGTTGACATTGAGGGAGAGATTGTTGTCATTGCCCCAGTTCACCAGACTCTCTATCTCTTTCTTGTACTCTGTCTCATCACTGTTTGAGAACTGACCCACTTATGGTGGTGTCATCAGCAAACTTGAAAATAGAGTTGGGGGGGAATTTGGCCACAGGGTCATAAGTTTATGAGGAGTATAGTAAAGGGTTGAGGACACAGCCTCGTGGGAGTATATACATATATTTATATATCATCACTTGAGTGGGTACATATATATTATGTGTGTGTGATGTATATATGATGTAAAATGCATATTTCTGCACATTGTCCTGACTTTTCCAGTTGCCACATTTTACCCACTGGCATTCTTCTCTCCCTCAGACATCCAGCAGGTTAAGTGATGCATAAAATGGCCCCTATTAGTCCCATGTATTAAATAAAACACTTAGCTTTCTACCCTTCGCCCGACTCCTTTCTGGCACTGTTCTGCAGTTATTCACCCTGGTGTTCTGATCTGGACCCATCTCCTGTCATTTCTTCCCTTCCTGCCTCTTTGTTTCAAATGTTAAGGGATGGAACGTACCTAACCAGTTTGGAAAGGGGGGAGATATCAGTGCAAAGGTCGGATAAAGTGAAGGAACAGGATTGGAGTGTAAAGATTTTAGACAAGTTGGCTGGACTCCCTCAGAACCCGTCCAGGTTACAAACTCCCAATCTAATTGGCCATATTAGCATTTACCACGCAAATTCTATTCCCATTGTGCGACCCTTAATCTCCATGGAATACCTCGACATTAGCGCGATTTCAAGTTGCTTTACTGTATAATGCAAGTTTAATTAACTTTTGGGAGGATTTAAACATTAAACAAGCGGGCAAGACGTATCCTTGCGTTGCTTCATTTTGCATGCAAATCCCTTTTCCACGCTACCTTAGATCTCCCTCTTAAAGTTTGGGAAAATGTGCGTGTCTCCTGAGGAGCTCCATGCCAATGCCTTGCCCTGCGCATTGCTCTTTCACTCATCAAGGCTCCCTTTATTGAGGCGACAATGATTCAAGACTTTAATCAGCCTCAATCCGCAGCTGCTGAACAGTGTAATCTCCCCTTTCTATAAGCGAGCTCGCTGCTTAAAAGAGCTTGGGGAAGGTATTTGCCGAGTCTCACACTGTTCGCTGAATAGAAGTTAGTGCAAGTATTATATCCAAACAAGTGGCTTTAACAACAAATGCTTGCAAACAACCTCAAAACACACACGATCACTAAACCCGACCAGGAGGGACGTGATGTTATCGCCACTGAGGATTAAAGTTCCATCCTCTTCTCTCAGGATACATGTTGACCATCGACCCAGACATTTATTTTGGAGGTGGCTTATTTGCTCGAATTACAAAAACTTTAACGTAATGTTACAGTTTCCAAAAATATTTTCTTTTATTTATTATTGTCGCAGGTGTTAGTATGCAGTGTTGTTCCTTGCGAGCTGCGCAGACAAAGCATACCGTTCATAGAGAAGGAAAGGAGCGGGTAGTCTTACAGTCAGAGCTAGCCCAAACTGGGCGTCACTGAGCAGGTTATTGCTGAGCAGATGCTGTCCGTGACCCCTTTACTGATGATCCAGAGTGGACTGATGGGGCTGTAATTGGTCAGGTTGGATTTGTCCTGCTTTTTGTGTACAGGGCATTGTGGGTTAGTTGTCAGTGTTGTTAGCTATACTGGAAGAACTTGGCTATGGGTGCAGTAAGTTCTGGAGCACAGTACTATCGCCAGAATATTGCCAGGGCTCATAGCCTTTGCAGTGCCTTCAGCCATTTCTTGGTATCGCTTGGAGTGAATCGAATTGGACCAAGACTGATATCTGTGACACTGGGGACCTCCAGAGAATCTGAGATGGATCATCCACCTAGCTGAAGATTGCTGTGAATGCCTCAGCTTTTTCAGGCATGGTGGTTAGCTCTGCTGCCTTACAGCACCAGGGACCCAGGTTCGATTCCTGGTTTGGGTCACTGTCTGTGCTGAGTCTACATGTTCTCCCTGTGTCTGCATGGGTTTCCTCTGGGTGCTCTGGTTTCCTCCCACAGTCCAAAAGACATGCTGGTTAGATGCATTGGCTGTGCGAATTTGCCCCTTAGTGTCAGGGGGACTAGCTAGGGGAAATACATGGGGTTATGGGGATAGGGCCTGGGTGGGATTGTGGTTGGTGCAGACTCATTAGGCTAAATGGCTTCCTTCTGTACTGTAGGATTCCTATCTTTTGCACTGATCTACTGGGCTTTTCCATCATTGAGGATGGGGATATTTGTGGAGTCTCCTCCTCCAGTGAGTTGTTTAACTGTCCACCACCATTCACGACTGAATGTGGCAGGACTGCAGAGCTTAGATCTGATCAGTTGGTTATGGGATCACTAAGCTTTGTCCATCACTTGACGTTAATGCTGTTTGGCATGCAAGTGGTCCTGTGTCAGATTCTATGATGTCTTCATAGTAATAGTCTAATCTTAGATGAAGATTAGGAAATGGTGCACTATTGGTACATGTCAAATTGTTTTGTTGCTTTGGTCAATCTCATCTCCAACTGAATTGAGGGTATAGGACAGTGAAACTTTGTATATTCTTTATTTCTTCTCAGTTTTCTGAGCAGTGGGTTCAATTTCAGGATTTAATTAGTGATTTAATCATATATCTTTCATTAAAAGTCTGTGACTAGGGCAAGTTATTATTTCATTCCAAGGTACTTAGAGAAATAGATCACGTATTACAGATGAATTGCAAATTATAAATGGCACTGTTGATTTTTTTGCTTCTGTATATAGTTTAGTTGTAAGTAAATTCAATTAGTTATGTTAGCCTGTACCAATCTGTTTTTGTGCATGACAATTTTGATTCCTGGGGCTGGAATTGGCCTGTCCCACATCCCCCAGCCCCGATCAGTTTGTACATTAAGTATGCAAAAGAGCTAATTTAAATGTAATTAGCAGGTTTGAAGACCAATTCGATGACCTTCCACCATTCACCCACCTCCCCAGCGAGATCTGCACCGGGCAGGTTGTGGCACTCAGGATCCAACTTGCCAGGTCTGTGATGCTCATAAGGGGTGGTCAAAGTAAGTCTAGTGCCCAGGTGCCTTCCTGCCAGGCTGCAGAGAAAGATCCACCAAGGGTCCTAGTGGGCTTGGTACAAGGGGTTGACCTCAGTGCTCTCCCCCATTATTGCTAGAGTGTGCTTTGGGAAACCTGAACATCACTCTTGGCATGGTGATTTCAGGCAGCTCTCTGATCAAAGACTTCACTGTGGTCTGGTCACTTTAACCTCAATGTCCCCTGGACAGCTATCAGTCCCATCATCTGCACCGCCACATGAAAAACACCTGACCTCCCACCTAATCCATGAGCAGCACAATGGTTAGCATTGCTGCCTCACTCCACCAGGGATCTAGGATCGATTCCCAACTTGGGCCAGTCTTGTGCAGAGCCTGCACATTCTCCCTGTGTCTGCATGGGTTTCCTCCCACAGTCCAAAAGACGTGCTTGTTAAGTGCATCGGCCATGCTAAATTCTCCTTCAGTGTACCTGAAGAGGGGCCAGAGTGTAGTGACTAGGAGATTTTCACAGTAACTTCATTGCAGTGTTAATGTAAGTCTACTTGTGACACTAATAAATAAAGTTTAAACTTAAGTTACCAGCATTTGGCCCATAGCCCTGAATGTTATGATGTGCCAAGTACTCATCCAGCTACTTCTTAAAGGATGTGAGTCATCCCACCTCCACCACCCTCCCAGGCAGTGCATTCCAGACCCTCACCACCCTCTGGGTGCAAAAGATTTTCCACCCATCCCCCTAAACCTCCTGCCCCTCACCTTGAACCTATGCCCCCTCGTGACTGACCCTTTAACTAAGGGGAACAACTGCTCCTTGTTCACTCTGCCCAGTCCCTCATAATCTTGCAGAGAATATCATTCAAATAGGCAAGATGTTTTCAAAAACCTTTAAGGATCCAGGCATTGAAAGAAGGAATTAAATGATACAGCAAGCAATCTGAGGGCTTTATATTGTAAAGGTCAAAGTAATTTGCTCTCCAGTTCTGCACCAAACTCTCTCCATAAGCCACAAACCCCATCCCTCTCCCTGGCTACTGTAAGGCTTAGACTATTCACAACCACAACCTTCCATTTCTACCCCAGCTGAGCTTCCCGAACCTCTCGATCACCAAGTCACCTCCTTCCATCCCAGCTCAGCTGCTGCTGTAACCTTCGTCCAAGTCTTTACCAACTCTAGACTCACTTGTTCTTGCATCTTACCCCCTCTGTAAACTTGGCCTCACCCAAAAATTCTGCTGCCCTGATCCTACACTACACCAAATTCTGTCCACCGTCAATTCAGAAGAATGAGGGGAGATCTTATAGAAACAGAAAAGATTATGAAGGGAATAGATTAGAAGCAGGGAAGTTGCTTCCACTGGCAGATGAAACTAGAACTAGGGTGCATGACCTCAAAATAAGGGGGAGCAGATTTAGGACTGAGTTGAGGAGGAACTTCTTTTCACAAAGGGTTGTGAATCTGTGGAATTCCCTGTCCAGTGAAGCAGTTGAGGCTACCTCATTGAATGTTTTTAAGGGAAGGAAAGATACATTTTTGAACAGTAAAGGAATTAAGGATTATGGTGAGCAGGCGGGTAAGTGGAGCTGAGTCCACAAAAAGATCAGCCATGATCTTATTGAATGGCAGAGCAGGCTCGAGGGGCCAGATGGCCAACTCCGGCTCTGAATCCTTAGGTTCTAACACTGTGCTCGCTGACGTAA
The DNA here is from genome assembly GCF_965287045.1 of Carcharhinus amblyrhynchos. Classification (NCBI taxonomy): domain Eukaryota; kingdom Metazoa; phylum Chordata; class Chondrichthyes; order Carcharhiniformes; family Carcharhinidae; genus Carcharhinus; species Carcharhinus amblyrhynchos. Next base: position 19,922,001 of record NC_137354.1, read on the forward strand.
CTGGGCCATCAACATCCTCATTTTAAAACTCTCACCATCCTTTTCAAATCCTTCTCTGACCCATCCAGTCACACAACCCTCCAAGATTTCCACACCTCAATTCTTTGTACAATCTAGATTTTCATCAGTCCACTCACTATTGATGCTCTCTCTTCTGTGGCTGCGCTCCATAGACCAAGATCTTGCTCCATACACCTCTCCCTGCTCCTTTAATACCCTCCTTAAAAAATATCTCTGACCAAGTTTGTGCTCACCTGTTCTTGTATCTCACTGTCAAAAGTTGTTTGATAACAATTCATAAAGATATGTTTGGGATCTTCTACAACAGGGTGACCATATTTCAGAAGTGTTTCACATATAAGTACAAGTCTACACATATTTATATATACGAATCATTGAGTTTTGGAGTCTTGAAGTTTTCAAAGAGAATAAATGCAAGTCTTAAAGAGGTTCAAGCCTATATAAATGCAAGTCTCCACTATTTTCAAGATGCCACGTATATACACCTCCTCCCTTGCTTACTCAATTTCCATATACAGATTGTCAGATTAAGGGGAAAATCATTTTGCATCACATCAATGAATGCTATTAGAGCACTTGATCCCCAACCCATCCCAGGCACAGTGGTTAGCACTGCTGCCTCATAGCACCAGGGACTCGGGTTCAGTTCCAACCTTGGGTGACTGTGTGGGATTTGCACATTCTCCCCTTGTCTGTGTAGATTTCCTCCGGGTGCTCCGGTTTCCTCCCACACGCCAAAGATGTGCAGGTTAGGTGGATTGGCTATGCTAAACTGCCCAAGTGCCAAAGGGATTAGTGGGGTAAATACGAGGTTTCAGGGATAGGGCCCGACTGGGATTGCTGTTGGTGCAGGTTCAATGCATTGAATGGGCTCTTTCTGTATTGTAGTGATTCTAGGATTCAAATGCAGCCTATCCAATTCCCCAAAAGTAATCACTTAGCTCATCTGATGGCCTAAGAAATATTATTAAGAGTAGAATATGGCATAAATATGGGAAGGATTACAGGGTATTTTAATCCCATTTTTAAAAAAATTCATGGGTTTGTGAGCATCGCTAGCAAGGCCAGCATTTATTGCCCATCCCTAATTGCCCCTGAACTGAGTGGCTTGCTAGGCCACTTCAGCGGAGCATTTGTGTCAGGAATCAGGTGTAGGCCAGACCAAGTAAGGACAGCAGATTCCCTTCCCTAAAGGACATTAGTGAACCAGATGGGTTTTTCCAACAATCGACAATGGTTTCACGGTCATCAGTAGCTTCTTAATTTCAGATATTTGTTGGATTCAAATTTCACCATCTGCCGTGGTGGAATTCGAACCCGGGTCCCCAGAACATTACTTCGGACGATTAGTCGGGTGACAATACCACTGGGCCATCGCCCCCCCCCCCCCTTAAAATCCTTACACATTTCTAACATTGAGACAAGGTTTCAATTGAAAAACTTTATTATGTTTGTTTTCATATACACAATATTGAATGAAAAAATATGCTATTGTGGCAATAAGGTCATAAATATCTGTGCAGACAAGGCAGCATTTATGCATTTGAGTGCCTCTGCAACACAGTAACCGGGTTCTCTGTGCAATCATAAAAAGCTGCTTACACTGATATCACCAAAATAACTAGAACATTTTCACAGGACATACTGTGTCCGACTGATGGCTATTTTATCTATAGTAGAATCCACTAGGATCTGTTGGGACAACAATGGGCAACAGAGAGAGAGAGAGACCAGATATCTCACTGGCCTACATTGCAAATCATGAGTGCAAAGAATAAGACCTTAAAGTGTCCTGGCGTTTGCAAAAAGTCTCCCAACGCAGTACGCATTTTGTTTTTAAGAAAGAAAATAGCTCAGCCTGCCATTGTTGTGCCAACTTTACAGTTTCATATTGAAGTTGGCAGCCAAGTATTTACAATGCCAGTACTACACTCATCTCTGTACTCAGACTACCAAACTGACGATGGTGAGGCTGAATTCTCTGAGTGTGTACAGTGCGGCATTTGACTGGATTCAATCTCCCAGCTGACCCAAATCCACTGTTTGATAGAAACCGGAATGACAAAAAAGATAATGCTTTCCTGTTCAAATTGTTTAAAAAAATGCAATTCGCTCAAACTTCCCCAGGCTGCACCAACAGGAGAATAAATCTGTCCACCCCCCCACCTTCCCCAGAATGTAGCTGAAATGTTTAGTTATAGCACAGCCACTCTCCAATGACACAACGGCGGAAAGGATTCCTCATTTCCTATCGCCTCCCATCTGGCTGATACACGGACAGTAGCCGCAGATTTCAGATGAAGCCAATTTATTCGATTGCACTTCTTTCCCTGGCAGTGCCCGTTAGACAGTTTAATCAGCATCTGAGTAACCACTGCCCGTAGTCTAGCTATTTGTGGGACATCAGTGGCTGCAGGGAGTGAAAACAGTGTCCCTAACACAAAGAGCTGCACAGATGTCTTGTGACTGCCCATTGACCTTCTGTACACAAGTAGCTTATGCCTATCACAAGGCGACTACAATCCAGAAGCTCTTCGGCTGGTCCCCGCCAACGGGTGCTTATTAGAGAACTTTCTGAAGAGAACTGTAACATTCAAAACGAACCAGGTTCCACCCCCTGCCAGCTGACTTAAAAGCCAAGAAGCCGAGATGGCGCATTTCACGGATACAAAAAGCTGAACTTTCAAAAGAGGCGCTCCACTAAATATTGCAAACGTTAACACTTTCCTCATATTCAATGAATCAAAACACTGAAGGAAAAAAAAAGCAAACAATTCAGTAATCCCAAGTTATCCTCGTTCCTCAGGTCAGTGTGAAACCCCGCAGCGGCTGGGCGGGCGGGCAAGCAGGGCAGCCTTTCTCAGACGTTGAGCTTGTTGGCGATCGTCACCACCACCTTCAGGACGGGCATGAAGGCAGAGATCTCGCTGAAGTTGCTGCTGCTCACAACTTGGGTGTGAACAGCCAGTGCTTGCTGGTAATTGCCTCCCTCTATGTTCCGCACTATTTCATGCAGTCCGCTCAGAATGTGAGGAGAAAGCTGGGCAGCAGAAAACACAAATGTTATCAATGCTTCCGAACAGCATTACCGAGTTTAGAAACATAGAAACAGAAGTAGGCCATTCAGCCCTTCGAGCCTGCTCTACCATTCATCAGGATCATGGCTGATCATCAAATTTAAACCCGTGATTCCGCCTCCCCCACATATCCCTTGATCCCTTTAGCCCCAAGAGCGATATCTAATTGCTTCTTGAAATCACACAATGTTTTGGCCTCAACCACACTTGGCGGTAGTGAATTCCACACATTCACCACTCTCTGGGTGAAGAAATTTCTTCTTGCCTCAGTCCTAAAAGATTTACCCCTCATCCTCAAACCATGATCCCTAGTTCTGGACTCCTCCACCATCGGGATCATTCTTTCTGAATCTACCCTGTTAGAAACTTATAAGTTTCTATGAGATCCCCTCTCACTCTTCTAAGCTCCAGTGAATACAATCCTAATTGATTTAGTCTCTCCTCATACGGCAGTCCTGCCACCTCAGGGTCCAGCCTGGTAAAGCTTCGCTGTTCTCCCTCTAAAGAAAGCGTTCACCCTTTTTCAACCACCCAACTGAGCACAGGCCTACAGACAAACACTTCAAACCACACTGCAGAGTGTACATTTCATATCACAGGGCTAAAGAGAAGCTTCAAACCAGCCCTGGACTCCCATCCCAATTATGGGGAACTTGCGTTCCACCCACAAAGATATTATTAGTTTATCTGCCGTGTTAGGTATGATCTTGGAGCAATCACAGGTGGTGACTCCTTTTAATCCTCTAACAATGTCGCCTTTCATTCAGCATTATTGCCCAACTCTTGTGGCCACTCAAGTTTCCTTACACAAAGTTATCTGGTAAAGTGCACTGAACTTGTCACTAATCTCAACCTTAATTATTCAAGGTCAGAGCGAGATCTGAGATTACCATCGCTGGTTCCGTTATTATGTTTAAGAGCATCTCTTGCAAATAAATCAGATACAAATGGTGCAAAGAATGGGTATAAAACAATTGCAAAAAACAAGACTCATTCAAGGTTTCTTGGTGTGGGGGTGACAGCTCAAATAGTTTAGCCACTGAGTTCAGTCTCTGTCCTGTCCCAGGTTAGCTGAGCTTGGCAAAGAGTGAGGGTGGGCAAACCACAACCGCCCTCCGGCAGAAACCAGGCAAGATTTTTTTTTTGTTCATGGATATGGCCAGCATTTATTGCCTATTCCTAATTGCTCTCGAGAAGGTGATAGTGTGTCAATGCCTTGAAACGTGGCAGCCCATATGCCGTAGGTACACCCACAGTGCTGTTAGGGAGGGATTTCACACAGTGAAGGAACAGGCCATGTGATTCTGGATGAGAGTGGTGTGGAGCTTGGAGCAAAAATTGCAGGTTGTGTCTCGTGCTTCTGCTGCCCTTATCCTTCGAGCTGGTGGATATGACGAGTTTAGAATGTGCTGTGGAAGGAGTTTAACAAGGTGCATTACCACAATTTGTACGTACTGCTACCACTCCATGCTCGTGGAGGAGGGAGCAAATGGTTAAGCTGTTGGCTGAGCTGTTTATCAAGCGGGGCTGCTTTGCCCTGGATGGTGTTGAGCTTCTTGAGTGCTGTTGGAGCTGCACCCATCCAGGCAAGTGGGGAGTATTCCATCACACACCTGACTTGTGCCTTGTAGATGGTGAACAGGATTTGGGGAGTCAGAAGGTGAGTTATTCACTACAGAATAGCCTCTGAGTTGTGATTGTAGATAGTATTTGTCTGGCTGGTCCAGTTAAAGTTCTGGTCAATGGGAATCCCCCAGGGTGTTGACGATGGGGAATTGAGCAATGGTAATGTCGTGGGGAGATGGTTAGATTCTCTTCTGTTGGAGACAGTCACTATCTGACACAAATGTTATTTACCACTTATTAGTCCGAGCCTGACCATTCTCCACACTTTGCTGCATGCAGACACAACTTCTATCTATATAAACATGGGCTAACTCAGTCTCCCGAAAAGTTGCAAGTGATATTGAACATGCTGCAATCACCAAACATCCTCACTTCTGATCTTATTTTGGGTGGGTGGGGGGGCGGGGGGGGGGGGGGGGGAGAAGAGTTACTGATGAAGTAGCTAAAACTGGTTGGGCCTAGGACAAGGAACTTCTGCAGTGGGACCGTGGGGCCCAGAGGATTGGTTTCCATAAAATCTCAGAATCCCTACAATGGAAAAAGAGGCCATTTGGCCCATCGAGTATGTACCAACAATCCCACCCAGGTCCTATTTTCGTAATCCCACAAGCATACGCAACAATCATAATTCTTTGTCCTCTGTACTTGGTGTGGCTCCAACTAGCCAAGACCCCCTGATTCCTGCTGATTTCACTTTTGCCTCTGATGCGTTTCAGTGACCCCCACACCCCCACCACCAGGAGTGCCCTTTGGTCTGGACAAGGGCGGTCTGAAGTTCAGCTGTGATATCCTTTGGTTGAGCAGGCAGTGACCGTCACCCTTCACAGGTGAATGCTGGAGACTTGGCTGACAAAGCCTAACTGCAACGACTCAACAACTTTTAGGGCCAAAGAATAGGAAGAACGCAGCAAAAGAAAATCCCAGCCCCAAATGAAGTTGGTATCACCTGTGCTGACATTTGGTTATTTTCTAATCCAGATTTCTCCTGCATGACTTTGCATCACAAAATCCCTACAGCGCAGAGACCATTCAGCCCATTGACTCTCTGACAGAGTATTTTACCCAGGTCCCCTCCCCCACCCTATCCCAATAACCCCAAACATCTACCATCCATCTAACTTACATATCTTGGGACATTAAGGGGCAATTTAGCATGGCCAATCCACTGAACCTGCACATCTTTGGACTGTGGGAGGAAACCAGAGCACCCAGAGGAAACCCACACAGACACGGGGAGAATGTGCGGACTCCACACAAACAGTGACCCAAGCCAGGAATCGAACACTTGGAATTGACAATCTCCAACAAAGGGGGTCTAATCATCCTCTAAGACATTCAGTGGCAATTCCAGTCTATCCAACCTCTCCTTATAACACAGTTTGTCTGACCTGTATACAGGGTTTTATTTTTTAATGCAAATACGCTGTGGAACTAGACATTGCCTTTTAAATTGTTTACTTATCTGAACGAGGTGGGTTAAAATAAAAAGATGTTCAGGATAAATGTTTGCTCTATTCTAGTTAATCATAGAATCCTTACAGTACAGAAGGAGGCCATTTGGCTCATCTGTACTGGCCACATCCCACTCACACCCTATTCCCATAACCCCACACATTTACCCTGATAATCCCCCTGACACGAGGGTCAATTTAGCATGGCCAATCAATCCACACATCTTGTGCAGACACAGGACTTTTTTTCTCTGAAGTGTAGAAGGTTTAGGGGTGATCTTATAGAGGTCTATAAAATAATGAGGGGTATAGGTCAGCTAAATAGTCAAAACCTTTTCCCAAAGGTAGGGGAATCTACAACTAGAGAGTGTAGGTTTAAGGTGAGAGGGAAGAGATACAAAAGGGTCCCAGAGTGGCAACTTTTTCAGATAGAGGGTGGTAAGTGTCTGGAACAAGCTGCCAGAGGTGGTAGTAGAGGCAGGTACAATTTTGTCTTTTAAAAAACATTTAGACAGTTACATGGGTAAGATGGGCATAGAGGGATATGGGCCAAATGTGGGCAACTGGGACTAGCTTAGGGGTTACAAAAATGGGTGGCATGGAGAAGTTGGGCCAGAGGGCCTGTTTCCATGCTGTATACCTCAATGACTCTAAAGCCATCTGCTAAAATACCATTACCCTTGCTCAAACCATCTCCACTCACCGTCTGCTCCCGCAGTTTATCATACAGATAATCCAGTCGCTTTGCAGCATCATCCAGCTTCCTCTTGGTTTGCTGTGGGATAATTCAGAATTCATTAAATGAGTGCGATTCAGGGTGGGAAGAGAGGCAGCCAGAGAATGAAGCATTTCAAACTTCAGCCACCACAATTCTCAAGATTAAGTTGGTGCACAGAGAATTTGTTTTGGGTCTCACGCGCAAATGTATAGAAATACACAAAACACATGCCTTTCCATAAATCACTAACAGAATAGTCAGTCACCATGATACACTGCTAATAATTTAAATGCAGATTGCTGTGAAATTGGTTCAGACACACCTGCTCTCTCTTTCACACACACACACACAATGTTCCAGAATCAATTTACTTTTGTTCCCAGATTTCAATTATTTGGATTGGCAATATACACAAGTGTAAAGATCCCCCAGCTAACTAATCAGGGGCTATGCGATGCAGCAAATAAAGCTGGAATGATTATCATTTACTGGGCTGGTTTTTGGGCAGGGATCATAGAAACCCTACAGTGCAGAAGGAGCCATTTGGCCTATTGAGTCTGCACCAACCACAATCCCACCCAGACCCTACCCCCATGTCCCTAAATATTTCACTCGCGAATCCCTCAAACCTACGCATCTCAGGACTCTAAGGGGCAATTTTTAGCATGACCAATCAACCTAACCAGCATATCTTTGGACTGTGGGAGGAAACCTGAGCACCCAGAGGAAACCCACGCAGACACAAGGATAATGTGCAAACTCCACACAGACAGTGACCTGAGCCAGGAATCGAACTCAGGTCCCTGGGGCCATGAAGCAGCAGTGCTAACCACTGTGCTACGGGGTGGGAACGGGGTGGGCAGGGACAGAGGATATTAAAAATGTCTAGCAGCAAGTATTCAATGCACTTCAAAAGCAGGACTCCAGATAGTAATTAATTTAACTATCAAAACAACTAGTTGAATGGCAAAACATCGTGTAGATCACAGAGTGCTGATGAATCTATAGTGATTCCTGTTCCTGTGGTGCTCATTTTGCTAATGGTTTATATCAGTCAGTACAGCAATTGGACTCTGCTGGGAATGGCAATTTACACTTTTGTTTCAATAAAATATTTTAAGGCACTTTAATAAAGAACAGAGCACAAGAGATGGGAAGGAAATCTGACAGATGTCCAAAAGTTCAATGAAAGCACTTTTTTGTTAAAAGTGAAGGTGTCACAGAGCGCAAGAGCTTAAGGAAATAATGGCAGAACACAAAGACACGGCGGTTCCAACACTAAAGATGGATCAGAGATGGGGGGCACAGAAAGAGAGTTGGAAAAGCAAAGAGTGAGTATGAGGAGATAGAAAGTACAGATAAACTTTCAGTAAAACTGCCAAAAGAATTGAGTTGAGGATTTTGTAATTAGGAGATTTTCACAGTAACTCCATTGCAGTGTTAATGTAATCTTGCTTCTGACACTGATAAATAAACTTTACTTGTTGATGTGCTGGATTCTGAAGAACAATCATATTCAACTAGAAACGTTAACTGTTTTTGTCTCTATAGGTGCTGTAGGAAGTCTCACAATACCAGGTTAAAGTCCAACAGGTTTATTTGGTAGCAAAAGCTACTAGCTTTTGCAGCACTCACTGCTCCTTTGTCAGGTGAGTACAGGTGCTGCCATTACTGAGGCTAGCTTTATATTCCAGACTATATTCCAGATTCATTAACTGGATTTACATTCCACCAGTGGTAGGATTTGAACCCATGACCCAGAGCATTTGCCTGGGTATCTGGATTACTATTCTATAGGTGCTGCCAGACCTGATAATCTTCCTGAGAATTTTGTGGATTTATTGAAGAGGCAACAGAGGCCATAAAGACATGAGCAATAGGTTTAGTGATTACAGTGTAAGCTCTGCATGATTTGAGCTTATGCCTGGTGTAGCTCTGGAGATGGTGAGCCAAGTGCTGGAACAATTTAAGTTTCGAGGTGATAAAAGCTTGATTAAGAGCTGGACCTGTTTTGGGCTGAGGCAAAGATATAAGATTTTAACTAAACAGTTGGTACTGTAGGATATTAATCAGGGACAGAGGCTTACTTAACTTTTCTATTCCAGTTTAATTGCCAAAAAAAGGGGCTAGAGAAGAATTACCCAGATCTTATGCCCAAAATTGACTCGCGCTTTGTATGTTTTGTCCCCATTTCAAAATGACTTTTAATAAGAACATAAGAAATAGGAGCAGGAGTAGGCCATCTAGCCCCTCGAGCCTGCCCTGCCATTCAATAAGGTCATGGCTGATCTGTCGTGGCTCAGTTCCACATTCCCGCCCTCTCCCCATAACCCTTAATCCCCTCTCTCATCAAAAACCCATCAACCCGTGTCTTAAAAATATTTAGCGAGGCAGCCTCCACCACTTCAACGGGCAGAGAATTCCAGAGTTTCACCACCCTTTGAATGAAGAAGTTCCTCCTCAACTCCGTTCTAAACCGCCCCCCCTTTATCCTGAGGCTCTGCCCTCTAATCCTACTGTCCTTTCTGAGCGGGAAGAGCCTCTCCACCTCTATCCTATCCATCCCATTCAACATCTTATACGTCTCAATGAGATCTCCCCTCATTCTTCTAAACGAGTACAAGCCTAGTTTATTCAGCCTCTCCTCATAGTTCAACCCCCTCAACTCTGGAATCAGCCTAGTAAACCTCCTTTTGGGTGGAGTGTCTATGTATCATGACATAAAAAGCACTGTGCTTTTGTGGGTCAGTTTGCATGAATCAACGGGGCTTTTCCAGATACCACTGGCGTACACTTTCTTTAACTTATTTTTATGGGATGTGGGCATTCCTCACATTTATTGTGGGCCAGTATTGATTGCCCATCCCTAACTGCCTTCCAATCCAGAGGACAGCTGAGAGTCAACCACATTGTTGTGGGTCTGCAGTCATGTAGGCCAGACCGAGTACGTACAGCAAACTTCCTTCTCATAAAGGCAATAGCGATCCAGATGGGTCTTTATGACAACTGACAATGGTTTCATCAACTTCATTAAAATTTTAATTCCAGATTTTTATTGAATTCAAATTTAATCATCTGCCATTGCGGGATTCGAACCTGGGTCCCTAGAGCACTACCCTGGGTCTCTGGATTACCGATCCAATGATAACACTACCATGCCACTGCCTCCCTTGCATAATTATTTCATACTCAGGTTGTGCAGTGGAGGATTTGCTGAGTTATGTCACAAGGGTGGACGGTAGCAGTCTTGGATCAAGGGCAATAGGTCAAAGGTCAGACCAGGCACAAAACCTGAACAGCACAGGACCCAAGCTGATCTAGCAGTCAGCACGGGACAGTTTGGACCACCTAATTAGATGCAAAGTTTCTGCAGGGAGTTGCTGTTTTACCGACTCAAATTTCTAACTCCAGTCATCCCAAGACATTAAAGTAATGGTATTTATTGTGGTTCAGAAACGAAACAGTGAATTAGCCATCAAAAATTAGTGCGGTCAAACACAAGATGAGTTACTACAGCTGAAAGGGCGTGCGCGATATCAGAGTCGTGGCTGAGAATAGTTCCTCTGTATTAGTATAGCAATTATAACAACATTCTGCATCAGAAGTTTAGTACAACATTTCTAATACATTGCAAGGAGATAATGCTGCAATATAGACATAAAGCATTTGGCCAGCAGCTGGCTCCAATTCTACTGCTTATTTTGTCAGCCACCAGGAGATAAATGTCAACAGATCAAAGACGGAGGTGTGCGCAAAGAAAGTACTGTTATTTTCTACACTGCCCCTACTACCCACCCCATTAAAAGGGACCTGGTAACAAAATAGTGGATTTACTTCATCAGAGAACACCCTAATTGGAGTCTGCCTCTACTAAAATCATCACCCAGATGTGGAAAATCCCCATCAGTGAGTGCGGTTTCTGGAAATAATGCGGATAAAGTATAAGGCTCCAAGCTCAATGCGGGCTGTTCAGTACTAAATCCAATTTGAGCACTGGGGCAGCTTGCCACCCAGGCTAGGAAGGCTTCACTACACACTAACAATGAGTGCTGCAGTAAGGCCTTCGCACCAAAATCCAGACAAATACTTATTTAGACACAGATTTAAAAAAAAATGCTGAGGTGCAAAGCATTTTTTTGTAAATATCTAGCAGCATTTGATAATGCACAATTTGTAGAAAATTTACAGGTTTGAAGCTCTCCCTATTTTTCCATGGGACATTGGCATCACTGGCAGAACCAGCTTTTGTCACCCATCTCCTGAACATACCAGAGGGCAGTTAAGAGGCGACCATGGCGCTGTGGGTCAGACCGGGATAAGGATGGCCAACCTCCTTCCCGAAAGGTTAGTGAACCAAATGGGTCTTTACAACACTTGATGATAGTTGTCATGGCCATCATTATTAAGACTCGCTTTATATTCCAGATTTATCAACTGGATTTACATGGTGGGATTTGAACCCATGATGCAGACCATTCACCTGGGTATATGGATTACTAGTTCAGTGGCATTACCACTATGCTATCATTTCTTCATAAGATGTCTCGAAGCATGTTTGGGCTCAAACAGCTTATTAAACAATTGTGCTTGCATGAATTTGCAGCCAGCATTTGGGTGCTTGATAGCAATGATTCAATAATTGACCTTATTTGGCTAAGAACGCATATGATTTCATTGCCCTTTGACCCTTAGAATCACTGGTAATCCAATGGTAGAGACACTGAACTCTGACTCCACAAGAAGCAGATCCCTCAGCATGAGTTGGAGATGATGGCCTAGTGGTATTATTGCGAGCCTATTAATCCAGAAACTCAGCTGATGTTCTGGGGACCCGGGTTCAAATCCCGCCACGGCAGATGGTGAAATTTGAATTCAATAAAAAAGAATAACTGGAATTAAAAATCTACTGATGACCATGAAACCACTGCCGATTGTCAGAAAAACTCATCTGGTTCACTAATGTCCTTTAGGGAAGGAAATCTGCCATCCTTACTTGTCTGGCCTACATGTGACTCCAGAGCCACAGCAACATGGTGACTCTCAGCTGCCCTCTGAAATGGCCACTCAGTTGTCTCAGTGGTTTCAAGAAGGCAGCTCACCACCACCTTCTCAAGGGCAAAGATGGATGGGCAATAAATGCTGGCCAGCCAGCGACGCCTATGCCCCACGAATGAATATTTTAAAAATTGCTTCTATCTGCAATTTCTCTTTGCTTACTCTAACAAGATAAAGAGCATGGTGTTACTGAGATACTTGCATTGGGGGAGGTCTTCTTAGCAACCCACATTTAAAAAAAGGACACAGAGACATGGGAATCTCAGGTGAGCTGAACACTTCGTAAACTCACTGCTCCAAGGTTGAAAGGTACTGATATTAGTGCGCTGCTTCTAACATTGCACTCAGTTGAACATCATTCTGCTGTGGTTATTATGGCATATCCTTGCCAACCAGCCTCCTGTGAAAAGTAACTTAGGGTAAATCATTCAAGGCGAATCATTTAAGATAACAGGGGAGACAGTGGCATAGTGATATCATCACTGGACTAGTAACCCAGACACCCAGGGCAAGATCCGGGTTCAAATCTCACCACGGTAGATGGTGAAATTGGAATTTCAATGAAAAATATAACTTGTGATGCTAATAAATAAACATTAAACTAAACTTTATATCTGGAATTAAGAATCTGCCAGGAAACTACTGTAGATTGTAAAAACCCATCTGGTGCACTAATGTGGTTTGGGAAGGAAATCTGCTGTCCTTAGCTGGTCTGGCTTACACGTGACTCCAGAGCCACAGCAATGTGGTTGGCTCTGAATGGAAGGCAGTTATGGACGGCAATAAACGCTGGCCCAGCCAGCGACGATCACATCCCATAAATTAATTTTTAAAAATTTGCAAAGTTTTCTGTTGTTTGGAGATGAATGAGAGTGGGAAATCCAGGGTGGTAACAGCTTTCCTGACTTTTTTCTACTGCTGGGAGGGGGACATGACAGAAGGAAATGTAAAGGGAATATAAGCCTCTGTGTTCTTAATCCTGTGTTTGTCATGGTGGATGGAAAACCCTTGCAATAGTTGCAACTTGAAACTAACAAAAGAGCCATCACACCCTGTCAAATTCTAAACATCTTAACTAGAAGCACGGTAGATAACCCAGCTTCCCCATCTTAGATACCCATTGTACCACAGTAACTTCAATCCAACTTCACATGTCTAGCAGTGAATACTCCCCATCTCATACATACCACAATACACATACCACTTTAGATAGTTCACACACACGCATATACACACATGTAAAACAAGCACATGGACAGGTAATTGACTTATTTTACTGATTGAACAGTGACATACAGGGTCACCAGCAGCAAGAAGGCATCGCTGTACCAGCCCATCGAAGGTTGTCTTCAACACCATGTGCTCTTCTGGGATTTGCTTTTTCACAATCTTCTCTGTGGGCAGCTGCTGCAGTGGCTAAAAATGAGAATGATTAAAAAAGACACACAGCAAATTACTGTGTAGCTTACACAGAGGGAACTAAATGCAAGTGACGCTGTCTGTACAGCAGCAATATATTTGCTATGGCAAGCTGCAGCTTGATGCAAAGTCCAGTATACCAGCAGTCAACTCAGCAGCAAACCTCATCAGACAATGTGCACAAATATGAAATTCATACAGCAAAACTGCTGGAAAACTTACAGCAGAATGGATACAGACGTTTTACACTCATTATTAAAGTTAGATAAAAGGCTCTTTCCCCTATTGTTGGAATCAATTATTAAGGAAGTAAAAGTGGCACATTTGGAAAATCATAATCTAATCAAGCAGAGTCAGCCTGGTTTCACGAAAGGGAAATTGCATCTAAATAACTTATTAGAATTTTTCAAGAAGTTTCAACCAGAGTGCATAGAGGGGAACTAGTAGACGTGTTGTGTTTGGGTTTGCAGAGGGTAAGGAACTTCACTAAAGGTTAAGCCATAAGATAAGAGCCCATGATGTTGGAGGAAGCATATTGGCACGGATAGAGAATTGGTGAATGGGCAGGAAAGAGCGACTGGGGATTAGCAGCTCTCTCTCAGGTTGGCAACTTGTAACCTGGTGTTCCACAGGGATCCGCACTGGGACCACAACTGCTTACAATGTATATTAATGACTTGGAGGAAGGATGCAAATGTACTGTAGCCAAATTTGCAGATAAAACAAAAATAGGTGGGAAGACAAGTTACTAACAGTTTACAAAGAGACATTGAGAGGTTAAGTAAGTGGGCAAAAATTGGCAAACAGAATATAATGTGGAAAAATGCAAAGTTGTTCATTTTGGAAGGAAGAACAAAAGAACAGAGTATTATTTAAACAGAGAAAACCTGCAGAAAACACAAAGGGACTTGGGAGTACTTGCACACAAAGCACAGAAAACTATCAGCAGGTAATCAGGGAGGCTAATGGAATTTTGGCTCTTGCTTCAAGGGGGTTGGAGTATGAGAGTGTAGCGAAGTCTTCCTGCAACTGTACAAGGTACTCGTGAGACCACACCTGGAGCATTGAGAGCAGTTGTGGTCTGCTTATTTAAGGAAAGATTTATTTAAGGAGGAAACTGGAGTACCTGGAGGAAATCCATGCAGACATGGGGAGAATGCACAAACTCCACACAAGGCCAGAATTGAAGCTAGGTGCCTGGGACTGAGAGGCAGCACTGCTAACTACTGTGCTGCCATGCCGTCCACCAGCCCTCTGGCTTGGAATCAGAGCTGGAGTTAACAGAGTTTGGAGGAATGGGTGAGCACTGCAAGTTATATTTCTTGAGTTGGTAAGAGTGTAGCTGAGCAGTGGATAGAGTGAAGATGAAGTGAAAGATGCTATGGCGGAAAGAGTAAACTGTCTTTGAGATGGAGAGAATGTGCAACTGAAAGCCTAGTTCAAGACTCCAACAGGAAGCTGAGGTTACAATCTGTCTGGTCCCACTTGAAATAACAGGTACAAAGGGACAAGTGGTGGCAAAGATGATGGGCTTTGGTCCTTCTGGACAACTCAACAAACCCTTGTGCCTCCCTTGATAATTTGGGCATTACCCTCAGATTGGGAACATCTGATCTACATTAAATACATTTTGCTTCACAGGGGGCGGCACGGTGGCACAATGGTTAGCACTGCTGCCTCACAACACCAGGAACCCAGGTTCGATTCCAGGCGTGTGGCTCCCTGTCTCTGTGTGGGTTCCTCTGGGTGCTCTGGTTTCCTCCCACAGTCTGAAAGATGTACTGGTTAGTTGTATTGGCCATGCTAAATTGCCCCTTAGCATCAGGGGGACTAGCAGGGTAAATGCATGGGGTTTTGGGGATAGGGCCCGGGTTGGATTGTGGCAGTGCTGAATGGCCTCCTTCTGCACTGTTGGGGTTCTATGAATATTACTGCTGTGTTAAAGGCTCCCGAATTACCATATGTAACCCTGGAGGAGATCTGTGATTATATATAATAAATAAAATATGTACTAAATGGTGAATAAACTTTTTTATTTTATTGATGCAATGATCTCTTTTTTGGCCACTCGCTCCCATTTGATCATTCAATATTCTTTCCCCTTTCATATTTTACAATCCTAACAAAACAGCAATGACATTCCACCTCTAGATTTCTTTTGCAAGCTCTGAAAAGACTTATAATTTGTATAATGTCTTCACAGTGCGAGACTATGGATAGACTTTAGCACCCGACGCATTCAATTATGCCACATGTACAACCTTGGCACTAACCAGGAAAAGTAAAATGGCAAACTCTCGCTGGCAAGGAAGAACGCACCTGTAAATTGGCCTCTTTTGGTGCCCCGGGAGGTCCTTGACTGATATCCTGAGGGGTGAAACCCTGGGGTCGGGGCTGTTGCATATCTGTGGAGTAATTCACGACGGGAGCAGTAATGGGTGCCGGAGGAGTGTAGTTGTCAGGTAGCTGGAAGATTATGTAAAAAGCATGTTATAAAACAGCAGCCAACATTAAAAAGGCCGCCAGATTATCTGAAAGCGAACAGAGCAGAACTGAATGCAAAAAGATCAGAATACTGATCAATTCCACACACCAAGCAGTGATACAATATCAATACAATTTTTGTGTGAAGCCTGACAGAAGAGGATAATTTCAGTTAAAAAAGACTGCAGCTCATTTCATTGCAAGGTCAAGTCTTGCCTTCGTTCTAAGTTAATAGCGTACTAAAACTGGGTTTTTGTAATATTCCATTGTCCCTGGCTATACCATACATACTGTGTACAAGCTGAATCCCTTCATTGAGGAATCAGCACAGACTCCATCTGGTGGTTTGTGTCGAGTAGCTTGGAGAGGCTCTGGAACAGCAGTAGTAAACTCTTCTCCCTTACAAAGGTAGAATATTGCACTACTGTGCAACTGGGACTAATTAATCAGATGTGACAGCGGCAACTTTTTTTTCTGCTCCTTCTATAAATCTTATAATCCCTCTACAACTCAGATGATTTCACCAAGAAAAAAATCTCCTGCTCTTTGAACTAGGCTGCAGTAATCCGTGGAGGTGCACTGAATATTTCACCAGTGTCACTATTTAAATTCCCCTTTCCCAGCCAACATAAAGCAGAAGGCCCTTTTTGAAGTCGTCCTCTTGGCAGCATCACTCGCAGATCACAAAAGGAAGGAAGGACCAATTTCTAACTCACCAAGGTGTACTTCAGGGTGACAGGAAGGTAAGCACGATTATCAAAGGCAGCAGGCTAATTACCAATGTTTAAGTTTTTTAAGTTTAAGTCTATTTATTAGTGTCATAAGTAGGCTTACACTAACACTGCAATGAAGTTGCTGTGAAAGTCCTCGCGTCGCCACACTCTGGTGCCTGTTCAGCTACACTGAGGGAGAATTTAGCAACGGCCAATGCATAACCTACACATCTTTTGGACTGTGGGAGGAAATCGGAGCACCTGGAAGAAACCCTCGGAGACACGGGGAGAATGTGCAAACTCCACAAGTCACCCAACCTGGGAATTGAACCCGGGTCCCTGGCACTATGAGGCAGCAGTGTTAACCACTGTGCCGCCCCTTCATGATTCTTTTGTTTATAAACATTCTTATATACGTTGCAAAAAAGAAATGGCAATCTGGCTACAAGTGTTACAGGTGAAAATACACCACCTACTCAATGCTTTCTCAAAGCCGAAAGAAGGCCAAAAGGATATTCTTCTGCTGAGGAATTTCAAACCATGAATATGAAACAAGAATATATGAGTTATGGAAAATCTGGATTCATGTTCCCAGGAAGCATGGCTTTAAATCACTTTAGATTAAGATTCACTATACTCTTCGCACTGAAGAAAATGTACGAGTGATTGAAAAGGGTAAAAAATATACAAGATTACAGTAGCTTCAACGCACTCCAGAAGAACTGATGTGAAATGTATAGTTTACAAGATGTTGGTGTTAGTCCAGACTATTTAGTCTTAATAAGGGACCAAAGCACCTGGACAAAATCCAAAGAACCAAATTTCTTCTAGTTCCTACTTCAGTACAGTAGCCAGTCTCCTGGAAATTGCGGGCCAGCACAGTGGCACAGTGGATAGCACTGCTGCCCCTCAGTGCCAGGGATCGAGGTTCGATTCCTGGCTTGGGTGACTGTCTGTGTGGAGTTGGCACATTCTCCTCGTGTCTGCTTGGGTTTTCTCCGGGTGTTCCGGTTTCCATAGTACAAAGATGTGAGGGTTAGGTTGATTGGCCATGCTAAATTGCCCCGTTGTGTCAGGGGGACTAGTAGGGTAAACATATGGGGTTATGGAGATAGGGTCTGGGTGGGATTGTGATCAGTGCAGACTCAATTAATCAAATGGCCTCCTTTTTCCCTGTAGGGGTTCTATGAAGTCCACTACGGACGCCAGTGTCTTAGTAAGTGACACACGGTAACGACCATGGGAGGGGGCCTGTATTTTCTAAATCTGAAAGATTCTTTGGGGTAAGCAGCAGAAAAAGATAACTGAGAGCATATGTCTGTTATTGTCGCTGCAAGAACAAACTCTTTGGTGAAAATGGAATTTATTGAATGATTTAAGAATCAAAACTCAAGAAAGAAAGCGACGAACCTTCTAAAGTGACCGCTGAAAATGGATGATGTGCAAACCTTCTTGGTCCAGTCACTCATTAAGAGAAGTGAAGATGCCAGGAAAAGCTCAAGATAAACATCTGCTGACCTTTCGAGAAGTCTCGACACCCACCTATTGTCAAGGTCTAGTCTAAGCCTTTCCATTTGCATGACTTTTAGCTGTGCATCAGAGTGGTAGCCAGTGGAGAGTAGCAAAGGAAATGTACCCACTGCCCATTAGACATCGAATTGAAAGGCCCTGGACTTCATTTCTCAAATCTACACCCCTCGCCCAACATTGACAAGATTATTGGTGACTTAAATTCCTGTACCAGCCAGACTTTTGGTTCATGGGTAAGCAGCTAAGGCAGTCATGTCACATTTAAAGGTTTGTATCCTGATCACTGCTGATCACAACATGTCGAGCACAAATTAGTAAAATTGCAACTGATTTGATGAGTGAAGTTATATTATTCTCGCAAGAATTACCAACAAGAGTTAACGATACAGAAAAGTACTCAGCAGCCTGCTGACAAAAGTAGCTAGAAGAGTGGAGAGAGTTCCAGAGTTCTGTATTGCTTTCATTCTTGTCTCTTGCACATTCCTGATTTGGTTCACTGCTGCTGCCACCCCGCTGCCGCTGCCACCCCCCCCAACCAACTGGCAAATGTGCCTTTTGCCATCTAGGCTCTCAGCTCTGAGATTCCTTTCCTAAATACATCTCTACCTCCCCATTTCTCTCTCCTTCTTGAAGAAATTTCTTAGAGCCCATCTCTTTGCCCGAAGTATTCTGTCAGCTGCACTTGTGACTTGGTGTCAAATTTTGTTTGATAATGCTTCTGTGGACCCTGGGATCATGTCACTCCATTAACGGCGCTATATAAATGCAAGGCATTGTTTACAAAATGAACCCTTTCTACAAGACTGAAATTATCAGATCAGTCAAACCTGGTCAAATTGTCAAAATTTAAATAGCAGTTTGGCTTTACATGCCATAGAAAGGATATTGTTACTAATGATGGGTGGCCTAGTGGTATTATCGCCAGACTATAAATCCAGAAACTCAGCTAATGTTCTGAGGAGGGGTGTTCGAATCCCACCACAGCAGATGGTGGAATTTGAATTCAATAAAAAATATCTGGAATTACTAATCTACTCATGGTCATGAAACCATTGTTGGAAAACCCCACCTGGTTCACGAATGCCCTCTAGGGAAGGAAATCTGCCGTCCTTACCCAGTCTGGCCTACACGTGACCCCAGAACCACAGCAATGTGGTTAACTCTTAATTACCTTCTGAAGTAGTCAAGCAAGCCCCTCAGTTCAAGGGCAACCAGAGATGGGCAATAAATGCTTGTCAGCCAATGACAGTCATGTCCCATGACATTACATTCATGTTGCGGGTTACAGAATAATGATAGTTAACAGAAAACAACTTGAAATGGGTTCTTAAGTTTGCTTCCTGCCCCAGAAGGCAAGCAATGTGGATAAACCTAATGGAGAGCTAGACAAAGATGAGGGAGCAGGCAAATGAGGGCCACTTGTTTTGAAGATTGGTCGGATAGGCTATGGAATCTATGACTGCATTTTCCACTCCTGTACCTTATTTGAACTTTTGTGTCTGCACTATATCCATCAGGATAACAGCAACTTAAAAGGTTAAATGGGATCTTCACTTTCCTTGGGGTACATTTTTCTTGACTATGCCCCTGCCAAAACGTGCCATTTGAAGGGTTAACATCACTGGCACAATGTTAACACAACTGACGGTAAGTACAAGTGACACAGACTGACCGAACTACAGGCACTGTGGAGACAGCACCACAAACTGAAATTGCAGTTAATGGTTCCATGAATCCAGAGCTAAAAGGATTTTCAGATTAACCCTCTAAGCTCATCATGTCCACAACAGGTCACTCAGCTGAACTGTAAAATCTACTGAAGGAAAGCAATTATAGGGCCTGTAAGATGGAGGACAGCTTTCACCTCCAAAACAGCTAAATAATTTCAGGCAGGGCAACCAAACGCTCGGTGCTTCTCCAAATAAAGTTAAACTTTCTATGAATTTAAACCGGCACTTAAGCACCCCTGCTCAATTCAGATCTGGAAGTTTAATCATTCTTATTTGAGTAAAATGGCTTATTTTTGCTCTTGTGCTATCTGTTGGGAGCAAAGGAGGAGGAGGGATTAGGGTAGAGGATTACTGCAGACTTTAAAAACAAAGATACCTCCTACTTTGACTGGTATTACACTGCAGTCTAAACGAACAACCCAAGTTTCACATGACCAGCCCTTTTCCTCCACCACCTATAATCCCTTCCTTGGATCATTCGCCTGATTCTTTCACCCAATGAAGTAGATATACTTGACAATAAAATCCAATCAAAACAAACTGGAAGCTTCAAAGGCTTTCAAATACCATTTGTAGTTTACTCAGATCCCCAAGGAAGCATCAATTGCTCTGATGCACTGCCCCACAAAAGAATTTAGTGTTCTGATCTCACCCCCACAACCCCAAGTGGTTACTCAAAATTGCACATCTATAGTTTGAGATGTGCGCACATTAATGGGAACGCGGATTTAAAACTTCATAGCCCAGGTTTTCTGATTTGGGTGTGGTTTAGCTTTCAAAGGTTAACGCGGATTGTAGAGTACGGTGGCTTAACGGTGATCAAGCCAGCGATCCTGAGGCACCGACCGATATTTCAGAGAATAAGTTTCAATCCACCATGTTAGTTTGAGAAATGCAATTTCAAAGAAAACTACAAATAATAATAACAATATCAATAAAAGGCAAAACTGAGAAGACTGCAAAAGACTAACTGATTCACTCATGTCCATTAGAAAAAGAGATCTGTTGTCCTTACTATGACTCCAGCCCCACATCAATATGCGTGACTTTTAACTGCCCTCTGAGTTGGCTAGTCAGCCCCTCTGATGTATTGCTACATCCTCAGGGCAACTAGGAATAAATGCCAGGCTTCTCAAGTGATGTTCACATTCTGAGAATGAATTAAAAGCTTTCTTTTTGTGTTGGCTCTGATGCCTGCCTGCTGCGAAAGGCACTATATAAATGCAAGTCTTCCTTTAAGATTTGGGATTTTAGAAGTGTTTGATTTGATCCTGATTTGTTGAGGTTAGTTCATAGGTAAACATTTACATAAGGCACCTGATCATTCCAAATCAAGGCAGCACTCCCTCTGGAACTCCAGCTTCCTCCCAAAACAGACAGTTCTTTATCCATGCTGGTTATTCCAATCTTTCCTCCAATTCATGCAGACCCAATAAAAATAAGGATGGGTAATCACTGCTATTCCTGCCAGTCAATATTTTGAGAATGAATTTAAAACTTATTCTTCTATCCAAACTCACTCTTTCCCTCATTTTTTTGAAATTCCCTATCGGGTTGATTCATTGCTTGTTCCTTTAGATCGAAGCTCAGCAATTCTGGAACACTGCTAACGTTCACAGTTCAACTTCCACTAGCTTGTGAATGCCCACATTTCCTCTTACTTTCCTACGTGCTTACGTTTCCCACATGATGCTGGAAGTGAAAACGTACAGCATGCTTAAAGTAAAACCAGCACAGGATCATTGTTTCAGGGAAGGAATACATGGCGTTTCCTTTCTGAACTAAAGGGAATCTGGGATTTTGTCAGCCACATTTCAGGAATCTGCTCTCCATCTTTAGAATTTGGTACATGGTTTACAGTGAAATCTGGTTTCTAGTTACACAGGGCTTTAGAACTTGCGTCAGATGTTCTGGGAATGTCTTCCACTAAGACAGCATGTCAATGGCCTTGACCTGGAACACAGTAAGAAGTCTGACAACACCAGATTTAAGTCCAACCGATCTATTTGATAGTAAACTCACAAGCTTTTGAGGTTTACCTCTTCGTCAGGTGAATGACCTGACTTAAACCTGGTGTTGTCAGACTTCTTTCTGTGTTTACCCCAGTCCAATGCTGGCATCTCCACATCTTAACCTGGAACATCAGACTGCCTTGGCAACCTTGTCTCAGAGTCAGAAGGTCATGCATACATAAGCACCACTGGGGTGGCATGATGGCACAATGGCTAGCACTGCTGCTCCACAGCGCCAGGGACCCCGGTTCGATTCCTGGCTTGGGTCACTGTCTGCGTGGAGTTTGCATGGTCTCCCCATGTCTGCATGGGCTTCCTCCGGTTTCCTCCCACAGTCCAAAGACGTGAAGGTTAGGTGAATTGGCCGTGCTAAATTCTTCCTCAGCGTACCCAGAGTGTGGCGACTAAGGGATTTTCACACCAACTTCATTGCAGTGTGAATGTAAGCCTATTTGTGACTAATGTATAAATAAAACTTAAACTTGACCACATAATATGGCTGACAGCACAGCACTGAAGGAGTGCCCCTTTTTCAGATAAAGCATGACATCTCTGCTCCCTCAGAGATTGGCATCCTACAGCGCACAGCAGGAGAGCTCCCCTGATGTTTCAGCCAACATTCACCCCTCAACCAGCATCATGACTCTTGACTGTTTAGCTCATTGTTGTGTGTAGAAATCTTGACTTGGGGAAATTAGCTGCTGCAGTTTCCTACATTGCGACAGTGGCCACATTTGAAAAGCGTGCTATCAGATGTCATGGCACTACATAAATGCAAGCTATTTCATTCTTTATTGGCCTGAATCAGCTCAGATTCTCTTCTATTCTTTTAAGTTTCGGAGCTTCTTGCACATTGGACTTTCCTGGCTTCTCAAGAAATAAATAGAGCACACTGAATGTTTTTAACAAGGTATCTAATTCCCAGACGGGGATTGGTTTAACTCGGTTGGCTGGTTTGTGAAGCACAGCGACGCTAACAGCGTGAGTTCAATTCCCATACCGGCTAAGGCTGGTATGTTCTCAACCTTGCCTCTCGCCAGAGGTGATCCTCAGATTAAATCACCACCAGTCAGCCCATGGTCATCTGGGACGATGGTGACTTTATCTTTAGTTCCTCCTGATCTGGTAGTCTCCCAGATACATGGGGAGACTTGGAAGATATTAAATGATAGCATGTAAGTTTTCCAAGAACAAAGGTCAGCTTTACACAATCTCAAAAGACGCACACAAAGGGTGAAGATGTAAGAAGCTAGATGCTAAAAGGATGCTTCACCAATAGGGGAAGACCTAGAACTGGGGACACAGTTTCCAAGTAAGGAGGTCTCCCATTTAAGAAAGCGATGAGGAGAAATTTCTTCTGTCAGCGAATCATAGAATCCCTACAGTGCAGAAGGAGGCCGTTCTGCCCATTGAGCCTGCATTGGAAACAATCCCACCCAAGCCCTATCTCCTTAACTCCACATATTTACCCTTCTAGTCCCCCTGACACTAAGGGGCAATTTAGTACAGTCAATCCACCTAACCTGCACACCTTTGGACACCAAGAAGCAATTTAACATGGCCAATCCACCTAACCCAGTATCTTGGGATACTAACAAGCAATTTAGCATCGCCAATCCACCTAACTTTCACATCGCTGGACATTAAGGGGGAATTTTAGCATGGCCAATCCTCCTAATCTACTTATTTTGGGAAACTAAGGATAATTTATCATGGCAAATCCATCTAACTCATACATCTTTGGAGGAAACTGGAGCACCCAGAGGAAACTCCTGGAGACACAGTGAGAAATGTGCAAACCCGAGGCTCGAATTGAACCCAGGTCCTGTGCTGTGAGGCAGCAGTGCTAACCACCGTGCTGGCCAAAAACAGATCAGCAATTCACATTTTAATAACATACTTCATTCAGTCAACCAGATGAGAAACATCACTTGTAAGACAACACAGCTCTGGGGTGATAAACTGAAGGTGGAGCTCGTGTGCAAAGGAAGGGGATCAGATCGATCAGGCCCAACTGTGGTTGTGTGATAAGTAAGAATGCGTAAACTTACCATTTTCTTTCTTTGCCCAGCCCGTACTGCTGGAGGATCATTCCAACCATCCTGGAACCCTAGTTGAAGTAAATAACATGAGACTGTGTATATGGAAAGAGATCTCGTGTGTCACACTGCTGACAAAGATGCTTTTTTTCAAAATATGAAAAAAAGGCAAGACTGCAATCGCGTCAATACTATTACACCGAGCTCAGTAAAAATATTATTGCTTTTTACATGAAGAAGCCAACATAGCAAAGCTTCAACATTTTAACGCTTTCAGTCACAGTTCCCCCCCCCACTCATGGTACCAGAGGGCTCTTTGGTATAATCTACCCCCAGGGCTCCTTGATTGAATCTTTGAAAAGCATTCGGTTGGGCATAATGATATATTTAAGGTTTTCCGTTGCTGCCCCTGTACCTTCAATGCATTGTTTGATGTACAGTCATAACCTCAAGATGAATCTCAGCAGGAACAACCTTTCATCACAAAGTCTGCAACCTTACCACAAGAGGTCAGCTGAAGCCCACAATGGACCACCCATTAATTGCTATGTTATTAGTACAAGTTTTCTGGAGTGTTGTTCAGTATTTTCATCATCAATAACCCCCATGGGTCAGTTTTCACCCACCCCCTGCCCCAAACCTATCAGCTTGTGCTGAAAACATTATGGCTATTTCACATGGAACTTGGTGGCCAGTTACTGAACAAAAAGCGACAATTCATTTGCCTATCCGAGCAGGGATTAGCACAGAATAAAGCTCTGGGCTGACCATTCCCTTGAGGAGCTCTGCTGTCTGGATTAAGCCACTCATTTGCATTTATTAACACGATCACTTAATGCCATCAGCGGGGAACACCTTGGTGCATGAGAAGCCCACTTCACCCAGTGTGGATGGGGAGTCCACACCTCTCATGCAGGGAAAGGCACGGGTTTTGATGTGTTCTCCCAATGGCAAAAGGAAAATGGCAGTGCGGCACTAAGATTCAACCCAAGCAGCTCTTGCACACAGCCTACCGTTTGCTCACAGGTAGGATACACAGAGCTTACGTCTAGGTCACCTGCCTAAGAAATCAGGAAATGAAAAGTTTATAGAACCTAATTTAGGGGGAGGGGGGTCAAAAGTAAGGAAAAATAACAAAAAGGTTAACAAAAAAGAACAAGGGACGGCAGAGGTTAACACTGCGGCCTCACAGCACCATTGACCCAGGTTCGAATCCGGTCTCAGGTAACTGTCTGCGTGGAGTTTGCATGTTCTCCCCGTGTCTGCGTGGGTTTCCTGCCACAATCCAAAGGTGTGTGGGTTCGGTGTATTGGTTATGTTAAATCAGGAATATTGGCTGGGTAAGTAAGTGGGGTTATGGGAATGGGGATTGTCATCGGTGCAGGCTCAGAGCCGAATGGCCTCTTTCTGCAGATATAAGTCTGTAGGGATTCTATGAATAACGTCACTCAATGAAAAACCCCCTCATTCAGTACATTGGTCCAACATCATTAATGAATCCCAGCTCACGTTGTTAGCTGCAAAAGCAACTTCAAGTCAGTCTTTAAAAAAAAACACACCAATCAAGAAATTGAACTTTTAAAAAATACACACATAAATTAAACAAAGGAACATCAGTGTTCTTCATACTGTAAGAGATCTAATATCAGTTTATAGCTTAATCTTTGAATTATACAGAAGAACCATTTTTGTAAGAAAAGGACTAAAAACAGATGTGAAAAATCTAAAAGATCTCAGATCTGTGAAAAGAGGTACAGGCCATGAAGAACACTAGCGTTTTAGTAGAACAATCATCATACAAGGCTAGCTGATCCAGCCAGGACACTTGTTATTATCCTTTCACCTGATGCACAAGAGCGGTTTTGTAGCCATGGAAGGAATCCTGAAAAACCAAAGAATACAGGGAGGTTCTATGGATAATCGAAATAACACTCAACAAACTACACACAAGTAGATAAATACTAATTCAGCTAACTATTTATCTTAGAACAAGTTGGCTATTCTCCTTAGTGTTTACCAAGAAGCAGAGCATATCGCAAAGAACACCAATCCTTGCAGCTTACATCCACAAGTTGTCATCCTTTACCATCATGCAATACAGGGAGGTACATGCAGCACTGCCTCTTCTTAAACAGAATTGACACTTACACCTGAGCAGAAGCGGCACATCAATCCAACAGAAATAAATAGCGCTAGCCAATGGTGGGGGAACCAAACAGTCAAACTTGTGCACAGATCAAAACGGGAACCCAACAGGCGAACTCCAGGGCAGCTGACAGGGATTGCAAACAATCTCCCTGGCCTTGCTGTCAAATATTAAAAACCTGTGACCCTCGCTCTTTAAACAATTGGATTGTTCAGCTATTTTGCAGCCTTGTTAACACTGTTGGACCCGAGTTGATATACTAAATCCTCTTGAAACGGTAGAATCTATTGCACACCTTCCGTAGACCAGATTGACAGCACTAGAAAACTCCTTCTTAGATAAAGAGGGACTACAGCATGAGGTAATCTGCAATCATAGATAAATCAGGGTTACATTTAATAAACTGACACAAGGTGAGCAAGGCAGTTTTGTTATATGCATGCTAATTCTAAATAACTGCATGATGGCAACATAAAGCAGTGCCAGATTTTGCAAAAATAGACAATAATGATATGGATCAGACTTACATTTACTTATATTTATTAGTGTCACAAGTAGGCTTATGTTAACACTGCAATGAAGTTACTGTGAAATTCCCCTAGTCGCCACACTCTGGCACCTGTTCGGGCACACTGAAAGAGAATTTAGCATGGCCAATGCACCCTAACCAGCACGTCTTTTAGACTGTGGGAGGAAACCACCCAGAGGAATGCCATGCAGACACAGGGAGAACGCGCAGACTTTGCAGAGTGACCCAAGGCTGGAATTGAAGCCGGGCCCCTGGTGCTGTGCTAACCACTGTGCCACCATACTACCCCTTGTGGATAAGACTAAGTGTTCCCTATACTAGTTCATTCTAAGGATCTCAGCCAACTTATCCCAGCAATATCAGAGACATGTTGGCTAAATAGTGATAAAGAGGTTATAATTGCATGGTGGAAAGTAGATCATGTCTTGTGAACTAGATATTGTTAAGATTAGATTAGGAGAGCTGGGCCCAACTAGCACGATTATCTAACCACAAACTCCAACACCGAACAGTAAGGTTGTTTCATATCTTTCACTTTCCCCACTGAAGGTCTATTTATTTGTACTCCCCTTGGGAGCAGAAGGCACTTATGTTTAACATCTTAGGGATGTTGTCATCACCTTGTCCAAAGAGAACTTCATAAAGCATTGAACATGAATCTGGGATGGGATCCAGAGAAATGATATTGTTCCAAACACAGGAAACAGGAGCGGGAATAGGCCACTCTGCGCCTTGAGTCTGCTCTGGTATTCAAGTAGATTATAGTTGATCTTCCACCTCAGCGCCATTTTCCCACAAGACCGCCATATCTCTTAGTATCGAAGAATCCATCATAGAATCACAGAACCCTACAGTGCAGGAAGAGGCCCTTTGGCCCATCGGGTCTGCATCGAACACAATCCCACCCAGACTCTATCCCCATATCCCTACATATTTTACCCACTAATCCCACTAACCTATGCATCTCAGGACACTAAGGGACAATTTTTAGCATGGCCAATCAACCTAACCCACACATCTTTGGACTGTGGGAGGAAACCAGAGCACCTGGAGGAAACCCACACAAGGACACGAGGAGAATGTGCAGACAGTGACCTGAGCTGGGGAAACGAACCCTGGAGCTGTGAAGCAGCAGTGCTAACCACTGTGCTACCATGCCGTCTCTCTTGAATCGTCTTGAATATACGCAATGTCTGAGCCCCCTTAGCCCCTCAGGTAGGGAACTCCAAAGATTCACCGCCCTCTGAATAAAAAATGCCCCCTTTCCTTGGCCCTAAATGATCGACCTCTTATTCTGAATAATAATGAGTAATTTAGGACATTAATGAGTGGCTAGAATCCTATTTGCAATGCTCATCAAACATTTTTGATGCAATCCATCAACCCTCCATGCTCCAGTAATCTACAAGTACATTTACAGTCAACTCCAAATGTAGAGATCCTCAGTGAAACATAATACATGAATGAGTATAACCTGATATGTTGCACTCGCAAGTCTAACTGCAACAAAGTCTACCTCTTCTCTACACATATACATTAATGGAGACTCTAAAGTAATTAAATAACAAATGGTAATGGTTACAATAAAATGTGAATAGATGGCCCAGTGAAATATTATGGTGTGTAAGAATGCGAGCAAGAACCTAAAACAATCTGCAATTCAACAGGTTGTAACAGCGGTGATTGTAGAGGTGGTGATGGTCTAATTATCACTACACTGTTAACCCAGAAACTCAGTTCATGTTCTGGAGACCCGGATTCGAATCCAGCCACGGCAAATGGTGGAATCTGAATTCAATAAAAAATATCAGGAATTAAGAATCTACTGATGACCATGAAACCATTGTCAATTATCTCAAAAACCCATCTGGTTCACTAATGCCCTTTGAAGAAGGAAATCTGCTATCCTTACCTGGTCTGACCTACATGTGACTCCAGAGCCACAGCAACGTGGTTGACTGTCAACTGCCCTCTGAAACGGCCCAGTTCAAGAGCAACTAGGGATGGGCAATAAATGCTGGCCAGCCAGCAGCACCCACGTCCCGTGAATGAATAAATAAAAAAAAAGTTCCTAGCTATGACTTGAGTTTTGCACAATTTCATTCGAAGGCTTGACAGTGGTACAGCATGTTCCTTGTATTCCACGTAATGTTTCACAGGGCATGTTAACCCCCTCCCCCACCTCCTACCCAGGGTAGATCAATCCTACTTCTCGACTGGATTTTGGTGGGTTGATGTAAACCCTGGCAGAGTTGCCCCATTCCAGGGCCTGGAAATTTTGAAGCTGCTGCAGGTCTCAGGTTTCGATGACTGGGAAATTCTGGCCACCAAAGATCAGGAGGCTCGGACTGAATGGAAAATTTCCAGAAGAACAAGAAAAAATAATAATTGTGCCATGCCTGCAGATTATCTGCCTTCCCCTATGACATTTATGGGGATTCAGAGGAAGGTTACATCAGGTTTTTGTGGGCAGCCACTCAGCGGTCTGAAGAGAAATGAAGGCAAGGGGCTGTAAACAATCTTCCACTTGCTTCAATCTGGCCTGTATCTTCAAAATCAAATCCCAGAGTAACACTGAAGGGGAACAATCCAAACAACCTAGGCACTGGCTCCTTTTTAATAAATTTTGAGCCCGCAGAACATCAAAGTTGCATGGCTAAAAGGACAATACTGGTCTATCTTGAATGAACGAGATCTTGCCATAGAATCCCTATAGTGCAGAAGGAAGTCATTTGGCCCACTGAGTCTGCATTGATTCTCAGACTCCGATTTTCACCAAGAATAACCATGAAACAAAAGTTATCAACATACCTGGCTTTAATCACTCATGGTTCAACAACCAGGTGAATTTTAATATGTTGATCTACAATCCATGGCTTTTTGCAATAATTATAATAATCGCAAATATGTCACAATTAAAATGTGCTCTGGCAAAATAATAGCATCAATCATAATTAAATTTGCATGGTCAACTGAGATGATGAACGCTGACACGATAGGTTTGTGTATCAATATGCCACAGAACAGTAGGATGCACAACTTCATCAGTAACTCTTTGAAATGCAAGTTCACAATCTTGCCCAAAGATCGTTCTCGACAAGGAGAGAGAGGAGAATGCAGACTCATCCTACGGTTCAATTAACAAGAGCCGGTACAAAGACATACTGGCAGAAGACTAGGGTCAGGGATTTGTGTGATCTCAGCTTAGAGCTTAGCGTTAATACAGAGGGATTCGTATAATTTTATTAAGTGCCCTAACAAGAACTGAGCACGAGAGATCAAATTAAAAAAGTGTTTGAAATGCGAATCTATCAGACAATATATTCAGGTACGTTGTGAAGCATTTCATTCCCACTTTTGATCCAACATTCAGGATACACAGCTCGCAGCGACAGGCAGTATCATCGAACCAAAGAATCACGCAGCCCAGAAGAGGCCTTCTGCCCATCGCGTCCGCACCGACATATAGGAAACACCTGCTTTCCCACATAACCCATTTACCAGCACTTGGCCCAGAGCCTTGAATGTTATGAAGTGCTCATCCAGATACTTTTTAAAGGTTATGAGGCAACCCACCTCTACCACTCTCCCAGGCAGTGCATTCCAGACGCTCACCACCCTCTGGGTTAGAAAGCTTTTCCTCATATCCCCCCAAACCTCCTGCCCCTCACCTTGAGTACATATTCCCTTGTGACTGACTTTCAACTAAGGGGAACAGCTGCTCCTTATCCACACTGTCCATGCTCCTCATAATCTTGTACCCTCAATCAGGTCACTCCTCAGTCTTCTCTGTTCCAAAGAAAACAGGCCAAGCCTACCCAACCTCTCTTTATAACTTAAATGTCCCATCCCAGGCAGCATCCTGGTAAATGACCTCTGCACCTCCTCCACCGCAATCACATCCCTCCGATTATGTGGTGACCAGAACTGCACACAGTACTCCAGCTGTGGCCTCACCAAAGTTTTATACAATTCCAACATTTATAGAATCATAGAATGCGACAGTGCAGAAGGGGGCCATTCGGCTCTTCAAGTCTGCATGGACCACAATCTCACCCAGGCGCTATCTCCACAACACCATGCATTTCCCCAAGCCAGTCCCCCTGACACGAAGGCAAAATTTAGCATGGCCAATCCACCTAACCTGCACATCTTTGGACTGTGGTAGGAAACTGAAGCATCTGGAGGAAACCCATGCACACGTGGGGAGAATGTGCAGACTCCACACAGTGACCCAAGCCAGGGAGTGCTAACCACTGTGCCACCATGCCACCTGGGTACATATCTCCCAGAGATGCATAATATCATTCCCAAATCAACCTACAGGAAATGTACAGGAATCATTCACCCTCTGCCTCTCAGTGACGACGTTTGGGCCTTCACTGGGTATCTCACACACTTGCATCTGAAACCTGATGGAGTGGAGGGGAAAGGGGAAATGTAAATTTATTCCCAGGGCTCCTACATGATGTTAAAAAATCAACTTCATATCTTATACTCCCATACTATCTTAGAAAGCTATTTCTGCGTGGCACAAATAATTCAACCAACGTGCTTATCGCAAACCTGGCTAAGAAACAATGTACAGTTTGGTGAAATCGCAGGGCTCATACTAACTTGGAAGAGTTAAGACAGTCAAGTCAATCTTGCTTGTATTAAGATTGCAGGAAGTCACCCTCAACTCCAGCTATCTTTCCCCCCTGTGTTAGCCGGGTAACATAACTTTCTCCAATCTCCACATCCATGCAATAACAGATGCTCCAAACTTATATGACGAGGAAATCATCGATTTCCAACAGCAGAGGAGACTTCACTTGGATGACTGGTAGGTGAGCCAAACCGTAGCCTCATGTACTGAAAACAAGTGCTGCAATCAAACTGACGAACTATAGGAAAGCATTCGAGGGAGATGGTGGCACGGTGGTAATGTCGCAATCCAAAGGCCCAGGCTAAGCCTCTGGGGACACGTGTTCAAATCCAAGTTAAATTCAATTCAAGACACCTGGAATTGAAAGCTAGTCGTGACCATCATCATAAAAATCCATCTGACTCACTTATGTCCTTTTGGGAAGGAAATTTAACACCCTTGCCTGGGTCTGGCAAAGTGATTGACTCTTAGCTGCCCTCTGCCATGTGTTGGCAAACCACTTAGCTCAAGGGCATTTAGGGATGAGCAACAAATGTTGCTGGCCTTGCCAGCGATGCCCACATCATGTAAAGACTGGTGATAACTCCACAGCATTCTTAGCTGCAGCAATTTAAAGTATGCATTAATCCAGGGATTAATCTGGTTTGATTTTGCAAATAAAACCATCCAGTCGGCTTCTCTCTAGGCTTCACAAGCCTTGCCATGCACAAGTGGTGTGAAGAACAACTTCCTATATATCCAAAGAGGTCCATGCAAAGCTAAAGACAAGCAAGACCACTATCCTTTAAACAGAATCACATCTGCCTTAAAGGTTAGGCGGCTCAGGAACAAGTGGAACTAGTTTTCAGAAGGAACAATTAATGAAGCTTTTTTTTTGCACCGTGTCCTCAACATTCCTGGCACCATTCACTATATGAGTCCGATGCTCCTCAGCCAAACACCGGGAGCGCTGGATAAGCAACTCATACTACAGAAAGGGAAACTGAGGGGAGAATAGAGGCAGCATATTCTCAGAAATGTTTACCATAAAATGTGACTTTGGGGGGGCATTGGGGGATGCAATGATACCTCAAAGTCATGCCTGCAAATTGCAGAACTATTAAATATTGTATGCTTTGCTCTTTTGCGATCTTTCACCCAGAAGATTACTCTTCTTTGCATAAACTGGGTGCAAAAGGCAAAGTGCTACGTTATTTGCTGTGTTCTTAAATTCAGATTTATACACCGCTTTTGGCTCTGCTGTGTACAAAGATGAATTAGTCAATTGTTCTTTGAAAACTAGCCCAGGTTTGGTGCATATGCATTTTATTTGTGCACTGATAACTGAACACCACCGGCTAGTCAGAAATATAACCCCGTGCAACCTTACAGCACGTTTTCAAATTTCATGCAAGGTGTGTAGCACGGATCCAATCAATGCATACGTCAAATAAGGCAGAGAACTTAGTGTCTATAGACTGAATTACCTGTTGACGGAGGAGGAGGAACGGTCGCAGGCGTGAACTGCTTGGAGGGGGGAGCTCCGGGGCCTCCTGTTCCAGTGGGGTGGGGAAAGGTAGGGTGAATGCCTGGTAGTGATGTAGGAGGGTGGGGCTGATGCTGATGGTGACCTGGGTATGTTAGCAGTGGCCCAGGCTGCGGCGTGTGGCTGGGTGGCAGCGGGTTCGAGGGCTGATAGGTTGGCATGGAGGCGGGGGTCATTAACGACGCTCCCGGCAAGGAGACGCCAGGCATAGTCGGACCGCTGAGAGAGGCTGTTGGTAAAGAGGGGCCAGTCAACCCTGAGCCTGGCAAAGGATTCTGAAGAGGATAGGTTGGGAGTCCACTTGGAGGAACCTTCGGCTGTCCAAAATTCTGGAATTGTGAAAAGCCTGGGATGGGGGGGGGGTGGGGAGAAGAAAAACATTAAAATAAATCCAAGTTTTAGCATTAACACAACATTTAATTTGTATTTATCTCTTTCTTATTTTGTTCCTCTCTCCTAATAATACCTTTCACATAAAATTTCAGTTTGAACTAAGGTTCAATGTTCCTGTGTTCAAACCTGAAAAGACAGTAGTGCATTTCTTTCTCTCTTATATTCTGCCCAAACTACAGGAGAATTGGCAGGAACACACCAAGCACCACTCAGATCTCTGTTAGTCCACACAGGCCAAACAACTCTGAACTTGGGAATGGAATGGAGAGGCGATGGCTAAGTGGTATTATTGCTAGACTATTATAGAAAGTCAGCTCATGTTTTGGGACCCGGGTTCGAATCGATGGTGGAATTTGAATTCAATAAATAAAGTTTAAAATTTATTTATTAAGAACAAGTAGGTTTTCATTAACACTGAAATGAAGTTACTGAGAAAATCCCCTAGTTGCCATACTCTAGTGTCTGTTCAGCTACATTCAGGGAGAATTTAGCATAGCCAATGCACCTAGCCAGCACGTCTTTTGGACTGAGAGAGGAAACTCATATAGACATGAGGAGAACGAGACAGTAACCCAAACTGAGAATCAAACTCAGGTACCTGGTGCCATGAGGCAGCAGTGCTAACTACTGTGCTACACCCTGAAATTAAGTATCTGAAATTAAGAATCTACTGATGAGCATGAAACCATTGTTGATTGTTGGAAAAACCCATCTGATTCACTAATGCCCTTTGGGGAAGAAAATCTGTCGTCCTTACCCAGTCTGGCCTACATGTCACTCCAGGGCCAATGTGTTTGACTCTCATCTGCCCTCCATGGCAACTGGGGATGGGCAATAAATGCTGGCCAGCCAGCGACACCCATGTCCCATGAATGAATAAAAAAAACTGGCAATTAAAATGCCTAAAACCTATGCAGTGCTTAGCACCAATAGCCTGCATTTACACAGTGCCTCAAATGTAAAATAACAGTAAAAAGACCTAAGGTGCTTCGCAAGAGGGTCAGCAAGACTTTCCACTGAGCTGTTTATTTGGACAGGTAGCCAAAGGGCATGTTAGAGGAGGAAAGGTTTCAGGGAGAGATTCCAGAGTCGGGGAGCCAGGCAACTGAAGGTACATCAACTGATAGTCAAACAGAGAAAACTGAGGATGTGCAAGAGGTCAGACACGAGAACTGGGGGAGCACAAAGATCTCAGAGGGTTGTAGGAGGTTACAGACCATAATACGTTGGAGTGGAAGAAGGCATTTGGCTCTTTGAGTCTGCTACACTATTCAGTGGGATCATGACTGACCCAGTATGATATTCCTCAACCCCATTTCCCACCTTATCCCCATGACCTATGATTCCCCTTACTGATTAGAAATCTGATTAGAAGCTACCTCATTACTTAGATATAATAATAAACCTCCACTGGGAATTAAGTTGCTGAATGAACCAATGTGTTTCCTAGAGTGCAAAGGACTAAAGTTTCAATAATCCTTTACTAATCTCTTGCCAACGGACTCATGACACAATGCACAAGGGACAACCTAACATGGCAGTCACTTTGACGCACCATCAACTGAGAGCTTGCAGTGTGAGGAAAATGCACATAAAACGGGTCAATGTAAAAGAAAATGAGTCATTTCAATCATGGAACACAGGAGGAGGTCTGGTTAAAGTCGCAGAGTAGGCACCAGGCTTTAATGTGCAGTTTCAAATTCAGTTGATACCGATGGGACGAGAGCTCCTTTGATCTGTGGATTTGATCAGGTCAACACGAATTGGGTCTCAACAATCTCAACCTTAGAGAATACGACTTAAAAATGGTCCCCACTGGCAACTGCACAATGAAACTAAAAGATGATAGCTGCGGGAAATAGAAAAGAATCCCTGATGTGGTGAGCTGAAATCTATTGTTGGCGAAGAGTAGAGATGCATGGCGTCCATATATGTGACTCATTACTGACACTGGCAACCAAAACCCAAATAAAAAATACCCAATACCTGAATGTACACATTGATTAACAATATTATTTCAAAAATATCAATTGCATTAACATTTAAAAAAAAATAGAATCCCCATAATGTAGAAGGAGGCCATTTGGCCCATCGATCTGCACCAACTATAATTCTGCCCAGGCCCTAGCCCCATAACCCCACATATTTACCCTATTAATCCTCTTGACATGAGGGGCAATTTAGCAAGGCCAATCCACCTAACTTACGCATCTTTGGAGTGTGGGAGGAAACCGGAGCACCCAGAGGAAACTCATGCAGACACGGGGAGAATGTGAAACTCCACAGACAGTGACATGAGGCCATAAATAACACGAATATATATCAAATGGTTACAACAGAGGCCCCCGCCATTTGGTCCATTGTGATCCTGCTAGCTCTTTGCAAGGGCGGTGCCACTTTCTCCCCTTCCCAAATAGCCCCCCAAATTTCTCCAATTCAGATCATGTTCATGTTGTGCGCGTATATGCACGTGCATACGTCGTGTATACGCTGTGTGCACATTGTGTACATATACACTGTATGTTTTTATACTAT
This sequence comes from Carcharhinus amblyrhynchos, assembly GCF_965287045.1. NCBI lineage: Eukaryota > Metazoa > Chordata > Chondrichthyes > Carcharhiniformes > Carcharhinidae > Carcharhinus > Carcharhinus amblyrhynchos. The sequence continues at coordinate 19,957,652 of NC_137354.1, forward strand.
ATATAACATTTTACACACTTAAAATTTTATACAGCAGTTAATTTATTGATATATAAACTTATTTCTCTCTCTCTCCACACGCCTTGACCGCCTGACCCCTTGCCCACCACCCACAATGCTGAGAAACTCATAATTTAACTTGACTAGTCACTGATTTTAAACAGGAACACGAGTGATCTGCTTTGACCTGTTAAACGGATTACCTGGTGCAGAGGCTGTGGTAGGATGTTGTGGATAGGTGGGACGAGGCGCTCCTGGTTTGGAATACATGTTGGTGGTGCTGCCAGCCATGCCTGGAGTGGGGAGGACATTTGCAGATGCGACTGGGACAGGCTGAGGAGTGAATACTGTCGGAGCAGAATGAGAGATTGGGGCCTGAGGACTAAAGCAGGGCTGATAGGGAGTCTGAGAAGACAAAATAAATTACTATTATTACAAGGGGGGGTAACCATGTTAGGCAGTTAACTGCTGCAAGTTTCATAACTGATTTCATTCATTCAGTGATGGCACGCGTCAACTTTTCAACAATATCATTTTAAAACCAGCAGACTTGCGGACAAGCAGACAAAGTAGCAAGCTTACTGAAACATATTTCTTTGACTATGCCAGACTTTTGGAGGTGTCTTATGCGAATACTGATGGGTATAAGGGAATGTAAGGCACGTTTGCCTCACGCAACTGGGAGGGAGTTAAGAGAGTGCGCTTTGCAGTTGAGAATAATTGCAGATCATTTACGCAGCAGGCACCAGGTCACTAACAGTAAGTGGCGCAAATATTGAAGAGGATAGGAGAATAAGTCAAGGACAGTATGGAATAAGCTGCAAATTTCACAGTACATGTCCAAAGTATATTGTTTTTGTCCATGCAGATTTTTCTATTTGCTCCATCGATGGTTGGTGGGAAGGATGCACGATGATACTGGACTTATAGTGACATATGCACTCAGCTAAAGCACAGGAAGGAAGAAGCATAAAAATGTGTACCACACACTGAATAGAATGCATGAAGAAGCAGCAACACTTGTGAATAGTAGGAAAGCACATACAGTGCAGGATAATAGTGCAGTCGCAGATCAGAATTGTAACAACAGGCATACTGAGTTGGTAAGAAGCTAAGTGAGAGACTCAGCCCTCGTGCTGCCTACCTGTTGGGGAGTCTGCTGGACTGGCCTCTGAGGTGGTGCCTGCTGAGCTGGAGTGGGAGCAGGAGTGGAAGTTGGACGCATACTCTTCGTCACAACCCGGGTAAAGGGGAACGTGGGGGGCTGCTGACCCACCATAGCTTCTCCCTGAGCGTGGAACAGTCGGTCACGGAGCTGGAGTATGGTAAACTGAAAGAGACAACGGTTCCTGTTTAGGTAAACGTACGGTAGACCAGAAATACAAAGGGTGGGATTTTAAAGTTGAGATCCCCATTTATATCCCATTAACTATGCACACCAGGAGTTAATGCCTGATAGTCCTCCCCACCAGGTTACATTGCCCATTCACATTTGTGAGTAAAGTATCCAATACTCACCAAGTCGAGTTGCTGGCGGACCAGCCTCATTCAGAACCCACCCTGCCAGCAGCATATCATAGGACCTGCCCCCAGGACTTGTTTTGATGTAGGAAGTGATCTTGATTCTCGCCACCCCTCCCTGGCGACAATCAAGTTCATGCCCATTATGGGTGGGAACCTGGTTTATATTCATTATATTGCACGGTGACACAGTGGTTAGCACTGCTGCCTCACAGCACCAGAGACTCGGGTTCAATTCCAGCCTCGGGTCACTGTCTGAGTGGAGTTTGTGCGTTCTCCCCCATATCTGCATGGGTTTCCTCTGGGTGCTCCAGTTTCCTCCCACAGTCCAAAAACGTGAGGGTTAAGTTGATTGGCCATGATAATTTGATTATAGTGTCAGGGGGATTAGCAGGGTAAACATGTGGGGTAATGGGAACAGGGCCTGGGTGGGATTGTGGTCGGTGCAGACTCGATGGGCTGAATGGCCACCTTTTGCACTGTAAGGATTGCATACATTGTATGTGCTCCTGTAAATAGGCCTTTAAAGAAGCTCCAGTAAACAACACAGGGACAGGAGTAGGGCCGTCAGTCCCTCAAGTCTTGTTTCCCCATTCAGTGAGATTAACAACACTCTCTGTTTCCTCGCTCCATTTATCTACTCTGATTCCGTGACCCTTCTGCACCCAGCAAAAACTCATTTTAAATTTTCAAGTTTTCCAATGACCGCGGCAGCTTTTTTGGAAGAAGACAGTGCCAGATTTTGACTTCCCTTTGTGTGAGGGGGATGCTTCCCAACATAATCCTAGAACAGGCTAACTTTGAATTTCTCCCTTACTGTGAAATCTTCCATCAGAGGAAATAGTTGCTGCTGAACTATCCGAGCAAATCATTTAACCATCTTAAAACACTCCAATTAGATTGCCCCTCAAGCACTGATACTCCATGAAATACAAGCCTAGCATGGGAGGAGATATGCTAATATTTCTGACTTCAAACTCACCTTCTACCGTTCCCCAACATCATCTTTTACATAATAATGCTTTAAGGTGTTTTGCATTGTAAGTACTTTGATTCTCCACTATGCATAAACGCTATAGAAAATTGGATACTTATATAATAGCCACAATACCTTTCTACAAATAGAAAAATAACGTGCAGACAAACCTGATCTGATGAAGTCGGGAGGTAGCTCATAGCTGCTTCCAAACTTCCTTGTGCGGCCAAGAGACTAGCATACTGCGTGAGCTTCTTCGCAAAGACTGGGCCCTCCGCTGCCATGTTTGTGCCCTGGAGTAACTCAATCGCTTTCTGCAAGATCATAATCTTTTCCACAAGGTCCTGATGGGAAAGAGACAAAATACAACTGAATCAATAAAACGTTCCCCATCAACTAAGTGTCAAGATGTGAAGATTAGGGGGATTAGCCATGGTAAATATGTCGGGTAATGGGGATAGGGTAGAGGAGCAGAGGGCCTGAGTAAGACTCTCTGTCAGAGAATTGATGCAGACTCGATGGGCCAAATGGCCTCCTTCTGCACTGAGGGGATTCTATGACTCAAAGAACAGTGTAAATTTCTATATTTCATTGGCAAGGTCCACATTTGCTGCCCATCCCTAGAGTGGCACAGTGATTAGCACTGCTGCCTCACAGCACCAGGGACCCTATTCGATTCCCAGCTGGGTACTGTGTGGAGTCTGCATGGGGTTCCTCTGGGTGAAACATAGAAAACAGGTACAGGAGTAGGCCATTTGGCCCCTCAAGCCTGCACCACCATTCAATACGATCATGGCTGATCATGCACTTTCAGTATCCCACTCCTGCTTTCTCTCCATACCCCTTGATCCCTTTAGCCACAAGGGCCACATCCAGTTCCCACTTCAACATATCTAACAAACTGACCCCAACAGCTTTCTGTGGTAGAGAATTCTACTGGTTCACAACTTTGAGTGAAGATGTTCTTCCTCATCTCAGTCCTGAATGGTTTACCCCTTATTCTTAGACTGTAACCCCTAGTTCTGCCCTTCCCCAACATCGGGAACATTCTTCCCGTGTCTAGCCCTGTCCAGTCCCTTCAGAATTTTATCTGTTTCTATGAGATCCCCTCTAGTTCTAGTGAGTACAGGCCCTCTCAATCTGGTCTGTCTTCATACATCAGTCCTGCCATTTCAGAAATCAGTTGGGTGCTCCAGTTTTCTCCCACAGTCCGAAAGATGTGCTGGTTAGGGTGCATTGGCCAGGCTAAATTCTCCCTCAGTGTACCCAAACAAGCGCTGGAGTGTGGCAACTACGGGATTTTCACAGTATCTCCATTGCAGCGTTTCTGTAATGTTTGTGATGCTAATAAATAGATTTAAGCTTAAACCATGTGTCTCCTCAGATATAGGGTGGTAAATGCAATGTATAAAATTTCGGATTTCAAATATAGGTAGGCTTTAAGCTCACCACAGTCAATTTTTTTTTATTCATTGTGGGACATGGGCGTCGCTGGCTGGCCCTGCATTTATTGCCCATCCCTAGTTGCCCTTGGAGGGCAGTTGAGAGTCAACCACATTGCTGTGGCTCTGGAGTCACATGTAGACTAGACCAGGTAAGGAGGGCAGATTTCCTTCCCTAAAGGACAATAGTGAACCAGATGGGATTTTCCGACAATGGTTGCACGGTTATCAGTAGATTCTTAATTCCAGATTATTTTATCGAATTCAAATCCCACCACCTGCCGTGGCGGGATTCGAACCCAGGTCCCCAGAACATTAGCTGAGTTTCTGGATTAATAATCTAGTGATAATATCATTAGCCCATCACCTCCCACCAACTCTACATTACCCACCATGCATTTAAATGCAGAATATGTATGTCAAACATAAACACAGCAATGCACGGAGATCTTAACGACCGGCTCCTACCTCTAGTGCGAGTGGAGTTGAACTTTCATGGGTTTTCACCCAACATTCTACCAGTTTCTCAACGTTTCCGGAACAGATGTAGCAAAGACATGCCTGCATGCACAGCTGCCCCCCGTTCTCTATTTCAAGGCGGGATCCTAGGGTATCTGAGGAAGGGATTCAACTTTGGTTAGTGAAGTGCAAAGACCTCCATTTTCAAACTTTTTTTTGGTGGATGAGGAACATGAGGGGTGAGGGGTCTTTACCCCTCATGCATGCTGTTAGTTTAACATGATTTTTAAAAATTTTAATAAGTTTTGTACCTCTGTAGTGTGTCAGCTATACTCAGGCAGTACTTGGTATTAAATGTCCCAGTAATAAGTATCAGTAAGAGTATAACAAGATGATAGTGTGAGATTTCACACGGCACGTTGGCTCAGTGGTTAGCACTGCTGCCTCACAGCTCCAGGGACCTGGGTTTGATTCCCAGGTTGGGTCACTGTCTGTGCGGAGGTTGCACATTCTCCTTGTGTCTGTGTTGGTTCCTCTGGGTGCTTTGGTTTCTTCCTGCAGTCCAAAGATGTGCAGGTTAGGTGGATTGGCCATGCTAAATTGCCCCTTAGTGTCCAAAGATGTACGGGTTAGGGGGATTATTGGGGTTATGGGTGCAATGCTTTGTCGTAGAATCACAGAATCCTACAGTGCAGAAGGAGGCCATTCAGCCCATCAAGCCCACACCAAAAACAATTCCATCCCAACCTTATCCCTATTTCCATGCATATTTACCCTGCTAATCCACCTGATACTCAGGGGCAATTTATCATGGCCAATCCACCTAACCCGCACATCTTTGGATTGTGGGAGGTAATCGGAGCACTCAGACGAAGTCCACACGGGGAGAATGTGCAGGTTCCACACAGAGAGTGACCTGAGACCAGAATTGAACCCAGGTCCCTGGTGCTGTGAGGCAGCAGTGCTAACCACTGTGCCACCCAGTCAGGTAGTCCACATTTGGAAGGACTGCTTGACTGGATGGGGGTGGCACGGTAGCATAGTGCAGCTTCTCAGTGCCAGGGATCTGGGTTTGATTCCTGGCTTGGGTCACTGTCTGTGTGGAGTTTACACATTCTCCTCATTTCTGCACGGGTTTCCTCCAGGTGCTCCAGTTTCCTCCCAGTTTGAATGGCATGTTGATTAGGTGCTTTGACCCGAACAGGTGCTGGACTGTGGTGACTAGGCAAATTTCACAGTAACTTCATTGTAGTGTTAATATAAGCCTTACTTGTGACGCTAATTAATAAACTTTAAACTTTAAGTACTTCTTGACTGGGAGGAGTGCTGGTGTTTACAAGATTGTCCTCGGCAATGGAAGGAATTCAAGTTACAAAGTGTGAGCTGTATTGCACAATAAAATTGTGTGCCAAGTGCATTTGCTTTTATTGTGTACAGGCAACACAATACATAAAATCTGCTGACTGGCAACAGGGAACACGTTCCACCAGCATAAAACGAATGGAAATTCAGGCCATTCCCAACACATAACAGTGCGGAGTGGGATAGAGAATTATGTTGGGGAGTAATGAGACTTACAGAAGCCAGCAAGATCCTGGATGCCCTTGAGAGTGGGGGAAAATTCAAAGGAAGGGAAGGTTTTTTTTAAACACAGAGAATGGTAGGTGTCTGGAGTGTGCTGCTAGGGGTGGTGAGGGTAGATAGGATAGGGAAGTTTAAGGGGCTTTTAGATAAGCACATGAATATACATGGAATAGGGGGACAGGGACATAGGATGTTGGCATCATGTTCGGTATAATATTGTGGGCCGAAGGGCCTGTGCTGTACTGTTCTGGGTTCTATTCAATCCCTGCTCTGCATTGCTAGTTAAGGAAACCATTCAATAAACCTCTGTACTGTGTGTAAGCAAAGGGAAAAATCAGTCTGTATCTCAGCACCTGAATGTTAACCAGTGGTTGCTGCCTTTATGGCAAGGTTTAGCTAGATCAGATGAGGGTGTTCAAATTACCTGCATGTGCTCAGTATGCATTAATCACACTTCAATATAACATGACATAAAAGCAATATTGCTTGAGTTCTGAGGTAGAGTTGGACCGGACTCAAAACATTAACTTTGTTTGTCTCTCTTTAGAATATTGCTCACTGGGTGCCTGCAAGTGTAAAACCAATTGCAAACAAGGAAGAAATTCCTGAAAGAGTAGGGATTGGGAAAAAAAAACAGACAAGGGAAAAATAACACAGAAGAGATGAAGCAGCAAGCTTACCACAGAGCAAGGGGAAGACCTCTGGTTTGGTGTACGTTAAAAGGGCAGCCAAAGCTTCTTTCCAATTGTCCAAGTCACAAGATTCAACGATGTCCCTCCAATTGTGGGTGACGACAGAGGACACGAGCTGCAACAGAGCATTTAATGTACTCAGTATTCCTCTAACTGAGCAAGTGATTAAAGCACGATAACGCATCAGGAGCTGTTTAGTATGATATTTCTGACTGACTTGCTTAGACTGCAACTCCTGCTGTTAAAATGGATTCTCTCATTTACTTTCAAGCTTTTGAAGCTATTTAAATGCTAAAGAAACAATGGTCTAAAAAAAAGTTGATTAATTAAAACTGCTTTCTCGTAGAGTCCCATTAGGCACATCGAGTCTGCACCGATCTACGGAAAGAGTCCTCTACCAAGGCCAACACCCAACCCTCATCCCCATAACCCTACGCATTTTCCATAGCCAATCCACCTAACCTAAACATGTTCAGATACTAAGGGGTAATTTAGCATGCCCAATCCACCTAACCTAAACATCTTAGACACAAAGGGAAAATTTAACATGGCCAATCCATCTAACCTACACATCTTGGGACACTAAGGGGTAATTTAGCATGGCCAATCTACCTAACCTAAACATCTTAGACACAAAGGGAAAACTTAGCATGACCAATCCACCTACCTCTCACATTTTTGTGAGAGGGACTGAGAGGGGAAGCTGGAGGAAACCCACACAGACATGAAGAGAACGTGCAGACTCCACACAGTCACCCAAGGCCAGAATTGAACCCGGGTCCCTGGCACCATGGGAAAGGAGTGCTAACCACTGGGCCACTTGTGTGACATAGTGATTGACAGAGAATACTAAATGCTCATTGTTACATTTAAAGACATGAAGTTTTAAGGTATAAAGTTGAATCCGCTTTACCATCCTGGAAAATTATTGTTCCTTGCTCTGATTTCAATAGCATTACACATTTACCTCTCAAATATTATTAAATATTTGCTTAAATATTATTCCAATCACTGTGTACTTTGTTACCACAAAACGGTGAAAGCATTTTAATTGATTACAACACTTACAATAGAGGATATGCTGTTGTAATATTATCAATTGCTTAATTTCGACTCCTTCACAAATATTACAAACATTAAAACATTCCTTCACTGAGTGGTACAGGAGTATGTGGTAATAGCCATTTATTTCCCTTCTGTTGCACTTGTGGCATCAAAAACTTCCAATTTAGGCACTATCCAGACCAGATGAAGGTTACTCCAAGGTAATAACATGAATCAGATACAAAACGAATCTACTTGCAACCCTGCTCCTATACAAGTGCATCACCAAATCCCAGATTTGACATTTTCCCTTTGCTACACCTGCCCATTTTGTGAGTTCAGTGAGATGGCTTGCCTGGTGCAATTAGCTTTCAGCTGAGGTTACAGTTTGGGATTATACTCGCTGGAGTTTAGAAGGATGAGAGAGGATTTGATCAAAGTATATAAAATACTAAAAGGGACTGATAAAGTAAATGTAGACCAAATGTTTCCCCTTGTGGACAGTCTAGAACAAGAGGTCATGGGTATAGGTTGAGAGGCGGTAGATTTAAAACTGAGATGGGGAGGAACTACACCCTCTCATAGAGGGTGGTGAATTTGTGAAACTCACTGCCCCATAGCGCGGGGCAGTCTGAATCATTGAATGGTTTCAAGAAGGAGACAGATATATTTCTGATAAAGGGATATAGGGAACAGGTGGAGAGGAGGATTTGAGACTGGGAAGTGTTAGGAATGGATTAACAGACCTTCCAATTAAGTCCTAATGTATGTCAATTATCCAATAGAAGTCACTGATACATAAAAGGGCCACTGGATGATGGTGGAGAATTATGTGTGGAGTTGGATCAGAGAAATAAAGGTATTTTATGAAGCAGCAGAACTTGCGCCTCTTTCACTGAACAGAAACCAAGAGGCTCAAACAGAAAGAGATTGGCCATGATCTGACTGAACAGCTGAGCAAGGTTGAAGGGCTGAATTGCCTCCTAATGCCTAAGTTGCCTCAATTCATCTCATTTAGGGGGCTACCAACTGAAAGAGACTTGCGTCCTATCAGCCAGAGACAGGTTTAAACTCTTCCCAGAAGAGAAAGGACTAAAACCAGATGTGCCACAGATAATTCAGTTTCGAAAGAAATTTCAAATAAGCCAGAGCTTTACATTTTTGGATGAACAAGGATATGTACATGCTCTGCAAACTCGAGTGGTATTTACCCGTGAAATCTTTGTCTTTCTTTTGGCGAAGTATCTATTTTGTGTTTGTGCAAGGAGCTCTTCTCCCCCAGCAATAGCAAGAATGATGGCATCCGCAAAATGGTCATCTTTTAGACACAGTTCAACAGCACCTTCGAAGTTCCCTATTAGCAGGGCTTGACTGATCAATCCTTCAGTATCTGAAAACACATCAATCATCCATCATTAATCTACAGTACAGTCGCACGGGACATAACCAAGGCTTCAACTGTTAACTCCCAGGGAAAAACAGAACTAAAAGGTGGAGTAATCAGAGGTCATCACAAGTTTGAGTGAAGAGGCGCTTTTCAAAGGAGGTCATAATGGAAGAGGGGCAGGTTCCAGCATTTGGAATGTTAGAACTGGCATCAGCAACCGAGATTACAGAGAAAGGGAGGCACAGAGAATTAGCCAGAGTTCTGGCCATCAGGACGTGCTGGAAAATATAGTTGCACTGATATCAGACAAGGGCACCATCAGGTTCAAGGCCGACACTCACAGCATGAGCATCACAGTGGTTTGATTCCAGCCTTGTGAGACTGTGTGTGGAGTTTGCATATCCTCCCTGTGTCTGTGTAGGCTTCCTCCCACTGTCCAAAGATGTGCAGGTTAGTTGGACTGGCCATGCTAAATTGTCCTTTAGTGTCCCAAGATGTGTAGATTAGGGAAATTAGCAGAGTAAAGTTATGGAGATAGGGCCTGGGTCAGATGCTCTGTCGATGGGCTGAATGGCCTCTTTCTGGACTGTGCAGATTCATACATTCTATGAGGAATAAGCACTTGGAGAGGAACTGGAGGATGACTCCTGTGCTGCAGCCATTTATTGATACTGTCGTTCAATGTTACGTTTTGTAACTGTAGGACACAGGCCCCAGCCTCTATCTGCACCTTCAGGAAAGGGTAAGGTTGGAAAAGGAGCAAAGTAAAGGTGCTCCCTCCTACAGAGATGGTTCTAAAATCAGGTCGCAGATCTCGCATTTCTATAGCTTTGCCGAAAAGCTTTCTTTGGGAATCATCCAGCACTTACCTCCTGACACAGGGATTTCGAAGAGGGGCCTTTCTCTTGGGATATTGTCAAAGAAGTCAGATGTTGTCGAGGCATCTCCTGCTGCTACAGACTCCTCCGAGCTTGAACTCTGGAAAGGCAAGTGAACAAAAAAATTCCAATGTCATTGCTGTGAAGGACATTAGCCCCTGCACAGAGTTACAGAATGTATTCACTCGATTTCACACTACATTACAGTAGCACAGTGATTAGCACTGCTGCTTCATAGCGCCAGGAATCAGGTTCAATTCTGGACTTGGGTGACTGAATGTCTGTGTCGAGTTTGCACACTTTCCCCGTGGCTGCATGGGTTTCCTCCGGGTGCTCCAGCTTCCTCCCACAGTTCAAAGATGTGCAGGTCAGGTTGCCTGGCCATGCTAAATTGCTCTTGGTGTCGGGGGGTCTAGCTAGGGTAAACACTTGGGGTTACAAGGATAGGGCCTGGGTGGGTTTGTAGTTTGTGCAGTCTCAATGGGCCAAATGGCCTCCATCTGCACTGCAGGGATTCTATGATTGTGTGTGTGACAGGCTCACAAATGGTTGTGCTCGGTTTTGCAAATAAATTGCTAGTTTATGCACTAAAAGCGTAAAACCAGACAGAAACTGGATCAGATGTTGCAGAGTTCATTTGTGGTCCACAGATTGTGTTTGCACCCTGCATTCAACGAGGGATAAAATAAACTCCACCACCTGAGTGTTCTCTTCAATCCTTAATCTCTGGTATAATTAGAATGTTGGCATCATCAATAATACCAAAGATTTTTACACACCTCTCTATTTTAAGCTTCGAGATACTTAGGAATTCAGCCTGACATTATAAACAGCTAATTCTCAGGCTGCCGTTTCCATAAACCTAGTTCACAATTTCAACTTCTGTTACGGTGTGGTGTTCCTTTTGCCCCATCTGCTGTCTGCATTAGGAACGGCATGACAATACACACAGCTCTAATTTTAACCCAAGATCTATCTCTCCTTCACACTACCTCCTTCCTAATCTCTTTCCAAACTGTGCTTCTAACGTTCTCATTTATTTTTAATATGATACCTGCCCCGGCAGTTTTGTTTGTAGCTTTTATTGACCCACAGTATTCTGGAAACTTTAAAACAGATTCCATCTATTCAGCAACTTCTTAACCTCCTTCTTAAAAATGTCATTTTATGCTTGATCATGACAGCCAGTTTCTACTTCCACTGTGCCAAGCTCATTCATCCTTTCAAATCTAAGCTATGGCAAAGACAGCAATGGCAAGATCAAATCTAAAGTAAGGCTGGTAGGAACATCAGGACATTACGACTGGAATTTTCCAGTTATTATTCCCAGCCGGTCACACCATTGGGATTCTCTGATCCCGCTGCGGTAAACTGAGATTTGTCTGAATGCTAAATTCTCCGCCCTCGCTTGCAGAGGTGGTGGGGCAAATGATCGGAAAATTCCCCTCCCCTTACGTGTCCATAAATCACTAAGTGCTACTGCATTGAACTACAGTATCATTAAATGGCAGCAGCATAGGTGGCCATTCAGCCCATCATGTCTTTACCTGCTGTCTACAACAGCTACTCAGCTAGTTCCATTCCCCTGCCTTTTCCCACCATGGTCCACATTATTTTCCTCTTCAGATATTCATCCAATTCCCTTTAGAAAGGCATGATTGAATCTGTCACCATCAGGGGCAGCACAGTGGTTAGCACTGCTGCCTCACTGAGCCAGGGACCTGGGTTTGACTCCCAGCTTGGATGACTGTCTGTGTGGAGTTTGCATATTCTCCCCGTGTCTGCATGGATTTCCTGAGTGCTCAGGTTCCTCCCACACTCCAAAGATCCGCAGGTTAGGTGGATTGGCCTTGCTAAATTGCTCCTTACAAGATTAGGTGGATGTGTGGAGTTACGGGTATAGGGTGGGGAGTGGGCCTGAGTAGGATGCTCTGTCGGGGAGTCAGTGCAGACGCGATGGACTGAATGGCCTCCTTCTACACTGATGGAATCTATGATTCTATTCGGACAGGGGGTTTTAGATCCTAACCACTCGCTGCGCAAAAACGATTTGCATCATATCACCTCTGGTTACATTGTCAGTCACCTTATATCTGTATCCTCTGGTTCTCATCCCTTGGAGCAGCTTCTCCCTACCTACCTTGTCCGGGCCCATGATTCTGAATGTTGCTCCCAAATCTCCTCTCAAGCCCCACTTCTCCAAGGAGAACAGCCCCAGCTTCACCAATTCATCCACACCACTCAAATCTCTCATCCCCGCAACCATTCTGGTAAAACATTACCTCAGGATGGTGGCGATTGCTGAGCAAATGATGTGTCTCTTGTCCAAAGCCTTGGTCAGACTCCACCTGGGCTGTTCTGCTTCGGACTGAGCACTGAGCTCAGTAATTTATATAGAGGCCTTGGCTGGGGTACAGCACAGATTCACCAGTGTAACTAAAGGGTTGCACACACGTGGCTTGCATTCACAGAATAGACTCAGAATCCTTACAGTGCAGAAAAGGCCATTCAGCTCACAAAGTCTACACCGACTCTGACAGAATATCTTATCCAGGCCCTCTCCCCTGCCCTCCTTAACCCCATGCAATTAGCACGGCTAATTCACCTAACCTACACATCTTTGGACACTAAGGGACAATTTAGCATGGCCAATCCACCTAACCTATACATCTATGACTGTGGGAGGAAACCCATGCAGACATGGGGAGAACGTGTAAAAGCCACAAAGGCTGGGATTGAATCTGGGTCCCTGGCGATGTAAGTCAGCAATGCTAATCACCGTGTCACCCAGCAAATTGATCACACATCTTTGTACAGTGACCAGCAAGCCCTGGGGCTACCAAGTCTGTGCCAGCTGGACCTCTTGACCTTCAGCTTCGCTCAGGGTCAAACTCAACCTCTTGCTTTGAGCTTAGAGGTTGAGGTATTTTGAAACGAGAGGTTTCAAAATGGGGTAGACATTGGAGTGTGGGAGGAAACCGGAGCACCCAGAGGAAACACATGCAGACTCGGGGAGTGTGTGCAAAGTCCACACAGTCACCTGAGGCTGGAATCAAACCCGGGTCCCCGGCACTGTGACGCAGCAGTGCCAACTTTGTTGGGCAAAATATGGTAAGTTTCATTAACACTGTTCACAGACAAAATGTACCTGGCAAAACAAAGACAATCGTGCATATGCGATAGGTGTCAGGGCCAGTAAACAAATACAACTGAACAAGTACCTGACTAGAGACAACTGGCACTTTCTGCGCATGCTCAGCACCTTCCACTTCTAGAGTTTTCAGTCGCACGCAGTTACCCAGAGACGAAGCAATCTGAAATCGACAAGTCAGCGTGGTGAACAACTGGCAACATTCAGCAAGAACCGATCAGAATAAAGCAGAAAACCCAGCTATAGATTACTCAAATAGAGATGAACTGAAAGGCAAGTGAAAGTTATGCATATGGGGAAGCAAAACTGGGTGCGAAGACAGAGTGCACAAAGCAACTGAGAGGGAGAGAGAGAGAACAAGGAGGTAGCAGCAAAAGCATGCAAAACGCAAGCAAAGGGAGCGAGCAACAACAGGAGTTTAAAGTTTATTTATTAATGTCACAAGTAGGCTTAATTAACACTGCAGGGAAGTTATTGTGAAAATCCCCTCCAGTGCCTATTTGGGTACGCTGAGGGAGAATTTAGCATCTAACCAGCACGTCTTTCGGACCATAGGAGGAAACCGGAGCACCCGGAGGAAACCCATGCAGACACGGGCAGAACGTGCAAATTCCACACAAATAGTGACACATGCCAGAATCAAACCTCGGTCTCTGGTGCTGTGAGGCAGGAAGTGCTAACCACTGTGCTACCGTGAGACCCAACGGGAAGAAGTGCAGTGGAAGGCAGATCAAGCGAGATGGAAAGAATTGGGGATTTTGAAGTATTTACAGTTAGCCACACTACAGGAGATCAGCAAGCTTATTTTAAAAAACATTGCACTTTCTGTACAAAGGAAAGTTAGCTTTCCCGAACTGACCATCGCCCTGACTTGTTTTCCACTGTTAAGTGCAGAAACATGAAATTTTAGGAAATGGTCTGACCTCACTTACACCCACCGATTCTGGCAAGTGACCAGACTCGAACCTCACCACGTAACTGCAGCACTCAGTAAAATTTTGTACGCTTAGCATCCCCTAAGCCACAGTATATGTTTACCTTTTTATCCAATGCTTCCTTACTGTAGCCAAGCAGATTCAAGTATTTTGTTCGAGGATCTGGCTCAAAGTTTACCTAGAGGAAGGGAAACAATAATCTGTTTTAGCACAAAACTGTTTAATCCACTTCATCATGTTTGACATTTAATTAGAGAGCTTTCCTGAGGGATAAACGCACTGCCAAAACAGTGCTGTGCCACACGGAGTTAAGGAGATCCTTGGTCAGTGCCAAGTTAGTTGATTTCAGGAGAAATCGGTGGAATTGCCTTGGTGCTCCCGGAGCGTGCAGGAGAATTCCCACTCGGGATTATAAGGGCAGGATCACGCTTGGCTCACATTCAGTGGAATAGCTGGTTGACAGGCTCCATCAATGCTCAGAATCATGTCGAGTAGCCACGTGGATAAGGAATTGGAGAGCTGTGAGACAGCACACTAACAAGGTATCTACAGGGGACAGAGATAAATTGCAGGAAGTGTGAATAAGATAAAAAAAACAACTGAGTAGCAGAAAAGGTCATACAGGAGCCTCCAATAAAGGGAATAGCTATCTATATTGTTAGCAAGATTATGATGGGCATGGACAGAGTGGATAGTCAGAAGCTTTTTCCCAGGGTGGAAGAGTCAATTATTAGGGAGCATGGGTTTAAGGTGCGAGGGGCAAGGTTTAAAGGAAATATACAAACAAGCTTTTTTTTTTTACACAGAGGGTAGTGGGTGCCTGGAACTTGCTGCCAGGGGAGGTTGTGGAAGCAGATAAGATAGTGACTTTTCAGAAGCATCTTGACAAATACGATGGGAATAGAGGTCCCTGGAAGAGTAGGGGGTTCAGACAAGCAGCATGCTCGGTGCAGGCCTGAAATTTTCTTTGTTCTATACAAGATAATTCTAAGCATTGCAGGGAATTGGCCCACAGGAAGACAACAAAGTAACAATAATAGACAGGTACTCTAATTAGTAGGACATGGCCAATGACATCCTAACAAGGATTCATTTTAGAGCCTAAGCTATAGCATTTAGTTGGATTGGCCATGTTAAATTGCCCCTTAGTGTCCAAAGATGTGCAGGTTAGTTGGACTGGCCATGTTAATTTGCCCGAGTGTCCAAAGATGTGCAGATTAGGGGGACTGGCCATGTTAAATTGCTCCTTAGTGTCCAAACATGAGCAGGTTAGGTGGATTGGCCATGCTAAATATACAGGGTTACAGAGATAGGCGGGTAAGTTGCTCTTCTTTTTGAGTCAGTGCAGGCTTGACAGGCCAAATAGCCGCCTCCTGGATTATAGGGATTCTATGACAACAGTGTGACAGAAACAAATTTGCAATCATGCAAATTTTCCAGAACATACCTCGATTAATTAACATTTTTGGCATAAGTTTAGTGCTTTTTCAAAATTACTTCAAACTGCACTTCAACAAGTGATTGGTTGTTTGCATGGCAGAAGGAATACCATATGCAAATACTATTGAAAACATTTACCAATTTCAAGAGATGATTTTGCACAAATGGAAGCAAGTGGTCAGAAACTGTGGCTAAAACTTGCAACCTCATGTTTCAGTTCTTCTGCTGCTTTGTTGCATCTCTACAATTTCCTGCAGTTCTGGCTTTGCTCCCTCTTCCAGCATTACCCATCACCAATGCCCCACTGCGCCCTCAGCACTGATGGCCGTGCCTTCAGCTGTACATTTCCAGAACCCCCCACCCACATTCTCCCCTTCTCATTTAGGACCATCCTCAAAACACACCCCAAACAAAGATTTTGGTGCCCCATGCTCCTAACACTAAGGAAGAGACAGTGGCAATGGTAATATCACTGGACTTTGAAACCACAGGCCCAAGTTAATGTTCTGCAGACACGGATTCAAATCCCACCGTGGCAGGAATTTAAATTTAGTCCATAATTTGGAATTGAAAAACTAGTCTCAGTAATGGCAGCCATGAAATCATTGACAAATGGCGTAAAGCCCCTGGTTCACTAATGTCCTTCAAGGAAGGAAATCTGCTGTCCTTACCTGGTCTGGCCTACATGTGACTCCAGACCCACAGCAATGAGGCTGACTCTGAAATAGCCTAGCAAGCCACTCAATTCAAGGGCAATTAGTGAGGGAAATAAATGCTGGCCTTGGCAATGATGCACATCCCAAGAAAGTGATGTGCATCAATACTTAATCACACCTTAATGAAATACTAGGAGACTTTTTAAAATATAGATACCATGAAAATGTACTTCTTTTGGTGTAATCAGATTGCTTATTTGGCATAAGCCTTCACTGTTTGAAATTACTGTGCATGTTGGTCTACAAGGAGACATAGAAAGTAGAAGCAGAGGAGGCCATTTGGCCCTTCGAGCCTGCTCCACCTTTTATTATAATCATGACTGATCACCAAATTCAATATCCTGATCCCCACTCCCCCCCTCCCCATATCGCTTGATTCCTTTAGCCCCAAGAACTATATCTAATTTCTTCTTGAAATCACACAACGTTTTAGCCTCAACTACTTTTTGTGCTAGTGAATTCCACATATTCACTACCCTCTGGGTGAAGAAATTTCTCCTCACCTCAGTTTGAGGATAAGGTTTTAAAACTATGACCCCTAGTTCTGGACTCCCCCCCACTCGCGGGAACATTCTTTCTGAGTCTACCCTGTCTAACCCTGTTAGAATTTGAAAAGTTTCTATGAGATCCCTCTCACTCTTCTAAACGCCAGTGAATATAATCCTAATTGACTCAGTCTGTCCTCATATGACAGACCTGCCATCTCAGGAATCAGCCTGGTAAACCTTTGCTGCACTTCCTCTATAGCAGGGACATCCTTCCTCAGATAAGGGCAAAATTACTTGGCAAGTCAAACAAGAATGCCAAATATCTTTCTATTCACTTGAATGGTGAAATAATTAATATTCTGACCTTCTCAAATGAAAACTGCCTCCTATTAGAAGGCCAGATAGATTGGATACGTAGTTGTTTATGTTGATTTCCACACTGGAGCAGTGCAAATTGCTTTGCGAAGTGTGCACATTTTTCAATCAAAAAATTAAGTTAAAATATTATGAAATGGACTTCAATACTTTGGACATTGTGGAGCCATGTGACTATGTGAATTTTAACAAGCTGTTACATTTCACGTAATAAAAACAGGAAATGCTGAATAAACTCAGCAGGTCTGGCAGCACTTGTGAAGAGAGAAACAGGGTTAATGTTCCAAGTCCATGTGATTGAAGAGGGATAGAAGTGCAATGAATTATATAATTGGATGAAGTGGGGCAGAACGCAAGATAGGTCGGAGCAGAGGACAGATTGACAAAGGTGTCACCAACATAAGGCAAAATGGCAGGTGTTAATGGTAGCAGTAAGGATTGAAGAGCATTAATAGTAGCAAAAGGTAAGATTGTTCTTCTATTAATACATTGTGCAAAATCAGTGGTCAAAACTGAACAACAAGGGGCAAGGGGGCCAAGTATGGTGGAGAGAGAGTGAGTGTATGTGTATCGTTCAGACTTGAAATGTTAACTCTGTTTCTCTCCACAGATGCTGCCTGGTCTGCTGAGTTTATCCAACATTTTCTGCTTTCATAGGAACATAGGAATTAAGAGCTGAAATAGGCAATTCAGCTCTTCGAGCATGCTCCGCCATTCAATCAGATCATGGCTGATCTCTCCATATCCTTTTAACCCTTTTTTTAAAATCAAAAAAAAGTCTACCTCCCTGTTGAAACCATTCAATGATTCAGACTCCTCTGCACTACAGGGCAGCACGTTCCACAAATTCATCACCCTCTGCAAGTAGTTCCTCCTCATCTGCTTTAAATCTACGCCTCTCAAACCATACCTGTGACTTCTTGTTCTAGACTGCCCCATAAGAGGAAACATTTGGTCTATATTTACTTCATCAATCCCTTTTAAAATTTCACATACTTTGATCAGATCCCCTCTCATCCTTCTAAACTCCAGCAAGTATAAGCCCAAGCTGTAACCTCAACAAAAAACTACTTGCACCACATGGGCCATCTCACTGAACTCGCAAAATGGGCAGGTGTAGCAAAGGGATCAAACCTGCGATTTGGGAGTGATGCACTTGTATAGGAACAGGGTTACATTTAGATTCACTTTATAACTGATTCCTCCTCACCTCACTTTTATACCTACCGCTTCTCAATCTATACCTGTGACCTCTTGTTCTAGATTCCCCACAAGGGGAACATTTGGTCTATGTTTATTGCTCTCTGCTAGTATTTTATATACCTCAATCAGATCCTCTATGATCCTTCTAAACTCCAGCATGTCTAAGCCCAAACTGTTTAATCTCTCCTCATAAGTCAACCCTTTCATCCCCAGAATCAATCTGGTGAACCTCCATTGAACTGCCTCCAACACCACCATATCCTTCCTCAAATAAGGAAAGCAAAACTGGACACAATACTCCAGGTGTGGTCTCACCAACACTCTATACAATTGCAACAACACCTCTCTACTCATATAGATACTCCATTCCTTTTACAATAAAGGCTATCATTCCACCCGCCATTTTTATTACATGCTGCACTTGCATAGCGATTTTGTCATTCATGAACAAAGACACCCAAGATCCCTCTGCCTAGGCACATTTTGAATCTGATTTCTATTAAGATAATTTGCCTTTCTATTTTTTCAGCCAAAATGGACAACCTCACACTTGTCCACATTAAACTCCATCTGACAAATTTTGGCCCATTCTCCTAGCCTATTTATATCCATCTGTAAAATCTTTATCGTCTCTTCAGTGCCTGCTTTCCCACACACTTTAGTATCATCCACATTTCAGACTTCGAGCACCCACAGTATTTTGTTTTTATCTAACATTTTTAGTAAGTAGTACGCACCTTCAAGAAGTTCCAGATGTTCTTTTCAAAGTCTGTGGGCGCAATGTTAATCTTGGACTGACAGTACTGAACAAACGCCTCTGACCGGAGGGCTGTCTGCAGCTCGCTGGAACGGCACAGAAATTCTGTCTCCGTAGTAACCACGCTGACAAACACTTGACGCGAGACAGGCTGCTGTATCTGTGGTGGAGCAGCTTTCGAGTTGGAAAAAGTAATCAGCTTCCCTCCAAACTGCGACATGGAAGACACAGAGGTAAAAGACATGATCCGAGAGACAATCTCAAGACTTTGTGTATTATAAAGATGCGCATTCTCGCCTTAACCAGTCTCTCTGAAGTGTCTTTGGCCACTTTAAAAATGTAGTATACACTACAGACCCAATCATAAATCTTCATATACCTACTCACACACTCCAAGATATAAATGTCGCTTCAGTTAGAGATTTTGCCTTTTAAGACACAAATTTAACTGGTTCAGATACGGGATCATTTTCACTTTACTGAACCAATCTTACTCACTTCCTAACAGGATGATATACAGGAATTATATTTTCTAAATGTATTAAAACATCTCCATGGCTGTGGAAATAGCTTGTTCTTACTCAGGCACCAACTTCTTGTTATGTCTAGGATATCCTCAGGGATTCATGGAAAGCAGAAACCATGCACTGAGAATCTTGACAAGTACCGGGATGTCCAACATTGCCTGTGTAATGTTTTCAGTGCTGAGGCTGACTTTACTGTTTCTTCCCAACTTTATACATGACATCTCCTGTGCCATCTTGTACTCTGGACAACAACTTTGTGGCTTATTTCCTCTGGCCTGGCAAATCCTATGAACTCTAAATGGATGGCATCAAGGGGTGGGGTGAAAATAACAACCTACAATTACCGAGGAAAGAAAATGAAAAACGATCAAGAGAATTTCCTTACAAGCTGTCTTTTAACCAGACACTGACTGAAAACTACGCCTTTTGTAAGTTTTCCACCAGGAGCGGGAATAAAAATATAGACCGGAATTTTACCGGCATGCCCGCCCGGGGCGGGTAAGATCGTGCTTGAGGCCAGAGAATGCTGTTCTCTGAGCCTCACCACTCTGATTTCAGAGCAGACGTGCCGGTAAAATCAGTGCCACAGTCTATGATGACTCTATACTAATTCCTGATGGGATAATGAATAGCTCAGACCTTAAAGCTCAAAATGCCAACCTAGCTAACAGCAACTGTGGCAGGGCTGGTGGCTAGCAGCAGGCACAAGGAAGGAAGTCAATGACATTTTTCTGTAACAGGTTGCTCACACAGGCTAATATTAATATTACACACCATCACCTGCGACCTTTCTTGATGTTGTAGCTAAACACTGCAACTCCCTTAAACCACCATGGCATTCCTGTTTCATGGATTTGGTTTAGCCCAGTTGGCTGTACGGCTGGTTAGTGATACAGAGTGACCCGTACCGGCAGAGGTTATTCACAAAGGCTCCACCTTCTCAACCTTGCCTCCTTGCCTGAGGTGTGGTGACCCTCGGGTTAAATCACCACCAGTCAGCTCTCCCTCCTCACAGGGGAGAGCAGCCTCTGGTCATCTGGGGCTATGGCGACTATGTGACAATTAGATTATTGGGTTGTATCAAGTACAGCCATACTTTGACACCGGGGAAACCTAGGGATGGTGGTTCAACGATCAAAGACTCTATCCAATGAGGCACAACTCACAGCGAATGATGCCCCCACGGGCCGACGGATCCATTTGGGGGGCTTTTTCAAGGGAAGCACCACAGTGGGCTGAGCTGTTTTATGTGGGATATCCAGGAGAGGAAGAGTCTGTCCAGTGCCAAATGGGTCCAAGTTGTTGAAAGAGGACGAAATCTAAATCCAAAAACAAAATCAATAAATGCACTTTAGAACATTCCAGTGGATTAAACATCATAGCACCTCTCCTACAACAAAGGACATGCAAACTCCACGCAGGTAGTCGCCCAAGGCTGGAATTGAGCCCATGTCCCTGGGCCTGTGAGCCAGCAATACTCACCACTCTGCCACTGAATCGGATTGAAGCAGAGATCTCACATTGATTTTTTCCCTATACCCATGCAAATGCTCTAAAAATTGCAGAGCAATCTGAAATTTTTGATTTTCACCATCCATTCCAAAATTCTCCTAAAACATCACACATAGCCCACTATTTTATTTAGAAAGGGAACATCTTCTAAAATTTAAGTTTTAATTGTTCAATGGAAGTTAAACGCAGAGCGTCCAACATTTGTGGTTTTGAATTCTTCCGATGGATTGCACTGCAGGGCGGCAGTGCTGCCTCACAGCGCCAGGAAGCTGGGTTCGATTCTGGCCTTGGGTCACTGTCTGCATGTTCTCCCTGTGTCTCCGTGGGTGTCCTCCCAGTCTAAAAGAGATGCTGGTTAGGGCCATCGGCCATGATAAATTCTCCGTCAGTGTACCCGAACAGGCACCAGAATGTGGCGACGAGGGGATTTTCACAGTAACTTCATTGCAATATTAATTGTGACATTAATAAATAAACTTTAAACTTCAAAACTGCAACGCTGCATATTTGCTGGCTCAGCTGTGATCCAGTCAGTGGCTTTCTCAGCTTTAGAGCTAAACAGTTGTGGGTTCAAATCCCCATTCCAGACATCTGAGAACAAAAATCAAGGCTGGCACTCTACTGCAGTACTGAGGGAGTGCTGTACTGTCAGAGGCACCATTTTTTGAATGTGACGTACGAATGTGCTGCCCCCCTCCTCTCACGTGGGCGCAAAAGATCATGCTTCGAACAAGAGCAAGGGAGATTATTCTGGCAACATTTATCTCTCAACCAACATCACAAAAGCATCTGGTCATCATCACATCGTTTGCAAGATCTTACTTTGTCAACATGACTTTGTTTCTGTGCTTCCAGGCTCCCTCCCATGACAGAATAAACACTGATTCTTCCATCAAAGGAAGCAGCCGAGAGGACTGCTGGATTGCGAGGGCACCACTGGACGTCAAAGCACCACTGACTGCTCGTTGGTAGCTCGTAGACCACCTGAAATCAATTCACAGCAACAGTTAGTGTACGATCAAATCAGAGTTCTTGCACAGCAGACTGAGAGAGTTCGCAAAATTGCCCAACCAGCTGGTGTCACTTGAACTAGAAAGGACAATTTGTTCCCATCAATAGATCATACGTAGTGTAGTGGAGAACGTGCCTCTGTTTACATCAAAGGGGATGAAATGGAAATGGTCGAGAGCTTCAAGTTTCTAGGTGTCCAGATCATCAACAACCTTTCCTGGTCCCTCCACAGTGATGCCTCTGCTTTCTCAAGAAGCTAAGAAAATTTGGCATGTCCACTACAACTCTCACCAACTTTTACAAATCCATAGAAAGCATCCTCTCCAGATGTATCCAGCCTGGTATGGCTCCTGCTCTGGCCAAGACTGCAAGAAACTACAAGTGTTGCGAATGAAGCCCAGTCCATCACACAAACCAGAATCCTATCCATTGACTCCATCTACAATTCCCTCTGTCTCAGGAAAGCGGCCAGCATAATCAAGGACCCCACACACCCGGACGTACTCTCTACACCCTAGCTCTGACTGTAACACTACATTCTGCACCCTCTCCTTTCCTTCTCCCCTATGTACTCTATGAACGGTATGCTTTGTCACAAGAAACAATACTTTTCACTATATGCTAATACACGTGACAATAATAAATCAAATCATACGGAAGTTATAAGTAATTTACATCATCTGGAGTCATAAAAATGTAACCATGAGATTAAGCTCATTATTTCTCTACGTGACAGTCACCCACCTCTCCAGTGTTGGGATTCCAGCACAAGATCCGATTGTCCTTTGCACTGCTCAGGAGCAACTCTGCATCAGCCTGGCACCATGAAATGGAGAGTATACCTCTGGATGATAAAATTATAAATATAAGAAATTAAGCTGAATAAACCCTGCATCTTAAAAGTGAAGTAGTACTGTCTCAGGACACTGTTTCATTCCCTGCAATTCCTCACAGGAAAGACCTAATTTGGGGCATTTCTGGGTGGGTATGGGGAGGGGGAAGAGGTTCATAGAATCAGAGAAACCCTACAGTGCAGAAGGAGGCCATTCAGCCCATCATGTCTGCATGACAACAATCCCACCCGAGCTCTTTCCCCATAACTCCACGTATTTACCCTGCTAATCCTGCTAACCTACGCATCCCAGGATACTAAGGAACAATTTAGCATGGCCAATCAACCTAACTGCACATCTTTGGACTGCAGGAGGAAACTGGAGTACCCGGAGGAAATCCACGCAGACACAGGGAGAATGTGCAGACTCCACACAGACAGTGACGCAAGTCAGGAATCGAACCCAGGTCACTGGAGCCGAGAGGCAGCAGTGCTAACCACTGTGCCACCCAATTGTAGGAGATGATGAGCAAAAGCCAGACATTTCTCAAAGCACAAGTTTCCAGTCATGGGGGACGGATTGTTCACTAAGCAAAATGTTAGAGAGGAAAGGAGGAACATTACTGTTCCTTGCTTTCGTGCACTTTACTATCTAGTCTGCCAGTTCTACAGGAAAAGGTGCTTCACTCTCCAAAATACAATGTACGTACTAAATAAAATTTAAAGAATCCATTAGCCTGGCCTGAACGTCAGATTTCCAGTTTGAATTTACTTTCCCACCAGATGGGTATACTTCTGCTTTCAGCCTTTAAGAGTGCCTCATCCTAGCTTTGAAACTGCTCCGGTTTCGATAGCATGGAGTAGCTAATTTCAGAATTTACAGGAGTGCCAGATACCCTGTCCCTCCCCCCGAGCCATCATTTCCACATTCACCTTGAAGCCGAGGGCAGGAATCAACAGGCCCAATTCTATAAACAGGAGGCATAAAGGGGATGGAGTGGGGCTGAAGAACTAGAGGGAGTGAGGCCAGGGAGGGAATCACTCACAAAAAAATGAGAAAAAGAAAATTTAGGAATGGAGGAAGAACTGAACAAAACCCAAGAACAAACAAGCACAATAAATAATAATGCAGAATAGAGTAAAAATAACCAGAAGCAAAGGACTGGGAGTAGAGATGTCCAGAAAGGCAACATTGGATTTTAAATATCCAAACCATACAGTGTAAGAAACAACTGTATACAAATCAGCAAAAACACAAGGTCCCTTAATCCACACTCCTGGCAAGCATACAATCTGTTTCCATCCCATCCCTCAACAGACTATGCCACGTTCCTACCACCACATAGCCATATGATTGGCATGGTGGCACAGTGGTTAACAGTCATGCCTCGCAGTGCCAGGGACCCGGGTTCAATTCCCAGCTTGGGTCATTGTCTTTGTGGAGTGTGCACCTTCTGCTCGTGTCTGTGTGGGTTTTCTCCGGGTGCGCCGGTTTATCTCCCACCGTCCATAGATATGCAGGTTAGGTAGAATGGCTATGTAAATTGACCCTTAGTGTCCAAAAAACGTGTAGGTTAGTGGGGTATATACATGGGGTTACAGGGATAGGGCAGGAGTGGACCTTAGTGGGATACTCTTTCAGAGAGTTGGTGTGGACTCGATGGACCAAATGACCTCGTCCTGCATTATCCTTGAGTACAGCCCATCTCTTCACCTGCCATTACCTTTTGTTGTTTAAGAAAGCAAAGTTTGACCCCATGCCCCTGCACTCCCCTGTGTCACACATCCCTGAATGATGTTTTAATACCTGGTATGATTCTCCAGTACTTTGAGAGGAGAGGTAGCAAACCGCAAGTCCCATATCTGCAGTACAGGCATTCGATCATCTTCCGATGCCAGAACAAGTTGAGTTGCAACTTCAGGATTCCAAGCCATTCCAGAGCAGCGCATCTGCAAGAGTCACGTGAAACCATGCTAGTTACTTAACAGAGAACAAACCCAACGCTTTAGGTTTATTTGGGAAATTGCTTATGACCATTGCCAGCATAGGTTCAATGGCCAAATGACCTCCTCTGTGCCATAACACCTCTGTAAAGTGAAGGATGCTGGTGTTGAGAAATCCCATTTCAGTGACTTGATGTTAGCATTACACACTACTGGGTCAGGTACAGCACTAGTTACAAACTTGTAAAGGGCGGCACGGTGGCACAGTGGTTAACACTGCTGCCTCACAGCTCCAGGGGCCCAGGTTCAATTCCGACTTCAGGTCACTGTCTGTGTGGAGTCTGCACATTCTCCCCGTGTCTGCCTGAGTGCTCCGGTTTCCTCCCACACTCCAAAGATGTGCAGGTTAGGTGCACTGGCCATGCTAAATTGCTCCTTGGTGTTCCAGGATGTGTAGGTTAGAGGGAATGGTAAGGTAAATATGTGGGGTTTCGGGGGTACGGCCTGGGTGGGATTGTGGTCGGTGCGGACTCAATTGGCTGAATGGCCTCCTTCTGAAATTGTAGGGATTCTATGGTTAATGATTTTGTTTTTGAAAACGATGTATTTATTCTGGCAAAAATCATTTGTTTCTGTTAAACATTTAACGTGAAGAAATTAAATGAAGATTGGGGTGTGTGTGTGTGTGCCTGCCTCACAACGCTGGGGACACGGGTTCAGTTCCCGGCTTGGGTCACTGTCTGTGTGGAGCTTGCACTTTCTCCCCTTGTCTGAGTAGGTTTCCTCCGGGTGCTCAGTCCAAAAGGCGTGCTGGTTAGGTGCATAGACTGTGCTAAATTCTCCCTTAGTGTACCCAAACAGGCGCCAGAGTGTGGCGACTAAGGGATTTTCACAGTAACTTCATTGCAGTGTTAATGTAAGCTTGTGACATGAATAAATAAACTTTAAGATAAGTTGCTAAATTAAGTTACAATAAACAGTTGGTGCAACGCAATCACATTTCCATCCAAACAAAGGCGCAGAGCGCTGGAAAGCACATTAAGGATCAGCGAGTGAGCACTCACCCTGTTGCTGTGATCACTGACTTTGATGATCGGTTCATTCTTTCTCAGGTCCCATACCACAGCTCTGCCACTCGGGTGGGCAGAAGCCAAAATATGCTGCACCTGCCGATTCCAGCCAACACAGCTGATATCTTCAGAAGGCTGTGTGAATTCAGAACGTCCCATTAAACCAATGTGAGAGAACGGGATGATTTAGAATGGCTCCTAGCTACTGCACACAACTCATCCTTCAAAAGCACATCCAGCCTTCCTCACAACACATGCAATCAGATTCAAGAAAACAGCAGCAACTGAGCAGATATTTAAAACATGTCTCTCTCCCATGAGTACATACATACACAGTACATGCACACAAGCACGCAACTACACAAAGGCACACGAACACAAATACATACACGCACACAAATACATGAGTACACACACGCACAAACACACGAGAACATACACACTACAAACATGTGAGTACATACACAACACACCCACAAACACAAGAGTACATACTCACCATACGCACACAGAAACTTGCATTCTAGCAGCTAAGGCACTGAGAGAAAGAAAACTCAGCAGGGGTCATGCCAAACATAGCCATGGCAGTTTGAAGTAGCATTGGCACAAGAAACAGTTTGTACTGATATTTAACATTTAACATTAAAAATGGCCTGTGGTGTGCCACAGATGGAAGAGGCCACTAAGTATTCAAGGGATTACTGAAAGCGTGGGTGAATAGCAGAGTTTCGGAAGACGGGTAAATGGCAAAAAAGAATGTAAGGTGTATGTGCACATTTAAGTACGTGCAGAGGACAAATTGCAGTGTGGAACCAAGGCAGTAGAAGATTGTGTTATAAATGACAGAGTGCAGTAATGCAGCCAGGAGATTAGAGTTGTGAAGGATTACAGGAATGAAGGTGATGCGTACTGTTAACCTACTTAGACAGAACAATCATGTATCCTGAATACACTGGGGGAGGGAACCAGTCCTGGTCAGTGATGACTGAGCCATCACGAACAAGTAGAAATTAGAGCAAGAATTGGCCACATTCCAGAGTCAAGAAACAGAGACAGCAGACACCAACCAGACCCCAAAGACATTCATCCTTTCACCCGGGGATCTTTAATTCAAGGAAGGAGAAGACAAAGTGTAATAACAAGTTGAAAACCAGTGCGAGAAAACAAAATGAAGGAACTGATCACATGTGCCACATTGGAGACTGAATTGGAAGATTCAAGGTTAACTCTTACTTTTGGCCTCTTTCACATTAGAAATCATCGAAAGAGCAAGCTTAGCTGTTTAGGAAACGCAAGATCGGAGGCCTAAAGGATACATAGAACAAGTAGTGTGTTTATGGCCAAATGAGTATGAAGAAAAGAACTTTGGCACACCTCTTCCAAACATTATCTAATGCCTTAAAGACTGATAGAATTTTTGGATTTCTCAACTTTATTCGTTCAAATTCCCTAGCCAAAACAGAATGTGAAAGGAGCTAAAAAAAATCTTGTTAAAGATGTTATATTTATAAAAATGTATATAGCTGTAACCTATTGATCAATGTTGGAGATCAGAACATTCCTCCACGTTTTTCCCTTGGTGTCACCAGAGACAAGAAGTTCCCAGTCAACTGCAGAATGGCAAGGTGCAAAACAAAAGACTCTATTGTTCTTCAGAAACATGCCTTAACTCTGAACTCAAGATGCATCAATACATTTCCATTCCAATCATGAGACTCAAACTCCTGGAAAATTATGGTCAACTTTGAGCATTTAACTTAAAACAAAACAAATTTCCCCTAAGCTCTTGTGGAAGCTCTTACTCTTCCAATGGCATGGATAGCTCAGTATGTTGTCCAAGTATAAGTCAGACTGACTTGCGGCAACAAGCTATTCAGTTGCAGGGGAATCAAAAGATAGTTTCATGGTCACCATTAATGAAACTATCATCGTTTGTCATAAAGACCCATATCTGGTTCTCGGCCTTTTGGTTAAGATCAAGTGTAGAATCAACATCCTGCACTTGTTTGAAGTCATGAGGATACACTAAGGCTTCATTTGAAGCAATTTTGAAACAGCATCTCAGCCTTTTGGCTAAGATGCAAATGAGAGCAAGCCTTGGAGAAGGTGCAACACCTGCTCCTATCAGATTGGATCATGTAGATCAAGCCCAGGACTGGAAGTGACAGCCCTGTCTTGTCAGCTTGGATCTGGAATATCTCAGTTGCTGAGACTCTGAATTGGACTTTGATTGGATAGAATTGGATACAAAAACAAAAAAAAAGACCCATTCACCAGTGCCCTTTAAGGAAGGAAATCTGTCGGCGTTACCTGGTCTGTCCTACATGTGATTCCGAATCTGCAGAAATGCTGAAACTCTGACTAGCAAGCCACCCTATTCAAAGGCAATTAAGGATGGGCAACAAATGTCAGCCTTGCCAACAACATCCACATCCCATAAAATAATACATTTTTAATAACGGATTAATCTTACAACATTTGGTCTGCAGACTTGGTACCCACACCTTAAACTCCTTGGATTGTTGTAGTACAAAAGTATTTGGAGGCAACAAACTTTGATCCCATCAGTCTGATGGGATTATGCTCATTTATGCTCGTAAAGGAGCTCTTTTGAACCTCAGCATTAGTGTGAAGTTTATTTATTTACACCTGCAGACGGTGGCTATCTTGCCTGCTCATCTAATGTGTTAGCTACAGTAATCTTGGAGAGCCTCCATGCCGTCTGCGAAGTCTATTTTGATGTGCATGTTCTGTATACTGCGCTTGTCTAATCCTTGCTGTTCATTTGCTTGCCTGTTCTTATTTTTCTACCAATGAACCTCACAATGGCGAACCACTCTGTTCATGGTACTGGTGCCCTCTGAGCTACACTCATGAACCTGTGCTTCCAACAACTCTCCAATCAGATTCCAAGTGTGTGTCTATAGGTCAATCTTTAAGCCACCCTTCACTGCTCACTTGATCATTTGCTGACACAGATTTTTCAGTCTTTTATGCTATAAGTTATTACCATGAGCATTTACATGACCTTCAATGTACCCGATACTTGGCAGATCTTGTGGCGCAATGGGTAGTGTCCCTGCTTCTGGGCCAGAAGCTCTGGGTTCGAGTCCCACTCCAGGACTCGAAGGCCAAGGAAGATGCATTCATGATGCAATCAAACTGGTTGATTATCAACCTGCAGTTCCTTCCAACATAGGCCAATGGCAGACAGTAAGAGCGGGGAGATGCCTCATCAGCCATGTGATGGAAAGGTCAGAGTTTCTACCATCATGGGCTCAAAGGACTGAATTGCCTCCCCTGCTTCTAATTCGTATGTAAATCACACAATTCTGCTACAATTCTTTATATAATTGTGCACAGAACCCAAAACAGACAGAAAGAGCATCAAAAGAGAGAACCAAGACAGAAATGGGCCAACATGCAATTGGAAATACCATTTGTGTAGACAGAAACCTGGCAGAGATGGGAAAGGGCACTACCGTGGACTAAAGGAGGGGAATGCACAAAAACATAACACAGAGCCACAGCAAGGCACACACAGCTCGATAGGGAGAAGCCTACTGATAGCCTGGACACAGTGGAGACAGTCTTTGTGAATAGTACAGACAGAGTGGCGACAGGGAGAGACCAATGCACATGGGGTGAATATCTTAAACAGAATGGTGAGGAAGGAAGAGACTACACATTGTGGGCAGTGAGGACAGGCGCACACATCGCAAATGTTGTTTTCATTTCTTCACATTCTTCCCTTAAGGAGTGGTATGTGAGGCCATAGACGGATTTGCAGAATGATTAGCATCCACGGTGGTACAGTGGTTAGCACTGCTGCCCCACAACACCAGGGGCCCAGGTTCAATTCTGGCCTCAGGCAACCGTTTGTGTGGAGTTTGCACGTTTTCGCTGAGTCTGCGCCAGTTTCTTTCCAGTACAAAGATTGCAGGTCAGTGGATTGGCCATGCTAAATTGCCCTTAGTGTCCCAGGATGCAGAGGTTAGAGAGGGATTAGCGGGTAAATGTGAGGGGATAGCGTCTGGGTGGGATTGCGGTTGCTGCAGGATCAATGGGCCAAATGGCCTTTTTCTGCACTGTAGGATTCTGTGATTCTATTCTATGACAAACATTGTGCCAGACAAACTGCAGTAAGCCCAAAAAGGCCAGGAGAACTTTATGGGTCCCCATAACCCTTTTAATGGTGGGTAGGATGGACAGGAGATGGAGGAGACTCAGAATTCACAGCTGGAACTCCTGTCTCTGCTAACTGGGACTAGCTGGGGCAAGAGTCAAACCATACAACTTCTGACACATGATCCTACCATTAAGCCAAAGACTAGTTCCACTGTGGACAATGAGGACAGAGCAGGTAGCCACACACCCATGTGAGGAGACAATCACATCGACAATGCTATAGATAGGGGAACACATATACACAACTGGTTGCTTGCACTGTGAAGCAAGATACAAAAGAGAGGGAGGATGAGTAAAGGGAAAACAAGACAAAGTTGGAGGGCAGCAACCAGAGTGGAGAAACAGAACAAAGATGATTCTTTCTGCAGATCTCTACATTACCAGACTACATCTGCAGAATGTGTTCAAGGCTTACCTCTCTTTGCTGTGGATGGATAGACAGGGAAGAGAGAGCAAAAGAGTTGTGTTACTTGTGTTGCATTAAAGGTTAATCAAACATTCTTACTGCATGCAATAATGGAGTGCTTGGAAAAATACTGCAAGTTCCAG
Organism: Carcharhinus amblyrhynchos; assembly: GCF_965287045.1. Lineage (NCBI taxonomy): Eukaryota > Metazoa > Chordata > Chondrichthyes > Carcharhiniformes > Carcharhinidae > Carcharhinus > Carcharhinus amblyrhynchos. The sequence goes on from NC_137354.1 coordinate 19,988,333, forward strand.
TCAGTTTTGCACAATATTGAAATGGAGGGTAACTGACAATTATTTCAATCACATAAAATCTATTCACTCCAAACATGGCAGCATCAAGATTATCATTTTGTTTCCGTAGGGTTTCGCACACACTTATCAAAGACATGGGGACAGTACTGTTAACCATCTAGTAAGGAGTTCAACATACCTGGGACTTCGCGCCTGGCGTCATTGGTGTACTGAAGTTATTTAGATCCCAAATATATATCTCAGAATCATTAGCTCCAGAAGCCATAAGATTGTTCTAAAGAAAATATGAAAACAAAACAGAATAGATAAAAGTACAAAATGAAATTAAAAATTTAAAATACGAACTCAAGTAGGCCATTCACTTCCCCGAGTCTCTTTCACCACTCAGTTAAATGGTGGCTGATACGTATCCCAACATTTCTTTGCCCAGCTTGATTTCATTTCCCTTAATATCCTTACAGTAACAAGAGCCATCATACGGTGGCACAGTGGTTAGCACTGCTGCCTCATAGCGCCAGGGATCCAGGTTTGATTCCCAGCTTTGGTCACCGTCTGCGTGTTCTCCCCACGTCTGCGTGGGTTTCCTCCGGGTGCTCCGGTTTCCTCTCTTAGTCTGAAAGCAGTGCTGGTTAGATGCATTGGCCATGCTAAATTCTCCCTCCGTGTACCTCAACAGGCGCCGGATTGTAGTGAGTCAGGGAATTTCACAGTAACTTCATTGCAGTGTTACAGTAAGCCTATTTGTGACTAAAAACTTTAACTTTGTGACACTAATAAACAAACTATGCTCACAGCAATAACATTTTCAATTGACCCACCTCCCCCCCAACCCCCTTCACCCATAAATTTCTTTAAGGTATCCTAGTTCCAGCTTTCCCTTTTCCCCTGCGTGAGCAAGTGTTTCCTGACATCACTCCTGAACCACCTAGTCTAACTTTAGGATTATGCCTTGCTGAACCCCCCCTCACCCACCAAACAAAACAGTTTCTCCCCATCGACCCAATCAAATTCTGTAAACATTTCAAACACTTCTACTGGATCACCTCTTAATATTCCACACACAAAGGGAACACCAGCTCCAGTCTATGCAAACTGCCAACCTAATCTAAGTAAGTCTGACAACACCGGGTTTAAGTCTAACCGACTTATCTGATAGTAAACTTGCAAGCTTTTGGGGTTTGCCCCTTCGTTCACCTGACAAAGGGGCAAACCCCGAAAGCTTGCGAGTTTACTATCAAATAAATCGGTTGGACTTAAACCTGGTGTTGTCAGACCTCTTACTGTGTTTACCCCAGTCCAATGCCGGCATCTCCACATCATCAACCTAATCTAACCCTCTGAGCCCAGTATCAGTCTGGTGAATCCACACCACGCCCCATCAAGCCAATGCACCTTGCCGGGCATGCAGTAATCAGTACCAAATGCAATACTCCAAATGGTTATTGGTGAAAGGGATCTAGCCAAAGAGAGAAATGAGCAGAAATTTTAAAATCAATCACAAGAAAGCACTTTGAAAAACTTCATTTGCAAAATCTGCACCTAAGCCAGTGTTCAATTCCTGTCACTTTGCAGGATAGTAAGAAGTCTCATACCACCAGGTTAAAGTCCAACAGGTTTATTTGGCAGCACAAGCTTTTGGAGTCTCGGGCTCCTTCTTCACCTGACTTCTTACTGTGCTTACTCCAGTCCAATGCTAGCATCTCGACAACTTTGCAGGATGACAGGGATTGTTACACAAAAAAAAACCCTTGGGCTAAACTAACAGCATGGTGGCACAGTGGGTTAGCTCTGCTGCCTCACGGTGTCAGGGACCCAGGTTCGATTCCAAGCTTGGATCACTGTCTGTGCAGAGTCTGCACATTCTCCCCAAGTCAGCATGGGTTTCCTCCCGGTGCTCCAGTTTCCTCCCACAGTCCAAAAGACATGCTGGTTAGGGTGCATTGGCCATGCTAAATTCTCCGTCAGTGTACCCGAACAGGCGCCGGAGTGTGGCGTCTCAGGGGTTTTCACAGTAACTTCATTGCGGTGTTAATGTAAGCCTACTTGTGATACTAATAAAAAAGTAAACTAAACTTTAATAGCATCATTTGATCAATATGGTATTTTCCGACCATGATCGTTTTGAGTTTTTTTTGTTTTAATAGTTACAGCTTGACTAATCTGACTGTTCCATATTTGGCATGGGTATTTGCTATGGAGGCTTTCTTCAAGCTCCTGACACTTTGCTCACATTTACGAGGCCACAGCTCTCGGGGGTGTCCCATCTTAACACTCTGCCATGTCAGTATAACTTAGATTACAATTAAATGTCAAATCCCACAAAATGGTTTCCTGGAGAAGTCAGGAGACCAAAGACAGGAAAATATAACCCTGCAAGAACACACCGTACAGGATAAAATTACTTGCCTAGATTTCTACACAGATAAGATTCTATCAAAGCAATTACTGTTTACCACAAAATTGGGTCGAAACCACAAAGTTCTTGCTGTACCTGTCATCGTGCCCTTTGAATCACTTATCCACTCAACCATTTCTAACATGGAGCTGGGGGAGTTGGTGGAGTCAAGTTTATTAATTATTGTTGCAGGTAGGCTTACATTAACACTGCAATGAAGTTACTGTGAAAATCCCAGTGTCACCACACTCTGGCACCTGTTCAGGTACACCGAGAGAGAATTTAGCATGGCCAATCCAGCTAACCAGCATATCTTGCAGACTGTGGGGGGAAACCAGAGCACTCGGAGGAAACCCATGCAAATGCAGGGAGAACGTGCAGAATCCGTATAGACAGGAACCCAAGATGGGAATTGAACCTGGGTCGCTGGCACTGTGAGACAGCGGTGCAAACTTCTGTGCCACCCAAGGAGGTGGGAGAATCCAACTCTCTGCTTCTGACATTTAACTTCAATCTGAGTTATACTGACAGAACTAAGATGAGGCTTCTGCAAGAACCGTGATCTCTGAAGAACACTAATTTGTTTTCATTCTTAATGCGTAAGATATTGGTGTCACCAGGAAAGTCAGTATTTATTGTCCAACCCTAATTGCCTAAGTTGCCTAATTGGTTAAATGAGCTGCCACTTTGAACCGTTGTAGTCCATATAATGTAAGGACACCCATAGCGCTACAAAAGGAGTTCCATAATTTCAGTGCCACTGAAGGAATGGCTTGACATAATCCAAGTCAGGGATTTGTAGGGGAACTTGCATGAGGTGGTCTTCTCATGCATTTGCTACCCTTGCTTAGGCAGTAGATGTCACAGGTTTACAAAGTTTGCTTATGTTTCAGAAGTCCCCATTACTTCTTCAACACACAACTTCCACCAATGTGAATACCAAAGATCCTTACAGGATAAGGCGGATGGTTTTCTCTTACAGTTCTAACAATTTCTCCACAGCAGTCGCAGTCAAAATATTTTCCTCTGACAGAATGGGTTCAATTCCAGCACAGTGTAAACATCCACCATCTGCTCATTGTCAGGATACAAGGCAAAATATTACCCTGGGCCGTCCCACTTGAGGTCAGAGTGAGCACCGAGGTATCAGTATAAATTGGCACTCTCACTCAGAGAAGCTGCAGTGGAAAAGTAAAGTGGTAGCAACGGGTGATGTTTTGAGATTGGAACTATGGGATGTTGGTGGACAGAGTAGAGAAGTCTGATACTGATCTATCTTCACGTAGCTGTTTCCAGTCTGTCAATCACAGCTCAGCTTGGTGAAATTGGGCTCTCACCCATTGAGATCTTTTGCTCCCAGTCTACCTTAACCTTTTGCACAACTGCTCTGACTCCAAACGATGATCGTGATCATTAAAACGCTCTCACACTGATATCCATTCCACCTGCCCAAATTCTTGCTTAAAATTAAGTCCAGAACTGTCCCAACTCCTGTTGACCCTGCTACATATTAAAGATGGTGAAGGAATTCCCCCTCCCTTTCCATCCCTCCTTGTCCTTTTTGGGTGCAGATTCTGAGGTTTTGGACAAGAGTGCCAGATTGGATTGGATAAGGAACATTTTTATTGAGTGGTGATGACCTGGGCCTTGCTGCTGAGGAGCGTGGTGATGCAGAGATAATCATTCAGACAGGTTGGACACTCTTCATGCACCATTCAGTGTACACACAAAATACACAGATATTTCACAGCTGGATTCATGTAATAGTAAAGTCTACAAAAGGAGTTCCATTATTTTCACCCAATGCCAATGAAGGAATGGCACGACATAATCCAAGTCAGGATAAAGTGTGATTTGTAGGGGAACTTGCATGAGATGGTGTTCTCATGCATTTGCTACCCTTGCTTCAACTGTAAAGTACATTAAATGTTAGAAAGCTGCTAATGTTGTTACACTCAGTGTACATGGCACCTTAATGTTGCAAGAAGATGTTGTAAAATCTGTTCCGGTAACTGTCATCCCAGAAGGACAAAATTCCATTGGGTCAACCTTCTAACAAACATGAGAGCATTTCACAAAGCAAGCCTGACAAATTCAACACGAGCTCCCTTGTTTGATTCTGCAGATTCTCTGGCAGATTCCTCATGCTGACCCTGCGTATGAGCAGTTGTCCAAATCCCATGTGCCTGCCCTTCTCCCAAATACAGCATCCAAGTACAATAAGGCAAGTGGTCTGGAGTGTCTCATGCAGGTGAGTGACGAGCCTGACTCGAGTACGTGAGTGACCCGAGTTAATCCGACACTAGAGGGACGGTGCTGATGAAGTTTTATTCTTCACCTAACTCCGTGATGTGTATGCCCTGGGGGTGTTTGATGGGGGATGATGTGGGATGGGCTTTACACTATATCTACCCCTGTGTGGTGCCTGCCTTGGGAGCATTTGATGGGGATAGTGCACTGTGAACTTTACTCTGTATCTAACCCCGTGCTGCACCTGCCCTGGGAGTGTTTGATGGGGACAGTGTAGAAGGAGCTTTACTCTGTACCTAGCCCTGTGCTGTACCCATCCTAGGTGTGTTTGATGGAGACCATTTAGAGGGAGCTTTACTCTGTATCTAACCCCGTGCTGTACCTGTTCTGGGAGTGTTTGATGGGACAGTGTAGACATGGAAAAGTTATTCCCTTAAAGTAATTTGAAATTTGATGTGTATATCTGCTTCCACCAACCTTTCAGATAATGGGTTCCAGATCCTGACCAGCCTCTGGATGAAAATATTCCTCCCAATTCCACTCTAATCCTTCCACCAATTACATGCTCTTTTAGAGAGTCAGTGCAGACTCAATGGGCTGAATGGCCTTTCTTTGGGGCTACAAAGATGGTGTAATTAACTTTGATGCTGTGCCTGAAATGGAGAGAGTTGAGCAACATTTCTCATCAAGAACAAAAAAAACTAAAGAATAATCTCTGGTCAGAAAACAACACACAAGTGATGCGATTGGTTTAGTTACTGAGTTTTGTTTAACTGATGATCCCTGGTATTCTTACGGAGTGTTTCCAAGTGATCAAGTATATACCCCATACCTCAGAAACATTATGCAAGTCTCTTGGGCATCGCTGTTGAACACACATATACGTACAATGCATATCCATATATATATCTACTGCGGTGAAACCCAAAGGTAAAAGATAAATAGCGTACTTGTTAAACAATTGTTAACTAAGACACAAAAATGGAATTCAACGCATCTTAAATCAAACATACCCTACTCCTACTCCTGACTTTGGAGTAAAACATTCACTTGTCTTGATAAACTATTAGCAAGATGTGTAAAGTTGCAACAATCTTTCTGCTGCAATTTTGTACATACTGTCACATTCCAGTATATCAGTCAAGATTTTACATTGTTAAAAACCTTACAAGGCTACAAAAAACACAACCGCCTGAGGATCACCTAACTTCTCCTGTGGACTAGAACACCTCTGTCTCAGGCGGGAACTATAGGAACTTTTTAGACTGATGTTAGCACAATGCTTTTTCCTAAACTAACGCAGAAGAGTAATTTCAAACTGAACTGGACATTCAGATACAAAGACACTCGCTATTGCAAACTCTTGTACCGTAAAAGTCATCACAACTGGATGGATAACCGACTTAGCCACCCATCTTATCTGGGAAAGGACTTTGGGCTTGTAACAGGTCATGTGGTAAGACAGCCATATCTGTTTCCTGATTTTCAACCAGGAAGAAGCTGTTCTGGACAGAATCCATTGGGTAGCCATTCAACCAGCTACACATCAACTAAGCAGCCAAGGTAACAATTGACCATATCTCGATAGAAGGATTCTCCCCAACCTGTTCCAATTTCAAGTTGACCTGAAACATTACCTCCTGGAAGTAGATTACAAGATTCTCCACAGCTTACCGAAAACCCTCTGCCTTACAAGACCTTCACTTCAACCAAAATATCAACATGTTTCAGAAACTATAGGCCTGCAACAAAAGAGGCCGAAGCAATTGTACATTGTCTTTGCCCTAATCTTTTGTGTATGTGACAGTGGGATTGAGTGAAGAGAGTGAGATGTCACTCTAGGTAAAGTGTAAGATAATAAAAAATGTTTACTTTTAAATTCACAACTAAAATAGCTTGCTGGAATTATTTAAATTGGGACAATTGCTCGAAGTGTAAGAAAGCACACACACCACATACACACAAATATCAAAGATCACTGGCAGTAGGAAAAAGTTTTGTCCGTGACAATACATTGATTCCAACAACTTCTTGTCACTTATTACCACAATGTTTCTGATTGGTAAATGTACAAACATGTAACACAAAAGGTACAATTATGAGTGCGTGTAAATAGTATCATAAAAAAATTACAGCACAGCACGCCATTCTGCACATTGTGTCTGTGTTGGCTCTCTGAAGGAACAATTCAACGATGCCACTCCCTTACCTTCTCCCTAGAGCCCTGTACATTCCTCTTTCTCAGATAATAATCCAATTCCCTCTTGAATGTTTCGATTGAACCTGCCTCCACCACAAACAATTCATTCCAGGCCCTAACTACCTGCGATGTAAAAAAGTTTCCCCTCATGTCATCAATGTTAAGAGAATCCAAGCCCCAAGACACGACAGAGCTTTGCTTTGTTGACAGTTTGACATGTCCAGTCTCATAGCTCTCCTCCCACACAACCTTGTGTCCCAGTTATCCCCTATGTGCTCAAAGAGAAATAACACCCATCTTCTATTTCAACCATAACAACATTATTGACATGACACATACATTATGCAACAGACAAGACATTAAGAGCCACTGCTTATTTTGTCAAGTACCTTTGACTGGTGACCTCTGGTTCTCAAGCCTTCCACCAATGGGAATAGTTTCTCTCCAAATACTCTGATTTTGAATACCTCTATCAAATCTTCTCTCAACTTTCTCTTCTTCAAGAAAAAGTCTCAACTTCTCCAATCAATGCACATAATTGAAGTTCTTCCCCACTGGAATCTATTAAAACATTACATTTTTGCCAAAATTTCACAATGAGAATTTAAGGTTTCGGTTTATGAGGGCTGGTGGATGGTGATTCAGGAGTTACTCAAGCATGTCTGTTTGTGAAAGAAAACAAAAATGTAGTCCCAATACCTGGAAGGGGTTAAAATCCAATCCACGAACAGGACCCGCATGTTTCTCACTCTGCCCAATGATGGGGTCATTTCCTGATGCAAGGATCTGTTCTGCACTGTAAAGGGTGATGGTTCCTGTATCGCCTCCTGCTGCTATGACTCCACTAGAGCTTGTGCCATGGCTGCTCCAGATCAGCTTGTGAAATCTGTAAGAGTCGCCACGTCAGAGTTACTTTTCCAAAAGAACAGAAATGCTACAAATTAAACAACTCAACTAAGCCACGCTGCCCTGGCCAGGTGCCATTCCTAAGATTAGGCTCCACATCGGAGGCCTGCCAATACTGTTTTGTAAAGTTGTCCTAAGTGCATTGCACAGCGGCACAGTTTTCCCCACCCTCCTTCTGTTATGGCAGGCAGAAACAAAGAGTCTCTTTTGGGCAAATCATTAGCTCGCTAGATTGAATGTGGACCAGCATTCCAACAATGGATAGGGAAGTATGTTACAACATACCCTAAATAGGAATGCTCACAAACACATTCTAACAGTGACAAAGACAAGTTATCCTGTGAAGTCTAATCTCAGTTGCTTAAAGCCTTTATTCTTCTTAGAGTACATAGAATATAGGATCCTACAGTGCAGAAGGCGGCCATTCGGCCCATTGAGTCTACACCGACCACCATCCCACCCAGCCCCTATCCCCAAGCATTTAACCTAGCTAGTCCCCCTGACACTAAGGGGCAATTTAGCATGGCCAATCCACCTAACCCACACATCTTTGGAGGAAACCAGAGCAGACACAGGGAGAACGTGTAAACTCCACACAGACAGCGACCCAAGCCAGAAATTGAACCCGGTCCCTGGTGCTATGAGGCAGCAGTGCTAACCACCCTTATGTAATTAAAAAAGCCATTTTTTTTATTATTGTACATTTAAGCATATATACCAGGCACTCACCTACTGGTAGCAGGTAGGCAACCTCGCAATTTTGCATCCAATGAGGGATCTGAAAAGTCCAGCTCATAGATTTCCAGTGCTGCACTTGTGCTGAAGGTGGCATCCAACTGTTGTGCTGAAGTACCTACAGTGCAAAAGATAGTGTAACTTACACTTCAACATATTCGATAGGCTTATGCAATTGTCTACTGAAAGTACTTTTTTTTTTAAACTGCTCTGGCTGTTATTCTTTTAGGCAAGTTATTTTGTCGAATTTCAGATAAAGACAGCAATACTCACACACACACACACACCTTTCAGTGACTGAAGGCATCAACAAAGGACTTGGTAACATAATGTGACAATACTGTGCCTTTAAGAAATGTATTTTAGTCATGTTTCCTTATTTGAGTTATTATCGGTACCCTTTTGTCTGTGACTGACATCCTGTATTGCTTCTGCAGCAGCATAATTGATTTTAACTTCTGCAGTGTTTGTTTTAACGCAGGTTTATATTTGAGATTTCCCTTGGGATTTTGTGGAGTAAAATTTGATTAGGGTCATATGACTGGGTGGAGCTAGGCTCACACTGAGAATTCAAGCTTAGTTATTGTTTTAGTTGCTGCTTGGAGTTGAGAGAGCAGTGCCTGTGTTTTTCCCTCTCTGAAGTTGGAGACTGGAAACTTCCAGAGGATGGGTCTCTTTCACTGAGATTCTACTGTAGGAAAATATTTCTTTCTCAGAGTTGCAGTTTGAGGATCTATCCTTCTCTGGAAACTGCTGTCTGGATATCTGTCCAGAAGTATTAAAAGGCTGGAAATTTAGCACCACGTGAACATACTTGTTTTATGTGCTAACTAATTCTGGAGAAGGGTGTCTGTGGAAAATTGCTTCAAATTGGAACAACAGAGATAACTAGGTGTTAAGAATTCTACTTTGTCACGTTTGAGTATTTTGTTTGGTAAAAGTTATGCTAATTCTTATGTTACATCCTAACTGTCTTCTTAAATAAAGTTTGTTTGTTTCCACGTGGGTCAATTACATCATACCTGGAGTGAAAACATATTATTGTTCACCCGAATGCCAACATCAAATGCAAAGGTTTGAGGTCTAGGTTAATTGCATAATACACCATGGAGTTTCTGGTCTGGTCCCTAACAATAGTGCATACAGATAAGCAAGCAGTACAGAACAACAAACTATCTAATGTCTAAACAGAACTTTCCACCACCTCAGGATGTCTTATCAGCAGTTAAATACTAAAGCGCTGTCACTGTTGGAATACAGGGAAAGACCAAGATTCAACCAATCGCAAATTTACTGAAGGTGCTCAATGTGTTGCTGGATGTACAAAGCTATGCCATTAGATGTGGGTTGAATGCGTGATGCTATGTCACTGGGTCTCAAGTTACATGTCCTGCAATCACTGAGTCCCAAAGCTGAGCCGAGTGCACCAAGTGGAAAAGTGATCCATTTCCCAGCACATTTGGAGCACAAGTTTAGTAGACGGAATCTGAGAAATTCATACAAAGTACAAAGAGTGACAGTATAAAACAAAATTCTATGAAAGGACATTAAATATATATCAGCTCCCCCACCCCGCCTTCCACATCCATAAAAATGATATATTAAAACCAATTCCAGAACTGAAGCTGTTTAGCCAAGGGCCACATTTCCTATGATTTGATGAAGTTTCTGAAGTTACCTGTAGCCAAAAAGAGGGGATGGTGCGATGCAGGACTCCAGGTCTGAATGGCTGTCCTCTCAATCTCCTTCAGCTTCATTTTATCTTATTGACCTGCTAAACAAAACATAATGATCATGAAAAACTGCCCAATATTAGACAGCACACTATGTTCTGATGAAGGGTCAGTGGCCTGAAACATTAACTGCTTCAATCTGCATGATGCTGCAGACTGTGATCAACATTTATTTTGATTTCATGTCAGATTTTTCAGCATATAGCTGTAGCACACCAAGCACTGAAGGATGATATTATGCACAGTTTTTTGTAAGTTTATTGATTAGTGTCACAAGTAGGCTTACATTAACACTATAATGAAGTTACTGTGAAAATCCCTTAGTTGCCACACTCCAGCGCCTGTTCAGATACACTGAGGGAGAATTTAGCACAGCCAATGCACCTAACCAGCATGTCTTTCGAACTATGGGAGGAAACCGGATCACCTGGAGGAAGCCCACGCAGACTTGGGGGGAATGTGCAGACTCTACACAGACAGTAACTCAAGCCGGGAATCAAACCCGTATCCCTGGCGCTGAGAGGCAGCTGTGCTAACCACTGTGCTGCCCTGGGAGACCCATTGTAGACTTTACTTCATACCAATGCAATGAAAAGTCAAGACAAATTCAATTGAATTCCTTGATGTCAGAACGGTCCTCAGCAGTTACTGAATATTCCAGAGTGATTGAAGAATACCAAAGGACAAAAAAGAACAGATAAATTAACACTTTCAAAAAAATAAACACTTTTTTTGGCACCTTATGGTCCTTTTATTCCAACCAAAACACACAATTCAAATTGAATCCAATTTATGATCTCCACATGAGCGACAAACAAGATCCAAGCTGCCACATTGAATTATAGGATCCCTACGGTGCAGTACATTCAGCCCACTGAGTCTGCACTGACCATAATCCCAGCCAGGCCCTGTTCCCATAACCTCACATATTTACCATAGCTAATCCACCTGATAATAGGGTCAATTTAGCATGGCCAATCCACCTAACCCGCACATCTTTGGACTGTGAGGGGAAACCAGAGCACCTGGAGGAAAGCATGCAGACACGCGGAGAATGCGTGAACTTCACACAGACAATTACCCGAGGCCAGAATTGAACCTAGGTCCCTGGCACTGTGAGGCAGCAGTACTAACCACTGTGCCACCGTGCTGCCCACTCCATCTTGGGGCTCAATCAAACAAGATCCGAGCTCAGAGGATGGGGCATTGCACCTGCTCCCGGGTTTGATCTAACCTTTATCTTAGCCGCAGGGCCAAGATGGCTTTGAAGAATTACATCAGGGAAAGTCTTGATTTAACCTCTTTAGCTATCCTGATCCATTACTCTACCCTCGCTTTGGCAAAGCACTATCATTTTGCATCAGCATACCCCCAGTGCAATGAGCAGCCCTTGACCTACTTGATCATAATTTCACCCCTGCCAGGTAAGTATACGGAGATCAGAAGTTGAAAATAAAGACACCTGTGAAAAAAAGACACCTGTGCAAGTCTCATGGGTGCCCTTACTGCAATCAGATTTGGCAGCCTTCTACATAGGCACAACAAACAGAAAACAAGTTTAGTAGTGCTTGCTTTGCTGCATTTTATCCATGTAGGACACCAAATGAAACTTTTCCAATGAGAGAATAAAGTTTTGTCGTTTATTTATTAGTATCACAAGTAGGCTAACATTAACACTGCAATGAAGTTACTGTGAAAATCCCCTAGTCGCCACACTCTGGTGCCTGTTCAAGTACACTGAGGAAGAAGTTGAAGTTAATGTTTATTTATTAGTCACAAGTAAAGCTTACATTAACACTGCAATGAAGCTACTGTGAAATTCCCCTAGTTGCCACATTCCAGTGCCTGTCTGGGTCAATGCACCTAACCCGCATGCCTTTCAGATTGTGGGAGGAAATTGGAGCACCCTGAGGAAACCCATGCAGACACGGGGAGAAAGTGCAAACTCCACACAGACAGTGACCCAAGCCGGGAATCAAACCCAGGTCCCTAGCACTGCTGTCTCACAGCATTAATCAACGTGCCACCGTGCTACCCAATTAGCATGGCCAACACACTTAACTAGCACGTCTTTTGGACTGTGTGGGGGAGGGGGGGAGAAACCGAAGCACCACCAAGTGTCAAGTGGCCTTTTGTACAACTAATTCTTGTCCTGAGATATAAGGGAAAACCACACACTTGTGCCAATACAATGCAATGTTGCAGCAATGCACTCCTGTGGTATTCTTAATTCATCCCTATAAATTGCTCCTAACACAGCCACAAAGCCAACAACTGTTGCTATTTCACCACAAGAGTAAAGCAGTTCAAGCTGCTCCCTCAGCTTATAATCCAAATTTGAAGGAACAAACTCTGTAGCTGTATTGCTGGTTGACCACAGCCCGAGGCATTGTAATACATCAACTATCACATTTTTTCTAAAGCTTGACAAACACAACTGCACAAGCAGCAATACCTCAGAAATAGCTCAGCTACCTGCCTTTTTCAGTCTGGGGAGTTCGCTCGAAGGTTGCAAAGTCTGGAGGTGGGAAGAATTGGCAGGCAAGGTCTCAAGAAAAAAATTTCCAAACAAAGTTAGAGGCTGTTTTGACAACAGTACTGGAGGCTGCTCTTGGGAGGAAAGTGTTCATGGAAAAGTGGTTGCAGGTTCAACTTACTAATTTCCCCAAATAAAAGAGGTTAACAAACACTTCATGAGATAGCGTTTTCACACAAACACTTTGTATGAGATATAGTGGGGATCCCCCTCAGGCAATCACAGTAAAATCACACTCAAAGTCAAATTCCATTCACTTTCTACATATTCAAAGCTACTTTCCCCGGAAGCTGGTTATACCCCAGGCACGTACACAAGCCATGCAGTGTTTTCATCCACAGGCTGACACAGGGAATCAGTGTGCATTCCAAAAAGAGAATACTAAAATACTGACGGGTCAAAAACAGTGTGCATTCACCCCACAGTAACCATCAATAAATACAGTGGTTAGCGCTGCTGCCTCAGAGTCAGGGACCCAATTCGATTCCTGGCTTGGTTCACTGTCTGTGTGCGGTCTGCATGTTCTCCCCTATCTATGTGGGTTTCCTCTGGGTGCTCCTGTTTCCTCCCACAAACGTGCTGGTTAGGTGCATTGGCTGTGCTAAATTCTCCCTCAGTGTACCCGAACAGGTGCCAGAGTGTGGCGACTAAGGCATTTTCACAGCAACTTCACTGCAGCGTTAATGCAAGCCTATTGGTGTCACTAATAAATAAAAAGCTTAAATAGACTACAGAGTTTCACAGGGGTATTCAATTTTATATTAATGACTTCTTTTATGGGTTGTGTAATCAGATAGTTGGAAAGAACACAGGAAAAAAAAAACCAAGTCTGGAATTGTATTGCTTGTGTGTCCAAGTGACCTAGAGAAAGCCTTCCTTCTTGAGCAGAAGTGAGAATGGAGGAATGAACAAAAATAGCGAAGGGAGATGCAGCTTGACATTCTTGAGCAGACTACTGGGAGATTAGACGGCACAATGTACCTGTGAGCAAGTACATCATTTTGAAGAAATCCACAGTCTGATAACAAGAGACAGACAGATTCCTGGCACAATTCTGATATCAGGTTAAAGTCCAACAGGTTTATTTGCAGCAAAAGCCACCAGCTTTCAGACAATTCGCTGTCTGACGAATTCGCTGACCTGACGAAGCAGCGAATTGTCTGAAAGCTAGTGGCTTTTGCTACTAAGTAAACCTGTTGGACTTTAACCTGGAGTTGTGAGACTTCTTACTGCGTTTACCCCAGTCCAAAGCCAGCATCTCCACGTCACAACTCCAATGACAGGCTTATTTCAAAGCTGAAATGTTCAGTGTTGAACCACTCTCACTTCACGTGGTATAATGTGCCAGCGTTGCTCAGTCACCTTGTTAACACTGTGATGTTGCAGGCAAACACGAGCAAGTCTCTCCACATTCAGGCTGCTGATCGCAGCCGGTCCACCAGGGAAGAACTAAATGAAGTATAAACAGTTCCTTAGCGGGCACTGTAAGAAGTCTCACAACAACAGATTAAAGTCCAACAGGTTTATCTGGAATCATGAGTTTTCGGAGCACTGCTTCGTCATCAGGTGAGTGATGGTGAAGGAGCGGTGCTCCAAAAGCGCATGATTCCAAATAAGCCTGTTGGACTTTAACCTGGTGTTGAGACCTCTTATTGTGCCCAGGTCAGTCCAACACCAGCAACTCCACATCACAGTTCCTTAGCGGGCAGTTTATTGCACTTTGTGCAGTAAAAAGACAAGCATATCCTTCATTGTCAGTAGAGACATTAATATTTCACTCCAGTACTGGTTTCTTCTGAAGCTTACCAGTTCCCTCTCCCTTCATCCCCAAAGATGCATCTTGAATGACACCCTACGACACATCACAGAAATGAAGTGAAGTGATTATGAAATGTTGAAGGTAGCAAGCACGGACATTAACATCCACTTGGTACAAAATTCTGCCCCTTGGACAGGGCATCTAATAACTTACTGTACACAACACAATGGGAGATTCACAATTATTTAGCACACTTTTTATTGAATGACAGGATTGACAGGAGCCACAGCCTGGTGTTTTGCGCCATGCAAGCCTCTGTCACTCAAGCAACATACTCTGCATTCCCTTCCTCAAGTATTTAACTAGGTTCACTTTGAACGCAACCATGCTATTCACTTCAACGACTGTGTAGTAGTGAGCTGCACTTTTTAACCCATTCCCAACCATTTCCAAATGCCACACTGAAACATTTGTGTTACGCACCAAAGAGTGGGGTAAAAGGCAATGACATGCCCCAAAAACACACAAACTCCAGCGGCTTTGAGTCAAACCTGTCTGAACTTTCCTCATCAGACAACTCGCTTGTTCATGGTATTCATTTGGTAAACCTTCTTTGAACTGCTTCCAATGCATTTATATCCTTGCTTAAATAAGGAGATCAAGACAGCACACAATACTCTAGATATGGTCTCACCTGTGTCTTGCACAACCAAACCAAAACCTCCCTACTTTTATATTCAATTCCCCTCACAATAATCTATTACTTGGTGCGCCTGCATACTAGCCTTTTGTGATCCATGCCCAAGGAAACCTAGATCCCCGAGTCTCAGAGCTCTGAAATCTCTCACCAGCTAAATGTACTCCATTTGTCAGAACTTTGCCAACTCACTTAGCCGATCAATGTCTGTCTGTAGCCTCTTTATGTCCTTGTCACAATTTACTTTCCCGTCTTTTTATCACCAGTGAATTTGGCAATCGTACTTTTACTTCCTTTGTCCAAGGTATTTTCATAAATTGTTAAAACGTTGAGGCTCTAATACTGATTGCTCTAGTTTTCTTTGGTTATTGGCCATTGGCTAAAATGGTCCATAACATGGGTGTAACCATCTGGCACCTTGCACACATCAGTAAAAGTGTATGGAGTGGGGAATTGTTATTGTGCTCAACTCAAACAGGAGGACTAACTGCTTCCAGCCTGGAGAATGCAAGGTAAACCAATGATGAACAGATCCAACAGAACACATCATGGCACAATTCAAATGGAGAGCAGTGGCAGGACTGGCACATCATTTGCATGAGGCAACTCACCCAGGGGTTGTTCTGATGAAGTCTGATGTGGAGATGGCGGTGTTAGACTGGAGTGGGCACAATAAGAAGTCTCAGAATCCCAGGTTAAAGTCTATTTGGTATCACGAGCTTTCGGAGCACTGCTCCTTCATCAGGTGATTCACCCACTGAAGGAGGGGCAACAGAGCATGGAGCGAGGGTTTCGGCAGCAGCAGCAACTGGTGGTACTGTGGCGCAGTTTTAGCGCCCATATCTCTGGGTTCAAATCCAGTTTGGGACTTCACCATTGAAAGTACATACACAATGTGGCCAAATAGGTTAGTTATCAGCCTGTAAATCCTCCCAACCCACCTGGTGGCAAGTGGGGTTTATTTAATTAATCCGTGGAACGTGGGCGTCGCTGACTGGCCAGCATTTATTGTCCATCCCTAACTGTTCTTGGTGGGCAGTTGAAAGTCAACCACATTGCTGTCACATGTAGGCCAGACCGGATAAGGACAGCAGATTTCCTTCCCTAAAGGACATTAGTGAAACAGATGGGTTTTTCTGACAATTGACAATGGTTTCATAATCATCAGTAGATATTCCATATTTTTTTAAATGGAATTTAAATTCCACTATCTGCCATAGCGGGATTTGAATCCAGGTCCCCAGAACCATAGCTGAGTTTCTGGATTAACAGGCTCGTGATAATACCACAAGGCCATTGCCTAGGTGGTAAAGAGCAGGAAGAGTTATCTGGTCAGCCACGATTGCAGAAATCAATGCTAAACTGCTGCAGTACTTTGCCATGCATAACATGGCCTAATCCAAAGGTCTCCAACGCCCTAGAGCATTGTATCTGGAGGAGCAGCAGGCAACAGCTAACACTGTGAAGGTGAACAAAATCAGTTTTAATTAGGGTGGGGAGAAAGCTGCGCTCAGAAGCCAGCATGACCAGAAGATTTTGTATTTCTGGCCAGGGGAGTTAATGGAAGATTATTTTACTTATATATAATATAACAAAGGTACAGGATCTAACAAAGCACAAAGGGTGCATAAGAGAGAAAGTCACTTTTTGACGCCATAATTCTTCCTGAAAATCTTACCTTTCCCCAAGGTAGCAAGCAATCTAATACAACAACAAAATCAGCGAGCCTCCAACAGACCTTCAGATGTTCTGCCTGTGACTAAGACCATGTCTTAAGACCAAGTGGGTGGCATGATGACGCAGTGGTTAGCACTGCTGCCTCAGCACCAGGGTTCAATTCCTTGCTTGGGCGTCTAATGCTGCAGTTGTATAGAACATTGGTTAGACCACATTTGGAGTACTGCGTCCAGTTCTGGTCGCCTTACTACCGGAAGGACATGGAGACCCTGGAGAGAGTGCAGAGGAGGTTTACCAGGATGCTGCCTGGTATGGAAGGACTGGGTTATGAGGAAAGATTGGGTAAATTGGGGCTGTTTTCCTTAGAAAGACGGAGATTGAGGGGGGATCTAATAGAGGCGTATAAGATAATGAAGGGTATAGATAGAGTAAACAGTGGCAGGCTTTTACCTAGAGACAAATATCACAAGTGGCCACGGGCTTAGGATGAGGGGGCAAGGTATAATTTGGATGCTAGAGGGAGGTTTTTCACACAGAGGGCTGTGGGGATATGGAATGCACTGTCAAGTAAGGTGGTGGAGGCAGGCACGCTGGACTTGTTTAAGGTATACTTAGATAGACACATGAGCGAAATAGGGATGGAGGGTTATGGAAACTGTTTTAAATGAGGATCAGAGCCTTGGGACGTTCCTGGAAATCAACTGTTACACGTGTTGATGTTTTTCTCTTTTACTCCACAGGTGTGTCAGTCCACCTTGCCATCTAACGAGGGGCATGCACACGGTGGGTCGTGCGTGGGCTGCTCTTGGATGTTTCGAGAGTAGCCTAGTACTTCACATCATTTGTGTACGCTTGAAGTGACCAAGCAGATGGGCACCACAACAGCTCAGTGACTATCACTGTTTGCTGTGCAGATACATGGATTTGGGCCAGTATCTGTGGGAGTTTGCACATTCTCCCTGTGGTTGCATGGGTTTCCTCCAGGTGCTCCGGTTTCCTCCCACACCCCAAAGATGTGCTCTTAGGCTGACTGGTGTAACAAATTGTCCCTAAATTATTCTCCCCTCAATCTGGTTTCCAATGTGGGTGCCATAAGCATAGACATGGGTCAAGGGTGGAAGAGGAAAAGCACATAGTAAAATGGCGGCGCGGGCTCATTGGGCCAAAGGGCCTGTTTCCCGTGCTGTGTTGTTCTTTGTACTGTCTGTGCAGAGTCTGTACATTCTCCCGTATCTGCGCGGGTTTCCTCCGGGTGCTCTGGATTCCCTCCCACAGTCCGAAAGATGTGCTGGTTAGGTGCATTGGCCATGTTAATTTCTCCCTCAGTATACCCGAACAGGCACCAGAGTATGGCAACTAGGGGATTTTCACAGTATTCCACTGCAGTGATAATGCAAGCCTACTTGTGACACTAATAAATTAACTTAAATGGCCAAAGATGCTCAGCCAGCATAAGTGGTGCTTGGTGACTTCATCCAAATGTGCAAGGTCAGGTTGTTTGTTCTTCTAGTTTTTAAGACTGTTGGCTAATTTTCCCATTTGTCACAAGAGAAAAATTAAGCAACAGTGCCAACCTTTGCTGGCTCCAAGATGGACATTTACAAGATACCTGCAGCAGTGTGGCAAGAATCAGCAGGTGTTTGTTTTTTAATATTTCACATAAAACTGGGTACTTGAAAAATAAAGCGAGTTGGCTATGGCGAAGAACCTCCAAACCTTCCTCAAATTGAACAATCATCCCTTAAACATAGGAGCAGACGTAGGCCATTTGGCCCATCAAGTCTGCTCCGCCATTCAATGAGGTAATGACTGATCTGATAATCATAGAACCCCTGCAGTGCAGAAATCTGGTCCATCGAGACAGCACCAACTCTCCGAAAGAGCATCCCACCCACACTCTCCCCCTGCCTACTCCCATAACCACACGCATTTATCATGGTTAATCTATCCAACCTACAAATCTTGATACACCTAGGGACAATTTAGCGTGGCCAATCCACCTAACCTGCACATTTTTGGAGTGGGGGAGGAAACCAGAGGACCCGGAGGAAACCCATGCAGACATGGGGTGAACGTGCAAACTCCACACAGTCACCCAAACCCACTTTCCCGCCTTATCCCCATAACACTCGATTCCCTTACTAATTAAAAATCTGTCTATCTCAGCCCTGAACATATTTAATGACCCAGCCTCTACAACCCTCTACGGTAAAGGGTTCCACAGGTTCACTCCCCTCAGAGAAGAAATTCCTTCTCATCAGTGTCTTAAATAGGCCTTACTCTAAGATTGTGCCCTCTGGTCCCAGACTCTCCTACAAAGAAAAGCAATCTCTCAGCATCTACCCTGTCAAGCCCGAGAACCCTGAACCCTAAATCCTTCAACACTAACCCAATGAATATAATAAACACTATTTAATGATAACAGACTGAAGATAATTTTTGATAACTTTGCAAGGAGCCAACAAGTGCACAGTAGTGCACCAAAATGCTGGAACATGCCTGGAAAACAAAATTATCCGAGAACTTTTCCAACGGCAGTAAAAACCATGCACAGGATCAAAAACAGAACATATTGTACATTGAAAAGAAATATAAATAAATAAACCCTGGAGCTTTGGCCTCACCACAGTCACACTCAGCAACAAGAGGAAACAACTCATATTACCTCCAGAAGAGACAGACCCAGAAAGTTGTCAGAGATATTTATGCAACAGCGAGATGGAAAAAGTTTTCACTCGAACAAACAGGGGAGGATTTGCATTTCTATTGTACCCCCTGCATGTCCTAAAGCACTTTACAGCCTTCTGGCCCAGAGGTACGGATGCTACAACTAAGCCACAGGACCACCTGCTGCTGCCACTGAAACCCCAGCTCCTTCCTTCCAGCTGTAAGCAGCAAGTTCCCATCACAATGTGAGAATGACCAGATAATCTGGTGAACTGGTGCAGTGACAATAATCTTTCCCTCAACGTCAACAAAACAGAGAGGAGATTGTCATCAACTTCAGGAAGCATAGCAGAGGACATGCCCCTGTCTCCATCAATAGGGACGAAGCAGAAAGGGTCGAAAGCTTCAAGTTTTTAGGTGTCCAGATCACCAACAACCTGTCCTGGTCCCCCCCACATGCCGAAACTATCGTTAAGAAAGCCCACCAACACCTCTACTTTCTCAGAAGACTAAGCAAATTTGGCTGTCAGCTACGACTCTCACCAACTTTTACAGTTGCACCACAGAAAGCATTCTTTCTAGTTGATTCATAGCTTGGTATGGCTCCTGGCAGCCTCCCATCTCTCGACTCTGTCTACAATTCCCGCTGTCTCAGAAAAGCAGCAGCATAATTAAGGACCCCATACACCATAGGCGTTCTCTCTTCCACCTTCTTCTGTCAAGAAAAAGTCTGAGGTCATGTACGAACCAACTCAAGAAAGCATTTTCCCTGCTGCCATCAGACTTTTGAATGGACCTACCTTGCATTAAGTTGATCTTTCTCTACCCTAACTATGACTGTAACACTACGTTCTGCACCCTCTCCTTTCCTTCTCTATGAATGGGTATGCTTTGTCTGTATAGCACACAAGAAACAATACTTTTCACTGTATGCCAATACAGGTGACAATAATAAATCAAATCAAAAATGGGTTTTTCAGTGATGTTGATTAAAGAATAAAATTGGACAGGACACCAGGATGAATAAGACCATAAGACATAGGTGCAGAAGTAGGCCATTTGGCCCATCAAGTCTGCCCTGCCATTCAATCATGGATGATATGATTCTCATCCCCACTCTCCTGCCTTCTCCCCATAACCCTTGATCCCCTTATCAATCAAGAACCTATCTATCTGTCTTAAAGACACTCAATGACCTGGCTGTCTACAGCCCTCTGTGGCAATGAGTCCCATAGATACACCACCCTCTGACTGAAGAAATTCCTCCTCATCTTTTAAAGGAACATCCCTTCACTCTGAGGTTGTGCCCTCAACTTCTAATCATTCCATTAGTGGAAACATCCTCTCCATGTCCACTCTTTCCAGGTTTTTCACTATTCTGCCAGTTTTGATTAGATTCCCCCTCATCCTTCTAAACTCCATCAAGTATAGACCCAGACTCCTCAAACTTTTACAGATGCACCATAAAAGGCATTCTGCCTGATTGGTATGGTTCCTACTCTGCCCACGATTGCAAGAAACTTCAAAAGATCATGAATGTAGCCCAATCCATCACGCAAACCAGCCTCTCATCCATTGACTGTCTACACTTCTCAATGTCTCGGAAAAGCAGCTAGCATAATCAAGGACCCCATGCACCCGAACATTCTCTCTTCCGCTTTCTTCCGCCGGGAAAAAGATACAGACATCACCTACCAACCGACTCAAGAACACATTTCCTGCTGCCATCAGGCTTTTGAATGGACCTACCTTGCATTAATATGACTGTAACACTAAATACTGCACCCTCTCATTTCCTTCTCTATGGACGGTATGCTTTGTCTGTATAGCTACAAGAAACAATAATTTTCACTGTACGTTAATACATGTGACAATAAAAAAAATCAAATCAAAACTCTTCATTCCTGGGAACATTCTAGTGAACCTCCCCTGGACCCCCTCCAAGATGTGGAGATGCTAGCATTGGACTGGGATAAACACAGTAAAAAGTCCCACAATACCAGGTTAATGTCCAACAGGTTTATTTGGTAGCTAGTGGCTTTTGCTACCAAATAAACCTGTTGGACCCCTCCAAGGCCAGCACATCCTTCCTTAGGTTCCCTGCTCTTTTTGCAAAATAATGTCTCAGAACCTTTCAGGTCAGTGCTTCCCACCTTATTCCCTAATGTGACACTATTTTAACACTGGAAAATTAATGTGACCCCCACCCACCCCCACAAAAGACACCAACAAAACCTAAACAGCAAATAAAGGAGCATAACAACACCCAGTTTATAATGATTAAAGTTTGTATATGATAGATCAACACTAAAGAAATACATATAAGTATGAAAATCTGTGTTTAAGATATTTTGTGAAATTTTATTTTAGATACTCAATATATCCCTGCGACAGAAGGCTCAGTGGAGCCCTTCTCCACTCTCCCATCACACATACATAGAAACATAGAAAATAGGAGGGGGCCATTCAGCCCGCTCTACTGTTCATTGTGATCATGACTGATCACCCAATTCGGTAATCTGTACCCACCTTCCCCCCACGCCCATATCCTTTGAGTCCCTTTGGCCCAAGTACTATATCTTATTCCTTAGAATTCCCTACAGTGCAGAAGGAGGACATTCAGCCCATCGAGTTCACACCAACCACAATCCCACCCAGGCCCTTTTCCTATAACCCCACACATTTACCTTGCTAATCCCCCTGACACTAATGGTCAATTTAACATGGTGAATCAACCTAACCTGCACATCTTTGGACTGTGGGAGAAAACCAGAGCACCCAGAAGAAACCCATGTAGACATGGAGAGAATGTGCAGACTCCACACAGACAGTGACCCAAGCCAGGAATTGAACCTGGGTCCCTGGCGTGTGAGGTAGCAGTGCTAGCTACTGTGCCGTGTGCCATCCTTCTTGCAAATATACAATGTTTTGGCCTCAACTGCTTTCCGTGGTAGAGAATTCCACAGGCTTACAACTCTCTGGATGAAGAAATTTCTCATCTCCGTCCTAAATGGTTTACTCTTTATCCACAGACTGTGATCCCTGGTTCTGGACACACCACCACTGGGAACAACACACACAGTAGTCAATCCCTCTTAGCCTCCCTCCCAAACACACAGGTCAGTCAGCCAGTGGGAAGGTGCGGCAGTTCTATCAGCCCAGACTGCAACTGTGGTGCTGCATTTGACATCAATCAGCAGTGCCAAGATCAAATCCAGTAAAAAGATTCAATGGGAGAAGAATAAAGCAGGGGAGGAGGAAATCAGTGATTCATATGTCAAACTTGTTCACCCTGTTGGTGATGGACGGGACTCTCCTAACTGACTCAGAGGGAGGGAGTGTAGCTTAACAGTCAAGCAGAGCAGGAGCAGAACTGGACATCCCCTGTGTCTTGGTATGAGATGCAGTCTCAGAAGTGGGGGAGGCTGCAATCCCACTTGCTGTCTCTGCCACACCATTTGGGAACATCTGTTTCAAATCCAACTGACAGCACAAACTGGGCCTGTTTAATGTCTCACCTGAAATATGTCCCTCCAACAATGCAACTCACCCTCAGCACTGCACTGGAACATCTGCCAGATTTTTACGCTACACGGATCAAAAAATAGCGTTAAACGAGAAGCAACACTGAAAGAATCACAGAAAATGATCAACGTCTGTGGTGTAATCAACTTCTATTTTTTGGCAATCATGTTACCTTACAGGGCAGCATGGTGGCACAGTGGTTAGCACTGCTGCCTCACCACGCCAGGGACCCAGGTTCAAGTCCAGCCTCAGATCACTGTCTGTGTAGAGTTTGCATTTTCTCCCTGTGTTTGTATGGGTTTCCTCTGGGTGTTCCAGTTTCCTCCCACACTTCAAAGATGTGCGAGTTAGGTTGACTGGCCATGCTAAAATTGACCCTAGTGTCAGGAGGATTATTAGCAGGGTAAATGTGTTCGGTTACGGGAATAAGGCCTGGGTGAGATTGTGCTTGGTACAGACTCGATGGGCCAAATGGTCTCTTTCTGTACTGGAGGGATTCTATGAAAATTTTGAATTAAGCAATTCAAATAAAACAAATTATTGTTTGCTAAAAATAACCAAATTAACCAATACTTCAAACTATACATTGTTGGATTGAAAGTAGGATATTTACTTCATACTTTGCATACATTACACCTTCTGAAGGGCAATTAGGGGTGGGTAATAAATGTTGGTCGAGCCATCAACACCCAAATTCTACGGAATAATTTTTAGAACTTTATTTTTCTAACTGCCCAGCAGTTAGAATGCCCAAGAGCATCAACCTCATCTGACAGCTCAAAGCATCGAGCTGAAATCCCTAATAGTTAGGGACAGTATCCCAATAAGTCAGCAACACAAAGCATCTAAGATGAGAGCAAATTACTATGGATGCTGGAATCTGAAACAAAGAGAAAATGCTGGAAAATCTCAGCAGGCCTGAGAGAGAATAGAGCCAATGTTTCAAGTCTGATGACTCCAAATTCTGTTCCCTCGGGAGGTTAGGAGGGAGATACAGTATGGGGATGATTGAGGGAGCAAAGGAATTGCAATGGGATCACAGAAAACATCTCGGGTGTGTGTGCGCGCGCGAGTGGAAAATGTATGGACCCTAGGGGAAACAAGAGGGCACAGCTACAAGTGTCTATGAATGAGGTTATGGGTACATAAATTTTAGACACCATCACCAGAAACAAGCACAGAAAGTGTACATCAATACTGTCTCAAATGGGAAAGATGGCACATGGGGCTTTTAGGAAAGTCTAATGACAAGCCATCAACATAAAACAATAACTCCCTTTCTATCTCCACACATGCTGAGTGTTTCCAGACCACTATGGCCTCTCTCAAGATCAGAAAAGGTTGCAAAAACATTTTGTGATCAACTCAATTGTTTTGAAATGTTGCCAAAGTTTGCACAAATCAAAGTTCCACGAGCAGCAATATAACTGATAAGATTGTTCGATTTTGGAGCTGATTTAGGATGGTCTAAATACCAAGAGAATATCCAGTTCTTCATCAAATAGCGTTATATCACATGTTACATTCAAATGAAAGGGCAGATGGGGCCGCAACATCAAGCCTCATCTGAGAAACGGCACCTCCAAGCGTGCAGCACTCCCTCAGTGCCACACAAGACTATGTATATTTTTGTGTCTCTGGGATGACACTTGAATCAAGAGCATTCAAACACAGAAATAGGAGTGTTGCCCAATGAGTTAAAGACTGACATTCTTGAAGGTGAGTCTTAAAGGAAGAGAGAGGCAGAGCAAGTACATTTCAAAGTTTGGTGCCCAGGCAGCCAACAATCACAGACCACAATCAGTAAGGACAGATCTGTTTTTGTCTGTATAGCACGCAAGAAACAATACTTCTTACTGTGACAATAATGAATCAAATCAGCAGAAGGCACATTTGCTAGGCAGCATGGGGTGTAGAGTCATAGAATCCCTACAGTGCAGAAGGAGACCATTCAGTCCATTGAGCCTGCACCAACAACAATCCCACCCAGGCCTTATCCCCATAACCCTATGTATTTGCCCTGCTAATCCCCTGAGAATTTGGCAAATCCAATCCATCTAACCCACACATCTTTGGACTGTGGAACGAAAACAGAGAGAACCCACAGACGTGGGAAGAATGTGCAAACCCCACACAGACAGTGATCTGAGGTTGGAATTGAACCTGGGTCCCTGACACTGTGACGCAGCAGTGCTAAAAGGTGACACAGGGGAAGCAGGAGAAGGGCCAGAGAAACAGGAGAGTTTGGGGTGGAGCAAAGTTTAAATAAAGGTTTAAATTCCTGAGGATGAGAGAATTTGAAATCAGGGACAGTGGGATTATCAGCAGCCAAGTAGATTGGCAAGGGAAGGGGTGGGTGAGCAGGACCTGCTGCGGTGTGGGATGGCAAGACAGGCAACAAGTGACTGGGGTGAGCTGCAGATTACAGGAGGGTGGTGAGTGGAAGCTGCAGTAAGTGGGTATCAGTAACTGAGGGGCCCAATTACTGGGGCAAAAGTTGTCCCAGGCAGGTAGAGGCTGCAGACTGGGAGATAAATGGGGGGGGGGGGCGTAAAGGGGGAAGGAAAGTTGGTAGAGGGGATAAAGGGGTGGTTAAGGGGGCGCAGGGGAGGGGGAGAACAGCGGGAGGGGGGGTATACATGGTAAAGGATCCTAACCGCCCCTTTGCTGTCTCAGAGAAGCTGCTTCAGTCCAACCCCCAGGCCTGGCAGCTCCAGGCCCAGCCGCCCGCACACCCGCAGTGTGGGCAGAGGCACACACCCCCTCCGGTCCCAGGCCCACTCCTCAGGCTCCATCTCGTCACTGCTTACCGTCCGAGAACGCTGCCGTTAATCCCCCTCCCCCCCGCTCCAGGCGGGCCCGCCACCAAAATCTCTCCCTCAGGCTGGAAGCGCCGCGACGTGGCAACTGCGCCGGCGCCAACTCCCGGGGCAGACACACATGCCCAAGTGGGCGGAGCAAAAGGCCGGGGCGTAGTCGCCATCTTTGTAAAGACGGGAGTTAGGACGAGAGAGGCCATCTTTGTGAAGGAGCATCTGACAGCGAAGGCCCGTTGAGTCTGATATCTTGGTGAAGGAGCAGGCGAGAGCGTGCCCCTGGTGAGTCCGCCATCTTGGTAAACAGCCGGCGGGAGACATCAGGTGCGTTAGCCACCTGATGTCATGTGTACGCCATCTTGGTAAAGGAACCGGGGCGCCTGAGATCCCGCATTCATTG
This sequence comes from Carcharhinus amblyrhynchos, assembly GCF_965287045.1. Taxonomy (NCBI): domain Eukaryota; kingdom Metazoa; phylum Chordata; class Chondrichthyes; order Carcharhiniformes; family Carcharhinidae; genus Carcharhinus; species Carcharhinus amblyrhynchos. Next base: position 20,014,629 of record NC_137354.1, read on the forward strand.
CTGTTAATAGTGGTCCGCCATCTTAGTACAGGATGAAGAATTCGCCACAGGGAATTAACAATACAACCAAAACACAGGAACGGGCAAAGGGATAGAGGATTACGATGCTAGATTCAGATGAGTGAAAATGGGGGGGGAAGCAATATAAAGTAGCATGCGCTGGTTGGGCCAGAACATCCTTTGCAGGGTGAACAACTTTGAGTGGAAGAAAATAAGGAAAACTTAGTCAAGGGAGGGCATATGTTACTGACTTGCATCTCGAGAGCAGGGCTTGGCGGGGGGCACTGGGTCGCTGTGGCATTGACTGCACGCAGAGTACGCAACACTCTCCAATGGTGATGATGCTGGCCACTTGGACCGAAGAAACCCTAGATCAACACTACCATATCAATCATTTAATGCACAGGCAGAAACGATATCTGCTGTCAAAATTCAGGATGAAATGCACCCCTGAAAGGCCTGATGCAAGATTTTGGGGCTAAAGGGATCAAAGGGGAGGGGGAATCAGGATATTGAATTTCATGGTCAACTATGTTCAAAATGAATAGCGGAGTAGGCTCAAAGAGCCACATGGCCAAATCCTGAAACAACCTAATGCTTTGTCTATTATCTCAACCCAATCTTTTCTATATTCCTTACTACCTTGGTGATCTTTCGTTATCAGCAGACAAAGATGTTGATGCCTAGGTCAACATTTTTATTACCCATTTGTAATTGCCCTTGAGAATGTGATACCTGCCCCTTCACAGCAATGTTAGAGGGAATTCAGAATTTTGACCCAGTGACTATGAAGTCAAGATGGTGAGTGGTTTGGAGGGGAACTTACAGGTAACATTCCCAGGTAGCCGCTGCTCTTGTCCTCTAGGTGGTAGAAGTCGCAAGTTTGGAAGACATTGGCTAAGGAGCCTTGGTGCATTCCTGGAGTGCATCATGTAGATAGTACACTGCCACTGTGTCAGTGTTGGAGGGAGTGAATGTTTGTTGGTGAGGTGCCAATCAAGCAAGCTGCTGTCCTAAGTTTCTTGAATGTTGTTGTTCATCCAGGCATTCCATCACACTCCTAATGTATTTTTAGTAGATACTGTATAGAGTTTGGGGAATCAGGAAGTAAATTATTCTCCATTGAATTCCCTGCCTTTGACCTGCTCTTGTACTTAAAAAGCTAGTCCAGTTCAGTTTCTGGTCAACGTTGATTGTGGGGAATTCAGTGATAATAATACCATTGTATGCCTAGGGGAGTTGGTTGAATTTTCTCTTGTTGGAGATAATCATTGCCTGGTAACAATCTATTGGCTCAACACAAGATAATCCCAGATTAACAGCACAGTGCATGTATTGCTTCATTTTACATCACAACAAAAACTTGGACAAATGTAGTGCCTTTAACATAAAACATCCCAAGGTTCATCACAGGATCAATATCAAACAGAATTTAATACCTGAGCCACATAAGGAGACAGGACAAATGGCAGCATGGTGGAACAGTGCGCCTCAGTGCCAGGGACCCGGGTTCAATTCCAGCCTTGTGTTACTATCTGTGTGGAGTTTGCATGTTCTGCATGGATTTCAACCAGATGCTCCAGTTTCCTCCCACAGTCTCAGATGTACAGGTTAGGTTCATTGGACGTGCAAAAATTGTCCCTTTATGGCAGGGGATTAGCTGGGTAAAAATTTGGGGTTACGGGGATAGGTCTGGGTGGGATTGTTGTGGGTGTGGGTTCAATGGGCCGAATCGCCTCCTCCTGTACTGTAACGATTCTATTCTATGTCCAAAGTCTTGGTCAAAGAGATAGGATTTAAGGAGCATATTAAAGGAGAGAGAGATTTACGGAAGTAACTGAAGAGTTTTGGGCTAAAGGTAAAAGCATGGTTGCTAATGGTGAAGCAATTGTGAAAATAGAGTTGACACCACGCTCTTGAGCTTTCTATAAAGATTTACTGGCTGAAATATCAAATTAAAAAGAAACAATTGACAAACCATCAGCAACCATGCCTTCAGCATCCTCAACCCAAAGCTCTTAATTCCCTCCATAAATCTCTGTTTAATACACGTCAATCCTACCTGTTTGACCAAGACTTTGGTCATAGAATAAGATCACTACAGTACAGGAGGAGGCTATTCAGCCCACCTAACCTGCACTGACAATAATCCCACCCAGGCCCTATCCCCGAAACCCCACATATTTACCCTGCTAATCCCCTAAGGGGCAATTTAGCATGGCCAATCCATCTAACCCGCATATCTTTGGACTGTGGGAGGAAACTGGAGCACCCAGAGGAAACCCACGCAGACAGAGGGACAACGTGTAAACTCCACACCCAAGGCTGGGATTGAACCCGGGTCCCTGGCACTGTGAGCAGCAGTGCTAACCACTGTGCCATGGATAGTGTTGTCTATCCCTTTGGTCCACCATATCTGTTGGCAAAATACTCCAATAACATAGTTAATTTTTATTTTCCATAAATAGGATGGCAGTCATTTGATTAATATTGTTATTTATTATTCAGACATTAAAAATTATTCACTGTACAGAATCAGAGACCATTTCCAAAATGATCTGCACCCTACAATCAGACAAGGAAAATGGGTCATATTTTATAATTGTGCACTTCAGGCTGTTCCTTGTCAGGTTCTCCTCCATGCTCCAGGTATAGGTTGTTGTAGGGATATTGTTTAGGAGCCTGCAAAAGATAACTGATGATTAAATTTCAGTCAAGACAATTTACCACACTCCAATGCCTTTGGGTATTTTTTCTCCCTCTCTTCCTGAAGATATTTATCCTCTGGCTCCTCTCCCGACTCACAGGTGACCCTCGGCAGTGAGTGCTGGTAAACTATTCAACTGGTAGGGATGTGACACACCACCACCCTGTCCTTACTCAATGTCAACACACTTACACTTCCAGTGGGAAGATATCTAATAATGGAATGCTCCCGCGTCAGACCAACTTGCACTTATACAATACCTTCAATATTGACCATTCCCCAAAGCACTTGAGCAAAGCATAAGACCATAAGATATAGGAGCAGTAATAAGCCATTTGGCCCATTGAGTCTGCTCTACCATTCAATCATAGCTGATAAGTTTCTCAACCCCATTCTCCCGTCTTTTCCTCATAACCTTTGATCCCCTTACCAATCAAGAACCTATCTTAGTTTTAAATACATTCAATGACCTAGCCTCCACTGCCTTCTGTGGCAACGAGTTCCACAGATTCACCACCCTCTGGCTGAAGAAAATCCTCATCTCGGTTCTACAGGGTCGTCACTTCACTCTGAGGATTTTTGGATTTTAGTCTCTCCTACTAATGGAAACATCTTCTGTCCACCCTATCTAGGCCTATCAGTATTCTGTAAGTTTCAATGATATCCCCCCCTTATCCTTCTAAACTCTATCGTGTTAAGACCCAGAGTCCACAAATGCTCCTCAGACGTCAAGCCTTTCATTCCCGGGATCATTCTCGTGAATCTTCTCTGGAGCCTCTCCAGGATCAGCACATCCTTCCTTGGATACAAGGCCCAAAATTGCTCACAATATTCCAAAAGATGGGGCCCAGCCAAAGGAGGAGATATTGAGAGGGGCGAGTCAAAGATTTGGGATTCAGTAGAGCACCTTAAATGATGTGCAGGAGTGGAAATGTTTTGGGAAACAATTCCAGAATCTACGGGAGCCAACGGTGGAGCTTTGAATTAAGGCATGCAAATTTGGAGAAATGCAAAACTGTAGGGCTGGAGGAGGTTGTAGAGAGGGGGAGAAACAAAGCTGTGAGGTGATTTAAATATGGGGATGAGAATTTTTTTTAAATTACACATATTAGGGGGCTAGAAGCAACGTGGATCACCAAGAAAGATGATGGATTAAAGAATGGGGTTTGATGCAAGATGGAGACCACAGAATGTGAGGACAGCATTGGAATAATCAGTCAGGAGGTGACAAATGGCATGAGGAGAGTTTCAGAAGTAGGTGGGCTAAATCCCAGGTGCAGGCAGATGGTTGGAGATGTAAGTGGGCAGTCTTCATTGGTGAGAGAAACGAGGGTAGAAACTCAGCTTGGGGGTCAAATATGATGCCACAGTTGAAAAGTCTTGTTGAATAAGAGACAGTGACCAAGGTGGGAGAAACTGAATTGATCACGAGGTTAGAGTTTGAAGACTGAATGCAATGGTTTTTCTCTCTCCAGTGTTTAATTGGATTGTTCATCATTTAGGAGAAAGGCATTGAAAGGACAGAGACAAGAATGAAAGGAGATCTCATAGAAACATAAAATCCTGATGGGACTAGACAGGCTAGATGCAGGAGAATGTTCTCATTATTGGGGAAATCCCAGAACTAGGGGTCACAATCTCAAAATAAGGGATAAGCCAATCAGGACTGAGATGAGGAAGAACTTCTTCATTCAAAGAGTGGTAAACCTGTGGAATTCCCTACCATAGAAACCTGCTGGGGCCAGTTCATTAGATATGTTCAAGAGGGAGCTGGACATAGCCTTTAAGGCTAAAGGGATCAAAGGATAGGAAGAGAAAGAGGGAGTGAGATATTGAGAGTGCACGATCAACCATTATGTTTAATGGTGGTACAAGCTCGGAAGGCCGAATGGCCTACTCCTGCACGTTGTTTATTTGTTTTGAGTCTGTGAGAAAGTAGAGCTGGATACCTCAGGGTACATTTAGAATCTGACCCAGTGTTCTCAAAGAGACACTTTACAACCCTCTGGACTCAAATTGATTTTACATCTCCTCTTGACAGATCTTCTGTTGTTTGATTTGTCCCATTGCCATCTCCTTTTGCGATGTACCATCAGCTCTTGTGTGGTTTGCCAATGAGGTCATGATGGGCCAAATGGCTTCCTTCTGCACCGTAACAATTCTGCAATTTAATCTCCCTTGCCTGCCACCCCATCCCATATTTCTGTAGTTGCTTAAGGCCTGCCACATCTCAAATCTTTACCAAGTTCTGCTGAACGTTCATTGACCTGAAATCCAATTTTACCAATGGAGTCAGAGCAGTTTTTTGGGGGGGTTTTTCTGCACTTGTTTTCTGTAAATCTAAAGAAAATTTATAATAAATTCCCCTAATTTGACATTTAATAACTGATGAGGAATGCAAATGCTGAATCTCACAATTAGAGCACTTAATGGATATTTGATGTGGAGATGCCAGTGTCAGACTGGGGTGGGCACAGTAAGAAGTCTCACAACATCAGGTTAAAGTTTGACAAGTTTATTTGGAACCATGAGCTTTCAGATCGCTGCTCTTTCATCAGAGGAGTGGTGGGTTGGGTTTCACAAACATGGTATATTTAGACATAGACACAATTGCAAGATAATGGTTAGAATGCACGTCTTTTCAGGCAATCAAGTCTCAACAGGTGCAGACAATGCAAGTGGAGAGAGAGGGATAATCACAGGTTAAAGAGGTGTGAATTGTCTCAGGCCAGGACAGTCAGTAGGAACCTGCAAGCCCTGGCTAACTGTCTCTCCACTTGCATTGTCTGTACCTGTAAAGACTTGATTACCTGAAAAGACTTGCATTCCAACCATTATCTTGCAATTGTGTCTGTGTCTATATATGCCAAATTGTGAAACCCAACTCTCCACTCAACTTGAAGGAGCAGGACTCCAAAAGCTTGTGATGCCAAATAAATCTGTTGGACTTTGACTTGGTGTTATGAGACTTCTTACTGGAATGAATACTTGTTAGATATTCACAGGTGCATATGTTGCAGGGTTTATCTTGCTCACCAATCTGAAATCTACAGTGTTTATCACCTATTCCAAAAGACAATTTCCAAAGGAGAATGGCATCTTATAACAATATACTAATTAATTAATTTTGATGTTTGTATATCCATGCTGTTTCTCTCCACAAATGCTGCCAGGCCTGGCAAGTATTTTTAGTTTTTATCTCAGATTTCCAGTCATCCGCAGTTATTTTACTTGAGTGTGACTGAGAGGTGCACTGTGTTCAACTAAACACATATCACAAAATGGAAAATTATCTGGGGCAGTGCAGTTTTTAAAAAAAAAGGGGATTTCAAAAGGGCACTGACTGTGGTAACATTGATACGACAGAATTAGGTAAGAGATTAACTCGGCATACATTTAGAATTAAAACTTACCACAGGCTGATATGAAGGAAATACCTCCCCAACGAAAAACAGAAACAGCATCAATCCTACAAAGCCACCCAAGGTTTTGACCATGGTACTCCAGTCCACAGGACTTGGAGAGGTGTCCACACGATTCCGAATAAACATGTCAAAATCCCAGTGCATCTGGAAAAAGCAATTTTTAAAAATGTTAATGTTATGTTTAAAACAGAATTTAGGACAGAGTACATCTAATGTGGCATCTCATCGAATGATCCAAGTGTGTCAAATATCTCATACAAATAAAATTATTTTGTAAAGTGGGTAAAATATTGCTTGCCACTGTACCACCCTCCTTAACCAATCTCAACTAGGACAAGCATATATTCCAATCATCTTGGTACCACATATTAGGGACAGAAGTATTAAAGATATTCCCAATGTATGTTTGGTGTCCAATGTCCCTTGCTTGAAACTGAACAAGTTTACACTGAAACAGGATTTGCTTTAACTATGATGCTGTTGTGAAGTTGGACAGAAAATATATTTTTGATTTACTTTTAGATCATTTTTGTTAACCGGAAAATGATTTTAAATTGGAGAAATGGTTTTCAGACGTTTTCAATACTTTAGCTAGGAAGCCACCCTGTCAGGCCTGTTACATTGGCCCTCAGCATCACTGCTTACCGGTTCACCCCAATTACGTCGCAGGTCAGGTTCGTCCCAGGCGTACCATGGATCTCGCTCTTGTTGCGACCGGTCCGGTAGTTTTGGGTAGTCACCAAATCTGTCACGAGGAAAGCAAACTTTCAGCTTTACTCAAGATTTTACACTCCAGACCCCAGTGTGACTCCAGAAAACAGAGAAAGGAAGGCATGAGCTAGTTTATGTTAAAATAAACGTGGTAATGGATGCTTATTCTCCAGGGTAATAATTTTTTCTGGTATTTGGACCTCTACAAAGTTTTGGTTTGAAGGTCTGTGAATTTCTTACTTTATTTTTCACATCGATATTTTTCATTGACACCGAGTCTAAACAGAGAAGTCACATCAAATTCAGTTAAACATGATATTTATCTGCTGCACAGATCCATTGTTATTCAGTTCAATAAACATTGTACTCCATGAGACATGTCCTCTGCATGTCAGCAGAAATGCAAATACTCAGCACAAATAATACTGAGCACAAATAATCTTGTTTCAAAAGGCTGTGTTGGTATCTTCTAGCATTTGCTACAGGCAAAAGTCACTCATCACACTACCTTTCCACTCCCTTCCAACCTGTGAAGAGCTTTTTCCACCCTCTGCCACTTGTCTGATCGATTTCCACTTTCTCCACTTTTTTTATTTACCTCCCACATGCAGCTCTCCCATCATTGCTTTGACAGTGTGTTTCCGATCCTCTTTCAAAAAGTCACCCCCCTCTTCTGTACATTCCCTTTTCCCCCACGCGTGCATTTCACATAAAACTGCTAGTTTGCCAAAAATAAAATACCAGATTCACAAATGTCCTTCATGGAAGGAAAACTATCATCCTTACCCCATCTGGCCTTTATCTAACTCCAGATCCACAGAAATGTGATTGTCCCTTAAGTGCTGTCTGAAATTTCCGAGCAACCCATCCAATTGTATTAAGGAATGTGGCTCACTACCACTTTCTCAAGGACAATTAGGGATGGGCGATACATGTTGGCCTTACCAGTGAAACCCACATCGCAGAACAGAGTAGGTATTGCCCAGGAACACGTATTTATCATGATGTCTTTGTAAACTATATACCAATTATTTCAAGTCATGAATAGCCAAAGGGAAACCTCACAGACATGGAAACACATCCACTACATCTCAGCTATTGTTTGAAATGCACTGTAGAAATATTCTTTCCCAATGTAACACAGCTTGGTATGGCTACTGCTCTGACCAAGACCGCAAGAAACTACAAAGGATTGTGAACGTAGCCCAATCTCACCTTCTCCTTTCCTTCTGTATGAACGGTATGCTTTGTCTGCAAGAATTTGTGACAATAATAAATCAAAACAATTAAAGCCAGGAACTAAACTTTTTGCAGTTTCTCTTAGATTTTCTTCTCCCAATATGTGAAATTTTGGCACACCTCTGATTTCTGTTATCCAATATAATAAAATCCGTTTTGCAGAAATAAACTCACCCCATTCCATCATCAGGATATGGTTCATAATCTTCCACCCTCATATTATACTTTTTCGCTGCTCTTTCTCTTTCCTCCATTGTTCTGGGATACGGACCAGGCAGCATGTCCCTAGAAATACCGGAGGCTGTGAAGCAAAATCCAAAGCATCAGCAAAAATAATTTGGAGTTAACCTTTCACATTTTTAAATAAAAAAGTTTCTGCCACTCCTGTCCGGGAAACAGAGCGCTAGTCAGTTTATGGCAAGTGCAGACAAAGCCACAGGGGCAGGAAGGCAACAGCTTTCTGCCCACACTTATTAGTAGCCATGATGTGGAGTTGCAGGTTTTGGACTGGGGTAGGCACAGTAAGTAGACTCACAACACTAGGTTAAAGTCCAACAGGTTTATTTGGTAGCACGAGCTTTCGGAACATTACCCCTGCATCAGGTGAGTCAACCTGTTGAAGGGGCAATCCTCCAAAAGCTCGAGCCAGCAAATAAGCCTGTTGAACTTTAACCTGGTGTTGAGAGACTACTTACCACACTTATTGGTTCTGTCCATCATGCTCCTTAGATCCCTCCCTTGTCAAAATTGGGTTCATTTTGTTGAAGAACTGAGGCGAAGGGCCAAGGCTGTCAACATTCACGCTTAGCCCACCACTGTCTGAGGCCAAACCAAATCTTTTGAAATCTTGATATCACATCTGACTTCGAGCTGAGTTTTCTACCTCAAATCCTCTCCACTTACATAATGAGGAGTTTGGATCACATCCGGGCTTCTGAGCCAGAAGCTCCAGAATAAAATCCCTAGAAAGCCATTCAGCCCATTGATCTGTACTGACTCTCCGATAGAACAACGTACCCAAGCCCACCCCTTCCCATCCTATCCCATTTATGCATTATCCCATAAATGCAACTTCATGCATTTATTTCATGCATCCTCCAACACATCTTGGGACACTAAGGTGCACCTTTGCACAGCTAATCCTCCTAACCTACACATCTTTGGAATTAAGAGGAAATCCGAACACCCTGGGGAAACCCACACAGATATGGGAAGAACGTGCAAACTCCACACCGACAGTCACCCAAGGCTGGAATCGAACCCAGGTCCCTGGCACTGTGAGGCAGCAGTGCCCACAACTGCGCCACCGGATTTCATAGAATTGCGACAGTGCAGAAGGAGACCATTCGGCCCATCAAGTCTTGGTATGGCTACTGCTCTGACCAATCACAATCCCACCAATCTATCTCTATAATCCTGTGCATTTACCCTCGTTAGTCCCCATGACACTAAGGGGCAATTTAGCCTGGCCAATCCACCTAACCAGCACACTTTTGGAATGTAAGAGGAAACCGAAGCACCTGGAGGGAACCCACGCAGACACAGACAGAATATGCAAACTCCACATGGACAGCCACCCAAGCCAGGAATCGAACCCAGGTCCCTGGCACTGTGAGGCAGCAGTGCTAACCCCTGTGCTGCCCTAAACTTTTCGTATTATTTTTAGTTTGATTCTAAAAATTCCAGGAGTTGATGGCCAAAGCGGTTGAGACAACATGCAATTCCTTCCAATGTAGGCAGATAGTAAGGGTGGACGAGATTAATGGTCAGCCAAGTGATGGAAAGAATGTCGCTGCCTCTCCCATGATTATCCACAGCTCCAGACTATAACTTGCATGTCAAAGCATACGTTGCTGAGTGAACTGTAACACACCACCACCTATGTAACCCTCCCCCATCCTTACCTCACTCCCCTGCTGTCACCTCTTTTACCTAAAGATGAGACTTTTCCAAAGCTTTCCTGTCCACCTTACGTACTACGCCCACTGTAAACTTCAATTTAACCAACACCACTGCCAGCATCCTATGTCACACCAGCTTCTGTTCCTCCATCTCTCCTATCCTCACTGATAAACACCAGCTCCCCAGACCACAATAACTCTAACTTAAAATTTTCATTCTTTAAATCACCTCATGACCTCACCTTCTCATCTTGGTAACTTCCCTCTAGCTTTACAGCTCGCACGACCTTTCTGTTCTACTGTCTCTCTTGCATTCCAGTCCAGTTCCCCAGACCCTCCTCCTTACTCCCATAGCAGCAGTGCCTCAGGTTGCCTTGGCTCCATGATTAGTCAACACCCGAATGTGTGGTAAAGCAGAAGATTCTTCGATGTGCACATAAAGTATTGTAATCTGAAGGGGCCAAGAGCTGGAAAAGTTGGATCAAGCTGAATAGCTCCTTTTCAGCCAGCTCAAGCATGGCTTGCTGAATAGCCTTTGACTGCTGTAAAGTTTAGTGTTTCTATAACCTGAAATTCCCTTTCTCATCACCTCGGCCTCTGCATGCCTTTACGACTTTCCTAAAAGGCAACATTCATATCTCCCTTTTTGGTTCATAGAAACTTACAGCACAGAAAGAGGCCCTTCGGCCCATCGAGCCTGCACCGACCACAATCCCACCCAGGCCCTACCCCCATACTCCTACACATTTACCCTCTAATTCCTCAAACCTATGCATCTCAGGACACTAAGGTCAATTTAGCACGGCCAATCAACCTAACCCACACATCTTTGGCCTGCGGGAGGAAACTGAAGTACCTGGAGGAAACCCACGCAGACAGGAGAATGTGCAAACTCCAAACAGACAGTGACCCAACTCGGGAATCAAACCCAGGTCCCTGGAGCTGTGAAGCAGCAGTGCTAACCACTGTGCTACCGTGCCGCCCACTTTCCTTTCTTTATTTTCTTTGATTGCAGTTCTGGAAAATATTCAAAACTACATCAGCGTTAAAGGGGGCATCATGTTGCAGGTAGAAACACAGAAAATTCTGGAAGTAATCAGATCAGTCATCGATCTGAAACATTAACTCTGTAACTCTCTCCACACGTGCTGCCAGACCCACCGGGTATTTCAAACATTTTTGACCTTTGTTTCAGATTTCCAACATCCAAAGAATTTTGTTTTTAAATTGGTGCTGTTGGCACTCTGAGTAGCAGTTAGCACATCTTGGGACCTCCCTATCTTTTTTACATCCACCTGAACAGTGGCTCAGTTTAACCTCTCATCTGAAGGACAGTATTGTCAAATCAATGTCCTGCAAAAAGGGCTTACTTGACCCAAAACATTGTCTATTTTGCTCTCTACAGTTGCTGCATGTTTTTCCAACATTTTCTGCTTTTATTTCAGATCTCCAGCATCAACAATACTTTGCTTTTTATCGCTAAACCTGCCCTAACAACATTAGGTGCAGAAATTTGCACATTCTCCCCACGTCTGCTTGGGTTTCCTCCCACAGTCCAAAAATGTTCAGGTTAGGTGGAATGCCTACGCTAAATTGCTCCTTAGTGTCCCAAGATGTGCAGGTTAGGTGGATTAACCACGGGAAATGCACGGGATATTGGAGATAGACACGCTGGGGGGAGGGGGAGTTGCTGGGTAAGATGCCAAGTCACTGCAGACACGACGAGCTAAAGGGCCTCCCTCCTGGAGAGTAGGGATTCAATGATTCTAAATTACCTGTATTGGGGATTCAATGCACAGTCTTCTCACTGAGGCAAGAGTCTTACTGCTCTACTCAGCCAATTAACAATAAGAGATTTTAGGGACAAAACAGTGATTAGCACTGCTGTCTCACAGCATCCAAGTTCAATTCCCAGCTTGGGTGACTGTCTGTCTGTTGCTTGCACGTTCTCCTCACGTCTACGTGGGTTTCCTCCAGGTGTTCTGGTTTCTTCCCACCGTCTGAAAGTCACGCTAGTTAGGTGGATTGACCATACTAAATTCTCCCTCAGTGTACCCAAACAGGCGCCGGAGTATAGCGACTAGGGGATTTTCACAGTAATTTCACTGCAGTGTTAATGTGACACAAATCAATAAACTTTAAAAACTTTAGCTAATTTTGCAAACTCCTCACTGAAAACACGGCTGGTCTCCACCACTTGCCCCAGTTTGCAGGCAGAGCAGTGTCTGAGTCTGATGCCGAAATCCCTGTGTCTGACCCCTAACCCCACTGTCCCCCATCTCCAAGGTTACTGCACCGACGCTGACACCCACCTTGCCATCCCCCTTTAGTGTAGTTTATAAGGCACCGTGCAATCATGAGTACTCACCAGCCCTGACGGAGGCCGGAATCCCCTCGGGTTGCAGGCTCTTCCTTAAGCCTCTGCCCAAGGAACGAATCCAGCTCCCTCCCAGCGCCATGTCTCTCCGCCCCAGAGCGCAGGCGCGAAGCAAGAGTATGCCGGGATAGGACAAACAGGCTTCATTGCGCAGGCGCTGTTGGGGATGAGGAGATCCTCCGCGCCGGAGAGGGCGCTGCAGCGGGCGAGGGGGCGAAGCGGTCCTCCGGACCAACGGGGGGGGGGGGGAGGGGGCCGCAGTTCTCAATTTCCGATGGGGAGCGGGGAATGGGGGAATACAAAGCGGACTTCCACCTGGAGGGGGCGCGGCTCTGAGGTTCCGATGGGGGAGCTATTGCGGACGGACGAGGATGAAGGTGGTCCTCCAGGCCTGCGGGGGCGCTGCTCGCAGACTGAACTGGGGGGGGCGGAGTGGTCCTCCGGGCTGGAAGGGGCGCTGCTCTCAGATGCCGGTCGGGAGCTGGGGGGGCGTTGCCGTCGTCTGGACGGGAGGAGGCGCTGCGCTCAGGTTTCATTTGGGTGCTGGGAAGAGCGAAGCGGTCCTCCGGGCTGGAGGGGGCGCTGCTCTCAGGTTTCGGTCGGGAGCTGGGAAGGGCGAAGCGGTCCTCCGGACTGGAGGGGGCGCTGCTCTCAGGTTTTGGTCGGGAGCTGGGAATGGCGAAGCGGTCCTCCGGACTGGAGGGGGCGCTGCTCTCAGGTTTCGGTCGGGAGTTGGGAAGAGCGAAGCGGTCCTCCGGGCTGGAGGGGGCGCTGAACGCAGGTTTCGGTCGGGAGCTGGGAAGGACGAAGTGGTCCTCCGAGCTGGAGGGGACACTATTCCCAGGTTTCGGGTGCGGGACGGGGAGTGGGTAGGCGGTCCTCCGCTCCTGCAGGGGGCGCGGCCTGTGGCGGTCAGCCTGGTTGCCTCGGCGCCCAGTCCCCAAGCTAGTGAGCCGCGGCCGCAGTGATAGTGAGGGGGGTGAGTGAGCGGGGTGACTGAGGGGTGGGGGGAGGGGGAAATCTGTCCATCTTCACGGAGCACGGTGGGGTTGGAAAGGCCATGGCGGAGCCGAGTGGCGAGGAAGCGAGCCGGCAGTGGAGCCCGGTCCAGCTGAGGAACTACAGCTTCGCCACCAAGGACATCCCCAGGATGTCCCACAGCGATCCCCGGGCCGAGGCGCTGATAGACAATGAGGTAAATACCGTCCAGTCACATCCCACACTGTCCCAGAGAGAACCAGCACAGTGTTGTCCCAGAGAGAACCAGCACAGTGTTGTCCCAGAGAGAACCAGCACAGTGTTGTCCCAGAGAGAACCAGCACAGTGTTGTCCCAGAGAGAGAGAGAGAACCAGCACAGTGTTGTCCCAGAGAGAACCAGCACAGTGTTGTCCCAGAGAGAACCAGCACAGTGTTGTCCCAGAGAGAGAGAGAGAACCAGCACAGTGTTGTCCCAGAGAGAACCAGCACAGTGTTGTCCCAGAGAGAACCAGCACAGTGTTGTCCCAGAGAGAACCAGCACAGTGTTGTCCCAGAGAGAGAACCAGCACAGTGTTGTCCCAGAGAGAGAGAGAGAACCAGCACAGTGTTGTCCCAGAGAGAACCAGCACAGTGTTGTCCCAGAGAGAACCAGCACAGTGTTGTCCCAGAGAGAACCAGCACAGTGTTGTCCCAGAGAGAGAGAGAGAACCAGCACAGTGTTGTCCCAGAGAGAGAGAGAGAACCAGCACAGTGTTGTCCCAGAGAGAGAGAGAGAACCAGCACAGTGTTGTCCCAGAGAGAGAGAGAGAACCAGCACAGTGTTGTCCCAGAGAGAGAGAGAGAACCAGCACAGTGTTGTCCCAGAGAGAGAGAGAGAACCAGCACAGTGTTGTCCCGGAGAGAGAGAGAACCAGCACAGTGTTGTCCCGGAGAGAGAGAGAACCAGCATAGTGTAACTTCATCAGATTCTGAATACCATGTGCATTTCAAATATTAGAGGTTAAAAAGGGACCACATTTGGAACAAAAAATTGCTTCAGGAACAAATGATATTAATGGTATTATGAGGGATGCAGAGAAATTCATTGTACCCCCACCAGTTCTACCAATAGTTAAGCAGTTTTGTGTTGTTTTGCTGAACATTCTCGCAGCCGACCACCCGCGTATCCTAATTGTAGGATTTATGCCCACCTCACCTTCATATTGAGAGTTATCATCAGTGTTTACTCCATGACCTCTTGTGTCATACCCCACTTGAGATTTGAGCCCAAGCTGCGGGTGGCTCTCCTGCCTGTACTGCAGAATGCTTCGCCATCTCCTGGGTGAAAATTTAACTAGGACCCCCTTCTCCCCTTTCAGGTATTCTGAGCGTCATAAACATAGTCATAGAGGCCCAGTTTTTACCACTAAGCTAGTCCCAATTGCCCGTGTTTGACCTGTACCCCTCGATATCCATTGGCCTTGCTTGTCCATGCCACCTTTTTTAAACCCCTAATCTAGTCCCAGTTGCCCGCATTTGGCCCATACCCTTCTATGCCCATCTTACCCGTGTAACTGTCTAAATGCTTTTTAGAAGACAGAATTGTACCCGCCTCTACTACTACCTCTGGCAGCTCGTTCCAGACTCTCGCTACCCTCTGTGTGAAAAAATTGCCTCTCTGGACAATTTTGTATCTCTCTCCTCTCACAAACCTACCCCCTCTAGTTTTAGACTTCCCTACTTTTGGAAAAAGATGTTGACTATCTAACTGATCTGTGCCCTTCATTATTTTATAGACCTCTATAAGATCACCCCTCAGCCTCCGACGTTCCAGGGGAAAAAGGTCCCAGTCTATCCAGCCTCTCCTTATGACTCAATCCATCAAGTCCTGGCAGCATCCTAGTAAATCTTTTCTGCACTCTTTCTAGTTTAATAATATGCTTTCTATAATAGGGATTTAGGAGAGCTTTCTCTGCTGTCCAGATCAGTATTTATTTCGCAGCCAGCACCGTCAGGATGGATCATCTGCACTTCTGGTTCTATGTGGGGGTTTGCTGTGTGGGGATTGGCTGTTGCTTCTCCGAAATTACAACAGCGATCACACAGCAGAAAGTACTGAATTAGTTGGGTGGTACTGAGGGGGTGTCCTGAAGTCACAAAAGGTGCTATAGGAATGCAAGTCTTTCTTTCAGAAAAAGTGTTCCATATGTAACATACCCAATGTTAAAGCGGTTCTGGGCCCTTCACTCACAGTGAATTGTGCGTATGGTTTGTTAACCAGCCTGATGTGGCAGCCATTTCGCAGGATCATGCAAACAGCAGTGAGCAACCAATCAGTCTGTTTTTGGTGATAATCAAGTGAGGAAGGTTAGACCCTACAGAAAATTCCCCCCTACCCTGACCATCTTCCGTCAGTGGTCTTGAAACATCTGTGTTCACCTCAACCACCAGAGCAGGAGGCTGGCTTTTGAATTTCACGTTGCATTCACACACTAACACCTTGTGATTTGACGATTTGATTTATTATTGTCACGTGGAAAGTATTGTTTCTTGCATGCTATACAGACAAGGAATACCGTTCATAGAGAAGGAAAATAGAGGGTGCAGAATGTAGTGTTATAGTCATAGCTAGGGTGTAGAGGAAGATCAACTTAATATAAGGTAGGTCCATTCAAAAGTCTGATGGCAGCAGGGAAGAAGCTGTTCTTGAGTCGGTTGGTACGTGTGCTCAGACTTTTGTATCTTTTTCCCAACGGAAGAAGGTGGCAGAGAGCATGCGTGGGGTCTTTAATTATGCTGGCTGCTTTGCCGAGGTAGCGGGAAGCGTAGACAAGAATCAGTGGATGGGAGGCTGGTTTGCATGATGGATTGAGTACATTCACAACCTTTTGTAGTTTTTTGCAGTCTTGGTCAGTGCAGGAGCCATACCAAGCTGTGATACAACCAGGAAGAATGCTTTCTAAGGTGTATCTGTAAAAGTTGGAGGGAGTCATAGCTGACATGCCAAATTTCCTTAGCCTTCTAAGAAAGTAGAGACGTTGGTGGGCTTTCTTAACTATAGTTTTGGCATGGGGTGGACCAGGACAGATTGTTCCATGTCACGGTGCTCCCGCTGTGATGGAGCTATTAGCTGAAACGATGGAATGAGGACAGAGAGGGCCAGTGCTACGTCGCACAGCAAAGGACAATGTTATTCGGAAGAATCAGGCAACAGAGGGACAGCTGAAGAGATGGTCAGATTACATGCTCGACAGACTGGAGGGACTGATTGTGGACAAGTCCCCAGGACCGGATGGAATGCATCCAAGGGTTCTGAAAGAAATGGCGGAGGTGATAGTGGATGCCTTGGTGATTATTTTCCAAACGTCGCTGGATTCCGGGGAAGTGCCGGAAGATTGGAAAATGGCTAATGTTACGCTGTTGTTTAAGAAGGGTGGCAGGCAAAAGGCAGGGAATTATAGGCCGGTTAGTTTAATGTCTGTTGTAGGAAAAATGTTAGAATCCGTCATCAAGGAGAAAATAGCGAGGCATCTTGAGGAGAATTGTTTGGTAGAGCAGACGCAGCACGGTTTCGTTAAGGGGAAGTCGTGTCTGACGAATTTATTGGAGTTCTATGAGGATGTGTCTAGGGCGGTGGATAGAAGAGAGCTGGTGGTTGTGGTGTTTCTTGATTTTCAGAAGGCGTTTGACAAGGTGCCTCACAAGAGGTTATTACAGAAGGTCAGGGGGCATGGAGTTGGGGGTAGGGTGTTAGTGTGGATAGAGGATTGGCTGTCAAATAGGAGGCAGAGAGTGGGGGTCAATGGGTGCTATTCGGATTGGCGGTTGGTGACTCGTGGAGTGCTCCAGGGGTCGGTGCTGGGGCCTCAGCTATTTACCATTTATATAGATGATCTGGAGGAGGGAACCGAGTGTATGGTATCAAAATTTGCTGATGACACCAAGATTGGTGGAACGGCAAATTGCGCGGAGGGTGTGGAGAGTCTGCAGAAGGATCTAGATAGGCTGGGCGAATGGGCCAGGAACTGGCAAATGGAATTTAATGTTGGCCAATGTGAGGTTGTCCACTTTGGTAGGAATAATGGCAGGAAGGACTATTACTTACGTGGCAAAAAACTGCAGCATGCGACGGTGCAGAGGGACCTCGGGGTCCTTGTGCATGAGTCGCAAAAACCCAGCCTGCAGGTGCAGCAGGTGATCAGGAAGGCGAATGGGATGCTGGCCTTCGTAGCGAGGGGGATTGAATATAAAAGTAGGGCAGTCTTGCTGCAGCTGTATAGGGCACTGGTGAGGCCGCAGCTGGAGTACTGTGTAGTTTTGGTCGCCGCACTTACGCAAGGATATTTTGGCCTTGGAGGGAGTACAGAGGAGGTTTACTAGGCTGATTCCGGAGTTGAGGGGGTTGAACTATGAGGAGAGGCTGAATAAACTAGGCTTGTACTCGTTAGAGTTTAGAAGAATGAGGGGAAATCTCATTGAGACGTATAAGATGTTGAATGGGATGGATAGGATAGAGGTGGAGAGGCTCTTCCCGCTCAGAAAGGACAGTAGGACTAGAGGGCACAGCCTCAAGATAAAGGGGGGTGGTTTAGAACAGAGTTGAGGAGGAACTTCTTCACTCAAAAGGTGGTGAATCTCTAGAATTCTCTGCCTGTTGAAATGGTGGAGGCTGCCTCGCTGAATATTTTTAAGACGTGGGTTGATAGGTTTTTGATAAGCGAGGGGATTAAGGGTTATGGGGAGAGGGCGGGAATGTGGAACTGAGCCACGACAGATCAGCCATGATCTTATTGAATGGTGGGGCAGGCTCGAGGGGCTAGATGGCCTACTCCTGCTCCTATTTCTTATGTTCATATCCCAAGAGAAGAATTATACCATGCAGTGAGGTGTCAAAATCAGGTTTTATATTTCAATTTGTCTTCAGCGTCATAATGTAGTCTGGAAGCAACCTTGTTACGTGGATGTTGCTAGCAAGGCCAATATTTATTGTCCATTTCTAGACTTAAATATATACTTAAATACCAATTACACAGTGTTACCTCATACAGACCACCGTCCAGAAATTCTTGATTTGGCCATCATGGTATAATGAGATGGAGACAGTGGCACAGTGGTTAGCAGCACTGCCTCTCAGCGCCAGGGACCCGGGTTCAATTCCGGGCTTGGGTCAGTGTGTGCGGCGTTTGCACCTTCTCCCTGTGTCTACATAGATTTAATCCGGATTCTCCGGTTTCCTCCCACAGTCTGAAAGACGTGCTGGTTAGGTGCATTGGCCATGCTAAATTCTCCCTCAGTGTAACCTGAACAGGCGCTGGAGTGTGGCGACTTGGGGATTTTCAGTCACTTCATTGCAGTGTTAATGTTAGCCCACTTGTGACAATAATTTAAAAAACTTAAATAAAAGACTTTAAACAATTACAAATTTGTAAATGCAGGGCTGGTGGTGGGGACATTGGCTTTCCCCGGTTCCTCAGCTGTAAGGGCACTGTGTCTTGTCTGAATCCTGGGTTCAGTCTGTGGGATGTGTGAGTTAGCTAATCTCAGCCACAGCAGAGCAGTTGTCCCCATTATCCTTGCTGCTTAAATTTCCGCCCCCCCACCACCCCCCGCACATCAGCCCTACTATAAACTTTGTGCCCGAGAGCATGTGTGGCAAGGGCAGGATTGTGTTGTGAAGTTGGGGGGGGGTGGAACCAGAGCACCTAGAGGAAACCCATGCAGACATGGGGAGAATGTGCAAACTCCACACAGACAGTGACCCGAGGCCGGATTTGAACCCGGGTCCCTGGTGCTGTGAGGCAGCAGTGCTAACGACGGTGTCATCCTGTTTGCCACCATGCTATACCCCAACTACACAGATGGCCTTTAGAGACCATCTCAGGAAGACTATCCAGTGACGCTGGAACCTTTCACGTCTGGGACGTTCCATCCAAAGGATAATGCAGGAGAACATTGGGGAAGGCAAAATATCTGTGAACAGGGTGACCAACTCTCCCTGCAGATTGGAACTTGGGAGAAAAAGAGCACTGGAGAAACTGATGCATTCATGTCAGAAGAAGTGGTAATGCCGGATTGAGAGAGAGAACGTGGTGAGTTTATGAGTTGAGGATAGAGGGGTGTGTGTGTACTGCTCGCAGTAGATACAGAAAACGTGTCGGGTAACGATGCCGGGAATTCATTCGCACAGACTGTGACATTAGTAAATTATTTACAGCTGACAACACTCCGAGAAGGTGGGGAGGCAGCTCGATAAAATGCAAGCAGTATGCCAGCGGAACGTGGCGAATTCCCAGACAGGGTCCAAGTGTGAGGCTCGAATTTGCTGCACAGTATATAGTTCTGTCACTCAGTCAGTCTCGGTATTTACATATGGGGTACAGAGCAAACAGAAGGTATTGGGGCTACTTTCGGGTCATTGGTGAAGTGTAATTTAAGGCTGAATATTTGAAGTGATTGATTCAAATATTTGATTTGATTTATTAGTGTCACGTGTATTGGGATACAGTGAAAAGTCTTTGGGCCAGGTTGAAAAACTTGTCCTCTGTTTACATCGGTTTTGGCAACATTGCTGGAAAATCCGACTCATCGCAAAAACAAGTGATATACTCCCCACCGCCAGAGATGTGGTGAGCTGATAGCACAGAAGCATAATGCATACCCCATGTTTACCTCTTGCTCTCCTCAATGTCTCCAGACGCCTGTCTCAGTTTGCTCCTCACCTCTTGACCTGACCCCATTTCAGTTCACGCTCTGGTTTCGTAAGTAGATTTCTGTGAGCCACGATTAGAGGAGAGCGCCTTTCTCAACCTCAGGACGTCTTGGAGCGCTTTACAGCCAAAAATAATGATACCTTGCTGGAGTGCAGTCACTGTTGTAAGGTTGGAAATGCAGCAGCCAAATTGTGTACCACAAGCACCCGCAAATGGCAAAAAGATAACCTATTTTGGTGATGTTGGTCATGAGATACGGAAATCATGGGGAATCACCCCTGCCCCCTCATCAGATAGTTCCACACAATGTTTCACCTCCCACTTGATACAACAGGTAATGTCCCTGTTTGATGTCTTGTGAAAGATGGGCCCCTCCTTCATTGCAGCGCTTTCTCAGTAATGAGTACAAAATCAATGCTTTCCAGACTTTTTCCTGGTGTGACCCCCCCCCTCCCCCCCGCCCCCCCTCTCTGCCTGCCTCCACCCTCCCTATTTGAATGCCTGGCACTTCACCTGAATGGAATTTGTTGAGTGGGGAAGGGAGTGTGGGCTTCAGTTCCTGAACAGGGCAGGGTGAGCATCAGCGGCTGAGCTGGATGGCTAGGTGTGAGGTTGAGAGTAATGAGAAGTGCTTAAACTGCATGGTTTGAAAAAACACCTACCTTTGCAAAGGCTTTTTTTTTCGCAGCAACAAAAATCTGTCCGAAAGAGCCCACCGTTGAAAAAAAAATCCTAGGATTTAGAGGGACTTTGCAACTTTTAGCATTGATGCAATGACATTGTTGCTGGACTAGTAATCCAGAGACTCAGGGTAAAGCTCTGGGGACCCAGGCTCGAATCCCACCACAAGCAGATGGTGAAACTTGAATTCAATTAACTCGGAAATTAAAAATCTAATAATGATCATGAAACTGATTGTCAAATAAATCCATCTGGATCACTAATGTCCTTTAGAGAAAGGAATCTGCCGTTCTTACCTGATATTTTATCCTTACCTGGTTTAGCCTACATGTGACTCCAGACCCACAACAATGTGGGTGACTTGTAAATGCCTCTGAAATGGCCTAGCAAACCACTCAGTTCAAGGGAAATTAGGGATGGGCAATGAATACTGGCCCAGCCAGTGATGTCCAAATTCCATGAATGAATGAAATTTATCTAGTGAATGTGAAGTCCCTAAAACCAGCAGTTTCTTCCAGTCCTGCTGTGTTGAGTGTGGATAGGGTTCCCTGAGTCTGTGGATTGGATACTCTTCTGTGTGCATAGGGTGGCATGGTGGCACAGTGGTTAGCACTGCTGCCTCACGGCGCCAGGGACCTGGTTCCAATTCCAGGCTTGGGTCACTGTGCGGAGTCTGCACATTCTCCCCGTGTCTGCATGGGTTTCCTCCCACAATCTGAGAGACATGCTGGTTAGGTGCATTGGCAATGCTGAATTCTCCCTCAGAGTACCCAAACAGGCGCCGGAGTGTGGCGACTAGGGGATTTTCACAGTAACTTCATTGTGGTGTTAATGTAAAGCTATTTATGACACTAATTAATCGAAAATAAATAAATAGTTTGCTCTCTCCCACAGGCACACAGGGTGCTGGCACTGATGCCACATGTCTGCGGGTTGGCCATGGCTTGTCCTGAACCTGTTGGCAGTGGGCCACTCTTTTCCCTGTAAGGTTGAAAGCAGGCAGCTGTTGGGTCTGATTAGAGACCAGGTACTTGTTTGCCGTATCCAGTGATTTCCCATTCGTTGGTCCAGGTGAAATTTGCATTGAAGTCCTGCGTGGGAGACTCTTTACAGATCAGCCTTCTTGATGGGAGTCATCCCATGGGTGGACTGAATTGATTAGCATGAAGTTTATAGGGGCGGGGTATCATTGCAAACTTTTCCTATCATTTTGTGGAGGGTTGCAAGCCGGCAGATGTGTGGGGGACTGATGTTTGCCATGGCAGGGAGCCAAGGGAGTGGTGTTGAGCATACTGTTCCAGTGACGATGCGCATGGTAGCATTGAGCTGGGTGTGTGTGCATTGTGTGTTGCGCGTGGGCTGTGTGTTATGCACGTGTGTGTGATTCCAAAAGGAAACTTCATGAGAAGAGTCCACACAAGGAATCCTGGTCACAGTCCCAAAGCCAAAAGAAACAATGAATGAATACAAAGAGTGTTGTTCTCTGCGGAACCATTTGCCCTGTTGTTTTTTGTTTTCTTCTAAGCACTGAATGTCAAATTACAATGGTTTGCTGAGATGTGATGGCAGTGATTGATGGATGCAATTACACTGCAGATTTACTGTCAGCATGAAGCCTTTTCAGCTTCGTGCCCATGCTGAACTAGTGTGGCATCAATCTGAATCTGACTCCAGATCAATGTGCTCGCAATTGATCCCACCTATTTATGATTTGACTACTTGTGGAGATAAGAAGGTTTAAATCTGATGACACCAATAGCTTAATGCTGGATAGCATGAAGCCTGTTGCTGCACTTTGCCCTTTATTCCAAAGCTGTACTTCATGTGCCTTGAAGTCATCGAGCCATACAGTACAGAAAAAGCCCTTCAGCCCATTGAGTCTGCACCGACAATATCTAACATGATGTGGAGATGCCAGCATTGGACTGGGGTAAACACAGTAAGTCTGACAACACCAGGTTTAAGTCCAACTGATTTATTTGATAGTAAACTCACAAGCTTTCGAGGTTTACCTCTTTGTCAGATGAGAGGCGAGAGATACAAAAAGGTCCAGAGGGGTCATTTTTTTCGCACAGAGGGTGGTGAGTGTCTGGAACAAGCTGCCAGAGATAGTAGTAGAGGCGGGTACAATTTTGTCTTTTAAAAAGCATTTAGACAGTTACATGGGGTAAATGGGTATAGAGGGATATGTGCCAAACGTGTGCATTCACCTGACGAAGAGGTAAACTCGAAAGCTTATGAGTTTACTATCAAATAAATCGGTTGGAGTTAAACCTGGTGTTGTCAGACTTCTTACCGACAATATCTACCACAAAGACAAGCACAGCAGAAAGCTCAGACACAGTTACAAGGATTCTCCTGCCTATATAGTTTGCTGTGTGTATTCTGTAAGCACTAGCCTCTATTACTTATAGTCCGTCAGATAGGCTATTCTTCCTAGTTTTATCTGTTGTTGTTGGAAGTGAATGTTAGGTGCATTGGTATTTTACATGATTATGTTGTTATTTCAGTGATTCTGGCAACACACATTCGTCATTCCACTAAACCTCAAAAAATGGTCGATTCTGTATGGGTTGATGTAATCAGAACCTGTGAAGTTGTTTGGTACTGCACAGAGAACAACGCCCTTGTCTCTTGCTGTGAGCTTAGGGTGTGATGCTACAACAGCTTTCATGCAAGGCAGTTTTGCTTAGATCACTGGTACCACTCTCATCTTCACAGCTGAGAGCTATAAAGTTATAGAGGTTTACAGCATGGAAACAAGCTCAACCTATCCATGCTGCCCTTTTTTTAACCCACTAAGCTAGTCCCAATTACCCACGTTTGGCACATATCCCTCTATACCCATTTAACCCATGTAACTGTCTAAATGCTTTTTAAAAGACGAAATTGTACCCGCCTCTACTACTATCTCTGGCAGCTTGTTCCAGACACTCACCACCCTCTGCGAAAAAATTGCCCCTCTGGACCCTTTTGTATCTCTCGCCTCTCACCTTAAACCTATGTCTTCTCGTTTTAGACTCCCCTCCCGTTTGGAAAAGATGTTGACTATCTATCTTATCTATGCCCCTCATTATTTTATAGGCCTCTAAGCCTTCTACATTCCAGAGAAAAAGTCCCGGTCTTTCCAACCTTTCCTTGTATCTCAAACCATCAAGTCCCAGTAGCATCCTAGTAAATCTATTTTGCACTCTTTCTACTTTAATAATATCCTTTCTATAAAAGGGTGACCAGAACTGTACACAGTATTCCAAGTGTGGCCTTACCAGTGTCTTATACAAATTCAACAAGACGTCCCAACTCCGGTATTCAATGTTCTGACCAATGAAACCAAGCATGCTGAAAGCCACCTTCACCACCCTGTCCACCTGTGACTCCACTTTCAAGGAGCTATGAACCTGTACCCCTAGATCTGTTCGTTCTGTAACTCTCCCCAATGCCCTACCATTAACTGAGTAAGTTTTGCCCTGGTTCAATCTACCAAAATGCATCACCTCAGATTGTAGTGCCTTCCTTGTGTTCGAACCCAAAATCTTGATGGATGGTCGATGGTGCTTCAGCACTGCAATGTCTTTCAGAGCAGATGTTAAACCGAGGCTGTGTCTGCTTGTTTGGAATCCCTCGAAACTTTTCAGAATGAAAGCAGTGTTTTCCCAGCGACCTGGCCAATATTTGTCCTTGAGCTAACACCAGCAAAACTGACTCATTGGCCATTCATCTCCCTGCGGTTTGTGGACCTTGGCATGTGCAGATTAGCTGGCGAGTTTACATTTCAGAAGTACCAGCGAAGGTCTTGTGGGGGGGTGTGAAAGGCAGCACAATGTATTGAGGTGTTGGTTGGGAATCTGGGGCCGGGTCCTAACCTATCACCAGGGCAAATGATGTTGCCATGCCCTGCAGGAATGAGCCTTTTCAGCACTTGTGGATTTTACCTGATTCACACTGCACAAGTTTAGCATTGATGCTAAGAGGAAACTACTTTAGGTCAATAGTAAACATGTAGCACAAGTACTGCTGTAAATCAGTGTTGTAGCACCTGCTTCTCTCAATAATAGAAATGGCATCGATAAGACCGTGGGGGAACATACTCTCGTTGTTCAATAGGAACAAGGTTACATTTGGCCTGAGTATTCATTTTAACAGGTGTTGTTATCTTAAATGGGTAACCTCAGTTTAATGTTTATGTATTAGTGTCATTAGTAGGCTTACATAAGCATAACAATGAAGTTACTGTGAAAATCCCCTAATTGCCACACTCTGGCACCTGTACAGGTACACAGGGAGAATTTGGAATTCACCTAACCAGCACGTCTTTCAGACTATGGTAGGAAACTGGAGCACCCAGAGGGAACCCAAGCAGATTCGGGGAGAACGTGCAGACTCCGCACAGACGGTGATCCAAGCCGGGAATCGAACCCAGGTCCCTGGCTTTGTGAGGCAGCAGGCCCATTGAGTCTGCACTGACCCTCTGAAAGTGCACCCCACCCAGGTTCAGCCCATCCCCGTAACCTCTCATATTTAGCTTCGCCAGTCCTCTCTTGTATCACACTTACAGCGATCAAAGTCTCGACCATGGTTCCCACGTGCTGAAATGAATGAGCTGGAATGGTCTCAGGGCTCCAGTTACCGCCCACTGTGGCTGACTACACAGAAGGAGGCCATTCAGCCCTTTCTAGTACTTTAGTTCCCTCCCACAGTCCAAAGATGTGCAGGTTAGGTTGATTGGCCATGCCAAATTGTCCCAATGTCCCAAGATGTGTAGTTTAGGGGGATTAGCTGGGTAAAGCATGGGGTCACAGGAATAGGGTGGGGAGCGGGCTTGTTGAGGTACTCTGTCGGAGATTTGGTACAGACTTGATGGGCCAAATGGCCTCCTGCACTGTGGGGATTCTATGATTCTGTGACTGAAGTGATTCGCATGTTAAGCAAAGGCAAGTGAAGTGAGGAGCATACTGCTCACAATATTGACTGTGAGAGCCATGCACCCAGAGTGTAAATATATCTCTTGTTTTTGTCATTTGATATTGATGACAGTTCTATTGATATATAAATGATGAAGCATTTTCTATAGCTTGTTATGAAATATTTGGCACGTATCAAATGTATTTGATCTGATTCAGGGTGTCATGGTTCGTGAACAAGCCTGGTTTCCATCTTGCAGCCCACTGAGATGAGGGAGGGCCACTCATGCAGCTCATTCACTAGCCCAGGGCGGCACAGTGGTTAGCACTGCTGCCTCACAGCGCCAGAGACCTGGGTTCAACTCCCGGCTTGGGTCACTGTCTATGCGGGGTCTGCATGTTTTCTCCGTGTCTGCATGGGTTTCCTCCCACAGTCCGAAAGACGTGCTGGTTTGGTGCATTGGCCATGCTAAATTCTCCCTCAGTGTACCCGAACAGGCGCCAGAGTGTTGTGACTAGGGGATTTTCACAGTAACTTCATTGCAGCGTTAATGTAGGCTACTTGTGACTAATAAATAACCTTTAAACTTTTAATTTAGGTTGCCCATCACTGGGTAAGAATGTCACTACCACAAGGAATATTTAAGGCAAAAAGCATCATTGCATTTAAGGGAAAGCTGAATAAGTACACGAGGAATTGAAGGATATACAGATGGGGTGAGATGAAGAAAGAGGGTCTTCTCGATGATGAACCCCAGCAATGGATCAGTTGGGCCAAATAGCACCCAGAAAGGGATGGTGACGGAGCAGAACAAGTTATTATAATTGGCAGTAGTCTGTCCCAATGATCATCCATTTTGTACACCATTCATGTTTACAATGAGGCTTCGGACAGCAATTCCAAGATTCCATGTGGAACAGGTTCAGACTTTATTTAGATATGAAAATAGAGTGTGGATGTCCTTCTTGGAATCTTTAACTTCTCTACAGGGATGATGTGCAGAACAAATGACACTAAGGAGGGTGGCACAGTGGTTAACACCACTGCCTCACAGTGCCAGGGACCCAGATTCAATTCTGACCTTGGGTAACTGTGTGGAGTTTGCACATTCTCCCTATATCTGCATGGGTTTCCTCCCACAGTCCAGAAGACCTGCTGGTTAGGAGCATTGGCGATGCTAAATTCTCCCTCGGTGTGCCGGAGTGTGGCAACAAGGGGATTTTCACAGTAACTTCATAGTAGTGTTAATGTGACACAATAAACTTAACTGGTCTAGCATTAACCTTGGTTGTTGCTAGCCCCTTTTCACTAAGGCTGTAACAATTATCAGTTTGCAGTACTTGGCTATAATTAGTTTTCAGATTTAGTCCAGTTTGCTTGGTGTATTTGCTGTTTTAAAAAGTCTCCTGATACACTTCGCTCTTTCACCCTCCTTCATATGCCAGAGTTACATAATCACCAATTTAAATTGTCTCTTTCTGGCTTCATCATTTCTTACATTCTAACCTGCTGTTATGTTGACCAGTCTTTTCTCATACTCTTATCCTGTCTAATTTCCGTTTTTTGCTTCCCGTCTGCTTGTGGGATTATTCTTGGTTTTATATTTTTACTGCAAGTATTAACTTTATCATATTGTTGCTAATCTCTCCAATCACTCAAAAAAGTTCTAGCTATTGTTGCGAACCTTCTACTCACACTGTACCCCCTCTAGGCTGGGCCTCTTTTCATCCCTTTGAAACATACTCTAGCAATCTTGTTTTGATTTCACATTTTCTCCCCGCTGAACTTCTGCCCGACTTCATTTCTTGCTCCAAAGTTTTAAGTTATTCCTCCCGATATTTATACACTGGGCTCCCGCTGAACAACTTAGAAAGGTGAACTCTCGTCGGTCCCTTTGAAATTTTTAATCAAGTCACCTCAAAGTCTTTCCCAGAGAAAGCAAACACCCCCTCCCAAACTTTTCTGATAACTAAAAACCCTGATATTAATGAGTCATCGCTGTTGCTCACCTCCCTAACCTCTGAAGGATAACAACAGCTTTCAATGCATGTTTGAGTTTTGACTGCTGAAGAATGTCTGATTTATTGCCAGCTGCAGTGGTTCTTGCCTCAGCTTTGTGAATGATTAACAGGGATGCAATTTGTTTTTGTGCATTTGATCTGTTCCCCATAGCTGTTCAATTTGGAATTGAATATGGGCTGGCAGCTAGAACATAAGAACTAGGAGTAGATCAGCGTTCAGCCCCTCGAGCCTGCTCCACCATTCAGTACAACTATGACTAATCTCATTTTAGCCTCAACTCCATTTTCCTGCCCATTCTCCATAATCCTTCATCCCATTGCAAATTAAAAATCTGTCTATCTCCTCCTCACATTTACTCAATGACCTTGCACCCCCCACTCTCTAGGGTAGCGAATTCCACAGATTCGCCACCCTTTGGGAGAATAATTTCTCTTCATCTCTGTTTTAAATCTGCTATCCCTCAGAAAACTATTCAAAATCGCCCACTGCTACAGCGCTTAGCACTGTTGCTCCACAGCGCCAGGGATCCAGATTCGATTCCCGGCTTGGTTCACTGTCTGTGTGTTGTTTGCACATTCTCCCTGTGTCTGTGTGGGTTTCCTCCCACTGTCCAAAGATGTGCAGGTTAGGTGAATTGGCCATGCTATATTCTCCCTCAGTATACCTGAACAGCCACAGGAGTGTGGCAACTAGGGGATTTTCACAGTAATGTCATTGTAGTATTAATGTAAGCCTAGTTGTGACTAATAAATAAAACTTTAAACTTTACAAGAGGAAACATCTGCTGTACATCAACTTTGTCAATGCTATTTATCATCTTAACGTTATCATCTTGTTTAACATGAGATAGGAGCAGTAGGAGGCTATTCAGCCTTCGAATATCTCAATTAGATCTCCTCTCATTCTTCTAAACTCTACAAAGTATTGGCTTAAGCTGCCCAAGCTCTCTTGCTAAGTCAAATCGCTCTTCTCTGGAATTAATCTAGTCAACCTCCTCTGAACTGCCTCGAATGCCACTATTTCCTCCCTGAACTAAGGGGAACAAAATTGTACACGGTACTCCAGGTGCAGTCTCACCAATACATTGTATAGCTGAGCATATATCATACTTTTATACTCTATTCCTTTAGCTATAAATGCCAAAATTCTACTTGCTTTCCTTATCACTTGCTGTGCCTGAAAACCAATTTTCTGTGCCTCATGCACGAGGACACCTAGATCCTTCTGTAACAAAGCACCCGAAGCCATTTAGATAATAAGCTGCCATTCCATTTTTCTGACCAAAATGGATAACCTCACACTTATCCACGTTAAAATCCATCTGCCACATTTTGGTCCACTTACCTAAACTATCTACATCCATTTGTACATATCTTATTTCCTCATTGCAATTTATTAAGCCACCTGTTTGTGTCATCTGCAAATTTGGCCAAATCTATCCTTATATCCAAGTCATGAATATAGTTATAAATAGTTTGGGCCTGAGAATTGAACCCTGTGGCACCCCACTAGTTACATCTTGCCAGCTAGAAAAAGACCCATTTACCCCAACCCTCTGCCTCCTGTCAGTTAGCCATTCTTGTATCCAAGCTAATAAATTACACCTAACCCCATGTCATCTTACCTTTAGCAACACACCTTATCAAATCCTTTCCTGAAGTTCAGATATACTACATCTACAGGACCCCGTTATCTTGACTTGTTACATCTTCAAAGAATTCTAGCAAATTAGTCAAAACACGATCTACTCTTCATAAAACTATGATGACTCTGATGGATTGCCTTTTGACTTTCCAAATGTCCAGTAATTACTTTCTTAATAATGGATTCTAACAATTTCCCAACTATGGATGATAAACAAACTTATCTATAGTTTCCTACTTTCTGCCTCTCTTCCCTTTTGCATAATGGAGTTACATTAACATTTTTCCCATCCACTGGATCCTTTCCCACGTCCAGAGAATTTTGGAATATTATAATCAATGGATCCGATATCTCCACTCCCACTTCCTTTAACACCCTGTGATGTAGGCCATCAGATCTTGGAGACACAAAGCTGGGGAGGGGGGGTGTGTGTTGTGAGACCAGGGATCGTAGTCTAAGGATACGGGGTCAATGTTTTGGGACTGAGTTGAGGCCAAAACATTGTGTGATTTCAAGAAGGAATTAGATATAACTCTTGGGGCTAAGGGGATCAAAGGATATGGAGGGGTGGGGGAAGCGGGGGAGACAGAACCAGGCTTTGGATGATCAGCCATGATCACACTGAATGGTGGAACGAGCTGGAGGGGCCAAATGGCCTACTCTTGCTTCTAGTTTCTATGTTTCTATCTTTTACGTTTCAAGGAGCTCTAACTGGGATCAATGTTGCCGAGTGTGCAAAGAGAATTTTGCTTTGCACGGTTGAGGAACTTGAGTCTGACTCATGGGAAGTGGAGTGAAATTCCCTCTTCTAGGGAATCTCAGTTCACTGTCAGGGAGGGAATTTAAGCTGCATTTAAACTGTAATGGTGAAAAGTGAAACCGGTTTGTCGCAGTGCAGTAACATCAATGTATCTCTCATTCTTTGGCAATACGGTACCTCAGCCGAGGCTGACGCTGAACTATTCATTTTGCTGCTTTGGGTATAACCTCTGGGTTAGAGGTGTTAATACTGAATTATTAGCATTGCAGCATTGAGTCCACAAAAGCAAAATACCAAAGATGCTGGAAATCCAAAACTAAAACAGGAAATACTTGGCAGGTCAGGCAGCATTTCTGGAGAGAAAAATCGTGTTCATGATTCATGTTCATAACCTTTCATAACTGAAGAACACTGGAGGTATGGCAGCTTTTAAGCAAGTCTAGGTTCTTTGTCAGACCTTCAGCTTGCAGATGGCTTACTTCCACTCCGGTTTGATGCGTTCTGTGATGGTTAATGTGCAATCTATAGACTCTGGCCCATGTAAGAACTAACTTTTTTTTTATTGTCACAAGTAGGCTTACATTAACACTGCAATGAAGTTACCATGAAAATCCCCTAGTCACCACAGTCCGGCACCTGTTCGGGTACACTGCGAGAGAACCTTAGCATGGCCAATGCACCTAACCAGCACGTCTTTCGGACTGTGGGAGGAAACCCACGCAGACACAGGGAGAATGTGCAGACTCTGCACAGACAGTGGCCCAAGCCAGGAATTGAACCTGGGTCCCTGGTGCTGTGAGGCAGCAGTGCTTGCTACTATGCTGCCATGCAGGCGATGCCTGGAAGTTTTGGAAAGATGTCATTTAAAGGTTTGTGTGCTCTCTCCAACACCCAACCTTCAGCTCTGCACATTCCCAGCTAAAGCTCTGTGCGTTTGGTGCCTTTGAGGCAGCACAGTGCCAGGGGCCCAGGTTCAATTCTGGCCTCGGGTCACTGTCTGTGTGGAGTTTGCATATTCTCCCCTTCTCTGCATGAGTTTCCTCCAGGTGCTCCGGTTTCTTCCCACACTGCAAAGATGTAAGGGTTACGTTGATTGACCATGTTAAATTAATCTTAGTGTCAGGGCGGTTAGCAGGGTAAATATGTGGGGTTATGGGAATAGGGCCTGGACGGGACTGTAGTCGGTACAGATGTAATGGGCTGAATGGTCTTCTTCTGCACTGTAGAGATTCTGAGATTCCCAAAGGGACCTTTTCCATTTTGGTCAGTCACAGGCCAAGGGTGCCCATGAGTTTGCAGGGAGGGTTGACCTCTCCAGGGATACTTTGGGGACATCCATAAAGCATTTCCACTGTCCTGGGAGCTTTCTGGTAGAACCAAGTTCTGAGTGGAGCAGTTGCTTTCGGGAACCAGGTGTCAAGCAAACAAACAATATGGCCTGACCAGCAACACTGGTTATGCACAAGCACGTCACTTGATGCTCGTACATTGGCTTAGGAGAGGAAACTGCAGTTTGTCCATTTCATTTCATTTCACCAGATTTGGAGAAACTTGCAAAGGTGCTGGTACTCTCCAGTGCTTTGAGGTGACTGCTGTAGGTTGTCCCAAGTCTCCGAAGCATATAGCGGCGCAGGGATCAATACTCTGTGGTAAATCACAACCGAAGTTTTGGGTTTGAGATCCTGGACCTCAAAAACTTATTAACTGAGTTGGCTGACGGCTGAGTTGGCACATTGAAGGTGATGAAGAATTGATTATCTATATCTGCCTTCATTGAGAGGGGACTCCAAAGATATGGGAAATGTCCACGTTTCCCAGGAGAGGTCTGCTGTGAGAGTTGGTTGGAAGAAGATCTTAGTTGCTGGGTGCTTCGTGGAAGGCCCATCTTTTCACCTGCTTCAGAGAAGGAGTCAGCAGTAACATTGAGTGCAGTTTCAGTGAGCGCGCACACAAACATCATCTGCATACTGAAAACTCGGTGGCTGAAGTTACAGTCATTTTGGCTTTGAATTGAAGGTCGGAGAGCTTCACATCTGTTCTGTAAATCATGCCCATGCTTATGGGTTGTTTGCTGGAGGAGAAGTGCAGTATTACAACGAGGAAGATGAGAAGATGTTTGTGTGGTGACACAGCTCTGAATGACTCACATCTTCACTGAGATAAGATCCACGATGGATCACGGCTTCCATGTCATGGCATAGGTGGAGGCTGGTGACAAAGTTCCGACAGCAGCCAAATTTCACAGAATCATAAAATTCCTTCAGTGCCAAAGGACACCATTTGTCCTATCATGCCTACACCAACAACAATCCCATCCAGGCCCTATCCCCATAATCCCATGTATTTTCCCTGCTAATTTCCCTGACACTAAGGGGCAATCGAGCCTGGTCAATCAACCCAACCCACACATCTTTGGGTGGAAACCGGAGCACCAGTAGGAAACCCACACAGACACAGGGAGAATGTGCAGACTCCACACAGTCACTCAAGGCCGGAATTCTGGCGCTGTGAGGCAGCGGTGCCAACCACTGTGCTGCCATGAGGAGGATATCTCTTAAGCCATTCTGAGTGACAGAGCCCAGGGCTTTTGTGAGTTGGGAGATGGCCACATGCAGCATTTTTCTTGAATTGGCTGCGCACTGAAGGTTTTGTCTGTCGTGCTTCTTGCTCGGTGAAAACCCAACTGTGACCCTGGAAAGAGCTCTCTGGCGACTGGGAGGAGACAAGTGAGGGGGTTCCCTGCAATAACCTCTGTGGCAGGCAGCAGAGAGACTGTCCTGTAATTGCCACAGTTGGACTTGTCTTCCTTCTCAAATATAATCATGATTACAAAGTGCCTGAAATGCCGTGGTATGCGTTCCTCTTCCCAGATGAGGACTGAGGTTGTGCAGCAATGCCAGGAATGTATTTGTCATGTTTCAGAATTTCAGCTGGGGTTCCACCTGCTCCAGAGACTTTGCCGTTTTTCAGTTGTCACCAGGTTTATTCAGCTTTACTGTGGGCTGGGGTGGGGCCAAGATTGAAACTGGGATGGGATATCGGGGCATCGAGTTCAGGGTGTTTAAGGTCAAAGACAGAGTCCAGTTGAATTGTTGTGCTCTCCCCAGCAAGTGTTAATTGCCTCCATGTCCTCATCAAACCACCCCCCTCCCTCTACGTTTGGTGTTTGGCGGGGTGAGCCCTTGAATGCTTGAGCCATGGATTGTCTCGGCAGCACTGAAAAACCGTACAAGTTATTGGTGTCCGCAAGTTGTTGGATCTCCTGCATCCTTTCTACCCCTCCTTTGTTTTATGTTGCGGTTTTAATGCTGAACCATTGACTTTAAGCAAACAGAGGAAGTGGGGCAAGGAGAACAAAACAGGATGATGGTGCAAGGCAAAAAAGAGCTGGTAATGGAGCCAGTGAAGAAAACAAAATTGGTCTATAACACCAGTGGGTCATGAATTCTCCTATTCCCATTTACACATCTATACTTCTTCATTACCACATTCTTTCTTTTGCTTTGCACTAATCACCTCTTTTGTCATTCCTGCCTTCCATCCTCTCACAGATCTTCTGTTTTATTCTTTCCTCCTCCCCCGTTTGCACTTTTCCTAAAATGTATTGTATGTCTAACTTTTCCCAGTTCTGTTGAAACCTGAAGCGTTAACTCTGTTTCTGGCTCCACAGATGCTGTCTAATCTGCTGAATGTTTCCTGCATTTTCTGTTATCATTGTTTTGTGTACATAAGGCCATATGAGAGCAGAATCAGGCAATTCGGTCTATCGAGCCTGCTCCACCATTCAACCATGATTGTTAAGTTTCTCAACCCATTCTCTTGTCTTTTCCCCATAACCTTTAACCCCCTTACGAATCGAGAACCTATCTATCTTAAATACATTCAATGACCTGACCACAACAGCTTTCTGTGGCAATGAATTCTACAGATGCCCCACCCTCTGGTTGAAGAAATTCCTCCTCATCTCAGTTCTAAAGGGTCGTCCCTTTACTCTGAGGCTGTCCCCTCAGATCCTAGTCTCTCGTACTAATGGAAACATCTTCTCCATGTCCATTCTATCCCGGCCTTTTAGTCTTCTGTAAGTTTCAAGGAGGTCCCCCTCATCCTTCTAAACTCCAAGTACAGAGGCAGAGTCCTCAAACACTTCTCACGCATCAAGCCTTTCCTTCCCAGGATCATTCTTGTGAGCCTCCTCTGGACCCTTTCCAACCCCCGCACGTCCTTCCTTAGATACGGGGCTCAAAACTGCTCACAATATTCAAAATGATGTCTGACCAGAGCCTTATAAAGCCTCAGCATTACATCCCTGCTTTTGTATTCTATTCCTGTTGAAATGAATGCCTTCCGAATTCTATTTGCAAATTAACCTTAAGAGAATCCTGAACTTGGACTCCCAAGTCTCTTTATGCTTCCGATTCCTGAATTCTCTCCCCATTTAGGAAGTAGCCTAAGCATCTATTCTGTACATCCCTGGGCGGAGATGGTTACGGTGCTGCATCAATATATTTTTGGATTGGAGTGGTGATGCTGATCTATTAGCAATGTTGCACTGAGTATAGCTCTGGTTGGTGAGGCTGAGTGATTAACAGTTCTGTATTATCTCTGGAATAAAAACAAAATGCTGGATAAATTCAGCAGGTGTAGCAGATCCTGTGGAGAGGCAAATGTAGTTAACGGGCAGCACAGTGGTTAGCACTGATACCTCACAGCCAGGGACCTGAGTTCAATTCCAGCCTCTGGTCACTGTCTGTGTGGGTTTCCTCTGGATGCTCTGGTTTCCCCCCACAGTCTGAAAAACGTGCTGGTTAGGGTGCATTGGCCATGTTAAATTCTCTCTTTGTGTACCTGAACAGGTGGCAACTACGGGATTTTCACAGTAACTTCATTGTAGTGTTAATGTAAGCCTACTTGTGACACTAATAAATAAACTAAAAACGTTTTGAGTCCACGTGACATCTTCAGAACTGAAGAGCAATGTCATGGATTACATAATGGTAGGCAATCTCAGAATATTGATCCAGCAGCATAGGAGGCACGGCAATATTGTTCCAAATCAGGATACTATTGTGACCCAGAGGGGAACTTGCAGAGGCGATGAAGGTGTTTCCCTGCATCCACTGGCCTTGTTCTTCTGCGTGGCAGAGGTCAGGGGTTTGGAACGAGCAACTAAATGAGGCTTGGTGAGTTTCTGCAGTGCGTTTTGTAGACAGTATACCCTGCTAGCACTGCACAGTGAATGTTGAAGGAACGTCACGGTGGTTAGCACTGCTGCCTCACAGCGCCAGCGACCCCGGTTAAATTCCAGTCTCAGGTCACTGTGCAAAGTCTGCACATTCTTCCCGTCTCTGGATGCTCCCGTTTCCTCCCACAGTCCAAAGATGTGTGGGTTCGGTGGATTGGCCATGATAAATTGCCCCTTGGTGTCAGGGGCACTAGCAGAGTAACTATGTGGGGTTATGGGGATGGGGTCTGGGTGATACTGGTCAGTGCAGACTCGATGGGCTGAATGGCCTCTCTCTGCACTGTAGGGAATCTGCGACTGGTGTCAATCAAGATGATGCTGAAGTATCAAAAGCGCTGCCTTCATATCTGGCATGGGATGATGATGTTGAACTATTAGCAATGCTGTATGATTATATCTCTGGGCTGGGATGGTGTTGAAATAGTGCCACACTGATCTCTCTCCCTTCCCACCCCCCCTTTCTAGTTGCGGTGTTTTTTTTCGGCTACAACTTGTCTCCACCCCCCCCCCCCCACACAATGTCCCTGTGTACGTTGCTGCAGTCACGTAGGCGCTGGATGTTACAGGGTGTCAGTGCTAGCGGCACCTCGCGGTTGCTGCAAATGCAGCTTTGTGACTCTCCCCTCTCCCGTAACGGCAACACAGACATGTGAAACCAAAAGCGCAAAGCAATGTCATTCAATGCCCGACAGTTGCACCCTCTGATAGCAGTGACTGACAGTGTGATCGTAGGGAACAGCAAACAAACTTGCTATGAACTTGTTTCTGTCAACTTGTTCTGATTTTCCGGCAGTAATTGCAATGTTCTGGGGTTTTCTTTGCATTACGCGTTTTTTTTGATTGTGTTTTTATTAACTGCGGGCAGGGCGATGCTGAGTATTGAGGATTAAGGTGGCGACTGTTTGTTTACCACACATCCCAAGACAAATAAAACAGCCAAACTAGGTCTCCACTTAGAACCTCACATGCCAATCCCACCCCTCCAAAGTTACCCTGGAGGCTCCTGAAATTCTAAAGCAATTTCCAGGCATCGCTGAAATTAACAGAGGCAATAATAATTTGTTTTGTTTTACAGAAATGCACGTTCGTTTGTTAGTTACAAGAATATCAAAGATCTGGGAAAGTAGTGATAATATATTTAAGTATAAAATCTGTTGACTTTCTGCTACAAAGCAGAGAAGTGCTGGAAATACTTCGCGGGTCTGGCAGAATTTCGATCATCCTATTCTGACATCTCCCTTTCATTGTCGATCTAAATTGCATTTTTCTGTCCTCCACCACGTGCATGCTCTCTGTCCCTGCCCATACATGCACCCGAAGTTGTGGATTGAGCCTAGTTGTGATGCCTTCACAGCCGGTTAGCGTGCTGATATTGGCAGTCTCCGCCTGAATCTGAAAAAGGCAGAGGGCACAGCCAGCACATTTTGATTTGATTGATTATTGTCAGATATATTGGGGTACAGAGAAAAGTACTGTTTTTTGCTATAGACAAAGCGTAATGTCCACAGAATACATAGGGGAAAAGGGAAGGAGGCTGCAGAATGTAGTGTTTACATTCAAAGCTAGAGAAAGATCAGCTTAATATATGTAGATCCATTCAAAAGTCTGATGGCAGCAGGAAAGAAGCTGTTCTTGAGCTGGTGGGTGTGTGATCTCAGACACCTTTTCCCTTTGGAAGCAAGTGAAAGAGAGAATGTCCAGTGTGCGTGGGATCCTTGATTATGTTGGCTACAGTGCAGAAGGAGGCCACTCAGCCCATCAAGTCCACACCAACAACAATCCCACCCAGGCCCTATTCTCATAACCCCAGATATTTACCCTGCTAATCCTCCTAATGCTAAGGGGAAACTTACTATGGCCAATCCATCAAACCTACACATCTTTGGACTGTGGGAGGAAACCCACGTAGACACGGGGAGAATGTGCAGACTCTACACAGACAGTAACCCGAGGCCAGAATTGAACCCGGGTCCCTGGTGCTGTGATGCAGCAGTGCTAGCCATTGTGTCACCGTGTCACCCATTTGGAAGATGTGCCAGCAAGAGATGGCAGGATCAGGGAAGAGGAGGCCATGTGCTGAAAGCACAGCGCGTCAGGAATCATCGCTTGTATATCGCTATAATTTTGTTTAGCTGTTCGGTTGTGTCTTCATCATCCACGTCATCATTGAGCTATCATTGTTATTCACGGAAATGTATATATCAACATCAAATTCTGTTCTGTCTTGCTTTCATTTTCACTATCTGTATTTATAAGATATGTTTCAGAAAATAGAAAGGTGACACAGTGGTCAGCATCACTGCCTACAGCACTAGGGACCTGCATTCGATTCCGGCCTTGGGTCACTGTGTGGAGTTT
This sequence comes from Carcharhinus amblyrhynchos, assembly GCF_965287045.1. Lineage (NCBI taxonomy): Eukaryota > Metazoa > Chordata > Chondrichthyes > Carcharhiniformes > Carcharhinidae > Carcharhinus > Carcharhinus amblyrhynchos. Next base: position 20,052,266 of record NC_137354.1, read on the forward strand.
GCACGTTCTTCCCGTGTCTGCATGGTGCTCTGGTTTCCTTCCACGCTCCAATGATGTGCAGGTTAAGTGAATTGGCCATACTATAAATACATGGGGTTACAAGGATGGAGCCTGAGTGAGATTGTTGGTGCAGGCGCGATGGACCGAATGGCCTCCTACACTGTAGGGATTCTGTGATGTCAACAAATTGGCCCATGTTGTAACAGGCAACATCTAGCATTGAAAAGTATCCTTGTAGTTGGAATAGCAGAGGAATTTGATCAATATTTCCTCAATATGCCCGTTATGTACCCATGCTGCAGAATTGGGAAGAGGGTTGATAAAATTACAATTGCGTGCACACTTCAGTGAATATGCTTTCCCTTTTTGCATTCCAGGAGCCAGTCGTGTTGACAGATACCAACCTGGTATACCCGGCACTGAAATGGGATCTGGAATACTTGCAGGAGAACATTGGCGAAGGGGACTTTTCTGTTTATGTTGCCAAAACGCACAAATTCTTGTACTATGATGAAAAGAAAATGGTTAATTTCAAGAACTTCAAGCCAAAGTCTAGGCGGGTCGAGATGAAATTCAGCGAGTTCGTGGAAAAGCTTGGTAAAATCGAACAAGGCGAAAACAGGTAAAATATGAATAGCAGACCCAGTACTGCGCAATTAAAATGTTTGATTTTACATGAAAATGCTGTTTGATCCTGGACAATAAAAAAAAGAGGTGGGGGATCTCATAGACACTTATAAAATTCTAACTGGACTAGACAGGGTGGATGCAGGGAGGATGCTTCCGATAGTGGGGGAGTCCAGAACCAGGAGTCATAGTCTGAGAATTCAGAATAGACCATTTAGGGCGGAGATGAGGAGACATTTCTTCATTCATAGAGTGCTGAGCCTGTGGGTGGCACAGTAGCACAGTGGTTAGCACAGCTGCTTCACAGCGCCAGGGAGCTGGGTTCAATTCCTGGCTTGGGTCATTGTCTGTATGGAGTTTACACATTCTCCCCATGCCTGCATGGGTTTCCTCTGGTTTCCTCCCACAGTCAGAAAGACATGCTGGTTAGGTGCATTGACCCAAACAGGCACCGGACTGTGGTGAATTTAACAGTAACTTCATTGCAGTGTTAATGTAAGCCTTACTTGTGACTAATAAATAATTCATTACCACAGGAAGTAGTTGATGCCAAACCATTGAATGTGTTCAAGAGGTGGCCAGGTATAGCACTTAGGGCGAATGGGATCAAAGGTTATGAGGAGAAAGCGGTATTAGGCAATTGAGTTGGACGATCAGCCATGGTCGTGATGAATGGCGGAGCAGGCTCATAGGGCTGAATGGCCTGTCTTCTATGTTTCTGTGTAAATTAGATTTATTTAGTGATTTTCACAACCTTCATGATGTCTAAGAGTACTTCACGGCCAATGAAGTACTTTTGAAGTTTAGATATTTTTCTAACACAGGAAAATTGGTAACCAATTTGCACACAGTAAAGTCTTATAAACAGCAACAAAATACTCAGCTGGTCTGGCAGTATCTGTGAAGACAGAGGCACAGCTAATGGGCAGAATTTTCTGGCCACTCCCACCAGCGGGATCTTCCAGTCCTGTCGACAGTGACCCCTAGTGCTGCCGAGTTCCCCAATGACAGCGGCGGCACCACAAGATCCTGCCACCAGCCAATACTGGGCCAACTCCACTGCCAAAAAACACTGCGGGGGCGCCTGGGAGAAATTTCCACCCAACATATCAGCTTGGTGACCTTTTATCAGAAGTTAGAGATTTACTATGTTTTAGAACAAGTGAAAGGGGAGGGTGGGAAAAAGAACAAAAAGGAAGGTCTGTGATATGGTGAAAGGCAAGAGAAATGAAAAGACAAAAGATTTGATTTATTATTGTCACAAATATTGGGATAAGTGAAAAGTATTGTTTCTTGTGCACTATACAGACAAAAATATACCGTTTATAGAGTACATAGGGGAGAAGGAAAAGAGGGGGACAGAAAATAGTGTTGCAGTCACACATAGGGTGCAGAGAAAGATCAACTTAATATAAGTTAGGTCTATTCAAAAGTCTGACGGCAGCAGGGAAGAAGCTGTTCTTGAGTTGGCTGGTACGTGATCTCAGACTTTTGCACCTTTTTCCTGATGGAAGAAGGTGGAAGACAGAATGTCTGGGGTGTGTGGGGTCCTTGATTATGCTGGCTGCTTTTCTGAGGCAGTGGGAAGTGTAGACAGAGTCAGTGGATGGGAGGCTGGTTTGTGTGATGGACTGAACTACGTTGACAACCCTTTGTAGTTTTCTGTGGTCTTGGTCAGAGCAGGAGCCATACCAAGCTGTGATACAGCCAGAAAGGATACTTTCAATGGTGCATCTGTGAAAAATTGATGAGAGTCGTAAGCAGACATGCCAAATTAGCATCCTGAGAAAATTGAGGTATTGGTGGGCTGAACTATAGCATTGGCTTAGAGGGACCAGGTTATCTGAAATTCTAGAAACTTAAAGCTCTTGACCTTTTCCACTTCATCCCCGCTGAGGCAGACAAGGCCAGGTCCTCCATTATGTTTGCTGACGTTGATGACTATCTCCTTCGTTTTGCTGAGTTTGTGATACAGGATCAAGGAAGGTGGTAATGGGACAAGCAAGGAAACAAAACATTTGTCCAGAGGAGGTGTGAATGTTAGAATCATGAACAGCTATTGTCGGAAGCGAATACAAGGAAAAAAGAAAGAAAAACCAAAAGTGACAAGGAGAAGAGTGGGGGGCAGAATTAGGTTAAGATTCAATGTTGTTGAACTCCATGCTGAGTTCAGAAGGCTGTAAAGTGGTCAGTTGAAAGATGGTATGCTGTTCCTTGAGCTTAGTTTGTGTTTCACTGGAACACTGCAGGAAACTGAGGACAGGATTGCCAGAATGGGTGCAAGGTAGAGAATTAAAATAGCAGGCAACTGAAAGCTTGGCTCTTGCTTGAGGATTGAATAGAGATGTCCTGCAAAAGTTTAAAGTTAATTTATTAGTTTCATATGTAGGCTTATACGGCGGCGTGAGGATGGCACAGTGGTTCGCACTGCTGCCTCACAGTGCCAGAGACCTGGGTTCGATTCCCGGCCTTGGGTCACTATCTGTGTGGTTTGCCCGTTCTCTCCGTGTCTGCGTGCGTTTCCTCCAGGCGCTCCGGTTTCCTCCCACTGTCCGAAGATGTGGGTTAGGTGGCTTGGCAATGCTAAATTGACCCCTTGTGTCAAGGGACTAGCTAGAGTAAATGCACGGGGATAGGGCCTGGGTGGGATTGTGGTTGGTGTAGACTTGGTAGGCCAAATAGCCTCCTTCTGCACTGTAGCATTCTATAAGTTATGAACACTGCAGTGAAGTTACTGTGAAAATCCCCTGGTTGCAACATTCCGGTGCCTGTTCAGGTACACAGAGAGAATTTAGTATGGCCAAACACCTAACCAGTATGTCTTTTGGACTGTTGGAGGAAACCAGAGCACCCGGAGTAAACCCACACAGACATGGGGAGAATGTGCAAACTCCACACAGACAAAAGATGGTGAATGTAGCCCAATCCATCATGCAAACCAGCCTCCATTCCATTAACTCTGTCTATACTTTCTGCTGCCTTGGCAAAGCAGCCAGCATAATCAAGGACTCCACGCACCCCAGACCACCTCTGCCGCCACCTTCCTTCAGGAAAAAGTCACAAACGTCTGATGTCACGTATCAACTGACTCAAGAACAGCTTCTTTTCTGCTGCCATCAACTTTTGAATGGATTTACCTCACATTAAGTTGACCTTTCTCTACACCCTACCTATGACTGTAACACTACATTCTGCATGCTCTCATTCCCTTCTCTATGAACAGTGTGCTCTTTCTGCATAGCGCGCAAGAAACAATACTTCTCATTGTATGTTAATACACAGACAATAATAAATCAAATCAGTGACCCATGCCGGGAATTGAACCCGGGTCCCTGGCATTGTGAGGCAGCAGTGCTAACCACTGTGCCACCCAAGAGGAGGTCACATTGTGAACAGTGGGTGCAGTATACTAAATTGAAAGATGTACAAGTAAATGACTGATTCACCTGGAAGGAGTCTTTGGGATGTTGGCTGGTGGGCATTAGTTCAGGTAAAAAGGCAGGTGTTTATTGAGGAGCAGGCAGTGTGAGAATGACCAGATAATCTATCTTAGTGATGTTGGATGAGGGTAAATGTTGGCCATGAGTGATAACTCTTCAAATAGTGCCATAGAACCTTTTACATCCACTTGTTCAAAACCTCGCCTGAAAGATGGATAGATACTCACTGTAGCCAGTGTTGTTTTTTTTTAAACTTACCCCCCCCCCTCCAAGATAATGAATCCAGCCTGACGTGTGTCCCAGTAACTTCATTGCTGTGTTAATGTGAGCCTACTTGTGACTAACAAATAAACTAAACTGGAAACTAGAACTTTTGCTGTGAGGGATCCATTCCTGGTGGTATAACAGTATTTACACTGTGTGAGCCAATAATGGATTATTGACTGTTGGGTCAATTTATAATTGCTTATCAAATGATCCCATTGAAAGGCAGAGCAAACTCGATGGACCAAATGGCCTACATCTGCTCCTATGTCTTACCCAGCCCTACGAGTAAAAAAACTCATTATCTTACAGTTGATGCAGTTTTCTGAATCATTCCCATATGTTTATTGGCCCCTATCTTTGCCCCTTTCCTAAATGACCCTATAGAGTTTTATGGTTCTTTAATATTGTAGCATGTGTTTGCCAGAGAATTGACTTTGTCCTTTTTTCTGCTTGGCAACAGTAGTTCATCCCATCTGCTGCATCATCTGTGATTTTGTGCTGTGTTAACCATAGAACTCCTACAGTGCAGGAAGAGGCCATTTGGCCCATCGAGTCTGCATCGATTCTCCAAAAGAGCATCACACTCCAGCCCTCCCTCTGCCCTATCCCCATAACCTCATGCATTTGCAGTGATAAATGCACCTAACCTATGCATCTTTGGACACTAATGGGCAATTTAGCATGGCCAACCCACCTAACATGCACATCTTTGGACTGTGGGAGGAAACCAGAGCGCCCAGAGGAAACTCATGCAGACACGGGAGAACATGCAAAACCCACACAAGGCAGTGACCCAAGCCAGGAATTGAACCCGTGTCCCTGGCATATCATTAGCTGAATAAAACAGAAAGAGTTACCATGCTGCTATCAGTGGAGATATTACATCCTTATTGGTACTAACTGGACCTGTGAAAGAGGATGTCGGGGATTAGTGTACTTGTATAGGATGCTTTTACTGATAATTGCCTGTTGACGATCTTTTCTTCCATTTTCAGCAGAATGACCAGATTAAAATCTGTGATTTAGCAGAGTGAGGTTGAAGTTGTAGCCTCCCCACTGTCACGCTTAGTAAAGGAATATCATATTTATAACTTTAAAACATAAACTGTACCCCATGTGGAAACTTCTGGAACGGATTTTCTTTCTAAAATGGACACTGAGGGCTACTAAGATTCATCTGACTTGATCTGTGGATTCAGAAACTGCCACACTGTCTTTAAAGGTCAAAAAAGATGCCACTACCCATCCAGAAAGGGTATTTCCTGACTTGAATGGGTCGCTTTGAAACCAAGGTGGTGATTGTCTCAAACTCTCCCAGGGTGAATGACTGCAAACAATAATCCACTTTGCCTTATGTACTGGGGATATGTAATACTGTAAGCTGGGGCAGCACAGTGGTTTGCAGTGCTGCATCACAGCACCAGAGACCCGGCGTATTCAGCTAATGATATGCCAGAGACACAGGTTCGATTCCAGCCTTGAGTTACTGTCTGTGTGGATTTTGCACATTTTCCCCATGTCTGTGTGGGTTTCCTCTCACAGTCTAAAGATGTGCAGGTTGTTTGGATTGACCATACTAAATTACCCCTTCATGTCAGGGTAAATCAACAGGGTAAACACATGGAGTTAGGGGTCTAGAGCCTGGGTGGGATTGTTGCAGGTGCAGGCTTGATGGGCTGAATGGCCTCCTTCTGCACAGTAGGGATTCTGTGATACGTCTAGGATCTCCAAACCTGTTCCTTTTCAAGTGCACAAAATAGCAAACCAACCTGTTACTAACAAGACTGCAAGTAACTAACAGTGTGACCTATAGAAATTCCATCCGTTTGAGATAACCCTCTGTTATTTGACTTTGGCCATTGAATTCACCGAATCACACTTCAGGAGTGAAAACAACTTCTTCATCAAGCCTGTGCCTTATATTTTCCCAGATAAGCTAATCATGTGAACTAGGAACAACTAATTTGTTTATAACTTACAAAAGTGCACTATTCTTGTTAACTGTACTTTCCGAGAGAGAGAGTTAAATATTTGGGGTGAGCATGTGAATAAACAATCCTTTTTATTTAAACCCACGAAAACCTTGCTGCTGGTTATTCAAATTGTCTGTGCACTCAGATTAAGGAACACACACATCTTTCTTTTCAAAAAGCACGTTGATTTCAGACAGGAAGGGAGGGGGGAAAAAAGAGCTTCAGTTCTCTCTCATCCCTGTCCCTATCACCAAACTCAAAAAGAAATATTACCTTCTGCATTTGGCTACCCACATATTTTCTTGATGTCAGAGCTGCCAAGGCAATGCTGGCCAGCCATTTGGAAACTCCCTGCTGTGATGCAAGCTGCACATCTGGCCAGTGTTCCATAGTATGCACACTCTATCCTAGTTGAAGAAAGATACAGCCCTTAACATCAAATAGCATTGGAAATATATTGTTAAGTGAGTTAAAAGGAGATGTGGAGGTGCTGCAATTGACCTCTGCCCCTGGGGAGAGGGGAGGCAGGCAGAAGTTGGGGAGGCTTAACTGCAATATCTCTTCATGCCATACACCTCTATGGTCTCTCTTGAGTAATGGTGCCATGGGTAAATTGCTGGAGGTAAGCAGCTTCCCAACAAGAAACCACAACCTTGGTAAATAATGCGATGACACTAATCTCTCGCTCAGTGTCAGTCAAACAAGGAGATAGTCATCGACTTCAAGAAGCGTAGTGGAGGAGATGCACCTGCCTACGTCACGGGATGAAATGGAAATGGCTGAGAACTTCAAGTTTCTAAGTGTGCAGATTACGAAAAAGGTGATCTAGTCACTCCACGCTGATACTGTTGTTCAAAATGCCCACCAACGTCCCTGCTTTCTCAGAAGGCTAAGGAAATTCGACATGTCCGCTACGACTTTCACCAATTTTTACAGATGCACCTTAGAAAGCATCCTTTCCGGATGTGGCAAAACAAGTCATGAATAGTCTGGAAAAAGAAGACCCAGAGGTCTTCATGCACCTTCATTCCTGTTTCACTAACAACGCTTCAGTTGACCCTAAGGTGAGAGGTCATAGAAGTCAAAGACTTTGGAAAAATATGCTTCTCTGCCAAAAAATAGGATTGAGAACTGTTAACTTTCTGCCAAATAAAATATGGTATGGCTTCTGCTCTAACCAAGACAGCAAGAAACTACAAAAGGTTGTGAACGTAGCCCAGTCCATCACACAAACCAATCTCCCATCCATTGACTCCAAGTACACTTCCTGCTGCCTCGGAAAAGCAGCCAGCAAAATCAAGAACGCCACCCTTCCCCAGAAAGCAGTGAAGACTGGATTATAGAATATATTCAAGGTTAGAGAGATCTTTGATATAAAAGGACGTTAAGACTTATGGGGAAGGAGTGGGGACACAGACAGGAAAGTTAAGGTCACAGTCAGATTATCCATAATCTTGCATTCCAGGCATATTCTCTTCCACCTTTGGTCAAGAAAAAGATACAAAAGGTCACGTACCAACCGATACAAGAGCAGCCTCTCCCCTGATACCATCAGACTTTTGAATGGACCTACCATATATTAAGTTGATCTTTCTCTACATTCTAGCTGTGACTGTAACACTACATTCTGCACCTTCTTTCCTTCTCCTCTCTGTACTCTATGAATGAACAGTATGTTTTGTCTGCATAGCGTGCAAGAAACAAAACTTTTCACTATATCCCAATACATGTTTTAAATTGATTTATTATTGTCACTGTATTAGCATACAGTGAAAAGTATTGTTTTTTGCATGCTATACAGACAAGGCATACCGTTCACCAAGGAAAGGAGAGAGCGCAGATGTAGTGTTACAGCCATAGCTAGAGTATAGAGAAATTTCAAATTAATGCAAGGTAGGTCCATTCAAAAGTCTGACAGCAGCAGGGAAGAAGCTGTTCTTGAATCGGTTGGTACGTGACTCAGACTTTTGTATCTTTTTCCCAAGGGAAGAAAGTGGAAGAAAGTATGTCTGGGATGCATGAGATCCTTGATTATGCTGGCTGCTTTTTGGTACAACTCTTTGGTAAGAGTTGTAGCTGACATGCCAAATTTCCTTAGTCTTCTGAGAAAGTAGCGGCGTTGGTGGGCTTTCTTAACTATAGTATTGGCATGGACGGACCAGGACAAGTTGTTGGTGATCTTGGCACTGAAAAACTTGAAGCTCTTTACCATTTCTACTGCGCCCCCATTGATGTAGACAGGGGCATGTTCTCTTCTATGCTTCCTGAAGTCAATGACTATCTTCTTCATTTTGTTGACATTGAGGGAGAGATTATTGTTGTCGTACTGGTTCACCAGATTCTCTATCTCATTCCTGTACTCTGTCTCGTCATTGTTTGAGATTCGACCCACTATTGTGGTGTCATCAGCAAACTTGAAAATCAAACTGGAGGGGGATTTGACCACGTGGTCATAGGTATATAAGATGTATGGTAGGGACCTGTGACAGTAATAAATCAAATCAAGTTATTCAGACTGGAGGAAGGCAGAAAGCTTAGTTGGAGAAGGATCAATACTGCGATCACTGTTCATAATTTACATTTTGGCTTAAGAATTAGTGTTCAGCAATGAAATTGGCAGATGATCCCAAACCAGTGGGGAGAGATACAGCTAACATTGTGGAAGAATGCAACGTAATCCAAAAAAAATCTGAAAACTTGCAGACTTGGCAGTTAAATGGCAAATGAACTTTAATCCAGATAAAGGTGAGCTGATGCACTTTGATGAGAAAATTGGAAACATCGCCTTCACCATAGAAAGTAAGAAACTGAATGGGGTAGAGGAGCGAAGCGATCTAGGATTACAGTTGAGCATAGCAATTAAATGTGTTAACAAAGAACTGGGACATATTTCTAGGAGTATTGAATTCAAAAGTAATAAAAAGCAAAATATTTGCACATAGTGTAAATCTGAGATAAAAAACATGAACTTGGCATAGGTCAAAAGTGAGAGGAGAAAAGTTTAGAAGAGATGTATGGAGCAAGTATTTCACAGAGGGTGGTGAATGCCTGGAAAGTGCTGCTGGAGGAGGTGGTGGAAGCAGATTCTATAACAACTTTCAAGAGGCAGCCGGATAGATACCTGAATAGGCAGGGAATAGAGGGATATGGACAACATAGAGGCAAGAAAATATCAGATTAGGCAAGCATTTGTGTTGGCACAGACTTGATGGGCCGAAGGGCCTGTCCCTGTGCTGTACTGTACTTTGTTCAAATGTTGGGAAATACTCGGCAGGACTGACAGCATTCGTGTAGAGAGAAGCAAAAGTTAATTAACATTTTAGGTTAATGACTGTGTTCTCAGGATAGGTCATTAATCTGAAACATTGGGCGGGATGGCGGGAACCCCCCCTACGATTCCCTTGGCAGGCGGAACGGGAAAACTCTTTCTTCCCCCCCCCCCCCCCCCCCCCCCCCCCCCATTAACTCTTTGGCACTCTAACATTGCTGCCACAGCTGCTGAGTAGTTGCAGCATTTTCTACTCTTGTTTCATAACTAGTGAAGCTACATTAAACCTGTTCAGGACTCTGGTCAGGCTGCACTTAGTGCTGTGCACAATCCTATTCTCCATATGATAAAAAGCACAGAAACATTGGCAAAGGTACAGAAAAGATGAGAACTGAGAGACCACGGCTACCGGAAAAAATTGAATGGGTTGTGGCTTTTTTTGTTGTTTCAAAATTACAAGACTGAAAAGTGACCTGATCACAAACTTTAAAATTATGAATGGATTAATCAGGATAGATGTGGAAAGAATGTCTCCACATATAGGAGAAGCCAAAGCTAGTGTCCATAAATGCAAGTCAGTGAGTAATAAATCCAATAAGGTGAAATAAATTTACTTGGTGGTTAGACTGCAGAGCTGACCAACACAGGAAGTGGTTAAAATGAATGAGTAGAGGCTTTCTAAAGGAAACTAGACAAGTACATAAGAGGAAAGGGGATGTAACGATAAGCTGAAAAGATATGCTTAAATATGAGATAAGGTAGATGGACTGGGAGGAGAATGAACACCAACACAGACCTGTTGGGTCGATTCGACAGTTTTTGAGCTGCACATTCTATGTAGTTCAGCAGATTTCCTCAAGAGAATCATTAGTTTACTTTGCTTAGTTTTTCAAACTGCTATCACGTAATCCTGAGTTACCTGCAAACAAGTGTTTTATTTGTAGCTGTTGCACTTGTAGTATCTTGTGAGGGATATCTTTGTTCCTGTAATAGAGCTGTCATGGACAGAATTTATTTGTTCCTTCTTACTTCCTATGATCGTACGCTCAGAGCGATGTCCCAATTAAATAATTTCAGCAGCAAGTGTTTCGTGAGTTTTAAAATCAAGGAGGTTAATTATTATCTCTCACTTGCTCTGGATGTGTAAACACCACTTCTCACTTACTCATCTCACACACATTATCACACACAAAGATTAAATGTGAATGAAAAGAAAACAATACGATAACAATATATAGTTATAGCTCAGTCTCATTTGCGGCAGGCCTGTGGTTTCTTAGACAAGTCAACGCATTAGCTAAATAAAGGTCTAATGAAACAAAGGATGCTCAATAAAACTGAGGGTTTTTTGCAGTTGCACTTCTGGGGAACATCAGTTCTCAGGTGAATATGATGGCACAGTGGTTATAGCACTGCTGCCTCACTGCACCAGGGATCCGGGTTCGATTCCCAGCTTGGGTCACTGTCTATACAGAGTCTGCGCATTCCCCCATTCTCTGCATGGGTTTCCTCCGGGTGCTCTGGTTTCCTCCCACAGTCTGAAAGACGTGCTGCTTAGGTGCATTGGCCATGCTAAATTCTCCCTCAGTATACCTGAATAGGCACCCGATTGTGGCAACGAAGGGATTTTCACAGTAACTTCATTGCAGTGTTAATATAAACCTACTTGTGACATCAATAAATAAACTTAAACTGAATAAATAAATGGAATTTGGATGAGATTGGAGTAAATCCTTTGGACCTCTCACTCTCACGGTATTGCTGTTTATTACATTGGCTGTTTGGGTCACGTGCAGCTAGTTAGTTGATGGCTTTCTGTCGGAACTCTTTCTGTAGAACAGCTTCTTTAGACTTTTGAAAAACAAACCGAAAATATGGCTGCCGCCTCATGTTGCTTAATCCAGAGACCATGAGCACAACTCCCACTTTGGCGGTTTGAGAAGTCGATTCACTTTTAAAAATCCCAATCTATTAGTGTCAGAAGCAGGTTTACATTAACACCGCAATGAAGTTACTACCCAAGAATGTGGGGGTAGGGGAAAGCTCGACAGAGAATTGAGTGCAGCTCACCCTACCCAATCGAGGAGCACCTGATTATATTTCACATCAGCCCAGCAGCCAACAAATTACTCCAGTCTGTATAAAAACCTTCCATGCCCAAAGCATTGAAGGATTTTCAGTGCAGCGCTTGAAACACATTTCTCAAATAACAGAGTTTCAATTGATACTTTAACCAGAGAGTAAACGAGTTTTTCCTCTGTCTTGGGTTGTGGAGGGGGTCACTGGCAAAGCTGACATTTATTTCGTCTGACAAAGGGTCATCCAAACACAAACTGTTGGCTCTATTCTCACCACAGATACTGTCAGACCTGATGAGATCTTCAGCATTTTCTGTTTTTGTCATTTATTTTCTGTCCTAGGGTGGCACGCTGGCACAGTGGTTAGCACTGCTGCCTCACAGCGCTAGTTCGATTCCAGCCTGGAGTCACTGTCTGTGTGGAGTTTGCACGTTCTCCCTGTGTCTGCGTGGGTTTCCTCCGGGTGCTCCAGTTTCCTCCCACAGTCCAAAAGACGTGCGGATTAAGCTGATTTGCCATGCTAAATTGCCCCTTAGTGTCGTCCCAAGATGTGTAGATAGGGGGATTAGCAGGGTAAACACGAGGGGTTTTGGTGAGCAGGCCTGGGTGGGATTGTTGTTGGAGAGTGGGTACTGACTTAGATGAGCCGAATGGCCTCACTCTGTGTTGTAGGGACATTATGATTCTTTGTTGCCCAACTGAGTGGCTTTCTGGGGGCCATTAACAGTGCTTCATACTGGTATTGGGACTGGAGTCACAAATGAGTCATTTAGAAGCACATTAGTGAACTGAGTAGGTTTGTTTTTAAAATCCAGAAGCTTTGTGGTCGCTCGTACTGATCACTGACATTTTGTGTTTCCACGTTTTTAAAACCAAATGCAAATTCTCAGACCGCGATAGTGTGATTTGCACACTCATCCTCGGGATTGTGTTTAGTAACGTAACATGTCCACTGCCATACCCAGCACTGCAGTGTACATTTGGGAGTTTGTTGTTGGTGGGAATCCTGGCAAAAAGCTGGGGATGATGAAGGCAGAGGCAGAGATGGGCAGCGCCGCAGAGATAGGAAGAATTGTGAGATTTGAAGCTTAGCTTAGTTGCACCTGAATGCCTCTGACAGGCTTGCAGCCTGGATTAATAAGGAGACTGTGGTCGAACACTACCAAGAGCCAGGAAAAGAGACAAACTAAAAGCTTTCACGCAAGGTCTCACAACGCAATTTACGTCCATTGCAGCACCATTGTATTTGTTGTCTGTAACATAGGAAACAAGGCAGCCAATTTTTCACAGCTCGGTGTCTCAAACAGCGGTGAGATAATTACCAGAACATCTCTTGTTGGTGCTTTTGGTTGCAGGATTAATATTAATCAGCACAACAGAGAGAGACAGAATTAGAATCATAGAATCCCTACAGTGCAGAAGGAGGCCAAATGGCCCATCAAGCCTGCATTGACAACAATCCCACCCACGCATCCACCCTGCCAGTCCCCCTAACGTTAAGGGACCATTGAGCGTGGCCAGTCAACCTAACCTGCACATCTTCAGGCGTCTTTGAATTAGGAATAAGCAAGCAAAGAGTTGACAGACAGTGAACAGAATGTCTTTGGTTACTGATGTTGTGTTAAGGTGTGGGTATGCCAGCGTTGGACTGGCGTAAACACAGTAAAAAGTCTGACAACACCAGGTTTTAGTCCAACTGATTTATTTGATAATACTCACAAGCTTTCGAGGTTTCCCTCTTCGTCAGGTGAATGGAGAGTTCTGGCCTCAGACAGAGCATATAAAGCACAGACAGTTTAGAGATTACTGATTAGAATGCGAATCCTTACACCTAACCTGCTGTTCAAGACCTGAATTGGCTGACAATGTGAGTGGAAGGAGCACTGATCACAGGTTACAGAGATGTGTATTGTCTCCAGACAGTACAGTAAGTGAGGTTTTGCAAACCCAGGCAAGTCACGGGGGTTACAGATAGTGCGACATGAACCCAAGATCCCTGTTGAGACCGTCCTCATGTGTGCGGAACTTGGCTATCAGTCTCTGTTCAGCGACTCTGCGCTGTCGTGTGTCGTGAAGGCCGCCTTAGAGAATGCTTACCCGAAGGTCAGAGGCTGAATGCCCGTGACCACTGAAGTGTTCGCCAACAGGAAGGGAACAGTCTTGCCTGGTGATTGTCGAGCGATGTTCATTCATCCGTTGTCGTGCTTGCCTGGGTTTGCAAAACCTCACTTACTGTACTGTCTGGAGACAATACACATCTCTGTAACCTGTGATCAGTGCTCCTTCCACTCACATTGTCAGCCACTTCAGGTCTTGAACAGCAGGTTAGGTGTAAGGATTCGCATTCTAATCAGTAATCTCTAAACTGTCTGTGCTTTATATGCTCTGTCTGAGGCCAGAACTCTCCATTCACCTGATGAAGAGGGAAACCTCGAAAGCTTGTGAGTATTATCAAATAAATCGGTTGGACTAAAACCTGGTGTTGTCAGACTTTTTGTTGTGCTAAGGTCCAGAGTGGTGTACATAAATGGTAGACAAATTGAGCTTGACAGAATTACAGTGCTTCTTCAGATGCTCTGTAAATGCTATTTGTGTTTAATAAGTGGAATTTTTTCCAACACAGAGCAGTTCAGGTGAATACCATCAATATCTTTAAGAAGAAGATAATAAGTACCCGAGGGGGGAAAGGGACGAAGGTTATGCTGATGTGGGATTAAGTAAGGTGAGAGGAGGCTCATCTGGAGCAAAAATACTAGCCTAAACTGAATGGGTCGAATGACCTGTTTCTGTGCTGTAAATTCTATGTAAATCTTACATGTCTGAGAGAGATGCAGAATGAATAGGCCTTCATGCGTGGAATTTTACGCCCCTGTCGCGCTGAATACGGGACCATAAAATGCAGTGAACCCATTGACTTCAGTGGAGTAAAATCCTGCCCCCTGTGTGCGAGAGTGTAAGAGCGAGATTACAGTCTGTATGCACCTCTTTCCCATGCACCACCCCCCCCCCACCCCCATTATCTGATGTGCATTTACCCTCTTGTCTTAATTTTTCTTCAAAACTCTCGCAGCAGATCCTACATTACAATATTTCTTTTTCCTCACCGCTTCGTTGCAGGTATTACTTACAACAAACACTGAATGATACAGTAGGGAGGAATATTGTCATGGATTTCCTGGGTTTTAACTGGAACTGGATTAACAAGCAACAGACGAAGAGGAACTGGGGACAGCTCACATCCAATCTGTTGCTTGTAGGGATGGAAGGTCAGTAGTCATTCGATCTAGAGTCCTTCATCCTCGTATTCTTAACCAAATCACTTTTCAGATTCTTAAAATAAAACCTTCGATCTGATTCTTTGAAATTTTTAGCTGTCCCAAAAGAAGTCATCTTGCCAATAACAAAATAATTTATCAACTTATAAGCAGTGGGATGTTAATATTTCTCTATTTGCATGTTCTTCAAAAAAATACATGCTGTCAAAGCTTTTTGTCCTGCATTTGTCAGGGTTAACACAAGAATGCCAAATTTTAAAGGGAGCAGCAGGTTATACCTGCTATTCAGTGGGATGAAATTACCACAGCACTGCTGCCTGACAGCACCAGGGACTCGGGTTTGATTACCAATTTGGGTGACTGTCTGTGTGGAGTTTGCACTTTCTCCCCATGTCTGTATGGGTTTCCTCAGGGTGCTCCGGTTTCCTCCCACATCTGAAAGGTGTGCGGATTAAGTGAATTAGCCATGCTAAATTGCCCCTTAGTGCCAATGAGACTAGCTAGGGTACATGCATGGGGTTATGGGGATAGGGCCTGGATGGATTGTGGCCGGTGCAGACTTGATGGGCTGAATGATCTCCTGTAGGATTCTATGATAATGGCAGCAAAAAATGTAGTTGTGAGTCCAAGATCACAGAATCGTAGATATTTGACAGAGTTTTTGACCACGTTCAAGAAACAGAAGCTATTTCCACCCATCAGTGAGTCGGTAACCAGAATTAAGGTTATCGACTACAGTCAGCGTGGGGGGTAGTGGAGGTTAGAATTCATCGGGGACTTTCAGGACATGGATTACCCTTATAAGAAAGTGATTGAATCTATTATGACTTTTTACTGGCACGTGGATAGATATTTGGAAGAAAAATCAAAATAATTTGGAGTTAGGGCAAGGGATTAGGGGGTTGATTTCAGAGAGCTGGTATAGATGTGATGGGCCGAATGGCAGCTCCTGTGCTGTGAAATTCCATGATCCCATCTGGCCACAAAAGCAGAATACATGCAGGAGGAACTGAGATGCAAACTGGGCAATCATCTGATCAGTACTGTATTATTCCTGCTCACCCAAGACACAATGGAACCATTCAAACATTGCGCAGAGAAGAGGTGACCACAGTTATTTTACAGCTGTATATTTAAGATAATGAATGATATAGAGAAATAAAATCCAGCAAGTTTGTGTGACTGTAATAAGGGAACACAGGGTTAAACAGGTAGATGGACAAACAATGTTAGGAAGTTCCTCATGCAGTGTGGTCAACCCATGGAATGGCAATCTGGGCAGAGTAGAAGGGATGAAAACCCTCAAACTAAGAATCAACTGAATGCTGCAAAGCGTCAACTCTTTTTTTCCCCTGGGTCCCCTAGCAAAGATATTTGAATAATCAACAGCCCCAGATGAGGTGCCTGAGGATTGGAGGGTGGCATAGGTTGTGCTTTTGTTTAAGAAGGGCTGCATGGAAAAGTCTAGGAACTACAGGCTGGCGTTTAGACAGTTACTTGGGTAATATGGGTATAGAGGGATATGGGCCAAACGCAGGCAATTGGGACTAGCTTAATGGGCAGTATGGACAAGTTGGGATGGAGAGCCTGTTTCAATGCTCTGTGACCAACTTGAATTGGGTTGAACTCAAGATGACATTTTGCTCACCGGTATCTATCTCGTGGTCTTTAGATTTGCCTCATCTAAAGCACTGTGATAATCCAAAAAAATGCCCATCGTTAATTGGTCTGTTCCTGATGATTTGCTTGTTTACTTTGTGCTAAAATATCGGGTACAATCTTACCTATCATCTACTGTCCCACTGCAGCGAGGTTGGACAATTTGGCGGTCAGCAAAACCTTTCTTTGGTGCGGTGGGTTGGGAAAATCCCCTGGTGTGAAGGGTGGTAAGATTCCAGATATCAGGTGAAATAAACAACCTGAATTAAAAGGATTTTTAAAAAATGCATTTCGGGGATGTGGGTGTTGCTGGCTAGGCCAGCATTTATTGCCCACCCCTCATTACCCAAGCTGTCTTTTTGTACTTTCTGGTGAAATGGTTGCAATTTTTAATATCTGTTTAAGTTGCGTTCCTTGTCTATTCACTTTTCTAGGAAATGTCACGCCAGCACACTATGATGAGCAACAAAACTTTTTTGCACAAATTAAGGGTAACAAACGCTGTATTCTCTTCCCACCTGATCAGTTTGATTGTCTATATCCATATCCAGTTCATCACCCATGTGACAGACAGAGCCAGGTAAGCAATCCTTTAAAAAGCCTCCTACTTATAATAATTGCCTGAAGGTAGCGTTCATTTTCCAAAGTAAGCTATTCTCATCTGAATGTGCTTCTTCAGTGAAGCCAATGCATCAACATACCCAACGTACACTGACGACAACCAGTTCCATCTCATCACCATCTCCCTCGCCCACCCAACAGCCTGAATGGCTATTTATCCAGAGTCCAGTCCTGGGAGTGCAGAAATTCTCTCCAACTAAATATTGGGTAGAAGAAAGGCATTGTTTTCAAACTCTGCCACAAAATCCGTTTCCCTACCATAGATTCCTGACAGTGCAGAAAAGGGGCTCACTCCCCAATACCAAGTCTAGTATGGCCCCCTCCCCAGTTGGATTGTCCACATACGCTATCAAAAGCCCTCCTGGACACATCTAACAAATTGCTCTTCAATTTGTAAGGGAGTCCCAGACAATATGGGAAAGTTAAAGTCATCCACCACAACTACCCTGCTTTTTTTTCCACACCTTTTCAATATCTGACTGAAGTTTATTTATTAGTCACAAGTAAGACTTACATTAACAGTGCAGTGAAGTTACTGTGAAATTCTCCGAGTTGCCACACTCCAATGCCTGTTCCGGTCAACATACATGAGAAGTCACCGACAAGAAAATGTTGCAAAAATCCAATCACTGATCCTTCCTGAAAAAGAAGGGTACTGGGAGGGAAGCTGTTCTGTTTGGGAAAGAACAATCATAACTTGATTGTTTACTTACCTTTCAGACTGAGGTAGGCAACTACATCGATGAAGCTGTCTTTGGGAGAATGTAACACTTTTTAACCTTGGTTCTTGAAATAGTTTTCCTCCTTTATCATCTATCCAGGTGGATTTTGAAAATCCAGATTACGAAAGGTTTCCCAACTTTAGGAACGTTGTAGGATATGAAACGGTAGTTGGGCCTGGAGATGTTTTGTACATCCCGATGTACTGGTAGGTAAAACATCAAACATAACCGCAGTAAATGCAAACCTTTGCAGCACATTTTGGTTCAAAAATGCATATTAATCAGTTTCCCAACAATAAATGAAAGAGGTTCAGTGTGTAGAGGCAGATTAAATCACTGGAAACAAAAGTGAAACACAATGGGGATGGACTTTCATTTATCACATACACAGTGGCAACACAGTGATTAGCACTGCTGTCTCACAGAGCCACGGACCAATGTTTGATTCCAGCCTTTGGGTGACTGTCTGTGTGGAGTCTGCATGTTCTCCCCGTGTCTGCGTGGGTTTCCTCTGGGTGCCCCAGTTTCCTCCCACACTCCAAAGATGTGCGGGTTAGATGGATTGGCCATGCTAAATTGCTCTTTAGTGTCCAAAGTTGTGTAGGTAGGGGGATTAGCGGGGTGAGTATGTGAGGTTACGGGGATAGGGTAGGATGCTCTGAGAGTCAATGCAGACTCTTAGGGGATTAGCAGGGTAAATACATAGGGTTATGATGATGGGGCCTGGGTGGAATTGTTGATGATGCAGGCTTGAGGGGCTGAATGGCTTCCTTCTGCACTGCAGGGATTCTATGATTCATACAAATACACCTAACCCAGTGTACGCAGCAAATAGGCTCAGTGGGCCAAATGGTCTCCTCCTGCACTGTAGGAATTCTATACAAAGATGGTATTGTCTGAGGTCATATGAAATGTGCTGTACACACAAGGTTAGGTGTATTTGATATGACTCATAGAATCCCTACAGCACAGAGGGAGGCCATTCGGCCCCTCAAGCCTGCACTGGCAGCAACCCCACCCAGGTATCACTATATGATTATAAGCCTACGTATTTACTCTGTTAATCCTCCTGACACTAAGGGGAAGAGTGTATATTTTCCTCAATTATTGTAGTATGGGTAGTCATGGCAAGGAGAAACCTAAGTTGAGATAACATTGAATAATAGAAGAACGTACTTTTTATTTGGTACCTAGGTGCAGGGGCAGCTTGAGTTGTCACAATAAATGCTTGTACAATAAGTGAGGCAAGAGTGTCAGGGCAATAGAACAATTTCCTCTGCATTAGTCTACAGCAGTGGCCTTATTAAAAGTAAAGGCCTGAGAAGGTCCTTGGCAGAAACATAGAATCCCTACAGTGCAGGAAAAGGCCATTCAGCCCATCGACTCTGCATTGATTGTCCGAAAGATCATACCACTCAGTCTCCCCTCCGCCCGCTATCCCTGTAACCCCACCTGTTTACCATGGCAAATCCACCTAACTTGCAGATTCTGGAGCAAGATGACCCACAGTAAATCCAGTTTGGAGAAACTGCTTGAATTGCAGCTCATTATCTGACGCATCCCTGGTGTGCAAGTTCAGGGTGAGAAATAGAGGAACAAGGAGCGGGACAGTCACTTGATTGAACCTGCTCCAGTATTCTGTCTCAGTAACTTCGCAAAACGCTTTCCGCTTGAAATAATCTGAGAAGCAAGCATTATTGCAATAAGTTGCAGCACAGAAGGAGACCCTGTGGTTTACCTTCCTTGTGCTGGCCCTTTGAAAGAACAATTAATATAATCCCGCTCCACTGTGGGAGAAAGTATCTGCATTCATCTGTCACGTCCTCAAGATATTCAAAGGGAGTGAATTACTTTGGAAATGCAGTTACAGTTGTTAGATAGACAACATGGTAACCAACGTATTCATGGCAAGGTTCCACATAAAGCAGCAAGGTAAATAGTTAATCTCTTTGATGTTTCTTGAACCTTTATTCAAGTAGGATTTCTTACCCAAACAGCCAACTGACGCATCACTTCAGCCAGAGAAGCATTTTCGCAATACTACATTGATAGAACAGCTTAGATTATGTTCTGAATTCCTGGGGAGGGCTTGATGCCCAGTCTCCGGACATTCAGGTTACCACTGAGTGAGACTGAAACTTCTGTCTTAATTTTGGCTCTCCCATGATTACATTTCTTCACTTATTTTAATTTTCCGCTCTACTTACAGATCATAGGATCCTTACAGTGCAGAGGAGGTCACTCAATCCATCAACTCTGCATCCACTCCCTGATATCGCCACTGAAATAATCCACTCCCTGATAACACCACCCCCAACCCACCCACACACGCACACACACCCCCTCCCTCTGCCTCTGCCCTCACCCCAGGGCTTCTGTTGACTTTGGTGAAGCACCAATACTCCTGTATATCAGTCAAGATAATGATTCAGACTCAGGAGTCCATCTGTGACCTTATTACCACCTGTCAAGTAAACTTGCAGTAATAGAACCCTGTGACACTTGCCCAACGCGAATAACAAGTAACTTGGTTTTGTACAACGTTGGGTTAAGGCAGCTAATAACAATGATTATAGAATCTTAACAATGATTATAGAATCTTAACAATGATTATAGAATCTTAACAATGATTATAGAATCTTAACAATGTGTCCCTGCTGGTAGTCTCTGAAACTGTCCTACATCAATGCCGCCGTGGTAATAATTTAACTTAATTACAGGTGGCATCATATTGAGTCACTGCTTAATGGAGGAATCACTATTACTGTCAACTTCTGGTACAAGGTAAGAGACTAATTAACATTATTATATTCAATTGTTTCAAGTTAGTCCTTGAATATGTTGTCATCTCCCTAATACATGCATGCCCAACTTTTCAAAAACCCCTATGTTTTAGACCCTTCAATCTGTCACAGTGCCAAAACAGCCCTTATCAAAGTCATAAGTGACACCCAGTATAATTGTGACAAAGGTTAACTCTGCCTCCTCATCCTTCTTAACCTGTAAATAATTTTTATTATAGTTGATCATCACATCCTTCTCCTATGCCTCTTCATTGTCACCCAGTTGGGTGAATCATAGAATTCTACAGTGCAGAAGGAGGCCATTCAACCCATGCGTCTGCACCAACCACAACCCCACCCAGGTTCTATCCCCATAACCCCATGCATTTACCCTAGCTAGTTCCCCTGACACTGAGGGGCAATTTAGCATGGCCAATCCACCCAACACATACATCTTTGGACTGTGGAAGAAAACCAGAGCACCCAGAGGAAACCCATGCAGACGTGGGGAGAAAGTGCAGACTCTGCACAGACAGTGATCCAAGGCTGGGTATTGAACCTGGGTCCCTGGAGCAGTGCTAACTACTGTGCCACCCCAGGGTGGGACTGCTCTCACCTGTTTCCACTATGTGGAAGGTGCTGTTTCTTCAGTAGGAACTGTTTAAATGCAGACAATAAAAATATAACAAAACTTACACCAACTTATAAATCAAAGAAAAGGTTTAATAATGAAACTTCACTACTCCAAACTTGGGGCCTCTCCCTGCAGCCAATCCAAGTTCATCACAATTCCCAACAGGTTCTTATTTATAGTGGGTCAGCTGACCATCACATCATTCTGTAATTGGTTCCATGGTTTACTGGGTCAGCTGACCCTTGTACCTTGTTACCATTGGTCACATTACACCCAAGTTGGCAACCGTTACATTCTAACACTGTGTAAATATGTACTCTACCATTCAAAGAGAAATGATAGATAATTTACCATATAATAGTTTTTTAATACATTGTAGAAGAGCAGAGTACAAATAAAACCTCGATTGTCTTGCAATTGAAACCAGCACTATTCAGGCATTGGATGGTGTCAAGCATTTGAAAATTCTGTTTATATGAAGTGCTTTTTTCACAACTTAATGCATAATTGAAATAGTTCCTTCTCAGAGCAGAATGGGTTAGGTTCTACTCAAATGTTGTGCCTGTTAAGTCCGCACGAGTGCAGTATACATGTAGTGTTTGAGCTGCAAAGATCTTCTGATGTTTCACAGACAGGATAGAATTTCAAACGGCAGTGCAATGGAGCAAAGTCACGACTAATGTTCCTGTTTACCTTAAGGGCGCACCAACTCCAAAGAGGATCGAGTACCCACTGAAATCGCATCAGAAGGTCGCAATTATGAGGAATATAGAAAAAATGTTGGGAGAGGCCCTTGGGGAGCCACAGGAGGTAAACCTGCATTTTCTTCAACGCTAAGTAGCAGCAGGCAACGTTAAACATAGTTAGTGTAAAGCATGCATCGCAGACCCTACCTGGGTGGTGGTAGGTTACTGTAGTGAGTGGTGGGGTTCTGCTTTAACAGAAAGCAGCCATTTATCCTTTTTTTTTATTCTTTGTTAGAATGTGGACGTCACTAGCTGGGCCAACATTTGTTGCCCATCCCTAATTGCCCCTTGAGCTGAGTGGTTTGCTGGGCCCATTTCAGAGGGGCAGTTGAGATTCAACCACATCACTGTGGCTTTGGAGTCACATGTAGGCTAGACTGGGCCAGGGTGGCACATTCCCTTCCCTAAAGGGACATTAGTGAACTAGATGGGTTTTCACGACAATCAACAATGGTTTCATGGTCATCATTAGAAACGAAACAAATAAAAAAGAGAATAAAACAAATTTTAATTTCAAATTTCACCATCTGCTGTGGTGGGATTTGAACCCGGGTCCCCAGAGTGTTACCTCTGGATTACTAGTTCAGTGACAATACGACTGCATCACTGCCTCCCGTTAGATTCACCACTGGGATGTGGGTGTCGCTGAGAAGACCACCATTTATTGCCCATGTGCAGTTTCCCTTGAGATGGTGGGGGTGAGCCACCTTCTTGAATATGCCTGAGTATTTTGCTGAGCCATTTCAGAGGGCAGTTAAGAATCAATCACATTGCTATAGTTCTCGAGTCACATGTGGGCCAGACCAGGTAAGGACAGCAGATTTCCTTCCCTAAAGGGACATTAATCAACTAGGTGGATTTTCTGGTAGTCAGGGTCGCCATTATAGATACTAGCTTTTTATTCCACATTTATTTAGTGATTTTACTTCAAATTTCCCTGCTAACATAGTGGGAATTGAAGTCAGCGTATAAAATCATTAATCCAATCCTCGGGATTTACAACCTAAATTTATTTAGCGCCTTTAATGTAATCTCAAGGTGCTTCACAGGAGCATTGCAAATCAAAATGTGATACTGAAACACAGAAGAAATTATTAAATCAGGTGACTGGAAATGTGATCAAAGAGGTACAGTAACTTGAGAGAAGGCAAGATTGTGAAGCAGATAGGTGTAGAGAGACAATTCCACAACCTGGGGCCTCAGCCACTGAAGCCATGTCCACCAACAGTGTAACAATTAAACTTGGGATGTTAAGGGGTCAGTGGTAGAGGAATGTCTCAGAGGGTTCTGGGGCAGCAGGAGATGATTACAGCGATAGGGAGGGGAGAAGCTCTGAGGGGTTTGAAAGCAAGGATGAGAGTTTTAAAATCAAGATCTTGCCTGACCTGGATCGAATGTAGGCCAACGAGTCCAGAGGTGACAGTGGGACAGGATATGGTCCAATTCAAGGGCAGGGACAGCAGAGTGACCTGCAGGTTACAGTGGGTGGGGGCGTGTGTAAAATGTCAAATACCAGCCAGGAATGCATTGGAACAGCCAGAACTACAGATAACGCAAGCATAAATGAGGGTCTCAATAGCAGACAAGGTGGTCGGTTTATAGAGGTAGTGTAACCTCTTAGTTGCATGTTTAATTCTTTGTTCCTGACTGATCAATGTAACGATGCGGAGGTGGATTCCCCCACCTGAGAACTAACACGGAAGCACCCAAAGAGGAAGACCTCCCCTCATAATCTGTAAAAGGTGTGTGTGAAGTGGTATGAGCTGCTCTTCAGCAACTTTTGTGGTGGTTAAATACAAAGTAGATCCCTGACACTCACTCTAAAATCAACACATTAAAATTGTACTTATTTAACTAACAATGAACAACTTTACTAAACTCTTAACAAACCAAATAAAACAAGATTCTAATGGAATGTTGTTCCAATAAATACAATTTCCATTAATTAACAAAAGAGTAGAATTTAGTTGCTCTCTAAATTGTAACTTCCAGAATATTCAGGGCCTTCTCTGTTGATTCTTCTGCCTGGAACATATTTCTTCTTTGGTACCTTTGCTATCTAGAATGGTGCTTTGAGCTGTGGCAAGCGACAGTTGCTCTCTCCTTTTGTCCCACTGCCCCCTTTCTTTTATACCTATGATGACACATCAATATCTTCCACAATAGGATTGGCCCGAGGTTGTCAAAACCATCAGATTTAAATTTAAAAGATTCTTTGTATCTAAATGCCTAATTCAAACTGGCTGAATTCAAAAAATTCAAAAGCCTGTGGCCTTGGTAATACTGCTGCCTGACTTTACGATACAAATGTTTCATTTTGGGTACTCTGTATGTGCTGACTTTTTTTTAAACTCTGCACAGAGAAAGCACTGCATTTTAAAGGGAACATGCGATGCTTTCCTCCCCAGCATTTTTCAATTTTACAAGCACTAATCTACAATTACTGTACCCAACTTTGCAACACCTGGGTTCACACAAGCACAGGTGCACAATAGATAAGCAAAACAGGTTTATTAAGTTGAACATGGTCATGACAAAAACATGATACTTAACAAAGGCAATAGTATACAGTCAAGTCAGTTGAACTTTGATTCTTGCTACTCAACTAACCGTGGTGTCTGCTTCTTCACGGTGTTCTGCTGACTGAAAATTTTGACGGTTGGCCTCGTGCCCTCTGCTTTTCAAATATGTGCATCAAATATTCTGATATCCTGATTTGTCTTGCTTAGGTGCCTGGTCCCTCGCCCCAAAAGTTGCTTCCCATACTGTTGCCCAAGTCCTTGCGGCTGCAGTTTGTCATTTTACACCTGATAGTAACCAGCTCACAGGTCAATTTGCCACCTGTTTTGTGTTTTAGCCAAACTTGACGGTCACGCCTTGCAGTTATGTTCTACTACATCTTTAACAAGCATACTCTAAGCACTCATTAATCAAGTGAAAGAATTAAGAAACAATAAAAGGGTTAAAACAGGATAAGCAAAGGAAGAATAAGACAGAGTAATTTAAATTAGCAATCGTACGTTGCAAATTGCCTTATCATTTTATACCCAAATCAGCACTTATATTTCTTATATAGTGATGGCACAAATATGTGATTGGGAATCTCATTGCAAGGTCAAATGTGCTAGCAAAGGATCTGGTTTAGTCTCAGGCAGTTGCCAGGGAGAGGTAGAGAGAGCAAAAAACAGAAAATGCTGGAAAATCTCAGCAGGTCTAATAACATCTATTAGGGGGGGGAACAGATCCAACATTTTGAATCTGGATGACCCTTCGTCAGAGCTAAGAGCAAAGAAAACCAGAGAAGATTTGTACAATGAGGGTGGGGCGGGGGGCGATAATAGGACAAAGGGAATGCAAATGAGGATGTAGAAGGCTGAGAAAGGTGCTAAAAGTGTTCATTAAGTGATCACAATGTGTGACTGGCAGAGCAGAGGTAGAGATGGTTCAGGCAGTTGCTCTGAAAGAAGTAGGGAGTTGGGGAGTAAGAAGAAGAGCAGGAATAGAGAAGCGGAAAAATGCAAGTGAGAAGGAAGGATGATAAAAATATCTGAGTGAGATGAAAAGAAGAAACAGAATGAAAGAAAATAAATGGAAATTGGGTGAAGGTGGAGGGGAAAATTCTGAAGTTGTTAAACTCAGTGTTCAGTTCGGAAGGTTGTAAAGTGCCCAATCGGAAGATGAGGTGCTGTCCCTCTAGTTGGGGTTCACTGGAACATTGTGAAAGGCCAAGGACGGGCATGTGGACTAGAGAGCAGGGTGGTGTGTTGAATGGCAAGCGGCAAGAAAGTCTCGGTCCTGCTTGCGGACGGATTGAAGGTGTTCAGCAAAGCGGGACCCAGATGGGGAGTTTAGCTAGGGAATGGAGTTTGGAGCGGACCCCAAAAGCAACAGCTTTGATCTTCTCAGTGTTTAATTGGAGGGAATGTCTGCGTGTCCAGCCCTGCCCGCCCCATCAATCCTAATGGCAGAGTGGCAGTGGGATACCCCCACCGATCACCCTGATGTTGAGGGGGGAAGGGTTGGGGGGGGCACTACTGCAGGGATCCTGGACAGGCCAGCATACAGGAAGCGATCAGTTTTGGGCTGCTGCACATGCGCAAAATTCTGCTGGTTTCAGCCTCCTGAGCAGGAATAGGCCCTGCACCCTGAAATCTAATGAGATTCAGACTGGTGGCCTCTGCATTGCACAGAATGTGGGAGATTATGTTATGAATTCCCACTGAAAAAAAAGCTTGATTTACTCCAGTTTTCCTACAAATTCACACTGAGAATTTTTTTGGGCGAATTCCACCCCAGGGTTGATGTCATCTGATTGCTGCTTTCTGATTTACTTTGACTTGTATTTGTCTATTTTTAGTCAAGCGCTGTGGATGTTAGCTACTCAGCAAGGCTTTTCAACAAAATAAAGCTACAATAACTTTTACCTCTGCAGTGTAACTGAAGACATCTTCTTATGTTTACCTGCATTAGTTGCCTTTGAATAATATTATCCACGCAAAAAAGACAGAGCCTTTGAGCGGCAGGGTGGCACAGTGGTTAGCACTGCTGCCTCACAGTGTGAGGGACCCACGTTCAATTCCAGCCTCGGGTCACTGTCTATGTGGAGTTTGCACATTCTGCCCGTGTCTCCAGGTGCTCCGGTTTCCTCCCACAATCCAAAGATGTGCGGATTTAGGTGGACTGGCTGTGCTAAATTGTCCCTTAGTGGTTAGGGGAATTAGCGGGTTAAATGTGTGGGGTTATGGGGATGGGCTTGGGTGGGATGGTCTTTCAGAGAGTTGGTGCAGACTCGATGGCCACTTCCTGTATTGGAAGGATTCTATTGTCTTGATTTAAGAGTTCATTCAAGAGACAGCACCTGCAACAGTGCAGCACTCCCTCAGGACAGTATAAAGTGTCAGACTTGATTTGTTCTCAAGTGCTAGAGAGAGGCTTGAACTCTGATCTTCTGACTTAGTGTTGTTGTAAATTTAACCTTTTATTAGTGACTGACCTGGGGTCACATGGGTACAGGTTGTCTTTTAAATGCCCTTGGGGATGGCCAATAAATGCTGGCCCAGCCAGCAATGCCCCCATCCCATGAACGAATAAAAAAAGGTGTGCAATAGATAAGCAAAACTGATTTACTCTGTTTAACGTGAAAGTACAAACACATGGTGTTGGACAAAGATGATGACATACAGCCACATCAGCGGACGTGAAATCATAGAATTCCCTACAGTACAGAAGGCAGCCATTTGGCCCATCGAATCCATGCCCATCAAGTCCATACCCACCACAATCCCATCCAGACCCTATTCCCATAATCCCACACATTTACCCTGCCAATCCCCCTGACACTAGGGTCAATTTAGCATGGTCAATCAATCTATTCCACACACCTTTGGACTGTGGGAGGAAACCAAATCACCTGGAGGAAACCCACACAGACACGGAGAAAATGTGCAAACTCCACACAGACAAGTGATCCAAGCCAGAAATCAAACCCAGGTCCCTGGAACTGTGAGGCCGCAGTGCTAACCACTGCGCCGACATCTTGTTTCCCAGTCAACTGTGGCACATATCTCTTCATTTCTGAATGAAGTCTTCTAAAAGTGTGTGCCAAATGTTCTTGAACATTCTGATTTGCGACTTCCTTCCCTTTTATCTTATTTGATCATTGCCCAGGTTCCCTCGCCGCTTGGTACATGGTCATGGGTGGAAGAGGGAACTCACAATGTTAAAATGGCGGCGCAGGCTCATTGGGCCGAAGGGCCTGTTTCCCATGCGTGTTGGTCTTTGTTCTTTGGTTGCCATATTAGGTAAAACCCATGTCTAAGCAACATTATGGGGTTCAATTACTTAATTATATATTCACTATTACTAAGCACGGCTTTGTATTTGTAATGCCTTTATTTCTGCTAAAAACAGGTATTCCTGGAAATGTTGCCCAAGGCATTGTACATGTAGCTTGTGATTTTTACATCTGATAGTAATCAGTTTACAGGACAACTCACTGCCTCTTTTGGCTTGTAGCCGCACATTCTAACATTTATCGTTAGCAAACACGTCCCGAGCAATCATTAATCAAGAGGAGATGGATGACCTAGTGGTATTATCGCTAGTCTATTAATCCAGAAACTCAGCTAATGTCCTGGGGACCCGGGATCAAATCCTGCTACGGCAGATGGGGGAATTTGAATTCAACTTTTTTTAAAACCTGGAATTGAGAATCTACTGATGACCATGAAACCATTGTCGATTCTCACTCATCTGATTTCTTTAGGGAAGGAAATCTGCCGTCCTTATCCAGTCTACATGTGACTCCAGGGCCACAGCAATGTGATTGATTCTTAACTGCCCTCAGGGATGCGCAATAAGTGCTGGCCCAGCCAGCGATGCCCATGTCCCACAAATGAATTTAAAAAAATAAAAGAATTTGAGATAGACACAGGAAGGATATTACAGAGTGATTTATAATAATCATACTTAGCATTTCAGCCCTATCATTAACGCCCAAATAAGTCTATCTAACATGCATCTTAGCCAAATCTACAGCACCAGCTGAGCTAAGCAGACAATCGGTTAAGTATGAAACAGTATTAAGATTAGGTTAGCAGGATGCTGTGAATTTGGAAACAAGAACCGGTGTCTCAACTCATGGACTGTGTATTTGTTATGTATCGTATTAAGCTGAGTAAATGCAGAAATCAATATCCCAAACCGTAAACAGGCCTCCCCCAGTACTGACTGAGCAATAAGGATTGGAGAACAAACTGGAGAATAAAAAAGCTTAAAGTTTATTTATTGATGTCGCATGTAGGTTTACATTAACACTGCAATGCATAGGACTAGAAAAACTACAGCACAAACAGGCCTTTTGCCCACAAGTTGCGCTGAACACGTCCCTACCTATAACCCTCTATCTTACTAAGTCCCATGTACTTATCCAAAAGTGTCTTAAAAGACCCTATCAAATGCCTCCACCACCACTGCTGGCAGCCAATTCCACTGCTGGCACCCACCACCCTCTGAGTGAAAAACTTAGCCCTGACATCTCCTCTGTACCTACTCCCCAGCAGCCTAAACCTGTGCCCTCTTATGGCAGCCATTTCGGCCCTGGGAAAAAGCCCACTCGATTCAATACCTCTCAACGCCTTGTACACCACTATCAGGTCACCTCTCATCCTTCGTCTCTCCCTAAGGAGAAAAGACCGAGCTCTCTTGACCTATCCTCATAAGGCATGCCACCTAATCCAGGCAACATCCTTGTAAATCTCCTCTGCACCCTTTCTATGGCTTCCACATCCTTCCTGTAATGAGGCAACCAGAACTGAGCACAGTACTCCAAGTGGGGTCTGACCAGGATGTTAAACAGCTGCAGCATTATCTCCCGACTCCTAAACTCAATTCTTGGATTGATGAAGGCCAGTACACCATATGCCTTCTTAACTACACCCTCTACCTGCAAAGCTGATTTGAGCGACGTGTGAACCCAGACCCCAAGATCCTTCTGATCTTCCACACTGCCAAGAGTCTTACGCTTAATACTATATTCCGTCATCCTATTTGACCTGCCAAAATGAATCACCACACACTTATCTGGGTTGAAGTCCATCTGCCACGTCTCTGCCCAGTCTTACATCCTGTCTGTATCTCGTTGCAACTTCTGACGTTCCTCCACACTATCCACAACACCTCCAACCTTTGTTTCATCGGCAAACTTACCAACCCATCCCTCCACTCCTTCATCCAGGTCATTTATAAAAATCACAAAGAGCAAGGGTCCCTGGGTCACTCCACTGGTGACTGACCTCCATGCAGAAAAAGACCCATCTACAATCACTCTCTGCCTTCTGTGGGCAAGCCAGTTCTGGATCCACAAAACAATGTCCCCTTGGATCCCATGCCCCCTCAATTTCTCAATAAGCCTTGCATGGGGGACCTTATTGAACACCTTGCTGAAGTGCATATGAACTACATCTACTGTTCTTCCTTCATCAAAGTGTTTAGTCGCATCTTCAAAAAATTCAACTAGGCTTGTAAGGCACGATCTGTCCATGACAAAGCCATGCTGACTATTTTTGATCATTCTATACCTCTCCAGATGTTCATAAATCCTGCCTCTCAGGATCTTCTCCATCAGCTTAGCAATCACTGAGGTTAGACTCGCTGGTGAATAATTTCCTGGGCTTTCTCTTCTCCCTTTCTTGAATAAAGGAACCACATCTCCAATCCTCCGGAACCTCTCCCGTCTCCTTTGATGATGCAAAGATCATCACCAGAGGCTCTGCAATCTGTTCCCTCGCGTCCCACAGTAACCTGGTGTACATTCCATCCGGTCCCGGTGACTTATCTAACTTGATGCTTTTCAAAAGCTCCAATACATCCTCTTTCTTAATGTCCACATACTCAAGCTTTTCAGTTTGCCACAAGCCTGCACTACAACCACCATGAATACTGAAGTATTCATTGAGTACCTCTGCTATTTCTACTGGTTCTATACAAACTTTTCCACTGTCACATTTAATAGGTCCTATTCCTTTACATCTCATCCTTTTGCTCTTCACATACTTGTAGAATGCCTTGGGGTTTTCCTTAATCTTACCTGCCAAGGCCTTCTCATGACCCCTTCTGGGTCTCCTAATTTCCTTCTTAAGTTCCTTCCTACTAGTCGTATACGCCTGTAGATCCCTAACATTACCTAGCTCCCTGAACCTTTTGTAAGCTTTTCTTTTCTTCTCGACTAAATTCATTACAGCTTTTGTGCACCACGGTTCCTGTGACCTACCAAAACTTCCCTGTCTCATCAGAACGTTGTCATGCAGAACTCCAGACAAATATTCCTTGAAAATCTGCCACGTTACTTCTGTACGTTTCCCTGAGAAATCTCCTTCCAATTTATGCCTCTAATTTCCTGCCTGATGGCTTCATAATTCCCCTTACTCCAGATAAACACTTTCCTAGCTTGTCTGATCCTATCTCTCTCCAGTGCTAATGTAAAGGAGATGGAGTTATGATCACTATCCCCAAAATGCTCTCCCACAGAGATCTGACACCTGTCCAGGTTCATTTCCCAATACCAAATCAAGTACAGCCTCTCCTCTCGTAGGCTTATCCACATACTGTGTCAGGAAACCCTCCTGAACACACCTAACAAACTCCTCCCCATCTAAACCCCTTACCCTATGGAGATTCCAATCGATATTTGGGAAATTAAGTCTTCCATCACGACAACTCTTCTTACATTTCTCCAGGATCTGTTTCCCTATCTGTTCCTCAACATCCCTGTTACTATTGGGCGACCTATAGAAAACACCCAGTAAAGTTATTGACCCCTTCCTGTTCCAAAGCTCCACCCACGGAGACTCCATAGACAATCCCTCCATGGCGTCCATCTTTTCTACAGCAGTGACACTATCTCTGATCAACAGTGCCACTCCCCCACCTCTTTTGCCTCCCTCCCTGTCCCTCCCGAAACATGCAGTTGCTGTGAAAATCCCCTAGTCACCACACTCCGGCACCTGTTCAGGAACACAGGAAGAATTTAGCATGGCCAATGGGCCAATGCACCTAATCAGCTGTGGGAGGAAACCGGAGCACCCTGAGGAAACCCACACAGACACAGGAAGAAGGTGCAGGTTCCACACAGACAGTGACCAAGCTGGGAATCGAACCCAGTTCCCTGGCGCTATGAGGCAGCAGTACTAACCATTCAGAGAATCCCCACATTGCAGAAGGAGGCTGTTAGGCCCATCAAGTCTCCACCTGTCGCATTCCCACTCAGGCCCTATTTCCGTAATCCCACATATTTACCCTGCTAATCCTCCTAACAATAGGGTCAATTTAGCATTGCCAATCCACCTAACCCGCGCGTCTTTGGATTGTGGGAGGAAACCGGAGGAAACCCATGCAGATACGGGAAGAACATGCAGACTTCACACAGACAGTGACCGGAGGCTGGTATTGAACCTGGGCCCCTGGCGCTGCGAGGCAGCAGTGCTAATCACTGTGCTGTGCTGCCCCAATCAGTAACACACAAAGCTTAACTTGCAAAGTAATTGTGCTGGTTGAACAGTTAAAATATGAAACCGATGTAACTGCTAACACTGACATGAGATGGTTTCCCTCCACCGGCAACCCTCGCCTCACTCTCTTCCCTCCCCTCCAGCTCCTGCTCCAGCTCTGAGATAATCCGCAGTTTCCTATTCACCAGCGCAGTATTGTGAAGCTAATTATTTCTTTCCTTCCTGCCTAGGTTGGGCCGTTATTAAACATGATGATTAAAGGTCGATATGATTAATCGTCGGCCTGCGGACTGTTGAACGACCCGTACATGGAGTTAATGGTGGCAGACTGAGCATACTGTACACGAGTATTACACACCTGGACATCCCGACAACGCAGGAACTCTTCCGATTGTTCAAAGTTGGCCATTGATCATTAAAGTGAATTTTTATATCCACCATCTGTGTGCCTGTCAGACCGAAGATTGATGGCCAGCGTCTGATATCAATTGGTTGGCTCAATGCCCTGAACAGGTTATAGCACTGAGTGTGTATGCAGACCACTTTCCACCGACACATACTGTTGTGCGTTTCCTTTTGAAACAAAAACAAAATGAGTGCTTTGTGCTGTTAGAGAGGCGGTATTGGGGTCATTGCTGTTGGAGGGGCAGTATTGGAGTGAATGCTGTTGAGGGGCAGTATTGGGGTAAATGCTGGGGGGCAGTATTCGGGTCAATGTTGGGGGAAGTATTGTGGTCAGTGCTGTTGGAGGGGCAGTGTTGGGGTCAGTGCTGTTGGAGGGGCAGTGTTGGGGTCAGTGCTGTTGGAGGGGCAGTGTTGGGGTCAGTGCTGTTGGAGGGGCAGTGTTGGGGTCAGTGCTGTTGGAGGGGCAGTATTGGGATCAGTGCTGTTGGAGGGGCAGTATTGGGGTCAATGCTGTTGGGGGTCAGTATTGGGTTCAGTGCTGTTGGGGGTCAGTATTGGCGTCAATGCTGTTTGGGGTCAGTATTGGGGTCAGTGCTGTTGGAGGGGCAGTATTGGAGTGAATGCCTGGGGTCAATGTTGTTGGGAGTCAGTAGTGGGGTCAGTGCTGTTGGAGGGGCAGTATCGGGGTCAGTGCTGTTGGGGGGGGTAGTATCAGGGTCAATGCTGTTGGGGGGGGGGGGGTCAGTATTGGAGTCGGTGCTGTTGGGAGTCAGTATTGGGGTAAATGCTGTTGGTTTCCTTGCATGGCACTTAAACATGAGGGGTTATCATGAGGTACAGTTACGGTTGGGCTTTAAATTTGACTACCTTTGATTTTAATAGCTTATGATTTGTGACGTATTCCTATGACTTTTTCACATTGGAGTACTAGGTTTGAAATGTTAATCAACAGCAGTAGGGTGGCACAGTGGATAGCACTGCTGCCTCACAGTGCCAGGGACCCGGATTCAATTCCAGCCTCAGATCACTGTCTGTATGGAGTTTGCACATTCTACCTGTGTCTCTGTGGGTTTCCTCCAAATGCTCCGGTTTCCGCCCATACTCCAAAAGATGTGCGGGTCAGGTTGATTGGCCGTGCTAAATTGCCCCTTAATGTCGGGGGATTAGCAGGGTAAATGTGTGGGGCTAGGGAAATAGTGCCTGGGTGGGATGTGGTTGGTAAGGTTCAGTGGGCCGAATGGCCTCCTTCTGTACTGGTGAGATTCTATGAGCGTCTGTTCAGCACCAAATAAAATGCTGCCGTCAACTTGGGGATGGATCTTTCCACAATGTCAGAGAGAAAGTCAGATGTTTTGGTGCTGCACATTCGCCAAGTGAAGTTAGAATTATGTTCACTGGAGTTGAGAAGAGTGAATGGGGATCTCACAGAAACTTAAAAAATTCTAACAGGATAGATTCAGAAGGATCCATGAGTAGATTAAACAGGTTAGATACAGAAAGAATGTTTCTGATGGTGGGAGAGTCCAAAACTAGGGGTCATAGTTTGAGGGGCTATCAAGGGATATGGGAGGAAGGGGGAATCAGGATATTGAATTTGATAACCAGCCATGATCAAAATAAATTATGGTACAGTCTTGAAGGGCCAAATGGCCTCCTCCTGCCTCTATGCTTTTGGTCTGGAGCAGAGTGCCAGCCTGTACTCTCGTGATGTGATGTTGCAATGTTGATTATTGATCTGTATCCCCAACCAATCATATTTCTATATCGAAGGATGGCACCACGTTAGAAACTCTTGGTTCTCCTTACATAATTATTTTTTGGAGCACTCCAACTTATTTGTCTGTCTGTCCCTGCCTCTTTCTCTCCCTCTCTCCATCTGTTTCTCTCTCTCTGTCCATTAGTCTCACTATGTCCATCCTGTGTTTATCTCTCTTGCTTTTCCATCTCTTCTCTATTCCTCTCTGTCTGTCTGTCTCTCTCTCTTTTCCATCTGCTTCTCTCTCTCTTCCACCTCTTATTTCTCCATGTCTATCTCCATCTGTCTCTCTCTTTCTAATCGTGTCTCTATCTCCATCTGTTTCTCTGTGTATCTGTTTCTATCACTCTGTCCCTTTCTCTGTTCCTTTTCCTCTATCTCTCAGTTCCTCACACTCTCTGTTCCCACTGTTTGTCTCTAGATATTTAACTTGTGAAAATTTCAATCAGTGACTTCTGGCTAAGTCTTATTCTTCTTGGTGTCTGCTGACTGGTGGACATTTAATGTGACATTCTGCATCATGGTGTCTGCTTCCACTGATTGTGAGCTGAATGAAACCTAAGTATTAGACCACCTGCTTTAGAGTCTCTGCCTGAACTGGCTTAAAACCAAATAAAAAGCAAAACACTGTCAATATTGGAAATCTGACCCAAATGCAGAAAACACTGGAAACACTCAACAGATCAGAGAGCATCTGTGGAGAGATCAGGCCAGTGTGTTCTGACACACCAAAAACAGCTCCCCTGTTGTTTTATCTTAACATGGAGTGACCTTCACTCCCCATGTCTGACTCTGCGACAATCCAACTCAAGTTCCACCCAAACTACCATCACTTCCTGCTGAATCTAACCCAGCGAAGTGTTCAATCTGTGCAAGGAATGTGACACACTTAGCTACGATGGAATTGGGAGGGGTGGGGGGGAACCAAATATTTTCACTTCTTTGCTCCCTTTTACTGTCCCGCGTTTCCTGCCTTTGGAGTGAACTGGAGGCTGTTAGTTTCTGGTGTTGCCAAAGACCGAGTATAGATTGGTAGTGGAATGAAAAGACTCATGATCTATCCTCCTCAACTCCCAACCCACTCCAAGTTAACCGTACACACTGGCTGAAAATGACCACATTGAAAGAATGCAGGATGTGGTATTGCCTCTCTGGGTGACACAGGAGGGGGAAGACTAAGTGTAATTCTTTTTTCAGCCAGTGTTTAATCAGAATCCGATTAATCATCATTGTACAGCCTGACATGTTAAATTTGTAGCAAGTAGGTAATACTTAAGGTACACAGCTACAGGCTGGAATATCACCTGTACGGTAGGACTTTGTAACCAGCACGCAGGTCAGTAAAGTGCTGAGACCAGTAACTGAGACCATTCGCCTATTGATGGTCAAGTTTTAAATGTTTGAAGTGTGTTTTTGTTTTTTTTTCAATTTGCTTTTTAAAGTTTGGGCTCGTTCTGTCCCAGTCGCGGCACAGAAACCAGGTCTCTGCCCCACCACCCCCCACCGAGCCCTCCCTCTCTGTGCAGCCTCCACTATCGGAGTTGTGTTGCTGTCAGGAAAGACTGGGCAAGCCGCGTGCTTTTCTCCATCAACCCTGGAGGACTGAGCCGAAAGAGAGACTTAAAATTACCAAAAGGCTTGCTAAGGTCAACCTATAGCGAAGGTGTTTCCATCTGTGGGGAAGCCCAGAAGGAAAACAAAAGGGTTCTAAATGTCAATAAATCCAAAAGGGAATTCAGGGGAAACATCTTTACACAGGAATGCATTTAAGGGGAATCATAGAATCTGTACACTGCAGGAGACAGTTCAGCTCCTTGAGTCTGCATCAATTCTCTGATAGAGTATCATACCCAGGCCTATCACTGCTATCCCCATAACCCCACATAGTTACCATGCTAATCCCCCTAACTTACACATCTTTGGACACTAAGGGACAATTTAGTATGGCTAATCTACCTAACCTGCACAGCTTTGGACTGTAGAGGAAACCCACGCAGATGCAGGGTGATCAAGCAGACTGTCACCCAGGGACTGGAATCGAACCTGGGTCCCTGGTGCTGTGGGGCAGCGGTGCAGTGCAACCGGAAGCCAGAGAGATGTGTGAGAGAGAAGGGGATAGAAGGATAGGGTGAGGTGAAGAATGCTGGAAGGAAGCTCCTCAAGAGCATGAACAGCAGCATAGACCGGTCAGGCCATAGGCCCTGTTTCAGTGCTGTAAATATCGACCTGATTCAGGAACAGGCCAAGCGATGAACTGGAGAGTCCGCAGCCTGAGACTTCAGTGTGTTTGAGACATTGCTGACTCAGCATACTGGGCCGCTCTGAGGGATTCTGCAACCACATCATATCTAGCTTCTGTTCTTAACCCCCACTGCCCCCCCCCCCCTCCACTCTGCCCCCAACAGCTTGGCCATGGAGAGACATGGGCACTGTTGGCATCTGTCGGCTGAACATTGGGCACCCCTGGCAAGCACCAGGGCAAGTTTCTTCCCCAGCCCATCTCGTCAGAAACCAACGTGTTTTCTTACTGCCCCACATCAGTGAATTAAATGTTGGCGCTGCACCGTGTGGAAGAGCAGAGAAGCAACACAGAGAGAGGCATGTAGGAGAAAGTATCTCCAACAGCGTCCCACGTAGAGATGAAGCACGGGATAGTTAGCCTTTCTAAGTTTTTGAAGTGAAGAAGCTTTGTTTTATGTTTTTTCTACGGGTGGAATTTGATAACTTCATGCATGGCTTTTGTGTTTTACTTCTTTTCCTACCCTGCATGGGACCGCATTGCGACCCAGATGATACTTGTGATGCTCTGTTAACAATACGGAATCTGGATTCAGTCTCAAAGTGAGATAAGTACAGAGAAGGAACACTTTATCAGATTTGTGGCAGTGTTAATTGATGACCTCTGATAACTTCAGGTGGACTCCACATTGATTGGAAATATAGCTGCAGAGGTTTCCCCTCCCCAGTGATATACCCTTCGCTTTAACAATCTCAGACATCCTACGGAAGACACCTCCTCACCAGTACTTCCCTCAGTACACGTAACAACCAAATAGCCAGCGTTGTGGAGTCTCCGCCCCATCCCTTTGTACAACCGATGATACTAGAACTCTGGAACAGCCTAGGTCATTGGAAAGTCAAGATGTGCACACCACCCCATTTATCACCGGCCTCCTCTGCAAATTAGTTTTCGAACTTCTGCTCGAGCAACCATCTGATCGAAGCACTTCTACTTGTCACATCAAAGCCTGACTTTGTTCAGTAACTTGAGCATTGATCCGAAAGATTTATAACTAATCTGTTTTACTCCTCTCAGCCCTGCCCACCTCCAAACATTTACACAAGCCTAACAATGCTAATTATCTTCTGATATATGTACCTGATGTGTATAATTTAAAATCCCTGTACAAAATGTTCCAATTCAACCTCTTTTTTAAAAAAACAAACCTGCTGTTCTGCTGTAATTCTGTTCATGATGCGTGTGTAAATTGTCTGAAACATAAAACATTGAAAAATCAACACTGGCTGTTGATGTGTTCTGGATGAATGGTGTAACTTGAGATTCACAGGCATAACGCTCAGCGATCAAGCTTGGTCAGAATCTCAGTCAGTACTAAGCTCATCTCAGCGTGGGCAGGAGGTATTCTCAAGAGGTAAGAGTGAGCCACAGAGGATGTTGAATCTGAAACAAAAACAGAAAATGCTGGAAATTTTCAGCTTTGGTGGAGAAAGAGAAACAGAGCCAATGTTTCGAGTTTTTTTTAAGTTCATTTATTAGTGCCACAAGTAGGCTTACATTAACACTGTAATGTAGTTATTGTGAAAATCACCCAGTCGCCACGCTCCGGCGCTTGTTCCGAGTACACTGAGGGAAAATTTAAGCACGGCCAACGCACCTGACCAGCACTTCTTTCAGACTGTGGGAGAAAACCCACACAGACAGTGGAAGGACGTGCAAACTCCGCACAGTCACCCAAGCTGGGAATCGAACCTGGGCCCCTGGCGCTGTGAGGCAGTAGTGCTAACCACTGTGCAGCCTAGGTCTGGGTGACCACATTCAACTTACCTCAAAAAAAAGCGAAAAAAATACATTTTCGGCACGGACACCTCAACGGGGGAAAACCCGACATGTCTTAAATCTTTTAAAGATTGAAACTCAAATGAGCAGTAAATAAGTCAGCACCAATATACTTCTTGCTGAAATAAAAGCAAATTACTGCGGGTGCTGGAATCTGAAACCAAAAGAGAAAATGCTGGAATATCTCAGCAGCTCTGGCTGCATCTGTAAGGAGAGAAAAGAGCTGGTGTTTCGAGTCCAGATAACCCTTTGTCAAAGCTTTTCTTCATCTGGCCTCAAAACACCAGCTCCTTTCTCCTTACAGATGCTGCTGAGATTTTCCAGCATTTTCGCTTTTGATTACTTCTGCTGAAATACTGTATCAATAACAATGGTAATAAGATGAATGGACATTGTTACCTTGCTCTCATTTATAGAACTTGTGACACTACCTTTCACATGAAAATTTTGTGGAATGCGCATCCTTTGGCTCAGGAAATAACTTTGTGATGCATTACAGTTCACTCATATTTTTTTTTCACAGTGGTACAATGGTTAGCACTGCTGCCTCACAGCACCAGAGACCCAGGTTCAATTCCAGCCTATGCGTGGAGTTTGCACGTCACTATGCGTGGAGTTTGCACGTTCTCCTTATGTCTGCGTGGGTTTCCTTTGGGTGCTCTGGTTTCCTCCCACAGTCCAAAGATATGGGGTCAGGTTGACAGGCCATGCTAAATTTGCCCTTCGTATCGGGGGTAAATAGGTGGGGTTATGGGGATAGACCTGGGTGGGATTGTTGTCAGTGCAGACCCGAT
Source organism: Carcharhinus amblyrhynchos (assembly GCF_965287045.1). NCBI lineage: Eukaryota > Metazoa > Chordata > Chondrichthyes > Carcharhiniformes > Carcharhinidae > Carcharhinus > Carcharhinus amblyrhynchos. The sequence continues at coordinate 20,091,399 of NC_137354.1, forward strand.
GGACCAAATGACCACTTTCTGCAGTGTAGGGCTTCTATGGATTTGAGTGTCACTGGTAAGGCCAGCATTTACTGTCCATCCCTAATTGCTCTTGAACTGAGTGGCTTGCTTGGCCATCTCAGAGGACAGTTAAAAGTCAATCACATTGCTGCAGCAGATAGTGGCAGATTTCCTTCCCTAAAGGACATCAGTGAACGAGATGGATCGATTGTGGTCACCATTACTCAAAACTTAATTTATGTTCCAGATCTCTCAATGGAATTCAAATTCTATCAGCTGCCACGGTGAGATTTGAATCCATGTCTGTGGAGCATTAGCCTGGGCCACTGGATTACAAGGTCAGTGACTTCACCACTACACCACAATACTTATGCACTTTTTAACCTGTGAACTGGAGTTTTGGTTGTGGAAGTTCCATTTTGTCCCATTGAATGGGAAATGAACAATCAATTGGTTGGTTGCACAGTGGTTATAGCATTGCTGCCTCCAGGGACCCTGGTTTGATTCCTGGCTTGGGTCACTGTCTGGAGTTAGCACATTCTGTGTCTGTGTGGGTTTCCTCTGGGTGCATGGTTTCCTCCCATAGTCCATAAGACATCAGAGCAGAGTTAGACAACTCAGCCCATCGAGTCTGCTCCACCATTCAATCTTAGCTGATATTTTTCTCATCCCCGTTCTCCTGCCTTTTCCCCGTAGCCCCTGATCCCCTTGTTAATCAAGAACCTATCTGTCTCAATGACCTGGCCTCCCCATTCTTCTGCGGCAAAGAGTTCCACAGATTCACCACTCTGGGTGAAGAAATTCCTCCTCATCTCTGTTTTAAAGGAACGTCCCTGTAACTTGAGATTCTATCGTTCTAGTTTTTCTACTAATGGTATCATGCTGGTTAGGGTGCATTGGCCATGCTAAATTCTCCCTCAGTGTACATGAACAGGCGCCAGACTGTGGCAAGTAGGGGATTTTCACAGTAACTTCATTGCAGTGTTAATATAAGCCTACCTGTCACAATAATGATAAATAAACTTGTCCAGGAGTCTCTCCCACTCTTACCGCCAGCCATTGGCATGTTTGGAAGCATTTTGCAGGTTGACATTCAACTTGTTTGACCGCATTATGAACCTTCCTTGGCCGTCAAGTCCTGGGGTGGGACTCATATCTGGAGCTTTTGGCTCAGAGGCAAGGACACTAACCCACTGCGCCACAAAACCTCCATAATACATTGTGTAAACTCACCAGATCTGATCTCAATGCTGACTTAGTTGATCTTAACATGGGCTGAAAGAGCAACTTAAAAGGGTAGCACAATCAAAAAGATGTGCTGGCTAGGTGGACTGGCCATGCTAAATTCTCCCTCAGTGTACCCAAACAGGCACTGGAGTGTGGCGACGATGGGATTTTCACAGTAACTTCATTGCAGTGTTAATGTAAGCCTTGTGTACACTAAGAAATTAACTTTAAACTTAATTCTGGGCGAGTGTTCAAAATCACTCAAGATTTCTGAGCAACCCTCCCTGATCTCTCCAATTCCAGCCCCAAGGCACCCCTGTTTTACTTGCTTCACCAGTGGAGGTTGTGCCCTTAGCTGTTGAATTCTGAGATCCCTCAAACTCCCCACCATTCATTTTCCTTTTTACAGCCAACCTCACCTGCCGCCTTGGCTCTGTGTCAATATTTTTTTTCTCTCTTGTAACGCCCCTGCTCTATTCAAATGTGAATTGTTAATGACATAATGTACCTGAGACTGAGGAGAGTTGGGCGAAAACAGCACTCCGAGCACGTTTTGCACAAACAGGGTTTTCCTGTGTGATATTTTGGTGTGTGTACGTGCTGGGCTTCCTATGGCCTGACCACATTTAGAACCATATACAAAACCACCTCTTGTGATATCACTGTCTGGAATCTAATGTTACTTAAGTGACTCAATGGGGTGCCTGATCAGAGAAAAAACATATCTGCCTCTTTCTATCTCTTTAAACAGCTTGCCGAGGTACAGATCTGTGAATGCTATACTCATAGCTCAGGAGTCAATGTTTATTCAGTCCCACAATCACTGTGGTTCAGACCCAGTCAGTTCCCAGGAAGAATCATATTGAACTCTCTGCCTTTCCTTCCATTTAATCTGCCCTCTAACCTATCCCTTTTGTTTCTCCCAACCTCCGCCCTTTTTCAACAATAGAAAACCCATCATATTTCTGCTTATCTTCGCTTCTGATCAAACATTAACTCTCTCCACTTATGCTCTCCTCTTAGCTTATGAGGAGAGATTGAATAGACTGGGCCTGTACTCAACAACACACAACACAGCACGGGAAACAGGCCCTTTGGCCCAACGAGCCCGCACCACCATCTTAACAATGTGTTTTTCCTCTTCCACCCTTGACCCATGTCTATGCTTATGGTACCCCCATTGGAAACCAGATTAAGGGGAGAATAATTTAGGGACAATTTGGTACACCAATCAGCCTAAGAGCACATCTTTGGGGTGTGGGAGGAAACCGGAGCACCCGGAGGAAACCCACGCAACCACAGAGAGAATGCGCAAACTCCCACAGACACTGGCCCAAATCCATATATCTGCACAGCAAACAGTGATAGTCACTGAGCTGTTGTGGTGCCCATCTGCTGGTCCAGTTTTAAGCATACACAAACAACGCGAAGTACTAGGCTACTCGAACTTTCAAGAGCAGCCCACACACGACCCACTGTGTGCATGTCCCTCGTTAGACAACAAGGTGGGCCAAACTCGTTAGAGTTTAGAAGGCTGAGGGGGGGGATCTTATAGAGACATATAAGATAATGAAGGGGATGGATAGGGTAGAGGTAGAGAGATTCTTCCCACTTAGAAAGGACAGCAGGACTCGAGGGCACAGCCTCAAAATAAGGGGGGAGCACTTTAGGACAGAGTTGAGGAGGAACTTCTTCACTCAAAGGTTGGTGAATCTCTGGAATCCTCTACCCATTGAAGTGGTGGAGGCTTCCTCACTAAATATATTTAAGTCACAGGTAGATAGGTTTCTGATGGACAAGGGAATTAAGGGTTATGGGGAGAAAGCGGGAAAGTGGAACTGATCCACTTCAGATCAGCAATGATCTTATTGAATGGTGGGGCAGGCTCGAAGGGCTAGATGGCCTACTCCTGCTCCTATTTCTTATGTTCACAGATGCATTTCATAGAATTCCTATAGGGCAGAAGAGGTCATTCAGCCCATATCCACTCTGACAGAGCAGCTGACCCAACCTCTCTGCCCCCACCTATCTCTGTACCCCACATACATTCAGTGGTTAATCCATCTAACCTACACACCTTGGACACCAAGGGGCAATTTAGAATGGCCAATCCACCTAACCTGTACATCTTCGGAGTGTGGGAGGAAACCCATGCAGAAAACTTGCAGACTCCACACAGACAGTGACCCAAGCCAGGAATTGAACCCGGGTCCCTGGCGCTGTGAGGCAGCGATGCTAACCACTGTGCCACCCTTGCTGTTTTTATTCCAGTCAGTGTAGAACGTGGATATAGAGAACAAAGAGAATTACAGCACAGGTACAGGCCCTTCGGCCCTCCATGCCTGCACCGACCATGCTGCCCATCTGAACTAAAACCCCCTAACCCTCCAGGGACCATATCCCTTTAGTCCCATCCTATTCATGTATTTGTCCAACACCCCTTAAAAGTCACTATCATATCTGTTTCCACTACCTCCCCCTGCAGCAAGCTCCAGGCATCCACCACCCTCTGTGTAAGAAACTTACCTCATACATTTCTTTTAAATCTTGCCCCTTGCACCTCAAACCTATGCTCCCTAGACTAAGGGGCAATTTAGCATGGCCGATCCACCCGACTTCACATCTTTGGACACTAAGGGGCAATTTAACATGGCCAAGCCACCTAACCTGCACATCTTTGGACACTAAGGGACAATTTAGCATGGCCAATCCACCTAACCGGCACATCTTTGGACACTAAGAGGCAATTTAGCATGGCCAATCGATCTGGCCCGCACAACTTTTTGGACTATACTGACCTGCTGCTTAAAGAACTGAATGATCCTAATTTAATGCACATTCACTCAACAAATTGGACACGGCTATCCTTTTAAAGAGTTTTTTTTATTTGTGTTTAGAAACATCCCTGGAAACTGGCGAGGGATCACACCCTGGTCAAATGCACTAAATCCAGAGTGTTTCACACCCCCCACTCCAATCGGAACAATTGAGCGACTAAATCAAGCCATTTCCTCAACATTCTTCATTCTGTCTCCGTCAGGAAATCCCTTCCACGTCTCAGACAACTCCTGTCGATGGAGAATTCCTTTCTTTTTCACACACAGTCTGGACTCTCCCCTCCAGGTGCCCCGTAATATCACATTCAATCCTCTTGAAGGGTGTATCAATGTCGTACCTGCACACAGAGACCGAAAGGATGTTTGGTAACGGGGAGGTCCATGGCAAGGAGACAGCATTTGAATATTAGAACCAGGCTGTTTGGGGGCTAATGTCAGGAAGCACTTTGCACAGAATTTATTCCAAATCTGGAATCTTCTGCCCTCCCCCACCCACCAAACCTGGTTGAGGCTGGGGTACCAACTGAAGAATACAAAACTGAGTAGCAGAAAATGAGATTATCAACAACAAAGGTGAGAATAACCTGTCTATCTCTGACGAGTTGGCAACATTTTCTGTAAGTCCTGCTGGTAACTGGCGCCACCAAGTGACCACTCCCCAGATATCAGCCTGGATTGAACAAGAAGCTACAGAACCCACGGAGCTAGCATCGCAGGGCAGACTGGTCTCCTCTCATTAACTAATCTCCACTTAAAGAGAAAGAATGTGCATTTATATAGCACCTTTCGTGACCTAGGACACCCCCCAAAGCATTTTCCAGCCAATTCTGAAGTGTAGTCACTGTTTTCATAGATCCCTATAAGTTAAAAAAGTAATTTATTAGTGTCACAAGTAGGCTTACATTAACACTGCAATAAAGTTACTGTGAAAATCCCCTAGTCGCCACACTCCGGCGCCTGTTTGGGTACACATGGGAGAATTTAGCTGGAGTACTATGTGCAGTTTTGGGCGCCGCACCTGCGCAAGGATATTTTGGCCTTGGAGGGAGTGCAGAGGAGGTTTACTAGGCTGATACCGGAGTTGAGGGGGTTGAGCTATGAGGAGAGGCTGAATAAACTGGGCTTGTACTCGTTAGAGTTTAGAAGAATGAGGGGAGATCTCATTGAGACGTATAAGATGATGAATGGGATGGATAGGATAGAGGTGGAGAGACTCTTCCCGCTCAGAAAGGACAGTAGGACTAGAGGGCACAGCCTCAAGGTAAAGGGGGGGCGGTTTAGAACGGAGTTGAGGAGGAACTTCTTCACTCAAAGGGTAGTGAATCTCTGGAATTCTCTGCCCGTTGAAGTGGTGGAGGCTACCTCGCTAAATATTTTTAAGAAGCGGGTTGATGGGTTCTTGATAAGAGAGGGGATTAAGGGTTATGGGGAGAGGGCGGGAAAGTGGAACTGAGCCACGACAGATCAGCCATGATCTTATTGAATGGCGGGGCAGGCTCGAAGGGCTGGATGGCCTACTCCTGCTCCTATTTCTTATGTTCTTATGTCAATGCATCTGCAGTGCAGAAGGAGGCCATTCAGCCCATCGAATCTGACCCAATCACAATCCCATCCAGGTTGTATTCCCATAATCCCTCATATTTACCCTGCTAATCCCCCTGACACTAAGGGCAATCTAGCATGGCCAATCAACCGAATCTGCACATCTTTGGACAGTGGGAGGAAACTGGAACATCTGGAGGAAACCCACACAGACATGGGGAGAATGTGCAAACTCCACACAGACAGTGACCCAAGTCAGGAATCGAACCCAGGTCCCTGACGCTGTTTATAACCTCTTGAGGGGACAGATGGAGCCTGAGAAAAGAAGCACCTTTAGCAGGGCAGCACTCCCTCAGTACTGCACTGGAATGTCTCAGCACACCCTCCAGCTGTGAATACTGTACATGGACCCTACACAAGAGATTGCCCAGTTTTAATTCCCCCCCATCCCCCATCCCCCATCCCACTGTTGTTTCAGGGAACTGGACCCAGTTTATTTATTGTTGCTGAAATCAGATGACCAAGAGGCTCTGAGGAGGACACAAAGAGGCTGCGAGGGGGACACAAAGAGCTGTGAGGAGGACACAAAGAGGAGTTACGGGCATAGGGCTTAGATGAGATTGTTGTCGGTGCAGACTCAATGGGCCGAATGGCCTCCTTCTATATTATAGGGATTCTATAACTGATAAACTTTCAACCCTGATTTATCTTTGTACTGAAAGGTTGAAGTGAAGTTCACACACGTGGTGTACCATATCTTATCAATATCTCAATTTCACCTTGACGCTAACATACGGGCTTTACCTTCGAACTGGTTTTCCATCCACATCAACCAAGAACTTCTCAAAGTTCCACCGAACGTCACTCACTCTCAAGGGAGACCAGTACAATCTCGTCCGGTCCCCAATCATTGGGTTCACAAAGGGGCACGAAAGCTGGAATAAAAAAGATAACTTCCATTCCTACATCACGTTCTACAACCTCAAGATGTCCCCGAGCTCTTTACAAGCAATGAAACACTTCCAAAGTGTAGTCACTGCTGTGATGTGGAGCGCCAACTTACGCACAGCAAGCTCCCACCAACAGCAATGAGGTAATGCCCAGCTTTTCGTAATGTTGACTGAGGGAGGGATGAATGTTGGCCAAGGCACCAAGGAGAACCTCCCAGGGGATCACTTAGTCCTTCTGAGAGGTCAGTTGAATGCCTCATTTGCACCTCCGACCGTGCAGCATTCCCTCAGTACAACACAGTAGTGTCAGCCGAGATTTGGTGTGTCTGGACTGAGATCTGAACCCACAACTTTCTGACTCTGTGCTGCCACTGAGCTGTGGAGGAATGGAGTCACCATTTTCTTCCGTACATTTAGAAGCATGTTCATCAGCACTGAATTAGGACTGGGTTGGAATTCCTTGGCCATCTGTGAACAGAGTTTGAAAGGGTGCAGTGCTGTAAATAATTGAGGGATCATGGCCCCCCCTCTACACCTCTGACGGGGAGCTTCTATAAGATGGGTAGCACGGTGGCACAGTGGTTAGCACTGGTGCCTCACAGTACCAGGGACGTGGGTTTGATTCCAGCCATGGGGGTGACTGTGTGGAGTTTGCACGTTCTCCCCGTGTCTGCGTGGGCTTCCTCCAGGTGCTCTGGTTTCCTCCCACACTCCAAAGATGTGCGGGTTAGGTGGATTGGCCGTGCTAAATTGCCCCTTTGTGTCCAAAGATGTGCGGGTTAGGTGGATTGGCCGTGCTAAATTGCCCCTTAGTGTCCAAAGATGTGCGGGTTAGGTGGATTGGCCGTGCTAAATTGCCCCTTAGTGTCCAAAGATGTGCGGGTTAGGTGGATTGGCCATTGTAAATTGCCCCTTTGTGTCCAAAGATGTGCAGGTTAGGGGGATTGACCATGTTAAGTGCATAGGGTTACAGGGATGGGAAGGGGGTTTGGGCCTAGGTACGATGCTCTTTCAGAGAGTCGGTGCAAATTCAGTGGGCTGAATAGCCTCCCTCTGCAATGTAGAGATTCTGTGCTGAGAAAGACGTTGACCTTTAGTTTAGCTCTTATTGTGTATTCAATTATCCACAAGAGGGCAGTGACCATCCCACTGAGAGAACCCTGGGAGGGTAACCGTTGGAAAAAATCCCATACTTCTTGACCCTTTTTGACTCAATAACAACAACTTTTATTTATACGGAGCTTTTAAGGCCCCAAGCCATTTCGCAGGAATATTACAAATCAAGATCCCACACTGACGCCTTACTGGGCAATATTAAAAGCTTGGTCAAAGAGGCCAGTTTTAAGGGGTGTCTTAAAGGGAGGAAGCAAGGCAGAGAGGTTTGGAGGGAGAATTCTAGAACTTTGGGCCCAGCCACCTGGAGGTATGGCCACCAAGAGTGGAGTGATTTTCTTTTATTCTTTCGGGGGATGTGGTCGTCGCTGGCAAAGCCAGCATTTGGTGCCCACTCCCCTTGAGGAGGTTCTGGTGAGCCCACTTGTCAACTGAGTGGCTTGTTGGGCTATTTCAGAGTCAGCCACATTGCTGTGGCCCTGGAGTCACACGTAGGCCAGACCAGGTAAGGACGGTAGATTTCCTTCCCTAAAGGGCATTAGTGAACCAGATGGGTTTTTCTGACAACGGTTTCATGGTCATCAGTAATTCCAGTTATGTTTTATTGAATTCAAATTCCACCATCTGCCGTGGCGGGATTCGAACCCAGGTCCCCAGAACATTAGTTCTGGATTAACATTTGTTTCTGGATTAATAGTCAAGCGATAATACCACTGTGCCATCGCCTCCCCATTACTGCTGGAGTTGCGAGGATTGCCAAGGATGTAGAAAGTATGGAGGATTCTACAGAGGGGCAGTGTGGCAGGAGCTGAGGGCAGTTTGAAACCCTGAGGGTGGCTAAGGAGTCAAGAAGGACATTGGAGACTGAGTCAAAGTGAATGGCAGCACCCCTAATCTGAGAAACCTCATGAGAGAGTGAGAGAACAGGTCTACAGCCAGGAGTAGAACGAACTGTTCATAGAAGGAGGCCACTTGGCCCATCGAATCTGCACCAGAAACAGTCCCACCCAGGCCCATTCCCCGTAACCCTACATATTTACCCCGCTAATCCCTCTGACCTGCACATCCCAGGACACTAAGGGGCAATTTCAGCATGGCCAATGCACCTAACCAACACATCTTTGGACTGAGGGAGAAAATCGGAGCACCGGGAAGAAACCCACGCAGACACGGGGAGAACATGCAAAATCCAAACAGACAGTGACCCAAGCTGGGAGTTGAAACCAGGTCCCTGGCGCTGTGAGGCAGCAGTGCTAACCACTGTGCCACCACGCCACCCAGAAGCATGTTGAGTAACTGCGTTAAGGAGCTCAGACCCCAAATAGGACAGAAATTGGTAGCTGCAAGTAGTTCGTTTGTTGGAACTATGCTTCACCATGAGGACTGACACTGCTTTGAAAAAACAAACCTTCTTTTCTCAGCTTTGTGTAATTGTGTGCGTAAAGCTCAGGTCAGCTTGACGGAGAAATCCCTTTATTCCCACCCATCATTACTGTAGATTTTAACGTGTAGAAAACATACTCACAGAGAGAGAGAGAGAGAGACTGATCACCAGTCACTGAGCGTAACACAGTCAGAAGTCTCACAACACCAGGTTAAAGTCCAACAGGTTTATTTCAGAGCGCTGTTTGTGATCAGAACTCTCCACTCACCTGACGAAGGGGCAGCGCTCTGAAAGCTAGTGGTGTTTACTACCAAATAAACCTGTTGGACTTTAACCTGGTGTTGTGAGACTTCTTACTGTGTTTACCCCAGTCCAACGCCGGCATCTCCACACTGTAACACAGTCACCATCAGTAACACGCAGGTCAATGACACTACCAGGGAAAGGGCAGACTGCTCTTAATTCCAGGGTAATGTCTAGGGCAAATTCTCAATAACACTGACCTTCAGAAATGTGTAGAGAGGATGCTCCTTCTCCCCATTCACTTCAATCTTCCCAAACACGGGAAACTTGGGGACAAAGTTCCCGCCTGGACGGACGAACTTGAGGATATTCAGAGTTTCATGGTCTTTCTCTGGAAAGAAATGTTTCGGTACAGATCTGAGAACTTGATGCTTCAAGCCTAACATTGATATTTCAATGCAAAGCCTTTCAATGACTGGTAAGTATTTAGAGTCAGAGATGTACAAATGGAAACAGGCCCTTCGGTCCAATTCATCCATACTGACCAGGTTTGATTTGATTTATTATTGTCACGTTAGAAATTAGGTTTCGCTCTTGGGCTAAAAGGATCCAGGGATAGGGGGAGGAAGGGGATAGTTGGTACTCACCTTGAGTGCTCAGAATCTCAATGTCAATCTGCTCTTTAGAGGGACAATAATGATGTATCACCATTGCTGAAATGGAGTTCTATCTCTTTAAGACTAAGAGACTTGTTCAGAGATGAATTGTCTGATAGTTACATTGTGGGTTAGAATATTCTTGCCAACTTTAGGCTGGCGGTGAATCATAGAATCCCTCCAGTGCAGAAGTAGGCCATTCGGCCCATTGAGTCTGCACTGACTCTCTGACGGACTATCCTACCTCAGGCCCTCTCTCCTGCCCTATCATTGTAACCCTCCACATTTATCAGGTGGAAATCTCCCAAAATAATTGTAAGTGCCAAATTTGTGTAAAAACTGGAGTAAATCCTGTTGTTTTTTTTTCCCCAGTGGGATTTTCAGAATGGATCTCCCATACTCTGTGTAGGTCAGACCAGGTAACGATGGAAGATTTCCTTCCCTAAAGGACATTAGTGAACCAGATGGGGTTTTTAGGACACAGCGATTCATGAGCATGATTAGACTTTTTATAGAATTATAGAATTCTACAGTGCAGAAAGAGGCCATTCAGCCCATTGAGTCTGCACCGACCACATTCCCTTTGCGCACAGCAAGATCCCACAACGTGTGACGTGATCATGATCAGATCATCTGCTTCTCTGATATAGATTGAGGAGATAAATATTGGCTGGGACATTCCTTCTTCAAAATGGTCCCTTGGATTATTTTACATCTACCCCGGCAGCCAGATGGGGCCTCAATTTAATGTCTCAACTGCATCTCCGACAATGCTGTACTCTGTCAGTACTGCAGCCTTGAGTAAGCACTGCAGTGCTCATGTCTGTTCCCTGGTCTAACTTTACTACCCATTGTTATGATTTTTTTGCTTGTGTTTCTATGGCGATGTCGACCATTCAACTCTCCTATGTCAACAGTCACAAAATGGCCGCAGGCTCTGGCCACTTGGGCCGTGTTTTGGCACGAGTTGCCAGGTACCTTTCTGGCGGCTCTTGTCTGTCGACACCTTTTTTAAGGAAAAAAGTCCCCTCAGATTCGCCAGCCACTTGTTGGCAGAGTCACCGGCAATCTGCGGACACACGCGTGGAGTCTATGTTGATGTGGTCTGCCCGCCATTGGAGAATGGGGGCTGTTCCTCCTCACCTGGATCCTGCTGTCCAAACTGGTTACAGGGGAAAGCCAAAACTGTGAATGAGGAATCGGAGAGTTTTTCCATCAGTGCATTGAGTTTGTGGAACTGTTGAACAGAGAGGAAGAGATTGGGAACTTGTTCAATCCAACTCCGGTGAAATAGACCAATTGCCATTGCCAAAGCTATTGCCATTATAATCTTTTTCTAAATCATTCCTGGGACATGGGTGTCGCTGGCTGGGCCAGCATTTATTGCCCATCCCCAGTTACCCGAGGGTGACTGAGAGTCAACCACATTGCTGTGGGCCTGGAGTCACGTGTAGGCCAGACCGGGTAAGGACGTCAGATTTCCTTCCCTAAAGGACATTAGTGAACCAGGTTGGTTTTTCCAACAATCGACAGTGGTTTCATGGTCATCAGTAGATTCTTAATTCCAGATATTTTTTATTGAATTCAAATTCCACTATTTGCTGTGGCGGGATTCGAACCCAAGTCCCTGAATATTAGCTGAGTTTCTGGATTAATTGTCCAGCGATAATACCACTAGACCATGTAGGCCAGATTCTCCCCACTCCACCATCTCCCATCTAGCTCTATCTATACACCCATCTACTTATCACTCATCCATGTATTACTTTATAGGTGAGGACATTCTCTTTGTGCTAAGTGCTAATGTCACTGGACTTATAACCCAGAGACCTGGGCTAATGCTCTGGGGACGTGGGTTCAAACCTCACCATAGCAACTGATGGAATTTAAATCTGGAATATAAAGCTAGTCCCAGTAATTACAACCATTAAACTATCAGAAAAAACACTCCGTCGGATTCACTGGGGAAGGAAATCTGCTGTCCTTACGCGGTCTGGCCTACATGTAATTTCAGACCCACACAGAAATGTGCTTGGCTCTTAACTGCTCTCAGAAATGACTGAACGAGCCACTAAGCTCAAGGGCAATTAGGGATGGGTAACAAATCATAGAATCCCTGCAGTGCAGAAAGAAGCCATTCGGCCCATCAAGCCTGCACTGACAACAATCCCACCCATGCCCTATCTCTGTAACCCATGTCCCTAATCCTAACTCATTACCCTGACCCTAAGGGGCAATTTAGCATGGCCAATTCACCTAACCTGCACGTCTTTGGAGGAAACCCATGCAGACATGGGGAGAACGTGCAAAAACTCCACACAGTCAGTGACCCGAGGCCGGAATTGAACCCGGGTCCCTGGAGCTGAGGGGCACCACTGTGCCATCCTTAAATTCGCCGTGCCAGCGATCCCACATGGCATGAAAGAGTTTTTAAAAACGAGGTGTTTGATTCACTCGGAGAAATGGTCAGAGAGCCACGATGGGCTGAATGGCGTCCTTCTATCCTGTCAGCACTCCAAAACCTCAGGAGGTAATTTTATTCCCTACCCCTGAATCCATTGCAGTAACTCAAGATTGACCAAAGTGACCAATATTACCTGCGGTATGGTTGATCCTCAGAAGGTGGCCACATTAGTGAGCAGTAGAACCTTCCCCTGATACTCTCTCAGGGACACCAGTGTTCCGTCCAGCGTTCTAACCATAAAATCGTGCACAGAAGCAGCTGGTGCTTCCTGGGTCGAAAGCGGCAGACGTCCGTCCGACAGAGACATAATCGGCAGTGAAAATAACTCCTCAGATGCTTCTGTCTCTCCTGTTGCCTATACTCCCTCCTGGTGCACCATCCCACCCCCCCCCGTCGCCCTCATTCACCAGCACTCAGCACCTCCACAGATCAGCTATTGTGTTGCGATTGTTTGAGCTTTCCCGCACACTCATCACTCTGTACGTTTCAACGAGCAATCTTTGGGTCTTGTATAAGCCGGCTTTATTTATGTGGATCAGGAAGAGAAAGGTTGGTGAACAAACAGAGGGAGAGGTCAGAGGGCCGGGAATTCTGCAGCGAGTAACTCACCTCCCGACCCCCCCCAAAGCCTGTCCACCATCTACAAGGCACAAGTCAGGAAGGTGATGGAATACTCCCCACTTGGCTGGATGGGTGCGGCTCCAACAACACTCAAGAAACTCAACAATCCACAAACTAAGGGTTACAGTCTAAGAGTAAGGGGTAAACCATTCAGGACTGAGATGAGGAAGAACCTCTTCACTCAGTTGTGAACCAGTGGAATTCTCTACCACAGAAAGCTGTTGGGGTCAGTTTGTTAGATATGTTGAAGTGGGAGCTGGATGTGGCCCTTGTGGCTAAAGGGATGAAGGGGTATGGAGAGAAAGTGGGAGTGGGATACTGAAAAGCATGATCAACCATGATCATATTGAATAATGGTGTAGGCTTGAAGGGCCGAATGGCCCACTCCTGTACCTATTCTCTATGTTTCTAAACCTTCACACCCTCCACCATCGACACAAAATAATGCTGATGTTGCTTAAGTGTTGGCTGCACTTTGTCAAATAACGTCTCAACATCCTTTCCCATCCATTGCAACGGCCAGACACAGCACACTCCAAATCCAGCAAAGTGGCATTCACAATGGATGCATGACTAGGGTCACCATTAACCCATTGGCACAGTGGTTAGCACTGCTGCCACACAGCGCCAGGGACCCGGGTTCAAATCCAGTCTTGAGTCACTGTCTGTGTGGTGTTTGCACATTCTCCCCGTGTCTGCATGGGTTTCCTCCCACAGTCCAAAGATGTGCAGGTTGGGTTGATTGGCCATGCTAAATTGCCCCTTAGTGTCCAAAGATGCGTAGGTTAGATAGTTTGCCATACAAAATTGTCCCTTAGTGTCCAAAGATTTGTAGCTTAGATGGATTAACCATGGGAAGTAGGGTTATAGAGCTGGGTGGCAGGTGTGGGGGGGGGAGGTGGGACTGGTTAAGGCGCTGTGTTGGAGAGTTGGTGCAGACTCGATGGGCTGAATGGCCTCTTTCTGCACTGTAGGGATTCTGTGAGCTTTGCTGTCAGGGGCATTGATGTGAAGACCAGATTGCAGGTAGACGCAAAATCCACCCCCCACCAACAGGAGGGAGCTGGGAACACTCCAAAACAGACTGACTCGGATTTTAATTTAAACAGACTCAACTATTAAAGTGTGGCCTTACAACAACCCTCAGGATAAAAACATCAAAGCTGCAAACCACTGTCCTCCTCATGGTGAATAAGCTGCTGATGAGGTTCAGAATCAATTCACCGTGTTTAAAACAAAATAGAATCACAGGTTTGCCTTGGTTCTTGTTTCTGGTGACTGGGGCTACTCCTGACTGCAGTTTGGAACAATAATCCAGGCGGTTGTGGACCTGGTTCCTGCTGACTCTGCAGCCCACGGTGCACATCAGTCCGTGAAACCAAGCATCACCGTCAATTCAAAGCTTGTTCCAGAACTTTCCAGCTCTTTGTTCATGGAAACTGCTGCCCTGGCCTTTCTCTGCTGCCCGCTCAGCACGCTTTCAGTTGACTTTAGTTTTACTCATGTTCGCCCTCTGTCCCAATGTTCTAACCACCACCGTGTCGCTCAATGGCGCTCCAACCCATGTTGTAAGCTCATGTCCCACTCCAGACCCTTCAGAGATGGGCGCAGTGCTGAGGGTGCTGCTTTTTATGTAGGTAGATACATTGGAGAAGTTAGGACTGTTCATCTCGGAGAAGAGAAGGTTGAGAGGGGATTTGATGGAATTGTACAAGTTCATGTTGCCCGCTATTTTGTAGAAGGGCAGAGGAGTTCTCAGGTCTATGCTTTGTTTTTAGACTATGGACCAAGTGATGCTATAGAATCCCTACACTGCAAAAAGAAGCCATTTGGCCCATCGGGTCTGCACCAACTCTCTAAAAGAGTATCTCACCTAGCCCCATGCTATCCCTGTAACCCTGTGCATTTACAATAGCAAATCCATCTAACCTGCAGATTTTTGTACACTAAGGGGCAATTTAGCATGGCCAATCCACCTAACCTGCACATCTTATGGACTCATAGAATCCCCCAAAAGTGCAAAAGGAGGACATTCAGCCCATCGAGTCTGTACTGACCACAGTTCCAACGAAGCCCTATTCCTGTAAACCGCACATTTACCCTGCTAATTCCTGACACTAGGGTCAATTTAGCATGGCCAATCAACCTAACCAGCACATCTTTGGACTTTGGGAAGAAACCGGAGCACCCGGAGGAACCCATGCAGACATGGGAAGAATGTGCATATTATGCACAGACAAGGCGTTGTCTAAGGTGACTAAGGGGCAGCATTGCGGCAAAGTGGTTAACATTTCTGCCTTGCAGCGCCAGGGACCCAGGTTCAATTCACTGTATCTGTGGAATTTGCACATTCTCCCCATGTCTGCATGGGTTTCCTCCGGGTGCTCTGGTTTCCTCCCACACTCCAAAGATGTGTAGCTTAGGTGGATTGGCCATGCTAAATTGCCCCTTAGCGTCGGGGGACTAGCAGTGTAAATACAAATGATTATAGGGATAGGGCCTGGGTGGGATTGTTATCAATGGGCCGAATGGCCTCCTTCTGCACAGTAGGGATCCGATAAGAAGAATGTCACTTGGTGAAATGTTAATTTGGAGATCCAAGCATGGGACACATTTGTTTAAAGTACTCCTTCGGTGCTGTAACAACTCTGTGAATCACTCAAATTATCTTTTGAAAATTAATATTAATATTGTAGTAATGTGCATAGCTGCTACTTATAGTGCTACCTAAATGTGCCACTGTTTTATAAACATTATTCTGGGACTTAAGACACTTGGCACTGGAGGGTAAAGTTTGTGCAAACTGCTGTTCCAGGCGCGGCCACCAGAGGGTGCGCTGGGCCACCGGCCAGACCGGGGGAAGCTGAAAGCCGTTACACCCAAGCATCCTTCCGGTCGGGTCGGCCGCAGGGGACCGGAGACGGGGTTACACCCAGCGGAAGTGGCGGCGGTGAGTGTCATGGAGACAGGTGAGAGCAGCAGGTGAGGAGCCGCGGGCTCGGGGCGGCCTCGACTGAAGCGGGGGAGCAAAGGGCGTCTCATCCCCTGGGGTAACCGCCCCCCATTCTCCCCCTCCCCCATTCTCCCCCTCCCCCATTCTCCCCCTCCCCCCCGCCCCCCATTCTCCCCCGCCCCCCATTCTCCCCCTCCCCCCCACCCCCCATTCTCCCCCTCCCCCCCGCCCCCCATTCTCCCCCTCCCCCCCACCCCCCACTCTCCCCCACCCCCCATTCTCCCCCTCCCCCCCCACCCCCCACCCCCCATTCTCCCCCACCCCCCCATTCTCCCTCCCCCCTTCCCTTCTCCCCTCCCTCCCCCCCCCCTTCCCTTCTCCCCTCCCCCTTATTGAGTGTATTTAAGGCAGAGATCGATGGCCTCTTTGTTGGTAAGGGGATCAAAGGTTCTGGGGAAAAGGCGAGAGAATGAGGTTGAGAAACTTATCAGTCATAACTGAATGGCAGAGCAGGCTTGATGGGCCAAATGGCCTAATTCTGCTCCTGTATGTTATGGTGTTAAAAACCAAATGCTCCCCAAGCTCTCTTCTTTTGACTTTAAATTCATGTCCTTTAGCTACTCACTCACCCACTAGTGGAGGTAGTTTTTCTCAATTTATTTCATGGTCCTTTGGTGGTACCTCACTTGAGTATTGCCAAAAAAAATAGACATGCTATCAAAGTTTCTCATCTTGCACTCATCAGGATAGCTGGCTAGAATTTTCCAACCATATGATGATAACAATTCATACCACATGTGAAGAGAATGGTGGCAAGCTGACTGGGGCATTGCCATGGACAGTGCAGTGTACAGCAGTTAACTGCCTATCCTCGTTCAGATTCAATTCGGGCAGGGTCAGACGTGGTCAGGAATTTTTGTAGCCCTGACCAGTTTTCCTCGATTTGTTCTCCATTCCTAATTCCTGAGGCTCAAGGGATTTGGAGGGGGAGTGGGGAGAATGAACAGGATATTGAATTCAATGATCAGCCATGATCAAAATGAATGGTGGAGCAGGCTTGAAGGGCCGAATGGCCTGTTCCTGCTTCTAGTTTCTATGTTTCTAATTTCTTGAGAGCATATCAGAGTCTTAGAATAGCTGTAGATTTGTAGTCACACAGGCCAGATCAAGTAAGGACAGCGAATTTTCTTTGCTAATGGATTTTTAATGACAATCGCTGATAGTTTCATGGTCACCATTCCTGAGAATAGCTTTATATTCTAGATTTATTAACCAAATTTAATTTCCCCCCTCCCCCTCCGGCTGCAGTGGCAGTATTTGCAGTGTCCCTGGAGCATTAGCCTAGGCTTCAGGATTACGAGTTCAGTAATGTTACCACTAGGCCAACATGCCCCAGTGTAGCTGTGGAAATATTAAACTGAAGTCCTGTCTGCTTGCTCTGACATCCCACATCGCTGTCCTGGGCAACTTCCTCCTTCCATCAGCTTAACCCCAAAAGCAAATAAACCAGGGCACTTGTCTCAGTATAATAAACCCAAAATTCTGCAGATCTGTTATAAAAACAGAAAATGCTGGAAAAGCTCAGCAGGTCCGGCAGCATCTATGGAGAGAGAAACAGAGTTAATGTTTCGAGTCCAATATGATTCTTTTGCAAAGCATCTCGACAGCTGCACTGGGGCATAGTGACTCCTCTTATTGTTGTTTGTGGGTTCTTGCTGTGTATTGGTAGGTAGAAGGATCTGGGTGTACAGGTACACGGGTCACTGAAAGTAGCAACTCAGGTGGAGAAGGTAGTCAAGAAGGCATATGGCATGCTTGCTTTTGTTGGCCAGGGCATTGAGTTTACAAATGTTGCAGCTTTATAGAACTTTAGTTAGGCCACACTTTTAATATAGTGTTCAATTCTGGTCGCCACACTATCAGAGCGCTTTGGAGAGGATACAGAAAAGACTTACCAGGATGTTGCCTGGTACGGAGGGCATTAGTTACGTGGAGAAGTTGGAGAAACTTGGTTTATTCTCACTGGAACGATAGACATTGAGGGGCAACCTGATAGAAGTCTACAAGATTATGAGACACAGTAAGAAGTCTCACAACACCAGGTTAAAGTTCAACAGGTTTATTTGGCATCATGAGGTTTTGGGCCCCACTCCTTCATCAAGTGAGTCCAACGCCAGCATTTGCACATCAAATTATGAGGGGCATGGACACAGTGGATTTTCCCCAGGGTGGAAGAGTTAATTACTAGGGGGCACAGGTCTAAGATGCAAGGGGCAAGGTTTAAAGGAGATGTACGAGGCAAGTTTTTTACGCAGAGGGTAGTGGGTGCCTGGAACTCGCTGCCGGGGGAGGTAGTGGAAGAAAATAAGATAGTGACTTTTAAAGGGGTGTCTGGACAAATACATGAATAGGATGGGAATAAGGGGATATGGTCCCCGGAAGAGTAGAGGTTTCAGGCAACATGGTCGGTGCAGGCTTGAAGGGCCTGTTCCTGTCCTGTAATTTTCTTTGTTGGCTGCTGTGACTGAACTTTTTAAAGGAGTAGTTTGTAGGTTTTGAGACATCCCCTGCTGTATAGAAGAGTAAGCTCTCTCTCAATGGGACTGGGGTCAGGAACTCAAGCCTCAGTCTGGTCCTCCCTCTGTTTTACTAATCACACTCTCTCTCTTTCGCCCTAGGTGCCAATTTCTGGAGCTGCCATGGGAGGATGTCCTGCTTCCCCATATCCTGCGCCACCTCCCGCTGTGCCAGCTGGTCTGCCTACAGCGGGTCAGCAAACAGTTCCACACCTTGATCCAGCTTTACCTGGCCAACTGCCACACTCTGGACACCTCGCAGGTAACTTGCCAGGGAGGGCACTGCACCTTCCTCCACAACACGTGGCTGCTTGTTCAGCATTGTCTGTTGTCCTCTCACAGTAGTTAGCATTGCTGCTTCACAATGTCAGGAACCCAGGTTCGATTCGAGCCTTGGGTGTCTGTGTGGAGTTTGCATGTTCTATCTGTGTGGGTTTCCTCCCACAGTCCAAAGATATGCAGGTTAGGTGGATTGGCCATACTAAATTGTCTTTTAGTGTCCAAAGATGTGCAGGTTAGGTGGATTGGCCATACTAAATTGTCTTTTAGTGTCCAAAGATGTGCAGGTTAGGTGGATTGGCCATGGTAAATTGCCCCTCAGTTTCCACAGATGCACAGGTTAGGTGGATTGGCTATGCTAAATTGTCCTTTAGCGTCCAAAGATATGCAGGTTAGGTGGATTGGCCATGGTAAATTGCCCCTTAGTGTCCAAAGATATGTAAGTTAGGTGAATTGGCTGTGCTAAATTGCTCCTTCGTGTCCAAAAGATGTGTAGATAAGGTGGATTGGCCATGATAAATGCACAGGGTTACAGAGATAGGGGAGAGCCTGGGTGGGATGCTTTTTTGGAGAGTTGGTGCAAAGTCCTGAATGGCCTCTTGCTACACTGTAGGAATTATTTGCATAACTTATTACAAATGAGAGCAGATGGAGGGTGCTCTGCAGGCATAAAAAGGCTGCCAAGTGCAGATCTTGTGTATGCCCGGAAATGGGGTAGGTCTTGGATTTTGCCCCGACTGCAGCTTCCAGATGTCTGTATGGTAGGTGGTGGGGGAGGGAGATCTTTGGCCATTCCAGGGAGAAACTGGATATGGACATGAGGGAGTAAAGAACAGAAGGATAAATGACAGTGAAGTGGGGTGGAGGGAGGAGGCCGATTTGGTGTTTAAACACTGGCACTGATCACACGTACATCACCCTGGGTAACCAGTGGCTAACTGGAGGAGTTAGGGCCAGTATGGAATGGTTCATTGAGAGGGAATTGTGAGCATTGGCAATGTTATCTCATTTTCTTTTCTGTGATCTGCGTTCAGGTCGGGGCTGCCATCCCACAACACGCCTTCTGTAAAATACTGAGAGACAACACCGTACTCCACCACCTGATGGTAAGCAGCTGCTCCGATTGGCTGACGGACTGTGAGCTCTTGCCGGTAATTGGCCAGAATCACCACCTGGAGAAGGTGGACATCACGGGTTGCCGGGGCCTGAGCCGACAGTCGCTGGTGGCTTTGGCGCTGAGCTGCCCCAACCTCCAGCACCTCTCCCTCCGGCAGTGCGACTGGGTGGACCCACTGTCCCTGCGGAGCCTGGCTGACCGCTGCAGCCGGCTGCTGTCCATTGACCTGACCGCCTGCAAGCAGCTGAACGACGAAGCCGTCTGCTACTTGGTCCGGAAGTGCCGGAAGATCAGGTCGCTCTCGCTGGCCGTCAACGCAAACCTCAGCGATAACTCGGTGCAGGAGGTGGCGAAACAGTGCACCGAGCTCGAACACTTGGATCTGACCGGCTGTCTGCGCCTCAGGAACGACTCCATGAGGTAAAGAGCAAAGAGTTCCAGTGTTACATAATCCTGCCTTTTATCTTCAGATAAACATGTCCCTCATAAATAGTTTAGGGCCTGAAACATACTTCTGCTAGGGACAGTGGTGTAGAATCCCTACAGTGCAGAAGGAGGCCATTTGGCCCATCAAGTCAGCACTGATCACAATCTCGTCCAGGCCCCAAATACATAACCCCACACGCATTTACTCTGTGAATCCTCCTGACTAAGGGGCAATTTATCATGGCCAATCCACATAACCAGCACATGTTTGGACTGTGGGAGAAAACCCACACAGACACGGAGAATGTGCAGACTCCACACGGAGTCACCCGAGGCTGGAATTAAATCTGAAACCCTGGAGCTGTGAGGCAGCAGTGCTAACCACTGTGCCACCCGTGTAGTGAAGTGGTTAATTTATTGGACTGGTTATCCTAGAGTCTTGGTTTCATAATCCGGAGAAATGAGTTCAAATCCTGTTCTGGCCGTCCCAATTGAGCTTAAAACAATTTGGAAATTGTCAATAAAAAGTGACCCCTGAAAATGTTGCATTACCAGCTGGGTTCCCTGAGAGAAAGAAACCAGACCTCCTTACCCAGTCTGTCTTGGAGTCAGGATTGTATAAACACGGTATTTGCAACTGACCAGCACAGGTCTCCAACCCACAAGTTTGACGTTAATAGCACTACCCTCTGACCAACTGAGCTAACCAGCATCCCAGTTACGCTTAGATGTGACTCCAATCCCACACCAGTCTGGGTTGTCTCTCAACTGCTCTCTGAAGTAGCCTCACAAGCCAATTGTATTAAATTGCTATCATTTCAGGGCAGTTCACCTTAAAACCCAATTATTTATTTTTTACTAAAAAAACACTTTAAAACAAAACCTAGGCCTGACCAATGGGTTCAGGATGAATGCGAGGCACTTGGAGTGAGACGGTTTCAGGCTTGCTCTGATGCCGTCAGCTTGGATGGTCTTGCAGCCTTCTATAGTGTCACTAAAACATAGAAACTAGAAGCAGGAGTAGGCCATTTGGCCCTTTGAGACTGCTGCTCCATTCATTTTGGTCATGGCTGATCATCAAATTCAATATCCTCATTTCCCCTATTCCTTGCCATATCTCTTGATCCCTTTAGCCCCAAGAGCTACATCTAATTTCTTCTTGAAATCACACAATGTTTTAACCTCAACTACATTCTGTGATAGTGAATTCCATACATCCACTACCCTCTGAGTGAAGAAATTTTTCTTCATCAGTTCTAAAAAGTTTACCCCTTATTCTGGACTCCTCCACTATTGGGAACGTTCTTCCGGAATCTACCCTGTTAGAATTTTATAAGTTTCTATGAGATTCTCTTCTAAACTCCAGTGAATATAACCCTATCCAATTTAGTCTCTCTTCATATGACAGACCTGTCATCCCAGGAATCAGACTGTTATCTTTGTCTATAGCAAGGACATCTTTCCTCAGATAAGGACACCAAAACTGCACACAATACTCCAGCTGTGACCTCACCAACACCCTTTACCATTGCTGCAAAACATCCCTATCCCTATACTCAGTGAAGGCCAGCATACCATTTGTCTTCTTTACTGCCTTGTCATTGCAAAGGGAAGAGATGGGAACCCTCCCTGAGCCTGTCCCTGCCTAAAGGAAGGTGAGGCAAATGTTTCCTCATGACAAAAGACAGTAGGACTAGGGGGCACAGCCTCAAGATAAAGGGGAGGCGGTTTAGAACGGAGTTGAGGAGGAACTTCTTCACTCAAAGGGTGGTGAATCTCTGGAATTCTCTGCCCGTTGAAGTGGTGGAGGCTGCCTCGCTAAATATTTTTAAGAAGCGGGTTGATGGGTTCTTGATAAGAGAGGGGATTAAGGGTTATGGGGAGAGGGCGGGAAAGTGGAACTGAGCCACAACAGATCAGCCATGATCTTATTGAATGGCGGGGCAGGCTCGAAGGGCTAGATGGCCTACTCCTGCTCCTATTTCTTATGTTCTTATGTTCTTATTCCAATGAAAGACAGTTACGTGTAAGCAGAACTACGGGTCGTAGTTTGAGATAAGGGGTAGATCTTTTAGAACTGAGGTGAGGAGAAATTTCTTGACCTAGAGGATGGTGAATGTGTGGAATTCACTCTCAGAATGTAGTTGAGGCCAAAATATTGTCATTTCAAGAAAGTGTTTGCAAATGAATAGCATTCAGATGTGAATAAGACTGTTCCGACGACCCTTTGCTACCGCAGTGACCATCTCAGTGGCTGAGAAGCACTTTACAAATGCAAACCTTTTCTTTAATGGTTTATAGTTCACATCAGTGATGTGCTAAGTGTATGATTTGTATTGCACCTTATTGTGTTTTGCAGGACGGTCGCGGAATATTGCACAAAGCTCCACTCGCTGAAAGTGAACCACTGTCATAACATCACTGAAGGGAGTTTAGAGGTCCTGCGCAAGAAGGGAGTGGACATTGATGTGCAGCCGCCCCTCCAGCGAGCACTTGTCCTGTTACAGGACGTTGTGGGCTTTGCTCCATTTATCAACCTCCAGATTTGACCAGGACTATCCGGGCAAACCGGTTTCCCTCCGACATGCACACGACACTTAATGGTGCTCACGTAAAGTTAAATTAAAGTAGATGGTGTAATATTTCAGCTGATCCTTTGTCAAACTTGCAGTATCAATATTGCAATCGCTCATGGCTCAGTGTGATATTGGAGTGAATCAGACCAGTAACTGACAGCCTGCTCAGGCATGGGTGTCCTCAATGCAGAATCCCTGAGGCCGAATTCCTTTGTAAATGGTGGTTGACACTGAGGTGATAAGAGTGGCCATGTTGTGCTGTGGTGGGGGCCTTAGGTAGTGTATTACTTTTGTGTACCCGCAGAACCGTGACAGCATACATTAATGGTGGATCGACTGATCCTACCAAAGTCTCAGGCATTTATTCCCTTCCAAGGGTGGTGAAGAATTCCACCCATTATTCAGCCACATCCAAGTAATTCTGGTTTAGAAGGTAATGAGGGCCGGGATCGTTAGAGATATGGTCTATTCCAGGTAGCTGTGACAATCAGTGGGCTTGTAATAGATTTATTTATTTATTTTATTATTGTCACAAATAGGCTTACAATAACACTACAATTAAATTACTGTGAAAATCACTAGTCACCCATACTCTGTGCCTGTTTGGGTACAACGAGGGAGAATTTAGCATAGTCTATGTACCTAACCAGCACATCTGTGGGAGGGAACCCACGCAAACACTGGGAGAACGTGCAGACTCCACAGACTGTGACCCCCAAGCCAGGAATTGAACCAGGGTAGGGGACGGGTATTAAAAGAGAAGTCATTCAAGGTGGTACATTCCGCACATTGTTGGGGGCCCGTGTGAGGAGCAGATGCAGGCTGACATGTCCAGTGAATAGATGCTTGGGACTGGCAGCTCAGAAATCATGAAAGTGGCAGAGGTAACACAATCCAGATGGTAGATCTGGGACACAGAGGGGAGAAGAGTCAAGATCAGAGGAAATTGTTCAGTAGGACAGGAACATCCCAAACATACTTTTTTTTAATATCTTGGAGTGAAAGTAGAAGTGAGGTCAGAACCCAGGAAGAACCTAGAAGAGATGTGTGTGTTAACAGCTGGTGAAATTTTGCTAGTGGGGCAAATGGGCCTTGAGGGAGGTCAGAGAACTGGCAGTAAGCTCAGCCAGGTAGAAATCCCCCTCCCTCCTAGCAGCAGCTTTGGGTTAGAACTGAGACATGAGTTTCACTGGCACTTGAAGCAATGCACTGTCTGTACCATTTCATATGAAATTATTTTAACCTTGCCCTCAATACTTTGTGAATATTAAATATTTCACTGTTTACCTTTTTAAAACTTAAATGCCAGTCAGCTGTATTTTTGAGTCTGTAATAACTGATCTCTAGTGGTACCTGTTTAAATCCAGATTAGACTTTCCTCAGGAGTCACTATTGTTTCCATAATGGATGCACAGTCCCTCCCAACATTGGCTTAGCCTAGTAATGATCCAGATATGTAGCACCAAGTAACTCATGAGAACCAATTTTGATGGCAACTGTCCTCCAGAGAATCATATTACCCAGGAGGCTGATTGTGCCTAGACTAGCACACAAAAAAACAAATGAATTAGTCACACTCCTGTGTCCCTTCCCCACTGCCCTGAATTTTTTTTCCTGAGTATATAGCCAATTCCCTTTTGAAAATTACTATTAAGTTCTGCTTCCAGCGCCCTTTCAGGCAACGCTTTCCAGATCATGCTTTAAAAAAACAGAAATTCCTCTACTCCCTGGTTCTTTCAGCTAACTCTGTGTCCTCCACTTACTAATAACCTTACCAGTGTCAACATTTCACTTACTCTTTGAAGACCTCACAATCCCCCAATTCTGTCTGCTTGGAGAACAATCCCAGCTTCTCTCGTCTGTCAACATCAGTGGTGCTGTGGTTATCACTCAGTACCAGGGACCTGGGTACGATTCCAACCTTGGGTGACTGTATAGAGTTTGCATGTTCTTCCTGTGGCTGCATAGGTTTCCTCCAACAGTCCTAAGATGTGCAGGTTAGGTGGATTGGACATGGTAAATTGTCCCTTAGTGTCTAAAAATGTGCAGGTTAGGTGGATTAGCCATACTAATTGTGCAAGGTTATGGGGATAGGGCAGTGCTGTGCAAGATGCTTTTTCATAGGAATTGGTGCAGACTTGATGGGCCAAACGGCCTCCTTCTGCACTATAGGGGTTCTATGATCAGTAATGACCTTCATCTCTGATATCATTCTTGTAAACCTCCTCTACACTCTTGCTGGAATACAGGCCTGTGACTGGCAAATATTATATGCAGTGGTTTTGACATGACTATCCCCAAGCTTATATTTATTGCACATTTGTTTTAAACACTAAAACACACAAACCTATTTATTTCTCTCTGTTCGTCACACAGGAGGTTGTGGGTCCAAACTCCATTCTGGTACGTAGAGACACTCTAGGCTGAAACCTCGGTGCAATATTGAAGGGGTGGGGATAGCTACATGGTTCATGATGCAGTCTTTCAGATGAGACATTAACCTGAGACCCGCTATCTCCTCTCCTTGACATAAAAATTTCCATGGCATTATTTCAAAAAAAATTATCGTTATCCCGAGCTCCGAGCCAAGGGGGTGGGTCGGGAAGAGTTCTGTAGGTGACCTGGTCAACCTTCATTCCGCAAACTGGTTAACTGGTCAGCGTTGTCTGAGGAACACTGATGTGCACAAGTTGACTGCTTTGTTTGCCAATAAACAATTGATTCAAAAAGAAACATAGTTGCTATGAAATGCTTTGGAATGTTTAAAGTTTATTTACTGGTTACAAGTAAGGCTGACGTTAACACTGCAATGAAGTTACTGTGAAATTTCCCTAGTTGCCACTGTGGGAGGAAACCCATGCAGACAAAGGGAGAATTTGCAGACTCCACACAGACAGTGACCCAAGCTGGGAATCGAACCCAAGTCCCTGACGCTGTGAGACAGCAGTGCTAACCACTGTGCTGCCCCACGTGCTGGGAAAATTTAAGATGTATGAAGTCTTTTTCTGCCTGAATAATTAAGCAGCTTTTTGAACTACTACCTCTCCTGATCGAAGGTACATATTTAAACCATTATTGTTTTCTCAAATGTGGAAATACTGTCGAGGGCACTGGTGTCTTATTTGTAGACTAGTGTGGCTTGTTGCTAGGCTACTTCAGAGGGCTCTGAGTTAACAGATAGCCAGGACCCGGAGAGATGTGTTGGGCCAGACCAGGAAGATTATTTATCTTGAAGAACATTTCTGGCGGCAAAGACTAACCTGTGACTGACAGCCAAAATATTAAAACCCATTTTATTGTTCAAAAGCAACACAGCAAATTTACTGACTGTAAGCAGTAGGATCACAGGACATAAACACTGTAAACAGCAGGGAACAAATTATTATAAAAGCAGGGAGGTTTAATTTACAGATTGCTGAATTATTTCATAGACAAGTACAGTGATTTAAAAAAAGACCCCATCTCAGGCCCCAACTCATCCCCTGAATTTTAAGATTCTGACTTAGCTGGTTTTCTGTCATTACATATGTAACTATATCATTTAAACAGCATCATCAAATTTCAGCTAGTGATACACAACTCTGGAGAGAGTCTGGCCACATTTACAGAAGAGGTTTTCGTCCTTATTAGTTTGTGAATTTGAGAGACGAACAATAAAATCAAACTTCCTTGCTACCATTATTTCACTGACCGTTACAAGTCTAGTAACGAACCGAATTTTAGCTCTATTAATATAAAATAAAATAATTTAAAATACATAGAAAATTCCACCCGGTAAATTCTTTTTAAAGGGAAGTGCTAGTAAAGCAATATTCCTGATTGCAAAGTAAAAATCCAGTCTTTAATCTTCTACAAATAATTAATCCAGTCTTTGTCAACTTATCGAAGAAAGTTCAAAGTGACAAAGTTAGTACACACTTCCAATTGAGGCATCATTATAAGTCACACTGTCAGTCATGAAAATATTAAAGGACGCACTGCCAGCGCACAGAGGACATTCAGTAGCTCCAGCAGACACACAATGAAAAATGTTAATCACACTAAGTGGGCTGATGTATCACCAGCATGTTATCCTCGAGACAGTCTATATAAAAACAATACTCACCTACAGTTCAAACTCATGACAGTAGAATAAAAACGCATAACATTATTTCAACAGTGTGTGTGGGGGGGAGTGGGGGGTGGGCAAGATATTAAGTTGAACAGACTGCTGAATGAACATCAAGGCCACATTTAGATAACGGTGTTCTAAAGCATGTCAATGAATTCAAAACGTTACTGCATTTCGGATGCTACCAGATGCATAACCCACAGACTGCAACAGCTCAGTGCTACATGGTAACCATGCAATGAAAAAGTAATATTTTGTCTGGAGGGAATCAGCATTAAATTCATGTTTTTTTTTACAGTGGTAATATAGACTCCCTTCATCATCAGAAGGGTACGAACATGTGCATTGAACGCTCCCTACCGCACGAATGTCCAGTTCAGGAAGGAACAGTGTTTATCCTTGAGTTGTGTTGGATGCAGGTGGCTGGGGGTAGAATCGAAGCTTGCCGGGGGTCCGAGGACTGACCCGTGAAAGCTCCCAATCGGCACCTCAGTGGAACTTGTATTTTCTGGCAGGTTTCAGATTGATGTAGGTTTTCTTCATTTCATCGCTTTCCGCTTTCTTCACTTCAGTGTACCGTTCCCCCTTTGTGCTCACCACCTGGTTGTCTATGTATCGGATAAGCTTCTTGGGAGCCTGATAGGAAGCAGAGAACACAGTTCTGTTAGTCACAGGTCAGATTTGATTGTGCCCATTTACTGAGACCTCATGCCTGCCGATTGTGGGTAATGGAACATTCACGCAGGTGGATTTGGGATGTTAAGGCAGTGATTAAGACTGAGTCCAGGATCAAGACCAGAGCCAGTGAGTAAGGTGGCATGTCTATTGTGTGTGCTCGGTGAGTCAGAGGTGAATCTTCAGCTTGGCTGGATTGGTAATAAATCCCATTTAAAGGCCAGTGTCTATCTACCCTTCCTGCTCAAACTAAGCCTCCTGACAAGAAAGACAGCTTGTCAATGCTACCATTCTTCAGTGTAAAATCCGGGATGGGCCAACGAAGACCTCAGGTTTGCAAAGCTGACTAAGACTTCTATTTGGAAAATAGACATCTGGTGAAAGCAAAGTAGGAGATTGTGAAATAATCGACTGTTACTGATCACAGAGTATGAGAACATTTTGCAACACTGCAGATAACTCCTGGTTATATAATTTCCATGTCACAAATAACAGACTGCTCTATTCAGTGGATTGGACTATTGTCCAAGTTTGAATTCAGTTTAGATTGAGATGGTGAGTGTCTCCTTTCAAATATCCTTCAAAAAATCAGATTATTTTAAGTGAGTAAAAGCTAGAATGGCACAGTGATTAGCATTGCTACCTCACAGCGCCAGGGACTGGGGTTCGATATCCAGATTGGGAGTCTGCACGGGTTTCCTCCGGGTGCTCCAGTTTCGAAAGACTGCTGGTTAGGTGCATTGAGGGAGAATTTAGCATGGCCAGTGTACCCAAACAGGCATTGGAGTGTGGCGACTAGGGATTTTCACAGTAACTTCATTGCAGTGTTAATGTAAGCCTACTTCTGACAATAATAAATAAACTCTAAAGCATAGTGCTAATTGGAGCTCAGTGTAAAATGAAGAACTCATACTGCAATAGTTGGGTCTTTACTGAAGATGGAGGGGACGAGGCATATCATTGTATCAAGCTAAGGTTACACACGTTTTTCCCCCCCCGCAACCTGCTAATATTTTATGGGAAAGGGGTAAAACCATATTCTCATGAGACATTTGAAGCAGCACTTAACAATCCCACCCAGGCTTCAAACCCTGTATTTACCCTGCCAATCCCCCTGACACTAAGGGGCAATTTAGCATGGCCATTCACCCTAATTTGCACATCCTTGGATTGTGTGAGGAAACCAGAACTCCTGGAGGAAACCCACGCAAACATGGGGAGAATGTGCAAATTCCACACAGTCACCCAAGGCCAGAATTGGACCCGAGTCCGTGGGATTGTGAGGCAGCAGCGCTAACCACCGTGCCAGCATGCTGGCCAAAAGGGAATTCAATATATACTTGAAACCTCTGCAGGCAGGATAGGACAGGGCAAGTGGGGCTAATTGGATAGCTTTCTCAAAGAGCTGGCATGGACGAGATGGGCTGAGTGGCCTTTGCCTGTGCTATAAGTTTAAGATTTGATGAACATCCAGCAGAATTCCAGAGTGCTGGTGTACTGTGGTTGAAAGTTTTGCTTGCTGGGTGGGCGGGGTGCAGTGCAGAATAGAAGAGTTAGGCACTAGCAGGGGCTGGCAAGGATTCTAGAAACAGGAAGCAATGGGACTTTTTGTGTTAAAGAGATGCATGTGGTGGGCGAGAGGAAGTGATAAAAGCTCAATGCGATGTTAATTAAATTCTGATGCAATATTTGTATTCCAGATGACTTGTTACCTCTTTGGGTGCAATAGGCTTGTGCGTTTTGACATCGTCCTCGTTATCCACCATCATATATCTGGAATAGGAGAGTAAAAAGCATATTTCAGACAGTAAGCATATAAGAGTCTGAGCACAATACTCTGCTGCGGTGGAACCAGGACATTTGAAATTTAGGATTTATTCGATTTGACTGTGTGTACTTTCATAACACTCTTTCCACAAACATTCAATCCCTCCGCCACCAATGACAGTAGCAGCAGGATGTACAGATGTGCTGTGAGAACTCACCAAAGTTCCTTAGGTAGCATCATCTAAACCCATGACCTCTATCATCTAGGACAAGAGCAGCAGATAGCTGGGAACACCACCAGTCGGTGATACCCCTCCAAGTCACTCACCCTCCTGACATGGAAACATTTTGCCATTCCTTCACTGTTACTGGGTCAAAATCCTGAAACTCCTTCCCTAACAGCATTGTGGGTGTACCTACACCATATGGACTGCAGCAATTTAAGAACAGTAAGAAGTCTGACAACACCAGGTTTACTATCAAATAATGATAGTAAAACTATCAAATAAATCGGTTGGACTTAAACCTGGTGTTGTCAGACTTCTTACTGTGTTTACCCCAGTCCAATGCCAGCACCTCCATATCATGGCAATTTAAGGCGGCAGCTCACCACCACCTTCTCAAGGGCAACTAGGGATGGGCAATAAATGCTGGCCCAGCCAGCGATGTCCATTTCCTTTAAACGAATAAAACACAAAGTAACATTTCCCATGTTAAACAACTAAATTGTAACAAATATAAACATCATTTTGAAAGAACTAGAAAATGTCTTTGATTTTTGAGCTATCTCCTCCAATGGGGCTCAGATACTAAACTACAAGAGTAAAATTTGAACATGTTAGTGTGTGAGAATCCTACAGTGGACTATGGCTGTCAATTGGAGATATCTCTCCATGCCCTGGATTAACAAGACCAGAAGCACGAGAGGCCCCATTTATTCCTGCAAACCACTAAGACTGGAAAATCTGAAACTAGAAATGGCTGCAAATACTCAAGGGGCAATTAGGGATGGACAACAAATGCTGGCTTTGTCAGTGTCGTTTACAACCCATGAAAGAATGCCATGAAGAAAAAAATTCCTACCCCAATCCTCTTCAGTGCAGTACAGTGTGTCCTCCAGTCCAAAAATAGTGTTTGGCCTCTCAGCCACTATCCTCTGGAATTCAGCATCTCCCTTCCCAGTTATAAAAAGGTTTCTTCTAAACCTTGCTTGCTATGTTTTTGTGTTTCACACTCTATAAACTTTTTTTTTAATACATGTTCCCCTTATGGCCTATAAATGGTTTTGAGACATGGCCCTGTACATGTGGAGCGCTACAGACTGACACGGTGGTTAGCATTTGCTGCCTCACAATTCCAGGGAGCCGGGTTCAATTCCAGCCTTGGGTCGCTGTCTGTGTGGAGTTTGTACATTCTCCCCGTGTCTGTGTGGGTTTCCTCCGGATGCTCCGGTTTCCTCCCACACTCCAAAGATGTGCACATTTTGTAGATTGGCCACGCTAAATTGCACCATGGTGTCAGAGTGTAAGTAGATGGGGTTAAGGGGAAAATTAATGGGCTAAATAGGTGGGGCTAAGAGGAAGGGGCCTGGGTGGGATTGTCGTCGGCGCAGGCTCAATGGGCTGAACGACCTCCTCCTGTTCTGCAGCGATTCTATGAAGAAATCCTGTCTACAGCAATGGTGAAGTAGGAATGGTCAAGAGCTTCAGATTTTTAGGTATCCAAGTCACCAACAACCTGTTCTGGCCCCCCATGCTAACACTATAGTCAATAAAGCCCACCAATGCCTCTAGTTTCTCAGGGGGCTAAGGAAATTTGGCATGTCAGTCACCACTCTCACAATCGTTACAGATGCACCACAGAAAGGATTCTTTTCTGGTTGTATCACAGCTTGGTATGGCCCCTGCTCTGCCCAAGACTGCAAGAAACTACAAAGGGTTCTGAATGTAGCCCAGTCAATCACGCAAACCAATTTCCCATCCACTGACTGTCTACACTTCCCGCTGCCTCAGAAAAGCAGCCAGCATCATCAAGGACCCCACGCACCCCGGACATTTTCTCTACCACCTTCTCCCATCAGGAGAAAGATACAAGAGTCTGACATCATATAGCGACTGACTCAAGAACAACTTCTTCCCTGCTGCCATCAGACATTTGAATAGACTTACCTTACATTAAGCTGGTCTTTCCCTACATCCTGTGACTGCAACACTATATTCTGCACCCTCTCTCTTATGTACTCTATGAACAGTATGCTTTGTCTGTATAGTGTACAAGAAAAATACTTTTCACTGTATCCCAATACATGTGACAATAGTAAACGAAATCAGATCAAAGCAGAATGTGATTGGTCCCAGATTTCCTTCTTTCCCAACCAAATATATGCATCGTAAGTGGTCAATGGACTGAATACTCACTTCTCCAAGATACTCGCTTTGATCTTCTTGTCCGTTTTTGGACGCGTTTCCTGAAAATGAAACGCAACGCCTGGTACAGGTAAATGGAAATAATGCAACACAGAACCTGCAATGTGTGGCCTTGTTCTTATATCTACCCACTGCTGACATTGACTAATGGCTCATCCGGGGCCACAATGAAGCAGCCACAAGATTGATTCCGGCCACCTAGACTACTTAGATTGCCTCTGCAAATTACTGAGGCAATCAGAGGACTTAATATCACTCAGAATTGGAGGGTGGGCACAGTGTGCGACAGGCGAGATGGAGGGGATTGGGGGGTAGTTAGTTGCCACACTCCTGTGCAGATAGCAGGCACTTGAATCAGTTTTATACCAGAGTACGGACCTCACTATATTAAGAAATATGGTAAGATGCAGCCAAATATCCCCGTCATAAGACCATAAGAAATAGGAGCAGAATAAGACCACTCAGCCCATCAAGTCTGCTCCACCATTCAATCACGGCTGAATTTTTTTCTCATCACCATTCTCCTGCCTTTTCCCCATAACCCCAGATCCCCTTATTAATCAAGAACCTATCTTTAGCTTTTCCTACTAGTGGAAACATCTTCTCCACATTCACTGTATCGAGCTCTCGCAGTAACCTGTAAGT
The DNA here is from genome assembly GCF_965287045.1 of Carcharhinus amblyrhynchos. Lineage (NCBI taxonomy): Eukaryota > Metazoa > Chordata > Chondrichthyes > Carcharhiniformes > Carcharhinidae > Carcharhinus > Carcharhinus amblyrhynchos. The sequence goes on from NC_137354.1 coordinate 20,123,987, forward strand.
TTCAATAAGATCCCCCATTATTCTTCTAAACTCCAATGAGTACAGACCCAGAGTCCTCAACCGTTCCTCATACGACAAGCTCTTCATTCTAGGGATCATTCTTGTGAACCTCCTCTGGACACTTTCCAAGGTCAGCATAACCTTTGTTTGGTACAGGGCCCAAAACTGCTCTCAATACCCCATTCAAGAACATAAGAACTAGGAGCAGGAGTAGGCTATCTGGTCCCTCGATCCTGCTCCGCCATTCAATAAGATCATGGCTGATCTTGTCGTGGACTCAGCTCCACTTACCCGCCCACTCACCGTATCCTTAATTCCTTTATTGATCAAAAATTTATCTATTCTTGCCTTAAAAATATTCAATGAGGTAGCCTCAACTGCTTCACTGGGCAGGGAATTCCACAGATTCACAACCCTTCGGGTGAAGAAGTTCCTCCTCGACTCGGTCCTAAATCTGCTACACTTTATTCTAGGTCATGCTCCCCTAGTTCTGGTTTCATCTGCCGGTGGAAACAACTTCCCTGCCTCTAACTTATCTATTCCCTTCGTAATCTTTTATGCATGATACATATATAGACAGTAACTAGGCAAACTAAAATGTGACCAAGTATCAACTAATGTGCTATTTGATCAAAATTTCCATTTCACGTGGAAATACAAAGCTGCATTTAATGGAAAACCATCATTTTATCATTCCAAGTTGCATGTGTGAGACAAGTAGCAGCCTGAAGTTTCAGCTTGTTGGCTATGCCTCGAATCAAGGTGACATCTAGGGTTGGGAGTTTCTGCTAGGTGTCTTCATGTGAGTCAATGCCAGGGAGCTGGATTTGATTCCAGCCTTGGGTGACCGTCTGCATAGCTCACCAACGTTCCTTAGGCAGCACCTTCCAAACCCACGACCTCTACTATCTAGAAGGACAAGAGCAGCAAATACCTGGGAACACCACCACCTGAAAATTCCCCTCCAAGTCACTCACCAACCGGACTTGGAAATATATCACCATTCCCTCACTGGGTCAGAATCCTGGAACTCCCTCCCTAACAGCATTGTGGGTGTATCTACACCACATGGACTGCAATGGTTCAAGAAGGTAGCTCGCCACCCCCTTCAAGGGCAATTAGGATGGGCAATGAATGCTGGCTGAGCCAGCAACACCACATCCCATACATGAATTAAAAAATAAAATACAACTGGGCAGCACATCCAAGATTCTGTTTCCGGCTGAGTGGCAAAACCAATTCTGAGACACAAGGGTCACTGTCGGCCTTTTTTCAGTCGATATTTCACCTGCTTGTTCCTTTAGCTGTCCCTCTCCAGGAGGTGGGTCTGGCTGTGGGCACCAATGTCCATTTGGAGTCTTTACAGTCTATGCGATATAGACACAGTTCTATCCAGACTGTCACTCTTGAGATTATCCTGGACATTCTAAGTTGCAGCATTGTACAGAGATTGTGGTTCTTTGATCTCAGGGTGTGGTTCCCCAGCCAGGAAAAAGAGGTACAGCCTCTACTTAGGGCACCTTTTCTAGTCCTCTCCCTATTTGCGGTCAGTCGAGGGTATCCTGAAGACTATCCTCAAGTCACAGAGCTGCTGCCCTAGGACACCTCTGTCCCGGCACAACCCTCGTGCCTGCGTGTGGATTCCGGACATAGGACTCCCTGCTTCACAGTCCTGTCCCCATCGCCCACAGGATCTGGCCAATGGACTCTGATAGAAGCCCACGCATGACTACATCTAATTTGGGGACCTTGTGATGCTGTTGTTGTCCACCCAATCATGTTGGGTTTCTATCACATGTTGAGCCACAATGACCAGCATTCTTCCGCCTTCACAGCTGGGGAGAGGCACTGCCTTCCATTGCCAGCTCTGGCGTTAAAGGGTTTTGAACTGCATTTTGTCTGGGTCTTCCTCCTGACCTCGCCACCATGGCTAGCCCTACCGGGAGCAAGGAGCTTCCCTGCTTGATCGCTCAAGGGAATGTACAGGTCTCTGCATCATGTCAAAGTGGCGATCTATGGATAGCGAGAGTTGAGGAAATAACAATGGTGAGACTAACATCACTCAATTATTATGGAGTAAATCAGACGAAAGCTGAGGTTGTTCCTTCATTACTACCCCTCCAACAATTCAGCATCCTTCCAGTGCTGCCCCGCCCACAAAACAACAGTCCCCCAGTGCCGCACTGCCAATAATGCAACAGTCCCTCAGTACCGAACTTCCAAAAGTGCAGTGCATCTTCAGTACTGCCCCTAGCTGCAGTGCAGTGATCCCCCAATATATTGCAGCATTCTCTCAGTACTGATCTTTCAACGGCGCAGCACTCCCTGAGTTCTGCATTTCTGCCAGTGTAGCACACCCCTCGGTACCCCCTCCAACAATGTGGCATTCTCTCAGCATTCAACTTGGGAAAGTGTAGCCCTCCCTCCCTCAGTACTGTCCCTCCAGCAGTGTAGCCCTCCCTCCCTCAGTACTGCCCCTCCAGCAGTGTAGCCCTCCCTCCCTCAGTACTGCCCCTCCAGCAACATAGCCCTCCCTCAGTACTGCACCTCTGGCAGTGTACCCCATGTATTTACCTTGCTAATTCCCTGACAGAAAGGGTCAATTTAGCATGGCCAATCCACCTAACCCGCACATCTTTGGACAGTGGGAGGAAACCCATGCAACAACATGCAAACTCCAGACAGTCATCCAAGGCCAGAATTGAACACAGGTCCCTGGCGCTATGAGGCAGCAGTGTCAACCACTGTGCCACCTCACATTACTGAAACATTATCTCAACATTAATTATAACAACACCAGTGCGGTCTATTTATCATCTTGGTCCCTTGCTCAAACGCCCAGTGGATTTACCTCCAGAGTTGCGGTGTCAAGTTGTTCCACAGCTCCCTCCATTATTAACTGCACAGCGTAATCCAAGTTGCCTTTGGCCACAGACAGAGCTTGACGCATGACTGACAGACTGCAGGATGGAAACATCTCAACAAGCAGCTGCACTCCGTCCTCCACCTTGGCACAATCTTCCTAAAAACAAGAAGAGCACCAGAATGTTAGATCCTGAACAGGTCAGGAATACAGGCCAAGATATTCCTCAGAAAAACCATTACATATCAACAGCAAAAAAAACATTGCTGAGGAAAGAATCTGGACAGAAGTGAGCTATACCGATGTGACTGGCATTATAATCTAAAGGATGTAGGTACAAAGGCGGTGGGCTCCAACTCACTGCAGGAACGGAGGCAGTGATGTATTGATATTGTGGTTGGACTATTAATCCTGAGCTCAGGGTAATGCTCTGGGACCCAAGTTCGAATCCCACCATGGCAGATAGTGAAATTTAAATTCAATAAAAAAAATTGGAATTAAAAGCCGAATGACAACCATGAAACCATTGTTGATTGTTGTAAAAACCCATCTGGTTCACTAATGTCCTTTAGAGAAGGAAATCTGCCATCCTTTCTTGGTGTGCCTATATGTGACTCCAGACATACAGCAACGTGACTGGCTCTTAACTGCCACTAGGTTCAAGGGCACTCAGGGATGGGCAACAAATGCTGGCCTTGCCAGCAACGCCAACATCCCCTGAAAGAATAAAAAAACCCGGCATTTGCAGTAGAGGGAAATGCTGCCTTTCTCAAAATTTAAACTTTTATACAGTGGTAACCTGTCCCTAAGGTGAGTCCCAAGCATAGGTACAGGTCATAGAACATCATAGAATCCCATTCAGTGCAGGAAGCCACTCAATCCATTGAGTCTCTGACAGGGCATCTCACCCAGGCCCTATTCCCATGTATTTACCCCGCTAATCCCTTAACCTGCATATATTGGGACACTAAGGAGCAATTTAGCATGGCCAATTCACCTAACCTGCACATCTTTGGACTGTGGGAGGAAACTGGAGCACCTGGAGGAATTCCACGCAGACACGGGGGGAATGCGCGAACTCCACACAGATAGTCACCCAAGCCAGGAATCGAACTTGGGTCACTGGCGCTGTGAGGCACTGTCCTGGCTGGAGACAATACACATCTCTTTAACCTGTGCTTAACCCTCTCTCCACTCACATTGTCTGTACCTTTAAGACTTGATTACCCGTAAAGACTCACATTCCACCATTATTTTGTAAATTGAGTTTGCGTCTTTATATGCCTTGTTTGTTAACACAACTCCCACTCACGTGATGAAGGGGCAGCGTTCCGAAAGTTAGTAACTTTTGCTACCAAATAAACCTGCTGGACTTTAACCTGGTATTGTGAGATATCTTGCTATGAGGCAGCAGTGCTAACCGCTGTGCCTCCTAGTGGTCATCAGCAAGGCTGCATATTTTACCCTCTAACGTTGCCTGGTTCTAACCCAGCCTCAGTTCACCTGTTGCTGCAAACCTCATCCATCCATGCCTTTGATACCTTTAAGACTTGACCATCAAAGGCTCTATAGGCCGGGCTCCCATCCTCCGTAACCCTAAAGCTATCCAAATCTCTGCTACCATTAGAAGTATTCAAAGTGGAGGTGGATAAATAGTTAATAGATTGAGGAACAGTGGGGTATGGGGAAATGGCACAGAAATGGAGTTAAATGCAGCCTGGATCAGTCAGGATTGTATTGAATGGTGGGACAGCCTTGAAGGGCCTGGTGGCCACTCCTGCTTCTATTTCCTATGTTCTCTGTCCTCACTTGCACCTCATTCCCTGCCAGGCTTTTTCCTCGCTGACCTACATTAGCTCCCTATTAAAGCAACAGCTTTACATTTTATATTCTATATTCCTCACCCTCATTCATTGTCTCTGCCCTCCCTATCCCTTTAATCTCAAGCCTTACAACCCTCCACGACATCTGTGCTCCACCAACTCTGGCTCCTCACACATCCCCAATTTCTGTGCTCCAGCAGTGCTGGCCATGTCTTCAACTGCCCGGGACCAAAGCTCAGGAATTCCCTCCATAATTCTTTGTCCTTTAATAAACTTGTTAAAGCGCATCTCTTTTAACTTAGTCGGCCCAATACCAATTATGCAGCTGGATGTCAACTTCTGTTCAATAGAATGTCCCATATTGCTGCACAGGAATGTTATATTAGAGATGTTATATAAATGCAGGTAGTTGGTGTTTTTTAAAAATGCAACACCACTATGCCAGCAGGTGGAGCTATTGAGCCACAAAAGTAACTGGCTATGGGGTAGCCCCCATTGCAACATCAGATTTAAAAACACTTCTATTTTTAAAAATGCTAAATAAACACACACATACTTTTCCTAAGAACCAGTTTTCCACTTCCTGAGAAGTTCCATGAAAGCCTGAGCAAGAGATGTTTTTCACAGTAACTTCAATGTTTAAGTTATCACTGTCACAAGTTGGCTTACATTAACACTGCAATGAAGTTACTGTGAAAATCCTCTAGTTGCTACACTCCGGCGCCTGTTTGGGTACACTGAGGGGTTGAATTTAGCATGGCCAATACACCTAACCAGCATGTCTTTCGGAACGTGGGAGGAAACTGGGCCCCCGGAGAAAACCCACGCAGACAAAGGAAGAAAGTGCAGAGTCCTCAGACAGTGACCAAAGCTGGGAATCGAATCCGGGTTCCTGGCGCTGTTAGGCTGCAGTGCTAACCACTGTGCTGCTTGAAGTCAGGGCCACACTGTTAATGACAGAAATCCCACAACCAGGAGTGTTGCAACCTGAACAACAAAGCAAGGTGTAGCCATCAATGTTCAAACAAAGTCCATATACAATGAGCAAGGCATGATACAGGAATCAGGAAAATCATAGAACATTACAGCACAGAAACAGGCCTTTTGGCTCTTCTTGGTTGTGCCAAACCATTTTTCTGCCTAGTCCCACTGACCTGCACCTGGACCATATCCCTCCACACCCCTCTCATCCATGTACCTGTCCAAGTTTTTCTTAAATGTAAAAGTGAGCCCGCTTTCACCATTTCATCTGGCAGCTCATTCCATACACCTACCACTCTCTCTGTGAAGACCCCCCTCCCCCCCGCCGATATTCCCTTTAAACTTTTCCCCCGTCACCCTTAACCCATGTCCTCTAGTTTATTTTCCTCCCCTAGCCTCAGTGGAAAAAATCCGCTTGCATTCACTCTATCTATACCCGTCATAATTTTATACACTTCTATCAAATCTCCCCTCATTCTTCTACACTCCATGGAATAAAGTCCTAACCTATTCAACCTTTCTCTGTAACACAGTTTCTCAAGTCCCAGCAACATCCTTGTAAACCTTCTCTGCACTCTTTCAACCTTATTAATATCCTTCCTGTAGTTAGGTGACCAAAACTGCACACAATACTCTAATTCGGCCTCACCAATGTCTTATATAACCTCACCATAACATTCCAACTCTTATCATAGGACATAGAACTCTACAGTGCAGAAAGAGGCCCTTCGGCCCATCCAGTCTGCACTAAACATAATCTCACCCAGGCCCTACCTCCATACCCCGACATATTATACTCACCAATCCCACTAACCTACGCATCCCTGGACACTAAGGGGCAATTTCTTAGCATGGCCAATCAACCTAACCCGCACATCTTTGGACTATGGGAGGAAACTGGAGTACCCCGAAGAAACCCACGCAGACCTGAGGAGAATGTGCAAACTCCACACAGACAGTGACCCAAGCTGGGAATTGAACCCAGGACCCTGGAACTGTGAAGCAGCAGTGCTAACCACTGTGCTACCGTGCCGCCCATAATATACTCAATACTTTGATTTATAAAGGCCAGTGTACCGAAAGCACTCTTTATGGCCCTATCTACATGTGATGCCACTTTTAGGGAATTATGTATCTGTATTCGCAGATCCCTCTGTTCTACTGCACTCTTCAGTGTCCTACCATTTGCCTTGATGGTAAATCAGGGGGACCCCTTACCCTTTTGACTGCTTTGAGGGATAAGGATGCTAGCCCCTTTAAGAGCAAAAATCTACACCACCTGTCTTTGCTGATATCCTTCTTGAACGATCTTATAATTATAAGCATCTCATCATAACATCCTGTTTAAATAAAACTCTGATGTTTTCACAGAGCGTGATGATATTCAGGTTATACAGGGGACAGAAACAGATCAGATGCAGTGGGACGTTTTCCAGAGGTTATTTATAAGTCCAGTTGATGACACGAAAAGCTAGATATTTTTAGTGCTGCAAGGTCAACAGAGGGCAACAGACTCATACTCAATGTCAAAGGCGGGGCTGAAGATGTTCCTTGTTCGGTACAACGCATCAAATCCTAGAACTGTGCCTGTTGCATCGTTTCTAATCAGTTGCCTTCTCACACCTTCCAAAAAAAGTATAATAATTTGGTGGCAAATAATCAGAGTGCCAGACCTCTCCCAGATTCCCTCTCCTCTAAGCTTCCATCCCTCCCCCCGGAAACCGTGTTAGGTCCATTTTTATGGTTTCAGACTTGATTAGTGCCACGCGGCACAGGTCTACACACAGACAAGACTCCAGTCCTGTCATCTGCCCCATAACTCCAATCATTTCTTTACACTATTCCGGTGGCCTTCGAAGGAAGGATGTCCTTGCTAGAGAGGGAATGCAGCAAAGGTTTAACCAGGCTGATTCCTGGGATGGAAGGTCTGTCATACGAGGAGAGGCTCAGTCAGTTAGGATTATATTCATTGGAGTTTAAGAAGAATGGGAGGAGATCTCAAAGAAACTTATAACATGCTAACGCTGTTAGACAGGATAGATTCAGAAAGAAAGTTCTCAATGGTGGGGGAGTCCAGAACTAGGGTCATAGCAAGAAGTCTCACATCAGGTTAAAATTCCAAATAAGCCTGTTGGATTTTAACCTGGTGTTGAGAGATTTATTACTGCACCCACACCAGTCCAATGCCGGCATCTCCACATCATAGGGGTCACAGTTTAAGGATACCTTTCAGAACTGAGGTGAGGAGAAATTTCTTCACCCAGATAGTGATGAAATTCACTAGCACAGAAAGAAGTTGAGGCCAAAACATTGTCTGATTTCAAGAAGAAATTAGATCTAGCTCTTAGGGCTAAACGGATCAAGGGATATGGGGGGAAAGCAGGATCAGGACATTGATTTGATAATCAGCCATAATCAAAATGAATTGTGGAGCAGGCTTGAAGGGTCAAATGGCCTATTCCTGCTTCTAGTTTCTATGTTATCCTGCAGCAGTTAGCTATTGGACACAAAAGCCCCATTGCATTTCTCTTCACCCTCCCACTTTACCAATATTAAACGTAGCATCGTCCCCACCAGTACTTGGAGCCTTCTGCAGTGACAGTAACTGGGTCAGAACAATGCGGAGAGTAGCTTAACCTGTGCGCTGGCTCCCTCCCCTGCCACCAAATTCCTTTCCGGCATTGTTGATTCCTGCTCCTCTTGGTCGCTTGCCTGCTCCTTCAAAGAGGATTTGCTGTCTTGAGAGGAAGCCAAGGGAGGAACATTTTCTGTGAAGATGCAAAAAGTGTAATGAGATGGTAGCATCCAATCACCCATCTATTTAAGCCTTTCCTATCGCACGTGTAACTAAGAGTGTGAACTAGGAACAGACACACTTGCACACTCCCTCAGGGCTATATTAAATGCCTTAAATGTAAGGGGCAGGGAAACTACCAATCACTGATTAGCAAAGTCACAAAGCCAACCAATAAAACTGCTTGAACATATTTGGAAAGCGGCCATCTTGACATTGATATTATCCTGAAGATGACCCCGTGACCTCTCAGGATTTGCGGATTCTTTATCCACAGAAAAGACTTAGGCTCACCACCTACACATGTGGACTGCAACAGCTCAAGATGGTAGCACACCACCACCTTCTCAAGGGAACCATTATAAACAAATGCTGCCTGTCGAATGACGCCCACTTCCTGTGAACAAATAAATACTTACAAATAGCCTTCCTTATCCTCCTCTATGTTGAGGTGGGACGGCAAAGATATAAAGTAGGAGAGGAGCCCTCCATTCCTCGTCTGATGCAGGAGCGAGTTCACAGCACAATGCTCCCGAGGGAAAGGTTAGTTACCATGTATCCCCGTCACTGGCAGTGAGCTATTGTGTTGTAGGCCAAGGTGACAATTAATTTATGCAGAGTGTCTCATGAACAATAATGAGATAAATGATCTGTTAGCATGTTCCGATCTCAAGATCAAATTCAACAACTTCAGGTGATTAGCTCTATCCCAACTCAACCCCATTTTCTTTATTTTTTTTTTTACTATTCTCTACCTTTTATTTCTTTAATGTCTTTATTTTTCTTTTTCCTCACCCCCCCAACTCTTTTCCCTTATTTTATCTTCCCTTTCCTTACCTGTTCTTCCCCCCTTTTCTCAATTTTACTTCTTTCCCATCCATCTTCCACCCACATCCCCATCTGTCACAGTTTACCCTCTGATTTCAGCTTCTCTTCCATTTGGCCATTCACATCTTCTGTTCTCTCAATGGGCTGCCATTAGCAGCCTTTCCCCTTGCTTTTGTGGGCATCTTTCATTCCATCACCTTACAGTATAAATATCTCCCACTTTCTATGCTTTCAAGCTTTGATAAAGGGTCATCTGGACTCGAAACGTCAGCTCTTTTCTCTCCTTACAGATGCTGCCAGACCTGCTGAGATTTTCCAGCAGTTTCTCTACTGCTTTGATCCTGTTTCAGTGATGAGCTCCTTGAAGATTGGCCTGTGCCAGCTTTCGAAATAATATTATCTACAAAAGGCACCTATACTCGATGTCATACAATTGCCACATACACAACCCACATTTTGATGTAAACTTTGGTCACATAAATATTGCAGAATTTAGGTCACCAGAACTTAATTAGTGACCTACAAGATTGTTAAGTTACGAGTAATGGGATAAAAAAATGCAGTCTTTTGAATACTCCCACGCCTAGCTTCATAAACATTCCTTTCATTTCTGTTGCCACTGGGAAGGCATTCATTTTAAATGTCACCATATTCTCGCTCCATAGGAATGCATTCCAGGGATAAAAGGAGCCATAAACATGATTGATGGTTAAACTGCAGCTCTGAGTAATTACTGTTGGTGCTTACACCCTTGCATATAAACCACTGACATTTACCACAGCCTCCCTGTCTGCGTCTCTCCCCCCATCCTCCCTGCATTCAGACACCTGCCCTCGCAGGAATGGGATCCGGAATACGTCTCCCATTCTCTGACACTGATGTGAATAGTGGCGCCTTGATAAAAATCAGCCCAGTCTTGGGACTGAAATCTCGAGCTTTCTGCCTGCTGAAGTTAACTTGTACCACGGAATTGTTAAAACGCAGACGGAGGCCGTTTGGTCTGCACCAGCTCTCCAAATGAACATCGCCACTTAGTGCCATTCCCCTGCGCATTATCCTCCTGAATGCCTCAGCTGAACCTGCCTCCATCACACTTTCAAGCAGTTCACTTCTAGTATGGGAATCAAGGGATATTGATGGTGGTGGTGGGGGTGGAGGAATTTGATAACCAGCCATGATCTAAACGAATGGCAGAGCAGGTCTGAAGGGCCGAATGGCCTGCTTCTCTATTTTCTATGTTTTTATATTTCCAAACCCAAACCACTCACTGTGTGAAAACATTTTCTCTAACATCACTTTGGATACACAGTGGTTAGCACTGCTGTCTCACAGCACCAGGGGCCTGGGTTCGATTCCCAGCTTGGATCACCGTCTGTGCGGAGTTTGCATTTTCTCCCCGTGTCTGCATGTGTTTCCTCCCACAGTCCGAAAGATGTACGGTTTAGCAAACTGGCCATGCTAAATTCTCCTTAGTGTACCCGAACAGGCGCCAGAATGTGGCAACTATGGGATTTTCAGAGTAACTTCATTGCAGTGTTAATGTAAGTCTATTTGTGACTAAAAAATAAATAAACTTTATAATAGATAAATTTGTTTCATTTGCAAATCGCTTTAAATCTGTGCCCTCTCACTCTTGATCCTTTAATGAACAGGAGCAGTTTCTCCCTGTCTGCTCTGTCCAGCCCCCTCCTGATTTTCAGCATCTCTATCAAATCGCCACTTCGCTCCAAGGAGAACAGTCCCATTGTGTACTGTCACATTTCTAAAGCAGTCCCAGTTGACAGTTCTTGGATCTTACCTTTGTTACGAGCTTCTATCAAACTCGCAGCCAAATCAAACATCATCTCGCAGATGGTGACACTGTAAAACAGACAGGTCCTTTTTAATCTGCTATCTCTTCACTAAAAGTACGAATTCTTCTTTGTTCTCTCCCCAGTGATCACAGTTATCATCTCCATTGCTGAGCTACACAGAGTAGCAAGGCTCCAGGTTTCTGTTATTCACTCATGGGGCATGGACATCACTGGCTGGGCCAGCCCTTATTGCACCCGAGGGCAACTAGAGTCAACCACATTGCCGTGACTCTGGAGTAGGCCAGACTGGGTAAGGACAGCAGATTTCCTTCCCTAAAGGGCATTAATGAACCAGATGGGTTTTTTTTTAAACAACAATTGACAATGGTTTCATGGTCAATGTCAGATTTTTAATTGAATTCAAATTTCACCATCTGTTGTGGCGGGATTCAAAGCAGAGTCTCTGGATTACTAGCCCAGTGACAATATCACTATGTTACTGCCTCCCTGGTTTGATCACTGTAGAGGCAAATGACACCCAAGTATCATAAACATCGCAGAATAAGCCAGTATGGATGAGGGGTACCAACTCTAGTGGAATGGCAACCAGCCTTACTGGGAGGTATTTTTTTAAGTTTATTTTTTAGTGTCACAAATAGGCTTACATTAACACTGTAATGAAGTTACTGTGAAAGTCCCCTAGTCGCCACACTCCGGCGCCTGTCGGGTACACTCGGGGAGAATTTAACATGGCCAATGCGCCTAACCAGCACATCTTTCAGACTGTGGGAGGAAACCAGAGCGCCTGGAGGAAACACATGCACACGTGGGAAGAATGTGCATACTCCACACAGACAGTGAGCCAAGCCGGGAATTGAACCCGGGTCCCTGGCGCTGTGAGCCAGTAGTGCTAACCATTGTGCCACCGTGCCGCCCTCAGGAACAGATGAGTATTCTGGCTGGTATGTACTAAAAAGGAGGGCGAGTGATGCAAATTATAACAGATAACAGTCTGTTGCTAGGAGACAGTATTGGTTGCTCTGTATCATCACTAGGAAAAGGGACTAAAATCGAACACAATTTTCTCGATGAAGACTAGCCAACATCTTGAACAAAGACAGCAGAATGCTTTTAGCTTCACATCCCAAAACACATGGTGTCACGTCCCATATTCCATTTGTTTTCCTAGGGTCCTACAGCACTAGTTGGGAGCCTTTAGATTTACGGTCTCATGTATTACAACATTTCTTCCCCACTCCCCAGGCTTAAATTCAGTGCTCTGTTTAATGCATACATGCTCTGTCCGAGACCGATACATGCAAAATATTGACATTTGTTGCTATTAGATTTGAAGAGGAAACAAAGAAAGGTAAGGCATAGGAACAGACCCTTCAGCCCTCCAAGTCTGCATCGATCATGATGCCTGCCTAAACTAAGACTGTATGCACTTATGGAGTCCGTATCCTTCCATTCCCATCCTATTCATGTATTTGTCTAGTTGTCCCTTAAATGCTGCTATCATACCTTCTCCCACCACCTCCTCGGGCAGTGCGTCCCAGATATTTACCACCCTCTGTACAAAACTTGCCATGCACATCTCCTCTAAACTTCCCCACGCACCTTAAACCTATGCCCCCTAGCATTTGACTTTTCTACCCCAGGAAATGAGCATCTGACTAACCACTCTGTCCACGCCACTCAATCTTATAAACCTTGATCAATCCCATCAATCTCCATCATTCCAGCGAGAACAAACTCAAGTTTATTCAACCTCTCTCTTAGCTGATACACTCCAGACCAGGCAACATCCGGGTAAACCTCTTCTATACCCTCTCTAAAGCATCCACATCCATCTGGTAGTGTGGCGACTGGAAATATACACAATATCCTAAGTGAGTTCTAACTAAGGTTCTATACAGCTGCAGCACGACCTGCCAATTTTTACACTCAATGCCCTGACTGATAAAGGCAAACATGCTGTATACTTTCTTGGCTAACTTATCCACTAGTGTTGCCACTTCCAGCGATCGGTGGACAAGGCCCTGCCCGATCTCTCTGCCTGTCAATACTCCTAAGGATTCTACCATTTACTGTATAATTCCTACATGCATTGGACCTTCCTAAATGTATTATTTCACCAGATTAAACTCCATTGCCATTTCTCTGCCCAAGTCTCCAACTGGTCTATATCTTGCTGTATCCTCTGACAATTCTCTTCACTATCGCAACTCCACCAAATTTTGTGTCATCTGCAAACTTACTAATCAGACCAGCTACATTTTCCTCCAAGTCATTTACTACAAACAAGGTCCCAGAATTGATCCCTGTGGAACACCATTAGTCATAGCCTTCCATTCGGAAAAATACTCCTCTACTGTTATCCTCTGTCTTCTATAGCCAATCTTCTGGCTCAGGGGCAGTAACCCATTCCTCATTTCACCCAAGGCCTTTCCCTCAATTCCTCTCCTTCTCTGTAATGAGGTGCATAGCAAAAACTTGGACTCATAATCACTGGACTAACTTCATCTACAAAGCCAGTAAATTTTTCACAACTGTCCACCCAATTCATGAGACGTGGGTGTCTTTCCTGGGAGCCGTGTTGAAGAGTCTTCAATAACCCTTCCCTGTTTCGGTTGTCAAATAGAATTTAGAATCATAGAACCCGACAGTGCAGAAAGAGGCCCTTCGGCCCATCAAGTCTGCACCAAACACAATCCCAGCCAGGCCCTATCCGCATACCTCTACATATTATACCCACTAATCTCTCTAACCTATGCATCTCTGGACATTAAGGGGCAATTTCTTAGCATGGCCAATCAACCTAACCCATACACCTTTGGACTGTGGGAGGAAACCAAAGTACCCAGAGGAAACCCAAGCAGGCAGGAGGAGAATGTGCAAACTCCACACAGACAGTGACCCGAGCTTGGAATCGAACCCAGGACCCTGGGGCTGTGAAGCAGCAGTGCTAAACACTGCTACCGCGCCGCCCAATTTCTCCTAATGATCCAACAAGCCTGTAGCTGAAGTCAGAACCGCAGGGCTTATAACCTACAAAGGCTTTACTGAAATCCATGTATACAAAATCCACTGCCTTTCCCTTAGCTACCATCTTCGTCACTTCCTCGAAAAACTCGATCAAGTTAGTGAGGCAAACTTGCTGTCTACTAGCACCTGTAGAGGGGAGATCTCATTGAGACGTATAAGATGATGAATGGGATGGATAGGATAGAGGTGGAGAGACTCTTCCCGCTCAGAAAGGATAGTAGGACTAGGGGGCATAGCCTCAAGATAAAGGGGGGGGCGGTTTAGAACAGAGTTGAGGAGGAACTTCTTCACTCAAAGGGTGGTGAATCTCTGGAATTCTCTGCCCGTTGAAGTGGTGGAGGCTGCCTCACTAAATATTTTTAAGACGCGGGTTGATGGGTTTTTGATGAGAGAGGGGATTAAGGGTTATGGGGAGAGGGTGGGAATGTGGAACTGAGTCACAACAGATCAGCCATGATCTTATTGAATGGCGGGGCAGGCTCGAAGGGCTAGTTGGCCTACTCCTGCTCCTATTTCTTATGTTCTTATGTTATGTTCACCAGGGGCGCGGGTTCAACTGCTGGCTTGGGTTACTATCTGTGTGGAGTCTGCATGTTGTCCCCATGTCTGCTCGGGTTTCTTTTGGGTGCTCTGATTTCCTCCCACAGTCCAAAGATGTGCAGGTTAGGTTGACTGACCATGCTAAATTGTCCCTTAGTGTCAGATGGACTAGCAGAGTGAATACGTCAGGCTACATGGAGGGATTGTGGTCGGTGCAGACTCAGTGGACCAAATAACCTCGTTCTGCACTGTAGGGATTCTACAGTTTCTAATGTTGGCGCAACATCAGTGCACTGCTTCTGAGGCAAGGGTGCTACATGCTCTTAATGCATTCCTCACAGCTTCGAGAACAAAAGCACTCTCTCTTCTGGTACGAGGGGAAACACACCAGAAGGTAAAAAGTTTAATGCTTGGTTTATAAAGAGCTCATTTACACCACAGGACAGAAATAAATGAACCCCGTTTTCAATACTAGACAGCAGCCATTTGAAAATGCCCGCCTGCAGAATGGGTTTGGCTGTGGGAATAAGTTGCCATCCCATGCAGCTGACAAATGAAGAATGAGCATTCGAGTGAGTAGTCATGTCCATAATGGTTAATAGTGCAACATTATTGTAGCAGGACGAGTAATCCAGAGATCCAGGGTCACGCTCTGCAGACCTAGGTTCAAATCCATTCTGCTGTTCGTATGCCAATCGACAATGGCTTTACACTCATCGATAAGACTTTTAATTCCATGGTGGTAGAAATTGAGATGAGCATAAAGCCACTATCAATTGGCATAAGAATCATGAATCCCTCAAGTGCAGAAGGAGGCTATTCGGCCCATTGAGTCTGCACCATCTCTAGGCAGAGAATCTCACCTCGGCCCATACTCCATCCTATCCCCTATCCTCATGTACTTACCCCACTAATCCCCTATTTTATGTATCTTTGGACACTAAGGGGCAATTGAGCATGGCCAAGCCATCTAACCCGCACATTTTTGGACTGTGGGAGGAAACCGGAGCACCTGGAGGAAACGCACACAGACATAGGGGAAACATGAAAACTCCACACAAACAGTGACCCAAGAAAACCCCACTTGGTTCTCCAGTGTGTCCTTATAGGGAAGAAAATCTGTCATCCTTAACTGGTCTGCCTGCATGTGACTCCAGACCCACAGCAATATGGTTGACTCTTAACCACCCTCTGAGATGCCTCTAGCTAGCCACTCAATTCAAGAACAATTAGGAATGGACAACAAAGACTGGCCCAGCCAGGGACACCCACATCCCATGAACAAATAATAAACAATACATATATTGTATATATAAGCCTTTCATGACCTCGGTGCTCCAAAGTGCTTCACAGCCAGCGTTGGGACAAATGTTCGTCAGGGCATCAGGAAGAACACACCAGTGAGGATGCTGCCTGGATTATGTGCTCATGTCTTGTACCCACGACCCTCTGATTCAGTGCTAGCCACTGAGTCATGACAGATGGCGAACTGCGGTGAGCGAGATTGCACCTTTGAGAGATGTGAGCAAAGTGGGACAGAACAAAACGCTCCAAATGTCAAAAATTTACGTAGACATCAATGTTTAACACCCCTGAGATTTTTTGGCATGATACATTAGTCTATTCAGTATACCACCTCATCATTAATACCACTGCCATCTAGAAAGGCAAGAGCAGCAGATACATGGGAACACCACCACCTGCAGGCTCCCCTCCATCTCGCTCACTAACCTGACTTAGAAATATATCACTGCTCCTTCGCTTTCGCTGGCTCTGGCTCAAAATCCTGCAACTCTCTCCCTAACAGCTCGATGGGTGTATCTACACCTCAGGGACTGCAGCGGGTCAAGAAGGCAGTTCACCACCCTCTTCTCAAGGGCAACTAGGGATGGGCAATAACTGCTGGCCTAGCCAGCAACACCCATAGCTTATAAATGAATTTTAAAAAATAAGTTCTACAGGATTCCTCCCAAACTCTAGCCTTTCAGCATGCGAGAAATTGCCCACCTGCTTATATCTGCAAAGCCAGGGATGTAAGCCGCCATCATTTCCGCAAACATTTCCACGTCAAAGCTATCCTCAGATGAGTCTGGAGATCCAAGTTCCTCCAGTACACCGGTGATATAGGAGAGAATCACTTCATCCATCACACTGTAGGGACAGAAACACAACATTGAGAGAATTATCCAACCACGATATTAGAGGCAGTCTCAAAACTGTGAATCGTATTTTTATTTATTACTGTCACAAGTAGGCTTACATTAACACTGCAATGAACTTACTGATTTGATTTATTATTGTCGCATGCATTAACATTCAGTGAAAAGTATTGTTTCTTGCGCACTGTACGGACAAAATATACTGTTCATACAGAAGGATAGAATCTAGTCATAGCTAGGGTGTAGAGAAAGATCAACTTAATGCAAGTAAGTCTATTCAAAAGTCTGACAGCAGCAGGGAAGAAGGAAGCTGTTCTTGAGTCGGTTGGTACGTGACCTCAGACTTTTGTATCTTTTTCCCCCAAGGAAGAAGATGAAAGAGAGAATGTCCAGGGCACATGGGGTCCCTAATTATGCTGGCTGCTTTGCCAAGGCAAGCGGGAAGTGTAAACAGAGTCAATGGATGGGAGGCTGGTTTTCATGATGGATTGGGCTACATTCACAACATTTGTAGTTCCTTGCGGTCTTGGGCAGAGCAGGAACCAGACCAAGCTGTGATACAACCAAAAAGAATGCTTTCCATGATGTATCTGTAAAAATTGGTGAGAGCTGTAGCTGACATGCAAATTTCCTTGGTCTTCTGAGAAAGTAGAGGCATTAGTAGGCTTTCTTAACTATAGTGTTCGCATGGGGGGACCAGGACAGGTTGTTGGTAATCTGGATACTTAAAAACTTGAAGCCCTTCTACTTCGTCTGTGAAAATCCCCTATTCACCTCACTCTGGCACCTGTTCGAGTGCACTGAAGGAGAATTTAGCATGGCCAATGCACCTAACCTGCATGTGTTTTGGACTGTGGGAGGAAACCCATGCAGACAAAGGGAGAATGTGCAGACTTCGCACAGACAGTGACCAAAGGCCAGAACTGAACCTGGGTCTCTGGCGCTATGAGGCAGCAGTGCTAACCACTGTGCCACCGTGTCTCCCTAAATAATTGAATGTGCAACTCTATTCCAGTAACCTAATGGTATTGCTCTGTCAGAACCCCCTCAGCTTGATTATATAGTAACTAATGTTTTATTGAAATGAAGTACGACTATCCAAAGTCTTTAAGACGCTAACTTGATTCGGTTTAAATCAGTAATTGAAAAACTCACTGACAGCCATTGATTTCTCTTGCAACTATACAGAGCTAAATCACTTTCTATGGAGGTTCACTAGGCTGATACCGGAGATGAGGGGGTTGGCCTATGAAGAGAGACTAAAAAGACTGGGTGACTGGGTCTGTACTCGCTGGAGTTTAGAAGGATGGTTGGGGGGGGGGGGGAGAGAATCTTATAGAGACGTATAAGATAATGAAGGGGATGGATAGGGTAGAGGTAGAGAGATTCTTCCCGCTTAGAAAGGATAGCAGGACTAGAGGACACAGCCTCGGGGGGGGGGGGGGGGGGGGGGGGGCGCGCGCGCGCGGCGGGCGGGCAGGCAGTTTAGATCAGGAGGAACTTCTTCACTCAAAGGGTGGTGAATCTCTGGAATTCTCTGCCCGTTGAGGTGGCGGAGGCTACCTTGCTAAATATATTTAGGTCACGGGTAGATAGGTTTCTGATAGACAGAGGAACTAAGGGTTATGGCGAAAGCAGGAAAGTGGAACTGATCCACTTCAGAACAGCAATGATCTTACTGAATGGCGGGGCAGGCTCGAAGGGCTAGATGGCCTACTCCTGCTCCTATTTCTTATGTTCTATGCCTGTTTATGGTTTTTTTTTAAATCCTCCCTAGAATATGGTGGGGAGGGGATTGATAAACCATTCCAATCTGAAGGATATCACAGCAAACAACTCTCCTGCCCTTACCCAGTATCTGCAATCAAAAACAACTCCATGACAAAGCAGCCTGCCCGATCGGCACCCATTCATCACCTTTAACATCTACTCCCTCCACCATCAATGCACAGAGGCAACAAGTGTGTACCATCTACATGGTGCACTGCTGCAACTCGCCATGTTTCCTTCAACAGCACCTTCCAAACCAAAAAGCCCACCTCATGGGAACATCACCTGCAAGCTCCACTCCAAGTACTCACCATCCTAAGAAGTCTCACAACACCAGGTTAAAGTCCAACAGGTTTATTTGGAATCACCAGCCTTGGAAGCGCTGCTGCTTCATCAGGTGAGTCAGGGGGTACCTCCGCCACATGGACTGCAGCTGTTCAAGTCAGCCATTCACCTTCTTAATGACAATAAATGCTGGCCTAGCCGTGACTCCCACTTCCCATGAATGAATAAATTACACAAAAAATTCCACCCCCTAACCACTGGGTTATGAGCGGCAATCAGAGCATCTTCTTGACTTCTGGGAGATCTTGTGGCACAGGGAGTGGCATCTCGGCTCCTCAGCCAGAAGTTTTGGGTTCGAGGCCCACCCCAGGACTGATGGTCAAGGAAGATACATTCATTAGAGTGCCAAACTGGTTGAGTATCAACCAACACACACCAATGGCAGGCGGTCAGAGTGGGAGGCTCTGGTTAGCCGTATAATGGAAAGGACATTGGGGCCTCTACCATCACTATTTACAACTCCAGACTACAAGATATGATGGGCTGAATGGCCTCCTTCTGCACAATAGGATTCTATGATTTTATATATGTCATGATGCATGCTGCTGCAGCAACTCAGAATCCTTTAGTGAACAGTAACAAACACCATATTTAACTGTAACAATCAGTCAATTGGCAGACATTAACCACCATTGGTCACATGGTGAAACTGGACATTTAACCAGGGTATCAGCTTTGACTCAGCGCTCCTACTCTGAAAACAGTCAAAAGATTCCAGGTTCAAGCCTCTGAGCATGTATTTCAAACTGACACGCGGCACTCCTGTGCAGTACCGATGCAGTGCTGCACTGTCACAGGTGATGCCTTTCAGATGAGATGCTAAACCCAAGCAGGCCCTGTCTTCCATTAGGTCACTGTTTAAAATAAAACCATGGCACTTTTCAAACAGTAAGGGTGTTATCCCTGATGTCTTTATTCACAAGATTATCTGATAGCCAGTATAATCAAGGACCCACGTGCCTCGGACATACTCTCTTCCACCTTCTTCTGTTGGGAAAAAGGTACAAATGTCTGAGGACATGTACCAACCAACTCCAGAACAGCTTCTTCCCAACAAACCACTTCAGATGATTAGCTCTACCCCACCTTGACCCCTTTGTTTTCATTTTATTTAATTTTTAACTGTTCTCTACCTTTTTTTATTGTATTTCTTATTCCCCCCCCCAATGCTTTTCCCCCTTTCTTAAACTTTTCTCCCTCTTTTTCTCAATTTTACCTCTGTCCCACCCTATCTCCCCTCTCTCCCACATCTTCATCTGACAGTTTACGCTCTGATTTCAGCTTCTCTGCCATTTGGCCATTCACACCTTCTATTCTCTCTATGGGCTGCCATTAGCAGTTTTTCCCCCTTGTTTTGTAGCTATAACTCATCTTTCATTCCCTCACCCTACAGTATAAATATCTCCCATTTTCTATGCTTTTTATCTTTGACAAAGGATCATCTGGACTCGAAACGTCAGCTCTTTTCTCTCCTTACAGATGCTGCCAGACCGGCTAAGATTTTCCAGCATTTTCTCTTTTGGGTAACAGTTTCTTCCCTGCTGCCAGAGTTTTGAGTAGATCTACCTTATATTAAGTTGATCTTTCTCTACACCCTAGCTATAACTACAACTCTGTATTCTGCACCCTCTCCTTTCCTACTCCCCTGTGCACTCTATGAAAGGTATGCTTTGTCTGTATAGTGTGCAAGAAACAATAATTTTCAGTGTATCCCAATACGTGATAGTAATAAATCAAATTTAAAAAAATCATTCCTACTGATGTTTGTGGGACCTTATTGCATGTGACTTGGCTGCTGCACGTGTCCCCATATCACAACTGTGACCACACTTACACTGGCTGTAGTTTGGGGTAGCCGAAAGCTGTGAATGGTGCTATATAAATGGAGGTTCTTTCCTTTATCACCCACCTGAGATCAGCATCCGGGATGTGCAAGTGAACAAACTGCGACAGCGAGTCCTGGATAATTTTCTCCAATGCCATCTTACCGGCACTTGAACAGTAACAAAGTCCCACCTACAGAAACAAGGCATTACAAGGGTTTCACACTGAAATTGAGAAGACAGACTCAGTTTAAAACCATAGAAGGGTTTCCTGTTTTAATGCCAATTTCATCTCTAAAGTCATTTTCTTCCTGTTACCCTGCCAGCCATCGTCACTGCTGGCACCAATGGTTCCCTGGGGTAGGACTATCCTGGATGAGGAATAGATTCCAATGCAATGTTGGAG
This sequence comes from Carcharhinus amblyrhynchos, assembly GCF_965287045.1. Taxonomy (NCBI): domain Eukaryota; kingdom Metazoa; phylum Chordata; class Chondrichthyes; order Carcharhiniformes; family Carcharhinidae; genus Carcharhinus; species Carcharhinus amblyrhynchos. The sequence goes on from NC_137354.1 coordinate 20,145,160, forward strand.
GAAGAGAGGGAGGAGCTGGGACTGCAACCAGGATCTTCATAAAGTCACCTGACTCAACCCCTCAGCTGATTTGGCACTGAAACTGTTATTAGTTTTGCACTTTAGACTATTTCATCTACCAATGCTCAGCCTCCCCAGTTCTACCCTCCGTACACTGGGGTTGTCTAAACCTCTGCTGTCCACATCCTTATTTTCTCCACCACTGGTGGCCATGCCTTGAGCTACCAGGACCCCTACACTCTGGGTCTCCTGCTCTGAACCACTCGACCACACTTCAATCTTTGAAGATGCTCCTCAAAAATCTCTCCCTCTTTGACCAAGCTTTTGGGCATCTGAACTAATATCTCCAGGAGTGGCTTGGTCTTATATTCTGACTTATAATACTCTTGTGAAGGGCCTTAGGATGCTGTACGCTAAAGGGGTACTAGATAAATATGGGGTGTTGTTATAAAATCACTGAGGTGGGGCAACCGACTTTGATAGGGTTGCCAACTGTGAATAAATGTTTTCTCGTATGTTTCATCCCATGACCTGTGCCCTTGTCTTGCCATTCGTCGGCCAACACATCCATCCTTGTGACACACTACCCTCGTAAACCAATTGGGAAGCCAGAAAGACACAGTACACAACGAATCACAGAATCTACAGTGCAGAAGGAGGCCATTTGGCCCACTGAATCTGCACCGACAACGATCCACTCAGGCTCTATCCCCATAACCCCACGTTTGCCCTTTTAGTCCTCCTGACACTAAGGGGCAATTGAGCATGGTCAATCAACCTAACCTGTACATCTTTGTAGTCTGGGGGGAAACCCACGCAGACATGGGAAGACCATGCAGACTCCGCACAGACAGTGACTCGAACCTTGGTCACTGGTGCTATGAGGCAGCAGTGCTAACCATTGTGCCATCATGCCGCTGGGATGATGTTTCACTGATAGGCAAACAGTCTTCCTCCCAGCCCACTCAACCACCATATTTTCAGTTTTTTAAACCTGGTAAAGAGATACCTTCAAATCAAATTACAACAACAAAGTGTTTTAATGTCCCGATGATTTTTCTCCAGGGTTGCACTTGGCAGAGTCCTGGAGACTGATCTTCAATTGCTGGAAGACTCCAGGCCAATCTTGGAGGGTTGACAACCTAAGGTCTAGACTAGAAACAGCAGTGTTTAGTGAGAAGTGTACTGAATAACCCCTCCCTCCTCTCATGAAACCTAAAACCCACACTAAATATAAATCAAGCTCAGCTTTGGGCCTCATCTGAGGTAAACGTTTGAAGCACTGAAGGAGGGAATTCATCTTGGGGGAGGAATTTGCTAACATCTGTATCACAGGAAGGGCTGGTGTTCAGAGGTCTAGAGCTGCAGGAGCCCTGGAAAGGCAGCAGGAATGGGAGGGAGGATTACCCATGGATTGGACATTCACTCGCTTGGTATTACCATGGGCCGACACACACCAGAGGCCACCTGTCCAAGATATAGAGGCAAATACAAGTTTTTATATTATAATTGACACCAACTGATCTCCCATGGCACTGCTCCAATTAACACAGGGATGAACCGATCCACTGTTTTCACTAACACCGTGTTCTCGGTCATGTCCCTGTCAGCTGTTTCAATCTCTTTCTCCCCTTTACTTTGGCTCCTCCCAAAGCAGCCAAAATGATCTCAATACCCCTTTTTGAGTATTGAGATGATAAATAATACAGGAAAGCCTGTGGCTAGAGAGGGGATGCTGCCCTGGGGGGATTTTGCTACCCACTGTCAGAGGGTCTCTCATCACTGTCACATTGAGCCATGCCTTTAGGGGAGGAGAGTGGGGTGGTGGATGGAGGCAAAGGATCTATCTTTGCACTCTGTCTGCCACTCTCTCTCTGGAGCCCAGGGAAAGCAAATGGGGGGGGTGAAAGTTTGGGAGGAAGAGTGAGCTTAGGGTAGAGAAGGGCTGAGACCTGGGCAGAAGCAAGATGTCACGAGAAAGCAGCCAGAGTTCACCTTAACCCACAAATCCACAACTCTGATCCCAATTCTGAGTTTTTCTCTCCCGTGGGATGTGGGTGTTATTAGCAAGGCCAGTTTCCCCATCCCTAATTGCCCTCGAATTGAATGGCTTGCTAGGCTCATTTTAGAGGTCAACCACATTGCTATGGGTCTGGAGTCACATGTAGGCCAGACCGGGTAAGGACGGCAGATTTCCTTCCCTAAAGGAGCATTAGTAAACAAGATGAGTTTGTACAACAATTGATGATAGGCAGCATGCCATCACTAGTGGTCACCATCAATGATACTAGCTTTCTACTCTAGATTTCTTGAGCTTAAATTCAACCAGCTATGATACGTACAAAGCACATGCCTGGGACTGTGGATTATTGATCACAACTTTACCCTTAAAGTAACCAGACCAAATCACGGAGTTCTCTTAAACAGCTGTTTCAATCAAACCATCGCAAGGACTCTGGATAGTCCCAGGTCAGCACCGGTAACTAGCCAGAGCCCAGGATTCAAGAACACCTAAGCAGTTATAGTTTCAAGTTTGATTACAACTAACTAGCATATATCAATCAAGTTATATGAGTTCTCTCTATCCACTCTCAATTATTGATTGAGGTTACATCATTCATTAGGTACAGTTATTAACACCAATCACAACATGTCACACTTGCTTAATTATGTTATCCAAAATCAGTGTGAAGACTTAATCATGTTAGCTGACCTAATCCATCATTAAAGTTTATTTATTAGTCACAAGTATGGTTAGATTCACATTGTAATGAAGTTACCACACTATTTGCCAAACTCCAGCGCCTGTTTGGGTTCACTGAGGGACAATTTAACATGGCCAATGCATCTTACCTGCACATCTTTGGACTGTGGAAAGAAACTCATGCGGACACGGGGAGAATGTGCAAACTCCACACAGACAGTGAGTGAAGCTGGGAATCAAACCCAGGTCCCTGGCGCAGTGAGGCAGCAATGCTAACCACTGTGCTGCCCCTGTTACAAGTTATCAGTGATCTCCCAGTTTGTACCAGTCTCTTTGGATATAACTTTCTTCTCCCAGATTCAGATGTCTGATTTTATGAATTCTCTCAGACTAATGACCTTGGTGCTTATTTATGAAGTCTTCACAAAGACCATTTATTTTCTCGTAGCAGCTTATGTGATTTTTAAACTTGTGTGGTTATTAAGTCGTTGTGTGCAGTTTTGGGCGCCGTACTTACGCAAGGATGTTTTGGCCTTGGAGGGAGTGCAGAGGAGGTTTACTAGGCTGATGCCAGACTTGAGGGGGTTGAGCTATGAGGAGAGGCTGAATAAACTAGGCTTGTACTCATTAGAGTTTAGAAGAATGAGGGGAGATCTCATTGAGACGTATAAGATGATGAATGGGATGGATAGGATAGAGGTGGAGAGACTCTTCCCGCTCAGAAAGGACAGTAGGGCTAGGGGGCACAGCCTTAAGATAAAGGGGGGGCGGTTTAGAACGGAGTTGAGGAAGAACTTCTTCACTCAAAGGGTGGTGAATCTCTGGAATGCGGGTTGATGGGTTTTTGATAAGAGAGGGGATTAAAGGTTATGGGGAGAGGGCGGGAATGTGGAACTGAGACACGACAGATCAGCCATGATCTTATTGAATGGCGGGGCAGGCTCGAAGGGCTAGATGGCCTACTCCTGCTCCTATTTCTTATGTTCTTATGTTCACACTAAAGGGATTGCCCCTTTAGTGTCAGGGGGATTACATGGGGTACAAAGATAGAGCCTAGATGGCATTGTTGAGAGTGTAGACTCAATGGGCCAACCGGCCTTCTTCTGCACCATAGGGATTCTATGATTCTACTGTATGTTATTAGATCAGTCACAATCTCATTGGATGGCGGAACAGACTCAATGGCCTACTTCTACTCCCATGTCTCAGGGTCTAAGATTGGAAAAGACCCTGGATCCATTCAGCCAATTCCTGGAGCAAATGTTCCCATTCCACCCACCATGGGAATCGGAGTGGGCGAGGGGCAGACCATGGAAAGACCCATTGAGCTCGGGCGGGTTTTTCTGGTTTTGGGGCAAGCTGGAAAATCCCGTCCCGTGTTTCAGACGCAACAAAGTGACAGCTTCCAATCCTACACATCTGTCCCCCTCCATCCATCCCATTGTTGAGCCAGTGTCCACTTGGAGCAAAATATGCAGCCATTATAAACATAATGATGTCTTTCTCATCTACAGACTTCACAATTTCAATTCCTCCTTTAATTCCTGGTCAGATGTGGCTAATTCAGTAGCACTTTTGAATCACAAGATCCTGGGTTCAAGTCCCATGCCAGGACTTGAGTACAAAAATGAAAGCCAATACTCCCCTGAAATGCTGTTATCACACCAAGATTCTTCCCAAAAGATTCCAAGGCAGAAGGCTGAGGGGACAAATCTTCCAGTAGTTATCCCTCAATCTAAATCACCAAATTATCTGGTCATTATCACATTGCTGCTGTGGGAGTTTGCTGTGAGCAAATTGCCTCCCGTACTTTCCTACATAACAGTAAGAAGTCTCACGACACCAGGTTAAAGTCCAACAGCTTTATCAGGTAACCCGATGTAGGAGCAGTAGTCCAAAAGCTCGTGATTCCAAATAAACCTGTTGGACTTTAACATGATGTTGTGAGACTTCTTACTGTGCCTACCCCAACCCAATGCTGGCATCTCCACATCATTCCAACATTACAACAGTATACTTAATTGGCTGTAATTGCTCTTCAAATGCCAGTTTTTATGTGTTATATATATGTTGCTCCTGAGGGTCCTCCACTTTCTCTATGCGATGAAACACAGAATGATGGATCCGCATAGTTTAGCAGTGATCAGTATAACTTGTAATTTTTCTATTATAGACAACCTACTGAAACTAACTGTAAAGGTTCATGCAGGAGCAATGCGCGTACGTTAAAGGAAGATTCCCAGTCATGTAAACATGCCTCTTAATGACAAACATGCCCAGCCCTGCGAGATTATCAATTGCATCTATCTTATTGATTTCAGGTTGTCATTCAATCTATTGTACTGGAAGCATCCCTGCTCTTTTAGCAATTATTTAAATTTGTGTTCTCTGGTCGCCAGGAGATGAGTGCTGCTGACCTTCAGGAGTATCCTAGTAGGAGTCTGCATCAGGTTGGTCAGGCTTTGGTATCCCAACAGCTTCTGGAATACCAATGCGCTACAGGGCAAGACGTTGACTGCCAGAGGTGGATTTACATTGAAACACACAGCACTACAGTATGGGGACCCCTCAAGGCAGGGAGAGGGGGGCATACTGAGAGATGGCTGTGGGAGCACCAGTCAGAGCCTGCTATCTCTCGAGTTTGTTGAAAGGTTCATTCAAATCTCCTGAGCCTTTCAGCAGGCAATGCAAAACAATATCAGGCTCTGATTGGTAGAATCCCCCTTAGAAAGGGAAAATATTGCCCCAGATGTTGAGAGTTGGTGACTTGAGAGCAGTCTGAAGTTTCCGAACTTTCCATTAGTGAAGTTGCAGCCATGTTTCCGACATTCAGGCCCAGCAGCCTGAGACAACAGTGAGGTCGCTGACTTGCATCAGGGTGTGAGCCTGTGAAGCCTTTAGTGAGGACCAAGGAGGTGATGTTGCCCAATGCCTATCAAAGGGAGCTGTGGAGCAACTCTGGGCCTCCAGGCCAGGGCTGAGGAGGCCAGGCTAGCTGCCAACCAAACAAAGAAAAAACAGAGGCCAGGCCAGATTAAGTCAGCAGTCGCCAGGCAGTGAGCCATGATCACACGTTGTCAGAGGCCTAGCCATCTGAACAAGAGATGAGCAGTCAGGAGATGCGAGGACCAGTCAATGACTGCCATTCTTTTTTCACATCCATCATCCTTTTGTAACTCTCATGTGAAGTATCTATAGAATCACAGGAAGCCTACAGTACAAAAGGAAGCCATTCAGCCCACCAAGACAGCACTGACAACAATCCCACTCAGTAACCCAAAACATTTACCTTGCTAATTCCCCTGACACAAAGGGTCAAGAGAGCATGGCCAATCCACCTAACCTGCACATCTTTGACCTATGGGAGGAAACCTGAGCACCGGGAGGAAACCCACACAGACACAGGGAGAATGTGCAAACTCCACACAGACAGTGACCCAAGGTCAGAATCGAACCCAGGTCACTGGCATTGAGGCAGCAGTGCTAACCGTCCATAAGTATACAACCTAATTCTAAATCTGCATCAACAAAGGACACCCCTTGGGGCAGCACAATGGCACAGCAGCGCTACTGCCTCATAGCATCAGGCAGTGTTCAATTCCGGCTTCGGGTCAACGTGTGTGTGTGGAGTTTGCATTCTCCCTATATCTGCGTGGGTTTATGTTCCTCCCACAGTCCAAAGATGTGTGGGTTAGGTTGACTGGTCATGGTAAATTGACCCTCATGTCAGGGTAAATATGTGGGGTTATGGGAATAGGGTCTGGGTGGGATTGTGGTTGGTGCAGACATAATGGGCTGAATGGCCTCCTTCTGTGCTGCAGGGATTCTATGAAATCATAATCCTCCCTCTCAACCAGCCAAGATTCCTGCCTGAGGAGTCAGGTGGTTGCAAGTTCGAGTCCCACTCCAGCCACCTGTGCAAATACATTAAAACTCCAAGGTAGCACTGAAGGAGTGCTGCTTTGCAACAGGAGCAGTCTTTCAGCCGAAAGGCTAAATACAGTCCCATCCTACACCCATGATGGATGTAGAAGTCCCAGTAGCTTCATTTCAAAGAGTAATGAAACTCACATTGATGCCTGGCCCCTCAGCCAACATCCCAACCTATGACCACACCGCTGTTTGTGGGATCTTCCTATGCACCGTCTAATAGCCACATTTCCAGTGACTACACCACAGAAGCATTTCATTGGCTGGAAAAAGTTTGGGGACCTCCTGAGGGATGTGAAAGGCGCTACAGAAATGCAAGTCTTTCTTTACATAAACAAGAGCTGGCGAGAGGGCCAGAGATATTCCAGCGGCTTCACAGTGTGGAGCTCGCTGCCGGCTCAGTCAAACCTCCCCCTCTAAAGGGAAGACCCAGTCCTCAGCTCCCTCACTGCCATTACCTCACTCACTCCGCCCGGGACAACCGCTTCGCCGCCGGATCTCCAACCGGTCCCCAACCTCGCGCAGGCGCACTGAACCTTCCCACCGAGCATCCCGCCGCGCACAGACGCCGCTCTCTGGGCCTGTCAATCAGACACTGACCCCGCCCACCCAGCGGCCCGCCGTGCACTGGCCCCGCCCACAGAACTGCCCGCTGCGCAATCCACGCCCACAATGCCTGCCAATCATATATTACCCTCACTGACCCGCCCGCCGCGCACAGACCCCGTGCTCTGGACCTGCCAGTCATACACTTACCCAATCCACTGAGCCACACATCCCATACTGACCCCGCTCAGGGAGCAGCGGACAGCGCGCTGACACCGCCCTCTCAACCTGTCAATCATGAGCTGACCCCCCCCCCCTCCGCCTACAGACATGTCAGTTAGGAACTGACCCCGCCTACTGAGCTTGCCAAATGCAAAATGGCACGGCGCACCGCCGCTTTCCCGCCCACGTCCCCGCCCACCACGCGCTGACCCCGCCCTATCGCGCGCTGACACCGCCCACCACGGCAAGACTCCGTCCACCACGCACTGACCCCGCCCTCCGAGCGATGACCCCGCCCACCGCACACAGGCCCCGCCCCCCGGCCGTTGACTGTTATTTAGAGCTTCGCCGGGCTGGAGCTGAGGTGAAGATGTCAATATTAGAATTTATTCAGCAGCAGATCAGTAAATGAGATGAGGCCAAGGGAAAGTTTCAGCTCTGATTTAGAATGCTGCATAGAAAGGAATGATCTGTAGCTGTTAGAAATAGAAATTGTAGTAATGTATGACACTAAGAAGGCCATTCGGCCCGTCGTGTGTCTGCTAGCTGGGGAAGAGTTGTCCTGTCTGGTCGCACTGTCCAGCTCTTGGCTGGATGATGGCTCTTCAACGTACATGTCCAAGTGTTTATTTTAAAACAATCCCAGTGTCTGCCTTTATTATTGTTTAGGTATGGTATGTTATGGCGGGACCCATTGATGATGGAGTAATCGTACCTATAAAGTTTTAAGTTTATTTATTAGTGTCACAAGTAGGCTTACATTAACACTGCAATGAAGTTACTGTGAAAACCCCCTACTCGCCACTCTCTGGCGCCTGTTTGGGTTACACTGAGGGAGAATTTAGCATAGCCAATGCACCTAACCAGCACATCTTTCAGACTGTGGGAGGAAACCAGAGCACCCAGAAGAAACCCATGCAGACACAGGAAGAATGTGCAAATTCAGCATGGACCAGTAATCAAACTTTGGTCCCTGGCTCTGTGAGGCAGCAGCATTAACCACTGTGTCACTGAGCTTGATGGTGAGAACGCATCCCATCAGCATCTCATGAATTTTCCTGCCATGTCAATGGAAAGAAAATGGAGCTGCATGCGTTTGGGGTGATCAATCGGACATCAATCTTTAATCCCTCACTAAAGGTCTAATTAGTCACAGATTTTCAATCTGTAAGGACATTAAGGGCTATTGGGGTAGACGGGAAAGTAGTGTTGAGGATTATCAGATCAGATCAATTACAATCTCCATTGATTGGCAGAACAGATGTGATGGGCTGAACGGCCTACATCTGCTCCGACATATTATGGTCATTCTGAGCCATGGTGTCGCAGAGTTCGGTGTCAGCTATGGTTCGGTTGGCCATGTTCTTGCCTCCAAATCCAAATATTGTGGATTCAATCCTATCCCAGAGACAATATCCTAACTGCCACACCTGCACTGAGGGAGCAAAGGCAGGTGAATGGTGTTCGGATACAGAATGGGCTGCTTTTGTTCATAACATATTTCCAACATTGGCATTTTTCTTTTTTTATGCACTCAGTGGCTGTAACTCCAGTCTGCTGTGTTACTGAGCCATATAGACCAGTCAAACGTCACTCACATTCGACTCCTGGGTGAGTTTCTCCGGCTGTGCTCACCCCAAGATTGGAAAATCCTGCTGAGGTCAACAGACCTTTGCATGGCCTGTGTCCTGCCTGCTATGATTCATGGGGCAGGCAGGATGGGAAAATTTTGCCCCTGGTCTTTTCTGACTTAGCTGATCTCCACCAGAGCAACAATAATAAGAAGCATTAGATTTATTAAGTATCTTACAATTTTCAAAGCACTGCAAAACGCAGTTGCTGTTGTTACAGACACAAACTGTGTCACCATTAGGCTGGTGCCTGGATTAAATCTCTGCTCAAGCCCCTGCAATTAAGTTTGAGCCAGGTTTACCAGGCTGATTCTGGGGATGGCAGGACTGGTGTGTGAGGAGAGATTGACTAGGTTAGGATTGTTTTTGTGGAATTCAGACAAATGAGAGGGGATCCATAGAGACTTATAAAATTTTGACAGGACTAGATAGGGTAGATGCAGGAAGGATGTTCCCAATGGTGGGGGTGCCCAGAATCAGGGGATTACAGTCTGAGGCTGCAGGGTAGACCAGTTAGGACAGAGACGAGGAAACATTTCTTCACCCAAGAAGTGGTGAGCCTATGGAATTCATTACCACAGAAAGAAGTTGATGCCAAACCATTGAATGTATTCAAGAGGTGGTTAGGTATAACACCTGGAGCGAATGTGATCAAATGGGAGAAAGTAGAATTAGGTTCTTGGTTGTGATGAATGGCGGACCAGGGCCAAATGGCCTCCTCCTACTCCTATCTTCTATGTTACTATGACCCACTGATGACTCACAGGCAAGGGGAGGCTGACACCTCCTCTTCTTCAAACTGTCTAATCATCTTTAACCTTCACTCAAACTGCCAAATTGGACCATGCTTTAGCATTTTCTCTAAAGAATGGCACCCCAACCTAGGCAACATTCATTCAGAACTGGAGTGGGGCTTAAACTCAGAACCTTCTGTCCTAGAGGCAAGAGTACTTTACAAGAAGCAAAGCTGGCAATTATGAGCAATACAGTTGGCCTCAGGACCATGTTAAGGGGTGGAAAATGAGCTAAGACTCCAAATTCTGAATGCCATTTGTAGCATAAGGGTGTTCAGGATCGAAGGGGGACTGGGGAAACAGTACTGCCAACATAATGATGTAAAGAAGTTTCATGACTGTTGTACTAATCTGTCAAGAATCTGGATGGAGATAGCTCATAGAACCATATTGAATCATAAAATACCTACAGTAGGCCATCCGACCCATCGTGCCTGCACCAATTCTCCAACATATCATCCCATGGCTAGGACTGAAACAGTATGTATATCTGTATACTTTTTTTATTCATTTGTGGATCATGGGTGTTGCTGGCTGGCCAGCATGTTTTGCCCATCTTTAGTTGCCTGAAGGCAATTGAGAGTCAACCAGTAGATGGAGTCACATGTAGGCCAGACCAGGTAAGGACAGCAGATTTCCTTCCATAAAGGACATTAGTGAAACAGATGGGTTTTTCTGGCAATCGACAATAGTTTCATGGTCATCAATAGATTATTAATTCCAGATATTTTTGTATTGAATTCAAATGCCACTATTTGCCGCAGTGGGATTTGAAGCCAGGTCCCCAGAACATTATAGCTGATTTTCTGGATTAATAGTCTAGCAGTAATACCACTAGGCCATCGCTTCCCCAAAACATATGTACACAGTTATGTTCCATAATAAATAGTTGTAGTTGAGACATCCAAGCCTCTGGACCTCTTCATTCAACAAATTTAACAACATACAACAGGATTCACCTCTGGGAATCATCTCTGAGAAGTTAAAGGCAAAGAATTGCTGTTTGCATTATTATTACTGCCAAATGGCCCCTGACTAAGAAATGATATTGGCATAGATGAGAAGTAGAAGCAGGATTGAAGTTTAAAATATTAACATCTGTGGCTCAGTGCATTTCCCTCTTGTCTTTGATTTTAAAAACTATAGGTTTAAATGGCACTCCAAATTTTCTGGTCTTTTCCATCGGCAGGATTTTCCAGTCCCATGGAAGGTGAACCCCTGCGGCAGCTTCCCAGCGAGCAATGCAAATGGTCACTGACTTCAGCTGGACTGGTAAATCCTGCCAGTGGTGGTAGTGAGCCCCTCCACTGCGAGGACACCTGGAAAATCCCAGCCTTAAGCTCAGTAATTTAGCTGGCATCTCGCGTCCAATGCTGAAGGAATGTTGCACTGCTGCCTTTTGGGTGAAACACTAAACTGGGACCCCTTCCACTGTCAAATGGGGACAAAGAATCTAAAGGATGACCCAGTGGTTAGCACTGCTGCCTCACAGCACCAGGGACCCGGGTTCAATTCCCAGTTTGGATCACTGTCTGTACGGAGTCTGCACGTTCTCCCAACATCAGCATGGGTTTCCTCTGGGTGTTCCGGTTTCCTCCCACAGTCCGAAAGATATGCTGGTTGGCTGCTCTGTTTTCCACACTATAATGGTGACCACACTTCAAAAGTACTTCATAGGTTGTAAAATCTTTGTGATCAAAGGGATCCAGGCTCAGGGGCCTTCACGCGCCAGGAGACAACCAGGCAAAGCAGCAGAGGGGCGTACCAGCTCGGGGCCTGCAGAGGAGAGACTAAGTCGCGACCAAGACTGAAGTAAATGTTGAAGTGACACTGCCTGAGTGTGTAATGGAGGCAGGTTCAATCAAGGCACTCAAAAGGGAATTAGATTCATTATCTGAAAAGGAAGAATGTACAGTGGTTATGGGAAGAAGGCAGGAGAAAGGCATCAGATTGCTCCTTTACAGAGCTGGCACAGACAAGATGGGTTGAATGGCCATCTTTTGTGCTGCACCAATTGGGATTAGCTGAGAGTGCGTAAGGTGCTAGGTAAATATAAGCCTGTCTGTACAAACATGCAGATTTGCCACTCTGTTATGGAATCAGAGATGCCAGTGTCTTGGGAATTGTAAGATGGTATGGTGGCAGAGTGGTTGGCACTGCAGCCTCACAGTGCCAGAGCCCAGATTTGATTCCTGTCTGAGGTCACTGTCTGTGTGGGGTCTGCATATTCTCCCCGTGTTGCGTGGATTTCCTCCCAGAGTCTGAAAGACATGCTGGTTAGGTGCACCGGCTATGCTAAATTCTCCATCAGTACCCAAACTGACACCTGAGTGTGGCGACTAGGGGATTTTCATGGTAACTTCATTGCAGTGTTAATGCAAGCCTACTGATGATGCTAATAAATAAACTTTTAAAGTCTTTGGAGAGAGGAAAAGGTAAAGTTTTGGATATCTCCCACTCAAAAGCTTTGTGTTGCTTTGTGTTTCGGCATTTTGCCTCTCTCAGAAATAATCCTGAGATGCTGAATGGCATTTCTTTTCTAAATTCTTTGTTACATTGGTATGTCATCTGGCGCAAAGATTGAAGATGTAATGTTTAGAAAGGATGTCAGTCGGCTGTCGCTGAGAAAGCAAGGCAGTGCACTAGAAGAATTCCAATTCCTAGTGAAGTTATTCAGGATGAATAAAAGAGCTACTCTGAAGGTCGAAAACTGGACTTGATGACATTTCAGACTATTCAAGGGTTGGAAATTGTTGTGAGGTTCCACTCCCAGGTGAAAGCTTCCCTTGACTATCATGCAGAATTGGAAAAGGTGATTCAGAGTGTTCTTAATTTTTTGGCCAACAAAATTAGTCAATTTTGAAAGAATTTCTTAGCTGACATTGTTAACAGGTGTGTCCTGATTCTCTTTATCCCTTTATTCCTTCAAGCTGGGACAGAGACTGGATCATATGGAAGGCAAATGGAGTAGCAGATTCATAGTATCTCTACAGTGCAGAAGGAGGCCATTTGGTTCATTGAGTTTGCACGATTCTCCAGCTGAGCATCTTATCCAGTTCCAGCCCCACCCTATCCCTGTATCCTACGTATTTACCCCGATAATCTCCTGTACCCAGCATCTTTGAATATGAAGGGGCAATTTAGCACAGCCAGTCCACCTAACCTGCACATCTTTGGAATGTGGGAGGATTCCAGAGCACCTGGAGGAAACCCATGCAGACATTGGGAGAACGTGCAGATGCTACACAGACAGTCACCCAAGGCTGGAATTGAACCTGGGTTCCTGGCACTGTGGGGTAGCAGTGATAACCACTGTGCCTCATGGTCACCATAATCTCCTCGCCTGGTTTGAATGTCAGATGGAGCCTGAGACTAATTTTCCAGAATTTCATGCTCTCTTGTTCCAGGCTGTACTTTTCCCTTTCCCAGTAAATAACATACCTGTGATTGGATAGGACGCAGCTAGTTATGATGCTCCAAACATTAAGGACAGGTTTGGTGTACCTGCTGGCCTTTTGTGTAAGGTTCATTATAAAATGAAAACGGATTATCTGGCCAGTTATCTCATTGCTGTTTGTGGGAACTTGCTGTGTACAAAATGACTACATTTCCAAAGATGTATAGGTTAGGTGGATTAGCCATGGTAAATGTCCGAATGTAGATAGGGCAAAGGGAAGGGCCTGGGTGGGATGCCCTTTCAGTGAATCAGTGCGGGCTCGATGGGTTGACTTCAGCATAGGAGGGATTCTGTGATTTCAGAAGTGACCACGCTTCAAAGATACTTCACTAGTTAATTGTCTGTAAAATGCCTGGGGACACCCTGAGAGATACAAAATAAATGGAATCCTTTCTTTTTAAAGGTGAGAAGATATAATATTGCAATTAGAACGATGTCAATTCAGAGTAAAATCAGAGCATTTAAAGTTTATTTATTAGTCACAAGTAAGGTTTGCATTAACACTGCAGTGAAGTTACGGTGAAATTGCCCTAGTCGTCACACTCCGGCGCTGTTCGGATCAATGCACGTAACCAACACGTCTTTCAGAAGGTGGGAAGAAACCAGAGCACCTGGAGGAAACCCAGGCAGACATGGGGCAAACGTACAAACTCCACACAGACCAATGCTGGGAATCAAACCCAAGTCCCTGGCATTGTGGGGCAGTAGTGCTAACCACTGTGCTATCGTGCTGCCCGTTCCACACAAAGGGCAGGAGCCATCTGAAATTCTCTCACAAGATAGCTCTGGGGGACAATTGGAGTTTTCAGGACCTGTGCATTGATTTGTGTGTCAGTGTATATGGAACAAATGTGACAAAATGGAGTCAAGTTGTAAACCAGCCATGCTCTTAATGAAGGGCATAAGGGCCTAATTCAGGATCTTATGATTTATTTCAAATTTGTCCATATTGCCTCAGTGAACACGTTATTGCAAAACTGATGTGAAATAAGTTACACACACATTGAAAGTACACTTAAAGGTACCAAGGGCTCCACCAGCCCCATTACTGTAAAGCACAAGTGGCAGTTGCATACAGCGTAAAGTTAGGAAAATAGCACTCATTAATCATTTTTGGGAAATGATGGATTGACCGGGGGATGTAGGAGAGCCTTCATGTGGCTTGCCCACTCTTTAACTTCACAAAGCTCTTAAGTGGCCAACTGATGGCCCCTGGCTGTGATCTCTGACCCTGCACTTACCTGCGGTCAGCCTGCCTCTAGGGCAGCATGGTGGCACAAGGGCAGCATGATAGCACAGTGGTTAGCACTGCTGCCTCACAGTACCAGGGACCCGAGTTCGATTCCCAACTTGGATCACTGTCTGTGTGGAGTTTACACGTTCTCCTTGTGTCTGCATGGGTTTCCTCTTGGTGCTCCAGATTGCTCCTACAGTCTGAAAGACGTGCTGGCTAGGTGCATCGGCCATGCTAAATTCTCCCTCAGTGTACCCGAGCAGGCGCCGGAGCGTGGTGACTAGAGGATTTTCACAGTAACTTCATTGTAGTGTTAATGTAAACCTATTTCTGACACTAATAAATAAACTTTAAACTGTAATTCCAGGAATGACCACCACTCCCAGTGGCACCATTGAGCTGCCGACCAATCTGAATGGTCAGTAGTTCTCTAAGGCAGAATCCCATCCTGAGAAATTGTGGGCAATGCCACAGTCAGTTTAAAAGTCTATAAAGACGGTAAGAATTGTAAAACTTGGTACAAAAATGGTGGTCAATGCTATTCATCTTGTGGTGAATTTCTACCCTATTGTATTTATTTATTCATTCGTGTAGGACATGGGTGTCACTGGCTGGCTAGCATTTATTGCCCACCTCTAGTTGCCCTTGGAGGGCAGTTGAGAGTCAACCACATTGCTGTGGCTCTGGAGGCCATCCCAGGTAAGGGCGGTAGATTTCCTTCCCTAAAGGATATTAGTGAACCAGATGGGTTTTTCCAACAATCAACAATGGTTTCATGGTCATCAGTAGATTCTTAATTCCAGATACTTTTTATTGATTTCAAATTCCACCATCTGCCATGGCAGGATTTGAACCCAGGTCCCTAGAACATGAGCTGAGTTTCTGGATTAATAGTCTAGTGATAATACCACTAGGCCATCACCTCCCCTGCATTGCAGCAAGGAAATGAGAGAATTCAACAAAATAATTGCACTCCTTGCACCAGTTGATGCCACACAACTTGATAATAATTTGTGCCCACTAAGCCTTCCCTTGATTTGCCCTCACCCTGCCACACCCCACCTCTGTACTACCCCCTCCCCTGTGCTCCAATGTCTTCTCTATCTGGATCAGTGACGTGGGGAGAGTTGGTCACTCTAGCCTTCAAAATGAGGCCGAATTGAAAACTGTATTGAAAGATTTTGCCATGACATGGGGGCTGACATCCCCTTGCACCAGTGTCATTTTAGTCTGTAGATCTTAAATGGAACAGTTTGCCTTTAAGAAGCTCTCCAGTCAAACCGGAAGTGAAATTGAATAAATGACCCTTGACTCTTCAGATAATATTACATTCAGGAGCTGTTTGGAAGAGGGTCTGTTGGTGAGGGTTCTGTGGAAAAATGACAAATACGGTCACCAGTAGTTACTTCAGGAAGCCCAGCCTCTTCTGGGTCACTGTCATCATTGGATCCTTTGGGTATTACACTGTACGTTTGTTTGTAAATGCATCAGCCTGGCTGATGCCCTGCTTCGTAGCATCACTCGCTTTGAATGAGGAAGCCCGCTTGGTCCTGGTGTTAGTTGGAGGTGGGGCAGAGGGGGGCCTTTGCAAACATAGACCCTCTTCCCAGCCCCAAATTAAAACAGCCTTGGGGGCTGCAGGAAGTAAAACAATTTGAAATAATCTTTTCCTCTGTTCAAACCAGTGCCTGGCCATACTGGCAACATTCCCCAAATTGGGAGGGTCTCTGATGGCTAGGACAGGCAGGGTTAGGTAACACAAATGTAACTGGGATTGGCGGTGAATGTAAGGGGAGTTGGGGAAGGGGAAGGGGAAGGGGGTGGGGGGGTGGCAGTGCCAACCCTAGTGGGCATTCCCTGAACTCCTTGCCAATTAACATGAGGGGGGAGGGCAGGGGGGCAGAGCTGAGAACATAACATAAGAAATAGGAGCAGGAGTAGGCCATCTAGCCCTTCGAGCCTGCCCCGCCATTCAATAAGATCATGGCTGATCTGTTGTGGCTCAGTTCCACATTCCCGCCCTCTCCCCATAACCCTTAATCCCCTCTCTTATCAAAAACCCATCAACCCGCATCTTAAAAATATTTAGCGAGGTAGCCTCCACCACTTCAACGGGCAGAGAATTCCAGAGATTCACCACCCTTTGAGTGAAGAAGTTCCTCCTCAAATCCGTTCTAAACCGCCCCCCCCTTTATCTTGAGGCTGTGCCCCCTAGTCCTACTATCCTTTCTGAGCGGGAAGAGCCTCTCCACCTCTATCCTATTCCCAGCAGCTACCTGTACCTCTAACCCCCAGACCCATATTCTACAGACAGTGCCTGTTACTGGATTTAGCTCCAGGCTGATTCCTGGGATGGAGGGTCTGTCTGTCAGGAGAGACTAAGACGGTTAGGATTATATTCACTGGCGTTTAGAAGAGTGAGAGGGGAATCTCATAGAACTTTATAAAATTCTAATAGAGTTAGACAAGGTGGATTCAGAAAGAATGTTCCCAATGGTGGGGGAGTCCAGAACTAGGGGTCGTAGTTTGAGGATAAGGGGTAAATTTTTTTAGAACTAAGGTGAGGAGAAATTTCTTCACCCAGATTGCGGTGAATGTATGGAATTCAATCCCACCGAATATAGTTGAAATGTGTGATTTCAAGAAGCTCTTGGGGTTAAAGGGATCAAGGGATATGGGAGGAAGGGGGATCAGGATACTGAATTTGATGATGAGCCATGATCAAAATGAATGATGGAGTAGCTCGAAGGGCCGAATGGCCTCCTCCTGCTTCTAGTTTGTAGGTTTCTGTGCTGATTTCCCACATTCTGCCTCCTCACGCAAATGGTGATTCAGCAATCAACAAGTGATATTTATGAAGACCCTTTAATCTTTTATTAGTGTCACAAATAGGCTTACATTAACACTGTGATGACGTTACTGTGAAAATCCCCAAGTTGCCACATTCGGCACCTGTTCACTTACATTGAGGAAGAATTTAGTATGGCCAATGCACCTAACCAGCATGTCTTTCAGACTGGGGGAGGAAACCAGAGCACCTGGAGGAAACCCACACAGACATGGGGAGAACATGCACACTCTGCACAGACAGTGACTAAGCCAGTAATCAAACCCAGATCCCTGGAGCTATGAGACAGCAGTGTCACCATGCCACCCATAAGCTGAAGCGATAATGAAGTTGGGCAGTGGAGATGGAAAAAGGAGAGGGATGGAGTCGGTTGCTAGGAAATGAAGTTTGGGGTGATGGCGGAAGACAGTCTTGCCAACGATTGGGGGAAATTTCTGCGCATCCAGTGACATGAGCTAAGGATGTGAGAGAGAGGGGTTTAGCAAGATACGTTGCATCTAAATGATGGTTAGTTACTAAAAGAACTCAAGGCCTGTGTTTGAAGTGTAGGCTGACCCTAGAATGTGAACAGTTGTAGCAGACAGAAGGACCTGATGCTGTTTAATGTGTTCCAGTCAGATCTGGTGTTGAATGGTTAACCAGTTGTCTGCCATTCCCTTTCAAGCCCAGGAATTCGAAACCAAGTTTCTGAGAAGGTCTAGATCTAAGTTTTGCCCAGGTATTTTCACAGCTGACAGTAAGGAAACAACAGAAGCTCAGTCTATGGTGTATTCCAGACCAGCACAGAATAGTGATCTTGATGCACAGAGAAGCCCAAAAATGTGAAGCTGGATTTGAGAGAAAATCTACTCCCAGATCTTTCCCAGAGCTCACAAGGTAAGATCAGGATCTGGGGTTTACTCTAATGGATAGACGACTAATTGTTAACTTTAAGCTTGACCTAAAATGAATCAACTGTTGGAACACAAAGGAATTAGAGAGAGGACAGCAAGGCCATGGAGAAACGCACACAGTGAGGTGTTCCCTAGGAAACTGACTGCCCAGGTGCCATCTTGGATCCAGCAGGGTAACAGCAGTTCTTCTAAGGTCTTGCATCATGGCCAAGTTGTATTCTGCCTTCAATCTGCTGTTCATGGCATTTTCCACAGTGAGGATCTGTTAGATAGGGATTAGAAACCGAGATTCTGCCTGCTTTCCTTCCACCCCATCCTCTCCCTTCACCCAAAAAGTGACTGAGTTGCGTGGTGTAGCTGTGACAGTGGGAAGTGCCCCCACAATTGCAGGTCGTATTTCTGAAACACAGGGATTGGTCTTGTGCAGAATTTGCATTGCAGTAGCTGACCAATCCGCCTCACTGTACTGTGCATGTGTTTATGCTACACTTCAGCATCCTCCCACACATCCTTCCATCAGCTGAAGCCTCTTTTTCCATTTTCCTCAACTATTTATCTAGTTCCACCTTAACTGCATCTATGCTTGGCCTCAACTCTTCCTTGTGGTAACAAGTTCCATATTCTCAGCACTACCTGGATAAAGACGTTTTTTCTGGAATTTCTCGTTGAATTTGGTTTATTCCTCTGCAAACCGTGTGCCATTCTTCTTTTCCAGTTGCTGATGTTCTGGCCGCAAAGTGTACCATACAAGAGTCTGGGAGCCTGGGGCAGCTTCTCCAAGTACTTGGTGGACCATTATCACCGCCACTTGTACATCGGGTAGGTCCTGGGTGTGTGCTGTGCCCTCTGCCTTCCCACTACCCCACCCCCCCCTCTCCCTCCCTCCCTCCCTGAGCAACCCAGAACCCCTGGCAGTCTGGTCCTTGAAGCCTGGATGCCTCTCAATTCCTTTTATGTTCATGTTTGGTACTCACTCTCTGCCCTAAGTGAATCTAGTGGAACTATGGGTTTGGAAAGGCATCATGAATGGCAGAGGAAGCTCGAAAGGCTGAATGCCTCTCTCCCCCTCCCTCTTTCAGCTCCTATTTTCTACGTTTCTACGAGTAACAGCATTGCCTAGAAATATATGAATTCCCTGACCCCCTGAGGGGGCTCTCCTGACCCTTAAGACATTTCTGTTAGAGTGGGATTGTGCTGTTGCTAGCTGGCTGTCATTTTTTATAAGCATCATTTCCACAATGTGCACAAGCTGCCAACATCAGTTGCCTATTTCTAGTTGTCCCTGAGAAGGTAGTGGTGAGTAATCTGTCTGGTGAAGGTACACCCACAGTGAGCATTGTTAGGTGGTGCCATTCCCTTGCACCTGCTACCTTGGAGTCATGGAGATTGGGAGTTGCTGTTGAAAAAGCTTTGGTGAGTTCATAGAATGCCTACAGTGCAGGAGACCATTTGGCCCATTGAATCTGCACCAGCTGTCCGACAGAGCATCTTACCAATGCTCTATTCCCATCTTCTATCTAAGTAACTCTACATATTTACCTCTCCAATCCCCCAACCCAGACAGCTTTGGACACTAAGGAGCAACTTTGCATGGCCAATCCACCTAACCTGCACATCTTTGGACACTAAGGGGACAATTTAGCATAGCCAATTCACCTAACATGCATACTTTGGACACTAAGGGGCAATTTAGCATGGACAATCCATCTAACCTGCATATCTTTGGACACAAAGGGTAATTTAGCATGGCCAAACCACCTAATATGTACGTAGTTGGACTGTGGGAGGAAACCGGAGCACCCAGAGGAAACCCATGCAGCCATGGGGAGAACTGGCAAACTCCACACAGACACCCAAGCCGGGAATCGAACCCGGGTCCCTGGCGCTGTGAGGCACAGTGGTTAGCAGTGCTGACCACTGTGCCACCATGCTGCCGTTGGTGCAATGTGCCCTGTAGGTTAGTACACTGCTGTCTTGGTGCATCAGGTGATGAAGTGAGTGTGTGTTGAGTCAGATCAACACTTTCCTCTTTAACTGAGCCAGAAACTGAAATAGTGAAGAGAGTTGCACAGGTCCTCACTGCCAGAGGTGGGTCTGAGGTTCAGCCACACGAGTGTGCTAACCTGTGCCATTGGCCTGCCTCCTGTAGGAGGTAGACAGTGTGAATGGAATACTGGTCTAATCTCATTGTGTTTTCAGATAACATTAGTGTGTCTGTGCATGTGCTTATTTCCAATGTTTTACAGATACTGGTTGGCATGGGCTCTTCACCTTGCTGAGGCACTGTACAGCGTCAAACTCTGCAGGTGAGGCTGCTTTCTAATATTCTATTCCAGAGAGTGGAGGAAGAACCAGAGGCAATCTTTGCACACACTTTTATTGACAGAGTTACACATTACAGGCATGAATCTCCAAACCCAACTATCACAATTTTAGCCTGCATCTATTTATAGGGGCTCATGTGAATCCTTACCACCTGCTCACAGTTTGGGGCAACACAGTGGCACAGTGGTTAGCACTGTTACCTCACAGCTCCAGGGACCAGGGTTTGATTCCAGCTTTGGATCACTGTCTGTGTGGATTTTGCACGTTCTCCCCATATCTGCGTGAGTTTCCCCCACGTGCTCCAGTTTCCTCCCACAGTCCAAAGATGTGTAGGTTAGGTGGAGTGTCCAGGCTAAATTGCCCCTTAGTGTTAAAGATTTATAGGTTGGGGGGGGGTACCGGGGTAAATGCGTGGGGTTACGGGGATAGGGGGATGGACCTGGGTACGATGCTCTGGCAGAAAGTCAGTGCAGACTTGGTAGGTCGAATGGCCCCCTTCTGCTCTATAGGGATTTTATGGTATGTTGATAACACAATTAATTATATCTTCTGATTAACTCCTGTACATGTCCAGGGATGTATAGGTTAGGTGGATTATCCATGGTAAAGGTTATGGGGTTAGGAGGTGGGGTGTGGACCTGGGTAAGGTGCTCTTTTGGAGAATTGGTACAGACTCAAAGGGCAGAATGGCCACCTCCTACACTGTCGGAATTCTACCATTTGAAGCGGATTTCTTCTGGGAGCCCTGCATGAATAACATCCAGCAGTGCGTCAGACAAAAACAACAATGAGTAGAATTTCCGGAACCTTCCCTTTGCTATTATTGAGAGTGTGGGACTTCTACCTGCGCTCCTCTTGATGATTTAGTTTAAAGTTTATTTATTAATGTCACAACTAGGCTTACAGTAACACTGCAATGAAGTTACGGTGAAAATCCCCTAATCGCCACACTCCGGCGCCTGGTCAGGTACACTGAAGGAGAATTTAGCATGGATAATGCACCTAGCCAGGATGACTTTTGGACTGTGGGAGGAAACTGGAGCACCCAAAAGAAACTCAGACAGACACAGGGAGAATGTGCAGACTCCACACAGACATTCCAAGCTGGGAATTGAACCTGGATTCCTGGAGCTGCGAGGCAGCAGTGTCAATCACTGTGTCACTGTGCCAGCCCGTCAGTTTGCTATAGTGATTTTAAAAATTTAATCTTACCCTGTGGCAATTCACCAATGAGCTTTCCTGATCTGGTATTGTTACATGCCCTAATCCATGGTGTTGGATCTGATGATAGTAGTGCAGGAGCAACTTGGAGGTTAGCAGTTCAAATCCTACCATTGGCTGATTGCCTCAGTTAAATTTAATAGATTTGGTATTTAATGGTGTCAAAAAGCTGATTGTGTAAAGTTGCCTGGTCATCTTATAAAGATTCTGCTGCAGTGTAATCTGCCTCATGGGATGAATATAATGCATGGCTGAACTGCCAGCCAGAAATGGTTCCAAGAAAGCTCTGTGTTGAACATCATGGTTGAATTACTTTCCCAAACGGTCCTGTGCCAGTAATTATCCCAGGGGCAGCAGTAGTTGTGCTTCAGTAAACCTGGCCATCCATCAATTAACAAGGGAAATCAGTCTGGGTTCCTGCTCCTGTTTGTTGTCCACGGACAGCAACTGGAAGTGACTAACTCTGGATATTGCATAAGGCTTGTTTGGTGACTCCTTTCAGGGTCGTACAGCGCCCTGCCACTTAACTTCACATATGGAGAATGTTATTTCACCTGAGCTCCTGGGCAATAGGGCACTCCTGGAATTATATCACATAAAAAAAAGCAACACGGGCAGAATAAGGCTCAAGTTGTCATAGAATCATAGAACCCGACAGTGCAGAAAGAGGCCCTTCGGCCCATCGAGCCTGCACCGAACACAATCCCACCCAGGCCCCAACCCCATGTCCCTGCATATTATACCCACCAATCCCTCTAACCTCCACTACCCTGGACACTAAGGGGCAATTTCTTAGCATGGCCAATCAACCTAACCCGCACATCTTTGGACTGGGGATGAGTGTGACCCATAGGTTTTAAATAATCCCTCTGCTCGCTAACTTGCATTGGCTCCCAGTCAGGTATCGTCTCAATTTTAAAACTTTCACACTTGTTTGCAAGAGGGTCCTGAGATTGGTTGCAGAGTTGGGCTAGAAGTCTCATAACATCAGGTTAAAATCCAACAAGTCTATTTGGAATCACGAGCTTTCAGAGCACTGCTCCTTCATCAGCGAGTGGAGAGGTGGTTTCACAAACATGGCGTATATAGACAAAGACACAATTGCAAGATAATGGTTGGAATGTGAGTCTTTACAGGTAATCAAATCTTTGTGCAGACAGTGCGAGTGGAGACGGGGATAATCACAGGTTAAAGAGGTGTGCATTATCTCAAGCCAGGAAAGTTAGTAGGATTTTGCAAGCTCAGGCCAAATGGTGGGGGTTACACCTGGTGTGACATGAACCTAAGATTCTGGTTGAGGCCGTCCTCATTCGTGTGGAACTTGGCTGTCAAGCCACTTGGAAACCTCTTCCCACCCCCCTCTCTTCCTCCAGCCTCACTACCCTTTGAGAAATCTGCAGTCATCAAATCCTCACCTCTTGTGCAACCCCAGTTTTAATCACTCCCACCATTGGCAACTGTGTCTTCAGCTGTCTAGGTCCTGAATTCTGGAATGTCTGCCAAACACCTTATTGCCTCTCTTTTCCCTCCTTTTGAAACTGACTTCTTTAACCAAGCCTTAATATCTCCATATATGGCTGGGTGTCAAATTTTGTTAGTGCTTTTCATGAAGCACTTTGGGATGTTTCAATACGCTAAAGTTGCAAGTAGTTATAACTACAATCCTGATTAATCACTTTGGACACACAGTTTATGTCTATAATATACAGAGATATCCTTGTTCTCTCTTTCTTTGATTTGATTTATTATTGTCACATGTAAAAAGTATTATTCTTTGCACACTATACAGACAAAGCATACCCTTCATAGAAAAGGAAAGGAGGGAATGCAGAATGTAGTGTTACAGTCACAGCGAGGGTGTAGAGAACAACTTAATGCAAGGTAGGTCCATTCAAAAGTCTGATGGCAGCAGGGAAGAAGCTGTTCTTGAGTCAGTTTGTACATGACCTCAGACTTTTACATCTTTTTCCCGATGGAAGAAGGTGGAAGAGAGAATGTCCGGAGCGCACAGGCTCCTTAATTATGCTGGCTTCTTTGCTGAGGCAGCAGGAAGTGTAGACAGTCAATGGATGGGAGGCTGGTTTGCGTGATGTTCTGGGCTTCGTTCACCACCCTTTGTAGTTGTTTGCAGTCTTGGGCAGAGCAGGAGCCATACCAAGCTGTCTTACAACCAGAAAGAATGCTTTCTACAGTGCATCTGTAAAAGTTGGTGAGAGTTTTACCGGACATGCCGGACATTTCATGTGAAGAATTTCAAACGAGGAAAATATTCCATTTGCTCCTCGATTCATTCAGGGGGATTTGTAGCTTTGCCCCCTGGAGGAAGGAGTGAGCATGTTCCTGGTTGGCCCAATCTGGACTGGATCTAACTCCAAGGTGGAGAGCGCAATGTATGTAGAAGCATAACAGAGTGGAACAGGAAGTCGGTGTAAAGTTTTCCAATGAAGGGGGCTCACATGAGCTAAGGCCAGTGCTACGATAGCAATTCCTCCAAGAATAACAGCTAGCCTGGAGGCAAGTACAGGCTGTGACCTAATCTCTCCTCTTGGGATGAATATCATGCATAGACACGTTGCCAGCCGTTTCCAAGCAAACTCTAAAATGTTATTCTCCCAAACAGCCGTAATTCTGAAGCACAGACTGTGGAAAGAGAAATTAATCCTTGCTGGATTGTATTTCAGTGGCCGCGTTCCCAGTGTAAATTGTGTTAAAGTAAACATTTGAAGGCATTATGATCTTTACAGAGATCTCTGCTCTGTCTGTTTGCAATATCCTTCTATGCTAACAGCTTGATAAATTCAAAACATCATTGGCATAACCTAACTCCTGATAATGGGCCCACACTGGAGATTGGCACAGTGTAGTCAGTCGTATTTCAGCAGTAGTAATGGGCAGTGTTATACTGTGAGTTTCTGCTAGCTCTCTCTCTCTCTCTCTCTCTCTCATTCATGTAGCACTTTTCGCATCCGTGTGAGATCCTCTTCACACAGCCACCAGAAGTACTGGGAAGTGCAGCCACTGATGTGTGGGAAACGCAGCAGTTAATTTGTGCATAGCAAGGTACCACAAACAGCAAAGTGATCATTGAGCACTTGATCTATTTTAGTGGGACTGCCTGAGGGACAAATGTTGGCCAAATCATGGGAGCGGGATGGGGAGTTCCCCCTCTCTTCAAAATAGTGCCGCTGGAGCTTTTGTATCCACCTGAAAGAGTCCTCGTTCAACATCTCACCCAGAATACAGCACCTTTGTGCAGCAGTCCCTCGGTGCCAGCCCAGATTCTGTGCTCCAGTCTCTGAAGTGGGGTAAAGAACAAAGAACAGCACAACACAGGAAATAGGCCCTTCGGCTCTACAAGCCCGCGCCGCCCATTTTAACACTCAGAGTGCCTTATTCAAGTCCTTCTTCTATCTACAATTCCACAAGAAAGGGGTGCAAATTTAGGGAATTATATGTGCGCCAGATCAAGGGAGATCCAATTAAGGGACAATTTATTGACACCAATCAGCCTAAAAGCACGTTTTTGGGGCGTGGGAGGAAACCAGAGCACCCGGAGAATACCCACACAAGCACGGGGAGAATGTGCAAACTCCCACAGACACCGACCCAAGCCGGAGATCCGACCCGGGTCCTTGTAACTGCACAGCAAACAGTGATAGTCACTGAGCTGTCGTGTTGCCCGTCAATTGGTCCAGTTTAAGTGTACACTAACGGACATGAAGCACTAGGCAACTCTCAAAGCAACATCCAAGAGCAGCCCTCGCAGGACCCACCGTGTGTATGCCTCTTGTTGGCCAACAAGGCAAACCGAATCGCCTGTGGATGTAAGAAGGAGAAATCAATAAACATACAACATACTATACAAACATTAATGGAAGATCCCCAATAGCTCCAACGTAAGAGACAGGTGAGCCTTAAAATTTGTTGGACGGCTGATAGGTATCCATTAATTCCCAGGAACGTCCTGAGGCTTTTGATCTTCAACTAGAACATTCTTTTGTATCCCTCCATCTCCAGTCTGCTCGTGTGCCTATCTTAAACAACCCTAGCGTGTCTGCCTCCACCACCCTACTTGGCAGTGCATTCCGGGCCCCCACAACCCTGTGTGTGAAAAACATCCCTCTAACATCTGAGTTATACATCGCCTTGAGCCTGTGATCCCTCATGATTTTCTCATCCAACCTGGGAAAAAGCTTCCCACTGTTCACTCTATCTATATAAGAATTCCTACATGCAGAAGAGGCCATTCAGTCCATCGAGTTTGCACCGACTCTCTGATAGAGCATTTTACCCAGGCCCTCTCCCCTGCCCCACCCCCACCCCCATATTCCCACACATTTACCATGGCTAATCCTATACATGTTTAGAGATTATAGGGTACTTTAACATGGCAGATTCACCTAACCTGAACTTCTTTGGTCTTATCAAAGAACTTTACAGAATTGTGATCACTGTTGTGATCTGGCAACCAATTTGCACATAGCAGGCCCTCACAAACAACAATGATTGAGGAATAACTGTGAGCCAGGTCCACTGGAAAGCCAAGTGATCTTTTACATCTACCTGACACATTAGGTGAAAAGTGACATCTGTAACAATGCAGCACTCCCTGACTGGAGTGTCAGTCTTGATTTTCATATTGAAGTTCTAGAATGGGCAGAGCCAGAAGCTTATAACTCAGGCGAGGGTGCTGCCAACTGAGCCAGGGCTGATGCTGCAATGGAAGAAAAAAATACAAATTATATTTCTGCTTTTAATTTCTTGACCTTCACTACTCCAAAACAAAGTGCCCCTGACCCTGGTGGGAGATTGAGCCCATGCAAGATTGCAAGTTTATTTATTTAACTCGAGTACGTGGGCTGATCAGATTTGTCTACATACAATGGATAAGGAAAATACTTCTATATATATATATACATATATTTATGTATAGTTTATTGTCTCCATCCCAGGATATCTGTGACAAATCTCTTTCGAATCCCCTTTGAGTCAAGATAGCTCAGCAACCCCATTATAACCATCTAACCAGGAACTAGCTGAGAGCCATTTCAGCAGAGATCTTCTAGAATGTCAGAAGTAGTAACACTGAGACTTTATTGAGGATACAGTCCTCTGATCTGCCCTAACTTTGCATTTTTTCTCTCAACCCACACAGTGACAAAGGGATCACAAACGTAAGTGTCCAACTCAAGTGGGCGTTTCAGACACTTTTGTTTGGTTTCGCCTCTCTCTGGCACCTGTTGTCCTACAAACCAGGGCAGAAGAAAGAGTGAAGAGACAACAACTAGAGGCGCCTTCCTTATCTTAAAATAATGGCACCATTTAAGGGACTAAAGAATTGTTTGTGACATCATGAAAATGTGGTTTTCAGACAGTGATTTCTGAGACTATCATGTCAATAGTAAGATTATGAGCACAAACAGTTATTCACTGTTTAACCTTTTTCCCACAGTACATGATTGGCAGTCTAGTCGATCTTTTAAAAAGAAATGATGCAAAGGTATTTATTTCCTTTAACCTGGTCAATGCACTCAATAACATAAATTATTGTACTGTTTCTGATATGTATGTTTGAGTAACTTGGCAGACAGATTAATGCTGTGGGGGAGTTCCATATGCCAGCTATTCTCTCACATCACTTCATTGCTTATATCAGCCTAAGTTTAAAAGTGGTTCAGGCTGACAGCCGCCCATTTAAAGTGAATAGTGTAACATAAGTTTAAAGTTTATTTATTAGTAACATAAGTTTAAAGTTTATTTATTAGTGTCACAAGTAGACTTACATTAACACTGCAATGGAGTTACTGTGAAAATCCTCTAGTCACCAACTCTGGTGCCTGTTCGGGTACACTGAAGGAGACTATAGCATGGCTAATGCACCTAATCAGCATGTCTTTCGGGAGGAAACAGGAGGACCCGGAGGAAACCCATGCAGACACAGGGAGAATGTGCAAACTCCACACAGAGAGTGACCCAAGCTGGGAATCAAACCTGCGTCCCTAGCATTGTGAGGCAGCAGTGCTAACCACTGTGCCACAGGAGGCCGTAAACAACAGGAGGTCATTCAGACAATTCAGTTACACCATGATAGATGTATAGCTCAATTCTATTTGCCCACCCTTGCTGTTTATCCTTTGACAACCTTTCGGAGAAGTCCAAATTTCCTCTACCTTGTGTGAAAAAAATATTTTCTGATTTAACACCTCATTTTAAACTCTGCCTCCCGGATTCAGATTCAAGAAGTAATTTATTTCTCTCTTTCAACCTTTCTAAACTTGAGGGAATGCAAACTAAGTTTCTGACCAATGGGAAAATGGAAACTCCTGTTATCGGGCCTGTATATGAGAGCTGAAATGTTTGCATTTGACTATGCTTGAACCGTCTTCGATGAGAGGAATCAATTCTGTTCCACCTGTCTCTGATGGTCTGGCAGACGTTTGGAGTTGCTTGCTAGGTCATTTCAGAGGGCAGTTAAAAGTCAACCACATTGCTGTGGCTCAAGTCACATGTAGGTCAGACCTGGTAAGGACGGCTGATTTCTCTAAAAGGATATTCGTGAGCCAGATGGATTTACACAACATCAACAGCGGTCATCATTAGGCTTTTTAATTCCAGACTTTCACCACTTGGTGTGGTGGGTTTCAAATCCCAACACTGGGTCTCTGGATTACTAGTCCAATGACAATACCATCACCACTACTTCCTCTTGAGGAACTGAACTGGGGCTGCTTAAACAAATTTCACAACCAGCTGGCAGGGAGAGGATATGTCAACAAACACTTGCATTTACGTGGCACCTTTAACGCAAAATAAGGTGATCTAAGAGAGGCATCCGGGGAACAAATGGATGATGAGCTGAACAGGAGAGGCGACAAAAAGCTTTTGAAGTTTCTAACAATTTCTCAGTCCTTTCTCCCAACTGATCAGAATGGTTCATATGAATAACCAATCCTAATGGGGGAGAAAGCTGAACTTCTGAAATACTGGTCCATTTAAAATGCCAATGATTGCAACAAGACTGGTAACCAATTGGCAGATAGGGTTGGAGGGCAGCCTCTATGCAACTGTCACAGAAACTGGAAACTGGGTATTTGACTGCATTGATGCTTCCAGGCTCTTTTTGGCCCAGTGTCTCTACAAAAATCCTGTTTACTTCTTCCTGTAAGTCCAGTATTAATCATCTCATGGGACAAAGTGAATCTTGGCTTAAAAATTCTCTCTATTTCACACAAACAGTCCAAATGTTAACTGACAGTAAAATGAAAGGAATTGTTATTTCTATAGTGCCTTTTATGATGTCCCAAAATGTTTTACAACTAATAATGTACTTTTGAAGTGTGGTTTCAGATGTAATGTAGGAAAAAACAGCAGCCAATTTAAGCAGAGCAAGCTTCCACAAACAGCAATGTGGTAACAACCAGATTAGTGATGTTGGCTGGGGAATAAATATTGAGAATTTCCCTGCTGTACTTTGAAGAGCACCAGGATTTTTGTTACGTCCACCTAGAGGTAAGGGCTTTGCTTTAACATTTTCCATCTGAAGAAACAGCTCTACTGAATGTGCAGCTCTCCCTCAGGTCACTGTGTGGAGTTTGCATGTTCTCCCTGTATCTGCATGGGTTTCCTCCAGGTGCCCTGGTTTCCTCCCACGCTGCAAAGATGTACAGATTAGGTTGAATGCTAAATTGCTTCCTTAGTATCAGGGGGACCAGCAGAATAAATATGCAGAGTTAAGGAGATAGGGCCTCAGTGGAATTATTAAAGGTGCAGGCTCGATGGGCTGAATGCCCTACTTCTGCACTGTATGGATTTTATGATTAGTGCCAGATGGGTTCTTACAACAATGACATCATCTGCCATGGGATTCAAACTCGGATCCCCAGAGCTTTGTCTTGAGTCTCAGTATTACTAGTCCAGTGACATTATCACTCTGTCACCACCTATCTTGAAGTGACAGGTTAGCCAGACTTTGGGATGACCTCCAAAAAGACACTGAGGGACAATACATGAATATAAACTATTCAACTCAATGGAGAATCCCATTCAAATCCAATCCAATTCTCATTCGAGGTCCAAAGCCAAGTGCTCAGCCAAGGCATTGCTGGAGGCAGCCCCAATTCATAGAACAGATAATATGGGTCAGACCAGTTAATATTCTGTTTAATTGCATTTTTATATACAAATGAATGAATCTTCATCAATGGGCCTTTTGGGGACTGGGGGGGAGGAATAGGTGGTCAAGTGTTAGTGCAGCAGATACGGTGTGCAAAGACTTGACGCTGGTTTTCCGCAGAGATGCGGGAATCTGAGGTCACCTTGCACCAGGAACTGTGTTGGCAAGCAGAAGAGACGTCTGCTTAAAGGACTTGTTCTTTCACTGTATGTTGCAGCCATGATCTTAAAGCGGAATCACAATCTCACCTGAAATGGGGAGGGTTGACTCTGGTTGGATCAGCCGTATTCTCAACCTGTAAAATAGTTTCAGACTGTACAAAGTCTGGGTATTTATCTTTCTTCAGACCGCCAACTGGCTGAAAACTTTAAGGACTGAATTTTTTAAACCATATGTTTACAAAAGAGGAGGCTAGGTAAGAGAAATGTTATAAGTCTGAGACAAGTTAGATTTAAGGATGGCAAAGTAACAAGACATAATGGAAAAACTGACAAGGCTTTTAAGAGTGCAGTGGATGTGGTGTACTTTCAGGAAGCTTTTGACAAGATCCCATTCAGAACACTATTGCAATTTTTAGGGTGGATCTCTGAAGTGATTAGAGGTGGGTGCCATGTCTCAGTGGGCACTGTTATGGAACTACTTTTTTTTGCTGTGTGTCTCAATGATAGGGATTGTGGGCTAGAGGGAGTGGTACTAAAGTTAATACTAAAATATGATACCTAGTAATTAATTCTGAGAACCAAAGGAAATTGGAAAGGGAAATTAATAAGATAATGAAATGGGCAAAAAAAAACAGACAGGTGGAACTGAATGTCAGTGAAATGTCAGTTGTTCATTCAAAGGCATTAACAATGGCCATTCATACACTATGGGCTAAAGTCTACGAGGAACCATATTGACACTGTTAAAAACCATCACCACAGAATCTCCACTGCCCGTTGATGAGACACCCAGTCCGTTAGCCTAGTCTACACATGAATCTAATGACCCCAAGGTTCAAAAGGACACCACTGACATGCATTCAGTTTGAACATTTATTATCTAATACAATATCAAAGCTAATAGACTTGCTGCCTTTACATAAGGAAAGATAATGCTTTAGAATAAAAACCTTCTTGGATGCAATAACGAAGTTCTAATAAACACTACTTTAGAACAGAGCTGTTAGACCTATGGACCACTCCTGAACCTGATCAAACCTTCGCAGCGCTGGCAACTCACTCCTTGTGTGTATTTATAGAGGGTTTTTAATTCCCCATTTTGTGCGTTTGTAGATTTGGAATGGCTGTTGCTGTAGCCTCATCAGTAGATAACCCTAAATCAGGAACACCAAGCTTTGTTGGGATCAGGAGCTTGTGCTGTTTATACAGATGGGTACATAGATTGAAACTTTATACTGGCCCACAGAGACACTTTGTCAATATCATTAATAACTTTTTGCCTCACTCCTGGTGCTGTGTTTAAGATAATTAATCACCTCTCACCTGAAAGGAAAGGGTCTTGCTTCTACTCAACGATCATTGTGGCCCCCACCCAGTGCCCATATGTCAAAGTACCTGGGTTGTTAACATAGAACATAGAACATTACAGCGCAGAACAGGCCCTTCGGCCCACGATGTTGCGCCGACCACTTAAAAACAATGACCCTCTAACCTAAACCAATCCCTTTTCATCCATAAACCTATCCACGGATCTCTTAAACGCCCCCAAACTAGGCGCATTTACAACTGCAGCAGGCAGGGCATTCCAATCCCTCACCACCCTCTGGGTAAAGAACCTACCCCTGACATCCGTCCTATAACTACCCCCCCTTAATTTAAAGCCATGCCCCCTCATGCTAGCTTTCTCCATCCGAGGAAAAAGGCTATCACTATCCACCCTATCTAAACCTCTAATCATCTTATATGTTTCAATAAGATCCCCTCTTAGCCGCCTTCTTTCTAGCGAAAACAACCCCAAATCCCTCAGTCTCTCCTCATAGGACCTCCCCTCCATACCAGGCAACATCCTGGTAAACCTCCTCTGCACCCTCTCCAAAGCCTCCACATCCTTCCTATAATGTGGGGACCAGAACTGCACACAATACTCCAAGTGCGGCCGCACCAGAGTTGTGTACAGTTGCAACATGACGCTGCGACTCCTAAATTCAATCCCCCTACCAATAAATGCCAAGACACCGTATGCCTTCTTAACAACCTTATCTACTTGTTGGATAGCAATCATGAATAAGAGTCTTTGCTGTGTTTCCACTCTCTGCTCTGGGACCATTGAGGGAAATTACACTTCCTCCTGTTGAACAATCACCCAACAGATCCAGATTGAAGCCTTTCAGTTCTGTACAAATCCCTGCAGTGACAGGCTATACATTGAGACACCCAGGGGCCTAATTTATTAAGGATCTACAGTAAGGCCTGTTCAACAGATATGGTGTCATTGGTGGGATTACTATTGGAGTTGTGAAAATAAACTTGAACTAAAACATGGAAGAGTCATCAATGTCTTTAAATTGGGCAGCACGGTGGCACAGTGATTAGCACTGCTGCCTCACAGTGCCAGGGACCCGGGTTCAATTCCCGGCTCGGGGCACTGTCTATGTGGAGTCTGCACATTCTCTTCATGTCTGTATGGGTTTCCTCCGGGCACTCCGATTTCCTCACACAGTCTGAAAGACGTGCTGGTTAGGTGTATTGACCATGCTAAATTCTCCCTCAGTGCACCTGAACAAATGTGGCAACTTTCACAGTAACTTCACTGCAGTGTTAATGTAAGCCTACTTGTGACTTTGATGAATAAACCTTAAACAACATGAGGGGTTTTTGACCTAGAATGTTCTATATGACAATTCATTCAAAAATCATTGAGTTGGAGAAATAGCTTTGTATTTTATCAATGTAGAAATTGATGATAACCATAAGCTATTTACCTCACAATTTGAGTTTAGATGATATTCTAGAGGTATAATTAAAAATTGATTCTCTGTTGGTTCCAATTATAAAGTTAGAATGATGGCTCCTTCGTTGCAATTTAACCTTTGTCCATTACTGGAATACCAGTGGGTGCTAGGATTACTGACCCTTCAGGATTGATCTGGAATTGAAGATTAACCTTGAATACTAAACAAAACGTGCGTTTTTTAAAAATTTGCTTTGAATATTTGTGCTCATTCTTGTAGGTGGGAGGGAGCGAAAGGCTGTTTGACTTCAGTCAGAAATCATTCAATTGGAAGAGTCTGTCTTGGTATCCAGTCGGTACGGGAACAGCAGTGCACTGCAACAAATCATGTGACCAGTAGCAGGTGTGTGGAGGTGGGAGGTCCCAACATGAAACCTCCAAGGGTAATATGATGGCACCGTGGTTAGCACTGCTGCCTAACAGTTCCAGGAACCTGGGTTCAATTCCAGCCTTGGGTGACTGTGTGAAGCTTGTACATTATCCTTTTGTCTGCATGGGTTTCCTCCCAAAGATGTGTAGATTAGGTGGATTGGCCGTGCCAAATTACTCCTTAGTGTCCCAATATGTGTAGGTTAGAGGATTAGTGGGGGTAAATGTATGGGATTATGGAGATAGTGCAAGGGGTTGGGCCTGGGTAAGATGTTCTGTTGGAGAGTCGGTGCAGATTTGATGGTGTCCTTCTGTACGATAGGGATTCTCTGATTCTATCCTGACTGGTGCCCATGCTTGTTTTCAACATAAGGTTGACAGTAACCCTTTACAGTGAGACATAAGCCATGTTATTGCTCAGTTATCTCGCTGCTTTTAAAAGCTTGAAGAGAGAGGGTCATCAATGAGTAACCCTTCAGTTAATGAAGGAGCTCACTTTCATTTCTAAACAACTACTCTTGTCTTTCAAAATACACAAACTTTTTTTATTTTTCATCTTATTCTATGCACAGCCGAACAAAAGAAGGATTTGTGAGAACGCAAAACTTCTGGAGGCTGAAGACAGCTGCTGAATCCTAAGCCAATTTGGCTTCACATACCACTCTTGGCAAACAGTTCTCATGGATTTCCTCAGTTTGGAAAGTCTGTTTTTAGTTTTATTTTTCCATGAGTCTGTTCGATTTTTCTTTAAACAGGAAATACTAGTGACATCATCAGCAATGCTAGTTCTTATTAGGATTGGATTAAGGGGCAGCCATCCTGTAGGACACCTGGGCTTGAGACATAACGTAAGTAACCTGAGAATCTACCTGGCTGGAGTCTTACAGTGACAGACTGCAGAGGAGAAACAGAAACAGGAAATAATCAGCACACCTGACAGCCACTGTGGAGACAGGGAAAATATTAACGTTTCAGGAATAATCTTTCATCAGAACTTCTGAGTGAGGTGCAAGCCTTGGATCATTGGAATCATGTAAGCTTCTTGAGTCAGAATGTTGTAAGTTCATGTCCCACTCCTATTACTCCAAGCTGATACTTCAGGATAGAATTGAGGGAGTGCTGCCTTGTTGCTGTCTTTCAGAATGGGATGCCTAACTGCCCTTTCAGGTGGAGGATGAAAGTTGCTACTATTTAAAGAAGAGCTGGGAAAATTCTACACAATGTCCCTTGCCCAGCTTCAAGTCAGTTATTGTCTCATTGCTATTTGTGGTTCCCTGGCTCCTGTTTCTACATTATGGAAGTGACTACACTTCCAAAGAATCCCTGGCCCTTGGACCTCCCAAGGTTGTGAAACTCAGCATACAAATGGAAGTTTGTTCTTTCTTGAAAACAATGATGCCAGAATCATTCATGGATTCTTTTTATTTGCAGAAGCTACTGCATCTTTTCAGAACTTCCAGCATTTTCCATTTTGGATTCAATTTCCAGTCTTTCTAACATTTCGGGGTATTTTTGTATAGAGATCCTTTTTTAATATTAAAATCCTACCACAAGTGGGAGACAGTGACTTTGATGTGAAGTAGCTGCATGTCAGATTTTCCTTTGTGTGCAAGAATATCATAAACCCAGAGTGGGATTTTCTAAGTATCGAATTCTCGTAAAAACTGGAGTAAATCCCGCTGATTTTTTAGTGGGATTTTCAAAATGAATCTCCTACACTCTGTGCACTGCAGAGTGCCCTAGTGTGAATCTCATTACGCATCAGGGGTAGGGCCTATTCCCACTGGAGAGGCTGGCAGCATATTGCTCTGTGGGCCATTGCACATGTGCCAATCTGTCAGCACCAAAATTCACCTATGTGCAGTTACCCTGCACTGCTGGCCTCTCGATCACTGGCCAGCCCGACCCTCCCATCCCCCTCTATGACCAATCCTAGGCAGATTGACAGCAGGACCCCTCCGCCCCAATCAATCACTACTCAGAGGCCCCCATTAGGCCTCACCCCCTTGGCACTGCTTGATGCCCATTGGGCAATGCCAAGGTGCCTCCGAGCATTGACACTTTGCCCCTTGAGCAATGCCAGGGGGCCAGGCTGGCACTGTCAAGTTGGCAATGACCAGTGGGCACACCCTTCCTTACCCCCAACACTCTGGGGGGGGGGCCTCGATGGCCTCCCTTTACTCCAGCAGGGTTGGATCACCAGCTTAGTGGGAGTAAACCATGCTGGAGTGAAACACCCCTGGCAGAGAGTGGGGGGAAGGGAGGGGACACACTAACGGGTCTGGAAACGTCAGTCCTGAGCCCACTAATGGGATGGAAATTGTATTTACGTGATTTATACAGTTCTACACCCATTTCTGGCAAAAGCAGTGCGGTAGGCTGGGAGAATCCCCCCCTAGTGTTTAGATACTTGCTAATTCTGTAATGGGTTATTGTGCTGTAGCATTCCCTCTCATTGCCCTTCCTTCGTGTGGAAATGATCTCAGGAAAGCTAGTGGAGTTAATTGTAACTTTGGCCAGTCGTGTGACACAGATGAAATAATCACACATTATACATCCATTATCTCACTGGAAAAGAAATTCAGGTGTGATGTATATCAGGCTGCTAATTCATATCTCTTACACCACTGACCCTGCCAAATCTGTCTTGTGAGATGATGGTTTGCACAATGGTGGTCAACTCTGTGTCAGACATGGTCTATTGTAGCTCAGGAGAGCCAATCTGATATGGCTAATCTTTGACACAGTGGCTGTACAGTGGGCTGAGAAGGTGCAGGATTCTGTGGCCTCTGTTTTCTCTGGGCTCTCCACAGTTGGCTGAGCTTTTTGTTTCTCCTCTTCCAATGTTGTCCCAGTCAGTCTCCGGAGTTCATGGCCATTGGCTTCCTGGTTGTCAGTTTCAATGTCCATCATCTTCAGATCTCACTAGTAGGTCGTATCTGAGGTGTGGGCATCCAGCAGGTCATAAGCCATGGCCAGTTTACCCTACAGAAGTTCTTCAGTTACTCAACCGTCAGCCATCCAACGAATGTGCCAAGCCAGTGCAGATGTTGTTGGCAAGCTCCAGGGACTCGGGGTTGGTGACCTTGTGCTGCCAGGAGATGCCAATTATACGTCTGAGATGGTGAAGATCAAACTGTTGGGCCTTTTTTTCTGCCAAGGATATGTTGTCCAGGTCTCAGCACTTAGGAGGAGTGCACTGAGGACACAGCTTGATATCCTCCACAGTTCCATGTTCTCAGTCAGGTTGCTGTTGTCCCATATTCTCTTACTCAGCTTGCACTTAACAGCCAACCATTTGCAATGCTCATGTTGATTTCACCATTAAATGATAGATTGCTGGTAATTGTAGAGTCTAGAAATGTGAAGTTATGTACAACCTCCTGTGTCACATTGTCAATGCTGATTGATGACATCTGTCTTCCTGACGCTGAACTCTTTACTTGTGTGAGAATCTATCTGAAGAGGGAGAAGGTGCCACAAGAAGGTTGAGGCAGCATCCAAACACTAATGGGCCAGGATACTGTCAGGTGGATCTGTCTGCAGGAGAAATGCTTCCAATTAAAAGCATTTGTTTGTGAATTTGCTGAATGAAAGATTTTGCTCTTCCCAAGGTAGCTCTATAGGATCTCCTCACAGCGTTCTGACCTCCTGCTGTGCTCTTGAGTTGCAGCCACTGCAAAGATCCATTGTGTCTCCAGCAAAAATGCCACCGTACCTAAAAATAGCTGATTAATTGCAACTTTCGTGGCCGTAATTGGTTTCTGGCTGCTTTTGGGTGGGTTGCTGTGTGGGCAAGTGGTCCATGCCTAGGAAAAGCAGATAGGGAAGTTGGAAATCAGGCAGCTGCCCAGATACACTTAAAAATCCTCCATTTCTCTGCCTCAAAAGGGCGGGAAAAATTCTGGTCCCCCAAAAGATATAATTTTGGTAAATTTAGCTACACTCTCCAAGATATCAATATCATTGCTAAACTGTGACATCCAAAACTAGTTCTTATGCCCGGTATCGTGCTATGTATGCACGGTGAGTGATTCTTGTACCCAATATTTTGGTATGTGCTCTAGCTTAAAGTCCCAGGAACAGAAATGTGATAATGGAACAAAATTAGCCAGGCCACAGGGCAGAACTTGCCATCTCTTCCCCAAAATTGTGATGTTCTATTTTTTTCTAATATATCCAAATGAGAGGGTAGACAAAGCGTAGAATAATGCCTCAAAATAAAAGAAGTAGCATGTCTAACTGTGCGGCACTCCCTCAGTAGTGTGCTGGAGCATCAGCCTGAATTGTAGGGCTGAGTAGCAAGATGTTCGCTCGGTAAGATGGTGTTCATTGACACTGACAACTGGGAAGCCTGTCACCAATGGCCTCTGAAGACTGCCTTGATGGCCCCACCTTGAACAACTCACCACAGGTGATGGACTGTGTTAGCACCATATACCCACTGCCTAAACTACTTTAAAATATAACGTGCACTTCAGATTGTCCTTTCCCTGCAGATTCTTCCAGTGAAACCCGTTTTCCTCTAAGTGCTCCAGTCTTCTTATTGTTCCAGCCAGGTGAATGTAGCATAACGCTCGCTCAGCATCTTATGCAACTGTAGAGATTGCATCCTATCTCGGAGCTCGATCACACAGGTAACCTGAAAAATCAATCCACATGGGCCAGGATATCATTTTGCTCAATAGTTTGCATCAACATTGCAAAAAACACACTTTTGTTAAACTTAATTGGATTTAAAATTTAACACTGTACCACTTTTTTTTCATTCATTCTTTATGGGATCGGGGTGGCACAGTGGTTAGCCTCACAGCGCCAAGGACCCGGGTTCAATTCCAGCCTTGGGTGACTGTGGAGTTTGCACGTTTTCCCTGTGTCTGTGTGGGTTTCCTCGGATGCTCCAATTTCTTCCCATAATCCAAAAATGTGCAGGTCAGGATCAGCCATACTAAATTGTGTCGCAAGATGTGTAGGTTAGGGGGATTAGTGTGGTAAATATGTGGAGTTACAGGGATAGGGAGGGTAGGCGGTGGGCCTGTAAGATTGGTGCAGCGTTGATTGACCGAATGGCATCTTCTGCACTGTGGAGATTTTATGATTCCATGTGGGTGTCACTGGCTGGGGTAGCATTTGATTTGATTTGATTTATTATTGTCACGTGTTAGTTTACGTGAAAAGTATTGTTTCTTGCGTGTTATACAGACAAAGCATACCATTCACAGAAAAGGAGAATGCATTCGTTACCCATCCCTAATTGTCCTTGAACTGAGTGGTTTGCCAGGCCATTTCAGAGGGCAGTTAAGAGTCAACCACATTACTGTGTGTCTGAAGTCATAGGTAGGTTAGACCAGGTAAGGACAGCAGATTCCATTCCCTAAAGGACATTAATGAACCAGATGGATTTTTACAACAATCAACAATTTGTTTCATTGTCATTAGACTTTCAATTCCAGCTTTATACTGGATTCAAATTCAGCATCTGTCATGGTGGGATTCTAACCTGAGTGTCCACAGTATTACACTGGGTCTCTGGATTATAAACCCAGAGACAATATCACAGCCTCTCCATGTAGAAATAAAAGCTGAAAATGTTGGAGAAACACAACAAGTTATGCATCGTCTGTGAAGAGAGAAACAGCTCAGGTCAACTGCCTTTCATCAAAAGTGGCAAATCTAACAGGCATGATGTGGAGATGCCAGCGTTGGACTTGGGTAAACACAGTAAGAAGTCTGACAACACCAGGTTTAAGTCCAACCGATTTATTTGATAGTAAACTCATAAGCTTTCGAGGATCCCCTCTTCGTCAGGTGAATGAAGAGTTCTGGCCTCAGACAGAGCATATAAAGCACAGACAGTTTACAGATTACTGATTAGAATGCGAATCTTTACACCTAACCTGCTATTCAAGTCTTAAAGTGGCCGACAATGTGAGTGGAAGGAGCATTAAGCCCAGGTTAAAGAGATGTGTATTGTCTCCAGACTGTACAGTGTGAGGTTTTGCAAACCCAGGCAAGTCATGGGGGTTACAGATAGTGCGACATGAACCCAAGATGCTGTTCCCCAAGCTTACATTCACATTGCAGACCGAGGCCAAAGAGGTCAGAGTGTATGGGGCTGGGGGATAGGATTGCAATGACCAGAATCTCATAGGACACATTTGCAGATTGAAGGAGATATTCTACAAATTGCTCATCCAACCTGTGCTGGTGATGCTCTATCAACAATACAAACATATGAACAAATAACAGGAGTAGGCCATTCAGCCCTGCTCCACAATTCAATGAGATAATGGTAAACCTGATTTTAACTTCAACTCCACATTCCTGTCTACCCCCAATAATCTTTCGCCCCTTCACTTATCAAGAATCTATCCACTTCTGTCTTAAAAATTTCCAAAGACAGTGCTTCCGCTGCCTGTGATAGAACAGAGTTCCAAGATTCTCCCACAAGAAGAAACATCCTCTCCACATCCACCCTGTCAAGGTCCCTCAGTATCTAATCTTTTTCAATCAAATCAGTATCCAGTGGATACAGGCCTAGCCTGTCCAACCTTTCCTCATAAGATAACCTACCCGCTCCTGATAGTAGTCTAGTGAACCTTCTCTGAATTGCTTCTAATGCAGAACTTGTGCTCCAGA
Source organism: Carcharhinus amblyrhynchos (assembly GCF_965287045.1). NCBI lineage: Eukaryota > Metazoa > Chordata > Chondrichthyes > Carcharhiniformes > Carcharhinidae > Carcharhinus > Carcharhinus amblyrhynchos. The sequence goes on from NC_137354.1 coordinate 20,185,098, forward strand.
TGAAGTTTAAATAGAACTTTAACCATAGAGTAAATTCCACCAGGTCTCTTGATATGAAAGTCATTATTCATTTGTCTCCTTACTTGATCCTTGTATCTGCAAATTAAGCTTTTATTGATTTCTGTACATGGATCACTCTGCTTCTCTACAACAACCTCTAACCCTAACTTCTTGGCTTTTGGAAAAAATTCTGACCTTTTGTTTAGAGGTGCAGAGTGGAATACCTTTACACTTCCAATACTCCTTACTGAGATTTTTCTTTTACTCATTCATTCATGGGCTGTGGGTGTCGCTGGCTAGGCCAACATTTATTACCCATCCCTAATTGCCCTAGAGAAGGAGGTGGTGAGCTGCCTTCTTGAACCACTGCAGTCCATGTGGTGTCAGTACACCCACAGTGCTGTTAGGGAGGGACTCAGCGACAGTGAATGAACGGCAATATATTTCCAAGTCAAGATGGTGACTGGCGTGGAGAGGACCTTGCAGGTGATGGTGTTCCCATGCATCCCCTGCCCTTGTCCTTCTCTAGAAGATAGAGATCATGGGTTTGGAAAGTGCTGCCTAAGGAGCCTTGGTGAGTTCCTGCAGTGCATCTTGTAAATGGTATACACAGCTGCCACTGTGCATCGATGGTGGAGGGACTGAATGTTTGTGGATGTGATGCCAATCAAGTGGGCTACTTTGTGCAGGATGGTATAGAGCTTCTCAAGTGTTGTTGGAGCGGCAGTCATCCAGACAAGTGGAGAGTATTCCACCACATTCCTGTGCCTTGTAGATGTTGGACAAACTTTGGGCAGTCAGGAGTTGAGTTACTCACCACAGGGTTCCTAACCTCTGACCTGTTCAATTATACAATTATATAATTAAATGGCACTGATAGGGCACACAGCTATACCAGTTATAAATATTAAATAAGGTTCGTGTTACAACACACCAGTAATGTACATTGCCGCATATAGACTCACAATTCCCCCAACAGGAATAACATTAGGTTGAATGTGTTGTAAGGTTCCTAGGAACAGCTTGGTAGAATCTGCAGATAAGTCAAAATGGTGGAAGCAAAGCATCAGAGCAGTGGTTCACTTTTCTCAGGAAGGATTCATAAAATGGTGGACTATTGGTACAGAAGTTTTAGATCTTTGCAACTCCAGATGCTAATGACATAAGCCTCTCTGTAGCTAATCACAATGTGAGAACATGCCAATGTTGCGAGCTGTTGCTGAGTGAGTGTGAGTGGCAGCCAAATTCTTGTCATCCTGATAGGAAACACAAGGCTGAGGCAGTCCACATCAAAACCTGCTGGGTATTGCAAAACAGCAACAATCCTGGTTCAAAAGCAGCAAAAATAGAACTGGGGAGAACGGCAAAAGCAAAGGAACATCTTTGGTGTTCAAGGTGTCACGAGTGGATTTATGGTAAAAACCCACTGGAAAGTGTGTTTGGCTCCGCATCACGGTTTTTCAAATTGTAGTTTCCAGAGGATTGGCAAGAGCATTAGGTTCTGCCTGTCTGATCTTCAGCAAAACATGTGCAAAATTCACACTTAGTAGTTTGACTGACTTACTAGAGAGTTAGTCCTGTTGTGGTGCCCACAATGAAAATGAGTGCATTGTAGATTCATAGAATCATACAGTGCAGAAAGAGGCCATTCTGCCCATCAAATCTGCACTGTTATAGTCCCATCCAAGCCCTATCCCCATACATTTACTCTAGCTAGTCCCCCTTACACCAAGGAGCATTTTGCATGGCCAATCCACCTAACCTGCACATCTTTGGAGTACGGGAGGAAACCAGAGCACCCGGAGGAAACCCACACAGACATGGGGAGAATGCGCAAACTCCACACAGACAGTAACCCAAGCAGGCAATCAAACCAGGTCCCTGGTGCTGTGAGACAGCAGTGCTAACAACTGTGCCACCTGTAGTGTATTAGTGTATATGTGTATCAGTAAATCTTTTCGTTTACAGCTGTCCCTGTCAGTAGCTCCATGAGTGGTCCTGTGAGTGTAGTAGTCTGCGAATGATAGCCAGTCACACACTATCAATCATCTGGAACATGGATCCAATCCATTAGCTCTGCATTCTCACGTTGGTTTGATGAAGGTGACACCCCATAAATGCCAGTCTGCCCTGTTAGCAGCAAATAACCACCATGTTTTATCCATTGCTGTGGCACAACCTAAAACTGTCATGGGTACCATCTGTTATCCATCAACCCATGTGCATCTGCTGTGATCTCATCGTCTGTGTGGTGCAGAGATCTGATCCAAAGGAGCCTATCTCTGCTCCCCCAGATGGTGGGAATACAAAGGCAGTTTTTATTGGAGCCTTCCGTGACATTTAGAATTTGGCTGTTTGTAGTTATTGCCTGAGTGGGATTCAGGGGAGACCGAGGCCTAAGCAACAAAGTTGACAGGACACCGGTAACGCACTTCAAATTCTCACCCAAAACATTCACTGAGATTAACCTGAAAAGCTGCACATTCCTGGCAGATTTCCAATGACAATTCTTACTCTTTTGACTTTGAACATATGGTATATGATGAGATTGCAGAGTTTAGGAACACCCAATTCGTGCAACAGAGAGGCCTGTCTGGAAATCGGAGTTAAGCTCCGGGGAGAGATGGGAATGTTTGCTTTGGCTTTGGGCCTCAGGCCTCCTCATGTTTATGTGCTATCACAGACCAGTAAATTTACTGTGTCCACTGACTGAGGGCCAGAGAGCCCATTACACTACATCAGACTATACACAGAGCAGGCAAGGTGGATATAAAATCCTTTTGAAGGAACTAGACCGAGCAGACCAGATCCTGAGCAGCCTGGGAGATTTTGTCCCTGAGACACCATGTGGTCAGGCAGTGTTCATTCATCAGTCCTGGAATAGATCCTTTCAGTGCAGCTTACATTTCCCTACCTTAGGGGTTCTATGATTCCTTTAAGCATCAACTGTGTTTGTATTTCAAACAGCTACATAATTAGTCAGCCCTTATATAAACCTCTCAGGAGGCCACATCCAGCTGGGCTGACCAGAATAGCAGCATTACTGAGTTGAATGGATAAGACATGGAGAAGCTGTGAAAGGATTTCATCCAGAATTCTGATCATCCCCCAGTCTGTGTTGAATGCGTTCACTTTTGTTTTACAGAGTACTTTTCCTTTCTTTTTATCAAGCCCAATATGCTATATTGGGGGCGGCACAGTGGTAGCATTGCTGTCTTACAGCGCCAGGGACCCGGGTTCGATTCCTGGCTTGGGTCACCGTCCATGGAGAGTCTTCACGTTTTTCCCGTGTCTGTGTGGGTTTCCTCTGGGTGCTCCAGTTTCCTCCCACAGTCCAGCGATGTGGTTAGGTGGATTGGCAATCCTAAATTGCCCCTTTGTGTGAGGGGACTAGCTAGGTTAAATGCATGAGGTTATGGGGAATAGAGCTGGGTGGGATTGTAGGTGGTGCAGACTCGTTGGGCCAAATGGCCTCTTTGTGCACTGTAGGATTCTATATTCCTAACTGAGGGGGTCCACAGAGATGATCACTGATTGGGTAATAGACTTACACTACCAGTCCCAAGGGGTGTACAAGGGGACTGGTACCTCAGTTGATGTGAACTTTATATATCATGGAGAGTAGACTGCAACATTTAAATCCTTGTTCTCATTGATTGAGATCTCAAGTTGCTAATTCTGGCAGTTATCTTGGTGCTCTGACTTGCGGTTTTAATCCAGCAATGATGGCGACAGCACTGTGTATATTTAGCAAAGAGTGGAGACTGTGGAGTGGTCAACATGTGGATAGTCATCACAGATACTGTGGCTGGACTTTCACCAAGTCGGGATGTCTCGGTAGTTGAAAAACAGCTGGTGGTTCCTGATTAAGGGATTTGTGACTTCATTTCCCGAGCTGTTGGACTTTTGGGTGTGTCTTTTAAAAGAGTGGATTGATTCCTGTCAAAAGCCTGCACCTGGCATTCCCAAATCTGGCCAGCTCCATCATGGAGATAGGCATCTCCTACATATTCCGCAATTTTCATGGAGTCAGGTCAGGTTTTTAAAGTTGTGGCTCACAGTCTCTCAGCATCAGGGGTGCTTTTAAAAGGTAGGTTCAAAAGTTTATTTTCTCGCTGCAAAGTCAGATGCAAACCTCATCCATCCTTATGGCCTCTTATGCCTCCTGTGTCAAGCTGTGCCCTGGCACTCAGTCCTGAGTCCCCTCATTTCCCAGATGTCAAGCTCTGTCCACACATGTCCTGCAGCCCCTCATACCCTCTATGGCACTTCTACCATCTGCCTCCTTCCCCCACCCCCACCCCCACCCACCCCATGACCCCTTATGCCCCTATGCAAATTTATGGCACTCCATGCCTACTGACCCACTACACACTGCATCATGCTAATTAATCCCATAGTATAGTGGTGGAAGCTTCATAAATTGTAATAAATTCTTAACTTTCTCCTATATTTAAAAAAGTCTTCACTACAAGTTAGTAAAAGGGTCAATCTTTCCGACCCTTTAAAATATTAATAATAAAAACGGATTTTCACGTAATTTGTGTTAAAAAAGCATTGTGAAATTGACAACAGAGATCAGAGAGCCTCCAGCTGTTTCAACAAATTTAACAGTCGTTCTGACTGTCTGGCCAAGCCTGCATTTGTATGCTTGGCTGTCAGCCCAAACATCCATTAGAATACTGGAACACTTCAGCTGAAGAGGATGCTAGGTGGGATGACTGAAAGTTTAGGTGTTTTCAAAGATGGGTGGGAACGAGGATGGTGTTGGGGGGCATGGTTTGACAGAGGAGAAGCAGACAGAGAGGTGGAAAGGTTCAAGAAAGAAATCTCAGTGTTTAGGAGCTCAGGTAGAACCTTTAATGCCGAGGTGCAGAGATAGAGAAGAGGACACACTGACCCTTCTCACCACTCACAGCCCCACTGTCCCCCAAAAGCACACCCTGTTGACCCAATGCAACATTTCCCTTCACTACACAACTAAATGAGACCACCCAGCAAGTGACGAATGTTAATGTGTGTCAGCGTATGAAGATATGTTTACCGGACTGTTGGTAGTGAAGTACCTGAGCTCTTTGTAGGGCAGTTCTTGTAGAAATAATATCCAGTCACTAGCTGTCTGAAACAGGTTCATGCTGGCAGAATTTTCCCAGTTTCTCTGGTGCCACCCTGAACACATTGAGAACAGTAGGCCATGCAGCCCTGAGATCCTGCTGCACAATACTACTCGATTCTGGCTGATCTCTATTTCAAATACATCTACCTGACAAAGTTCCACACTCCCCTAATACCCTTACTCAACAGACATTGAACAATGCCCGCATATTATAAAATAAAACAACCTCTGTCCAGACTTGATTGATTGGGATGTTCTGCATGAAACAAATTAAGGGTATACTGACAGTTCCACAGTACCAGGCTGGGATTCTCCGGATGTTCACGGCAGCGGGATTTTCTGGTCCCGCCAGCAGTGCACTCCCGCCTGGAGGTTTCATGGCAGCATAGGGTGACATCAATGGGAAATCCCATTGACAGCAGCAGGACCAGAGAATCCCACCGCTGGCAAACGGTACGCCACCTTCTACCGCCAGGACACATGTCTGGGAGGCTGGAGAATCTCACCCTTAGTGTTCAAACCAGTTCCTGAATCCCCAACTCACAGTAAAGTTAAAAAAAAGTAAAATTTATTTATTGGTGTTACAAGTAAGGCTTACAATAACACTGCAATGAAGTTACTGTGAAATTCCCCTTGTCACCACACTATGATGCCTGTTCAGGTCAATGCACGTAACCAGCATGTCTTTTGGACTGTGGAAGGAAATCGAAGCATCCGGAGGAAACCCATGCAGACACAGGGAGAACATGCAAACTCCACACAGACAGTGACCCAGGCCTGAAATTCAACCCATGTCCCTGGCGCTATGAGGCAGCAGTGCTAGCCACTGTGCTGCCATGACACAGACTCTATCCCATTGAAATCTCCTCAGGGTTGAGTTCATTGGTTTTGAGGATAGATGGATTTTTAAAAAAAGATTCATTTATGGGACATGGATGTCATTGGCTAGGTCAGCATTTATTGCCCATCTCTAGATGCCCTTGAGAAGGTGATGGTGAGCTGCCTTCTTGAACCCCTGCAGTGCATGTGGTGTAGGTATATGCACAGTGCTGTTAGGGAGGAAATTCCAGGATTTTGACCCAACCAAGAAAATGAGCAGCCAATATATTTCCAAGTCAGTATGGTGAGTGACTTGGAGCGGAATTCCAGGCGTTCCCTGGTATCTGTTGCCATAGAATCCCTACAGTGCAGAAGGGGGTCATTCGACCCATTGAGTCTGCATGGCCAATCCACCTGACCTGCACATTTTTGGAAACTAAGGAGCAATTTACCATGGCTAATCCACCAAATCTGATATTTTTGGACTGTGGGAAGAAACTGGAACACTTGGAGGAAACTCACGCAGACACAGGTAGAATGTGTAAACTCCACACAGACAGTCAGTCATCCACCTGGGTCCCTGGCACTGTGATGCAGTGTTGCTAACCACTGTGCCAGCATGCCACCCATATGGCTGATACCCTTTATCAACACCATACTCCCGTGTTCTCCTGTCCCTTTAGAATTTAGAAATGTTTTCCTTCTCAAATATATTCAGTGCTATATTCACCGTGCCACCCCACCATTTGCTTGTCTTTCTAGATGGTAGTGGTTGTGGATTTGGAAGGTGCTGAGTAAGGAATCTTGGTGGTTCCTGCAGTGCACCTTGTAGATGATACACCCTAATGCCACTGTGTGTCAGTGGTACCTGCACATTACCCATTGCGCAACGGGGGAGTCACCATCAATTCTGTCCAATCAGTTCTGAATTTGAATCCAAATGCAATGTGCAGTCCATCCTCCCAGCCTGAACTACGAAGGTATGTTTGACAGCAAAATACCAATACCAAACTGATTTGAGCTTAGCTTCCGATGCTCTCTTACCTTAACACTGAAGATATCAGAGGTGACAAATGCCCGTTCCTGAGAGATATCCAACACCCTAAGGCAAGAACGAGAGTGAGAAAATAGACTGAACAAAAAGTGCAACAAAAAGAGTCAGAACCTGGATCCCTGGTGCTGTGAGGCAGCAATGCTAACCACTGTGCCACCCAGGATGACTCATATTAAGAAAAAGGTTCACTTGCTGGACCAAGTAAAATGAAGTCTGGAAAGTATGGGTGCTTAGGGAAGTGGCATCAGATGTTCACTGTACAGCACGTAATTTTAGCCACGTTGTATAGAGATAGTCATCATTGGCCAAGTTTTACCATTACACTCAAAAGCAAGAATTATTCTTGTCTAAAATAGTCCAGGGGAGTATTGTAAGTCAACCAAACACAAAGCAGAATGTAGTTTTTCATTTGTATAGCTAATATATTTTTAAAAATATTCACTGGCAGGTATTTAGGGGACGATGGCGGCATAGTGGTAATTTCACTGGGCTAGTAATCCAGGATGGTGAGTGAGTTGGAGAGGTGGTGCATTTGGAATTACATTGCCATTCCTTCACTGTTGCTGGGTTAAAATCTTGGAAAACCCTCCCTAACAGCATTATAGGTGTACCTACCCATATGAACTCCAGCAGTTCAGAAAGGCAGCTCACCACCAATAGATGGGAAATATCTTATCCAGCAATGCCTACATTCCATTACTGAATATTTTAAAAAGTGCCTTAGCTGCATTGGCACTATCTGCTTGTAATTTTTTCCAATACTTAACATGCTATGCATGCAGAATATTGTTTTGACATCTTGTATACTAATAAACTAATAATTTTTAAAATTTTTTTCTACTTATTTCTACTAGCTACTTTTGGGCCTAGCCCTGGGGCATTAGAAGACATTCAGTATATCCATTGTATCTTTTCGTTAGACGTGAGATTGTATAGTGTGTGCTGGCACAATGGTTAATACTTGGAATCCAGGTTCAATTCCAGCCTTGGGTCACTGTACGGAGTTTGCATCTTCTCCCCATGTCTGTAAGGGTTTCTGGCCATGATCCAAAGATGTGCAGGTTAGGTGGATTGGTCATGCTAAATTACCCTTTAGAGTTCAAAGCTGTGCAGGTTAGGTGGATTGGCCATGATAAATTGCCCTTAGTGTCTCACAGAGGGTGGTGGGGGCCTGGAATGCACTACCAAGCAAGGTGGTTGAGGCAGACACGCTAGGATCATTTAAGACTTACCTAGATAGCTACATGAGCAGACTGGAAATAGAGGGATACAAACGGATGGTCTAGTTAGGAACACATGATCGGTGGAGGCTTGGAGGGCCAAGGGGCCTGTTCCTGTGCTGTTTTGTTCTTTGTTTGTGGGATGTGTAGGTTGGGGGGGGATTAGCGGGCTAAATGCATGGGGTTATGGGAATGGGTTGATGGGGGGGGGGGGGGTTGTCTGGGTAACATGCTCTGTCGGACAGTCGATGCAGACTTGATGTGCCAAAGGCCTCTTTCTGCACTATTGGGATGCTATGATCAGGCTCTTTGCTTGGGAAATCATGCCCTTGCCAGCATATTTATACATGTACTTTCCATAGAGGTTTGCTGGAGCCCTGGATTATTCTTCCCTGAAATTACCCGGGAGACAACAACACAGATTGTAATTCAGTCACACACATCAGCCAAGGAGCTATTCTGATCATGCCTTTAAAAACCAATTAAATCCCAATAAATGAATCCTTTAAAATTTGTTCTTGGGTTGTGGCTGTCACTGACAGGCCAGCAATCATTGCCCATCTCTATTTGCCCTGAAGACCGAGTGGCTTGCTTGACAACTGGTAGACAGTGAAGAGTCAACCAGATTGGTTGAGGGAGCATCCAGGTAAGGATGCTGTTTTCCTTCCCTTAGGGACATAGTGAATGGGTTTGTATGACAATCTGACAACTGTATAGTCACTTTTACTGATGCTACCTTGTTATTTCTAGAAACAGGGCCTGTAGTGGGATCTGAACTCAGATTCACTGGATTCTGAGCCCAGATCTCAGGATTACAGTAACAATCAAACATAAAGAGCCAACCACATTTATCAAATATTCCCAGTGCTTTCTCCGTCCTCACCGTGCTTCTTCACGAGCAAGAATCTCGAGTAGTTTTGCGATATCTCCAGTGCAGTCGGCTAGTTGAAGGGAGAACTTACACAGCTTCTTGTCCAAGACCAAGGCCCTGTCCAGACACTGACGCATCAGGGGTACCTCCATATTTCCACTGCACACAACGATGACCACTCTGGAAAAGACGGCCAGTGAGCAGTTAGCAAACATCTGGCTCAAGCGTGCTTCCCCTGCAGCAGCTCAGGTTGTCAGAATGCATAACCAGAAGAAAACTCCGGCAGATGATTTCCTTGAGGGAACCCTGAGACCAGACAAAGTATCCTGCAATGAGCCAGCAAGATATCACCTGTGGTCAATTAATAATGACTCAAGCAATGGAGGAATCTGTGGCAGATGACTAGAAAGGAACGTGATGGATAAAACTACAGTAACTTGGTTCGGCCTGTATGTTGAGAGGGTTTTATGTGCACCCACACTCTGATGATGAGGGAACTTTAGATGCACCTAAACCCATCCTGATACAATTACCCCTTACCATAAATCCAAACAATCATTCCTTTCTTTGAGATGAAGAGATGACAGAAATGAGATGATTAATGAGTTCAAAAGGAAACTGGACAGACACTTGAGCAAAATAAACTTTTCAACTATGGGGGATAGAGAGCATGGGAATGAGAATGACTGGATTCCTCTACGGAGAGCTGGAATGGACTTGATTGGCTGAATGGCCTCCCTCTTTGCCTTTATGACTCTCTATAGTGGAGTCTAGTTGGCATAGGTTTAAGGTGAGAGAGAAAAATACAAGAGTCCAGAGGGGCAATTTTTTTGACACAGGCGTTGATGAGTGTCTGGAGCGAGCTGCCAGAGGTAGCAGTAGAGACAGATACAATTTTGTCTTTTAAAAAGCATTTAGGCAGTTACGTGGGTAAGACAGGTACGAAAGGATATGGGCCTAATGTGGTCAATTCAGACTAGCTTAGTGGTAAAAACTAGGCAGCATAGACGAGTTGGGCCAAAGGGCCTGTTTCCATGCTGTAAACCTTTATTACTCTCTGATCACAGTGCTGCCCCTAATGGTGAAGAGAGGCCACATGCCCACAGGTCATAATGCTTTCTCTGAGTCTCACCAATGACCCTGGCACTGAAAGGAATCTAACATTTTGAAGATCATAGAGCTAGGCCTGGTTGCCAACCCTCCAGGATTAGCCTGGAGTCTCCAAGACACTGCTGTGTGCGATCCTGGAGAAAAATCACCGGGACATTAAAAAAGCTGGTTTTTCAAAATGTTCTGATGTTTTGGAAATGTCTGTTCGGCTAACAGTCATGCATTATCCAATTGGGTAACGAGTCTTTTTGCTCTCTAATTGATATTGGAAGGCAGTGTGTCACGAGGATGGATGTGTCGGCTGACTAATGGCTGGAGTGTGAGGAGTGGGAGCATGTTATGGGATGAAACCCCTAGGAATACATTCAATCACAGTTGGCAACCCCAACTCTGAACGTGGCAAGATAGTGACTCAGCCAATTCTCTTTGGAGAAGCTAACATCAGCCCCGGAGGAGCAGACATTGGCCAAGAAGGCACAAACATTTAGGTATAAATTCGATGAAGGGTTAACACAAGATCGCAAACTGTTCAGAGTCTGAAATTACTGACGCAGTACAGTGACAATCACTGCACTTGATTCCAGACTGAGCTCATGCAGCAGTTAATAGAGAGGAATTGTGATAAAATGCAGGAAGACATCAATAAACCTGCAGAATGGCCGTTTAATTGGCAAATGAACTGCCTTCTAGATAAATGTGAGGGAATATATATTTGGAAGAATAAGGAGAAAGTGTGTGAAAAATAAGTGCCTAAGGGGGGACTAGGGATCAAAAGGTAGAGATACATACATTATTAAAGCTAATAAGACCAATAAAGCTAGCAAACAAGCACTTGTAGAAGGTAAATGAAGCTTGGGAGGGAGATCCTAAAGTAAAGTTTATTTATTAGTCACATGTAAAGCTTACATTAACACTGCAATGAAGTTACTGTGAAATTCCCTTAGTTGCCACATTCTGGTGCCTTTTCGGTCAATGCACCTAACCAGCACATTTTTCAGACTGTGGGAGGAAACCGGAGCATTTGGAGGAAAGCCACGCGGTCACGGGAGAACATGCAAATTCCGCACAGACAGTGGCCCAAGCCAGGAATCAAACCTGGGTGTCTGGCACTGTGAGGCAACAGTGCTGACCACTGTGCCACCATACATCCTGTAGGGTCCATTCATTCCGAAGACAGCACTGGTACGATGAATTTCTTTTACTGAACTGAACTTGAAGAAAATTATTACAGAAGCAGAAGAAAGCAAATGTCGAGACTGCCTGCTAAGCCAGTCCCTGTACTGTACTGGACAGCATCTCGAAAACAAACTGCACAAACAGACTAAAATCCAAACTATATTTCAATCATTATCTCATTATTATACATGTATTGGCAGTCTGTCCCTGTCTGGTAGAATCAGGTTTTGCAGCTATTGTTATCAAAGCTTGTTTTGCTTGCTGTGTACTTTTCAGGAATTCAGCCAATTTTCAGTTGACCCTGCATGCCTTTTGAGTTTTAAAATATAGTCAATTTTTTTAAGCTCAGCAGAGTTAGTTGCATAGGTAATAATATCTTAAAATGAAGTCTTTGCATAGATTGAAGCAAACAGGGCAAAACATTTTAGGATCTCTCACTCCAGTCTTGGAGTACTGTGGGCTGTTCTGGTATCCATATTATGAAAAGAGACACTGGGGAACAGAACTAAGAGATCATACCTATCAGAAAAGATTGAATAGGCTAGGTTATTTTCTCTAGGAAAGAGAAGGTTAAGGAAGTGACCTGAGGTTATGTTGATTATTAAGGGGGTTTGATAGAGGAGAAGTACAGTGCAGATTTGTAGCTGCAGGCAAAACCAGGGGCAGAATTTCACATGCGAAAAGCAGGGATGGAACTGGAAGCAGCTACCATTCTCGATCCGACCTGAGATCAATTGAGCATTGTGGTGTTATGCTGGCTGGCTCTGGCAGCGGGATCAGCGGGGCAGGAGCCTGGCACATGCCATGCCCAATGGTGGCTTGCGACTAATATAAAGGTGACATGCTAAGGCATCACTGCATGGGGCTCAAAAAATATTGGTCGTTTAATCCCCTCGACAAGCAGCATAATAATCATCAAGCGTGCTGCTGATCCGCAAACCAAAATATCACACAAGAGCACGATGATGTTGGTATATGTGCCTGCCTGGCAGCAGTCACATTCAACCCTAGAACTAGGGATGGTAAAAATCAGACACTGATAAATCCAACAGGGAATTCGGGAGAAGCAACCAAGGATTGGTTAGAATGTGAAACTCACTAACACAGGGACTAATTAAAAACACTCATTCATTTATGGGATTTGGGTGTGCCTGGCTGGCATTTAAGAGCACATGAGGGAGAAAGGAATGGAAGGCATGATGGCACAGTGGTTTGCACTGCTGCCTCACAGCGCAAGGGACCCGGGTTCAATTCTGGTCTTGGTGACCATCTGTTTGGAGTTTGTCTGTTCTCCCTGTGTCTGTGTGGGTTTCCTCCAGTGTCCAGTTTCCTCCCAGAGTCCAAAGATGTGCAGATTAGGTGGACTGGCCATGCTAAATTGCCCCTTACTATCCGAAGAATGTAGGTTAGGGGGATTAATGGGGGAGCTTCAGGAATGGGGCAGGGGTGGGCCTGGATGAGATGCTGTGTCAGAGAGTCACTGCAGATCGATGGGCCGAATGGCCACATTCTGCACTGTAGGGATTCTATTGTTCTATGATATACTAACAGGGATAGGAAATGAGTGTTGGGAGGAGATTTAAATGCTGGCATGGATCTGAGGGGTTGAATAACCTGCATATACTATATGGAAATTAAACTAAAAGTCTACTAAATTATAAGAGCAAAACTCATTGACACTTGAATTTTTCTTTTATTTATTCTTTGATGGGATGTGGGCAAGGTCGGTATTTATTGCCCATCTCTAATTGTCCTTGAGCTGAGTGTCTTGCTTGGCCATTTCAGAGGGCAGTTAAGAGTTAACCACTTTGCGGTGAGTCTGGAGTCACATGTAGGCCAGACTGGGTAAGGATAATTCTTCTTTCCCTAAAGGGACATTAGTGATTTTAGACAACTGATGGCAGTGGTCATCATTACACTAACTTTCAACTCCAAATTGAAGTAATTGAATTTAAATTTAGCTGCCATAGTGGGATTTGAACCTGTGTCCTCCGAGTATTATCTTAGTGGTGCAGTGACATTACTACTACACCATCATCTCCCCCAAAGCTATTTCAGCAAAAAATATATCTTCAGGCATCTATTAATCTGAGCCTGTGTTAGTAGTCCGCAGTGTCCTGCATTGCCTTGTGTTACTGATGGTTTTCATTGTCAATCCTGGCCTTAGGCTCTGGCCCAATAAAATTGTGTTTCTCTTCACAGAAAGGAAATTACAAATTTCTCTCTTTCCCCAGTCGCCCGATTAAATCCAGCTGGTTTCACTGACATGCTGCTTTATTAAATGTACAGCGATTCCCCAAAGTGCCATCCCAGCTGGATTGCCTGACATAACTTAGAGTCAGTGAGTGGAACTCATGCATTTTGGTGGAGAAAATGATTATCCTTAAATATGATTTCAGTGAAAGTGGACTTGGTGCTGGACAAGGACGGAGGGAGTTGGATTACTGGATCATAGAATTCCTTAAGTGCAGAAAGAGGCCATTCTGCCCATCAAGTCTGCACCAAGCACAATCCCACCCAGGCCCTATTCCCATAACCCTTCATATTTACCCTGACACTAGGGTTAATTTAGCCTGGCCAATTAATGTAATGCGCACATCTTTGGATTGTGGGAGGAAACCGGGACAACCAGACAAAACCCACGCAGACACAGGGAGAATGTGCAAACTCCACACAGAGGCCGGAATCAAACCATGTCCCTGGTGCTGTGATGCATCACTGCTAACCACTGTGCCACTTGCGCTGCTAACATTAAGGAAGAAACTCACGTTAATGAGGACATTAAAACAAAAGCTAATGGAAATCTTGGGGTGGGGGAAGGGGTGAGGATTTTCTGCTGTTCTTTTCGGGTGGGTTTGGAGAAGGGAGTAGAAAATCTCACGAGGGGCACAAACCATATTTCACACCAGCATAAAAGCCTGACGCCACTGTCCTTGCCTCCCATCAGTGACGTAACGGGAAAACTGATGTTCAACGCCCTTAACATTATAATACATTTACAGCTCATTACCAGGCCTCTATGCCCGGATCATCCACACCCCAGTCCACCATAAGAAAATCCGTTCATGTCAGTCTGACTGCTCTCCAACAGCCTGGACCAGGTGGGCAGATCCCTCAAAGGAGCTTAGGTCAGTGAGGAGAGGGCCATGCCTGGGCAATAGGGCAATAGGTATAGGGCATTGGTGAGGCCGCAGCTGGAGTACTGTGTGCAGTTTTGGGCGCCGCACCTGCGCAAGGATATTTTGGCCCTGGAGGGAGTGCAGAGGAGGTTTACTAGGCTGATACCGGAGTTGAGGGGATTGAGCTATGAGGAGAGGCTGAATAAACTAGGCTTGTACTCGTTAGAGTTTAGAAGAATGAGGGGAGATCTCATTGAGACGTATAAGATGATGAATGGGATGGATAGGACAGAGGTGGAGAGACTCTTCCCGCTCAAAAAAGACAGTAGGACTAGGGGGCACAGCCTCAAGATAAAGGGGAGGCGGTTTAGAACGGAGTTGAGGAGGAACTTCTTCACTCAAAGGGTGGTGAATCTCTGGAATTCTCTGCCCGTTGAAGTGGTGGAGGCTGCCTCGCTAAATATTTTTAAGAAGCGGGTTGATGGGTTCTTGATAAGAGAGGGGATTAAGGGTTATGGGGAGAGGGCGGGAAAGTGGAACTGAGCCACAACAGATCAGCCATGATCTTATTGAATGGCGGGGCAGGCTCGAAGGGCTAGATGGCCTACTCCTGCTCCTATTTCTTATGTTCTTATGTTCTTATGTAATACCTGGCCGCTACCACAGCATTGACAGGGAGGGGGGATTGCATGAGGTGAGGGGTTGCGGATGCATGTGGGGGGAAGGGGAATGGTTCTAAGTGAACTCTTATGCAGTTTAAAAAAATTACGCCCTGATCTTTATGAAAAAATTTGATCAGAGCCCCACCAACCAGCGTGATGTCCCTGCCCCTTGAGGTTTTTTTCAATGCTACAGTGGAGAAAGTTGGTTGCTGGCAGCTTCAACAGTACTTTTCCCACCCGCTGTTACACTCTGCTAAATACAGGTAAAATGCCACCCTAGATTTTATCATAAGGGTTTGAATAGAAAAGTCAAGAGGTCAGGATGGGTCTATATAAAATGTTATTATTAATTATGTGGAATTTACAGCACAGAAACAAGTCATTTAACCACAAGAATGTTGCCGGGGCTAAAAAGATGTAGCTATGAGGAGAGATTGGATAGATTGGGGTTATTTTCCTTGGGACAAAGAAGGCTGAAGGATGACGACAGAGTTGTGCAAAATTATAGAGGAAGAGATAGAGTGGACAGGATAAAATTGTTTCCCTTGATGGAGAATTTTAGAACCAGGGTACATGGATTTAAGATAAGCAGCAAGTAAGTGTAGAGGGAGCACGAGGAAGAACTTTTTTATGCAAAGTGTGGTGTCTGGATTTCGCTGCCCCAGTTGGTGGTGGAGGCAAAGAGTACTTTTAAAAAGTACCTGGATTTGCACCTTAAGTGCTGTAAGCTACAGGGTTTTTTTTTAATTCATTCATGGGCATAGGCGTCACTGGCTGGCCAGCACTTATTGCCCATCCCTAGTTGTCCTTGAGAAGGTGGTGGTAAGCTGCCTTCTTGAATCGCTGCAGTTCATGTTCTGTGGATTGACAATGCCATTCGGGAGGGAATTCCAGAATTTTGACCCAGTAATTGCAAAAGAATGGTGATATATTTCCAAGTCAGGATGGTGAGTGGGTTGGAGGGGAACTTGCAGGTGGTGGTCTTCCCATTTATCTGCCTCCCTTGTCCTTCTAGACAGATGTGGTTGTGGGTTTGGAAGGTGCTGTCTAAGAATCTTTTGTGAATTGTTGCAATGCATCTTGTAGATAGTACACACTGCTGCTACTGAGCATCAGTGGTGGAGGTTTTGAATGTTTGTAGATGCAGTACCAATCAAGCGGGGCTGCTTTGTCCTGGATTGTGTCAAGCTTCTTGAGTGTTGTTGGAGCTGCACCCATCCAGGCAAATGGGGAGTATTCCATCCCACTCCTGACTTGTGCCTTGTAGATGGTGGATAGGCTTGGGGGAGGCTTTGGGGAATCAGGAGATGAGGAACTCATGACAGTATTCCTAGCCTCTGATCTGCTCTTGTAGCCACTGTGTTTATGTGATGGGTCCAGTTGAGTTTCTGATCAATGATAACCCCAAGGATGATGTCAGTGGGGGAATTCAGTAATGGTTACACAATTGAGTGTCATGGGGCAGTGGTTAGAGTGTCTTTTATTGGTGATGCTCATTGCCTGGCATTTGTTTGGTGGAATTATTACTTGCCAATTGTCAGTTCAAACTTGAATATTGTCCAGATCTTGTTGCATTTGAACATAGACTGCTTCAGTGTCTGAGGAGTTGCGAATGGTGCTGAACATTGTGCAATCATCGGCGAACATCCCCATTTCTGACCTTATGACAGAGGGAAGGTCATTGATGAAGTAGCTGAAGATTATTGGACCTAGGACCGACCCTGAGGGAATCCTGCAGAGATGTCCTGGAGCTGAGATGACTAACCTTTCACAACCATAACCATCTTCCCATGTACCAGGTATGACTCCAACCAGCGGAGAGTTTACCCCCTGCTATGCATTGATTGATACCCATTGGGCTGGGTGCAGGAAGTGGGATTGGAAAGGACACCTGGGTGTCCTTGGGGTGGCATGGACAAGATGGACCAAATGGCCTCTTTCTGTGCCATAATTTTTCTAATGGGTTCTAATGAGTGGCATCTTGTTGAGGCTTCAGGGGTCTGACCTGTTGGCTGGAGAGCCGGCAGGAGATCCAGCGCTGCCTCATTTGGAAAGGCTTATCAAACCACACGCTGATCAGGCAGTGACAAGGCCAGCAATGAGATTTCCTCTGGAATGAAGGCCCCTGGAGGTGGAAGTTCCTTCTAGCGAGAGCTGCCAGCCAATCAGAGGCCTGGAGACAATGGGAAGGGCATAGCGGCTGCTGGAAGGACGGCACCAGGATTACAGAATCCTAGGCCACTGGATTTGATTTGATTTATTATTGTCATATGTATTAGTATACACAGTGAAAAGTATGGTTTCTTGCGCACTATACAGACAAAGCGTATCGTTCATAGAGAAGGAAAAGAGAGGCTGCAGAATGTAGTGTTACAGTCATAGCTAGGGTGTAGGGAAAGATCAACTTAATATAAGGTAGGGCCATTCAAAAGTCAGATGGCAGCAGGAAAGAAGCTGTCTTTGAGTCAATTGGTACGTGGAAATAATGTGGGGAGGTTTTCCATGGGATGGCGTCACAAGAGAAGAGGGTGCAGAGCTGGGTGTGGGGGTGGTCAGCGGCAGGGGCAGCTCTCAGTGGGCCCCTCTTCCCAATGTCTAGTCCCTCAAGCAGGCAATGAATGCTTTTGATGCAGGGACGCCCCATCCCAAAAGCAGAGAAGCTGGCTGCATGGTTTTTAGCTGCCACACACACCGTTGGATATCTTGCCTGCCTTCAGCTGGATTAATACCAATACTGGCAGCAGGGTGAGGCCATTCAGTGCCACTTAACTGGCAGCAGGGCGGTAATGTCAACCATGGGCCTTTCCACCCAAAACTTAAATCTGGTGGAGGCGGGAAGGTGGCAAGTTTCTGGTTCACCATTGTCCTGCCGGACAATTACCCTAGCCACAGCTAAACCTGCCACGGAGAGAGCAGAAGATGGTCCCTGCTGGTGGGTTTGTGCCTCCTCCCATCCCTTCTTCACCCAGCCCTATTAGCACATAATATACATCATTCCTTTCTCTCTTGTGTGCTTCCTAGCCTCTCTTTAAATGCATCCATGCTCTTCACTCTTTTGCAGCAGTGAGTTCTGCATTCTGACTGCTCTCTCGAGTAGTAGATGCCAACCGAGAAACATAGAAACTAGAAGCAGAAGGCCATTCGGCCCTTCAAGCCTACTCCACCATTCATTTTGAACATAGCTGATCATCGAATTCAATAGTCTGCTTCCCCATTCTTCCCATATCCCTGGATCCCTTTAGCTGCAAGAGCTATTTAATTTCTTCTTGAATTCAGACAACATTTTGGTCTCAACTACTTTCTATGGTAGTGAATTCCACACATTCACCACCCTCTGGGTGAAGAGATTTCTTCTCGCCTCAGTTCTAAAAGGTTTACCTCTTATCCTCAAACTATGATCCCCAGTTCTGAACTCCCTCACCATCGGGAACATTCTTTGTAAATCTACCCTGCCTTACCCAGTTAGAATTTTGAAAGTTTCTGTTAAGACCCTCTCTCACTCTTCTAAACGGCATTGAATATAATCCTAACCGACTTAGTCTCTCCTCATATGACCGCCATCCCAGGTAAACCTTCGCTGTACTCCCTCTACAGTGAGGACATCCTTCTTCAGATAAGGACACCAAAACTGCACACAATATACCAGATGTGGCCTCACCAACGCCCTATACAATTGCAGCAAAACATCCCTATCCCTACACTCAAATCCTCTTGCTATGAAGGCCAACATACCATCTGCCTTCTTTACTGCCTGCTGTACCTGTGCGCTTACTTTCAGCGAAAAATACATGAATGCGTTAAGTTAAAAATAATCTCTTTAAAAACTGACAAGCGGCAAACCAGATGAAATTGGAATAGGAGCAATGATTCCCCAGTCCATTTGTCTCAATAATGAGTTAACTTTAATGGCAAAATCTTTGCGGGAGCAGGGAGCAGGATGCCTGTCTTTGCAAAGAAACTTGCGCTCAGCAATGCCACTGGGAATACTTGAAGAAACTTGAAAGGCAAAAATAAATGCCAGGGAAAGGCCATGAAGCTGAGACGACATGAAGGGCTCTTTCAAAGAGTGGTGGAAGTTCAATGGGGCTGAAAGTCTTCCTTCCGTGCTCTGATAAATTTTAAAGTTTATTGATTAGTGTCACCAGTAGCTTACATTAACACTGCAATGAAATTACTGTGAAAATCCTCTAGTCACCACACTCCAGCACCTGCTCGGGTACACTGAAGGAGAATTTAGCTTGGCCAATATACCTAACCCACATGTTTTTGGACTGTGGGATGAAAATGGAGCATCTGGAGGAAACCCACGCAGACATGGGGAGAATGTGCAGACTCGGCACAGACAGTGACACAAGCTGGGAATTGAACACTAATCACTGGTGCTGTGAGGCAGCAGTGCTACCATGCATTGGAGCAAGATTATACAGGAGATTTGGATTGAGTTTTCAGGCAAGGATCCTGAAATTTTACCTGTTTTCTGAAAAATATTCCAAGAACGATATGTAATACACTGCGCCAGCTGAACTGGTGCCATAATTCTAAGAAAACTCTTACCGTTTGCCTTTGAGTTCTGGTAGTTTCCCGGCAATCACAGCAGCAAGGCCTATAGCTCCCTCAGCATCCACTGTAGCCCTCTCGTACTCCATGAGGCGAAGGATGGCGAGTAGGATGTCCTCCTCCCTGAGTTGCAGAGACACTTTGTTATAGACAAGAGCTTCTCACAAGATGAGGAGGCCAGCATTATTTTGTTTAATCTTCCTCTCATTTACTTCCCTCTTCTCCCAGAGGCTCTGACTCCTTTCCCAGGTCCCATAGGTGCAGCAGCTCCCTGGCACGTTGGGGAAGTGGCCACTCATTCGCCATTGGCTGACACATGAGGTGTTAAACCGAGACCCCTCCCACCCCCACCCCTCTGCCCCATCTACCCTTTAAGGTGGGCGTAAAAGATCCCGTGGCACTATTTCCAAGAAAAGCAGAAGAATTCTCCCTGAGCCCTGGTAAGTATCTTTCCCTCATCCAACATCACCACTGTTGTGGGAGCCCTGGTAAGTATCTTTCCCTCATCCAACATCACCACTGTTGTGGGAACTTGCTGTGCACAAATTGGCTGCTGAGTTTCCTACATCACAACAGTGACTATGGAAGCACTTCATTGGTTGTAAAGCACTTAAATTCACGAAAAGCGCTATAGAATTGCAAGATTAATTTTAAGAAAGATCTATGAGCCTCCAGACTGAGTGTCCACAGGCATTTACTCATGGAAGACATCACTACCAAGATTAATCCTGCCCTCGGGGAATGTCCACTTGCCCTCTCCTAACAATGGAATGGCTAGATAGTTATCAGGAGCCCTAACTCTGGCTGTCTTTTTTTCCCTCTATCTCTCTTTCTATAACTCTATGTTTCTAGAATGATAGAATTTTTCAGAGCAGAAAGAGGCCATTCGGCCCATCGGTCTGCCCTGACCACAATCTCACCCACAGCCTATCCCTGTAATCCTCTGTATTTATCCTAAGTAGTCCCCCTGACACTAAGGGGCAACTTAGCCTGGCCAATCTACCTAACCTGCACATATTTGAAGTGTGGGAAGAAACCCATGCAGTCATGGGCAGAACGTGCAGACTCCTCACAGTGACTCAAGCCAGGAATCGAACCTGGGTCCCTGGCACTGTGAGGTAGCAGTGCTAACCACTGTGCCACAGTGCCGCCCATGTTCTCTCATGCCCTGGAACATTAAGGCATTATACTGCAGACATGGTTGAGATAATAAAATTGTTGGACAGACTGGGCCTGATATCTAATGAATTTTAGAAGATTGAAAGATATAAAATCCTGAGGGGATTTGACAGGGTGGATGCTGAAAGGATGTTTGCCCCTTAACTAGGGAAGACAATTTAAAAAGGAGGCCCCCCACCCCTTTAAGGTGGAGATTAGGAGAAATATTTTGCCTCTCTGGGCCGTGAGTCTTCAGTACTCTAGTCTCCAGAGAGTGATGGAGGGTAAGATCAGTGAATATTTTTAGGACAGATTCTTGACTAACAGGACAGACACAGGTTATTGGGGTTGGAAAGAGTTGAGGCCACAGTCAGATCAGCCATGATCTTATCAAATGGTGAAGCAGGCCTGAGGGGCAGAATGGCCTCCTCCAGCTCCTAATTCACATGTTTTTATATACGATGGATTAAACATGAGTCTTTTCTGGAATGCACTGCTCTGTATCACATGTCCAGGAGTATATTTGAGATACACTGTTTAGTTTCAATTTGCCATCACTGCTCCTTCATTCTATCCCTTACTCTTTCACACCATTCTGTCTGAGTCTGTTTGGTTTCATCTGCAGATTTTTTGCTTCCACACTTTCAAAATAAGAAAATATATTGAATTATCGAGAGATAGGAACATCAATGAAAGGATATAAGTGGCTGTTAGATGTGTGTATGAGTCCACAAATTAAGGAATTTTAAAATTTATTCATGGGATGTGAGCATTGCTGATGTGGCCAGCATCTATTACCCATCACTAATTGTCCTTGGCGAAGAGGGATCTACCATTCTGAATATGACCATTGTGCTGGTCTGTTCTAGAGAGCAGTTTAGAATCGACCAGATTGTCATGGGTCTGGAGTCATAGACAGACAAGACTGGGTAAGGATGACAGATCAGCTTCCCCCAAAGGACATTAGTGAACCAGACAGGTTTTTATGACAATCTGATAATTACATGTGCCGGAATCTTTCAGTCCCACTGCAGGGGTCTCCTCCACAGTGGATACGGTAAATTATTCAAACACCCATTGACTTCAATGGGATGGGAAGATTCTGCCAACAGGAAAGGCTGGAAAATTCCACCCTTGATCATCATTACTTATACATAAGAGCAGGAGTAGGCCATAAGATCTCATGACTCTGTTCCTGCATTCAATAAGATCATGGCTGCTCTGATCTTGATTTGATTTGATTCGATTCATTATTGACGCACTTATTGGGATAGAGTGAAAAGTATTGTTTCTTGTTCTATACAGGCAAAGCATACTGTTCATAGACTACATAGGGCAGAAGGAAAGGAGAGGGTGCAGAATGTAGGGTTACAGTCATAGCTATGGTGCAGAGAAAGATCAATGTAATATAAGGTAGGTCCATTCAGAAGTCTGATGGCAGCAGGGAAGAAATTGTTCTTGAAGCTGTCAAAACACTGAGAGGCCTAGACAGAGTGGATATGGAGAGGGTGTTTCCACTAGTGGGAATGACTAGAACTCGAGGGCACAAGGTCAGAGTGAAGGGACGCTCCTTTAAAAATGAGATGCGGAGGAATTTCTTCAACTAGAAGGTGGTGAATCTGTGAAACTCATCATCACAGACAGGGCTGTGGAGGCCAGATCATGGAGTGTCTTTAAGACAGAGATTGCTTCTTGATCAATAAAGGGATCAAGGGTTATGGGGAGAAGGCAGGAGAATGGGGATGAGAATCATATCAGCCATGATTGAATGCTGGATGGGCCGAACAGCCTAATCCTGCTCCTATATCTTATGGTCTTGAGTTGGTCGGTACCTGTCTTCAGACTTTTGAATCTTATTCCCAACAGAAGAAGGTGGAAGGGAGAATGTCCGCATTGCGTGGGGTCCTTGATCATGCTGGCTGCTTTTCCGAGGCAGTGGGAAATGTAGACGGAGTCAATGAATGGGAGGTTGGTTTGCGTAGGTTGGGCCACATTCACAATCCTTTGTAGTTGGCCTCAAACAACTTACCTGCCTGTTCCCCAAAACCCTTCACTCCCCGACAATTTCAGAATCTGTCTATCTCAGCTTTGAATGTATTCAATGACTCAGTTTCCATGGCTCCCTGAAACAGAGAGTTCCAAAGATCCATAACTTACTGAGAGAAGGAATTCCTCCTCACGTTAAAGGGACGGTGCCTTATTCCAAAACCTTCCTCCCTATTTTAAATTCCCCTTGAATGGGAAACATTCTTTTAACATCTATTCTGTCAAGGTCCCTCAGAATTCAATATGCTTCAATTTACCAACTTTTAATTCCTGAATGATTCAATTAACTAAATTTACATTTCCCAGGTCTCAGGATGGGATTTGAACCTGTGTTTCCCCATCATTAGTCTAGACTTCTAAATTATTAGTCTAGCAGAATAACCACTATGCTATCATCTCCCACAGGATTTTATTGGCTGTGATGGAGAAGGATATGTTGAATGCAGCAAGTGAGGGATGTAACTGGTCAGCTGGTGGAATCCATATTGACTATTGAACCCAAGTCCCTGGCACAATGGTTAGCACCAAACAATTCCCAGCTTGGGTCATTGTCTGTGTGGAGTTTGCACATTCTCCCTGTGTCTGCGTGGGTTTCCTCTGGGTGCTCCGGTTTCCTCCCACAGTACAAAGATGTGCGGGTTAGGTGGATTGGCCATGCTAAATTGCCCCTTAGTGTCAAGGGGATAGCTAGGGTAAATGTGTGGGGTTATGGGGATAAGGCCTGGAGTGGGATTGTGGTCGGTACAGACTCGATGGGCTGAATGGCCTCCTTCTGTACTGTAGGATGCTATGAATTCTAACGAAAAAATATATTCAATTAGTAATGCTATAAGAGGTACATATTAATTGTGCCAATAGGTGAGCATAATGATCATGCCAGTTAGTGGATATTATTGATATGGCACTATGGGGGTATATTGAGTATTGCAATGTGATGGTATTTTGGAGATGGCTAGATAGCTTCTCCTAAATGCATGAATCATTATAAAGACTATTTGTGTGAAATAAATGATACTTACTTAACAGTAACGACCTTATCAATTAGTTTCTTAGTCATCTGAAAGGTATTCCTGCCAAAAGAAGAGTTGGCCAATTCTGTGAAATAAAGAGACAGCTTTGAACTTTTCACGTACAGGTTAGCAGCAGTGAAAGTTTGTCTGCCACAGCAACAAGAATTTGCATTTGTGTAGCACCATCTCTAACAAGAAAGAATCTAACCATTGCCCCATTACAATCAATGTCATTAGCATTACTGAATCCCCCATTATCAACATCCTGGGGGTTAGTGCACTAGCCATACAAACACTATGGCAACAAGAGCAGGTTAGGGACCAGGAATTCCGCAGTGAGTAACCCAACCCCTGACTTCCCAAAGCCTGTCCCATAATCTACAAGAAACAAGGAGTGTGATGGAATACTCTCCCCTTTTCTGGATAACTACAGTTTCAACAACACTCAGTAGCCCACTTCATTGGCACCCCATCCACAAACATTCACTTCCTCCACTGAACAGTAGGAGTGTGTACCATCCACAAGATGCACTGCAGAAACTCAACAATGCTCCTTAGACAGCACCGTTCAAACCCATGATCGCTACCACCTTGAAAGACAAGGACAGCAGATACATGGGAACACCACCACCTGGAGGTTCCCCTCCAAACCATTCACCATCCTGACAACTGTTCCTTCACTATTACTGAGTCAAAATCCTGGAACTCCCACCCTAACAGCACAGTGAGTGTACCTACACCATAGGGAGTGCAGCGATTCAAGAAGGCAGATCATCACCACCTTCTCAAGGATGGGGATGGGCAATAAATGCTGACCTAGCCAGCGACATCCACATCCCTTGAGTGAATAAAGAATCCCTTTAACATTGTAAACTGCCTTGAAGTGCTTCAAACACAATTTAGCATGAGCCAAGATTTGCCAATTGTGATTAAACATATTCCTGGAGGTTTCTTCGCATGACTTGCCCCCATGCTCCAGCCTTTAGTCAGCCAACACATCCGTCCTTGTGATGCTCTGCCTTCCAACGTCAATTGGAAAACAAAAAGGCTCATTCACCAATTGGATGATGCTAGACTATCAGCCAAATAGCCCTTTATCTCCTATTTTCATTACCTTTTATATCTGGTAAAGAGAAATATTCAAAGAAAATGACAAGAAAAATCTTTTTTAATATCCCGATATTTTTTCTCAAGGTCGTACACCCAGCAGTGTCCTGGGTGGCATGGTGGCACAGTGGTTAGCACTGCTACCTCACAGCGCCAAGGACCTGGATTCAAGCCCCAGCTTGAGTCACTGTCTGTGTGGAGTTTGCACGTTCTCCTCGTGTCTGCGTGGGTTTCCTCCAGGTGCTCCGGTTTCCTCCCACAATCCGAAAGACGTGCTGATTAGGTGCATTGGCCGTGCTAAATTCTCCCTCAGTGTACCCGAACAGGCACCAATGCGTGGCAACTAGGGGATTTTCACAGTAACTTCATTGCAATGTTAATGTAAGCCTATTAAGCCTAATAAACTTTAACTTGGAAACTGATCTTCAATTCCTGGAGGAATAACAAAACTAACCAAGAAAATATTAGGGCTCTAGGCTAAAAACTTGATCAAAGAGAAAGGTTTTAAAGGAGCTTCTAAAAGGAGGAGAGAGCTCAGCAAAGAAATTTAGGGAGGGAATTCCAGAGTTGGGCCCTCGGCAGCTGAAGGCACTGTGCATATTGTGTAGCGGTAAATCAGGGAGGCACAAGAGACCAGAATTGGAGGAACACAGTTTTTGGAGGGCTGTAGGGAGTTACAGGGAGTGCAAAGGGCAGGATCACATAAATTTAAGTTTATTTATTTGTGTCATGAGTCGGCTTACATTAACACTGCAATGAAGTTACTGTGAAAATTCTCTAGTCACCACACTCTGGCACCTATTCAAGTGCATTGAGGGAGAATTTAGCATGGCCAATCCACCTAACCTGCACATTTTTGGAGTGCAGGAGGAGACCTGTGACCAGCAATGTGCCTCAGGAATCAGTGCTGGATCCACTGTTATTTGTCATTGATATTAATGATTTGGATGAGAATAAAGGAGGCATGGTTAGTAAGTTTGCAGATGACACAAAGATTGGTGGCATAGTGGACAGTGAAGAAGGTTATCTCGGATTGCAACAGGATCTTGATCAATTGGGCCAGCGGGCTGACGAATGGCAGATGGAGTTTAATTTAGATTAATGCGAGGTGATACATTTCGGTAGATTGAACCAGGGCAGGACTCACTCAGTTAATGGTAGGGCACTGGGGAGAATTATAGAACAAAGAGATCTAGGGCTACAGGATAATAGCTCCTTGAAAGTGGAGTCATAGGTGGACAGAGTGGTGAAGAAGGCATTCAGCATGCTTGGTTTCATTGGTCAGAATACTGAATATAGGAGTTGGGATGTCTTGTTGAAGTTGTACAAGACATTGGTAAGGTCACACTTGGAATACGGTATACAGTTCTGATCACCCAGAAAGGATACTATTAAACTAGAAAGAGTGCAGAAGAGATTTACTAGGATGCTACCGGGACTTGATGATTTGAGTTATAAGGAGAGGCTAGATAAAGTGGGACTTTTTTCTCTGGAGCGTAGAAGACTGAGGGGTGATTTTATAGAGGTCTGTAAGATAATAAGGGGCATAGATCAGCTAGATATTCAATGTCTTTTCCCAAAGGTAGGAGAGTCTAAAACTAGAGAGCATAGATTTAAGCTGAAAGGGGAGAGATACAAAAGGGTCCACAGGGGCTATTTTTTTTCACATAGAGGGTGGTGAGTGTCTGGAACAAGCAACCAGAGGTAGTAATAGAGGCAGGTATAATTTTGTCTTTTAAAAAGCATTTAGACAGTTACATGGGTAAGATAGGTATAGAGGGACATGGGCCAAATGCAGGCAACTGGGACTAGTTTATGGGTTTAAAAAAAAAGGTGGCATGGACAAGTTGAGCCAAAAGGCCTGTTTCCATGCTGTAAACCTCTTTGACTGTATAACTCTAAATCAGAGCACCTGGAGGAAACCCACGCAGACATGGGGAGAGTGTGCAAACTCCACACGGACAGTGACCCAAGCCGGGAATCGAACTGAGGCAGCTGCGCTAACCATTGGGCCACTTTGCCTTTCTGATTCAAAAACAAGAATGAGAATTTTAAAATTGAACTGGTATAAGAGCCAACTGTTTATTTTTCAAGCTGACAATAAACATTAATTACACTCCCTCACCAGCATGTAATAACTGAGAGGTAGAACAAGAGATTAAAAACTAGGTCAAAATTCCCCTCCAGCCTCTTCGGGCAATTAAAACTAGTCCTGCAGAGCACTCTGGTCTTGATTAAACTAAACCAAATAAACTGAGGGACAATAGACAGCCACTGCTGGCTTATTCTTCTATACGTACAACTGAGGTGAATCAACAGCCAGCACCTGTTCACCTTACTACCTTCAAGTACTGGGGATTTAACATCCATTCAACACGTGAAATAGAAGCAGGAGCAGGCCACCTTCAAGCCTGCCCCACCATTCAATACAATCATGACTGATCTATGCTGGCCTCAACTCCTCAAGAGAACATTAAACCTCTTGAGGAAAAGCTCTCACTGGCCCTCTCAGTAGACAGATTGACCTACTGACTTGCTATTTGGCATTCAGTAATGACTTTAATCGGGCAATTGAGGTGGGCCTGTTAGAATGTGAACTCCCTGATTAACAGCCTCCTCCAGAGGGTTGCCCCCTTCGACAGGGCAAAAGGCCGGGAGCAATGCCCTGGAGGGCAACAGATCAGCTTCAGTGTTTATTTCAATATTATTTCTTATACTGTGCTGGTGTTATTTGTTGATTTGTAAGTTATGGGGTGTATTGCCCTGGAAAACTATTCCTTACAACGAACCCTTTCTTAATGAAAGGTAGTACTTGTTGGTTATTGGTAAGTGGATGGCGTTAGCCATCGATAATGTTGAGTAGTATAACTTTTGCATTTATATTTTGTAATTGTTTTGTAATAATTGTTTATTATAAAGAAAAGATATCCCTGATTAAGGGCCAAATTAATGGGCCAATCAGGGAGACACTTGCTTTGTATTTAACCAGGTGTATCAGTTCCTCTGGCACTCCGAGTGTGGACTGCTAACTGAAAGCACTCTGTCTGTCGTTGTCAGACTTGTAAATAAAGGGATTTTGGTGAAGGGACTTATTACAGTTCTATACAGGCTCACTATATCAATTACCTTTCATATCCCTGAATGAAGAATCAGTTCAGAATTTTCAAATCCCAGTAAATATCAATAATCTTGGAACCAGTAATACTGGAGTTCCATTTTAAGGGAGACAAGACCAGTTCGGACAAGTTTTACTGGGAATTCAGTTCCCAGTTTTTTCATGGTGGCACAGTGGTTAGCACTGCTGCTTCACAGTGCCAGGGACCTGAGTTCAATTCCAGCCTCAGGTAACTGTCTGTCTGGAGTTTGAACATTCTCCCTGGGGTCTCCAGTTTCCTTCCACAGTCCAAAGTTGTGCAGGTTAGGTGGACTGGCCATTCTAAATTGCCCCTTAGTGTCAGATGGATTAGCAGGGTAAATATGTGGGTGGGGTTATGGGGATAAGGTCTAGGAGAGATTGTTGCCAGTGTGGGCTCAATGGGCCGAATGGCCTCCTTCTGCACTGTAGGAATTGTATGATATTCATGTGCCAACAACCCAGCCTCATCTTCTACAAGCCAATTCATCCAATTCACTAGGATTCACATAGATAACCTTCTGGACACTCCTTAGCTTAGACTAATTGATCGGCTTGAACTTGCCCACAGTTGAAAATAAAAGTGCTGAATTAGGAGGACTCATTCCTCATATGGAAGACAGGCACCAACTTGGGTTGTTTGGTCCAAATGTAATGGCTACACAATCTGATTTATGACCGATTGAGGAGGACCCGTTACACAGTTTGACTCTAAGTCAAGTCCCGCAGTCATTTACCTCTGCATAATCTGTGATTGGTATATGCTGAGTCTACTGGAGGTTGGCCCACCTTGAGGGATTGTGGCAGTATTGGATGATTCTCAGGCTCCACGCCCTGTGGATAAAGGAAACAGAACCAGCTGTCACTGGCAGAGATTAGACTCAGGAAACACCCAAGCACTAGAACAAAACAGCATCACATACAACCCACCAATTATTTCACTTCTAATTACTCTCACTGCTCTGATTACAAAGACTTCATGGAATTTTTACAGAGCATAAGGAATCCATTCAGGCCACCATGTCTGCACATGTTTAGAAGAGTGAGAGGGAACTTCATAGAAACTTATAAAATTCTAGGAGGATTAGACAGGGTAGATTCAGAAAGAATATTCCCAGTGCTGAGGGAGTCCAGAACCAGAGGTCGTAGTTTGAGGATGAGGGGTAAACCTTTTAGAGGTGAGAAATTTTTCACCCAGAGGGTGGCGAATTTGTGGAATTCACTACCATAGGATGTAGTTGAGGTCTAAATGTGATCTGATTTCAAGAAGAAATTAGATGTAGCTCTTAGGCCTAAAGGGATCAAGGGATAGGGGAAGAAGGGGAGGTGGAAAATCAGGATATTGAATTCGATGATCAGCTGTGGTCAAAATAAATGGCAAAGCAGGCCCAAAGGACTGAATGGCCTACTCCTGTTTCTAGTTTCTATGCTTCTGTTTATTTAGTGTAATTCTTCCACCTTCTCTTCATAATCCTGCACCTTCTTCCTTTTCAGATAACAGTTTAATTCCCTTTTGGATGCCTCCATTGAAGCTGCCTCCACTGGACTCTGAGGCAATGCACTGCAGACTTTAACAATTCACAGCATGAAAACGTTTTCCTTAAACCATTTTTGTTTCTTTTGGAATTGATTTTAAATCTGTGCCCTAGGATTCTCAATCCTTTCAGGAGTAGAAACACTTTATCCCTATCTACTCTGTCTAGACCCCCCATGATTTTGAATACCTCTATCAAATCTCCTCTCAGTCTTCTTTTCTTGAAGGAAAACGGGCCCAACTTCACCAATTTTTCTTTATAACTAAAGATTTTTATCCTTAGAACCATTCTTGTGAATCTTTTATACATCCTCTCCAATGATTTCAAATTTTTTTCAGAACTGTGGCACCCAGAATTGGACACAATATCTCAGCTGAGGTCTAACTACAAGTTCAACATGACTTCCTTGCTCTTGTACTCTATGCCCCCATTAATAAAGCCTAGGGTACTATATGCTTTATTAATGGCTCTTTCAAACTATCCTGCCCCCTTCAGCGACTTATACACACATACACCCAGGTCCCTCTGTTCCTGCACCCTCTTTAGAGTTGTACTCTATTTTATGTTGTCGCCCCATGTTCTTTCTACCAAAATGAATCATCTCACACTCCTCCACATTGAAATAAACCCATCTTGTCTATTCCATCAGCTTTGCTATATCCCTTTGAGGTTCTACACTATCTACTCAGAGTTCACAATGCTTCCAAGTTTTGTATCATCCACAAGTTTTGAAATTGTACACCAAGGTCGAGGTCTTAAAATACATCTTAAGAAAAGCAGAGTCTCAAACAGATTCCTGGGAAACTCCACTACAAACCTTCCTCCAGCCTGAAAAACATCCGTTAACCTCTACTGTCACTCAGCCAATTTTGTATCCATATTGTTACTGTCCCTTTTATTCCACAAGCTATAACCTCGCTCAAATGTCTGTTGTGCGGCACTGTACCAAATACCTTTTGGAGGTTCAACAGCATTGTCCTCTTATTTTCTGGGGTTCGAATCCCGACAAGGCAGATGGTGGAATTTAAATTCAATAAAAAATACCTGGAATTTAGAATCTACTGATGACTATGAAACAATTGTCGAAAGGCGGGAAAACCCATCTAGTTCATTAATGTCCCTTTAGGGAAGGAAATCTGCTGTTCTTACCTGGTCTGGCCTACATGTGACTCCAGAGTCACAGCAATGTGGTTGACTCTCAACTGCCCCCAGGCAACTTGGGATGGGCAATAAATGCTGGCCAGCCAGCGACGCCCATGTCTCATGAATGAATAACAAAAATAAATAAATAATCTTTGTTGTCACCTCTTCAAAAACCTCCAGCAAGTTAGTTAAACACCATCTTCTCTTGTGAAACCCTTGCTGAATTTCTTTAATTAATCCACACTTGTCCATGTGACTATTAATTTTGTTTCAAATAATTGTTTCAAGAAGGTTCCCCGCCACTGAAGTTAAACTAATTGACCTGTATTGGTGAGCTTATCCTTCCATTTTCAGTTCTCCAGTCCTCTGGCACTGGGGCACAGTGCCAGGGACCTGGGTTCGATTCCCAGGTTGGGTCACTGTCTGTGTGGGTTTCCTCCGGGTGCTCCGGTTTCCTGCCACAGTCTGAAAGACGAGCTAGTTAAGTTTATTGACCCAAATAGGCGCCAACGTGTTTGGGACTAGAGGATTTTCACATTCATTGCAGTGTTAATGTAAGCCTTACTTGTGACTAGTAAATAAACTTATACTTTTAACTTTACTTTTACCATCCCTGAGTCTAAGGACACTGAAAATTATAGTCAGTGTCTCCACAATTTCCATTCTCACTTCCCTCAGTATCCTTCGCTGCATCTCATCTGGTCCTGATGTTTTATCAACTTTAAGTACAGACAAAATCACCTCCTTATAAATATTAAACCTTTCTAGTGTGTGAATTACTTTCCCTTTCACCCTAGCTGTGGTAGCACCTTTGATAAATGCAAAGAATGCATTTATTTATTTTATTCCTTTTTCAGCAATGCAAAGCCAGTGTGCAGAGTGGACACGGCAAGCCCTTAATCCATTCCTTGCTTGTTTCAAGAAACAATTTAAATTGAGACTGAATCCAATTCATGGTTCCCACAAAAGAGTCATACCAGATCCAAGCTGACAAGAACAGGCACTTACACCTGATCTCACGTTTAATCCTACATTTTATCTTTGCCTCTGCCGCCATGTATAATTCCCCTCTCTGGTTCCCAATTGGCCTAACTCCTCCTTTTGTCACCCCTTTTACTATTTATATACCTGCAGAAAACTTTGGCCTTCCCTTTATGTTGGCTCCCAGTCTCTTTCCTTCTTTTATTTGCTTGTTCACCTCCCTCTAAACCTTTTGTATTCAACTTTGCTTTACAAGTGTTACTTCTAATGGTTTTCACTTCTCCTTCTTCAGCTGCCCAGGGACTTCTCAATTGGTCATTTTCTACAAGTCACCATGCAAACTTAAGCAGACTCTAGGCAGGATCACAGGAAATTGGCCAGCCAACCTCATTCCCTAGGCCAACTATAGAGATAAAGGCGATTTGCCAACCAGGGAGATCAACTCTAGTCATGTTTAGAAACATGAGAACAGGAGGAGGCCACTCAATAACACAATCCAACTACCTCGTCTCTTAATACCATTGGCTAGCAAAAGTCCAATGAGCGCAGACTTAATATTCGTAATTAAGTTAACTTCACAAGTTTTCCATCAGAGAGCATTCCACACGACTACCACTATCTGTGTGAAGAACTGTTTTCTAACTTCCCATCTGAATGTCTTGGCATTGGTTCTGCCCCCTTGTCCCAGACTCCCGGATTGGGTCGGGGGCTGTAGTTTGGAGACCCCTGTTCTAGATGGAAGTGGTGGTGGGTTTGGAAGGTGCTGTCTAAGGATCTTTGGTGAATTGCTGCAGTACATCTTGTAGATAGTGCTACTGAGTGTTGGTGATGGAGGGATTGAATGTTTGTAGATGTGATGCCAATCAAGTGGGTTGCTTTGTCCTGGATGGTGTCAAGCTTTTTGAGTGTTGTTGGAGCTGCACCCATCCAGGCAAATGGGCAGTATTCCATCACACTCCTAAGCTGTGCCTTGTAGATGGTGGACAGGCTTTGGGGATTCAGGAGGTGAGTTACTCACTGCAGTATTTCTGGACTCTAACCTGCTCTTGTAGCCACTGTGTTTATGTGGTGAGTCCAGTTGAGTTTCATAGTATCATAAAATCCCCACAGTGCAGAAAGATGCTATTTGGTCCATCACGTCTACACTGACCACAATCCCACCCAAGCCCTATTCCCGTAACCTCACATATTTACACTGTTAATCCCCCTGATACTAGGGTCAATTTAGCATGGCTAATCAACCTAACCCGCACAACTTTGCACTGTGGGAGGAAACCGGAGAACCCTAAGGAAACCCATGCAGACACAGGGACAATGTGCAGTCTCCCATGCAAACACAGTCACCCAAGCCGAGAATCGAACACGGATCCCTAGCACTGTGAGGCAACAGTGCTAACCAGTGTGCTACCGTGCCACCCAATAATCTTATGCCGCCCATAAGAGTAGCTACAAGTTTATTAATAGAGCAGACTCGAGGGGCTGAATGGCCTACACCAGCTCCTATTCCTTACATCGTCACATTCTAAGGGGATGATTTGCCCTTACTTGCCTGATCGACAACTGACCAACTGAAATGGCACTGATTGATAAAATTGTTGAAAAATTCTTAGGGGCTAGAATTGGAGATGGGAGGTGGAGTCGGGGGTGGGGGCGGGTGGGGGAGGGGGAAGATTATGGTGCAGGTAAACAGGCAAAATTCCACTGAATACTGGGGCAAATTATGTGACCAATGTGAATCCCCATTGTTGCATCAATGCCCAATTCTGACTCCAACCCCTACAACTCTCAAACTCTTTGCATTAATTTTGTTAAAAGTC
Organism: Carcharhinus amblyrhynchos; assembly: GCF_965287045.1. Taxonomy (NCBI): domain Eukaryota; kingdom Metazoa; phylum Chordata; class Chondrichthyes; order Carcharhiniformes; family Carcharhinidae; genus Carcharhinus; species Carcharhinus amblyrhynchos. Next base: position 20,218,732 of record NC_137354.1, read on the forward strand.
AGTTACTGCCTCCCCTTACCATACTGCCACATCCACTACTCCCCCATCAACTCACACCCCTCCCCAACTCCCAGGTTGTGTTAACTCTCCTCTTCAATTGGACACAAGGTCTGTTTGAACTCACGATAATGGTAATGCCTGGATTGAGATGTTTGATGGGAGCGGCCGCCCCCGCCAAGAGGTTGCATGCTCCTCCCACAGGCAGGATCACAGCATCCAGTTTGTTCACCTGCTCGTAAAGCTCGAGGCCCATGGTTCCCAGTCCTGCCAGGTAAGGTGCACTGTCCTCCCTGTCAGAAAAGACACACAACATGGTCATGTCAGAGCTGCCATATAGCCAACAATCCCCTTTTCCTTCCAGTCTTTTGCCCCCCTCCTTCCCACCCCCAGGAAAGTAACTAACCCAAAGATCCTGGAAGGATCACCTGACCCAATGACTGAGACTCGGGGCATTCAGTGTCTAGAATATTCCTGACCGGTGAGGCTCAGTAACTATACCCATCGGCAAATCTGCCAACCCATATTGAACATGTGTCACAAGAGTGCAAGCGATGATATTCAATATCGAATCCACAATATAGAAACAGGCTGTTTGGCCCAACTGGTCTACGCTACTGTTGACACGACATGGGAGCCTCCTCCCAATCTAATTCCCTCATATCCCTTGATCAACCTGTCTATCATTCCTTTTATTTTGTAAAACCAGCCTTTGTGTAAGGAAGTTTCTTCTAAATTGTTAATTTGATGTTGCAGTGGTTAACTCATTTTCATTGCTCCCTGTTCTGGGTTCACTGAAAAGTGTGAAAATGTCAAATTTTCCACTTGCACTGTGCTGAACCCCTTCCAAATTGTAGAGGCCTCAATCAGGCATCTTATCTAGACAGCATTTGGAAATGGGAAATCTACCTCCACCCTTCCAGCCCTCTTCCACACACCCCAATAATAAAAGTTTGAATTACAAGATGCCCCCCCAACACAGCAACAATTAATACTTGGCTGTGTTCAGTGTCAACGCAGTGTGTGCGCTGATGTAACACTTCATCCTGTGATATCATTGCGAGCAACAGAGATCAAGGCCGGAATTTTACCGCCGCAGAATCACAGAACGGCATTCTCCGTTGGCCTTGGACAGGATCTCACAAGCCTCGGGCAGGTAAGGCGATAAAATACCGGCACGGAACTCTACTCATTCCCATAATTTTAGTGTGATACTCATCATCTCCATTTAGCTTCCCATGTGCTTTCAGCAACATTCAAACTTGCAGCTGTCCTGTCGAGAACTTATAAAACTAAAATACTGTGGAATCTAAAACAAAAACGGGAAATCCTGGAAAAGTTCAACAGGTCAGACAGCATCTGTGCAGAAAGAATAGAACCAACATTTTGAGTCTTCCTCTGCTCTGATGAAAGGTTATCCAAACTCAAAACATTGGCTGGAATTTTACCATTCCACCTACCACCGGAATCGGTGCAGGTAAAGGGCTGACCATGGAAAGATCTGTTAAGCTTGGGCAGGATTTTACAGTTTCAAGACAAGCATGACTGTAAAATCTCGCTCATTGACTCCATTCTTTACCACAGATGCCGTCAGACCTGCTGAGATTTTTTTAAAAAGTAAAAGTTAAAGTCTATTTATTAGTGTCACAAATAGGCTTACGTTAACACTCTAATAAAGTTACTGTGAAAATTCCTAGCCACTACACTCCAGCACCTGTTCAGGTATACTGAGGGAGAATTTAGCATGACCAATGCACCAAACCAACACGTCTTTCAGATTGCTGGAGGAAACTGGAGCACCCAGAGGAAACCCACGCAGGCATGGGGAGAACATGCAAACCCCACACAGATAATGACCCAAGCCGGGAATCGAACCTGGATCCCTGGTGCTGTGAAGCAGCAGTGCTAACCACTGTGCCACCCTGCCATCCACAACATTTTTCAGCATTTTCTCTTTTTGCTAGCGGGAACTGAAACCAAAGAACAAAACTGAATTAACAATCCTCGAGAGAGTGGATTTTGGAACCAGAGGCCCTGGCAGCTCGTTCATCAAACCTGAAACTTTTTGTTTTTCTACTGCCTCTTCTTTTCTAAATATAAGGTTCAACTAAATCCACTGTTTTTTCTTGTAGAATTTATATCATTCATAGTTTTGTTAACAATAACCATGGAAATATGCAGTTTTACTTTCCAATGCTTTTAGCTGGGATGACACACCTAGCCAATAATGTCAATGTTTTCTGCACATGTGCCATCAGGTGGCGGCAGCCATCTTGCATTGGCAGGAGACACGGTGATAAAACTTTGTAGAGATTTCTGTTTTCAAATGACTGATTTTTTGTTTCCAATGGGATTACCATGGCTTCTTTCCTCAGATTGGCTAATATTGCATTTACATAGCATTTTTCAACAACAGGCAAATTCATAGATAGAATCAAACAGTTCAAAAGGAGGCATTTGGCCCATCGAGTCCGCACTGACTGCAATCCCATCTAAGCCCTATCCCCAGGACCATATGCATTCCCTAGCTAGTCCTTCTGACACTAAAGAGCAATTTAGAATGGTCAATCTGCCTAACCTGCACATCTTTGGACTGTGGGAGGAAACCGGAGCACTCAGAGGAAACCCAAGCAGACACAGGGAGAATGTGCGAACTCCATACAGGCAGGGATCTAAGCCAGGAATTGAACCCCGGTCCCTGACACTGTGAGGCAGCAATACTAACCACTGAGCCACCGTGCTGCCCCTTTCAAGTGCTTTACAATCAAGAAAGTACATTTGAAGTGTAGTCACTGTTGTAATGTATGAAATGTGGCAGCCAATTTGCACACAGCAAGTTCCCACCAACAACAATGTGGTAATGACCTGAGAATCTGTTTTTGAGGTATTGATTGAGGGGTGAATATTGGCTAAGACTCCAATGAGAATTCCCCCTTGACTTCCTCGAAATAGTTCCCACAGGATCTTTTGTAGCCACCTGACTAGGCAAATAGGACCGCAGTTGTGACTTTTCATCCAAAAGACGGCACAGCTGACAGTGCAGCTCTCTCTCTTAATTTACAGTAAGAAGTCTCACAACACCGGGTTAAAGGTCAACAGGTTTATTTGGAATCATGAGCTTTCAGAGCACTGCTCCTTCATCAGGTGAGTGTTTTCTCTTAGTTTAGTTTATTTATTAGTGCCACAAGTAGGCTTATATTATCACTGCAATGAAATTACTGTGAAAATCCCCTAGTCACCACACTCCAGCACCTGTTCGGGTACACTAGGGAGAATTTAACACGGCCAATGCACCTAACCAGCACGTCTTTTCAACTGTGGGAGGAAACCAGAGCACCCGGAGAAAATCCACACAGGCAGGGGGAGAATGTGCAAACCCTGCACAGACAGTAGCCCAAGCCAGGAATTAAACCTGCGCTGAGAGCAGCCGTGCTAACCGCTGTGCCACCCTGCTACCCTCTCAGTTCTACAATGGAGTGTCAGCCTTGATTTTTTTTGGCTCAAATCCTGGGGAATGGGACTTGAACCTGGAACCTTGTGACTGAGGGGAATTAAGAACTATTTAGTTACTCACTCCTGCAGGTAAAGGTAACCATTCTCACTGGCCAGTTTTCTTGCGTGGCTCTGGGAATCCTGCACACCATTTCCATAGGTAATCACCATGGCTCCGTATTCACGGCATGTTTTCACCTTGCTCGGCGAGGTGTTGGTCGGCACGATTATGAAGACGGGGATGTGGAGCTCTGTGGCGTGGTGTGCCACAGCCTTGGAAAAGTTGTTGTCCGATGCCAAGATCACACCCTTTCTCTGCTGTTCCTGCAAGAATGGAACAGACAGTTCATAGAATCATACAGTGCAGACTGAGGCCATCCTGTCCATCATACTTGTGTTGGCATTTTGAAAGAGCAATCTAATTAGTCCCATTCCCCCCACCCCCACCTCTCAATTGCAATGCTCTCCCACCTGTTTCAAAACTTGCCTAAATTGGGATGGGATGAAATCTCTATGAAAGGGAAGCAGAGCAGGTGGTGGATTAAATATGTCACCACATTCCCTTTCCTGGGAAACATTTATTGCAACCTGAAACGTATTTATCACAGTTTCAAAGGAATGCTAGACAGGCAGTATAGGCTAGAGTGTCAGCGCTGTAGTGTTAATACCACTAGATTAGTAATCTAAAGGCACCAGCAATGCCTCAGAATATGAGTTCAAATCCCACCAGGGCATCTGGTGGAATTTAAATTCAATTAACAAATGACCATGCCAAATATCATCAATTGTTGCATGAATCTACCAGGTTCATTAATGTCCTTGAGGGAAAGAAATCTGCCATCCTTATTTAGCCTGGCCTACATGTCCCACAGCAATGTGGTTGACTATGTGATTTCTGGGCAGCAAGGTTGCACAGTGGTTAGCATTGCTGCCTCACAGTGCCAGGGACCTGGGTTCAGTTCCCAGCTTGGGTCACTGCCTGTGTGGAAATTACACATTCTTCCCTTGGCTGCGTGGGTTTTCATTGGGTGCTCTGGTTTCCTTCCACAGTCCAAAGATGTGCAAGTTACATGAATTGTCCATGATAAATTGTCCATTAGTATCAGGGGGATTAGCAGGTTAAATATATGGGGTTACAAGGATAGGGTCTGGGTGGTTACATTGTCAATGTAGACCCAATGGGCTGAATGGACTCCTTCTGCTCTGCAGGGATTCTATGATTCTATTTTCTGAAATGGCCGAGCAAGCCGCTCAGTTCAAAGGAAATTAGTGATGGCCAATAAATGCTGTGCTTGCAGATGATGCCCCATGTCCCATGAAAGAGAATCTAAAAGACATTTTGTTACTGGGACTGATGTGTAGTTGTACATGAGCAGCCATGTTAAGGTGTTGCACCTTCCTCAAACCCTGCAACGTACACAGCACTGAATCCAACCACCACTTCCTTCCTGCCGGGCAAGCAGTACTGCTGTCCTATGAGGAGGGTGCTCGACAGTGCCAAGCAGACTGATGCCTCTCACAGCCACATTATGCAGATGCTCCTCCATTGAGCCAAATCTTACTGAGTTCAGACACTAAACCACTCATCCACAGACCCAATTTCCTCCTCCAATATCCACTGGTTTTGCCATCAGTTTCCATTTTCCCCCAATAGTGCTGCTAACTATTTCTATCCCAGCAGCCTATGATTTACTGTTAAGTTGCTGGGTTACTTTAAACCCTGGCTGCACCTCTTTAACAATTGCTGATCCCGATATTCTACTCCCACTGGCAACCTCCCAGCACACGATCCAATCCAGCATGGTTATTAAATGAAAATCAATCCTGAAGGTTCTTGTAAATTGGTCATTTGTAACTCACATGAACAGAATAGTCACAGACATGCCGTCATCACATATTGAATAGCATTAAAGGTTATCGCTGGGTGGTGGTAAATGGGAATATAGAACCTGAAGCACAAACAGATCAGCTATGATCTTAGCAAAGTCAGGGCGGTACGGTGGCACTGCTGTTTCACAGTGACAGGAACCTAGATTCAAATCAGGGCTTGGGTCACTATCTGTGTGGAGTTTGCACATTCTCCCCGTGTCTGCGTGGGTTTCCTCCAGGTGCTCTGGTTTTCTTCCACAGTCAAAAGATGTGCAGGTTAGGTGGATTGGCCATGCTAAATGCATGGGGCTATTAGGGATAGGGCAGAGAGGAGGGCCTGGGGAAGAAACTTGTTCACATCACACTTGAGAACTTGGGATAAAAGTCAAACTGTTGATATAGAGAAGAAGTTTACAAACGTATGAGATAGGAATTGAAGTGGTCTATTCAACCCCTTCAGCATGTTCTGCCATTTCAAATCCCTACAATGCAGAAGGAGGACACTCAGCCCATCAGGGTTGCATGGACCCTTCGACAGAGCATTCCACCCAGGCCCAACCCCTGGCCTGATCTCCATAACCCTGCACATCTGACATAGCCAATCCACCCATTTTTGGACACTAAGGGTCAATTTAGCATGGCCAATCCACCTAACCTGCGCATCTTTGGTGTGTGAAAGGAAACCGGAGCACCTGGAGGAAACCCATGCAGACACGGGGAGAATGTGCAAACTCCACGCAAACAGTGACCCAATCCGGGAATCAACCTCAGGTCCCTGGCACTGTGAGGCAGCAGCGCTAACCAGTGTGCCATCGTGCCGCCCTAGAAAGGATAGACAATTAGCTGAGATGGTGACTTTTACTTTCCATACCTGTGATAATGATGTCAACAAGTACCACACTCCTCGCTCTTTTACACTGCCAGTGTAATGCATATACTCCTTCTTCAAGTAAAGGTCCATCCCATATTGCTTTGAGAGCCTGGAATACTGGAAATAAAGCATACTTGCTGCGTAAGTGAGGTTGAAAGTTGTTGGCTTTGGTCAAATTGCTGACAAGCTGTACCAATCCATCATTTTACATTGGACTAGTAATCCAGAGGCCCAGGCAATGCTGTGGGGATACAGGTTCAAATCTCACCATAGCAGCTGGTGGAATTTGAAATTCAACAAATCTGGAATTGAAAAGCTAGTCTCAGTAATGGTGATCATGACAGCTATCATCAATTGTTGTAAAAATCCATCTGAGTCACAAGTCTCCCTTTAGGGAAGGAAATCTGCCATCCTTACCTGATCCTGCCTATTCTAGAGCCATAATAATGTGGTGTGACTCTAGAACCACAGCAATGTGGTTGGCTCTCAACACATTCTAGCCTCCCACACATTTCCTATTTTAATCACTCTATGATTAGTGCCCTCTGAAATGGCCCAGCAAGGGCAATTAGGGATGGGCAACAAATGCTGGCATTGTCCACATCCCTTGATGGAATAATTAAATATATAAAAAAATTGAGCAAGCATTTCTGGGAGTCTGGGAATCACACCTCAGACCGTGAGCCACAAAGCAGTAGGAAAAGGGCTGTCAATCACTCGACATCAAATGGGGAGCTTTCTTGCCTGTGTCAGAAGATCGTGTGTTTAAGTCCCTTTCCAGAGATTTGTGCCACATAATGTAGAGTTACACTCCTGAGCAGTGAAAAAGAGCACTGTAAAGAGATTCCTGCTGAAACTTTTTGTCCCTTCCCGCCATCAGGATCTTCCAGTCCTGCCAAAGGCAACCCCTTGGAGGCAGAGGGAGTGGGGCACACAAAACCCCATAGACATCAGCAGGACTGGAAGATTCCATCACTGGCCAATGATGGACTGGTGGGGCGGGGTGGGGCTGGGGGTGGAATCCCACCTGCAATCTTTTAGATCTTGAATTGGAATTCCACTTGCCCTGGCAGGTGGATGTAAAAATAAAACCCTGTAGCATATTATTCAGGAGAGAGCAGGAGTGTTCCCCTGCTGTCTTGGCCAATGTTTATCTCTCAACCAACACCTACATCAAATTAACAGGCCAATTATCTCACTGCTGTCTACAGGATTATGTTCTGCTGCAAATATTGCTGTGTTACAGCAGTGATGATATTTCGAAAATATTTCATTGCCTGAGGAATGTCCAGGAAATCTGCTGTATAATTTCTTCCTGTGAAAAGCATATAATGGGAAAGAATAATTGACACTGTTCTGCTCGTGTAGCCACAGTATTTATATGGCCCATCCAGTTCAGTTTCTGGTTAATGGTAACCCTCCAGATGTTGACAGTGAGGGACTCAGCGATGGTAATACCATTGAATGTCAAGAGGAACTGCTTGAACTCTCTCTTTTTGGAGATGGTCTTTGGCACTTGTGTGGTGTGAATGTTACACGCAGTTATCATTCTGAGCCTGAATATTGCCTAGCTCTTGCTGCATATGACATGGACTGCTTCAGTGTCTGACGAATTGCAAACGGTGCTGAACTTGAGAACAGCAAAGGTCCCTGCCCTTGTCTTAACTCGTACTCACGTCCCATTCACTCAGTACCTCTGCGCTTGCTTATCTACACGAGCTCTCAATTAAGCAGCACATTGATTTTGAAATTCTTATCCTCATTTTTAAATTCCTCCATGGTCTAGTCCTTTCCTATCTCAGCCCTACAATGCTGAGATATTTGAGCTTCTCCAATTTTGGCCTTCTACACATTCCCTATTTTAATCACTCCATGATTAGTGGCTGTGTTTCCTGCTGTCCAGCCTCTCTGATTCTCTTCCTTCCTTTAAGGCAGTCCTTCTTTGAGCAACCTTTTATCTTCTGTTCTTCACAGGAGCATTACAATAGCACAGTAGTTAACACTACTGGCTCACAGCGCCAGAGATCCGGGTTCAATTCTGGCCTTAGGTTACTGTCTGTGTAGAGTCTGCATGTTCTCCCCATGTCTGTGTGGGTTTCCTCCGGGTGCTCCAGTTTCTTCCCACAGTCCGAAGGTGCGGGTTAGATTGGTTGGCCGTGCTAAATTGCCCCTTAATGTCAGGGTAAAACATGGGATTGCGGGGATAAGGCCTGGGTGGGATTGTTGTTGGTGCAGACTCGATAGCCAAAAGACCTATGTGAGTATTATGTAAACCTCAGAGTTAAACATAGAAACATAGAAGATAGGAGTAGGAGGAGGCCAGCAGAACAGTGGTACTGTAGGGATTCTACTATTCTATTCTATACTTCTTGCTAACAGAAATGTTCTATACCAACACCAACCCAACAGATTCAAGTACCACCCCAGTCCATGCTAGTGCTCCAATGGAGTGCATTGTGTCTTCATTTGAGTGACATGCCTCATCTGCCCTCTCAGGTGAATGTACCATGGCACTATCAAGCAGGGAGGTTATCCCCAGTGCTCTGGCCAATATTTATCCTTCAATCAACATGACAAAACAGGCAGATTATCTGTTGTTGTCACATTGCTGTGTGGGAGCTCGGAGCTTGCTGTGTGCAAAGTAGTTGCTGCATTTCCCACATTAGAAGTGACTATACTTCAGAAGCATTTAATCGGTGGTAATTCACTTTGCGATGTCCCATGGTTGTAAAGTTTATTGATTAGTGTCACAAGTAGGCTTACATTAACCCTGCAATGAAGTTACTGTGAAAATCCCTTCGTTGCCACACTCCGGCGTCTGTTCGGGTACACTGAGGGAGAATTTGGCACGGCCAATGCACCTAACCAGCACATCTTTTGGACTGTGGGAGGAAACAAGAGCACCCAGAGGAAACCAGAGCACCCAGAGGAAACCTAGTAATGGGCTCTATATGAATGCTGGTCTTTCAGTTTTTGCTTTGCAGGACTCCCACATGTCCAGTGGGACTGTGTCAGTAAACACTGCTGTGGTGTGGAGATGACAATTCCTAGCTTCATGCTGCAGCTTCTATCAATGTAGGCCCAGCAATTCCCAACGTGTATCTACACTGAAAGGTAAAGTTATCAACATACCGTGCAGGGTGTTTTCTGGACTCCGTTCTGGATTTTAAAGGCAGCTGCACTGATGTCCTCAAATCGGACGTATCTGCTATCGGTTTCAAGGGGCCGGTTTGTCCTGTGCTCTGTCACATTCAGGACATTGCTGAGCATTGTTTCTGAGTGGCCCGTCACCGTCATTTCCCAAGTCTTGACGTCTTTTTCCAGGTATTCATCCTCGCCAAAGTCCTTGAGCCTCTCTGGGTTTATTGCCCTGGGCCGAATGCATCCGTTCCCTATTGGTCCATCCTGGTGGCGGCAGGAGTCACTGCGCTGGTGAACCTGTTGACCTTCTTCCTCTCCACTGTGCAAAACAACAAATGAAGACATGTTGGTGCGGGGCGCCAATGAAGGGCTTTCTTCCCTTTGGAGTTCCAAAACCTACAGAAGGCAGACTGCACACTCCATATCTCAGTGAAATTAACCATGCAACAACTTACATTTATATAGTACCTTGAGTGCAGCTGGGATTTTTTTCAAACAAAATTTGACAGTAAGCATTCAGCAAAAGGTTTGGTTAAGCGTTAAATTTCCTTTTGTCTCATGTAGTCTTCAACACTCAAACTCAAAATCCATTTCTGTACACACTTCAGTGGAGAGGTACATTGTGGAGGAAAGATGCCCGGATTCTTATAATATCTGGGTTGTTATCTGACTAAAACATGCTAAAAGAGCTGTCTGGAGGATGGCAATCTGGCCTTCCTTTCCTTTGGGGAGAATTAGACGCTTCTTCAGACCCTCGGGGGCTGCCTTTCTCAACCTCAAGTGGGAATGATGTGGAGATGCCAGTATTGGACTGGGGACGGGGGGACACCGTCAGATGTCTCTCACAGCACCAGATTCACCTGACTCATCTGATGAAGGAGCAGCGCTCTGAAAGCTGGTGATTCCAAATAAACCTGTTGGACTTTAACCTGGTATTGAGAGACTTTCAAAGTGAGAATGCTCATCCGAGGAGCATGCCTGACCTAGAATTGTCCCAAAAAGGGAATAGAACCATAGAATCCCTACAGTGCAGAAGGAGGCCATTTGGCCCATCAAGTCTGCACCAACCACAATCCCACCCAGGCCCTATCCCCAGAACCCCACATATTTACCCTGCTAATTCCTCTAACTTGTGCATCCCAGGACACTAAGAAGCAATCTAGCATGGCCAATTCACTTAACCTGCTCATTTCTGGACAGTGGGAGGAAACTGGAGCACCTGGAGGAAAACCATGCAAACACGGGGAAAATATGCAAACTCCACACAGACAGGGATTCAAACCAGGAATCGAACCCATGTCCCTGGAGCTGTGAGGCAGCAGTGCTAACCACTGTACCTCCCTGCCACCCATGGATAGGATTATAATCCACTTCAACACTATCTACATTCTGAATGGGTAACTCTTCCCTGAATGTACCTGTTCACAGTGTGAACCAAGTGAAACAAACCATGCACATTCACACTTTGGTATGCTGTCAGTGTTCACCACAATCATGCTCTGGACCCAGTCACACCATGCACACATTGCTAAAGCATTATCATCTTGTTGTAACTAATAATCGGTTATTTTTCACTGCAATCATAGTCAAGTCACAAGGTTTTTCATTCTTAAAATGATACTTGTTCACTCATGGTTCCTGAGACAGTGCCAAGGGAGACATTTCTCTATGGTTATGTGTTTTTTTCCTTTGTACTTTCATGGGATGTGGACATTCCTGGCAAGGCCTATTTGCTCCCCATCCTTAATTACCCTAGAACTGAGTGTCTTGCTCGGCCATTTCAGAGGGCAGTTATGAGATAGCCACGTTGCTGTGGGTCTGAAGTCACATGTAGGCCAAATGGGTCAGGGTAGATCTCCTTCCCTAAAGGCTATCAATGAACCAGGTAGATTTTTACACCAATCAACAATGGCTTCACGGTCATCATTACTGGGACTAGCTTTTCAAATAAACTCTGTTTGATAAAAGCTCCCTAGTGGATCATTTAAATCATACCTGAAGTGAAAGATCTCATCAGCCGGATTTACTAATTAAATTTAAATTCTGCCAACCGCCATGGTGGAATTTGAATATATGCCCCTCCATCATTATCCTGGGCCGCTGGATTGCTACAGTATTTATCACATCCTTCGGATGCTCCAAAGCATTTCAAAATTAAGCAGTTTTGAAAGTGGTGCTTTGTAGGAAAATGCAGTAACCAAGTCATGCACAGCAAGATCCCAAAAATATCAATATGGCAATAGCCAGGTAGTCGACTTCACTGACTTTGGTTGAGGGATAAATATTAGTCAGGTCCCTGGGACTGTCCTTCTTCCGTGGTGGCACGGGTTCTTTTATGTCAATCTGAACAGGCTTGCTTTAACGTCTTCACCTCTAAATGATAGCTTCTGCAGCAGTGCTACACTGCCTTAGCACTGCACTGACAGCCTGGAGTAAGAGCTCAAATCACGTCAGCAGGTCTTAAATCCATAAATAGCAACACAGCACAGGACCAGGCCCTTCGGCCCACCATACTGTATAAATCTTAACAACGAAATGCACTGTTCCAATACAACAAACCTCCTTATAAACATACACCTATCCCAAATTTAGCATAGAAAAATAAGAATGCTCACATGGTTTTGCAGCTCAGCAATTCTTGCTATGAATTAGTCTTTTGGATAGAATTGAAACTCTGACTTCCCAGCCTTGTGACTTCCAGCAGACCTCAAGGTACAGATAAAGCCACTACCAGCAAACCACTTACAATAACATTTTCACTCCAGGAAAGCAAGAAAAACTGCTTCCAACATCGCAGAATTTCTAATAACAGGCAGACAGAGACACACAATGCCTTCAGCCAGGAGTCCATTCATCTTCTAACTAAAAAACAGCCAGCAGCTAAAAACTGAAAGTAAAAAAACTCTTGTTACCTGACCTGTCAATCATTCTTCCCCCGAACAATTCCAAGGTGTCATAAAATCATTAAACTCCAGGACATTGCATTAGGCCCAGATTTAACATAAACAAAATCCCATTTAAACTATTTAAGCAGTAATATAAGGATATCTAAGCAGACAGGTCAGCAACAATGAAAAATAAAACCAAAGTTGCTTACAAACTGCAGAGAACATGTTTTCTTAAAAACTCAGTGCCATCATACACTACTTCTGACCCAATTTTTCTAGATACATGGACCAAGGAAATTTTTACAAATATACTGCCAATGTCACCACATATAGTGACAAAGGAAATTCACTCCCTTTGCTGTTTGGAAGCCAATGTGTAGGACTCATAACATTGGCCTGATAAATAAAGCTTGGTATTTGCCAATACTGTGGCTGACACTGATCTTGGTTTTACTTTTTAATCATAAGCATTAACTGCTTCACATTTTCCAATGTGCGTTGGCCTGATACTACGCTCTACATTGTTAAGTACTCTGGAGGCCATTCCTTCCACTTACATTCCCACTAGGAAGTTCCCCTATTGACTTCACCATATTTATTCGTCAATCAATGTCTTGGTTCACAGAATCCATAGAATCTCTACAGAACCAAAGGAGGCCTTCGGCCCATTGAGTGTGTACTGGCCACAATCTCACCCAGGCCTTTTTCACATAACCCTACGCATTTACCCTACTAATCCCCAGTCACTAGGGTCAGTTTAACATGGTCAGTCCACCTAACCCACACATCTTTGGTCTGTGGGAGGAAACTCACGCAGACCGGGGAGAATGTACAAACTCCACATCGACAGTGACCCAAGACCGGAATTGAACCTGGAACCCTGGTGCTGTGAGGCAGCAGTGCTAACAACTGTGCCACCGTGCCATCCCAAATGTGACAACTACATTATGTGCAACAAGATCCTATTGGAACATGGGATCTTGTTGTACATGATGTGGTTGTCACATTTGCTTACAAAACAGCACCCATCCTTCAACAGGGCTTAATTTTGAAATGCTTTCTGGCGTCCTGATGCTATGATAGGTACTATATATAAATGCAACATCCTGTTTCCTTATACACATTTACCACCACTTCTCAGTAAACTCTGATTTAATCTTATAGGACACTTAGCTCTATTATGATTTAACTAAGTACGGTTCACCCAGTTCAAGCTTATAAAAGGTAAGCCTCTGCTAAGAACCGAGTCACGCAGACAGGAAGGCTACAGATTCAATCCCCAGTTGCTTCTCCATTAGGCTGGAACTTTCCTGTCCCCACAGTAGCGGGCATCATCAGTTGACTTTTGGCTGCTCTCCAAATTTTGCCACCCTGCCCATGACAATGCCCACGGCTGCTAGGAGTGGAAAATCACGCCATTAAACATCTCTTCAACCAAACTTTGAGTCACTACCCTTAACAACTCCTCATGTCGGATCTTTGCAAATTCCTGTTTGATCAGACTCCTGTGAAGCCTCCTTTGGATGTTTTCTCATATTGAAGGGGCATTTGGATGCAGTTTTTTTAAAAATTCATTTGTGGGACATGGGGTGTCGCTGGCTGGCCAGCATTTATTGCCCATCCCTAGTTGCCCTTGGAAGGCAGTTAAGAGTCAACCACATTGCTGTGGCTCTGGAGTCACATGTGGGCCAGATCAGGTAAGGACAGCAAATTTCTTTACCTAAAGGACATTAGTGAACCAGATGGATTTTTCCAACAATTGACAATGGTTTCATGGTCATCAGTAGATTCTTAATTCCAGATATTTTTTATTGAATTCAAATTTCACCAGCTAACTTGAGATTCGAACACTGGTCTCCAGAACATGAGCTGAGTTTCCAGATTAATAATCTAGTGATAATACTACCAGGCCACCACCTCCCCTGTTGCTGGTCTTTGCTTGGACGGTGTGAACATGCATCCAAACATCGGGTAAGGGCTTGATTTGGTTTGGTTCCAACGTCTCCATTGCCCAATCGCCTAAACTCAAACCTGAGGAACGGTCACCTGGAGAAAAGGCATAAAATTATGCGCGAGTAGTGGGGAGGGAGGAAGGTTAAGCTACGTCGATGAAAACTACCAACCTTGTCACTTGACCTTTAATGTGAATAAAATAAGCAGATTAATCTCTCTTAGAACCTACTTGTCTCCAAACACACGCTCCACAAAGCTGCAAATAAATAAAGCCAATTAGGAGCAGTTGAACACGGGACAGAAGATAGTACGGAATAATTAGAGACACATTTGACTATTCACAAGGTAGAAGGAGCTTATCAGCTAACCTGATCTTGTGCATGAACGAATTATCCAGCACCTATGTCAGCCATAATCAGGTTGTAAAGAGGTGGAAAATGCTCTATAGAAATGTAGTATTCCCAACTTTGAGTCAGAAGGTGAAGGGATTAAGCTCCACTCTGGACAGCACCAAGTCAATTACAGACTAGAATATGCAGCTGGATTTTAAGTCCTTCCCCAATGTCAGGATTGGAGGTCGGCAAGAACTAAAAATAGACTCGTGGAGGGTAGCTCATTAAGTAGCCAACTGGAATGTACAAATTGGACTCCAGGTTCCCATATAGGTGACAAGGCCTAATTTAGGTTCCTGGAATTTGGCATATAGCATCAGGCTCAAGGCAGGGCAATATTTCTGGTAAGCCTAGAGATCCTTCCAACACGCCTAGCAATCGGTACAACTTAGGCTAGCCTGCAGAAGGGTTCCTTCCACCCCACCCTATACAGTCAGACTGCTGAATCTATTTCCCAAATGAAGATTTGAAATAAGCTTGGAGAGAGGGCACTTCCATCTTGAAGCACCCTCTCTCTTACTTACCTTCCAATGCAGGCTGCTGCTCATTTCAAATTGTAAGGCCTCTGATTAAGAGATCCAGCCTACTGTCTTTAATTGGATGTCGAGCCTGCCCTCCAGTTATTAGTTGGTTGCCATGGGGACGAATGCAATGAGTGACTGTTTCCTCTGAGGATGGGGGTCACAACCTGGAAACAGTCCTGACCTCTGTTACCCACCTTCAGACGGAATTTCCAGCCCATGGTCTTGAAATGCTCGATTGACAGCCAGTGAGGGGCTCACAGCTGGACAGCATGGCCACTGGCTCAGATGTTCCCGCATTTAAAGTCATGAGGAGTAGGTTCAGGCCTAATTGCAGATAGGCCCTGCTCCCAAATGAACAGCAGGCCGTGGACCAAAGCACTGAAGGGCTCAAGTTCCAATACTGCAATACCAATTAGTTCTATGGAGAATTGACACGAGAAAGTCATAAAATCATAGAATCCTACAGTGCAGAAAGAGGCCATTTGGCCCATTGATTCTGCACCAACCACAATTCCACCCAGGTCCAATCCCTATAACTCCACACATTTACCCTAGCTAGTGCCCTTGACACTAAGGCGCAATTTAGCATGGCCAATCCACCTAACCCACACGTCTTTCGGACTGTGAAAGGAAACCAGAGCACCCTGAGGAAATTTATGCAGACACGGGGAGAATGTGTGAACTCCAGACAGACAGTGACCCAAGCTGGGAATCGAACCCGGGTCCCGGCGCTGTGAGACAGCAGTGCTAATTACTGTGCCACTGTGCCATCCCTATGTTGCATTTCATAACAGCAGCTTGCATTTGTATAGCACCTTTAATACAGTAGTGTCCCCAGGTGCTTCACAGGAGTATTACTGAACAAGATTGGACACCTAGCTACATAAGGAGAGATTGGGGCAGGTGGCAGGTGACGCTTGGTCACAGAAGTAGGCTCGATAATGAGTGTGTTAACAGAGGGAGGGTGGCAGGGAGATATTGAGGGAATCCCAGAGGTTAGGACTCGACAGCTGAAGGCATGGACACCAACAGTGACACAAATGTTTGAAAAGGAAGAGAAAGGTTAGCAACGAACATCATTAACACAGTTTATCTGGTGGCTATCATGGCTGTTAGCTGAGCAAAAATTGTATTTCTTAGTGACTTCATAAGTACTTCTTAGCTGTGAGACAGAGATATGTGCTAAAGAAATGCACGCCTTTTTCTCCATTAGAATTGATTTGTGAATAATTGTTTCAGAAGTGAGATATGAAAGGTTATTTTTTTACACAGTAAGTTGTTATACTCCTGAATCCTCTATTTGTAGGGCGATGGAGACTAATATAACATTACCTTTCAAAAAGGGAACTGCGGAAAGAGTCAACGGACGGAATGGTGCTGTAAGATTCTATAGAAATCAGAACTTATTAAGTTAAAAGTTTATTTATTAGTGTCACAAGTAGGCTTACATTAACACTGTAATGAAGTTACTGTGAAGATCCCCTAGTTGCCACACTCTGGTGCCTGTTTGTGTACACTGAGGGAGAATTTAGCACGGCTAATGTACCTAACCAGCATGTCTTTCGGATTGTGGGAGGAAACCGGAGCAGCCAGAGGAAACTCATGCAGACATGGGGAGATGTGCAGACTCTGCAGACAGTGACCCAAGCCAGAATTGAACCCGGGTGCTGTGAAGCAGTAGTGCTAATCACTGTGCCGCAGGAGAAGCAAGGTCACTTCCTCCCCTTCTCCCTATCCCATCTTCCTGGTCTCCTGACCTAACAGACAGCACTGGGTGGAAAATATCTTTGTATCATTTAACAATCCAATTTCAGTTAATGCTTCAGTCCTGGGGAATGTAAGTTTAATTACTCTGCAGGCATTAAATTAATAATTTCATGTGATAAACTACAATCTTGTGAATATTAAAGCAAACTGCAGATACCAAATATCTAACGGAAAACAAAAGATGCTGGAGATACTCAATTTAGGTAGCACATCTGTACATATTAATATACAAATAGGCCATTTGGCTCCTCGAGCTTGATCTGCCTTTCAATAAGATCAAGGCTAATCTGCTTGTGTTTCGAGTTCCACATTCCCATCTACCCACGATAACCTTTGATTACTTTGCCTGACAAGAATCTATCTACCCCCTGCCTTAAAAATATTCAATGATTTCCACCTTTGCATCCAGTGCCTTCTGAGGCAGAGCGTTCCAAAGTCACACAACCCTCAGTGGAAAACCATTCTCCTCAAGTCTGCCCTAAAAGCGCGACTTCTAATTTTAAAATGGTGCCCCCTAGTTCTGGACTCATCCACAAGAGGAAACATCCTTTCTGCATCCATCTTGTCAAGACTTCTTTTATACTTCAATCAAGGGAGAAACAGTTGCTGTGCCTGATTTTTATAGTTTCTGAGTGAGTTAAAGGTCAATGACCTTCTGTCAGAGCCTGTCAGTATAAATCCTGTTGTGAATGGGTCCGGTTGTGAAGCTGTCTTTATCATACTTTACTATTACATGGGTCTCCGGCCTTGAATTCCCATCTCCTTCCAGAAGGTGGGTGAGAATTCAAAGAACAAAGAAAATTACAGCACAGGAACAGGCCCTTCAGCCCTCCAAGCCTGCAGTGACCTTGCTGCCTGACTAAACTAAAACCCGCTACCCTCCCAGGTTCATATCCCTCTATTCCCATCGTATTCATGTATTTGTCCAGATGCCCCTTAAAAGTCACTATTGTATCACATCAAAGGGGTTCACAGAGAAACCTGGACAATGGCTTGTTTCTGTGATCATCACTCGCCTGCTAAAATTTGATTACAAATCTCGGAGGGCTATGTTAAGCACATTCTCCTGGAAATATGCAGCAGGTCTGTCATTGTGTGTAAAAAGACAGGATAGCTTCCCAGGTGTAAACCATCTTTTAGAATCCTAAACTGAGAGGTCAGCAAAGATTTCAGCAATGTAGAGGGCAGGAAATAAGAGAGACTGCAATTATAATAGAGAATTAACAGATTGAAAACCTTCACGAGGGAAAAGACAATTTCAGTGAAGCAATGGAAAGATATTGAAAGAACAGCAGAAGATGTGAATATTAACGATGGCACAGTGGTTAGCACTGTTGCCTCACAGCGCCAGGGACTTGGGTTCAATTCCTGGCTTGGATCACCGTCTGTGTAGAGTCTGCACATTCTCCCCATGTCTGCATGGGTTCCTCCCACAGTCCAAAAGACGTGCGGGTTAGGTGTATTGGCCATGCTAAATTTACCTATGTATACCTGAGCAGGCACTGGAGTGTTGTGACTCGGGGATTTTCACAGTAACTTCCCTGCAATATGTAAGCCTACTTGTGACACTAACAATGAACTATTTAAGAGGATGAAACAACGTTAGCGAGATGGACAAAAAAGAGAAAAATGAGGAAATGGAGATAGAATAAAAGAAAACGCCAAAACAGAAGGTCTGAATTGAAATCCATGTTGGGGATTTATTTTCACTTTCTGACAACCCTGCCAGAATCCCCTCATGAAAATAATCCTCTCCACGTTGCAATCCTCCTGTAACATCGCGCCATTTATTACTGCAAACTTCTGGGGCTTCCTAATCTGCTACAAACACTTGCAAGCTCCAATGAGAAGCCACTAGAAATATATAAGCATTACAGCAAGGCAAAAAAGGTCATTCAACTCAAACTATCTTTATTGCTGTTTATCTTCGACATGAACAGTATCCTAATCGTGTGTACTCACCCTTATCCCTTTATCCCTGTTCCTTTTAACCCATCTATCTGATCCATAAATTAAGGTGTTAACTCCAGTTGTGCATTCCACAACCTCGCACCTCTTTGTGTAAGAAAGTTCTCCTGCTCTCGGTGTTAAACCTTTTTTGTTTAATTTCATATCTATCTCCTTTTTGTTCTGGACCCTATAATTGCTAGTGTCCCTGCCAAATCATGCCAAACAATCGGAATATTTACCTAATTAATAGGCCAACGGCAAAAATAAACAGGCGAAGCAGAAATCCAACAAGACCATAGTGAGAAGGAGAGGAAGAAGGAGGAGGAGGAGGAGGCCGCAAGACAGATTCAACCTGGCACAGGCCCTGAACCTTTGGCCGTAACATGTTGCTTCTCCACACAAACCCCAAGTTCTCAGGGGCAGAGAAGGTAGACTATTCCTAATAAAAAACAAGTTCAACCCGACCTTCTCCAAAACGGATCATATTCTTCATCATCTGAGGAGATCTTCTTGGGAGATTTGTTGCTCCTGAACCTCGAGAACAGTAACTGGGCTGCAAGTTGCATTCTTTCCCAGAGCAGCGAGGATACCAGTGATCACACAGCAGAAGAGCGAGGACACCAGTGCTACCACACAGCAGAAGAACCCGACTCTGGATATATCCTTGTTCTCTTAAAGTGGTTTATAAAACGACAAAGAGTCGCACTTGAATCGAATTCTGGGTTCGGCACCATCAACTTTTGCTGAGCTAAACTGTTCTCCTTGTTAATTCAGCAATGAGTGAGGGTGAAACTGCAGCTGCTGTTTAAAGAGATTAGTTCACCTGTCAAGCTGTTGCTGTCAATTTAGGCAAGGCTAAGATTAGTCTCTGCTGACCTCCTTACTGTGCAATGCTATTAAAGCTTCTGAGATTTACCAACTCTCTGCAAGAGAAACTCCTTGAAGCAGTTCTAATGTCTGTTTATGCCCATACTCTGCTTTGCCCATATAAGGATACTCTCACTTTCACTTTAGGCACCATACCCTATGATGACATCTCTAACCATATGTTGGTCCATGGTTATTTTTGGCAAGATACTGCAGTGGTTTGCCATTGCATTCTGCAGTTTCTGGCTGACTAGGAGACTCTTCCACTGTTACCGCCTGTCATCAAGTGTATTGTAAGGATTTACAGGCTGATAATCAACTTATTTGGCCACATTATGATCCTTCCGTGGCCATTAAGTTGCGGAATTGGAATTGAATGCGGAGTGTCTGATTCAGAGGTCCTGTGCCACAGGACACACACTAGGAAAAATACTATGGAAGCAACATTCTGACATAAAAACAGAAAAAACTGGAGAAACTCAGCGGGTCTGACAGCAACTGTGGAGAGAGAATAGAGCCAATGTTTCAAGTCAAGATGACCCTTCATCAGAGCCCAATATTCTGATATGTTGGTCACCCCCAGAGATTCAGTGAATAAACCATCTGGTCTACAATCCTTGACAAGATAATATGTGAGAGGGTAAGGGGTGGCAATGATCCTCAGTGGTTGGGGAAAGGGGTTACAGTATTCTTATGATCTGTGGGGAAAGGGGTTACATTGTCCTTAGTATTTGGGGGAAAGGGTTACATTGTCCTTGGTGTTTGGAGAAACTGTCCTTAGTGTTTGGAGGGAAAGGGGTTACATTATCCTTAGTGTTTGGGGGGAAAGGGGTTACATTATCCTTAATATTTAGGAGGAAAGGGGTTACATTATCCTTAGTATTTAAGGAAATGGGATTACATTGTCCTTAGTATTTGAGGAAAGGGATTACATTGTCCTTAGTGTTTGGGGAAAGGGATTACATTGTCCTTAGTGTTTGGGGAAATGGGGTTGCATTGTCCTTAGTATTTGGGGAAAAGGGGTTAAAAAAGGCTTGTAGACTTGCACTGTTCTGATAAACTATATTTTTCTGGAGTGAGTGAAAGTGAGAATGAGTGTGAGTGAGTGAGAATGTGTGAGAGCTTGTGATTAAACAATCCTCTTAATTTAAGCCTACGATAAGCTTTCTACTGGTCATTCAAATTATCCACACACTCAGGATGTGAGAAATGCACACACCTTCCTTTTCGAAAAAACGCTCTGATTACAAACAGGAAGGGAACAGGAGTTTCAGTTCTCTCCCAACCCTGTCCAGAATACCCTCTAAGGAATCCAAGCAAAATTTCAATCCAATTTACAATGTGTGGCCAAATTCCCCCCCAATTTGATTTTCAAGTTTGCTGACGACATCACTGTAGTGGGTCAGATCTCAAACAATGATGAGACAGAAGACAGGAATGAGATAAGAGAATCTGGTGAACTGGTGTGGCAACAATAATCTCTCCCACAATGTCAACAAAAGGAGATTGTCATCGACTTCAGGAACCATAAAGTGCCCCCCTGTCTACATCAATGGGGATGAAGTAGAAAGGATCAAGAGCCTCAAGTTTTTAGGTGTCCAGATCACCAACAACCTGTCCTGGTCCCTTCATGCTGACACTATAGTCAGGAAAGCCCACCAATGCCTCTACTTTCTCAGAAGACTAAGGAAATTTGGCATGTCAGCTACGACTCTCACCAACTTTTACAGATGCACCATAGAAACCATCCTTTCTGGTTGTATCACAGCTTGATATGGCTCCTGCTCTGTCCAAGACCACAAGGAACTACAAAAGGTCGTGAACGTAACCCAATCCATCATGCAAACCAGTCTCCCATCCATTGACTCTGTCTATACTTCCCACTGCCTTGGAAAAGCAGCCAGCATAATTAGGGACCCCACACACTCTGCACATTCTCTCTTCCACCTTCTTCATCCGGAAAAAGATACAAAAGTCTGAGGTCACGTACCAACTGTCTCAAGAACAGCTTCTTCTCTGCTGCTGTCAGACTTTTGAATAGACTGAACTTGCATTAAATTGATCTTTCTCTATACCCTAGTTATGACTACATTCTGCACTCTCTCGTTTCCTTCTCTATGAACAGTAAGTTTTGTCTGTGTAGTGTGCAAGAAACAAAACTTTTCACTGTATGTTAATACATGTGACAGTAATAAATCATATCAATGGCCATATTCGGCTCTGAACTCTCACTCTTGGGGTGTCACGATAGCACTATGGTTAGCACGGCTGTCTCACAGTGCCAGGGACCAAGGTTCAATTCCGGCCTCAGGTCGCTGTGTGTGCGGAATTTGCACATTCTCCCCATGTCTACGTGGGTTTCCTCCGGGTGCTTTGGTTTCTTGCTACAGTCCAAAGATGTGCAGATTAAGTGGATTGGTCATGCTAAATTAACTCGAGCGTCAAGAGGATTAGCAGAGTAAATGTGTGGAGTTACAGGAATAGTACCTGGGTGGGATTGTAGTCAGTACAGACTCAATGGGTCAAATAGCCTCCTTCTGTACTGTAGGGATTCTATGATTCTACACACATGAATAATTTAACCCGGCAGTAAATGACCAATAGTCCACTGAGTACCTTTGAAGTCGATGTTGCAAATTGCATACTTTCACAAATAGCAATGTGATAATGACCTGGATTAGCAGTTTCCAGCGATCGTGGTTATAAGATAAATGTTGATTAGGAAACCAGGGAGGATGCATCACTCCACTCTCCTTCAAAGATTGCCCTGTGATCTTATACATCCACCTGAAGGTGCAGGGAGAGAAACTCTTTTCAATATTAAAATTGAAGCCAAACACTGTGGATACCAGAAATCCAAAATGAAAACAGGAAGCTCTGGAAATACTCAGCAAGTTTGGAAGTAGCTGTCAAGAGCAAAACAGAGTTAATGTTTTGAGTTCAACATGACTCTTCTTGCACATTGTTTCTAGCACTTTCCGTTTTTATTTGCTCCTTGCAACATCTCAATCTTCAGGCAGTGCAGGACTGCCTGAGTATTGCTTGAACCATCAGCCTGGAGATGCACTCAACTCTCTGGAGTGGGACTTGGAACATCTAGGATTACTGGCTCAGTAACACAGCCACCACAATTACCATTTTCCTGAATGACCAACTGTTGCTAATAAATAACCTGTTGTTCAGTGGTTGAATGACGTTACAGCACTTCACAAATTGCACATGAATTACTATTTGTTTGTCTACAGAAATAAACAAAGAATCAGTTTGATAAACCTCGCATCCCAATTTCTAAACCATACTCTTTTTTGATGGAACTAACCAATTTGTAAATCTTGCTGAAGGAATGCTGCATACTAATTATTCCTTTTGCTCCATTGTTACACAGCAAGTTTACAGCTATATTCATAGAAACCCTACAGTGCAGAAGAAGGCCATTCAGCCCATCAAATCTGACCCGACCACAATCCCACCCAGGCCCTACTTCCATAACCCCACATATTTACCCTACTCCCATCACCTCACATATTTACCCTACTAATCCCCTGACACCAGGTCAATTTACCATGGCCAATCAATCTAATCCGCACATCTTTGGACTGTGGGAGGAAACCGGAGTACCCGGAGGAAACCCATGCAGACGCAGGAGAACGTGTGGACTTTGCATGGACAGGGACCTGAGGCGAGAATTGAACACGGGTCCCTGGCGCTGTGAGGCAGCAGTGCTAACCACTGTATAGTACTCACTCTGCTCATTATTTTAATGACCCGCCTCATGTTATCCTCAAATATCTTTACATTTAGGAAAGAATTGTAGCCCTCTTGTCTGCAAGAAGTTTTAATTTTTTTTACATAGCCACCAATGGATATTAAAAGCGAAGCTACTTCTAATAGTTTATCATGCACACTCGCAACTCAGCACAGTTACCTACAGTAGGCCTACTGTAACAAAGAACAGTACAGCATAGCAAGAGGCCCTTCATCCCACCGAGACTTTGTCGATATGCGGTTTCTATCCTACTATCCCTGTTCATTTGTCTATCAAGTACATGTACTTGTATTTCTTTCCCCACGGACCACCTGCAGTGCTCTTGTGGACCACCAGTGGTACGCAGGCCACAGGTTGGGAACCACTGCTCTAACTTTCTGATTGGGTGGCACAGTGTGGCACAGTGGTTAGCACTGCTGCCTCACAGCGCCAGGGACCTGGGTTTGATTCTGGCTTGGGTCACTGTCTGTGTGGAGTTTGCATGTTCTTCCCATGTCTGCGTGGCTTTCCTCTGGGTAAGGTTTCCTCCCACAGTCCAAAGATGTGCAGGTCAGATTGATTGGCCATGCTAAATTATCACTTCGTGTCAGGGGTCTAACCAGGTAAATACATGGGGCTTTGGGGACAGAGGCTAGGTGAGATTATGTTTGGTGCAGACACATTGGACCAAATGGCCTCCTTCTGCACTGTAGGGATTCTGCAGTCAGTTCAACAACTTGCATTGATTTGACACCTTATCAGGACTCACTGAGGCTTGTCACACAATCCCCTCACAAAAATCTTTGTCTTTTTATTCCTGCTCACATGGTAGGTTAAACAATGACTGATGCCTGGGATACTTAAAATGTGGCTTCTGTACCTAATGTTAATCAATCAGTACATCAACTATGAAAGGTTCACACCCTCCCTGGAGACAGAATATTGTTGTGTTGTGTGGTACTCAGTAGGAAGATTTCAAGTGCTGCCCCATATACTGCGTAAGGTGTTCCTGAATATGGTCCATAGTCTGTGATCTCAGGAAGGGCAACATACTCCTCTTATAGCACCTTTTCAGGATAGGAGTTCCAAAGACTTACAACCCTCTGAGAGAAAAAAAGTCTTATCTCTGTTCTAAATGGGCAAGCCTTTATTTTTAAACCAGTTTTAGAATCTCCCACAGGAAACATCCTCTCTACATTGACCTTGTCAAGAACTCTCAGGGTTTCAGCATCCATGGACAGCTAAGCTAAAAAATCAAGCACAGAATTTCTTGATTCTGCCCATGGTCACTCTCCACCCACCTCTGGGGGAAGCATTAAGAGGCTGGGCTAAATGGTGATTGTCCTTATCATAGAATCATAGAATTCCTACAGTGCAGAAGGAAACCATTCAGCCTGCACCAACACAATCCCACCCAGGCCTTATTCCTGTAACCCCACATATTTACCCTGCTAATCCTCAATTTAGCTTGGCCAAGCAACCTAACCCTAATATTTGGAGTGTGTGAGGAAACCAGAGCACACGGGCAGAATATGCAAACTATGCACAGTCACCCAAGGATGGAATTGAACCTGGGTCCCTGGCACTGTGAGGCAGCAGTGCTAACCATACTGTGCTACCTTGCTACCCAAGGTCTGAGTCATAAACTCAAGAGTACTGTTGTAATGTAGCATCTAAAGTGGACAGAGCAAGTGCCCACAAGCACCAGTCAGATGATAAAAGTGAAGTACTGCGGATGCTGCAACCTGAAACAAAAAATCTCAACAGGTCTGACAGCATCTGTGAGGAGAGAATAGAATCAATGTTTCAAGTCAGGATGACCTTTTCCAGAGCGACACAGGGTCATCCTGACTCGTAACGTTGGCTCTATTCTCTCTCCACCGATGCTGCCAGGTCTGCTGTATTTTTCCAGCATATTCTTTAAGTGAGATAATAATGATTTGAGCTTTCTTAGGCATTGAAGGATAAATATTGGCAACAAGCACTGGGCTGAACTCCCACCACCCCCTTTCTTCTTCAAAAAATGCCATGGGATCATCCACAGCAACAGCTAAAAGTACTACTGAAGCCCCTTCCTCCATTCTACTTCAAACTCTACTAACTGGATTCCTGGCTAGTCACAGAAAAAAATACATTTCACTCTCACTTGAGCAATAGTTTCCAGGGCTGTTGCAATCAAAACCAAAGCTGCGAGGAACGAGCAAGGCACAAACCACTCCCAGGGTAGGAGTGGTCAGTGGCTTATATCGCCACAGCTATCCATTCAGACGGAAGGGAACAGTTTGGAGCTGGAAGGTATCCAGAACAAGTATTTTCTCTCTCGCTCTGCCAGGTTTTGACGACGGGAGAGGAGGAATTCACAGAGTCTCAGTGACCGAGGCAACATGCGGGGTGTGTGGGTTCTGACTGGACTCTTGCTGTTCCTGAGACTGGCCACGTCTGGTAAGTGACAGTCACTGGAGTCACTTTGTAGACTCTTTTCTGGGACTTATTTATTTAACCTACGCCGGTGATTGATGCTAATATTACTTTTGTCCCCTCCGATATTATTTGCCTCTCGCGTTCCTGTTTCTCTTTTTATTTGGCGCACTCACTTCATTTTCGTCTAATTTGAAGCTTCGAATCTAAGAATGGCAGAGAAACATTTTAAAATATTAAATCCTGTTAGAACGGAATAAGGCAAAGTGCTTGAAATGGGAAGAACAGTGGAAAGGTTCAAAATACTGAAAGGGAAACATTTGGTTGCGAGAGAATGTAACTTCAGAAATAAGGCATGTATGTGGGATTTAATATTTTGGATAAAGGGGGTGGGGCTAGGGTCTAAAGAGTCCAGTGTTTTTAATAGAATTATAGAATCCCTTCCGTACAGAAGGAGGCCATTCGGCCCATCCAACCTGCATACAACAATCTCACCCAGCCTCTATCCCCATGTGTTTACCCTGCTAGGGGCAATTTATCGTGGCCAATCCATCAAACCCGCACATCTTTGGACTGTGGGAGGAGACTGGAGCACCGGGAGGAAACCCACTCGGATCCAGGGAGAATGTGCACATTGCACACAGCCACCCAAGGCTGGAATTGAACCCAGGTCGCTGGCGCTGTGAGGGAGCAGTGCTAACCACTGTGCCACCGTGCTACCCCCTTTCAGCCCTTTCTTATCCAATGTCCAAAAGTACCAGAAAGAAGCTTTGGAGACTTCAGGGGCGAATGTGGGAGACAAGTGTCCCCAGTTCCTCAGCGTATGCGAAGAATGAGTTATGAGAGGGAGGCAAATTTATCCCCAGTTCCTCAATGCATCCTGAGGATGAATATAGGGAAATAGTATCCCCAGATTTTCCGTGGTGACAATGGGAAATAGTATCAGTCCCCAGTGTGCCCCCTGGGTGACTATACGAAACAGTGTCTGTCCCTGGTTCCTCTGTGTACTACAGGCATGACTATGACAGACAGCGATCCCAACATGTACGCCAGGTCACCTTAGTGGGAGACAGCAAAGTAAGTCTCTAATTATGTCTCAGAATTGTTGGAGCAGAAACAGAGAATTATTTTACTCCTAGTGGAGCCAGGACTGCCTGATCAAAGCCAATTTCCCTGTCTCGAACCTTCATTACATTCCATATTAATTACGAGGTGCACCCTGTTACAGCACCTTAATTAGAATGTAACCTCATTGCATTTGGGTACACTCCCCCTCTTTGTAACTGATTTTTCTTACACTGATTAACAATGGATTGCACTATAATCATCACTGACATGAACACATTGCTGCATTCTTTAATTATTGCAGTCCAGAATTACAACTTGGCCATTTGCAACTTGTTTCTTGTTGCAAAGTCCTTCTGATAACATTGCTTTTCTAACACTAGCCTAGCTCGGACAGAGTCTGAAGCTGTGACAATGTCTCTTGATGGTTCTGTTGTTTGCATTTTAAGCATTCTTGGATTTGGATCTGGCAAAGCAATCACTGTTGAGTGACCCATGCCCTTCCCTAATCTCAGCTCTCGTTATTAGGGCTGGTCCAGCTCAGGACTTGCTTCCTGTGGTAGAGGGAGGATGCCCTCTGAAGTTAAGGCCAGTGCATAGCACTGAACCTGGGACATCCTTCCTGCCTTGTTCAAAGGTCTTTCTTTAACGCATAATCCTATTTCAGACCATCTTCCAGTTGATATTTTGTTTAAAAAGGTAATAAATTTAGATTTAAAAGCCTATTTAGACATCATTGTTCTGCCTACCAAGGATCCAAGTTGGGATTCAGTACCTATCGCATGACTTAGTACAGCAGTTGATGTAGTACTAAACCACCCAATGAATTAACCCACTGAGAAACTGGGGAGTCTCAGAAAGATTAAGGATTTTGAGAGCTTTTAACCAAGTTTAGACCAGGAAATGGTAAAAGTACTTCTGCGAAGTTTGTTATTTTGCAGTTTTTGTTGCCAGTATTTGTAGGGATGTACCTCAGTACACTGGGAATGCTGGCAATATATGCAGCAGATCCTGGGGTCTAAGCACTTTATCAGTTTTGTAAGTTTATTTATTGTCACAAAGTAAGGCTTACATTGATGCTACTATGAAATTACTGTGAAAATCCTTTAGTCGCCACACTCCAGCGCCTGTTCAGATACACAGGGAGAATTTAGCATGGCCAATGCACCTAACCGGCACATCTTTCGGACCTGGGGGAAACCCACGCAGACACGGAGAGAACATGCAAACTCTCACAGACAGTGACCCGAGCTGGGAATTGAACCTGAGTCCCTGGCACTGAGAGGCAGCAGTGCTAACCACTATACCACTGCGCCGCCCTTGCACTTTGCATTTTATTTTATTTCTTCCCCAATTTGTGTATTTAATTTGAATGACCAACAGCAAGCTTTTTGCTGTTTTAAATAAGATTATTTATTCATGAGCTCACCCAAAAAATCAAATGTCGCTCACTTGCACTCATACACAATCTAGGAAAATATAAGGGAGTAGTGCACTTTCACTAGCCCTCACAAGAAGCAGTGCAGTTCCACTTGTTACAACGAATACATAATCTGCCTTTGTTAATATAACAATGCTATCATAGGATAGCAGAATCATACAATGACACATTTATAGAAGTAACATTGGAGCAGGAGTAGGCTATTCGGCCCAAATTTGTAATTTAGATACTTAATACAACTGGTTTTCTAAGCTTCTTTCATAGTGAGGCCTGTCAACATTATCATTCAGTTATAGTCTGGGCACCCAATAATCTATATTCATGATTGAGTAATATGGTAAGAAGTCTGACAACACCAGGTTTAAGTCCAGCCGATTTATTTGATAGTGAACTCACAAGCTTTCGAGGTTCCTCTCTTCGTCAGGTGAATGGCCACATCATGAGTAATACAGGTCAGATAACACAAGAGACTATACAATTCCACTTGTTATGACAAATAGATGACGATCCACCATTGTTAATATAATGATGCTATCATACTATGACATTTATAGAAGTAACATAGGAGTAGGCCATTCGGTCCCTCGAGCCTGCACCACCATTTAACTATATTGTGGCTAATCTACCTTAACACCATTTTCCTGCACTCTGTCTTAAAATCTATGTATCAATTGATCTCTGCCTTGAACATACTCAATAATTAAGCCTCTACAGTCCTCTGGAGTAGAGAAGTCCGAAGAGTTACCACCCTCTGAGTGAAGAAATTCCTCCTTATCTCAGTCCTAAATGGTTTTCCCTCTTATTCTGAGACTGTGCCACCTGGTTCTGAACCCATTAGTCCATTCTAGAAAGAGGCCAGTGTGACTGACCAGGAGTCTCTCCCATTCTTACCACAAGCCATTAGTGTACTGGAAAGGTTTTGCAGGTTTGCCCGCGTTATGAATGCGCCTTCCTTGGCCATCAAGTCCAGGGGTGGAACTCAAACCTGGAGCTTCTGGCTCAGAGACAGGGACACTAACTCATTGCGCCACAAGACCTCTAAAATATGGTGTATGCCTAGATTTTCCCAAACATTTTTTTACCTCTGAAGAAACAGTTTATTTATAGTACACTGCAATGAGACAGTGACAGCACTCAGGGTGTAGTGGAATATGAACTTAAAATAATCCATTTTCACATGCCTTACACGTGCCTTTTAATTACACCTGCTACGGTTTCCAACCTGAATAGCTGGAAAGATGCAGAATAAGCAAGTCTGGTAGAACAGCGGAGAGAAGAGAATGTATTGATTCAGTGATGACCTTTGTTTCAGAAACAGTCCAACAGAGGGATGACACAGACTGGTGTGAACATGACAAGGCACTGCACAAACAGTTGGACATTGTAGAAAAGGTAACAAAAGCCTGCAAAGGTATTTCATAAGGGATGCTAAAATGGATGATTGCATGGAATTTACACTGTGGTAACAACATTCAGCCCAACTTAAATTTATTCGTTATTGTCACAATAGGCTTACATTAATGCTGCAATGAAGTTACTGTAAAAATCCCTTAGTCGCCACAATCCGGTGCCTGTTAGGGTACACTAAGGGGCAATTTAACATGGCCAATGTACCTAACGAACACATCTTTCGGACTGTGGGAAGAAACCGGAGCACCCGAAGGAAACCCACGCAGACACTGGGAGAACGTGCAGACTCTGCAGAGACAGTGACCCAAGCTGGGAATTGAACTGTGCGACCGTGCTGCCACTGGTCCATGCTGCCAACAGGTCCATGCCAGCATTTCATGCTCCACATGAGTTTTCAATCGTTTTCACCTAAAACACGGGCAAAATACTGCTTATTCTGAAAGACTTGACATGAAAACAGAAAATGCTAGAAAAACTCAGCAGATCTGGCCGCATCTGTGGACAGAGAAACAGAGT
The DNA here is from genome assembly GCF_965287045.1 of Carcharhinus amblyrhynchos. NCBI lineage: Eukaryota > Metazoa > Chordata > Chondrichthyes > Carcharhiniformes > Carcharhinidae > Carcharhinus > Carcharhinus amblyrhynchos. Next base: position 20,249,038 of record NC_137354.1, read on the forward strand.
CCAGGTTTTGAGTCTGATATGTGACTCCTCAGGCTAGAGAGGGAGAAATGTGATTGGTCTTATGCTGTTGAAAAAGTGAAGGGAAAAGTTGCAGGTCAGGAGAAACTAAATGACAAATTCGTAATGGAACACAAGGCAAAGGGAGTAGTAATGATAGGACTAAACTTGGTGTCAATAGCAAAACAAAGGTCAGCAATGTCTGAAAGCAAAACAGCAAAATGTGTTAATGGCAAAAAAAGGATCAGCTTTGTCCAAAAGCAAAACATGAATGTATGATACAGACTGGCACTGGGGAGGGGAAAATCAAAATGGAGGACAGAGTTCATAGTTTGAAGTTTTTGAACTCCAACGTTGAAGACAGAAGGTTTTAAAGAGCATAGGAAGATGAGATACTGTTCCTCCAGTGTGTGTTGGGCTTCACTGGAATATATAGCAGCACGATGGCACAGTGGTTACCACTGCTGCCTCACAGTGCCAGGGACCTGAATTTGATTCCAGACTCAGGTGACTGTCTATGTGGAGTCTGCATGTTCTCCCCGTGTCTGCGTGGGTTTCCTCCGGGTGTTCCAGTTTCCTCCCATAGTCCAAAGATCTGTGGATTAGGTTGATTGGCCATGCTAAATTTATCTTGGGGTCAAGGGGATTAGCAGGGTAAATATAAGGGATTATGGAGATTGGGCCTGGGTGGGATTGTTGTTGGTGCAGGCTCAATGGGCCAAATGGCCTCCTTCTGCACTGTAGGGATTCTATGATTATAGCAGGCCAAGGCCAGAAATGTGAGAAAGATGATGAATTGAAGGTCTAATACAGATGGGAAATACACAGTAATTGGCAGAACCCTGAAGAGTATTGATAGGCAGAGGGATCTGGGTGTGCAGGTACACAAGACCTTGAAAATGGCAATGCAGGTGGAGAAGGTAGTTGGCATGCTTGCCTTCATTGGCCAGGGCACTGAGTTTAAAAATTGGCAAGTGATGCAGCTTTATAGAACCTTGGTAGGCTGCACTTGGAATATGGTGTTCAATTCTGGTCACCACACTACCAGAAGGATGCGGAGGCTTTGAAGAGGGTACAGAAAAGATTTACCAGGATGTTGGCTGGTATGGAGAGCATTAGCTGTGAAGAGAGTTGGAGAAACTTGGTTTGTTCTCACTGGAATGAAGGAGGTTGAGGGGGTGACCTGATAGAAGTTTACAAGATTGAGGGGCATGGACAGAGTGGCTAGTCAGAAGCTTTTTCCCAGGATGGAAGAGTTAATTACTAGTGGGGATAGATTTAAGGTGCAAAGGGCAAGGTTTAAAGGAGGTTTTTTTTTACACAGAGGGTGGTGAGTGCCTGGAGCTCGCTGCCATGGGAGGTAGTGGAAGCAGATATGACAGTGGCTTTTAAGCGGCGTCTTGACAATTACATGAATAGTATGGGATTTGAGAGAAATGGTCCTGGAAGGGGAGGGGGTTTTAGTTCAGATATGTAGCATGGTCGATGCAGGCTTGGAGGGCCAAAGGGCCTGTTCCTGTGCTGTAATTTTCTTTGTTCTTTGAAATAGCAAGCGACAGGAAGGTTGGGTTCGTGCTTGCAGACTGACGGAAGATGTTCTGCAAAGTGTCCACCTAGTCTGCGTTCATTCTCCCTAGTGTTTCACCTAATCCTATCCACAGGTGCCTTACACCTTTGGAGAAACAAAAGGACATGTTTCAATCTCCAATTTAAATAAAACTGAAATAAAGGCAGAACATGTTGGAAATATAGTCAGCAGCTCAATGTCTAAAATAGGGTATAAGTTAACACTTCAGGTGAGGGATATTCAGTGTGGGTTATGGCTCAGTGATTAGCACACTTGCCTCTGAATCAGATGATTGTGGGTTTAACTCCCAATCCAGTGACTTGAGCGTAGAATATTGGCTGACAGTGCAGTAATGCGGGTAAATAATTCTTCAGACTTGATATTAAACATAAGAACATAAGAAATAGGAGCAGGAGTAGGCCAACTAGTCCTTCGAGCCTGCCCCGCCATTCAATAAGATCATGGCTGATCTGTCTTGGCTCAGCTCCACATTCCCGCCCTCTCCCCATAACCCTTAATCCCCTCGCTTATCAAAAACCCATCAACCCGCGTCTTAAAAATATTTAGCGAGGTAGCCTCCACCACTTCAACGGGCAGAGAATTCCAGAGATTCACCACCCTTTGAGTGAAGAAGTTCCTCCTCAACTCTGTTCTAAACCGCCCCCCCTTTATCTTGAGGCTGTGCCCCCTAGTCCTACTATCCTTTCTGAGCGGGAAGAGTCTCTCCACCTCTATCCTATCCATCCCATTCATCATCTTATACGTCTCAATGAGATCTCCCCTCATTCTTCTAAACTCTAACGAGTACAAGCCTAATTTATTCAGCCTCTCCTCATAGCTCAACCCTCTCAACTCCGGCATCAGCCTAGTAAACCTCCTCTGCACTCCCTCCAAGGCCAAAATATCCATGAGTAAGTACGGCGCCCAAAACTGCACACAGTACTCCAGCTGCGGCCTCACCAATGCCCTATACAGCTGCAGCAAGACCTCCCTACTTTTATATTCAATCCCCCTCGCGATGAAGGCCAGCATCCCATTCGCCTTCCTGACCACCTGCTGCACCTGCAAGCTGGGTTTTTGCGACTCATGCACAAGGACCCCGAGGTCCCTCTGCACCGTCACCTGATGCAGTTTTTCTCCACGTAAGTAATAATCCTTCCTACCATTATTCCTACCAAAGTGGACCACCTCGCACTTGCCAACATTAAATTCCATTTGCCATTTCCTGGCCCATTCGCCCAGCCTATCTAGATCCTTCTGTAGACTCTCCCCACCCTCCGCACAATTTGCCTTTCCACCAATTTTGGTGTCATCAGCAAATTTCGACACCCTACACTCGGTTCCCTCCTCCAGATCATCTATATAAATGGTAAATAGCTGAGGCCCCAGCACCGAACCCTGGGGCACTCCACTAGTCACCATCCGCAAATCCGAATAGCACCCATTGACCCCCACTCTCTGCCTCCTATTTGACAACCAGTCCTCTATCCACGCTAACACCCTACCCCCAACTCCATGCCCCCTTACCTTCTGCAATAACCTCTTGTGAGGTACCTTGTCAAACGCCTTCTGAAAATCAAGAAAGACCACATCCACTGGCTCTCCTCTATCCACCGCCCTAGACACATCCTCATAGAACTCCAGTAAATTTGTCAGACACGACTTCCCTTTAAGGAAACCGTGCTGCGTCTGCTCTATCAAGCAGTTCCCCTCAAGATGCCTCGCTATTTCCTCCTTGATGACGGATTCTAACATTTTACCTACAACAGACGTTAAACTAACAGGCCTATAATTCCCCGCCTTTTGCCTGGCACCCTTCTTAAACAACGGCGTAACGTTAGCCGTTTTCCAATCTTCCGGCACTTCCCCGGAATCCAGCGACGTCTGGAAAATAACCACCAAGGCATCCACTATCACCTCCGCCATTTCTTTCAGGACCCTCGGATGCATTCCATCCGGTCCTGGGGACTTGTCCACAATCAGCCCCTCCAGTCTGTCGAGCACCACCTCTCTAGTAACAGTAATGTCATCGAGACCCTCCAGTCCTACCACCTTTCCATCTCTAACATCCGGCAAATTATTCACATCCTCCTCCGTGAAGACCGAAACAAAAAAGTTATTCAAGACCTCAGCCATTTCCCCATCCCCTACCACTAAGTCCCCCTTCTCATCCTCTAAGGGACCAACGTTCACCCTAGCCAGCCTCTTCCTTTTTATATATTTGTAAAAACTCTTGCTATCCTTTTTTATATTAAGCGCTAGCCCAGCTTCATAGTTTCTCCTACCCTTCTTTATCAACTTCTTTGTGAATCTTTGTTGACATTTAAACCTCTCCCAATCCTCTTCTCGCCCACTACTCTTAGCTACTCTAAACGCCTCCGCTTTTAATTTAACACTTTCCTTCACCTCCTTCGTTATCCACGGCTTATTACCTCTAGACGTCTTGTATACAATATCCCAGTGCATTCCAAGAAAAACTCTCCCAGTATCCCAGCCTCAACTCTCATCACTAAAAATAGGCTAACTTGTCATTAATGCAAACCAAAATACTGTGGATGCCGGAAATCTGAACAAAAATCAGGAAAAGCTGGAAAACAGATTGGGCAGCATCTGAGGAGGGAGAGAGAGAGACAGTTAATATTTCAGGTTGATAGCCTTTTCCTCAGAACTGGAAACAGTTAGGAGGTTTTAGGTTTGTTTGGAGGATGTGAAAAGGGAGAAAAGAACAAAAGCAAAGATTGGATGGACGGCAGAACTGATCAAACAAGGCAAATGGAATTGGTGCGGTATTTTGGGATCTTGCTGTGCACAAATTGGCTGCCACATTTCCTAGATTTCAAAAGTACTTCATTGGATGTAAAGCACTTTGGGACATCCTGAGAGTGCGAAAAGTGCTGTTATAAATGCAAGTTACTAGCCAGTAGTAAATTATTTTTGAGTTTATTTTGCTTTTCTTTTTCCCTCTCCCTCTTTCTCGTTTATTTCAGAACATAGAACGAACGGTCAATCATTTGGAGGCTGAAATATCCGCCCTGCTCAGATTCATCGAGGCTTCAAACCCTCCGATTCAGCTGGGAGCTCCAACCATGGACATTTTTGAGAATGGTAAGTGCAGTTTGTGGAGTAATTTCCTCTCCTTTTGTTAAGAGTGAATTTTGCAATCGTTCAGCTAAGGGCTGTCAGGGCTGGGAGACGTTCCCATTTCAGGCACCCAAGAATCAGTGTGAAAGCACAGACAAGTCAGGTGCTACTCTGGTTATTCAAAGTCAACTGCCCGCAGTAGCGTGGTATGGTGGCACAGTGGTTAGCATTGCTGCCTCACAGCGCCAGGAACCTGGCTTCAATTCCCGGCTTGGGTCACTGTATGTGTGGCGTTTGCACGTTCTCCTCGTTTCTGAGTGGGTTTCCCAAGTGCTCCGGTTTCCTCCCGCAGTCTGAAAGACGTGCTGGTTAGGTGCATTGGCCATGCTAAATTCTCCCTCAGTATACCTGAACAGGCACCGGAGTGTGGCGACTCGGGGATTTTCACACTAACATCATTACTGTGTTACCATAAGCCTACTTCTATCAGGAATAAATAAACTTTAAACTCCATTCTGATCAATTTGCCTTTGTCCCCAAATTTCAGAAGAGGAGTACCAAAGTCACACTTTTTCATTTAATTTACTAGACATACTGGTTCTCCTTATTTGGTTTGTATTTTGGGCCCATATCCACTAAGGGCCAGTTAGAATCCAAGTTCATTTACCAAATATACTCAAGTCGATCTTGCGTAAACGTCGAGTTTTGTCCAATCCCCAATTTCTTTTCATATGTCTCAATTTGTTAAAATAATGCATTTTTAACATTGATTCTTTCATGGGATGTGGGTGTTGCTGGCTGGTCCAGCATTTGTTCCCCATCTCTAATTGCCCTTGAATTGAATGGTTTGTTAAGTTGACACAGAGGGCAGTTTAGAGTTATCCATGTCGCTGTACATGTAGCCCTGACTAGGTAAAGATAGCAGATTTCCTTCCCTAAAGGGCATTAGTGAACCTAATGGGTTTTTGACAATCAACGATAGTTTCATAGTCACCGTCACTGAGATTAGCTTTCAATTGCAGATTCTATTAATTGAAATTAAACTCCCCAGGCTGCAGTGGAATTTGTACCCGTGTCCCCAGGGCATTAATCTGGCTCTCTGCATTGCTAGTTGAGTGACGTTGCCACTACACCATCATGACCCTTCACAAATGCTGAATCAGAGCAGTTCTCTAAACCAAGGCTTAGGTCAAGGACTGGGAGCCGTGAACGTGACATCTTCCAATGGTGCGACCCTTCGTATTTCCTGACCCGAGGAGCACTGAAATTTCTAGTGTGGCACTAGAAGTGCCAAACCTTCCACCCCCAGATTGTTCTGTGTTAGCTGACCTTTTACTGCAGCAACTTCTGCCGGCAATGAGTGCGAGTGTATGTTCATGCAGAGGTATACATGTGTGTGTATGCATGAATGAGTTTGTGCACGTGTAGATATGTGTACAGGCTCAGGTATATGCATGTATGTTTGCATGTGTAGGTATATTTGTGTGCACACACATGGATACATGTTTATACATGTGTGCATGATGTGGAGGTACCGGCGTTGGACCAGGGTAAACACAGTAAGAAGTCTCAACACCAGGTTGGACTTTAACCTGGTGTTGTGAGATTTCTGACATGTGCATGCAGAGCTATATAAAGTAAACCGTAAAGTCACCATTGTCCCAGATGACCATAGGCTCCCCCTCTTTGAGGGGGAGAACTGACTGGTGGTGATTTAAGCTGAGAGTCACCACACCTCAGGCGAGGGGCAAGATTGAGAAGGTGGGATCTTCAGGAATAATCTCAGCCGGTACGGGAATTGAACCCATGCTGTTGGCATCGCTCTGCATCACTCACCAGCAATCCAGCCAAATGAGCTAAACTGATCCTGCATAAGTGTACGTTTGTGTGGTCTTCCATAAGTACATTTGGGTGTGCAGATAAGTGCTATTGTGAGTGTGTGTGCATGTGTGTATAGGTGTGGGGAGGTAGTGGTGTGTGCATGCAACCTCTGAATGTTGAGCAAGAACAAGATCAGGCTGGAATGTGTTGCCTGGATCAAGCCCAACTGTGAGGCTCTCATGGTTAAGCAGCCTGCTAATTCTCACTGCAGTCACATATTAGGATAAGGTACGAGAGGGCATTTTGACCTTAGCATCAGCCAATGCTTTGAAGGTAGGAGGGGAGGAAAAAAACTGGACAACAATCAGTGGCTGACGACTATCTAACTCCTGTTATTTTCACATTTCCCAGGTTCGTCCTGAAGGTCACAATACTGGGCTCCATACTGTAAGGAGGCCGCAGAACGACACTTATGTCGAGAAACATATCAGCAAAATGACATTAAAAATGCATCCGTTATTGATTGCGACAGCTATTTCCTGTATTAATGAATTCTATGTCTTGTTCTTCACATGAAGTTATACTCAACCACTGCTGAATGTTCATTGGACTTGGGGATCTGTTACCAAGGTAACATATACGCCTCTGAACTTTGCAGCCCTAACTGGGCTTAGGTTAAGTTTGACAGTTTTCCTTCTCTTTGATTTAATTTCACCTTTTGAAAATGATGTATATCCAGAAATTTCTTTGAAAAATAATTACAAGTTGAGTTTCAGCAGCACTCTACCACTTTGACACTGGATAGTTCGGCTGATACCACATCCCCTGTCAACACAAAACAGCTCACCCAGTCTCTCTCACTTGAACAATTTCAGGGTATTAGTTGCTGGGGAAAAACTGCAATCGTAGAATCCCTACATTGCAGAAGGAGGCCATCTGGTCCATTGAGCCTGCACTGACAACAATCCCACCAGACCCCACCTACGTAACCCTAAGTATTTACCCTGCTAATCCCCCTGACACTAAGGGGCAATTTAATGTAGCCAGTTAACCTAATCTGCATATCTTTGGCTTGTGGGAGGAAACGGGAGCACCCCGAGGAAACCCATGCAGACTTGGGGAGAATGTACAAACTCGACCCAGACAGTGACCCATGGCCAGAATTGAACCCGGGTTCCTGGCGCTGAGGTAGCAGTGCTAACCACTGTGCCATCCAGTCTTATGTAACAATACAAGATATTACAATAGAGGCGAAACAGGCCATTGGTGTTTATGCTCACATGGGCCTCCTCACTCTCTTTCATCGAACTCCATCAATATTACCCTTCTGTTTCTTGCCCCTACACATTCTTATCTAGCTTCCTCTTAAATGCATCTATGCCATTTGTTCAAATATTCCTTAGCTGATATTGTTAGCAGTTCCTTCTGTCCTCCAAATATGAATCACGACCACTCTCCTTTTAAAAAAAAACCTTTTACCCCTCTGTCCTTGCAAACTATCACATTCTTTCCAATCTCCAAAGTAATTGAACATCGCGTTCACTTTCAGATCTGTGTCTGTGCTTCTATAGATTCCATGTTCAAATCCCTTGAACTGTGTTTACATCCCTGTCGCAGTCGGGAAGTGTCCCTCTTATCAAAGTCACAAGTGACAAACGATAATACTGGTCACATTCCGTGGTGGACTATCCCTCATCATCTTGCTTGGCCTCTCTGGAGCCTCTGACATGGTTGACTCGGCAATCCTCCTCCAATGCTTCTCTACTGTTCACCTGGGTGGAACTGCACTGACCCAATCCAGTCTTGGCCAGAGAAACACCAGCAAAGACTGTTTCCACTCCTGCACTATTATCATTGGGGTCCCCAAACATCTGTCTTTGCTCCTCTTGACTTCTATGTTAACCTATATGCTGCTATCCAGAAACACTGCTTCAGTTAGCACATGTATGCAGATTACACTCTCAACATTCTCAACCCCTCCACTGTCTCTACGTTGTCAGACTTGCATCAGATGCTGTGATGAGCTTAGATTTCTTGGGAATTGGAAAGATTGAAGTAATCTTCATTGGGTCTCACCACAAGCTCAATTCCCAAGCCATCTACTCTATCTCTCACAAGCACTAACTACCTGAGGCTGAACCAACCTTGTGTCATGTTTGACCCTGTGATGAGCTCCTTATATTTGTGCCATTGCTAAGGCCGCCCATTTCCAACTATGTAACATCACCCAAGTCCATTCATGGCCTCAGCTGATCTGCTGCTGAAACCTCCAGCCAGACCTCTTTCACCTCTGTACTTGACTACCCCAATGCACTCCTGGGCTGGCCTCCCATATTCCTGCCTCCATATCCCAAACTCACTCAAAACTCTGCTTCCCATATCCGAATACACAAAGCTGAAGTCAGGAAGTGCCATTCAGCCCTCTGCATGCTGAACTACATTGGCTCATGTTCAAACAGCACCTTAATTTTAAAGTTCTCACCCTTGTTTTCAAATCCCTCCATGACATCACTCCTCCAATTCCAGCCTCTTGAGTGTTCCTAATTTTAATCACTCCAACACTGGAGGCTGGGAACTCAGCTACCAAAGCCCTAAGTCCTGGAATTATCTCATGGAGCCTATCCACCTTTATTTCCCCTGAGATTTTACTCAAAACCTGCACCTTTAACCACAGTTTTTGGTCATCTAATACATCCTCGTGCGGCTCAACGTTTGAGTAGACTCAGTTGGCTGAACAGCTGCTCCCTCTTATGGTCAAATGTTGAATTTTCTTTGCTACTGCTCTTTTCAACTATATTAAAGATGCTGTGTAAATGCAAGTCATTCTTATACTAGCGAGATCCACATTCTGGTGAAGAAATTTCTCTCAAATTCCCTATTGGTTTAATTGTTTTTAAATTCATTTGTGGGACGTGGCTGGGCCAGCATTTATTGCCTGTCCCAAGTTATCCTGGAAGGAGCATTTGAGAGTCATCATAGAATCCCTACAGTACAGAAAGAAGCCATTCAGCCCATTGAGTCTGCACCGACCACAATCCCACCCAGGCCCTACCTCCATATCCCTACATATTTTACCCACTAATCCCTCTACCTATGCATCTCAGGACACTAAGGGCAATTTTAGCATGGCCAGTCAACCTAACCCGCACATCTTTGGACTGTGGAAGGAAACCAGAGCACCCAGAGAAAACCCACGCAGACATGAGGAGAATGTGCAAACTCCACACAGACAGTGGCCCAAGCCAGGAATGGAACCCAGGTCCCTGGAGCTGTGAAGCAGCAGTGCTAACCACTGTGCTACCGTGCCGCCCAAAGTCAACCACATTGCTGTGGCTCTGGAGTCATATGTAGGCCAGACCAGGTATGAACTTTCTTCCCTAAAGGACATTAGTGAACCAGTTGGATTTTTCCGACAATCATCAGTAGATTCTTAATTCCAGATTTTTAATTGAATTCAATTTTCACCATCTGCCATGGCGGGATTCGAACCCGAGTCTCCAGAACATTAGCTGAGTTTAGAGTCTAGCGATAATACCACTAGGCCATCGCCTCCCTACATGGAAAATTTTCATATCAGATATTTGGAATTTTCCTTCGTATAACTCCTTATTACACACTTCATAAACATCTCAAAGCCCTTCCAACAATGAATTGCTGCCACCCAGAGGATTGTGTGTGTCAGGAATAATTCTGCAGGAATTGGAAACGATCCGAAGTGCTTGGGATGTTGGGCTCGGACCTTCATTTATTCATACAGCTTTGGTAGACCTGACACTTTAAGGCAAATCCTGGTCAGGGAATATCATACAAATACATTAGGTATTGTGGAAAGATTTCCATGAAGCACAAAGAACACCTGTATCTATGGGTACACTTTGCATAAGAAGGGAAAGGCTAAGAACAGCAGTGGACAAAACAGCACATTGAGCCTGCTCTGCCATTCAACACAATCATGGCTGATCTTCAGCTTGAACTCCAATGTCCTCCTGCCCCCCCTGTTTCCATTGATGCCCCGAGAGACCAAAAGCTTGTTCATGTCAGGTTTAAATAAATGCAATGACAGACCATCCATAACCCTCTGGGGTAGAACATTCCAAAGATTCACTATCATTTGAGTGAAATAATTTCTCCCCATTTGTAAAGGAATAAGGGCTAAATAAATAAAGGGCTAATAAAACGCGCAGCATTCTTCACAGAACAAAACTAACTAAGCATAACATGGTCAACTCCCCTCACGTCAATGTGACATTGCTGATAAAGGTTACACGCACGTAAGTCACTATCCTGGGAGCCTTGCAGTGACAACTAGCACTATAATGCTAGCTCTGATAAGTAAAAACACAATCTGATAACGGAACACCAATCCCCAAGTCCTATGATCTCAATGGATGTGGTACATTGACCATGCAGATTGACCAACATGACCGTTACCTAAACTTAGCTTTTCAAGAATAAATTTACATAAAATTTCTTAAAAATTGAATGGGCAACTTAATTACAACAGGATTTTCTTACCTAATATGGGATAATAAGTGGGGGTGATCTATTATCAAACTAATGACCATCTTTCACGCCACCTTTTAATCATACTGACCAAAAAAATTCATAATAAACATCTCAACATAACTCAATGGAGAGTTGTTGGGTAGCAGTCATCTCCACTTCAGATCCATCCTGAACCTAATGTGTCTTACACTGTCGGGGATCAACGTAATATTGCTTTGACGTTTGATGGAAATCCTAGATTCTAGATCCTAGATATTCCTGTGGGCAGCACAGTGGTTATCACTGCCTCACAGTGCCAGCTATCCAGGTTTGATTCCTGGCTTGGGTCACAGTCTGTGCAGAGTTTGCATATTCTCCCCGTGTCTGCATGTATTTCCTCCAGGTGCTCCAGTTTCCTCCCACAATCCGAAAGGCTGGATAGATGCATTGGTCATGCTAAATTCTCCCTCAGTGTATCTAAACAGGCACCAGAGTGTGGCTACTAGGGGATTTTCACAGTAACTTCATTGCAGTGTTAATGTAAGTCTTTTGTGACACTAATAAATAAACCTTAAACTACACCGCTTTAAATTCTAGTTGTTGTATGTAGTAAAGGTTGAAGTTTGGACTCTTTCATATAGAAATAAGAATTAGTTATCTCTTTTCAGGATATTACATAGCGTTATGATTTATACTCTTTGTATAACCACCAAATTTCATGATTACTTATAATATTAAATAAATGTGTTTACTTAAAACAATTCAAGAACAGCTTCTTCTCTGCTGCCATCAGACTTCTGAATGGACCTTTCTTATATTGCGTTGATCTTTCTCTATGACTGCGCTACATTCTGCACCCTTTTCTCCTCCCCTATGTACTCTATGAATGGTATGTTTTGTCTGTATAGCGCGCAAGAAACAATAATTTTCACTGTATACCAATACATGTGACAATAATGAATTAAATCAAATCAAAATCAAAATTCTTAAATGATCTCACCCAACTTCTGTATCAAACACTCAGTGAACACAACTTCTATTCCCTTTGCTGGTGGAATATTTTCTGAGGAGTTTCACCTGGACCCTTACAATATTGCTACATACCAATTAGATGTCAGTCTATCATTGAGGAAGGTAACATTCTGGATTGGCTATCTTCCTTTGGGTGTGGGACTAGTTGGACTCTGCAGGCTCAAATGACATGTCCTGGCGTCTAGCTGCCACTGGCTGAAGTTGAGGTAAGTTAGTTGAGGGATATGCCAGATCCTGTTAACTCCAAGCGAGGGCTTAAAATTGTAAAAACATCACAATCTCAATACTAAATGATCATCCCCTTATCTAGAATCTGTGCTCCTGTATTCTAGATTCCCTTACCAGCAGAAACAACCTTTCAGTATCTGTATCCTGTCAAGCCCCATTCGAGATTTTGTATGTTTCTCAATGAGATCACACCTCATTCATCCAAAATCACAGTGTATAGACCCACATTACTTAACCTCTCATCAAAGGTCATTCCTCATATCCCAGGCGTCAATCTGATAAACGTTCAGTGTATTGCCTCCAATGCAAATGTAACCTTCCTTAAATACTGAGACCATAACTACAAACAGTGCTCCAGGCATGCTCTATGATTTGATTGGATTTATTATTGTCACATGTATTAGTATACAGTGAAAAGTATTGTGCCCGATTCTCACAAAAGTGCTGAATTGGCTAGAAAACTGGTGTAAATCACAACTGTTTTTTCAGTTGAACTTCAGACTCGAATTTCCCACACTCTCTGCAATGCAAAGGTCACAACTGTGAATATCATTAAAAGCTTGGGGGGGGCAGGGCCTATTCGCGCCGGAGTCCGACAGTTCCAGAACTCTGCCCCAATTGGCCGGATTGCTGCTTGCTGGCCAGTTCAATCGCTGGCCAGCCCGGGACCCTCAAACTGCTGCCCCTCGTGACACCCCCACAGCCCGATTGTGGCCCACACAAGCATTCCTGGACCACACCCAGCAGCAACCCCGCACCGCCCCCCCCCCCCCCCCCCCATCCCCGCCGTCTCAGAGCACCCTTATCTCCGGATCCCTCCCCCCCTGCAAGCAGTGGCAATCCCCCCGCCCCTGCAGACCCCTCCTCCCCCCCAGAGGGAAACCCCCTCTTTACTCCTCAGGAGGCAGACCACCTCATCCAGCCTGGCCCAATTGCTACCCTCCTTCCAGCCCCGACCGATCCCAATGCAGAGTGGCAGTGGGACTCCTCACCCCCACCGATCATCCCTAAGCCTTGCCCCTTGGTCCTGCCCCCCTCACCTTGACCCCGCCCTTTGACCCAACCCACTTGCCACTAGGCCCCACCCCCAACAGGCCCCACTAGGGCGCCCATGCCCAGGGAGCAACCCCTCCGCTGCCTGACCCCCCTGGGGGGCCACAATTGCCCCCCCTTTACTCCAGCAGGGTCTCCCGCTAGCTTCCCGCAAGTGGGGTGCTACTCTAAACCCCAATGGAGTGAAATACCCTTGGCAGGATGGGAAATGCTATCAGGTCTGGAAAATTCTGTGCCAAGCCTGATTATGACATTTAAAATAAATGAAAAACAGATGTAAATGACTTACCCCTCTTCTCACCAGTTTCCAGCATGTTCTGTGCATGTTCTTTAGCTGTGGGAGACACACACGTGTCAGGAACTCCATGCACGAATCCTGTGAAATGGCCGACATGCAATTCTCCCATCTGGATGTGCCAAAAACGTGTGTCAGGATGGGGGAATCAGGCCTATTATTTCTTGCATGCTATACAGACAAGGCATACTGTTCATAGAAAAGGGAAAGAGGGAGTGTAGAATGTAGTGTTACAGTCATAGCTAAGATCTGGAGAAAGATCTTTAGGATACTAATGGAAAAAGATGAGTGCCATCCTAAGGGGAGGGTGCTAAATTGGGGGAAGGCTAGCTACAGCTGGATTAGGCAGGAATTTATGGATACTGATTGGGAGAGGTTGTTTGAGGGTAAGTCCACGTTCGACACATGGGAGTCTTTCAAGGGAAAACCGAAAAGGTTGCAGGAAAGACATGTGCCAGTTAAGAGGAAGGATGGGAAAGGTAGGATTAGAGAGCCGTGGATTACTAGGGATATTGAGGACTTGGTCAGGAAGAAAAGAGAGGCGTATGTTAGGTTTAAGCAACTGGGAATGGAGAAAACATTGGAGGAATACAGAGAAAGTAGGAGGGAGCTCAAACGGTTAGTGTTCTGTCTCTGGTGTTTTGAGAAGCTGTTCTGACTTCAAGCCTATAGAATCATAGAACCTCAGTGCAGGAGGTGGCCTTTGGTCCATTAAGTCTGCACCAACAACAATCCAGGTCTTTGTTCTTTGTTCTTTTTTGTTAGATCAACTTAGTGTGAGGTAGGTCCATTCAAACATCCGATGGCAACAGGGAAGAAGCAGTATCGAGTCGGTAGGTACGTGACCTCAGATCTCTGTATCTTTTTCCCGATGGAAGAAAGTGGAAGTGAGTATATAGAGATAGCTGAGAAAATTGTGGAGACATTGGTGGTGATCTTTCAGGAATCACTAGAGGCAGGGAGAGTCCAGAGGACGGGAAAGTAGATGATGTAACACCACTGTTCAAGAAGGGAGGGAGAGAGCAGACTGGAAATTATAGGCTGGTTAGCCTGTCTTTGGTCATAGGCAAGATTTTAGAGTCCATTTTATCAAGTGCATGATCAAATTGGACTAAGTTAGCAAGGCTTCATCAAGAGGAGGTCATGTCTGATAAATCTGTTAGAGTCCTTTGAGGAGATAGCAAAAAAGTTAGATAAAGGAGAACCAGTGGACCTGATTTATTTAGATTTCCAAAAGGCCTTTGACAAGGTGCTGCATAGGAGACTAAAATAAGTTAAGAGCCATGGTATTAAGGGTAACGTCCTGGCATGGATAGAGAATTGGCTGACTGGCAGAAGGCAGACAGTGGGGATAAAGGGGTCTTTTTCAGGACAGCAGCCGGTGACTAGTGGTGTGCCTCAGGGGTCAGTGTTCAGACCACAACTTTTCACAATGTACATTAACAGTTTGGAAGAAGGAACTGAAGGCACCGTTGCTAAGTTTGCAGATGATACAAAGATATGTAAAGGGACAGATAGTATTGAGGAAGCAGGGAGCTGCAGAAGGACTTGGACAGGTTAGGAGAGTGGGCAAAGAAGGGGCAGGTGGAATACAATGTGGAAAAGTGTGAGGTTATGCACTTTGGAAGGAGGGATGGAGGCAGGCATAGATTATTTAAGAAATCAATAACACAAAGGGACTTGGGAGTCCTTGTTCAAGGTTCTGTTAAGGTTAACGTGCAGGTTCAGTTGGCAGTTAGGAAGGCAAATGCAATGTTAGCATTCATGTCGAGAGGGCTAGAATATAAGAGCAGGAATATATTCCTCAGGCTGTATATTGTGAGTAGCTTTGGGCCCCATATCTAAGGAAGGGTGTGCTGGCCTTGGAAAAGAGGAGGTTCACAAAAATGATCCCTGGGTTGAAGAGCTTGTCGTATGAGGAACGGTTGAGAACTCTGGGTCTGAATTGTTGGAGTTTAGGAGAATCAGGGGAATCTTATTAAAACTTACAGGATACTGTGAAGTCTGGATAGGGTGGACATGGAGAGGATGTTTCCACTAGTAGGAAAAACTAGAACCAGAGGGCACAACCTCAGGCTAAAGGGATGATTCTTTAAAACAGAGATGAGGAGGGATTTCTTCAGCCAGAGAGCGGTGAATCTGTGGAACTCTTTGCCTCAGAAGGCAGTGGAGGCCAGGTCATTGAGTGTCTTTAAGACAGAGATAGATAGATTCTTGATTAATAAGGCGATCAGGGGTTATGGGGAAAAGGCAGGAGAATGGGGATGAGAAAAATATCAGCCATGATTGAATGGCAGAGCAGATGCGATGGGCCAAGTAGCCTAATTCTGCTCCTATGTCTTGTAGTCTTACGGTCTAATGTTGTATTGTAACCTGGTGAGATTTGAACCCATGGTGTTGAAAGATGTTGGAAGAAGTTTATTTACCCACAGGCTTGTTAGACATAGACTCCCTTACCTAAACTTGATGGAAGTGGAGTCTATAAAAATTTTACAAGATACATGGATAAACAATTGAATAGAAAAATCAACCACCACAGAATTTTTAAAGGACAGGAGGCCATTTTGCCCCTTGTCCTCCTACTGGTTCTTCAAAGAATAAATTGACCTGGTGCCATTACCTCATTTTCTCCCCATACCCTTCCACATTCTTCCTTTTCCGATAATAACCCAATTCCCTCATGAATGCTTCGATTGAACCTACCTCTGCTACATTCAGGCAGCACATTCCAGATTTCAATGACTTGCTCCCTGGTAAAATTGCTCCTGTCGCCATGCTTTCTTTGCCAATTATCTTAAAGCTTTGACCTTTCCTTCTCGATTCTTCCACCAACGGGAATAGAATTTTCCCTGTCTACTCTCTAAGATCAAAATTAAACAGTATGTCTGAAAAGGGCAAGTGAATGAGGCAAAAGAATACAATGAGTTGAATGCTCTCCTTCTGTACTGTAAGCATTTATGGATTCCTCTCATTTAATCTCATATTTCTTCTGTATGTTTGCAGGAGATGTTACAGCATGAGAATGAATGAATTTAGAACATGAATCTGAAAATGTTAGCAATTTCTCTGGTTCTGACTTTTCCAAATGGATGCTGTGGTTCCCAAATCTTAATGGAACTGAGTGACAACATCTCTCCATTATCTCCTGCATTGTTTGAACTTTGGGCCATTCTGTTTAATAATCATTAGATTGAGGGATTCTCCATTTTTAAAGCTAATGTATTGGACAAATTTCTCTGTCCCCTGATGGCCAATTGTTTCAAATTACAGTTTAATCTTCAATCCTTGAAGATTGTCCAAAGACCTTTCAATCCTGAAGGAGAGTCCCTTCTCCCAAAGCCCCCTGTTCAGCTAAGTAAAGATACGCACAGAAAAACCGAAGGTTGAGATATCACCTCATTATATCACAATCTTACTGCTCCTTAGATCTCTTTTTTTAGTATTCCCATTTTTATACATTTTTGGGATATGGGTATCTTTGGCAAAGTGAAAATTTATTGGCCATCAACGGGGACGAAGTAAAAGGGTCAAGAGCCTCAAATATTTAGGTGTCCAGATCACCAACAACCTGTCCTGGTCCATTCATGCTGACACTATGGTCAAGAAAGCCCACCAGCGCCTCTACTTTCTCTGAAGACTAAGGAAATTTGGCATGTCAGCTACACCTCTCACCAACTTTTACAGATGCACAACGGAAAACATTCTTTCTGGTTATATCGCAGCTTGGTACGGCTCCTGCTCTGCTCAAGACCGCAAGAAACTACAAAAGGTCATGAATGTAGCCCAATCACGCAGACCAGCCTCCCATCCATTGACACTGTCTACACCTCCCGCTGCCTCGGAAAAGCAGCCAGCATAATTAAGGATCCTATGCACCCCAGACATACGCTCTTCCACCTTCTTCTCTCAGGAAAAAGATACAAAAGTCTAAGGTCACATACCAATCGACTCAAGAACAGTTTCTTCCCTGCTGCTGTCAGATTTTTGAATGGACCTACCTCGCATTAAGTTGATCTTTCTCTATATCCTAGCTGTGATTGTAACACTACATTCTGCACTCTCTCCTTCTCTATGAATGGTACGTTTTGTCTGTATAGTGCGCAAGAACCAATGCTTTTCATTGTTTACCAATACACGTTACATGTGACAATAATAAATCAAATCAAATCATCATTAGTTGCCCCTATCTGAGTGTGTTGGGGGTGGGCCTCCTTGAATTTCAGCACTCCCTTCCCTCACTCCCCTGTTACAATCCAGATCAGAAACCACAAGAAGTCAGCCTAGACTACTTCACACTTTGAATTTGGCTAGGGTAAGCATAAGGTGTCTCACTCCAGATATGATTTGAATGACGCGCTAGGAAGCTTTTATTAAACAAAGTTTATGTAGGAATACAGTTTTGGCTAAGATCAAGTGTAGTATCAACATGCTGCACTTGGTTGAAATCATTAGGTTACATTTCAGCTTCACTTGAAGCAATTTTTCAAAGCGGTATCTAGGCCTTTTGGCTAAGATGCAAATTAGATCAAACCTTGGAGGAGGAGCTACACCTACTTCAATCAGCTTGCATCATGTAGATCAAGCCCGAGATTGGAGGTGAGAGCCCTGTCTTGTCAGCTTGGATCGGGAATGTCCCAACTTGTTGGGACTCTGAATTGGCTTTAATTTGACTTGATTGGGTTGGAATAAAGTAAACAAAAAAAGGAAAATTAGCAGTAACTTTTACCAATTACAATCAAGACAAAAAAACCCCACAATATTGTATAAACCTTAACAATTAAATGCACTGTTCCAACACAACAAACCTTCTCTAAAATATACACCTATTGGGGATTACCACAGGAAGCTCTTATGCTCACCCGTTGTTGTTGAATTCTGCAGCTTTCTTCACACATACCCACATGCATGCACCTTAGTGACACAGTGGTTAGCACTGCTGCCTCACAGCGCCAGGGACCCGGGTTCAATTCCCAGCCTTGGGTCACTGTCTGTATAGAGTTTGCACATTCTCCCCGTTTCTGCATGGGTTTGCTCTGGTTTCCTCCTAGACCAAAAATGTGTGGGCTAGGTTGATTGGCCAGGCTAAATTGCCCTTTAGTGTTAGGGTGATGTCAGTGGGATTAGTAGGGTAAATATGCCAGGTTATGGGGATAAGGCCTGGATTGTTGTTGGTGCAGGCTTAATGGACCAAAGGCCTCCTTCTGCACTGAGGTTCTATGATTCTTTAGGCTTGAAGTCAGAACAGCTTCCCAAAACACCAGAGAGAGAGACAGAACACTTCATCCCGACTTAAGTCCAATCACCTTCTAACTAAACAGTAGCCAATACTGAAAATAAGAACTCTTGACACAGAAACAAAATTGTCCCACTTAACCTGTCAATCATTCTTCACACAACTGTTCAAAAGGTCATAAACTCCCAGAAAGTGCATTAGGCCCAGAGTAAAAATAAACCAATTTAAATCATTTAAACAGCAATAAAAGGACATCTAATCAAGCAGCCTGATGCCAGTAACAAAAACCAAAAAGCCTACTTACAAAATGCAGAGAACATGATCAAAAGTACATTTCTTAAAGGCACAGTAGCATTACACTCCTGCCTCACTCCATTCTTTCACGCACAGGAAAGAGATAGAGAATCTGGTGATTGTTGTGCGACAAAATAATCTCTCACTCAATGTCAGCAAAACAAAGGAGCTAGACTTGGGGAAATGTAATGAAGGGCATGCCCCTGTCTACATCAACCTGCAGGAAGTGGAAATGGTCAAGAGCTCAAGTCTCTAGGTATCCAGAACACCAACAACCTGTCCTGCTCCCTCCACACCGACACTATAGTTAAGAAAGCCCACCAATGCCTTTACTCCCTCATCCATCACTCCCTCCCTTCCCCTCCTCACTTCATCCCCTTCCTTCACTCCCTCGTTTCTTCTCCGCCATAATTTCCACCCTTCTACAGGTGGCACAGTGGGTTGCGCTGCTGCCTCACAGCGCCAGTGACCCATGTTCGATTCCCAGCTTGGGTCACTGTCTGTGTGGAGTTTGCACGTTCTCCCTGTGTCTGCGTGGGTTTCCTCCAGGTGCTCCAAATATGTGCCGGTTAGGTGGATTGGCCAGCCTAAATTGCCCCTTAGTGTCAGGGGACTAGTTAAGGAAAATACATGGGGTTGGGACCTGGGGAGGTTTGTGGTCGGTGCAGACTTGAAGGGCCGAATGACCTCCCTCTGCAATGTATGATTCATCACATTTCCTCCCACAGTATGTCGAACATTTCCATAGTGCAGAACCTGAGCTAAACGTTATCAATAACCACGAAGGCTGCTTTCCGTGGGCGAACAGCCTCCAGACGCCGAGCACCAAAATGGCGACCCCTTGCGGCAGCCCCGGATGTTGTCGCGTCAGAATCCACCCTCGTCGCAATTGGACTCGTCCTACACCTCCTGCAACTTAAATGGACTCGCCTAACCCCCTGCAGCAGAAATGGACTCGCTGTAACCCCCCCTGCAACACAAATAGACTCGCCCGAGGGAACAGCATCACTGAGGGACCCGGGGATCAAACCATCTTGCTCAAAGGGGGGCAGAGGAAGATCAGATAAGATCAAGTCTCATCAAAACAGCTGGTAGATAACAACATGGATAAAAACACACTAACAAAGTGGGATAAATTGAGGAATTGATGGAGCAAGAGGATGATGATTTGTTTCCTAGGCGGGGAAGCAGTGACAGGGACAGAGTGCACCCCTCCGTCCCCTGGGAGTGGAGGGGTCCGGGTGCCGGCTGTGCTGCGGGCGGGGGGGGAGCGGGGAGCGGAGAGCGGCGGCGGTGTCGACAGCGGCGGAGCGGGAAGAAGAAGCGGCGAAGGAGGAGGAGAGCGGCTGGTGAGAGAGGGCGGAGGGATTGCTGACAAGGAGGCTTTTAAGCCTTTAACAGGGCCAGACGCCATGGGGATGAAGGGGCTTTGATATTTGAGGGGGTGGTGGTTTATGAGGAAAGGGATTGGGCCTGTAGCCTAAGAGGCTGAGAGGTGATCCTGCTCAAACAAGGTCCCTCTCCTAAGGAGAATTTAACAGCCTTGAAGCTGAAAGAAAGTCTCCCCTTGGGGTGGAGGAGGCTAGAATCATCTGATGATCAGCCATGATCAAAGTACATGATGAAGCAGGCTCAAACAAATGATCTACAAATGGGGGTGACACAGTGAGTTAGCACTGCTGCCTCACAGTGTCTTTATATGCCCTCCTTGTTTGTGAACAGAACCCCCACTCACCTGAGGAAGGAGCAGCAAGCGCTCCGAAAGCTAGTGGCTTTTGGTACCAAATAAACCTGTTCAACTTTAATCTGGTTTTGTGAGACTTCTTACTGTGCCTCACAACGCTAGGGACCCGGGTTTGATTCCAGCCTCAGGTCACTGTCTGTGTGGAGTTTACACTTTTCCCCATGTCTGCGTGGGTTTCCTCCCGCAGTCTGAAAAACGTGTGGGTTAGGTGGATTGGCCGTGCTAAATTCTCCCTCAGTATATCCGAACAGGTGCCGGAGTGTGGCAACTGGGGGATTTCTTCACTGCAGTATTAACGTAAGCTTACCTGTGACACTAATAGTTAAAATTTGAACTTGTTATTACCAGCAATAGACCATTCATTTTTAATTTAAAAAACCAGAGAGAATCCTGTTCAAACGTAACAAGATCCCCCCTTCTCCACCCTGAGGAGGATTTGACAGCTTTGATGCTGAAAGAAGAAAATCTCTTGTAGACAGAGAGGAGGCTAGAACCATCTAATAATCAACCATTATCAAATTACATGATGGAGCAGATTCAAACAATAATCTACAATGTGGTGGCACAGTGGTTAGTACAGCCGCCTCACAATGCCAGAGACCTGGGTTTGATTCCCAAGTTGGATCACATTCTGTGTGGAGTTTGCATGTTCTCCTGGTGTCTGTGTGGGTTTCTTCTGGGTGCTCCAATTTCCTCCCACAGTCCAAAAATGTGCAGGTTAGGTGCATTGGCTGTGCTAAATTCTCCCTCAGTGTACCCGAACAGGTGCTGGAGTGTGGTGACTCGGGAATTTTCACAGTAACTTCATTGCAGTATTAATGTCAGCCTACTTGTGACGCTAATAAATAAATGTAAACTTTACTTTTTCTGTTATCTATGTTTCACAATTTAAAAATAACTGGGGCCTCCTATTTAAGATGAGAATATTTTCTCTGAGGTTCGTTGGTCTGTGAGATCCCTCAACCCCAGTGAGCTGTGTTGTTATTTATTACTGTCACAATGTAGGCTTACATTAACACTGCGATGGAGTTACTGTGAAAATCCCCTTGTCGCCACATAGGGCGGCGCTTGTTCAGGTACACAGGGAGAATCTAGCATAGCCAATGCACCGAACCAGCACTGTGAGAGGAAACCCATGCAGACATCATGAGAACTTGTAGACTCTGCACAGACAGTGACCCAAGCTAGGAATTGAACCCGGGTCCCTAATGCTGTGAGGCAGCAGTGGTAGGTGCTGTGCCAACAATATAATTAATTTAAAGACTGCTGTTATACCAGATCAAAATAATTTCACTTCTTTGGAACTATTCAGTTTCTAGAATCACTTTTCTTTGTTAATGAGCTACTTTTTTCTGAAGGATTGAGCACCATTTTGTTAAATGGAAAGATAGGCTCGATTGCATACTGACAGGAGAGACCCTATGTTTAGCATTGACTTTTTCGTTTCTGTGTCAAGGATTAAGCACTTTACATGTCACTTGACTGTTTTCACTTGGTTAGACTGCAAACCACCATTGGCAAATTCAACCAGTCTAACTTGTTTGTTACAATTGTCACAGGACTGACTATTGCGTGTCAGTGTATTCATGTTGCCTTTAGACAATTAGAAGGACTGGTAACACCACACCCAGCAGCGTCAGAAGGCAAGGCATTTTAAGTGCTTCAATCTTTGGGATGTTGCTAAAGATGTAGATAGAAATAATTATTTTGATTTGATTTATTATTGTTGCATGTATTGGGATACAGTGAAAAATATTGTTTTTTGCGCACTATACAGACAAAGCATACCGTACATTGGAGGAGGAAAGGACAGGGTGCAGAATGTAGTGTTGCAGTCATAGCTAGGGTGTAGAGAAAGGTTGATTTAACATGAGGTAAGTCCATTCAAAAGTCTGATGGCAGCAGGGAAGAAGTTGTTCGTGAGTCATTTGGTACGTGACCTGAGCCTTTTGTATTTCATTCCTGATGGAAGAAGGTGGAAGAGAGTATGCCCGGGCTGCATAGGGTCCTTAATTATGCTGGCTGCTTTTCCGAGGCAGTGGGAAGTGTAGACAGAGTCAATGGATGGGAGGCTGGTTTGCGTGATGAACTGGGCTTCGTTTCCTGACCCTTTGAAGTTTCTGTATATGTCACACTTTGGATACCACAAAGCACTTCAGAATCGATGAAGGGTTTTTAAAATGTAGTCACTGTTGTAGGGAAACATGGCAATCAATTTAGGCACAACAAAATCCCATTGATATTTATTACGAAGGTGGGATTGCTTTGGGCCTTGTGAATGCCTTCAAATAGATGCGCTGCTGTAATATTTACACACAAATAAATAGCGTTCAGTAGACTTGCATTGCCAGTGACTGGCCTTGGCTAAACTGATGGTGGGCTATCATCACTTGTGTTAGAACTACTTTCCGGGGGGGGCCTGGATTTCCCGAACCCCACAAAATTCAGCAGAAAATCTGCTTTTATGTCAGGCATATCATTGAACATCATCAGATGGTAGCAGTGAAGCTGGGTGGAGCGTAAAGGGTGACGTGGACTGTTTCTGAATGAATTATTTCTGTGTTGCGTATTTCATGATCCCTCATCAATTCAACCTGGAGTTGCCAGCTGGTGTTTGAATCAAGGAGTGCTTTTCCTC
Organism: Carcharhinus amblyrhynchos; assembly: GCF_965287045.1. Lineage (NCBI taxonomy): Eukaryota > Metazoa > Chordata > Chondrichthyes > Carcharhiniformes > Carcharhinidae > Carcharhinus > Carcharhinus amblyrhynchos. Next base: position 20,272,506 of record NC_137354.1, read on the forward strand.
ATTCCTGTTGTGATGACGTAGTCTAGTGTGGTCTGCCAATCCATGGGGATCGGAGTCTGTTTATGATCCAGATTCTTCTATTGCCAAGTCTATTTGTTGACACTAAGATAAAAGCAAAATACTGCGGATGCTGGAATCTGAACACAAAAACAAAATGCTGGAAAATCTCGGCAGGTCTGATAGCATCTGTGAGGGGAGAATAGGGCCAACGTTTCAAGTCTGGATGACCCTTTGTTCTGACGAAGGGTCATCTAAATTCAAAATTGGCAATTTGTAGACACCATCGGCCATAGTTCAGGTCATATCATTGACCACGATAAGGGAGATCAGCATCTTCTCAAGGCGAAAAAACTGCCCTGGAGTCGATGGTGTTTACAGTTGTTGTAATGCGATTTATATTTTGTGGTTTGTACTTGTTTTAGAATTCAGTTAAAGGACTATAATCTCCCATTGAAGCTATATTTTTTAGGTCTTGTGTGCTGTTGTAATTAGTCAGTGGAAGTCTGAGTGTTGAAGACAAAATCTTATTAAAATGTTTTAAAAGTGCCAATTGAAGGAATATTGTCTGTATTTCAATGTAAAATAATGTTCCCTTTTGATTCCTTCGTCAGAACGAAGGGTCATCTAGACTCAAAATGTTGGCTTTATTATCTCCTCATAGCTAAGGAAAACAAATCTTTCTTGTCTAGGCACCTGACCATTTTGTACGCCTCAATTAGGTTACCCCTTAGCCTTCTCAGTTCTAAGGAAGACAACCCTTGCCGATCCAATCTGTCCTCATAGCTGCAATTTTCAAAACCTGGCACCATTCTTGTAAATCTTCTCTCCACTCTCTCCAGAGCAATTATGTCCTTCCTGTAATATGGTCACCAGAACTGTAATCAGAATTTCAGCTGTGAACTAACCACTGTTTTATACAGTTCCATCATTTCATCCCTGCTTTTGTATTCAATACCTCGCCCTTAAAGGAACGCATTCTTGACCACCTTGTCCACTTGGCCTGCCAGCTTTAGGAACCTATGGAAATGTAATGCAAGGTCTCTTACTTCCTCAACCCCTCTCAATACCTTCCCATTTGTTGAGTATTCAAATGGGTAGCACAGTGGTTAGCCCTGTTGCCTCATCAAACCATTGGCATTCTGGAGTGAACAATGATCCTCTTCACTATCAACTATGTGGCCAATTTTTGTATCATCTTCAAATTTCCCAATCATGTCACCCGGTTTTAAGTCTAAATATATGCAACAAACAGCAAGAGCCCCAGCAATGAGTGTTGTGGAACAACACTGGAAACTGTTTTCCATCTGCAAAATGGTCCATCAATCATTGCCCTTTGTTTCCTGTCACTGAGCCCATTTTAGATCCAATCTGCCACTTTCCTCTGTGATCCTATATTTCTGACCAATTTTTATTATCCCCATTTCACCTCTCTTAAGAATTTATAAATAGGTATAAGTGAAACTCAGTCTGTCAGCCACCCACACTGTGAACAGCATGGTAGCTGATGGAATCTTTGACGCTTTTAATCCTTGTGAATGTTGAACTACTGGCAATTGTTTGGGCAAGTGTTTACGGTGAACAGTTTGTGAATTTCAGTCACTGTTCAGAATTACAGAATACTACTTTGCAGAAGAGGCCCTTGGTCCATCGAATTTGCAACGATGCATGAAATGCCCTAACCTGCCCACCTAATCCCACTTGCCAGTACTTGGCCCATAGCCTTGAATGTTATGATGTGCCAAATAATTTAAAGGATGTGAGGCATCCATCCTCTACCACCCTCCAAGGCAGCGCATTCCAGAGCGTCACCACCCTCTGAGTAAAAATGTTTTTCCTCAAATCCTCCCTGCAACTGCACCCCCCCCCCACCCTTCATTTTTAACTTGCGTCCCCTCGTAACTGACCCTTCAAGTAAGGGGCACAGCTGCTCCCTAAAAAACCCTATCCATACCCCTCATAACCTTGAACACCTCAATCAGGTCGCCCCCTCAGTCTTCTCTGCTCTAATGAAAATAACCCAAGCCTATCCAACCTCTCTTCATAACTTAAATGTTCCATCCCAGGCAACATCCTGGTAAATCACCTCTGCACCCCTTCCAGTGCGTTCACATTCTTTCTATAATGTGGCAACCAGAACTGTACACCAGCTGTGGCCTCACCAAAGTTCTATACAACTCCATCATGACCTTTCTGTTTTTGTAATCAATACCTTGATTGATAAAGGCGAGTGTGCCATATGCACACCACCCTACTAACCTACCTTTCTGCCTTCAGAGATCTAATGACAAACATGCCAAGGTCTTTTTGTTCTTCGGAACTTCCTAGTGTTAGACCTTTCATAGTATACTTCCTTGTCAAATTACTCCTTCCACAGTGCATCATCTCACACTTTTCAGGGTTAAATTCCATCTGCCACTTATCTGCCCATTTGGCCATCTTGTCTATCTTCCTGTAACTCAAGACACTCGACCTCACTGTTAACCACCCGAGTGTTTAATTATAAGTGTTTAATAAAAGCTAGAGTTAATTTACATTGTGTGTGGAATTCCAGTTGCTTTAACACTTGCAGCTATGCCGTGAATACTTTATTGGATCGTTTATCCCAGTGAAAGGTTTCCGTGCCTCCAGTGACTATCTAAACATCTTGTTTGACGTCATGCGTTGGCCATTCTGGCTGCTAAGAATTGGAAAAACAAGGTGGAGCTTGTCCAGCGATTGTGATCTAACTGTAACATGACTCTGCTCCAGTTGTACAGTTAGCTACCAGAGAATTCTTCTTGAGAATTAGTGTGAGAAAATTAGAAGTTTCCATTCTGTAATCGTACTAAGGTTAATGTTGATTATTAGCCTCTCCAAACTCGTGCTCAACAATATAGGGAGTCCCACATTTTTTAAATAATTAACTTTCCGGTCTGGGATGATTTATAGATTTCCAAAATGATCGTGCATTTCTAAAACGACTACCTTGACAAGCAAGATTAACTTGCTCACCTGCATCATCAGATTGTGTCATTAGGTGCTTTTTACATTTAAGCAAGGGTGCTGCAGAAACACAGTGGCAATGTGGCATGTCTGCTTCTTCCTGATATGTAACTTGTTTATACTTCCATTCCAGTCATGGCCATTGAGGTGGAAAACCGTGAAGTGTGTGTGTGTGTGTAATAACCTCCTGTTTCCTGCCATCTCTGAGCTTCAAACTTGTTCTCTTATGGAGCAAGAGGTCTTCACCACCACCTTTATGTCTGATATTTGGCGCGCACACACACAGCTGTTACTACAACACGTTATTGCTTTACAACTGACTAACCCGACAACAATCCCACCCAGGTCCTATCCCCCTAACCCTACAAATTTACCCTGCTTGTTCCCCTGACACTTAAGGGGCAATTTAGCATGGCCAATTCACCTAACCTGCACGTCCTTTGACTGATGTGATTGAAGTCTTTGACATCTGATTGATGTCAGGCTGTTTTCAGTGACAGATTAAAACTGAACCGAGAATCATTTTATAAATGAATAACCATGACCATGATATTGCTGTATTGAGTTGTTATTCCAAATCTGGAACAAGTGATTATGGATAATCAGTCCATAAATGATCTCAAAACAGAAAAGCAGTTTGCATTTATAAGCTCATCTGGTTCAGTAATATCTGTTTAGGGAAGGAAATCTGCCATCCTTACCTGGTCTGGCCTACTTGTGACTCCAGAGTCACAGCAATGCGGTTGACTCTCAACTGCCAATCAGGCAACGAGGGATGGGCAATAAATTCTGTACAATAAGAATCTGACTTACTCCAGAACTATGCTGGCATCTCCACATCAATAAATCCTGGCCAGCCAGTGACTAACATGTGTCACCAAAGAATTTTTAAAAATCCTTTATTCCCAAGCTGCTTCCTGGAATAGAAGGGGAAGAATATCTTGACAGAGGCTGAGAGTAAATCACAGAAGGTTTGAGGAAAGCAGAATATTGAGAAGCTTTAGGAAATGGAGTGAGATGAAGTAAGACGTGGAGGTGTGTTGGAGCATGTGGGGCACAATGGAGCAATTGGAACAGTAGATAGTGAACTCTGACTGGGAAGCTGGAGGTGTGTTGGACCCAGGATGCCAATGGAGAGTTGTAAGTGAAACAGATCTAGTGCATGATGAGATGCAGGGAGCAGCATATTTGATAATTGGATTTAAAAGATCCCATGACACCATTTTGAAGCGAAATAGCCATCTGTCTCAGAAGACAATGGACTGCATCCGGAGTGTAATCACTTCTGGATTGAATATCATCTGCTGTGACTGTAGAGGCAGACTCATGAGTGGTAGTTCCTTCTAGAGCTGGCACAGATGAATAGTATTGGCTCAAGGTCTCCGAAACCTCCACCTCAGCACTCTTTTATGCTGAGTAATCACTCCTCTGCCTTTTCCGCTTTGAAGAGGAACAAGGATGTTATCTTGTTCAACGTTTATCTCTCAATAAAAGAGGAAATATAAAAAAAAGTAAAAATGTTATGTATATTAAAACATTTAACAAAAATGATGCAGTAGTTGTTTAATATACAGATAATTATTTTCATAATCTTGGGTGGAGTCTATATCCCATTGGCCTAAATGGAATGCATATGTGGGGCTCCTCTCTTTCTCACTGTTGACACTAAAACCAACTTCTTTGTAACCCAGATTCGCTGTAGTTAGTACCTGTATTCAACAAGGATAAAGACTGCTGCAAGTCTACGCTTCCACTTGACGGCAGTGTAATACCTGATTGTGTGCATCTCCAGTATTACTTGCCAAACGTAGAAGAAAAAGATGCTAAAATTTGGATGCAAAATACACTTTGTGCCCCAACTAATGTAAACATACACAACGGGTACTGCAATGGCAAATAAAACCGATGCTGGAAATCTGAAATGAAGATAAGAACACTGGAAACACCCAGCAGATCAGGCAGTACCTGTGAGGGGGCAGCTCGGTAGGTAGCACTGCTGCCTCATAGCACCAGGAACCTAGGTTTGATTCCAAGCTTGGGTGGGTTTCATCTGGGTGCTCCAGTTTCCTCCCACTGTCCAAAAGCCGTGGTGGTTCGGTGCATTGACCATGCTGAATCCGCCCTCAATGTACCTAACAGTCGACTAGAGGATTTTCACGGAATTTCATTGCAGTGCTAATGTAAGCCTACTTGTGACACTACTAAAGTAGAGAGATTCTTCCCGCTTAGAAAGGATAGAAGGACTAGAGAGCACAGCCTCAAGATAAGGGGGGGGGGCAGTTTAGATTAGAGTTGAGGAGGAACTTCACTCAAAGGGTGGTGAATCTCTGGAATTCTCTGCCTCTTGAAGTGGTGGAGGCTACTACCTACTAAATATATTTAAGTCACGGGTAGATAGGTTTTTGATAGACAGGGGAATTAAGGGTTATGGGGAGAAAGCAGGAAAGTGGAACTGATCCACTTCAGATCAGCAGTGACCTTATTGAATGGTGGGACAGGCTCGAAGGGCTAGATGGCCTACTCCTGCTCCTATTTCTTACATTCTTATGTTCTAAAGAAACTTTAAAACTTTTCGGTATCTAACTTCTCATCCTAATCTCTTCTGACAAAGATTATACACCAGAAATATTAACTCTCTTCCATTTTTCCATGAGTTGTCTGACTTGCTATGATTCAGTTTGTGCTGCGTGCATGGCCCAGAGATTTTGAAAGCTGCTGAGTATAAAGGGGAGCAAAGGTGAGAGAGAGCAAAGGATGGTTGCATCTTCTCTCAGTCATTGTTGCTTTTAGCAATATGAAAGCAGGGTCAGGGATTATTGAAATAAAAGCAACATGCTAGAGATACTGGTATTGGAGATCTGAAATAAGTTTAAGTTTGTTTACTAGTGTCACAAGTAGGCTTACATTAACATTGCAATGAAGTTCCTGTGAAAACCAGTACTGGAGAAACTCAGCAGATTTGGCAGCATTTGTGGAGAGAGTATCCCTCTCCACAAATGCTGCCAAATCTATTGACATGTCAAGTCCGTATGTGACTTCTTCCAAACATTCCAAAGAAGAGTCCAATTTTCATTTTTCTCTCCGTAAATGCTGCCAGACCTGCTGAGTTTCCCCAGCACTTTCTGTTTTCATTTCCAGAATCACTGACATGGGTTTCTGAATTTCAATTTGAAATTACAAAGAGAATGCAAATCTGCTCTGACAAATGAATGTTTAGCTTGGCTGAAATGTGACCCTCCCTTTTCCTCAAATTCTGAGTTTGGAATGCAGGCTGGGGTTACGTATCAGTGCCAGTTCAGTTGGCTGCAGGTGTAAACTTGGCAGTGGACCCAATTTGCTTGCTGCTTAATTGCTCTCTACTGATAAAAGTGAATTAAATAACCAGCTGGGATTGATTACATTAGGTTTCATTTAAAGAAAATATATGACATGTTTTCCATAGCTTTATATTATCTAGGTTGTACATTGAGCTTTTACCACGATCTAAACCACAGCCCAAAACTTCTGATGCACTTGTGTATGCTTGGCAGAAGTGTGATTGCTTTGAGAATCATAGAATAGAATTCCTACAGTGCAGAAGGAGGCCATTCGGTCCACCGAGCCAGCACCGACAACAATCCACCCAGGCCCTATCCCCGAAATCCCACTTATTGGGTAAATCCCCTTTGACACTAAGGGACAATTTAGCAGGGTCAATCAACCTAACCCACACATCTTTGGACTGTGGGAGAAAATTGAAGCACCTGGAGGAAACCCACATAGACACAGGGAGAAGATGATGTCAGAGCAAGGCGACTTCTTGCAAACTGTGCCCAGCATACCCTCGAATTCTACCTTTTACTCTCGCTCTATGCTTCTAAAACTATTCAAACTCTTCTAAACTAATAGACCTACCGCATATTAAGTTGATGTTTCTCTGCACCCTAGCTATGACTGTAACACTATATTCTGCACCCTCTCCTTTCCTGCTGTATGTATGGTATGCTTTGTCTGTATAGCGCACAAGAAACAATACTTTTCACTGTAAACTAATACATGTGACAATAATAAATCAAATCAAACTCCACATAGACAGTCACCCAAGGCTGGAATTGAACCAGAGTCCCTGGCGCTGTGAGGCAGCAGTGCTAACCACCATGCCGCATATTTAACTCTACATCTGCAGAAATATTCTTTACCTAGTCTTAATTTAAAGTTGCTGTATTTAAGTTACCCGATAATTCAATTTTTAGCAATATTATTTGTATTGTTAAATACAAATTGTTGAATAATTCATATTTTTAGTGGCTGTGACATTTGAATTACCAGGAACATCGTATTTCTATAATTATTTTGTCTATGTAAGATGATTTTTCTTTCTCCACTGATTCTCCAAGTCTTTTTGGAGGATGATCTTTTGTGTTGGTGCACTTCTTTGCAAAGGTTAAAACAGGTTCTCAATAACAGAGCTTGCTTTGTAGAATATTAACTTGTAATCCTAATTGTTTGATGACTTAAGGTCAAAATCCAAGCAGTTTGCTGAGCTCTGTTTTTTTGCAAAAGAAACCTTTACCTCCTTGAGGGTTGGGTATAACGTATTGTGTACCTTGTGATAGTTACTGAATTAATATCACGTACTTATTTCGGTGGAGAAACCTAGATAAAGGGTCAGGGCAGGTGATGGATATTTTATCATATTCAACAGCAAAGTTATAGATAATGGTGGAGGGAAGCAAGTTTGGAGAAGGATTCATAATGTGTCTGTACAAAAAGAGAGAGAGAGTTTGGAAGCTGAAGAGGAGAGGAATTACCTGTTAAGTAGCCAAATTTTGTTGTATCTTATTAATACAAGAGAGTGCAAGAATGCAATACAGTTTTATTCAGGAGAGACTGAAGAGGCCAGTTCACTATTCAAAATAGTCTTTAAAATTATGAAAGGATTTAATAGGGTCAGTTATGAGATAAGTCACTAATAAATCCATTATTTATTGGGTGGCATGATGGCACAGTGGTTAGCACTGCTGCCTTACAGCGTCAGTGACCCATCTTACATTCTGGCCTCGGGTGACTGTCCATGTGGAGTTTGCGCATTCTTCTCGTGTCTGTGTCTGTGTTCCGGTTTCCTCCCACAAGTCCAAAGATGTGCAGGTTGGGTAGATTGATCATGCTAAATTGGCTCTTAGTGCCCAAAGATGTGTTGGTTAGGTGGATTGGCCACGGGAAAAGTGCAGGGTTACAGGGATAGGACGGAAGGGTGAGCCTGCATGGGATGCTCTTTAGGAGAGTCAGAGCAAACTTGATGGGCTGGATGGCCTCTTGCTGCACTGTAGAGTTTCTATGGTACTAAGGAATTCTTTAGTGTGAAATGTGGGACTTGCTACTATTTGGCTGGTTGATGTGAATAACATGGATGCATTTAAGAGGAAGCTAGATAATAACATGAGTGAGAAGCAAACAAGGATATGGTGATAATGGAGTAGAGAAGGAGGAGGCTCCTGTGGACCATAAACACAAGCTTAGAATAGTTGGGACGAATGGCCTGTTTGCTATCCATTCAGTGGCATCCATCTCGTGAGATGATATATTACGTTTGGCGTGTTTGTCTCCTCTGGACTAAGTATTGTTTCAAAACAATGAAACATTAGAACATGTCCATTATGGCAGTATCTGTAAGGAGAGAAGAGAGCTGACGTCTCAAGTCCAGATGACCCTTTGTCAAAGCTAAAAGGCATAGAAAGTGGGAGATATTTATACTGCAGGGTGAGGGAGTGAAAGATGATTCATAGCCATAGGGACCCGGGGGGAAAAACTGTTAATGGCAGCCCATAGAGCGAATAGAAGGTGTGAATGGCCAAATGGCAGAGAAGCTGAAATCAGAGGGTAAACTGACAGATGATGATGTGGGGGTTGCGAAATGGTTGGGAGAAAGGTAAAATTGGGGAAAAAGGAAGCAAAGGGGCAGAAAAGGTAAGGAAAGGGTAGATAAAATAGGGGGAAAGAATGGGGGCAAAAGAAAAATGAAGACAAAGAAATAAAAGGAGGAGAACAGTAAAAATTTAAATTAAATGAAAACAGAGGGGTCAAGTTGGGGTGGAGCTAATGATCTGAAGTTGTTGAATTCGATGTTAAGACTGGGAGTATTGTTTGTTGTGGCTGTAAAGACTGATTCGTGAGTGGCAGATGGCATTGATGAATAGTGTTGGCCTGAGCCCATGTTGTGCCAGTGTAAGTCACAAAGCTGGAGTGTTCTCTCCAGGGTGCAGTCAACGATGTGATTAATGCAGGAGTCTGCAGGACACCTAGATAACAAAGACAGCTATACCAGACTCCTATTTATTAACTACAGCTCAGCCTTCAACACCATTATTCCTATGGAACTCATCTCCAAACTCAGTGGCCTAAGGCTCGACTCCTCTCTCTGACTGGATCTGAGACTTCCTAACTCGCAGACTGCGATCAGCAACAACATCTCCTCCACGATCACCTTCAACACCGGTGCCCCACAAGACTGTATCCTCAGGCCCTTACTATACTCCTTATACACCTATGACTGTGTGGCCAAATTCCCTTCCAACTCGACTTTCAAGTTTGCTGATGACAAAACTGTAGAGGGTGAGATCTCAAATAATGATGAGATGGAATATAGAAATGAGATAGGGATTCTGATCCTGCCCACCACTGGAATTCTAGTGAGGGGGAGATGGACCATGTAAAGCTCCATTGAAGTCAGACAGGAGTTTTCAGGCAAGCGTGGCTGTAGAATCCTGTCTGTAGAATCTGGTGACCTGGTGCGATGACAATAATCTCTCCCTCGATTTGATTTATTATTGTCACATGTATAAGTATGCATTAAAAAGTATTGTTTCTTGTGCTATATCATATTGTTACTTATAATTGTCCACAAAACGGCAGCTCGCAGACTAACCATAATTTGAAACGTAAAAGATAGCGAAAAGGAATAGATAAGATACAAAAGTATGTGGGGCAATCCAGAAGAATGGCCCCCTTAGCTTCCCCAGATTCATTCTATCCACTGGCAGTCTTGCCTTCAGCTGTCAAGGCCCTAAACTCTTGAATTCTGTCCCTAACTCTATCGGTGCTTTTTAAAACTGAGCTCTTTGGCTATCTGCCCACGTGATATCGCTCAGTCACCTTTAGTTTGATAATACTATGGTGGAACGCCTTGGAATGTTTTACCACTTTAATGGTGCTATATAAATGGTGCAATAAACATTGTTTTCCTTTCATGGAACTTTACTGCGTAGAAGGAAGAATTGCATTTAAGTAGCACCTTTCAGGGCAACCCAAAGCACTGGCTGATGTATATTTGAACTATTGTCTCTGTTGGAAACTAGGAAATGTGGCAGCCCATTCTCCCACAGCAAGTTCTCAAAGAGCAATGTTATCATGACTAAATAATCTGTTTTGTTTGATATTAATTGAGAGATAAATACAGGCCAGGAGGACCCGAGTAACTATTCTCAATCTTCCTGCTCTTACCCTAAAGTCCTTCAGTTTTTTGTCTTTTGTAAATATTTATTATCCAATACCTTGTGAAAGATTATTATGGATTCTGTTTTTGCCACCATTAGGACATTCTCGTGCAACAATGAAACTTCTATCCAGTTCTCTAATCCTTTTAGTAATAATTTTATGCCCTCTGGTTACCGACTGACCAATTTTTAGAAATTGTTTTCCGTGATATACAGCACAACTAACATTCAGTGAGTATGTCTGTGTATGAGAGAGATTTTGCCAGCATTACAGTAAAGATGCTCAAAGAAGGAAGCATAGGCAGATCTGGCCTGTGGCTTAGCAAGTTAATGTTTTGCGACTCAGGTTTTAATTATTCTTAACAAAGCATCTTATGTTGTTACATTGCAGGATAAAATTAAATGTGACATTGAAAGACCAATTTTAATACCTTTGGTAGTCCTTAATATTTGCCTTTGGGAGATTGATGCATTGTTATCAGTAACATTCTGGGTGATGGGGGTTAATCTTATAGTACTTTTGACCTATTTTGATAGGCACAAGATCATGACTGCATGAAATTCCCAATAGCTAAAGTAATCACGTGTCCGTTCTGTTCATTCCATGTTTGGTTTACAGGTAACATAGTGACTGGTTTGGCATCAGTGACAGTGTATTTAAGTGTCAGCTTAGATCAAGGGGTCAAATCCTGGAGAAAACTGGACCCTTCTAACTTAGGAAAGAATGCTATCAGCTCAGCAAAGTATTAATTGGATTTGTTTTTGGAAGACTAGTTGGAGAGAAACAAAATTAGATAGTGCTTTTCCAAATTATGCCTGTAAAGGTAGTGACAGAGGCAAAATATTGTGGATGCTGGAACCTGAAACAGAAAATGCTAGAAAATCACAGCAGGTCTGACCAAAAAGGGTCATTCTGACTCGAAATGTTGGCTCTATTCTCTCTTCACAGGTGCTGTCAGACCCGCTGAAATTTTCCAGCATTTTCTATTTTCGTTGGTGGTAAAGTTAGTGTACGAGATGGAGATTTGGTGGGCTTACTTTGTGCATGCCCTGGCAGACCTTTCCATGGTAAAAAGTCTGACAACACCAGGTTTAAGTCCAACTGATTTATTTGAAAGTAAACTCACTAGCTTTCGAGGTTTCCCTCTTCAGGTGAATGGAGAGTTCTGGCCTCAGACAGAGCATATAAAGCACACACAGTTTACAGATTACTGATTAGAATGCGAATCTTTACACCGAACCTGCTGTTCAAGTCCTAAAGTGGCTGACAATGTGAGTGGAAGGAGCACTGATCACAGGTTAAAGAGATGTGTATCGTCTCCAGACAGTACAGTAAGTGAGGTTTTGTAAACCCAGGCAAGTCACGGGGGATACAGATAGTGCGACATGAACCCAAGATCCCTGTTGAGACTGTCCTCGTGTGCGGAACTTGGCTATCAGTCTCTGATCTTTATCAGACCTTTCCATGCCTGGGTATTGAATGCTGTAGCACGCCCCCCTGGCAGACCTCTACCTATATATTGAATGATGCAGCAGTTGCCTGTTGCACAGCCCCTGACTGAGCCCTACCTGGGTATTGAATGCTGCAGCAGTTGCCTGTTCTACACCCCTGGCAGACCCCCTACCTAGATATTGAATGCTGCAACAACTGTCTGTTGCACACCCCCTGAGAGATCCCTACCTATATATTGAATGCTGCAGCAGTTGCCTGTTGTACATGTCCTGGCAAACCCCTACCTGGGTATTGAATGCTGCCATGATGTAGAGATGCTGGCGTTAGACTTGGGTAAACACACTAAGTCTCACAGCACCAGGTTATATATCCTGGTGTTCTAAGACTTTTTACTGTATTGAATGCTGTAGCAGTTGCCTGTTGCACAACGCCCTGGCAGACCCTTACCTATATATTGAATGCTGCATTAGTCGTGACCTGTTGTACACCACCTTGGCGATCCGCTCTCTGTTAGTGAATGCTGCAGCAGTTGCCTGTTGCACAACCCCCTGGCGGATCCCTACCTACATATTGAATGCTGCAGCAGTTGCCTGTCGCGCCACCTCCCTTGGCGGTCTTCTCTCTGTGTAGTGACTGCTGCAGCGGTTGCCTGTCGCGCACCCCTCCTTGGCGGCCCCCTCTCTGTGTAGTGAATGCTGCAGCAGTTGCCTGTCGCGCACCCCCGCCCAGGCGGCCCCCCCCCCCCCGGTGTACGTGCGGACGGAGGAGCCGCTCGTGGCGGACAGTTGATGTCGCCTCAGTCTGGGACGGGGTGTGACGTGGCCGGGGGTATATAAGGAGCCGAGGAGCGGCTGCGCGGGCAGTCGGAGCGGGCCTGGAGCGGTGGTTGTGTTAGTTGTTGACCATAGCGGCGGTCGGCGAGGAAGAGGAGGGGGCCTTTCACCGAAATCTGCCTCAGGTACAACCGGTTGGTGACTGTGTGCGCGCTGAGTGATCGTTGTGATTGTCCACCCGGGTGAAGGCGGAGCAGCCATTGACCTGGCACTGAGGAGAGATGATGGCGGCCAGGCCTGGCAGCCATCGCTGCAAATAGGAACTAGAAGGCACCTTGGAAAATGGATATAAGCTAAACCTCCTAGTTTAATATAAACCCTCAATTCCACACAGTTTCTTGCTAAAACTTTTTTCTTTGTACTATAAACTCACTTATCTGATTATAGGACAGATTAAAGGTGATGTGACCCATTATTGTTGGTTTCCATGTGGCAACCTAACCTACATAAGGCTTTATTAATATCTATCTTCGCCGGTTTTATTTTATTTTTGGGAGTTATTTTGTCTTAAAAGTTTCGTGGGGTTGATGCAGGATGACTTAATTCGATGGGGTTAAATGGCAGTGGGCGTATGGAATTCACCTTGGGTGTAAAATGCTGCTGTAAAGATGTTTGCTTTGACAACTCGCATTTTCCTCTTGCATATTTTTCCACTTTCGAAACAAGCAGTACCAGGTTCCTGTCGCATCGACACCACGAATTCAGTGAAGTGGGAGGGAAATCTGGAGCTGCGGGGAGAGAATAATTAATGATAACAAGATGCAGTACATTTATAATAAAGTTGTGCTGCAGGATTTGCAGTCTTTGAATTGGATGATGAAATCTGCTTCTCCTGAGCTTATGACAGCTACCTGCCGATTTTGCAGCAGTGTTTCTGACACTTTGCAGGTTGTTTCATATAAATAATTTAAGTCGACACATGGAGTATTGCAACTTGTAGCCAAATGGATTTCAGGGAGTTGCGAGTGAGGTGAGCAAAGGATGTAAAATGCACCAGATGCAAAAAAGGAATGAAAAAACATTTTGCCACCGTGGCCAAACCCCTCCTAAAGCTGACTTTACTGCAGGGGCCTTGAGTTTCAGTGCTGTGCTATTTGTTTTCATATGAGGACCACAGTTGGGTGAATTGTAAACATTAACCCAAGTTGCGCCGTTAACAAAACATTTGTGATACATATACATAACATGATCTGAGCAGTACTGACAGTTGGTGAAGGGTCAATTATGTGAGGAGTATACATACTTGGGTGAACTGGGTGTATGCTTGTTCCACTTCTAGGAGTAGCCTTTAAAGTTTTATTTGCACTGTGAATCCTAGAGGGGTTTTAGTCTTGTATGCTAAAGAGTTTGAAATTCCTTTCAATCCATTATATATGGACCTGTGCTGTTGAGTGTATCTATTTATCCTCTACTTATGCAGCACCCCGTGCCTTAAAATATTAAACTTGAAATTTTCATGCCTTATTTAGACATCATTTATATAATACTTTCTTACAGTATGTCATCTACCAATTTGAAAGAAGCCTGCTAAACATGGAAATGATTGAATAAACTTTTTATTGAAAGTGTATGTGCTGGAGTGCCTGCTAAACAAGGAAATGCTTGAATATATTTTTTACTGCAAGTATACATACTGGAACAATAGAGCATGCATCAAATTCGTAACTTGTATATTTAAGTTTAGGCTCAATCTCAGTGAGGAAGAGTGTCCCTACAGTAAAATGATCTGATTATTTAAGGCATGGTTTATGTGGCTACTTTTTACGTTTTAAATTCCAGACATGCACATGGAAAATTTTAAGGTATTTGGTATTTTGAACTACACTTTTTCCTGTGGTATGCAATTCGTGACTTTCTGTTGTTTAAGAAAAACACTTTGCATGAAATGCCTAAGTGGCTGTAAGATGGATTTGGGTGCAAAACATTGGCTTCAGTCCTTTAGACCTCTGTCTTTAGAATAACCGCAATATCATCTTTCCAGAGTAAATTCAGCTGTTTATTAAATGTCCAGAATTGGGGACCCACATTTTTTCTTTCCTTCCTGCAGTTGTAAATCAAATTCTTTGAAAAACAAAATCCCAATGACTGTCCTAAACATTTGAATTTTTCAGGGAAATGATGTAAATTGTTGTTGCATGAAATCTGGATTTGTGTTTATCTCAAAAGAAAATACATTTACTCAAGGAAAAGATTTACACCAAAATAAAAATTGTAAAACCACCTGTGATGTTGGTGACATTACTTAAGATCCAGATCAATGAAAGCTATTCACATGAACCTCGTTAAGAGGCCTCATTTTGGCTCCATGCATTTCCAAAACAGCTGCTATTCATATTCAGGTACTCCTCCTCATCTCTTTAGATCTGGATCAAATACTGTCAAATTGCCTATTCTTTCTCCACCCGTCTGTTCTATTGAAGAAACTGTATAGTGCAGACTAACTAAAGCTTTCTGAATTGATTGTATACATTGAAACTCCTGAATGCAACTCGAACTTCCTGGAAGTGTTGCACTTCCTGCAGTCCTTTTGTTTTATAACAATTGGGGCGTCATCAGCAATGTGTTTGCAGCCTCGCATTGAACTGTGCAGAGTGAGGTCTGGTCTGGCTTGTGCAAACAACTTGATCTCTCATTTTTGTGTCCCATGCAAATTCCTCTTGCGTTTGTCAGATTATATTTTCATAAATTCAGAAAATTGTAGTTGATGCAGTAGGGACACACAGGACACGTGCAAAGGTAGAAAACCTGCCAGTGAGGACCACCAAGGACATGAGAGCAAGCAGGATAAAAATTGACCCAACAAGCAAAATTCTTTTAAGAACATAAGAAATAGGAGCAGGAGTAGGCCATCTAGCCCCTCGAGCCTGCCCCGCCATTCAGTAAGATCATGGCTGATCTGTCGTGATCTTTTAACTGCCCATTGTCCTTCTTCCACTAAAACTGACCACTTTTTGTGTAATAGACCTTTAAACATAAGAACATAAGAAGTAGGAGCAGGAGTAGGCCATCTAGCCCTTCGAGCCTGCCCCGCCATTCAATAAGATCATGGCTGATCTGTCGCTGCTCAGTTCCACTTTCCCGCTTTCTCCCCATAACCCTTAATCCCCTCTCTTATCAAAAACCCATCAACCCGCATCTTAAAAATATTTAGCGAGGCAGCCTCCACCACTTCATCGGGCAGAGAATTCCAGAGATTCACCACCCTTTGAGTGAAGAAGTTCCTCCTCAACTCCGTTCTAAACCGCACCCCTTTTTATCTTGAGGCTGTGCCCCCTAGTCCTACTGTCTTTTTTGAGCGGGAAGAGTCTCTCCACCTCTATCCTATCCATCCCATTCATCATCTTATACGTCTCAATGAGATCTCCCCTCATTCTTCTAAACTCTAACGAGTACAAGCCCAGTTTATTCAGCCTCTCCTCATAGCTCAACCCCCTCAACTCCGGTATCAGCCTAGTAAACCTCCTCTGCACTCCCTCCAAGGCCAAAATATCTTTGCGCAGGTGCGGTGCCCAAAACTGCACACAGTACTCCAGCTGCGGCCTCACCAATGCCCTATACAGCTGCAGCAAGACCTCCCTACTTTTATATTCAATCCCCCTCGCTATGAAGGCCAGCATCCCATTCGCCTTCCTGACCACCTGCTGCACCTGCAAGCTGGGTTTTTGCGACTCATGCACAAGGACCCCGAGGTCCCTCTGCACCGTCGCCTGCTGCAGTTTTTCGCCCCGTTAAGTAATAGTCCTTCCTACCATTCTTCCTACCAAAGTGGACCACCTCACACTTGCCAACATTAAATTCCATTTGCCATTTCCTGGCCCATTCGCCCAGCCTATCTAGATCCTTCTGCAGACTCTCCACACCCTCTGCACAATTTACCGTTCCCCCTATCTTGGTGTCATCAGCAAATTTCGACACCCTACACTCGGTTCCCTCCTCCAGATCATCTATATAAATGGTAAAAAGCTGAGGCCCCAGCACCGACCCCTGGGGCACTCCACTAGTCACCATCCGCCAATCCGAATAGCACCCGTTGACCCCCACTCTCTGCCTCCTATTTGACAACCAATCCTCTATCCTCTAAAGTTAAAGTTTATTTATTAGTCACAAGTAGGCTTACATTCACATTGTAATGAAGTTACTGTGAAAATCCCCTAGTTGTCACATTGTGGCACTGTTAGGGTACAGTGAGGAAGAATTTAGCATGACCAATTCACCTAACCAGCACATCTTTAGACTACGGGAGGAAAACCGGAGCACCTGGAGAAAACCCACGCAGACACGGGGAAAATATGCAAACTCAACACAGACAGTGACCCAAGCTGGTAATTGAACCTGATCCCTGGTGCTGTGAAGCAGCAGTGCTAACCACTGTGTCGCTTAGAACAATTAAACTTACCCAAACAACAGGATCAACTTGGATAATTTCCCTGAAATCAGTTTCGTCATAAATAAAACATTTAAAAGTTGAAGCTAAAATAGTTGGGACAGTTGCCTTCCTGGGAAGGGTGTGCCATATTCATAGATCACTGTTTACTGCACAGAAGAGGGTCACTGAGTTTATTGTTTTGGCACCGGCCAAAAAGAGCCACCAAAATGTCAAGTTAAATTTGAACCATACTTGAATTTAAAGTAGTTTGTCAATTGTTTTGGTTAACTATATTAAATATAGTTTGTTTCCATTCTACCTTCATGGGTTGGACATAATGTGGAGTTACTGGTATTTAACTGGGGTAGGCACAGTAAGTAGTCTCACAACTCCAAGTTAAAATCCAACAGGCTTATTTGGTAGCACAAGTTTTCAGAGCGCTGCCCCTTCATCAGGTAAGTGCAGGACTTGGTTCACAAAGAGGGCATATATAGACACAAACTCAATTTCAAGATAATGGTTGGAATGCGAGTCTTAACAGGTAATTAAGTCTTTACTGGTGCAGACAATGTGAGTAGAGAGAGGGTTCAGTACAGGTTAAAGAGATGTGAATTGTCTTCAGCCAGGATAGTTAGCGAGATTTTGCAAGCCCAGGCAAGTCGTGGGGGTTACAGATAATGTGACATGAACCCAACCCGGTTGAGGCTGTCCTCATGTGTGCGGAACTTGGCTCAATTTCTGCTCAGCGATTCTGTGTTGTCATGTGTCTGGAAGGCCTCCTTGGAGAATGCTTACCCGAAGATCAGAGGCTGAATGCCCGTGACCGCTGAAGCCTTCCCCAACAGGAAGGGAACACTCGTGCCTGCTGATTGTTGAGCCTTCATGGGAGATGTTTACATCCTTCCCCAACTGTACACTTAAATTCTCCCTCCTCTGCAAAAGCATAACCTGAGTCACCAGGTGCAACATCAGAAGAACTCAGATATAATATAAAATACAGTAAGCAGTCTCACAACACCAGGTTAAAGTCCAACCAGTTTATTTGATAGTAAACCCACAAGCTTTCGGAAACGTTGGCATCTCCATATCGTAATTTAAAATAACCAAGACTTTAATTTGTTTATGTGGGCTTTGAGGATCTGAATCTAAATGGTGCTCTCTAGAATGTTGGTCAGAGGTTAGGCTGCTAAGTGAACTAACATAATGTAAAATCAGCCTGAATCTGAACAGTCAGTAGTTGGTATTCCTTACTTTGAGCTGTTTTTAAGTTACTAGCATTTCTTGGGCGTTGGGAGTGTGACAGCCCTGCCAATCTTGCATTGCATTGACATTCCATGGCTGTGTTTATCTTAACAACTCACTTTTTTCAACAGAGACCAAGATGAATCCAACACGCAACCCGGGTGGGGAAAGTACAAACTGCCAGCCAAAGGATTTGATAATGAATTGCACCCAGGCCAAACGAGATTTGGAGACGGCCATTAGCAGTATCATTAAAGCTGAACAGGAGATAAAAGCAAACAGTAAGGAGGTAAGCTGTTCTTTGGATCATGTTGAGTGCTGGGTGAGAACACTCAAGTTTTAAGTAAAATGAAAGTTTTGTTAATACTGCAGCCTGTAAATTTTTTTATTCATTGTAGCATGCCATTTCTTGTATATGGAGTACCATTGATTAGTTCCTTGATCTTTTGTAGGTAAAATTTCAAATTCACAGCTGTATCAGCCGTCACTTAGAGTGCCTGCGGAGTCGAGAGGTTTATCTCTTGGAACAGATCGACCTAGTGCAACAGCTGAAGGAAGAAGCCCTGCAGCAACAGATTCAGCAGCTTTACTGTGTAAGGGAATGGTTATGCCATTAAAGTAACAATTCTAGAAGTTGGTCTTAAAATAGAAAAGCAACATTTTAGGAACTTTGTTTGTGCATTCCATTTAAAAGGACGATGCAAGGCTCGCATGTTATTCAGAGGCTGAATAAACTAGGCTTGTACTCGTTAGAGTTTAGAAGAATGAGGGGAGATCTCATTGAGACATATATGATGAATGGGATGGATAGGATAGAGGTGGAGAGGCTCTTCCTGCTCAGAAAAGACAGTAGGACTAGAGGGCACAGCCTCAAGATAAAAGGGGGGGGGGGGGGGCGGTTTAGAACAGAGTTGAGGAGGAACTTCTTCACTCAAAGGGTGGTGCATCTCTGGAATTCTCTGCCCGTTGAAGTGGTGGAGGCTGCCTCGCTAAATATTTTTAAGACGCGGGTTGATAGGTTTTTGATAGGCAAAGGGATTAAGGGTTATGGGGAGAGGGTGGGAATGTGGAACTGAGCCACGACAGATCAGCCATGATCTTATTGAATGGTGGGGCAGGCTCGAGGGGCTAGATGGCCTACTCCTGCTCCTATTTCTTATGTTCTTATGTTTGTTGTGAGATTTTTGTGAATGTGTTGATAATTATGTGGTATTAAATTTTGTGTTAATCCTGCTCACAAGTGCAGCTTAGTTAGAGATAAACTAACCCAATGTATTAACTACAATCTAGAGCTAGTGTATCTCAGGACTGAAACAGCCAGTATTTTGTCTTTGCCTATTTACGCAAAATTGTCTGCTGTCAATCTGACACTAAAATCTTTATCTTTGCTTTTATAATGTTGAGACTTAATTTTTCTGTTGTCACCCCTTATGCCCCATAGACACTGCCTGTCCCAAAACACCAACTCCCAGTCCCTCCCCCTCAAGTGTTTAACTTTAGATCCTTATCTTGATTTCTTCCAAGATTTAATTGCTCCCTATTTCTACAACCTCTTTACAACTTTGTATATCTTTAGTTTCTGCTGTGCCTCTTTTTTGCGATTTCTCCATAAACAATTGTCTAATCTCCCTGTTAAGTGTAGGTTGCTGCTCCTGCAGAATGGCTGCCACCTTTAGCCATACGCAAGTATAATTGAAGTGCGCAGTGATTTTTTTTGAGGTGTACCATGATACAAGTATAAATGCAATTTTTATTTCCCCACAGCTGCTGGGTCAGTTCAACTGCCTTATTCACCAATTGGAACATCCCCAGAGTAACCTTCCAACTGATCAAATTATAACCTGCCTGGAGAGGTGAGAGCTGCCACACTCCAAGTTGTGGCTTTTTTAAGAACTCATTGTCGGTATACGTTATGAACTTGAAATCAAAATTAAATTGCAGAGTAACTTCAGCTGAAATCCTTAAAGCCCTTTACTTTGTGCCTGTGATATACAGATCGAGTATTCTTTAGCCAGAGTCTTTGGGGCCAATTATATTTCAGACTTCAAATATTTTTGGTTTTAGGACACTGTATATAAACATACAATACAATAACCTAATCCTGCGATAGCTATGGTCTAAAGTAAATAAAATGTCCAGAAAATTAAGGTGCGTCCCTAAATAATAAATACAGGATCTCTTAGAAGTTTCATTTTGACATGTTGCCCACAAAATCCACAAGGTAAACAATGCCGACAAACAACTAAACTTCCTATTCTAAAGATCGATAAGGTTAAAAAAAGTGCTGTTTTTGGATACGTTTGGCTTTCGGACTTGTGACTAAATGATACTCAGCCTGAATGTAACGAATGGCTCTTGGTCTGTAACTAGTGGACCCACTTTATTCAATGCATAGCTGTGCGCGACTGGGTAGCAAGGGTGTGGGATTCTGCGACTGATTAGAAAGGTGTCAGATTCAGCATCAATAATTCAAATTAAAGATTTTTGGAGTTAGGGATCAGTTGAGTTAGAAACAGCGGCAGTATTACCAAAATCGGGTTATATGGGAGTCGGGATAGCTGCCACTGACCTAACCTGCAGTGATCTTTGTGTAAATAGAAGTGCCCCTAAAAGGAGGAACGTTTAAAATGGCCATTTGCCTTTGCTGAAAAAAGACGTGCTGTTGAAGCTTTTCATCTTGCACGCATCAGGACAGGTTTTGAAATTTGGTATTCTTGTAGTTCTGTCTTGAATGCAAGAGAAAAACTTTCCACAAATGTCTTTCTCTTCAGCAATATAGAATGACCAAAAGCTTGGGATAACACCTCATCTTTTGATAGGCACTTCATAGCCTCCTGGGTTTGACACCAAATTCAACAATGTTAGGTCACAACCGCATTTTCTTATCCCCTACAGCTGCAATTGGTAATGATTCTGCTATTGCCATTTATACTGCCTCAAGATCTATCTTTTGTTTCTTGGGTTGTCCCATTAACATTTTTTGCCTTACACTATTACCCTTTCTGTCATTAGGGATAGCACAGTGGTTAGCACCACTGTCTCCCAGCTTGGGTGACTGTGTGGAGTCTGTTGGGTTTCCTCCCATTGTCCAAAGATGTGCTGATTAGGTGCGTTGGCCATGCTAAATTTTCCCTCAATGTACCCGAGCAGGAGTGTGACAACTAGAATAACTTGATTGCAGTGTTAATGTAAGCCTACTGTGACAATAATAAACTTTAAACTTAAGAGCTTAACCCATCCATGCTACGGTACCTCTGGAATGCACTGCCTGGAGTGGGCCAAGTGTTGGTAAATGGGATGGGGGGAGGGGGTGTGTGTGTGTGTAAAAGGTGTTTCTCAGTGCAGACTTGGT
This sequence comes from Carcharhinus amblyrhynchos, assembly GCF_965287045.1. Classification (NCBI taxonomy): domain Eukaryota; kingdom Metazoa; phylum Chordata; class Chondrichthyes; order Carcharhiniformes; family Carcharhinidae; genus Carcharhinus; species Carcharhinus amblyrhynchos. The sequence goes on from NC_137354.1 coordinate 20,294,206, forward strand.
GGCCTGGAGGGCTTCTCTCTGTACGATTCTATGATTCTGAGTAAAGACGCAGCGGGTTTTAAGCACGTTTTGTACTGAGGCAGAGAAAAGTATATGACACAAAGGAAGGATGGCAGAATTCTTACAATAAGACTGCAATGAAGTTATTGTGAAAATCTTCGAGCTAAACATGACTGTAAATCCATCCAATGGGAGTCAGTGCTCTCTTGGAGCGTGGTAACCGAAGAAGGAAAAGAAAGCGGCAAATGAACTGAGACAAGGAAATTAATTATGTTTCCGTTTCTGATGAAAGGCCATTGACTTGGAAAAATTAGCTTTATTTCTCTCCTCTTCCATTGCCTGACTTTTGTTGAGTACTTCCAGCATTTTATTTCCATGTTTATTTTAGATTCCCAGCATCTGCTGTGGTTTTTCTTTTATATAGAGTGGCCTGCTTGTGTTAAATGTTTCCACAGCTTTCCCTCAGCAGTTAAGTAAATAGGCAAGCCCACAGCCTGTTACTGACTTAGCACATGTCCCATTCCAGATTGAAGAGCCTGACTCTGAAACCAGAAGAATCTCCGACCATGAACTTTGAGGCTGATGTTCCAACACTCCGCCAAGCCATTACAAGCTTTGGGGCCATCAAAACACCGGTAAGAATCTTAACCAGTTTGTTAGTTCAACAAATGTTTATTTTTCATAATATTTATGTCACAGAGAATCAGAGTTCTTGTTTATTATTGGAAGGGTGGTATGGCAATGAGAAAAGACTCTTTATCTGCTGCCGATCAGTGTACACTGAATGATTGAGGACATCTCATTTGGAACATGGTAATTATCTGCTTTGGCCAATTTCCCTTATGGTCATAAGCATATCAGTATGCTTCACTGATGATGGGTGGTGTAACTGTTTAGATGGGGCTTTAGATTTAATCTAAACATGACATTTACAATAATGTTGAGTAACCACGTTCAACTTTGCAGCTTTTAGTTGTGCAGTTCTAGAACCATATTATTCCTGCAGTGTAGAAGGAGATTATTCAGCCCATTGAGCTTGCACGAACAACACTTCCACTCGGACCCAATCCCCGTAACCCATGTATTTACAACTGACACTAAGGGGCAATTAACCATGGTCGTCAACCTAACCAGCACGTCTTTCGGACTACGGGAGGAAACTGGAGACCCATAAGAAATGAGAGAATGTGCAGACTCGATACAGAGAGTGGCCCAAGGCTGGAATTGAACGTGCGTCCCTGGTGCTGTGATGCAGCAGTGTTCTGATATTGCTATGTTCTGCTCTCCATTGTTCCTGTTAAACTGTTTCAGTGGGTGATTATTCTTGGCTGTGCTCTTTCAGTAATGCAGCTAACCCAGAGCGATCAGCGATGTCCCTAAAGCATGTAAACTGCTTTGGTGACCAAAGCAGGGTTTGGCATGGTCACCATTTCCTTCCTGCCATAGAAAGATTGATGGGAGGCTTGTGTAAATTGCCTTTGATTTGAAATCTAGATAAGAAATAACAGTTTCTCCTTCTGAAAAAAGATCATTCTTTTATTTTTGGACTAAATTCAGGCCCCTGCTTTGAAATAAGACAGGGGACTAACAGTTTCAGGACGGCAAATGAGTACGCACTTACACCAAGCGAGTAATAGTGTGGGCAATTGTAGTTGGTAATTGGGGTGAATAGGACTCTGTATGTTGGCTGCCTGACTACAGGAGTCCTAAAAATTCTTTCTGGTTTGTGTGTAGGTTTCAGAGACTGAGTACAAGAGCCCTTGCACCATGGCAGCTGACTTGGATTATTGCTTGGTACCACTGCTGACAACGGTAAGACTTTTTAAGAAGTGGCTTCTCATGTCCCTTGCTGCTGAAAGTGAATTGATTTTGTTGAACCTGATGTGCTTCACTGCTCACTAGAAAAATATACAAACTATTAATGGTGCCAATAGCTGCATGAAGATCAGACAGTACTGAGAATATAAAGGCATTGAAGAAATTCCAGCAGGATTATGAGTGTATAAATGGGGCTATTGAGAAAATATTTTACTTCTGCAATTTATAGCTCCGAAAGGGCCACTCTTTAAGCTTCCGTTACCTGTACTGTTGCTGAATGTGTGGAAAGTTCAGTGTGCCAATTTAATCCAGTTGTGGCAAGTTTTCCAAAGTTTCGGCTGCTTTGTAATAGTTCACAGTGAGTACGCATATTATAATAGAAATCATTAAAATCCCTACAGGAGGCTGTTTGGCTCATCGAGTCTGCACCAACAACCATCCTGCCCAAGGCCCTATGCCCACAATCCCACATTCACCCTGCTAATCCCCCTAACCTACACATCCTGGGACACTAAAGGGCAATGTTGCATGGTTAGTCAACCGAATCTGCACATCTTTGGGGTGTGGGAGGAGACTCATGCAGATATGGGAAGAATGCGCAAACTCCACACAGACTGTGACCCCAGCCAGGAATCGAACCTGGGTCCATGGAGCTGTGAGACAGCAGTGCTAATCACTGTGCCACCCAGACAATCTGAGCAATGAATTTATTTGCTCAGTTTCATGCCAAAAGCTCCCTAATTTTGGCCTTTTTTTTCAGTTGTGATTTTGATCTTTAAGTGTCAGCTCTTTGAAGCTCATTGGCCTTGATGATATATAGAGTATTACTGTTGTGCAATTAAGCAGATATTGCTGTCGCATAGAGCTTTCACATATGAATTGTGGCTTTTTATATCTAAGCTTGCATGTAAAATGTAGAACAATACAATAACTGATATTCAGCTGTAACCTTAGGACTGTGATATGTTCTTCCCTCATTTGAGTATATTGAGGCTGACGGTGGCACAGTAGTTAGCACTGCTGCCTCATAGCTCCAGGGACCCGGGTTCAATTCCAGCCTCGGGTGACTCCTCCCACACTCCCAAGATGTGCAGGTTAGGTTGATTGGCCATGTTAAATTGCCCCTTAGTGTCAGGGGGATTAACAGGGCAATGGGGATAGGGCCTGGGTGGGATTGCTGTCGGTGCAGGCTTGATGGGCAGAACAGCCTCCTGCACTGTTAAGGTTTGTGTGATTTGGTAATGGGTATAGTGTAGACTGAGTATGTTGTGAATTTCATTTACCTGGGTGTAGGTCTTGCCTTGAGAAGTATTGCATTTCTATCCTGCTCACGTGGTAAATGACTAGAGATTTTGATGTCCCATTGTGTTGGCCTTAGTGCTCATTTTTCCCTTCTGCATTTGTGCAGCATGCTGCAGGTGTGATTGCCTGGAGCATTGGGAGCATGCCATGTGTACTGCTGCTGTAATGTGGCAGCTATAATGTTACCTTTCTTCTTAACAGAAATCATTCTCCAATGGGAAGGAATGCCCTTTCGCTGACTTTCTGCGTAGTCCTCCTCCTCCTGCACGGATGCCAGTCTTTAACCTACAAGAATGTCTGCTGAAACAGTCCAGCCAAGTAAGCATCAATAGACTTCCTGGAACTGTCAATTCTGAGTACTGATGATGATCATTCCCCATTTAGACTGAAGTATTCGATTAGTGTTCTCACTATTACTAAATAAGCTCACTGCTACTGCTCATCACATGTCTGTCCTGTTAGGAGCAACTTGAGATGATGAATTAAGAGTTTTGCATTGTACCAAAATAAGTTTTCCCCCTCTTGTCGCAGATAGCACAGATTTGGTTTATCAGTGTGTGCAGACATGATGTGACATTCATAGAACTATTTGTGCTTTATGTTTTTCTATAATTCTATATAATCCACACTCTGGGCTCATTTTTACACATGAGTGAAAGAATCCATTTGTATTTCTGTTCAGCATTGTGGATTTTTCTGGATGGTCACTGAACATAGAATAAAACATAGAATTCCTACAGTGCCATTTGGCCCATCAAGCCTGCACCGACAACGATCCCACACAGGCCCTATCCCCATAGCCCCATGTATTTACCCTGCTAGTCCCTCTGTGTATTGCATTGGCGCTGTGAAACATACTGCAATGAAATCATTGTGTGTGGCTCTTGATCAGTGGTCCAAAAATTTGATAGACGGCAAGATGTGCTTGTGCCCCCTGTTCAGTGCTTCACCCACCCACATTAAAATAATAAAGGTGGAGGGTGAAGGAAATGTGAGAAATAAAGGAGGTTTTGTATTGCTTCCAATCCAGGAGTGACCTAAGAAGCTGACCAATCTTAAATCAAAGATGTATCTGTTTGCTACTAGTGTTTAAGTTGGAAGTGCTGAGAAATATCAGTTAACGTCCTTTATTTTTAGTGCATTTACAGCTGAGGCTGAAGCTGGATTTAACTTAATGTAAACTTGCAAGATTCGCTGTCTTTTTAAAAGTGCAGAATGTTTATTAGTAAAATAAAGTGGGATCAGATGCTAAAGTACATTATTACGCAAATGCTTTTGCTTACACGTGGGTTCTCATTAAGTGATGATACATTCTTGAACTTAGGTCCGTCTAATCATTAATTAGCAGGGCAATTTATTATAATCGTTCTAAACTGATTAGAGAAATTGTATTAAAAAAATGCTGGAAAAAAATCTCAAGTCTTGGCAGCATCCGTGTAGAGAGGAACAGAATTAAAATTTCAACCTGTATGACTTCTTCAGAGCTGAGGAAGGGTAGAGATGTGATGGGTTATATAGTTGGAGAGGGGTTGGAGCAAAATATGTCAGGTGGGAGTTCAAGGGATTTGACTAAAGGTGTCATGGACACAAGATAAAGGGAGTGTTAATGGCAGTGTTAAATACTACAAGTTCTAATGGTGGTGTTGATTCTAGCATTTAATTCTACAATTGGGTGACAATATTTCACTTACTGATGTAAAATGGTGGGGGGAAGGCTTGTGTAACTGAGCCTTAATGTCTGTTCTCGTGAGTGAGTGGTCTGTAAGCTGTATTGTCCCTGTTTTATAACGCAGAGTGGACGCTGGGGGAGTGTTATTTTCATGAGCTGCTGTTGATCCTGATTGTGGACCTTCACTGAAGCTGAGTAGGTTTTCATCTAGCCTTGCAATGAGCTCAGTCTAACTGGAGCTCTAAGTCTGCTGAAGGAGGCAACCCCTTGAGATACGTGGAAGATGGTTCAGGGGTGATATAATGGTAGTAAGCATATATATCTGGAGTTCACGTGTGGATTTCTGGAGTAGATTAATGTTGGGATTCAATGCTGAGGTCTGGATGGTATTCTGCAAAGGAGACACTGACCGCAATATTGAATTTTTCCACAGGGATCGCCACCAGCTCCTGGTGCAAAAGATTCGGACTCCTACAAATTGTCAGCTTGGGGGCGTCAACAGGGCCTTGAGAACTGGCTGCTCCCCAGCAAACGAAGGTATCATCCAGCTGAGAACATTGCTGCTCAACAGTGCACCCAAACCGCCACTAGCTGTAACCTGAGCCCAAAAGATCCCGACTACTACAGAATGCAGGCCTGGGGTCATCGGCAGGGCCTTGAGCACTGGCTGCTTACCAGCAAGCAGAACCTTGATGTAACTGAGAAGATCACTCCACAGCAACATCCCAGTCCCGCCAATAAGGATCCAGCCGATGTGAATTACTACAAATTGCAGGCCTGGGGTCATCGTCAGGGTCTCGAGCACTGGCTACTTTCCGAGAAGCAGAAATCCACTCTCGCCAAGGAGACCCCTCCACGCCAGCGTACTGAGTCATCTGGTAGTTCTTCCACCTTTGAGCTTATAGAGGAATTTGACATGGATGTTGTGGACCAAGAAGAGGAAGAAGCGAGCCCAATCACTGAAGTGAAGAACACACATTCTGAAAAAGCAACTGGTGATGGTATCAGTGAAGACAAATGGAACTCCATAACTCAGCCTTTCAGAGAGAAGTACAGTACCAGCGAGTGGCTTCTGAAACCAAGTAAGGGTGAATCCTGTAATAGCTGCTGTGGTGTCCAGCCCAAAGCAATAGAGATCGAAAACCTTGGCAAGCTGAAGTGCCTGAGTGAGTACCACAATGCCAAGAAACCGTCACCAGCTTCGGCAAACAGCTCCCGCTGCCTTCCGTCACCATTGCCAATCCGAGTTGCAGACGTGTGTAAAGCCAACGAGCAGTGCAGCAGTTTCTCGGAGTGCGTGTGTGGCCGGAGCTGTGAGAAGGAAGCGGTCAACGAGTGGCTACTCAAGCAAGCGGGGAGAGACAAGAATGGCGTGCAGACAGGCCAGCCGAGTAAGCGCAGTGCAGAGCAGCAGAAGACTGATTTAGAACAGTGGCTACATCCCCGATCACAGTCCACAAAAGAGCCAGAGGTCCCTGCCAACAATCCTGTGAAGTCGTACGAAACCCTGATGTCAAAATCTCCCGTTAACACAGTACCCGAGGGCACAGAGAAAGGGGCTGAGCACGAAGTAGAGAATAAATTTTTGCTGCGCAAGAAAGCACATGTAAGAATCTCCAACTGTTATCCCCAGAACTGTACTTCTATGTTGCTTGCTATATTTGTCATCGGTTCATTTAATAAGGTGCATTGGTTCTTGTCACTCACTAAGGTGGGCCGATAATGAACTGAAACACCATTCCCCAGATTGCTCAGAATACTTTGCTTTGTTTCCCAAGGTGGACGTATCTCTTTCACCCATTGAGTGTTCATAACACAGCCAAATTTCAAAGAAAACCCTAAATAACTATAAACATCCTTGATAGTTACATCCTGTCTTCAGCCCAGGTTACATCCTTGCCTGAAGGCATGTCGCTTAGGATGTAAAAGAATTTTATTTCAGATCCCACTCCACGTCTTTCTAAGCTATTGAGGCTAAACGTGTCTGAACAATTCCCAGCAGTGATTCATCAGTCTACATTTTTGCCCCTATCTTTTTTTGTCTTATCTATGTGTTATGCAGCTTAATGGTTTGTTTATGAGCAGTAGGAAAGCTTTATAGCTCATTAGCCGTGTGGGCATTGCTTCAAAATCACTTTAAATTGGTGAAAGTCCTCCAGTAATGACTCCAAAGGTCTCCGCTTTATTAGGTCAGCAATTAGGAAGTTGTGCTTTCACCTCAGTGAGCTGGTTCTGATCGAACTTCCAGAAATTCAAGGTCATGCTCTCCATGTTTAACCCCTCTAATTTATTTGTCCCACAAGTAGGCTTACATTAACGCTGCGATAAAGTTACTGTGAAAATCCCCCCGTCACCACACTCTGGTGTCTGTTCAGGTACACTGAGGGAGAATTTAGCATGGCCAATGCACCTAGCCAGCACGTCTTTTGGACCGCGGGAGGAAACCAGAGGAAACCCCCGGAGGGAGAATGTACACAGACAGTGACCCGAGCTGGGAGTCAAACCTGGCTCCCTGGCACTGAAGTAGCAGTGCTAACCGATTTGCCCATTAGCCAATTATCAGTAATCTGCCACTTTGCTTAGCGATTGGGGTTGGTTATGGGTGTGGAGTATTCGTTCCCCAGCCCCTCTGTGAGCTAGCTGTTAATATTCAGGAGACATTTACTTGTAGGTGTCCCCAGTTGTGCCCTTTTGCAGCAGTTTTATTAGCAATTCCATGTGATCGCATATGGGCAAAAGATGTATCAAGCGCCATTACTCAGTGAAGGCTAAGGCTAGTGCAGTGCAGCTTTAGTAACAAAGTGGGAGTTACTTTGGGAAGTTCAAAGCTGTTTCTCAAAGCACTGAAATGTGTGTCTTTATGCTTAGGAACTGAGCGGTATACCCGAAGTGTCCAGTCTTTTCTCGAAGCTCACTGTTGATCGAGAGCAGCTTCCAGCAAAGGTCAGTATCTGTGCAGTGCAGCATTGCCAGTGTAAATATGTTATCTGACTGTGTATTACCATGAAGCTAATCTTTCACTGAAAGAGCTTTTCCAGCAGGTTTTTTCTGGCCTGTTCACAAATACGCTTGCAGCAGAGATTGTCTGCATTAGAATAGATGCATTAAGTTTGAGGATAATTGCTTCATTGACATTCATCTGATCAAACATTTATTGCTGGGAGACAATGAGAAAGTACATGAGCAGCTTGTCCCTTGGGTCTGAGACTAGTCGTGGCTGATGTTCATGTTTCATTCTAATTCCACAACCCCTCACCACCCACTCCCCCTCACCATCTCTATTTTAACAGTAAATTATTTCACTTTGTTTAAAGTTTATTTATTGATGTGAGAAGTAGACTTACATTAACACTGCAATGAAGTTATTGTGAAAGTCCCCTAGTCGACACACACCAGCATCTGTTCAGGTACACCTGAAGGAGAATTTAGCACGGCCAATGCTAAATTGGCACGTCTTTCAGACTGGGAGGAAACCGGAGCACCCAAAGGAAACCCACACAGACACGGGGAAATCGTGCAAACTCCACACAGACGGTGACCCAAGCCAGGAATCGAACCCAGGTCCCTGGCACTGAGAGGCAGCAGTGCTAACCATTGTGCCTGACTGCTCAGGGAAACTGGTTTGTTGCATTTTAAGTGAAACCAAAGCATGTTTAACACTCCAGCTGACAGAACAATACTGAGTAGGAAGCCACCAGGTTTGATTCCGGTGCAAACTGCTAGGAATTGATCTTGATGCAAGGAAAGCTGAAGGTGAATGGGCGGTTCCTTGTTCCTGATTGTTGTGTGGAGTTTAGGATGGCTGTGATTCTCTCCCTCTGTGTGTGTCTCTCTCTCTCTCTCTCTTTCTCTCCCTCCCTCCCTCCCCACCTGCTATCTGACATTGGGTAGAAAGCTGCTTGATTATTGGTATTCCAGTTGACCATTAGAAAACATGAGAAAATGTTGGAGAATGGGTATTTGGTATTTTTTGGGGTATTTACAAGGGTAAATGAAGCTTTACCTGACTCTGATCTCTGGTCATGAGCTCTGGGTACTTTTTGGATAAAAGTGATGATGTGCCTTTCTGCAACATGACACTGCTGTCACTGCACTGAAATGATCTTGTTTTCATCATGAAAGGAAGGGATCGGATTTAGTGCAGTTAAAGCTGCCTTCTTTGGTTGGCACAGCAGCACCGCAATTGGCAGTACTGTCTTGCAGCGCTAGGGACCCGGGTTTGATTCCCACCTCAGGTGACTGTGCAGTTTGTACGTTCTCCCTGTGTCTGCATGGGTTTCCTCCGGGTGCTCCAGTTTCCTCCCACAGTCCAACCATGTGCAGGTGAATTGGCCATGCTCAATTGCCCCTTAGTGTCAAGGGGACTAGCAGGGTAAATACATGGGGTTCTGTGGATAGATGGGATTATTTTGATGCAGTCGTGAAGGGCCAAATGGCTTCCTTGTGCACCGCAGGGGTTCTGTGATTTTTTTAAGGATTAGAATAAAATCTTTGTAATGTTGTTTTATAATAACACGTTTTATATTTGCGTAAATATTTGCAACACTCTTTCTGATTTGTCAAAACTGATTCATGAATCCTTTCTTTTTCCCATTGTAGGAAAAATCCGTATCGTTTAGCAACCTGTTTGCTCACTTTAAGGAGCCCTTTGACCCAGAGAAGTGGCTGTACAAAGGTCCTCGGCGGGTCAGTGTTGGAATTTAAACTAGACTAGGGAGGGCGAGTGTGTGTGTGTGTGTGTGAGTGAGTGTGAGAGAGAGAGCTTTGTGCCTGAAGGCATTTTCTACATAAGAACATAAGAAATAGGAGTAGGAGTAGACCATCTAGCCCTTCGAGCCTGCCCTGCCATTCAATAAGATCATGGCTGATCTGTCGTGGCTCAGTTCCACATTCCCGCCCTCTCCCCATAACCCTTAATCCCCTCGCTTATCAAAAACCCATCAACCTGCGTCTTAAAAATATTTAGCGAGGCAGCCTCCACCACTTCAACGGGCAGAGAATTCCAGAGATTCACCACCCTTTGAGTGAAGAAGTTCCTCCTCAACTCCGTTCTAAACCGCCCCCCCCCTTTATCTTGAGGCTGTGCCCCCTAATCCTACTGTCCTTTCTGAGCGGGAAGAGTCTCTCCACCTCTATCCTATCCATCCCATTCATCATCTTATATGTCTCAATGAGATCTCCCCTCATTCTTCTAAACTCTAACGAGTACAAGCTTAGTTTATTCAGCCTCTCCTCATAGCTCAACCCCCTCAACTCCGGTATCAGCCTAGTAAACCTCCTCTGCACTCCCTCCAAGGCCAAAATATCCTTGCGTAAGAGTGGCGACCAAAACTGCACACAGTACTCCAGCTGCGGCCTCACCAATGCCCTATACGGCCGCAGCAAGACCTCCCTACTTTTATATTCAATCCCCCTCGCTATGAAGGCCAGCATCCCATTTGCCTTCCTGACCACCTGCTGCACCTGCAGGCTGGGTTTTTGCGACTCATGCACAAGGACCCCGAGGTCCCTCTGCACCGTTGCCTGCTGCAGCTTTTCACCACGTAAGTAATAGTCCTACCATTATTCCTACCAAAGTGGACCACCTCGCACTTGCCAACATTAAATTCCATTTGCCAGTTCCTGGCCCATTCGCCCAGCCTATCTAGATCCTTCTGCAGACTCTCCACACCCTCCACGCAATTTGCCGTTCCACCAATCTTGGTGTCATCAGCAAATTTCGACACCATACACTTGGTTCCCTCCTCCAGATCATCTATATAAATGGTAAATAGCTGAGGTTGCACAGGATTATCTTCGTCACACAAGTTTCAGTCTCCTGTTGCATTGTCTAAGGCGGAAACTGAAACTGGTCTGCCCAGGCACGGCTGAAGAGCTTGTGTAGCGACCGCCTCATTGAAGAGGATGATTCTGTGTAGCCAAGTAAGGCATATATTGGGGAACTTGCGGCACGCTGAGAGGAAATATCTCGGTTGGACTGAATTTTATGGCCTCACTCGTCCCAAAACTAAAATCCCACCCAAGGTTAACAGACCTTTCCATTTTCCACTCCTCGCCCACTCTGGCAGGCGGGATGGTAAAATTCTGGCCATTATGTGAGTTATTAAGATTTTTGTTTGGCAAGGGAAATGAAGGGTCATAGAGCCATGGGTGAATAAGTGACTTAATATGGAACAGTCATGATGTAACTGAACTGTGAAAAGGTATGAGGGCTGGCTGACCACCTTGTTTGACTGTTGAAGCAGGTTAAATCCTTCCCTAATAATTTGTGTCTTTTGATGTAGATTGAACAAGGCCCACGAGGAGCATACATCCCAAAGATCAGTGGAGTTTGTTGATCAGAAGCGATTGGGCATGAACGCTCAAATTAGGTTAGTGGCATGGACAGTATTTCTCTGTAATACAAGTTGGTGAAGCAGGATAAACAAGGACTTTTAGCCATTTGCAGCATTGCAGTGGGAGTCTTGTGCATCAGTATTCCAGGTATTAGGGCAAAGAGTATGAATTGGGACCATGACCCAGTTTAAAGTTTATTTATTAGTGTCACAAGTAGGCTTACATTAACACTGCAATGAAGTTACTGTGAAAATCAAACATGTTCCTTGTAGAATCATAGAATCCTACAGTGCAGAAGGAAGCCATTAGGCCCATCAAATCTGCACTGACCACAATGCCAACAGGCCTTACGCCCCCCCCCGCCCCCCGTAACCCTATGCACTTACCCTAGCTAGTCCCCCTCACACTAAGGGGCAATTTAGCATGGTCACTGCACCTAACCTGCATATCTTTGGACTGTGGGAGGAAACCGGCGTACCTGTAGGAAACCCACACAGACATGGGGAGAATGTGCAAACTCTACACAGACAGTGACCCAAGTCGGGAATCGAACTCGGGACCCTGGCACTGTGGGGTAGCAATGCTAACCACTGTGCCACCCTTTACACTTTTCGGTTAAGATTGAGATGTGGTGAACCGGTGTTCTATGGTGCAGACACAATATTATTACTGATTCCGGCAATATCTCCATCCCTGAGGTTGCTTTCTCTCACACAGTCGAGGAATGGAGGGAGACTTTCAGGTGTTATTCACTCGGGCGTTCTAATGGCTAAACTTGGTCCATCAGTTTGTCCGATTGGAGGGGGGAATTGAAGCATTTAAATGAATGAAGAGCACTAAAGTGGAACTGTATGTTACTTAAATATCTTTTGTCAAACATATCTGTTACATTTTAGTTGAAGTAAGGTTCATCAATAAATGCTCCATCTTCTATGAAAGGAAGATTTCCACTTGGTCACACATTGCGTTCCACACTGTCTGCATGTTTTCCCACCCTGTACATTCTGACTCAGCAGATTTATCAATTAGTCTGATTTATAGAATGCTGTACCTCTAATTGCTGTCTTGTGGTTCTACAAGACTGCTTTGAGCATCAGATCTTACACTCGAAGCACGTTCCTCTGAAAGAATTATCTGGCATTCCAGATTTACTGATCAGCACTAAATTTGCTTTTATCTGGTGTCCTTAAATCTCCGTTTCATTGCTTTGCAGTGGTTCCAGCCGTTTTCTAAATGGGTATAGGGTCAAATATTCATGCAAACATGTTGGGTTTAGGCAAACGTTCACAGCAGCCCAACAACTTGCTGTTCAGCTGCTGGTTGCAACTGTCTTGCCTGAACTAGTTTAATGTCAGTTACTGTAGCATTTGCTCAAAGTGTCAATGTTCTGAATATATTGTGGGATCATTGTGCGGGTAACAACACTGGGTTTTTGAATGGCTCGTGATGCAAGATGCTGAATATTGTTCCTGAAATACAAGGGGATCCATGGACCTTGCATCCAATGAATGACATTTTATCTTTTCTGCCTCTGTAGCTCTGAACCACCAACTCTGAAGATGAATTGGCTGACTTGCCTTTATTCTGGAACTACATCAAGCGCACATGCATCCCCTCTGATCAGATTCTGCTGAATCAATTTCTTGCTTCTGCCTTGAAGACTACTGTGTTCAAATTCTTTCTGGTGTGTGTGTGAGTTGTCCTGTGAAACTGGGAAGAGTTAACACGATGGGGGAAATCTATGTAATCAACTGTATTCTCCTACTCTTCCCCTCCCATCAAAAGGTGATCATTTTCATCTTGGGTTATATGTAGCTTATCTCTCTCCAGGGCAGGGTGTCTGCAGTGCAGTTAGATTATGTTGTCTAACCAATTGAGTTAGTTAACGTGCATTCGGGGCTCCCTAGCTAATTTGCATTAATGCACTGTTAGAGCAGGGCATCTAGTGTGCAAAAGGATGAAATTGGCACTACAGTGATCTGCCCCTACCTTTAGTATTTGCTATTGTGGAATATTTGGTGAGTATACATGCCTCAAATTGCCTCAGTTCCAAGTACATGAATAGACATGGTAAATGTTTGTGGCAGAACATGGTTAGTGTACGCTCTTTATAGGCCAAGTACAAAATCCTTGTTGAAGTGACTCAATGAAATACCAGCAAAATGTCTTAGTGCACAATGTAGCCAACGCTTTACTCATAAGAGATAACCCAATCCAGTAAAAGCCTGGGTAATTGAGTATTTGGTTCTGAATTTTAATAATTTATCTTGCCAATATTCCCAGCTATTGGCAGGGTGGGGAGAGAGAGAGATACAGTTGCCTTCCCATATAACCGCTTACCTGTTTTCCTCGTACTGTTTGTGTACCAACATTAGGATTTGGAACCATACATTTTAATTGTGGATCTCTTTTTGTGTTGAAATTCCAAGTGCTTCAGGATTTGACTTCGTTACAAACAAAAAATCTTTTTTTTGACTTGCCCATCCAGTCACTAGCAAAGTTCGTGCATGCATGTGCTAGAGGAATGCAGGGTGGTTACCAAATCCCTCACTTGTTTTATTGTTAACCTTTCAGTTTAATCCTTAACTGATTAGTCTAAACTAGATAACTATTGACCCAAATGAAAGTGCATCAGCTGATCCTTGACCCGAGGGGTGATGTTTTGAGGTTGATTATTTTGATACAGTAATTGGAATGTAACAATTACAGCAAAATTTTATCTGGTGATTCCTATAGTATCACTTTAATATACTTTGTTTTGAATAGATGTTTATCATTGTTGTGATTCTAAAAATGTAATTGGCTGTAGGAGGGAGGAAGAAGAATCTTGCAATATCCATTTTGGAAACCTGCCAGTTTGAGTATTGGTTCCCCTCTGTCATTTAGACTGTAGGAGATGACATTGAGCTAACCCATATGTTGGGTCATTCTGCAGCAGCTGATAACACCAGCTCAGTGTGTAACCTTTCTCATTCACCTCTCCAGTCCTGATAAATTGTTGGATCAGGACTCTTCAGTTCTGGGATTGATCTGGCTGGATTTGTCAATATCCTGTAGATCCCAAGGGTGGAAAAGCCTGGCAGTGATGATGGGGGTCATTGTACAGTCACCTTGTGCAGGTTGTGTCAGCTTCTTACGCTCTAGTGAATCCATGTTCTGTAGAACATTTTACATTTTTTTTAATTGACAGATTTTAACTTTTGCCAATTTCAGTATAGAGAGGAAGACTTTTTCTGCTCTTACCAAATCTGTTCTTTGTTGGTCAAATTGTGTTTGAGGAACTTAACCTTTTCCATTGATTAATAACCCACTGCCATGTGTATGGTGGTGTGATTTTAGAAGGTTACGCAGGTCCTTTGGTGCAACATGAATCCATGTAACTTCTTAGCTATAATCTGTTTCATTAACATGCTTGATCTTGGTTTCGGACAAAGCTCAGAACAACGTTGAGGGCCGAAGGGCCTGTTCTGTGCTGTATTGTTCTATGTTCTAATGTAACCACTACTGATTCTATTTTGTAATCAAAAGTAAATGTAAGATGGAACTAAATTCCATCTGTTCCTCTTCATTAAAAACCCACCAGGACATTGCTTCCTCAGTTATCCTTATTTATGGATATTGTTTTGATGGTAACCTTAAAATATGTAATCATCTCAATAAATTACAGCAAAACTCTTCTCTTGTGCTTGTAATAAATGGATGATAACAATGTATCATACAAACCAGTTTTCTAAAATGCAGCTTATTCAGACAAAGCTGTATGTAATTATGTATAGTCGATTGGACTGCCTTAGAATCCATAGAAATCCTACAGTGCAGAAGGAAGCCATTTGACCCATAGAATCTATGGCCAACTCTTAAATAGTATGTTTCCCAAACACTAAGGGAGTTTAGCATGGCCACTACACCTAACCAGGACTGAGGAAACTACAGCACCTGAAGGAAACCCACCAGACACTAGGAGAACATGCAAGCTCCACACAGTAACCCAAGCCAGGAATTGAACCCAGGTCCCTGGGACTGTGCTGCCTCAACAATCCTACCCAGGCCCTATTCCTGTAACCCCACGTTTGCCAATGTGACAATCACTATCCCCAATAAAACAATATGCTTGGAGATGGTTTAACTTGATGTTAAATAAATGCAATTCTCCAAATCCTGCAAGCATGATGTGGCTTTTACTAAGCTCCAATCTGTTCAAGAAAGTCAGAACATCAGTTTATTAAACAATAAATAGCTTTTCTTTATTTTGTGCTGTGCTTGTCCATACAGTGTGACCAGATTCCTCTAACAGAATAACTTGAAAAAGACAAGGTATAAAAACATGACATAGTTCAAGGCGGTATGATTCTAAATAATCCAGGTAGCATTCAAAGCACCAATCAGATGTTCTTTCTCTATCCATACTTTGTGGCTTCTCCTGACACTCCTGCAATTTTATGCTCAGCTGTGGGGGCTGCATTGGGCAATGTGCCTAGTGTCCCAATCTCAACATCTTTCTATGCTCAGTTCACACCTCAGGTCACTGTTTCATTCCTTTCTACAAGTCCACATACACAATTACTTTTCAGTATTCATAACAGCGCTATCATAAAAGGAAGTACATCAGTAAGACAGGTGGCAATGTGGCACTTCTCACTTTTACTGGTAAGGTGGATGGATGATCATGGAGGGAAATGAGTGACAATTGCAAATTAAACAAGCAGGCTGGGACCAGCAACTCCCCCTCTCTGCCAACCCCTAGGATTACAATCAGAAACACTGACCGCAGCATTAGACAATGCACTCACACTGACAGGGGAAGTGCTGGACTATATTGCACAAATCGTGAGGTTCGCCATTTCATTCGCAGCAACAGGATACAGGGAATGAGGGGAAACCATTCAGTACATCTGATTAGGTCCTTTAGCATAATCACTGGCCAGATCTGATAAATGAAAATTCTCTGCAGCAGGACATGGGCAACCAGTCTGACTCACAAGGTTGTTGCACATGGATAAAAGAGACTATGGACATTTGGGGACAGGGAGGGGAGAACACTGTAGCCCATCATGGAGGCAGAGATATTACCTATTAGTATTTAAAGTACAGTACTTGGCAATGACAGCTAATTGTCACTATTGAGTTCAGACTTACAGAATTGAGAACAATACTGGCCCATTTACAATAGTTAATCAGAGTCTTTAACCAATGATTTCGTGGTAATGGCCCATGGAATCCAATCCAAAATCTGACTGCATTGCTCCCCTCAGTACTGCTGCAGTATTCAATTCTGCTAATGGAGGTTGTGGCTAACCAGTTACCAACACATTCGTTGGCTTATTCAGCACTGATCCATCAGACAGAGCTGCTGCTGACCTCATCTGCAACTAATGGTACCTCCAACTTCCGCTGGCTGCTGATGTGTCCAATGTCGCAGCAAGACTGTGACCAGCCAGCACTGCAATGTTATCCACTCAACATCTGCAACTGACCTTTAAATCATCATCACCAAATTTAGGGATAAAGTGGTAGTTAAGGATTTTTTAAAAAAAATTCAGATGTGACTCTGGGTTCAGGTCTCATTCACTGTACAACACACCTATTCAAACGTTCCTCATACGCGGCAGCTTCAGAGGGAATGTCGCACCGACACGCCCTTTATGTGGTCCCAGTTGTTGTAGAGCGCGTAGAGTCCAGTCAACACAAAGCCAGCAAATCCTCCCCGCGCCGCCCCACGAAGTCCAGCTGAGGAAAAAGGAAAACAAAAAGGTTTCACTGATGTGGAAGGCAATGACCTCGCGCTGTTGAGCTGTGCTGCTTTCTGATGCACTGTGTAGGTGGATGAGGATACTCATGGGGGGAGGTGGGGCACAGTGGTGGTCAGTTGGCTAGACTGCAGCAACACAGTGAGTTGCAGTTAGAAGCACCAACCCAGATGCAATCCCACTGTCTGATGAATTGTCTTTTGCCAGTACTGCTGCAAAAACTGGAAAAAACATCCCCAATTTTGTGCCGTCGTCACCAGCACCTCATCAATACTGAACTCCAGGGACCTGCTTGTAGAGTTTCAAAGTCTATACTCGGAGTTATTCCCCCTTTGTTCTTGTAACGTAACTGATTGGGAATGCTATCTTGTAAATGAGAGATATTACTACAATCTTTGGCATTTTTATATAACCACGAAGTTATTTGGTTGTGAAGAGGGTTTCCAAGGTCACGAATGAGCACATGACTGCGCCCCAGTGCAAAAGTATATTGTTTCTGGAAGGTGTACTGAGTGCAGGGACTCAAAACTATGCCATTTCCTCTTTATACATTGTGCCTGTGATAGCTCTCTGCAACAGCAATGGGCTGAATGGCCTTTCCCCAAACTGTGAGCCTTCTATATTTCATCTCTGCCGGATGACAATAATGTTCATACCCGCACAAGACCAAACACAAGTGATTATCCCCACTGTGGGATTAAGATACTTCTCATTTTCTGTTTAAACAGAATTTCTCCATGGACAGTCACTTTGCTAATTCCCCAACCTACTGGAGCAAAAACAAACAGGAACAAACTGCAATGACTGAGAGCACAGCTCCCAATTCAGCAACTCCAACAGTTTCACTTCCAGCTGTTGTACAGCTGATAGCAGAGAGGGCAACACCTCCCTCCCTTTTATCAGACCAGTATAAAGTAATCAACTCATTTGCTGCTCTGTGCACCCAAGCCCGTATCTATCCTGCACACTGCACCACACAAATATGGTTACTTTTCCGCAATGTACTATAAACACAGGGTAAAAGGCCTTCAAACTTAAGTGTAGCTTGTGGCTTAGTTTATCACTGGGTTTGCTGGTGTGAAGGTTGTAGCCAGTGTCATGTTCCTCAAGGCTCTGTTATATTAATAACAAATTCTCCCCACCTCTCTCTCGGGTGCAGGGCAGCAGGAGGGACTGGTGATGTGTTCTGCCATCCCCTGATCGTAACATTTTTAAGAGATCCTTTCAGCCAGGATTCCTACTTCCCATCAGCAGCTGGCAACCACTGCAGGGAGTAGGCATGAGTGTGGCAGACGGGGACAGGGCCAGCTGTGATGCTCCAACAGTTAATAGCCTAGTGACGTCCATATGGTATATCACACAGCACTGGAGGGTGAACAGCACCCGTGGAATTGTACAACAGCAAGAAACCAAAGGTTTCAGATCAGAAGATAACAACAGCCAAAATGAAAATAATGATGTTTTCCAGGGCACTGCCAAGATGCAAGTGAAAAGAACATAAACAGGAATAGGTGATAAAGAGAACTCAAACTGCCTTGGCCACTGAATAAGATCACATCGACCATTCACAGGAATTCCACTTTCCGCCCCTGTTCACAAGTCCCTCAACTCAAATGAGAAATCTACCTCAGCCACCCAGAACACAGGGATGGGCAATAAATGCCAGCCAGAAAGTGAAGCCCAAGTCCCACCAATTAATGCAAAAAACATACTCACATCAGCAAAAAGAGTCCCAATTCCAGTAACATCATGTCATCACTGCCTGGAGGTCGAGGGGGAAAAAAATGGGGTAACACACGATCTAACCCCATCTCAGAGAATCCCTACAGTGCAGGAGGCCATTCAGCCCAGAGTCTGCACCCACCACAATCCCACTCAAGCCCTATCCCCATAACCCCACATATTTACCCTGCTAATCTCCCTGATACCAAGAAACAAGTTAGCAATGGCCAATCCATCTAAATCACACATCTTCAGATTGTGGGAGGAAACCAAAGCACCTGGAGGAAACTCTCAGACACAGGGAGAACGTGCAAACTCCACACAGACAGTGATCCAAGCTGGGAATTGAACCTAGGTCCCTGGTGCTGTGAGGCAGCAGAGCTAACCACTGTGCCGCCAGGGACACGGGATCTCAGGCTATTTAGGTGCAGACTGGCAATCCTCTCAGCAATGGGGCAACAATTTTCAAGTGGAAAGGAAGCTTTGCCACAGAAACATTGAGGGGAATTGGTAAATTCTTCACAGGATCTCATTGCAATCCATTCATGACTTGTGCATTTATACTTCTCTGGCAATGCACATTTCCAGGAGCATAAAAGGTATTTCATGTTTAAAATGTCAATGTAAAAGAACACATCTTCACCCTTGGCCCCTCTAACTGTGTCCATTACTGATATGTAATCAGGCACAAAACAAGCTTATGTACGCACGTAGTCAGTGTTGATAGCTCAGCAAGGTCAGCAGTTTGCGGTGTTGAGATAGTTTGTACACACAGCTGTCGGTCCATCCAGTTGCACAACTGTTATCCTTGCCCCATACAAAAGGGTGCAGTCTATCTGATGGTGACGTCATGAGCAGTGGCAAGTAAGGGTCAATGAGGTGCTGCCCTCACTCAAACAGCCACCCAAACAATCCATTGCAGGGTTAACTCGATAACGGTCAGGAGCAGGAACCTCGACTAGTTTATCCCCTTGCCTAAAGTATGAAAATAAACTGTAACAACCACTTTGCCGGACTGACTGGAAAGAACCCCAAACGTGCTGACAAACCGCTCCATTTTCCTTAACATGGCCATAACACAGTTGCACTGGGCGCCTAGAAAAATGCTGGAAATATTTCTGCAGACCTACGCAATGCTAAAGTATTCACTGACTCATCCGACAGAGATTTGCTGCATCTCATATGCTGTTCCTCACTGCTTCAGAAAGCTTCTTTACAATAACCTGTGTGTCTGCTAAGAGACAGGGAAGCAGGTCGAGAGCAATTCGATTTAGAAAAAAAGTTAGTCCCAACTCAAAACTCCTCCTCAGAATTAGGCTAAAGTCTGAAAATGGCTGAGAATTCCTCTTCACTTATTCCTTCATGGGATCTGAGCATCATTGGCAAAGGCCAGCATTCAATGCCCATCCTTAATTGCCCTTGAGAAGGTGGTGAAATGCCTTCTTGAACTATTGCAGTCCATGTGCAGGTACACCCACAGTGCTGTTAAGGATGTTGACCTAACAATATGTGAAGGAATGGTGATATATTTCCAAATCAGGATGGTAAGTGTTTTGGAGGGGAACTGACAGGTGGTGGTGTTCCCATGTATCTGCTGCCCTTGTCCTTCTAGATGTTAACAGTTGAGAGTTTGGAAGATGCTGTCTCAGACACACTGGGGAATTCCAGCAATGCATCTTGTACATGGTACACATGATTGCTACTATGTGGTGAATATTTGTGGAGGGGGTGCTTTATCCTGGATGGTGTCAAGTATTTTGAGTGTTGTTGGAACTGCACTCACTCAGGCAAGAGCAGAGTATTCCGTCATACTGCTGATTTGAGCCTTGCTGCTGAATGGACAGTCTTTGGCGATCAGGTGAGTTATTCACTGCACAATTCCTAGCTTCTGACCTCCTCTTGTAGTTACGGCCAGTCCCGTTGAGTTTCTAGTCTGTTCATAGTTGGGATTCTGTGAAGGTGATCCCATTGAATGTCATGGGGCAATAGTTAGATTCTTTCTTGTTGGAGATGGTCATTGCCTGGCACTTGTGGTGCAAACGTTACTTGCCATTTTGTCAGCCCAAATCTGAATATTGTCCAGGTCTGCATTTGGACATGGAGTTGTGAATGGTGTTGAACATTGCGCAATCAGCGAACATCCCCAATTCTGACCTTATGATGAGAGGAAGGTCACTGATGGAGCAGCTGATGATGGTTGGGCCTTGGACACTACTCTGAAGAACTCCTTCAGTGATATCCTGGAGCTGAGACGACTGACCTCCAACCAACCACAACCATTTTGTGCTAGGAATGACTCTGATTTCCATTTAATCCAGTTTTGCCAGAGCTCCTTGAAGCAACACTTGGTCAAGTGCTGCCGATGCTAAAGGCAGTCACTCTCACTTCATCTCTGGCATTCAGCTCTTTTGTACAAGCCAAGGCTGTATTGAAGTCAGGAGCTGAGTGGCCCTGGCGAAACCCAAGTAGTGCCTGATTGCACTGTTGATGACCTTTTCCATCAGTTCACTGACAGGCAGGACAGTAATTGGCCAGGCTGGATTTATCCTGCTTTTTGTGTACATTGCTGGGTATATGCCAGTGTTCCAGTTGGACTGGAACAGCTTGAATAGCAGTGTGACAAGTTCAGAAGCACAAGCCTTCAGTACTATTTTTTTCAAGATTATCAGGGTCCATATCCTTTGCAATATCCAACAATAATACGTGGAGTAAATTGAATTGGCCAAAGGCTGGTATCTGTGACATTGGGGACCTCCAAGACAGATCATCCACTCAGCACTTTTGACTAAAAACTGTCGCAAATACCTCAGCTTTATTTTTTACAATGATGTGCTGGGCTCCCCCATCATTGGGATGGGGGTATCTGTGGAGCCTCTTCCCCCACTGAGCTTGCTAGACCACTTCAGAGGCTGTTTAAAAGTTAACCACATTGCTGTGGGTTGAAGTCACGTAAAGGCCAGACCAGGTAAGGGCAGTAGGTTTCAAAGACATATTGAGGGCATTAATGAACCAGGGGAGTTTTTAAAATGACAATGATTTCATGATCAACGTTGCTGAGATTAGCTTTTCAATTCCCCCACCCCTTTCAATTTTGGCAACTCTGAGCAGAGATGCTAATGCCTCAAGCTCACTGCATGTGCTTTTGATGTCCTGATTAACCTAATATCCTTACTAAAGCTACAATTTAATTGCCCCACCACCCAAATAAACCAGCAAAATTTAAAAAATAAAACCAAAGAATCGATAAGATTAGAAACTAGGTCAATTAGCAATTTCTAAACCGAGATTGATAGATTTTTGTCAAGTAAGGGCATTAATTGTTTTGGAACCAAGGCAGGCAGATGGAGTTGAGATATAAATCAATGATATCAATGAGTGGGCAGGCTGCCTTGAGGACTGATCAGGACACGGATAGGAGGAGGCCTACATGTGAAAACATTCTTCTTATGCTCTGAGCCCAAATAGACCAACAATCTTGAGGCACGCGTGAAAGATTCACTGTTCATGGGATGTATTCCATTGCATCACCACCTGTCGGATTCCCAATGCCTCACCATGACAAGTAGATAAACAATTGCAGCCATCTAGACTATCCCTAACCTACAGAAAATCAGGATTGGCCCTGTGAGCATAACATCGATCAGACTGAGCAGCTTGCTTTGGTTTTAATATTACACAAGGCTTTTCATCAGTTCCTCACATGACATGGTATCTGAATATTTCATAACAGAGGGAGAGGTGAAAACATAAGGGTGAAGGAAAGTTGAGAGAAAAATCCACAAACAAAATTTTGAATAAGACAGGTGGACAGCAGGCACTAGCACTGATGCAGTGGGTAAGGCAGTCAGCGCCAAGGCTATAATATCCACGATAAAAGACAGATCATTGACAGGGTGGCACAGTAGTTAGCACTGCTGCCTCACAGCTTCAGAGGCCTGGGTTCGATTCCCAGCTTAGGTCACGGTTTGTGTGGAGTTTGCACATTCTCCCCGTGTCTGCATGGGTTTCCTCCAAGTGCTCTGGTTTCCTCCCACAGACAAAGACGTGCTGGTTAAGTGCATTGGAGTGTGGTGCCTCAGGGAATTTCACAGTAACTTCATTGCAGTGTTACTGTAAGACTTGTGACTAATAAACTTTTTTGATATCACTGATTTATCAGCTTTCTCTGATGGATAAATGCCATATGTAAATTTTGATGCATTGCCGGTTTAAATTTTCGCAGCCGAAAACATCAAAACACAACAATAGGATGCAATCAGCTGAGAGATTACTACAGAGAAAGATCCATATTGATAGTGGCTGAACTCTGGTGCGGCCGCACTTGGAGTACTGTGTGCAGTTCTGGTCCCCACATTATAGGAAGGATGTGGAGGCTTTGGAGAGGGTGCAGAGGAGGTTTACCAGGATGTCGCCTGGTATGGAGGGGAGGTCCTATGAGGAGAGGCTGAGGGATTTGGGGTTGTTTTCGCTGGAAAGAAGGCGGCTAAGAGGGGACCTTATTGAAACATATAAGATGATTAGAGGTTTAGATAGGGTGGATAGTGATAGCCTTTTTCCTCTGATGGGGAAAGCTAGCACGAGGGGGCATGGCTTTAAATTAAGGGGTGGTAGTTATAGGACGGATGTCAGGGGTAGGTTCTTTACCCAGAGGGTGGTGAGGGATTGGAATGCCCTGCCTGCTGCAGTTGTAAATGCGCCTAGTTTGGGGGCGTTTAAGAGATCCGTGGATAGGTTTATGGATGAGAAGGGATTGGTTTAGGTTAGTGGGTCATTGTTTTGTAACTGGTCGGCGCAACATCGTGGGCCGAAGGGCCTGTTCTGCGCTGTAATGTTCTATGTTCTATGTTCCCACCCAGGAGTTTGAAAACAGTGGGCCTTCTACACATACACAATGGACCTGCACTCTCAGCCTCCCTCTTTGCTAGCCAGTTCGATTGCTTGTCGGTCCGGAACCCCTGCAGTGCTGCCCCGCCAACCCCTCCACAGTCTGATCATTCCCCCAACAATTCTGGCCCTCCATCCCCCGATCTGATCTTCAACCTCGCCCCCCCCCCCCCCACCCAGCAAAGAGATCACCCCCTCTAGCCCGCCCCGATCACTGACATCCAACCTGCCCCAACCAGATCCCAATGCAGAGTGGCATGAGACGCCCCCCCCCATCCCCAATGTTTGCCCCCCAAGCTCCACCACCTTGGCACTGCCCTATGCCCTATGGGCAGTGCCAAGGTTCCCCCTGGGCATTAGTACTTTGCCTTTTGAGCAGTGCCGAGGGCACAGGCTGGCACTGCCAGGGTGCCCATGCCAGAGATCACTGTCTCCCTGCCACCCAACCCTCTGGGGGGCTCTGATTGCTCCCCCGTTCACTCTAGTGGGGTCATCCTGATAGTTCCCCGAATGTGGGGGCCCACTGTAAACCCGGAGTGAAATACTCTGGCGGGGTGCAAGAGACAAGTGGGCTCAGAGAATTCAGTCATGGGCTTGTTAATAGCATTGAAATAACATTAAAAATAGATGCAAATAACCACTGTGATCACTTCTTCCAGCGCAGATCGGACGGTGCCGAAAATCCAGCACTGGGAGGCACTCTCACGACGGGAATGCACGCGCAAGTCCTGCCATTATCTCTTTCCTGTTTTCCATTTCGTCATCGTTTCAGATCCGACCTAGTACAGTGGTATCATCAGCAAACTTGAAAATCAAGTTGGGGGGGAACTTGGCCACACAGCCCTAGGTGTATGAGGAGTATATAGGGGGCTGAGGGCACAGCCTTGTGGGGCACTGGTGTTGAGGATGATCCTGGAGGAGCCTATTGTTGCCTATTTTTCCCGCCATCTTTTAGTGCCCTGGGATGCATTCCATTAGGGCCGGGAGACTTATTCAAATTAGCCCCAGTAGTTTGCCCAACACTACCTCTTTCATGTTGATGATAGTTTTTAGGTCCTCACCTGCCGTAGCCTCCTTGTCATCAATTTTTGGCATGTTATTTGCCTCTTCCACTGTGAAGATCGACACAAAATACCTGTTCAATGTTCAGCCATTTAATCCCCTTCTTATCCTCTAAAGGATCAATGTTTACCTTAGCCACTCTTTCTCAATTTATGTATTTGTAAAAACTTTTGCTTTCTGTTTTTATATTCTGAGCTAGTTTACTGTCATAATCTATCTTACGTTATAGCTTTTCTTGCGGCTTTCTGTTGACATTTAAAGATTTCCCATTCCTCTAGTTTCCCACTAATCTTTGCCTCTTTGTATGCATTTTATTTTAATTTAATCCCCTCCTTTATTTCCTTAGATATCCATGGCTAATTATCCCTTTTCCTACCGTCCTCCCTTATCACTGGGATATACTTCTGCTGAGCTCTGTGAAAAATCGCTTTGAAAGTCCTCCACTGTTCCTCAATTGTCCCACCATAACCTTTTTGCTCCCAGTCTACTTTAGCCAACTCCTCCCTCATCCCGTTGTAGTCTCCTCTGTTTAAGCACGAGATACTGGTATTGGATTTTACCTTCTTACACTCCAACTGTATTTTAAATTCAACCAAACTGTGATCACTTCTTCTGAGAGGATCCCTAATTGCGAGATCATTAATTATTCCTGTCTCATTACACAGGACTGTCTGTCTAAGTTTTGCATGTTTATTGATGTTCTTTCATTTAATCGACAGGTGATTCGGTCCGCCTTGTTGACCAACGAGGGGCATACATGCGGTGGGTCGTGCGAGGGCTGCTCTTGGACGTTGCTTCGAGAGTTGCCTAGTGCTTCACGTCGTTAGTGTACGCTTAAACTGGACCATCTGATGGGCAACATGACAGCTCAGTGACTATCACTGTTTGCTGTGCAGATACATGGATTTGGGCCGGTGTCTGCGGGAGTTTGCACATTCTCCCTGTGATTGCGTAGGTTTTCTCCGGGTGCTCCGGTTTCCTCCCACATCCCAAAGACGTGCTGTTAGGCTGATTGGTGTAACAAATTCTCCCTAAATTAGTCTTCCCTCAATCTTCCCCAATAGGTGTAGACAAAGGTCATGGGTAGAGGAGGGCACTCATAATGTTAAAATGGCGGCACGGGCTCGTTGGGCCGAAGGGCCTGTTTCCCATGCTGTGTTGTTCTTTGTCCTTTATATCCATGTAAATGCTACCCATATGGGATATCAACTCAATGTGTAAGTACTAACAAATACCCAATTAGATGAACATTACCAGACTGCACCCCGAGGGAGAGATTTTGTAAAGCTAATAAATTTCCCGGATTACAAAAAGCTTCTGGAGATTAGGCCTTGATCAGCTAATGATTGTGTTCAATTTTCATTGCTTCTTTTTAAACAGCGGCATAATGACAATAACTAAACATTACCAGAGAAATGTGATACAACACACATGTTTCAGGATACTCTTGATAGCTGGAATCAATGAACAATGAGGCTTCGTAGCCTCTTGCAATTGGCACAATGAAGGATCTCAAATTGTTTCTTTTTGCACAATTTTAGAATTATGAATTGTAAAGTTATTTTTCAAACCAAAAATACTGCAACAATTTGCAGGTTTGGGAAGTACTCCTTTATCACAACTGGCACAGCTCACCTTTCTTCCAAGATACACAAATGTAGCCCCCAATTCCATAATAGCTTTGGGACGCTAACTAATTAGGCATGTCACTGTGAGCAAGTGGAGTCCCAGATTATTGAGGCTGCAGATGCCATTGCATGTTTACCTGTGGATTTGTAGAGTAGGCCAGTCAAAGATCCTGCTGCCACCGTGTTCAGATCATCCTCTGCACCTCGAACCTTTTCTATGACAACACCAAAAGTGCTGTACAAGAGAGCTGCATGGGACAGAGTCAGATACAAGTGTTATAGTCAGGTAGTACTGTATAAAGGAAGATGTTGGTGCATCTTCAAGAATAGCACACACTGAATCAGTCACAAATGCAGGCGTAGACAATGGAAACATGAAATGGTACACACTACACCACACAGGTACAGCTGTGCAGTAATTATGGTGCTGACATACTCAGAGGCTTGGGCCAATAAGCTAAAAAAATGAGAATTCTCAGCCATAACACCATGTGCTACAGTCTAGAAGATTCCATGGCAATTTAAGAAATCAAATTCAGCTCAAACAACAAGAATTAGGAAATTAGAAGGTTAATTACAAGAAGCGACCATCATGCTTAACAATCCAACTCATTCTCCAATGTGCTTTAGGAAACATGTCGGCCTAAACTGGTCTGGTTTACGTGAGGCTTCAGTCCCACACCACGGCCGACTCTTAACAGGCTCTGAATTGCTCCAGCACAATACTCCATTCTGAGGATCTGCAATCAGTGTTGTCCACCAAGTCCAACATTTACAACAGAAAGGCAGGTAGACAACAATCATATCGATAAACATAACCGCAACAACACTGTGTACTCACCTACTGCAGCAATAATTGATCACTTGTAGATCTACAAGTATAGATCCCAAACCCTCTCAATCTCAGCTGTGCTACTTTGTGGAAACTCAAACAAAGATCATGTCACTCCCACACAAGGGGACCAGAATTTGTTCCCTGAATGCCTCAAGAGATTAAAAACCCGCACACTCCAGATCATAAATTTATGTCCTGACATGTGTCTATTGTGAGAATTGAGGTGTTGACAGTTGCCTTTAGTGCCCTTGGGCTGCAAAGGGAAAGTCACAGTTCTTGCACTCGATTATAATCCTGTGATCCCTGCCTGTGTAGACATTGCACAAGCGATGGATAAGGTCAAGCTGTGGTAACTTCCCAAGGCCAACACTCAAATAGCTATTTGTAAGATATACCCTATGGGCTGTCAGCAAACTTGAATTTCAGGTCAGCATTAGAGGAAGGAAAGGATAAGAAATAGAAAAATGAGAGGTCAATGTCAAGATGGGAACAGGAGAAAAGATAAAGAACTCCACTGATTGCTTGGAGGTAGGAACTATTTGTGAGCCATGCACACCAGAAATGTCCCAGATTGTTAACTAATTTAAGCTGAGGCAAAGAAAGAGGAAATCTATGACAGAGGAGTCATTTAGCCCACCCAGTCAGTGCCTGCCAAGAAGTATCCAACCCAACCCCATTTTCTCGCTCTTAGGG
The DNA here is from genome assembly GCF_965287045.1 of Carcharhinus amblyrhynchos. Lineage (NCBI taxonomy): Eukaryota > Metazoa > Chordata > Chondrichthyes > Carcharhiniformes > Carcharhinidae > Carcharhinus > Carcharhinus amblyrhynchos. The sequence goes on from NC_137354.1 coordinate 20,321,902, forward strand.
CTGTGGATTACAGACTATAAGGATAAATCCAAGTCTTTTCTTTAAAGTAATGATTTCTGCCCCTCTCACCCTTTCAGGCAGAATTCCAGATCCCCTCTACCTTCTAGGCGAAAGCCTTTCTCAATTAACTGTCTCACTTTACTAGCATCTGCTTCAAGTCTAGGCCCTCTGGTTGTCATTGACCAAGAAAAACGGAAACTTCCTAGTCACTGAATCGAGGCCCCTGAACTTTATACACCTCAGTTAAATCACCCCTCACTCTCCTCTGTTCTAAAGAGCTAGAACGCTCAATGTCAACATCTTCAAAGCTCCTCTGTATCCACTCTAGTGCAATCACATCCCTTCCGTAACACAGTGGCCAGACTGTAAGCAGTAGTCCAACGTGTTTTCCATACAGCTCTAACATAACCACCCACTACTCTTACATACTATGCCTACGCTAAGTATCCTATGGGCCCCCTTCCTTAAACGTGTGATCGACCTGTCCTGCTACCTTCAAATAGAGATCTGTAGATATGTATTCCAAGGTTTCTCTGTTCCTCTATGCATCTCAGTATCCTACCATTCACTGGGTAGTCCCTTGCCGTCATTCACCTTCCACAATACATTAATTCATTCTTCTCCAGATTTAATTTTGTTTGTGACTTATCAAAACTTTACTCATTTCAGACATGGTGAATCAATCAGATCAGAAAACCAAATGCAAGAACAACTTACCCAAGGAACCGAGAGTGTTGGCCCACAGAGCTCCCTGCCTTGTGACCATGTTCAGGATTCTGCAAAACAAGACATTTTGGATTGAGGTCTTTAAACGTTCAAACAAGCTTGCAATGTGCAAATTTATAGTTATTTTTTGAATAAGCATCCTTAAACAAAGCTAGACCTTCCACAGCCCTTGGGAAAAAAAAGTGAAGAAACAGGCCCAGCTGATCAGAATAGCTGAGGGACATAACTGGAGGGGCGACCAGATTGGGTTTAATATGATTTGAATATGTAGCAAGGATTTGTGCTGAATGGTCAAGGGCTTGAAAGTGAGAGGGCTGCTAGAGAGAGGGAGAAGCAAGATGCATGGTGGATGGGCAGACAATACAATTGGAAAGTAAGGTGGATTAGATTGATTCACCTTGTCTGAAATGACTCCATTTTTTTGGATAATGCTATAGATGCAAATCAATCTGGAGCAACGTGAGGTAATGTATTGGGGAGGTAAACAAGGGCAAGGGAATACCCGTTGAAAAATAGGATACAGAGCTGTGTAGAGGAATAGTGGGAGTGCAAAGCCACAGATCCCTCAAGATGGCAGGGCAGCTGAGCAAGTGTTTTAAGGTGAAATTCAGTGGGAAGCTTGGGCTGATCTTGATCACAAAAGGACAGGCTCATTGGGATCAATTTCAGCTACAATCAACTGCAGAGTTTCAGGAACAATTCAACGAAACAGGCCACATGAGACACTCCAGAATGTGACAAAGACATTCTCCAAACTGAGTAACTCATTGAATCACAGTACCTTTCACCAACAGCTGATCCCATCAACAATTACATGACACAAAGTGATAGCTAAAACGGAACTGCGCCACATTTTTTGTTTATATACTGACCATTTGAGAGCAAGACAATGCGCTTCACTTTTGAAACCAAATTAAAATCAGTAGCTACAGTCAACAAAAATCACCACCACAGAAAAAGGACCAAGTAAACAAAGGCAAGGTTATAAATCAACTTTTAAAGAAATTACAGCTCCCACAGTGATGAGGAAACTCTGGTATGTGTTGGAGTCAAGGCCAGCATATCACCTTGTTAACCCAGCCACCTCACACTGTCAGATTCTGGCAGGAGGCCGATTGCTGACTTCTCCAAGTTGCTGCTACTTAGGATTAGCATCAACTTCAAAGGCACTCAGGGAGGCCTTTTCATGCGAGTCAGAACAAGTAGTTCCCTCACCATTTATTTGTACTTAGAACATTTAATGTATAGCGATTTGCTCTTTCAGTATCACCAAAAGCTCAGTTATACCAGTACCAGAAATCTGAAGCACCTGTGTTCAATGGGAAGATGTGCAGAGGTTTAAAAACCTCAAAACACCAGACTAAGGTTGCTTAAGAATCTTTTGCCTGCAGCAGGGTAACAAAAGTTTAACGTTTCTTAAACGTTATTTATTATTGTCACAAGGAGGCTTACATTAACACTGTAATAAAATTACAGTAAAAATCCTTCTGGCATCTGTTTAGGTACAACGAGGAGAATTTACTATGGCCAATGCACTTAACCAGTGCATCTTTCGGACTGGACCTGGAGAAAACTCACGCAGACACAGGGAGAATGTGCAGACTTTGCACAGACAGTGAACCAAGCCGGGAATCGAACCCGGGTCCCCGGCACTGAGGCAGCAGTGTGGTATTTGTCAACTCAACGGCAAACCGGCACGTCCATACCTCGGGATCACTTTCAGTTCCTGAATACACTGGCAACCCATAGTAGCCAGGCAGCTGTGAGTGGGTTTTCACTTAACCTCACTGGTCTTATGGTGGACATAGGGGTGGGTCAGGGACAGTGGAGCGGGAGGCAATGTTGGCAAGAGGGCAAACACACAGATAATAATCCATTTGGCCTGATGTGTCAATACACAAGGGATCAATCATGTGTAATGTTACACTTAGTGAAACAGCTGTACAAACATTGATAGCCCACTGGCACATGCCTGATAACTCTCCCGATACTGATAACCCTCTGGCACAGAACCAGACCACCTTAAAAAAATTACATCCTTTCCTGATTTTCTATTTTTGAAATTCTAGGAACTGAACTCAAGTCGAACAAACCCCATGTACAAAGTAAGAAACATTTACAATCTTCAGCTTAGAGCAAGTGGCCAATTTTAAAGTTTTGAGGGGGAAAAATGACAAACATTTTATTATTGGTATTAACATATTCCATAAGAATATAGGACTATAATTTTCCATTTAATTTAGCCAATGGGTTATTTTGTGGGATAATATTGTTTAAGTGTTTATAGAATACCAGAGCTCTATTGGGGTGGCTAATGAAAGCCTGATAGAAACCACGTACTGCACACATCTTTAATTTTTCAGATCTCCTGTGATGAGGAGACGGACAGTATGGTGGTACAATGGTTAGCACTGCTGCCTCACAACACCAGGGACCCAGGTTCGATTCCTGGCTTGGGTCACACTCTATGCGCAATCTGCACATTCCCTGTGTGTCTGAGGGGGTTTCCCCTGGGTGCTTCAGTTTCTTTCCACAGTCCAAAAGATGTGCTGGTTAGGTGCATCGGTCATGCTAAATTCTCCCTCAGTGTACGTGAACAGATGCTGAAGTGTGGAGATTAGGGGATTTTCACAGTAACTTCATTGCAGTGTTAATGCAAGCCTCATTGTGGCACTAACAAATAAACTTTAAACATTACAGACAATATATGGCACAGAAAGAGGCTATTCCATCCAACTGATTGATGTTTAAAATCCACACACACCACCCTGCCCCTTACTACATCATTAATACTGCACACACAACACCTTGCCCCTTATTACACTGCACCAACATATCCTTCTGTTCTTTGCTCCACTACCACTACTTCATGTGGTAGCAGGTTACACATACTAACCACTCTCTGGGTGAAGAAATTTCTCCTGTACTCCTTTTTGGATTAATTAGTGACCATCTTAGATTTCTAGTCCATAGTTCAGACTCCCCATAAGTGGGAATCCCTTCAGTATTGGGCCCTTCATAATTTTAAGGGTTGATTGGTTCACTGAAGTCCTCGTTAAAATGTGAGCACTAAAGTGCAGCAGAAAGCAAATGCCACCCTGATAGGAATTCATAACACTTTATATAGGAGATTTGTTACATTTTCTTCACCCAACCTCATCCCAAGCTTCACAAATTAATTAATTCCTTGGACAGCAATTTCATAAAATTTAAAACCACAAATTCACCTGCCGATGCCATGTTTGGGAATACAGTGTTTTTCGAGAATTGAATCACAACTTTAAAAAATGCTCACCCTGCAGCTCCATTATGCTCATTTTCTTTAGATTATCCAACAATTAGAAATAAATTTATTTGTTGGGAGAGGACAGAGATGCAATCAGGAAGGGGATAATGAAGTGTTAACAGCATCTGTTACTTTGATGGAATGGACAAGAGTTACTGTTCAGAGTTTGATGTACCAGAATAACGTGAACTCACTACATGGTTTCAAGCAGCTTCCCAAAGACCAATAACATCTGAAACAAGGTTTTACAACCCAAGGGCAATTAGAATGCAATACCATTTTCAAGGAATTTTGGGAAACAATCATGTTGACAACCATAGTAACATTTGCTTTTATTGCTGAATGACTCAGTTTCCAAAGCCCCAAAAGTGGTGAGTCTTGCCAAGATATTAACACCTACAATCGGCACATTATAGACACCAGCATCTCCTCACTATGTTACAGACACTGGCATCTCCCCGAGGAGGGGAATAATAAAACATCTGAGCCAACTCTAATCCTGTCCCTAACCCACACCTACACTCATTCTTTCAAATTGGAACTGCTGGGAACAGACAGAATCATCAGCAATTCCTCCCGTCATTTCCTGAGGCGAACTGGAACAGCCCTCAGCTAATTCAGTCCAGATAATACCCAGATTTTACTAAATATAACCACAGGTCTCTGAACATTCACATAATGTCCATTTGAACTGTGAAGAACTTCCAGTGTAATTATAAAGGTGCGCATGTGATAACAAAGAACAAAAGAAAATTACAGCACAGGAACAGGCCCTTCAGCCCTCCAAGCCTGCACCAACCTTGCTGCCCATCTGAACTAAAACCCCTTACCCTTCCAGGGACATTATCTCTCTATTCCCACCCTATCCATTTATTTGTTCAGATCCCCCTTAAACGTCACTATCGTATCTGCTTCCACTACCTTCTCCGGCAGCGAGTTCCAGGCATCCACCACCCTACACGTAAAAAAAAAAGTTGCCTCGTCCATCGCCTTTAAACCTTGCCCCTCACGTTGTAAACCTATGCCCCCTGGTAGTTGACTCTTCCACCCTGGGAAAAAGCTTCTGACTATCCACTCTGTCCATGCCGTTCACAATCCTGGACATTACACAGCCACAAAAGGATTGTGCAACTTTTCCTGAAAGCTTGTTGTATGGGAATGTAGGAGTCAACTTTCATGCGACTGCTCCTGTTTCATGAGAGAAACAGTAGTTGGGTAGAGTGGATTTTATAATCATGCATGTAATCATTTTTGTTCAGCTATTTTCAAGTCATCTATAGCAGTCCTTTTAAGCACCGCTGGTTGGGTTTTTAACATCAACTACCAGAAGGTTGACTGTACAATGGCACTCAAGCCACTCACTGGTACCTCAATATTGCACTTTGATCATTAACAAATTGAGAAATAACAGTAGCAAGGAGCTACATCAAGTCCAGTTCAGAACAATGTTTGAATAATAAATTATGAAGGATACAAAAAAAATTACTAAATCTGTCAAATTAGGCAGGAGAAATATATACTGAACATTAAAATACACAATAGAAGGCTGCTATGCAAACAGAGGTTTTTGGTGTTTAGTATTCTATATCATTTTAAGTACACTACAGCCCATTAACATTCTCTGCGTATAAAAAAATTAGCCCATCCAGACTGGTTAACAATGTCAAGGCTTTTTATAGACACACCAGGTCAGGATTCGATATCAATTATTCAGATGGAGATGTAAAATCCACATCAAGATGATACAGTCCAGTTGCTTTATTAGGCCATTAGTGACAGAAACTAAGCAGCATAGAACATCCTATCCTTTATTCTCCAATGAATCACAGAATCGTACACAATGGACCTTCTGTGTTGACTTTGCCAGCTTTGAAACTGCTACACAATTAGTCCCACTCTTCTGTTCTTCTCCTCACAGTCCTACAAATGTCTTCTTTTCAATTGCATAAAGAGATTCCTTTTTACAATCCAATCTGTTTCTACCAAGCTTTCAAGTGATGAATTCTAGATTACACACTGTGCATGAAAATTCACATTTTCCAGCAAATGAATAAGGATGATTAGGCCATTCAGTCCCTCAAGTCTGCTGCACCATTTAGCAGGATCAGGGCTGATCTGACACTAACCTCAAATTAACATTCTTTCTATCCCTGATAACTTATCATCCCCATGCTGACCAAAAATCCATCTACCTTTAAAATATTCAAAGATTCTGCACCAACACCTTGGTTCCAAAGATTCACAGTCCTCAGAAAACATTTTGCCACATCACAACCCCTCATTAACCGTGACCCACGGTTCTAGATTTGCCCACATCTTACTCAGGCCCATCTCCCCGGCCTATCCCTGTAACCTCAGGCATTTATCACGGTCACTTCACCTAACCTACATATCTTTTGATAACAAGGGGCAATTTAGCATGGCCAATCCACTTAACCTGCACATCTTTGGACTGTGGAAGGAACCTGGAGCACCCAGAGAAAGACCAGAATTAAACTAGGTCCTGGTGCTGAGGCAGCAGCACTAACCGGGATGGCACTACTGCCTCAGAGGACCAAGGCCCCAGGTTTGATTCCCGGATTGGTTCACTGTCTGTGTGGAGTCTGCACATTTTCCTCGTGTCTGAGTGGGTTTCCTCCATGTGTTCAGTTTCCTCCCACAGTCCGGAAGACATGCTAACCATGCATTGCCCATATTAAATTCTCCTTTGGTGTACTGAACAGGCATTGAAGCATGGCGACTAGGGGATTTTCACAATAACTTAATTGCAGTGTTAATGTAAGCATACTTATGACATTAATAAACTTGAATTTTAAAATTTAAAGCACTGTGCCACCATGCCCAATACTGTACACAGTACTCTAGATGTGACTGCACACACACTATGTAACTTTCCTACTTTTTTTTTCAATTCTCCTCACAATAAGTGATATTTCTATTAGCTTTCCCATTTACTTGCTGTCTTTTGTGAATCACACAGTAAGATACCCAGATCCCTCTGCACTCAAGTTCTGCAATCTCTCACCATTTAGATAATATGCATCTCTTTTATTCTTCCTGCCAAAATGGACAATTTCACACTATCCCACATTATACTTCATTTGCCAGATCTTTATCCGCTCATTGAATCTATCTATATCTTTTGTAGCCTGCTTGTGTTCTCTTCACAACTTACTTTCCTTCCTGAACAATCTTAAACACTGACGCTTCTGCCTGCGGACACAGTCTCATTAAAGTCCTCATAATTTTAAAGGTATCAAATCTCCCATTAATTTTCTCTGCTCAAAAAGTAGAAGTATTCCAATTCTTCTCGTCTCTCAAGTCCTCATACCTGCTACCATTCTGGTAAATCTCCCTCTCAAGTTTTGATATTTGTTAAACAAAACGCTTTTTTAACAATTTTATCAATAGTCTGCTCCTGTACCCCATAAAATTCTACCATTTGATTCTGAGTGCCTCCCCTTCCAAAATATACACTTCACACATCTCCCCCTTAAATTTAATCTATTCAGCTACCATTTTGCTATCTCTTGGACTGCTACTTCCATAGAATCTCTATAGTGCAGAAGGACACTATTTGATCTATCAAGTCTACACCAACTCTTACCCAGGCTTACCCATAACCACACCTATTTACCCCACTAATCCCACTAACCTGTGTGTCTTGGAACACTAAGGGACAATTTAGTATGGCCAATCCACCTAACCTACATATCTTCGAAGTGTGGGCGGAAACCGGAGCACCTGGAGGAAATCCATGCAGACACGGGGAGAAAGTGCAAACTCCACATAGTCACCCAAGAATAACAGAATCCCTATAGTGCAGAATGAGGCCATTCAGCCCAGAGTCTACACCAACAATTTCACCCAGGACCTATCCCCATAATCCCACTTATTTACTCTGCTTGTCCCCCTGACACTCAAGGGGCAATTTAGCATGGCCAATCCACCTAAGTAAAAAGTCTGACAACACCAGGTTTTAGTCCAACCGATTTATTTGATAGTAAACTCACAAGCTTTCGAGGGGACTCCCTCTTCGTCAGGTGAATGGAGAGTTCTGGCCTCGGACAGAGCATATAAAGCACAGACAGTTTAGAGATTACTGACCAGAATGCAAATCTTTACACCTAACCTGCTGTTCAAGTCCTAAAGTGGCCGACAATGTGTGTGGAAGGAGCACTGATCACAGGTTAAAGAGATGTGTATTGTCTCCAGACAGCACAGTGAGTGAGGTTTTGCAAACCCAGGCAAGCCACGGGGGTTACAGATAGTGCGACATGAACCCAAGATCCCTGTTGAGACTGTCCTCGTGTGTGGAACTTGGCTATCAGTCTCTGCTCAGCGACTCTGCGCTGTCGTGTGTTGTGAAGACCACCTTGGAGAACACTTACCCGAAGGTCAGAGGCTGAATGCTACGACAGCGGATGAATGAACATCGCTCAACAATCACCAGGCAAGACTGTCCCCTTCCTGTTGGCGAACACTTCAGTGGTTACGGGCATTCAGCCTCTGACCTTCGGGTAAGCGTTCTCCAAGGTGGCCTTCATGACACAGCGCAGAGTTGCTGAGCAGAGACTGATAGCCAAGTTCCACACACGAGGACAGTCTCAACAGGGATCTTGGGTTCATGTCGCACTATCTGTAACCCCCGTGGCTTGCCTGGGTTTGCAAAACCTCACTCACTGTGCTGTCTGGAGACAATACACATCTCTTTAACCTGTGATCAGTGCTCCTTCCACACACATTGTCGGCCACTTTAGGACTTGAACAGCAGGTTAGGTGTAAAGATTTGCATTCTAATCAGTAATCTCTAAACTGTCTGTGCTTTATATGCTCTGTCCGAGGCCAGAACTCTCCATTCACCTGACGAAGAGGGAGTCCCCTCGAAAGCTTGTGAGTTTACTATCAAATAAATCGGTTGGACTAAAACCTGGTGTTGTCAGACTTTTTACTGTGTTTACCCCAGTCCAACGCCGGCACATCCACATCAATCCACCTAAGCCATACATCAATGTGAGAGGAAACCCACGCAGACACGGAGAACGTTCAGACTCTGCACAGTGCCCCAAGGCTGGAATTGAACCCAGGTCCCTGGCGCTGTGAGACAGCAGTGCTAACCACTATACCACTGTGCTCACTGTTTACTACATTTCCAAGTCTGTTGTAAGTGGTCTGTCAGGACAAACCTTTCCCCCAGGTCTCAGCATTTGGAATCAGCAAAGTTAATGTAATTTTTTAAGATTAAAAGATGATTTAAACATCATGTGCCAACCCTGTCAGTGATCAAATGTAGATCCAACTGACAAGAAACTGCCAATTCAGCAACATGGCAAGAACACAAGGTCTGGGGGTGAAAACAAGTCCTGCCACAACTTCCTTCTGCTTTGGACAAAAAATAAAGTTTTCAAAATTCAATTTGCTCCTTCCTCATGTTTATTGTTCTCAGTTTGAGACACAGCCACAATACACACAGCTTCACCCCTTCAGCACAAGGCATGTAAGAGGGCCAGCAGACAAACAGCTCACCGCGTCAGCTTCATTACTGGCCCACAGGATATTAAATACAAACAAGCTCACTATCACTCTCTGCTTCCTTATGGAGATACCAGAATGGTATATCATGTAGGATCTCAGTTTAGTCTTGAACTGGAATAGACACAAGCTGTAGTAAAACAATGGCTAATCATCTTAATTACTGGTCTTATACACAACCTGTTAAGAAATGAACAGGAACAATGAGTTATTTTACAACATGGAAAAGCAGGGCTCAGTATCCATGTCAGGCAATAGTGGTGAGCAATAGGAGCAACAAGGAACTTTTAAAAAATATTCAAAGAATGTAATTAAACACTAGAAAAGCAAATACACACATACATGCCTCAGAGTTGTAAGGCTGTGGTTTCAAAAGAATGTGCATCACAACCTAGACTATATTATTCAGTAGCAAGTGTGTGCTACATTGCCAAAGATTTTATAAAGTAAAATTTTTTTATTAGTCACAAGTAAGGCTTACATTAGCATTGCAATGAAGTTACTGTGAAATTCCCCTAGTTGCCACACGCTAGGACCTCTTCGGGTCAATGCACCTAACCTGCATACCTTTCAGACTGTGGGAGGAAACCCACGCAGACACAGGGAGAATGTGCAAACTCCACACAGTGGAATCGAACCCAGATCCCTGGCGCTGTGAGGCAGCAGTGCTAACCACTCTGATACCCCAAAACAGATATCATCTTTTTCATTGAGATATTAAGCAGAGGACAGGCTTGCCCGTTGGTTAAGTGGACATTACAGATCCCATGGCACCTCTGGAAGAGTTCTTCTCATCTCGGTCAACATAACTCTTTCAGCCAACATTAAATGCCTAGTTATCTCTTTGGCTTTTGCGGCAATGGATTATGGAAGTAAGTCAACAGCTGTGTAATACTTGGGACACTCCATGGATGTTAAAATGCTGTATACATAGCAATTTTAAAAAAAAATGTTGATAAAGGTGACTTGTGTTCTTAATTGCCCAAATTAATGCAACTTAAGTTTGCACTGTTACTAGGCGGAGGTTGAGAAAGGGAGGATGAGTGTGCACTTATGATCATATTTATCAGGACAGACATGTTACATGAGGGAGCAGATGGAGGTACCAGATAAACATACAATTGCGCTCCACAGCATGAGGCTCTTGTTCCAATGATGTGATGATTGCTCACTCTTGTCTCACAAATACCTGCGCTTAGCTTGTGGAGTGTGTGTCCTTGCAAGGCATTCACATGGTGCAGAGGGCACACTGTCCTTCTCAATTCCACAGAGGCAGACAGAATAGTCCCTCTGTCATTTGCTGATTAAATCTATATCACCATCTTGTGGTTGAACACAATTCAGCAGCTGCCCCTTCGTTCCACCAACTGCTAAATGCAGTTTATTTTGATTTTGCCAAGAGTCAGAAAAATTCCAAGAGAAAATCAAGGGTACAAAATGCAGGACTTTGTTTCATTTCTTTTTACAGAGGCCCCAAGGGATCCCAGACTCCACACCTGCTAAAATGCCACCACATAAACATGGTGAAATTAAACCAAAATGGCACTTTCCAGGGTTAGCAGCTAGGGACACTTTCACTTGGGAACAGGCTGCTTACTCTCTTGCCAAAGAAGCTGAATGGCACAAGTGGGGAATGCAGCAGATACCGTTTTTAAATAAACCAATCATCCCAGCTATATGACAGTTGGGTGCCAAAGCAAGGAGTGCCAGGGACCCAGGTTTGAGTCCAGCCTTGATGACTGGAGTCTGCATGTCCTCCTTGTGTCTGCGTGGGTTTCCTCCAGGTGCTCTGGTTTCCTCCCACAGTCCAAAGCTGTGCCGGTTAGGTGGACTGGTCTTCCAAATTGCTCCTCATTGTTCCAAGAATTATAGGTTAGGGGATTAGCAGAGCAAATGCATATGGTTAAGAGAATGGGGCAAGAGATGAGCCTGGATAAGATACTCTGTTAGAGAGCTGGCCCAGATTCAATGGGCCAAATGGCTTCCTCTGCACTGTGGGGATTCTATGAATATCCAGAACAATTTCTGAATTTAACTCCAACTGACGAACAAATTTTTATTCCAGAAATGGAAATTTGAGAAATGACGTAAGGGTTTCAAACTTCCTCTAGGTATTGCAAATTCTGCATCGAGTTAGTTTTACATACAGCTATATAGAAACTAGGAGCTGGAGTAGGCCAAATACAATGGTTGCAGTGAATTGCTTTTTGAAAATTCATTTACAAAATATGGGCATTGCTGGTTGGTCATCATTCATTTTTGAGCCGCTGCAGTCCAGGTGTAGGTACACTCACAGTGCTTGTAGAGAGAGAACTGCAGGATTTACACTCAGCGACAGTGCAGGAATAGCAATACGTTTCCAAGTCAGGAAAGCGAGGTGCTCAGAGCGGAACCTCTAGGTGATGGTTCTCCCAGGTATGTATTGACCTTGTCCTTCTAGGTTTGGAAGGTGCCAACTAAGGAATCTTAGTGACTTCCTGCAGCGCATCTTGTAGATTGTACACACTGCTGCTACTGTTCGTCAGTGGGGAAGGGAATGAGCTTTTGTGCTAGGGGTAGCAGTCAAGGGGCAGCTTTGCGCTGGATGGTATTTAGCTTCTTGAGTGTTGTTGGAATTCTACAGTCCACACCTTTGCAGACCTCCCTTATCCATTACAGTTCCACAGACAGATAGTCTCATGTGAATGGGTACTCACTGAACATTTCTGGGTTTTGACCAAGCCATATCACGAGTCTCCTTCAGTCCCAGACGGAGGCCATTTACCGCACCAATAGCAGCACCTGATGAAACAGAGAAGAACTTTTAACGATTACACAGACGCAACATCCAGGTTTATAAGCCAGTGTCAAACTCCATTCCCCAGATAAACATTCTAGAGCTGGTACTAAATGCACAAAGGAGTTAAGTCTGTATGCTGAAAGCGAGTTACTGGGGTATGAAATCCTCTTTATGCTCGCAATTAAACATCATCAGATTCAGTGAAGAGCACCCATTCATTAGACCACTAATGCAACCATCTCCACATCAATGGCAACAGCTCTGTTTGTGAACCTACCAACTCAAAACATCAGGAGCTACTCTGCACTATGATGCGACTGTCACTGGAAACTGGATTTGGATTAAACTAAATGCAAGATTAGAACAAAGAACAACCCAGCACGGGAAACAGGCCCTTCGGCCCAACGAGCCCGCGCCGCCGCATCCTCCTACACCTACCCTGCCCTGTGTGTATGTGAGTGGAACCCCTAACTTAGCCAGATTCAGGGGAGAATAGTGTCAATTTGGTATACCAATCAGCCTAATAGCACATCTTTGGGGTGTGGGAGGAAACCGGAGCGCCCGGAGGAAACCCACACAACCACAGGGAGAATGCGCAAACTCCCACAGAGGCCCAAATCCATGTATCTGCACAGCTAGCAGTGCTAGTCACTGAGCTGTTGCGGTGCCCGTCTGCTGGTCCAGGATTAAGCACACACACCGACACGTAACCGTGAATAATGCAGATCTCTGACATTCACCTGGAACTGCAAACACTTCCATCCATTTACTAGACCTTTCCTTTTCTGCCAACCCTGCAGCAAGAATGGAATGAATCATGTACCTGTACAGGTTACTGCTTTTTCTGGAAAGGCAAGAGGTTAGGTGATATAGTATAACACAGTGAAGTAAAGAGCTGCCATGCATTCCCAGGTGAGGGTAACACAGCTTATGGGAAGACAAAACTCTCTCACAGTTCCACAAAATTCCCAGATTTGATGCTATGTTTTTGTTTGAACTCGATCCAGTTCTGCCTGGTTTTAAGAAGCTCTCTTTTCTTCTATATCTGCATCATTGCTACTTCACCCCATCTCTGGAATCTCACTTACAACTTGCAGACAGGACTCAGCCACGTGCTAGTTTTGAGTCCACTAGCATTAGCCGAGAGACCTTAATTAAGGTCTTATTCAACAGCAATGACTGATCTAATAACAAAACCACCAAACGTACCAGTCATACAGCAGCCACCAATTGTAAAGAATGCTAGCTCAAATCTTCCGCGAGTCTTATTGGCTCCAGTTGGTAATATAAACTCTTCTGTGTCCTGTAACAAGAAGCAGAACAAAGGTGAGAATCTGTAGACTTTATGGTGCAATTTGATCTCAAAATTCAGACAAATTGTAAGACCCCACTCTCAAACCTTTCCAGAGTAACCAGAGCTGTTAAAAATGCCACAGATTCTTCCCATTACCTCTGTCAATATACCAGAGCGTCGTTATGCATTAAGACACCAAAATCACGGTGAAGGTTTCTGCTAACAGAAAATTGGTTACAGAAATGAAAATGCATTTATGAAGTGATTTATCTTGTTTATCAGGGGATGGACATGACTAATGAAGTAGAATATGGTGAAGTATTACACATCAATCAAAATAAAATACAATGCTTAGGGTTAGGGAGACTTGAAAATTAGCAACAATAGCATATGTCAAAGCAACTTAAAACGAGCTAATGGAGTGCTGTTAGAGAAGGAGTAAATTTACAGAAGTGGGTTAAGGCTTTATGCTGCACTGGACAGACCATTCTTTTTTAAAAAGGGTACAGGAATAGCATGACCCAATCTCAAACAACAAGGAACTTAAAATTACAAAGGTGAGAGAAACACAAGCTGTATGATCTGAAAAAAGTTGTTAACAAGAGCAGAATAGGGGACCTTGTGTGGTATATAAAATATCAGGTATAAAATACAATAAAATAAACTGTGAAATGTCTTGGTAAAATAAAGATTATTGTTGCTTTAAAAGCTGTGAAAATTAATAAGATTTAAAACTGATTAAAAGTTATGGAGCACAATTTAGCAGTTAAGGGGAGGGATATACAATATTGAGCTTAATTAAAAATATACTTGAATGCCTTTGGTGGAACAGTTAACTAGGGATGAATTGCACCCCATAGTCATCCCTCAACCTGAAAACTGACGAACAGTCATCCCCTTTTAATCCAAAAACGGATCCAATAGCCACAAGTTGCAGTTCTGATTTTCAGACACAAGATGGCAATATATGTTCACTGTGCAGTGAATCCTGTCAAAATGGACATTTGCAAAACAGATTCTTACTGCCATTCAGAAATAATCTACATCAAAATAGAAACAAATTGCTTCTTAGACACTTACAAATTGCAACTAATGGACAACCTTCAATAAGCTAAGTCCAGTTACAGACTAAAACTGTATTGGGCAGGTAGGTAAGCGTTTTGGGGGAAGTGGGCAAGGGAAGAAAATGGCTTTTAGTTAATGGAAAATATTTCTACCCAATATGCACAGTGGCAGAGAAACACTATCATTGGAAATGAGTATTAACACAGCTTTACCAGAGGGAGTTTCTCTGTCGCTCTGGAGGTTGGGTAAAGAGATTTTAATGACACAAAAGCCAGAAAAGACCTGTGGGAGAAAGCAGTTTGGGAGACTATAATAGGAGCCAGAGATTAAGATTGCTGAGCAATTAGTTTTGCTTTTCCCCCTGCTTCTCCTCACGCCTGCATCAGTTCGCAGTCAGAGAGCCAGTGTAGACACGATGGGCTGAACGGCCTCCTTCTGCACTGTAGCAATTTTCTGATAACGGGCCTCATGGCTCGAGGAACATTTCACAATAGCTGCTGGGGCCAAGCTGCAAATAGAGATTCCCCAATACAGGCATCCCAACCACTAAACTATAAATTCAAGAATGGGTAGAGGTCGTGTGATCTGGCACTGCGCGATCAAACCTCCAGCAACGTCACCAATTGGATTTGGGGGGGCCGGACTCCACTAGGACATCAGGTTCTTCTGAACATCGAACAGCCCCTTACTCATCCCACCCAATACATCAAACAAGAGCAGGTGCAGGGACCAAAGGTGGAACACTAATCTCCCTGGCACTCTGGCCTAAAGAAGCAACCTTGGTCTATACAGGCAAAAGGATGGAATAACAATAAATTAGGAAATCCAACTGAAATGATATTCAGCAGTTGATTGAAATCTCAAACAAAAAAATGCTAGATAAACTCAGTAGGTCTGTGGAGAGAGAAACAGAATTAACCTTGCGAGTTTGCATGACTTCCTCGAGAGAGTGACATAGGCATGAAACATTAACTGTTTCCCTCTTCATTGATGCTGCCAGACGTGTGTGTGTGTGTGTGTGTGTGTGTGTGTGTGTGTGTGTGTGTGTGAGAGAGAGAGAGAGAGAGAGAGAAAAATTACATTTTGCTAGGAGGATTCCATAATTAGAGACAACCCCAAATGAAGGGTAAAATAGTTGGAATGCTGTGGGAGATTCGGCCATTCCTGGGACATAAGAACATAAGAAATAGGAGCAGGAGTAGGCCATCTAGCCCTTCGAGCCTGCCCCGCCATTCAATAAGATCATGGCTGATCTGTCGTGGCTCAGTTCCACATTCCCGCCCTCTCCCCATAACCCTTAATCCCCTCTCTTATCAAAAACATCTTACTGAACGTAAGAACATGAGAAAGAGGAGGAAAGCCTATTGGCCAATCAACCAGGCTCCACTGGCTGATCTGATTGGGGCCTCAACGCCACTTCCTGCCTGTCCCAAATAGCCATAGACTCCCTTGCAGACCAAAATTCGATATAACTCAGCCTTGAATATACAGAATGATACAGCCTCCCCTGCTCACTGAGGCAGAGAACTCCAAAGACCAACACCCTTAAAGAAATTCCTCATCTCCATCTTATTTTGGGGTGTCTAGATGTCGCCACGAGGGGTGACACCTCCTCAGCATCTACCCTGTCAAGTCCCCTTAATTTTATAAGTGTCAAGAAGATCACCTCTCATTCTTCCAGACTACAACAACTTATGGCTCAATCTGCTCAAACCTTCCTCATAAGACAAACCAGTTCACCTCAGGAATCAGCCTAGTGAACCTTCCCTGAAGTGCCTTCAATGCAGGTATATCACCTTAAATAAAGAGACCAAAACTGTACACAGTACTCCAGGTGCAGCAAGGCTTGTTGTAACAAGACTTTCTTATCTCCTTCTTGTAACGAAGGCCAACATTCTACTTGTCTAATTACTTGCTGCATCAGTGCACTAATCTTTTGTGATTCATGTATAATAGCACCAGATTTATCTGCACTGCAGCATTTGGTAGACTCGTTCCAATTAAAAAAATTATTTTGCTTTTCTATGCTTCCTATCAAAGTTCTAACCTCGTATTTGCCCACATTGTACTCCATCTGCCAAATTTCTGTCCACTTACTTAACCTTTGCAAATTGTGTTCTCCTTACAACTTACTTTCCTACCTACCTTGTATCATCAGCAAACCCGACTACACTATAGTCTGCCCCTTTCATCCAAGTCATTTAGATGGTAAATAGTTGACTTATCCCTGTGGCATCCCACTACTCAGTTTGCCAACCTGAAAATTACCTACATACCCCAAGTGTTAGTTAGCCAATCCCTTATCCAGGCAAATATATCACTGTAACACCATCAGCTGCTATTTTGTGCAGTAACATTTTACGCGGCACCTTATTAAGTGCCTTCTGGAAATCCAAACACACTACCTCTTGTGGATCCCCTTTATCTACTCTGCTTGTTACATCCTCAAAGAACTCTACTAAATTTGTGAAATGATTTCCCTTTCACAAAATTATGTTGACTCTGCCTGATTATATTGTGATTCAAGTACCCTGCTACTACTTCACGGATTCCCTACAGTGCAGGAGGCGGCAATTCAGCCCATCGAGTCTGCACCAACAACAATCCCACCCAGGCCCTATCCCCATATCTGTATGTATTTACCCGGCTAGTCTCCCTGACACAAAGGGGCAGTTTAGCATGGCTAATCAACCTAACACACACATCTTCCTTAATAATGGATTCCAACGTTCTCCCTCGACCCCCACCCTGGAATGAAGGGGGGTAAACTGGAGCAAAGCCCTTCATCAAGGTATACAAGGAGACTAACACCAGTTTTAGGTTGCCGGTGATTTTTTTTTAATGGATCTCATGAATTGAGCACATTTCAGGTGTAGATGGACCCACAGCTAATTTTGGAAGCGTTGTATCATGTTACACCTGGGAAATAAGCTTAGCATATACCAACTTCCGCCTCCCAATCCTTTTGAGCAGTCATTGCAGATCAGATATATGGCTAAGATCTTTTTGCATGTCAAACATACAGCAACACCCCCCAACAACTGCCTACACCAGTACCTCTCATCAGTTGATAAGCAACATGGAATACAGGAGCAGAAGTAGGAAAAATTCAGCCCTTCCAGCCTGCTCCGCCATTCAATTAGATCATAGCTGATCTCTCCCTGGTCTCAAATCCACCTCCCGACATCCCTTTATACCATTTTTAAAATTAGAAATATATCTATCTCCTTCTTGAAACCATTTAATGATATGGGGCAGCGAGTTCCACAAATTTACCACCTTCTGTGAGAAGTAGTTCCTCGTCATCTCAGTTTTAAACTTACCGCTTCTCAGCCTACACCCATGACCTCTTGTTCACATTTGGTCTACATTTACTTTATCAATCCCTTTTAAAATTTTATACACCTCGATCAGATCCCCTCTCATCCTTCTGAACTCCAGCGAGTATAAGCCTAAACTGTTTAATCTCTCCTCATACATCAACTCTTTCATCCCCGCATCCATGGAGTTCTGGATAATTTGTGGCCCGATTAAAAAACAGATTAAAACAGCCCCACAGCCCACTTCACATCAGATCCAAACAGAGCCAGATTAAAACTCTGCTCCTGGAAGTGCGAGTTAGGATTGTTCAATCTCATGCTTTCATAACTACATTGATGCATTTTATAAAGCAAGAACAATATATGAAAGTTAAAAGCTTTCCCCTACTAAGACGCATATATTTCAAGTTGCTAATGTTGACAGATTTGGGTGCTTTGATTAGGATTTACCAATACAGGATCATGTTGCCTGCGTTTTGAGATCTGGTTTGTCAGAGTTTCACATGGCCCTAGCTTGAAGCCACTAAGCTACCCAAACCTACAATCCTAATACAAGAGAAAAAAGACTGCTACTTTATGACTTCTCTAAGAGGACAAGCCTTGAAAAGTATCAGCACCAATTAATGTAGCAAAAAGTACAATGATAACAGCTAAGTCTGAAAGGACAGTGAAAGGCAGTGCCAAATGCTTCATTTGTTAAAAAAAACTTCATTTACAGGATGCGGGCATTGCTGGCTAGGCCAGCATTTATTATCTATCCCTAATTACCCTCAAGAAGATGGTGGTGAGCCACTATCTAGAACCATTGCACTCCAAGGTGTACGTGCACACACAGTGCTGTTAGGGTGGGAGTTCCAGGATTATGCGCCAGCAACAGTGAAAGAACGATGATATATTTCCAAGTCAGGATGGTGACTGACTTAGAGGGGAACTTGCAGGTGGTGGTGGTGTTTGCATCTGTCTGTTGCCCTTGACCTTCTGGATGGTAGTGGTCATGGGGTTGGAAAGTGCTGTCTCAACATAGCCTCGCAAGATACCTTAGGTTACAAAGTCAATCATTTAGGGCACAAAAGGCCATTCAACCCACTGAGTTTATGCTGACTCCCTGCATAGCAATCTAATCAATCACATTCTCCTGCAAGTTTATTTCATTCAAATGCCCATCCAATTTCCTTTTGAAAGTATTGATTGTCTCCACTTCCACCACTCTCGGAGGCAGTGTTCCAGGTCAGTATCATTCACTGCATAGGAAACCTATTCTCACATTCCCCATGTATCTTAAATATGTTCCCTAGTCCTTGTACCATCAGTTAACTGGGACAGCTTTTCCCTGTCTACCTTTTCCAAACACATCAATCTTGTACACCTCAATCAAATCTCCCTTCAATCTTTGTTCCGATAAGAACAACTCCAGCTTCTCCAACACTAATTTTGTAAGGTTCCCCCAATCCTCGAACCATTCTTGTAAATCTCCTCTTCACCCTCTTGAGGAATCTCATAACCTCATGCTGTGTAGCCAGATGATTGGCTTGATAAAAACATCAGAAAGTCTTTTATCTCCGTCATGAAAGATTATGCCCAGCCTTGCCCCAACTACCTACATGGAGCCCTGAATGTTTTAAACAAGAAAAATATTTTCCACTCACCTGGATCAAATATCGAGGATCAAGGTTCAGATAGGGAGACAAGGGGCTCATTCCAGTTACTGTAAAAGGCAAAGGTGAAAGTTAACACCGCAGGAACGTCCTCTGTCTTTTTCATATCTTACAGCAACCCTCCAGCGCACTAGTTTGTTTCTTTCACACGTAGCCACCCATCAGATTGTCACAATGGGTGTTCGCCTAAAGGGAAAGAGAGGACGGTGGGAACTGTGGGACTCAGTGATGTTGCAGTGTGGCATTGACCTTCCATCTCTGGGGCTTGGCTTGCAAACAAACTCATGATGTGGAGATGCTGACTTCGAATGGGGTAAACACAGTAAGAAGTCTCACAACATCAGGTTAAAGTCCAACTGGTTTATTTGGTAGCAAAAGCCCATTTTGTTTCATTTTATTTTACAATTTCATTTTGTAAATTGAGTTTGTGTCTTTATATGCCCTGTTTGTGAACAGAACTCCCGCTCACCTGACGAAGGAGCAGCACTCCAAAAGCTAGTGGCTTTTACTACCAAATAAACCTGCTGGACTTTAAATCTGGTGTTGTGAAACTTCTTACTGTGTTTACAAGCCAAACCCAGGTCAATGGGATAATAGTCTCTTCTTTTGCACTATCACTTACCCGAGTGAGGAATATTGAGCAACTCTGGTGAGCGAGCAAGAGTCCACAGTAAAAAAAAAAATCCCTAGTGTGGCAATCTCCATCACAGAGATCATAAGAACAGCAGTTATCAGAAGAATAAACAGTAAAACAGTAAGAGGGAGGTGGCAAATTCAGACAACAGTAATAATACATTGTCAACACAATGTAAAGGGAGCTTTATCCTTACTACACACTTGACTTAAGAGTCTTGTCATTTCCAAATCTCATCACATGGTAAGAATTTCACCAGAGACACATTGAACACACAGGGAATGAAGCACCTCAGGTCATCAACATGCAGCCTGGGTCAGAAATGGCATTCATGGAGTGGAAATAAATCAGGATTAAGCACCAGCCTGCACAGGCTGACATGGGGGAGAAAGGAAAAGAATATACAGTGCAGTTAAAAATAAGCTTGGTTAATTCTCGAGGCACCATCTAGTGGGAATCGGCTATTTGCTTCAAACAGCTATTGAAGTGAAGCAGCATTAGAGGATTAGGGCTGCACTCAAGAAGCTTTAACAGTCAGTCGACCCAACAGGGATGAAGTAGCTGTCAGAATAGATTGCTGCACTGGAAAGCATTTAAAACTGTGGACAGATGGCAGGCTCAGCACCAAATGGAAATTTCCTTCTGTAACGTGGGAGATGCACAGTCATGTTCAGATGGACTGCTCACTGTGCACCACTTACCCCGTCAGCAGTGCTCTGTAATTAACACTTGCGCTATTGGTTTTCATGCTACGACTTGAGGATTCTAGATAATTGACAGCAGAAACCACTTCACTATCTTCATCTTCTTAAAGGATGCACTTCATATTTCAGTGATAGCCATTAAGCAAATAAGCTGCAAATGGTAGATCCTTTCGTAACAGGGCAGATGCGCGCATTTGGAAATCAGATTTTCATTTCATCACTTTGCTTTCAGGATTTAGCTGAAGGCAGCATTAATAAGAATTGATGATATGCAAATCAGTGGTCACAAAGCATAGAAAGACTTGACAAAATAAACCAATGTCACATCAATTTCTAACAATTTCATTTTAAATGAGCAGTTGCTGCTTGGAGCAGACAGAAAAAATATTGCTCCATCTTTCTGAAAGCTCCAAGACTATTAACCTAAGTCAAAGCAAGTATGACTGTGTTTTGTTAATTAATTCCAGAGAAGTTATAGAGTCATAGAGGTTTACAGCATGGAAACAGGCCCTTTGGCCCAACTTGTCCATTCTGCCCTTTTTTTAATCCCCTAAAATAATCCCAATTGCCTGCATTTGGCCCAAATCCCTCTATACTCATCTTACCCATGTAATCGTCTAAACACTTTTTAGAATACAAAATTGTACCCAGCTCTACCACCACCTCTGACAGCTTGTTCCAGACATTCACCTTAAGTTGATAAGAAAAATACTGCTCGACTGAAACTAATAGTGATTAGTTGTTAAGAATTGTACTCTGTAGTTTGTTTTGATTAAAAAAACTCGCCAGTTTGTCAGTCGAATTGTGCCTGTCCATCTTCACATTGATTGCTAAAATGGAGACATTGTTGAGGTCTGGTCTAGCTTCATAATAAATATACCTTCAGGTTTCTGATCTGATCCCTAAGCACTCGCAGGTGGAAGAGCAGCTTTGGGGAGTCAGGAGGTGAGCTACTTCACACACTCCGACCGGCTCTTAGCATCACCGTATATGACTGCGTCAGATCAATTTCTGATCAATGACAATCCCCAAGATGTTGATAGTGGAGAATTTTGTGATGGTAATATCATTGAGTGTCAAGAGGAGATAGTTAAGATTCTCTCTTGGGAATATAAGATCAGAAGGCCATTCAATATGATCATGGCTGATACGCACTTCAATGCCTTTGTTCTGAAGGATCACATGGAGTCAAAATGTTAGCTGGTTCTCTCTGCACAGATGCTGCCGGACCTGCTGAGTCTCTCCAACATTTTCTGTTTTCATTAACCTTCCTAAATGTTTGCTGCACCTGTATGCGGCTTATCGACAAGGATACCCAGGCCCCTCTGTACATCTCCACTTACTAATCTCTTACCCTTTAAAAAGGTCTGCTCCTCCCACCAGAGTGGATAACTTCACATTTCCACGTTATATTCCATCTGCCATGCTCTTATCCACTTACTAAGTCTGTCTAAATCCCTTTGAAACTGCTTGACATCTTCCTCAACACACTCCCACCTAGCTTTGCGTCATCCACAAACTTGGAAATATTTCATTTGGTCCTGAATCCAAATCATTGACATATACTGTGAACAGCTGGGGCCCAATTATTGATCCTTGCGATACCTCACTAGTCACAGGCTGCCAATGTGAGAACGACCCGTTTATTCCTACCCTGTTTTCTGTTGTGTTGGCCAATCCTTAATTCATGCCAATATATTACCTCCTATTCCACATGCTTCAATTTTATCAACTAACTTTCTGTGGGGGACTTTATCGAAAGCCTTCTAAAAATCCAATTATATGATGCCACCAACTTCACTATCAATTCTGTTTGTAACATCCTGAAAAAAACCGCAAAGGTTCATCAAACATGATTTCCCATTCACATATCTACATTATCATTTCATTACAGGGTGGCACAATAGTTAGCACTGCTGCCTCACGGTGTCAGGGATCGGTGTTCAATTCCCAGCTTGGGTCACTGTCTGTTCAGAGTGTGCATGTTCTCCCCAGGTCCACTGAATTTCTTCCGGGTGCTCTGGTTTCCTTCCACAGTCCGAAAGTCATGCTGGTTAGATGCATCGGCCATGCTAAATTCTCCGTCAGTGTACCTGAACAGGTGCTGGAGTGTGGTGACTTGGGGGGATTTTCACAATAACTTCATTGCAGTGTTACTGTAAGTCTACTTGTGACACTAATTAATAAACAAACTGTAAATAAATAAGTGTTCATTTATCACATCCTTTAGAATAGTTTCCATTATTTTTCTACCACTGATATAAGATGAACAGGTCTAGAGTCCTTCCTTCCTTAAATAATGGGGTGACTTTCGCTAGCCTCCAAACTGCAGGGACTGTTCCAGAATCTGGAGAATTTTGGAACATGATCACCAATACATTCAATATCTCCATAACTACCTCTTTCAACAAACTTCCAGGGACTTATCGGATCCATTCATTTCTCCAATACAACCTTCTTACTAATACTAATATTCTTCAATTCCTCATTCTTCCTAGTCTCTTGGATCTCTAAATCTGTGAAAAACAGACAAAATAAACATTTAGCTTATGTGCCATTTCTCTATTCCGCCATCATAAATTCTCCTGTAAAAGGACCCACATTTGTCTTAGTCAAACTTTTTTTTTACGTCTTTGCTAGTTTACATTCATATGCTACTGTCTTCCATTGCTGTTTTCCAAAATCCTCCCAATCCTGAGATTTAACACTATTTCCAGCAACATTATAGGCCTTTTCTTTTAATCTTATACAATCCTTAATTTCCTCTATAATAATACACTGCTGGAATCTATATAAAAGCGAAAAATGTGAAAAACTCAGCAGACCTGGTAGCATCTGTGGAGAGAGAAATTGTTTTGATTCCGTTCGACTCCGCTCTCTCCACCCATGCTGCCAGGCCTGCTGAATTTTTCACACATTTCCTGCTTTTATCTTTAATTCCCTTTAATGATTGACTCATTTTTCTGAGTGCTTTGGTGTACAACCTGTTGCTATAAACTATGTATTATTTAAAAGACTGCCTACATACCATCATACTTTTTAAATGTACTTTGTCAATCCAACTCAGCCAACTCTCTGTTCAGATTTAATACCCTAGCTTCAGATTGAACCACTTCATTTTTAAACATAATGTAAAATTCTATGCTATCACCCCAAAGGTTCTTTTACAACAAGATTATTGATAGACCTCTCATTACACAATATTAAAATTTAAAACGGCCTGTTCTCGTCAGTTCCTCAATGTACTGCTCTAGAAAACCATCTGCAACGAGCTTCAGAAACTCGTCCCCATTGCATCAGCGCTCATTAGATTCACCCAGTCTACACACAAATTGTGCAGGATGATCTTTCGGAGAGTTGGTGCCCACTCAGTGGGCTTCTCTGCACTGTAATGATTCTGTAGTTTTATGATTACTATCTCACCCACGCTTCTCTAATCTCCTGGTTAATTCTGTGCCCAACACTACCACTACTGTTTGGCAACCTACAAGCAGCTCCTACCAACATTTATCATAGAATATCACAGAAACCCTACAGTACAGAAAGAGGCCATTTGGCCCATCGAATCTGCACCAAGCACAATCCCATCCAGGCCCTACCCCCATATGCGTCCATATTTTACCCACTAATCCTCTAACCTATGCATCTATGGTCAATTTAGCATGGCCAATCAACCTAACCCACACATCTTTGGACTGTGGGAGGAAACCGGAGCACCCTGAGGAAACCCACACAGACACGAAGAGAACGTGCAAACTCCACGCAGACAATGACCCAAGCCGGGAACTGAACCCAGGTCCCTGGAGTTGTGAAGCAGCGGTGCTAACCATTGTGTTACCATGCCGCACATCCGCTGCCCTTTCTGTTTCTTAGCTCCACAATTTAGTTGTCCAATCCGCAATCCTCCCTCACTAATGTACAGATTCCATACATTATCAGTGCAATACACCTCCTCTCCCCTTTTGCCTATCCTTCCTAAGTGTCAAATATCAAAGAACAAAGAAAATTACAGCACAGAACAGGCCCTTCAGTCCTCCGAGCCTGCACTGACCATGCTGTCCAACTAAACTAAAACCTCCTACCCTTCCAGGTACCATCCTTGAATATTCAGTTCCCAGTCTTGGTCGCCCTGCAGCCATGTTTCCATCATGGCAATTAGATCCCACCCATTTTGTGTCGTTAAATTGTTGAATATTTTTAAAGATGGAGGTATAGATTCTTGTTTGGCAAGGATGAGAATGTGGAATTCAAAACACAAACAAATCAGCTAATGATCTTAATGAATGGTGCTCCAGTTTCCTCCCACAGTCCAAAAATTTGGGGGTCAGGTGGATTGGTGATGTTAAATTATCCCTTAGTATCAGGGGCACTAGCTAGGGTAAATGCATGGGATTATGGGGTTAGGGTCTGGATGGAATTGTGATCGGTGTGGACTCGATGGGCTGAATGGTCTTATTCTGTACAGTAGGATTCTATGGTAGCGCAGACTTGAACATCCAAATGACCTTCAGCTGCTCCTATTTTGCATAAAATCAACTACCTTGCATGCATTTAGATAGAGTGTCATTATTTTTCTGTTTGACGTTATTCCACACCCTAAGCTTAAATGATTTTGTTTGCTACTTTTTTACTTCCTGTTACCAGCATTACTTCCTTCTAATTTGAGCTACCCTTGAGGGTGAGTTTAAACATTCCCCAATAGCACCAGAAAATCTCTCTGCAAGGATATTAGTTCCAGTGTGATTAAGGTATAATCACCTTGTACAGGTCCCAACTTCCCCAGAAATGTGACGCCCTCTTACACCAATTCTCCAAGCATCTTCTTGAAGATGGTCATCGCCTGAAGCTGAAGATGGTTGGCACTAGGACACTGCCAAGTAACTCCAGCAGCAAAGCTCTGGGACTGATGAGTGTTAGGTTTGACTCCAACTAGGGTAGAGTTCTCCCCACACCCCCAATTTCATTGATTTCAATTTTGATAGGGTTCCTTGATGCCTTGATATAAAAAGCAATTTACTCTCACCTCACTGCAGGAAGCCAGCATATACTAATCATTTAGACAATTTCAACTCAAAAGTAATTGCAATAAAAATCAAAGTTAAAGTTTATTTATTAGTCACAAGTTGGTTTACATTAACACAGCAATGAAGTTACTGTGAAAATCCCCTCGTCGCCACAGTTCAGCGCCTGTTTGGGTCAATGCACCTAACTAGCACGTCTTTTAGAATATGGGAGGAAACCGGAGCACCCGGAGGAAACCCACGCAGACACAAGAAGAATGTGCGAACTCCACACAGACACTGACCCAAGCTGGTGATCGAATCCAGGTGCCTGGCACTGAGGCACAGTGCTAACCACTGTGCTACCATGCATGCTTCCTGGTCTTGGAACACATTAGGACTAGAATCTCCTCAGACCTAGAGAAAGTAGATAAATTGACCAGCAGGCAATTCTTTCATAAGGAATCTGAAAAACGATTTCTCAGAGACTGCTCAGGCAATGCTAATATAATAGTTAAAACATTTATTACCTTATCACAACCCAAATGTGCTGTAAATCAGAATCAAAAAAGGCACCAAAAATGGCTTATGGTACAGGTCTGTGTGGGGCAGGACAGAAACTAATCCTGAAGGACTGACCTTGTGCATTTTTGAAAAGATAGCCAATGTGAACTCAAGAACTCAACATTGCAGAACTCTTTTCACTCCATCACATTTTTTTAAAAACAGTATTTTTTTTAAAAAACTTCACTTCTGCACAGTAAAAGTCCTTTAGTGCCAGCACAGCATTTAGTTTCCTGTCCAGTAATTGTACATTAGTATAGGGGATCGGTTAGCTCAGTTGACTGGTTTATGATGCAGAGCGATGCCAACAACATGGGTTCAATTCTTGTACTGGCTGAGGTTATTCATGAAAGCCCACCTTCTCATCCTTGCCCCTCGCCTGATGCGAGAAGATCCTCAGGTTAAATCACCACCAATCAGCTCTCTTTCTCTCTCTAAGGGGAGAACACCCCAGGCACATCTGGGACTATGGCAACTTTACCTTTTCTTTGTATAAAAATAGCCAGTCATTCCTGCAAATTAAAATTCCTCCAGCTTCAAGTGGGAAAGCCATCCTTCTCTTCTGGAGCATCACCCTTGCCGACTGCCACCTCAGATCGATTCCATAAGAACAGCACTTTGGTGCATTACTCAGTTTTCTCTCACACACCCAACCATTCACCAAGTCTGTTCCATACCCTTAGACACCGTGAACTCTTTTTTGCATTGAAGATATGTAAAAGCAAGTGGCTGTTCAGCAACAAGTCATCAGTGCCCCTCCACCAACTATTCCTGCCAAAAACTCAGTGCACATTCTAATCAGTTTGCAGTCCAACATCCTGAGATGCACAACTGCGCGACCTGGTGAGACCTTAAACCAACACCTTTGGTGGACGTGAAATACCCATGGCATTGTTCTGAAGAGGAGCAGGGTTATCCCGGTGTGCTAGCTAATATTTATCACTCAGCCAACATCAGACAAAAATATCTGGTCATTTTCACACTGATGCTGGGGCAGTTTGCTGAGCACAAATGACCTGCAGCATTTCCTACATTACAACAATGACTAGATTTCAAAAAAGATTTATTTAGAGCCTCTGAGTTTATTTATCAGTGTCACAAACAAACTTGCATTAACACCACAATGAAGTTACTGTGAAAATCTCCAAGTCGCCACGCTCTGGCGTCTGATCGGCTACACTGAGGGAAAATTTAGTGTGGCCAATGCACCTAACCAGCGTGTTTTTTGGACACCCCCCACCCCCAGACCATTTGAGGCCTCCAGTGGAGGTCTGTTTTACTCTGTTTTCATTTTTTAAAAATTCCATTACAGGTTGTGGCCATCACAGGTTAGGCCAGCATTTATTGTCCATCACTAAACACCCTTGTGGTGGTGGTGATTGGCCTCTTGAGTGGCTGCAGTCCTTCTGATGTAAATGCACAATCTACAAATGCAAATCTACAATCCACGTGAATGTAACATCAACCTAATGTTGTGTAATAATCTCACATGGCACTTTATCAAAGAATTTTTGAAATCCACATACCTACAGATATATCTACCTTACACCCTGAGAAAACTCTATAACATTTTGATGTTATACTACTACAGTACAAGGTAATCCACTAGAGCATCTAGTTATAGAAATATAACTTGTGATGTGCTAGATTATAAATTAGCCCACTTCAGTATCACAAGTTAAACTAGTTAACTGACTAGCATATCACAAGTTATACTGGTTACCCTACTAGTGCATCCTAAGTTATACAAGTTGTACTTGAGTATCACACATTATAGTCACACTAAAGTATCAATTTATATAGTTAACGTGAGTGTCACAAGTTAGTAGTATACTAGTTAACCTACTAACAAACAGGTTAATCTAGAGTATCAAGTTATACTAGTAAACTTAGTGCATCCCAATAAATTATACTAGAGTGTCACGTTTTATTTAGTTGTGCTAGAGTATCACAGGTTAACCTAGAATATCTCAATCTATACTGGTTAACTTAGTATAACGTTACGCTAATTAACTTATTAGTGTATCACAGGTTAACCTAGAGTATTGCAACATAAATTAGTTAACCGAGTAGAGTATGCTACTAGTGTATCATAAGTTAAACTACTTAACCTAGAATATCACATGTTATACTAATCACACTATAGTATCGCAAGTTATGCGAGTTAGAGTAAAGCGGGTTTATTATAACTAGTGCAAACACCAGCTAGTTGTGTCAGGTTGGTGTCGTGTGCTTTGCGGCCTACCCAGCCAAGTCTCGCTCTCTTACTCACAGGGGACACGGGAAAGGTCGGGCTGGGAATACTCCGGCACCGGGCCACCGCCACCACCTCCTCCGCCGCTGAAAAGGCCGAATCCGGCGCGCAGGCCTCCCCCGGTTCCCGAGTTGTCCATTCCTCTCTCTCCGTTTCGCTGGCGTCCTCTCTCCCGGGGAAAATGGAGCCGCAACCGAATCGCTCTCACCTCCAGCTGGGCCCCACACTCAGCGACGGCCTGGAAACCATAGCAACCGCGCGACACTTTACAGCGGCCTGGCCACCTCACTTTACGGCGTTCGCGTCATGGGAAGGTCACGGCGTCGCCGTCATATTGGTGAGGTCGACGCCGTTCCGGTCGGTGCCAGGAGCGGAAAGTCAGTGCAACATATTCCTGTTTATCTCACTTCATCTGAAGAGATATTTGAAACTTGCTACAGTGTCACTAACTCCATTGCCACTTAAACACATTCCAGACCCGTTATCCCCTCTCACTGGGTGTTAACCCCCCCCTTCCCCCTCTCTGACTGGACATTGATCTCTCTCACTGGAAATTGCCTCTGGACAATGACCTTTCTCACTGGACGTTGACCTCTTGCTGGATGCTGTCTCTTTGCATTGACCCCTCTCACTGGACACTGCGCTGCACATTGACTCCTCTCACTGGACACTTGTCTCTGGACAGTGACCCGTCTCACTGGACACTGTGTCTGGACATTGACCCCTCTCACCTGGACACTCTCTAGACATTGACCTCTTTCTCACTGGACACTGTCTCTGGACATTGACCCCTCTCACTGGACATTGATCACTCTCATTGGACACTGCCTCTGGGTATTGACCTCTCTCACTGCTCATTGACTCCTCTCACTGGACATTGAAACTGCTTACTGCCTCTGGACATTGATCTCTCATTGGACACTGTCTCTGGACATTGATCCCTGTCACTGGATACTGTCTCTACATATTAACCCCTCTCACTGGATACTGCCTCTGAAAATGACCTCTTTCTCACTGGACTCTGCTTCTGAATATTGATCTCTCTCTCTCTGGACATTGATTCCTCTCTCTGGACACTGACCCCTCTCACTGTACCCTGTTTCTGGACATTGACCTCTCTCACTGGACACTGCCTCTGGACATTGACCCCTCTCACTGGACACTGCCTCTGGACAATGATCTCTTTCTCACTGGACACTGTCTCTGGACATTGACCCCTTTCACTGGACGTTGACCCATCTCACTGGACACTGTCTCTGGACAATGACCTCTTTCTCACTGGACATTGATTCCTTTCTCTAGACAACATCTCTGGACACTGCCTCTGGACATTGACTCACCTCTCTCGGGGAAAACATGCAGATTCTGCACAGACAGTGACCCAAGCTGGGAATCAAACCCGCATCCCTGGCGCTGTGAGGCAGCAGTGCTAACCACTGTGCTGCCCGCTTGGCTTCTCTCTGGATGCTGTCCCTCTGAACATTGTGCTTTTAGGTTGGTCACCTGTGTTTTTACAGTACTATGCAAACAAATAAGGATCCAAAATGGGGTACGAGATGTACACTCACAAAGTGCAAAGGATACAGTCTTGGTTAAGGGGTTTGAGGGCACAACCAGTGACAGCTCATGTTGTCGTGAGATAATGACAAATCTGTATGCAATGCTGCTGATTTCAGACTCCACAATCCAGTCACTGTCCTGTATTGATCTCCCAAAGCTGAACAAACATGAAGAAGAGTTGTGCCTCTAACCCTGTATCTCCTTCCACAGTAAGAAGTCTCACAACACCAGGTTAAAGTCCAACAGGTTTATTTGGTAGAAAAAGCCACTAGCTTTCGGAGCTCTTGCAGCCCCTTCACAAGGTCAGGTGAGTGGGAGTTCTATGGCTTGTGAGGGGGCAGCAAGCACTCCGAAAGCTAGTGGCTTTTGCTACCAAATAAACCTGTTGGTGTTGTGAGACTTATGTTTACCTCAGTCCAACACTGGCACCTCCACATCATCTCTTTCCACAGACACTGCCTGCCAGAAGTGCTGGGTTTTTCTTGCATTTTTTTATTTTTATTTCAGATTCCCAGCGTCCACAGTACTACTTTTATTTCAGGAATAAATGATTCCCCTACCAGTGCTATTGAAAGGGATCATGAAAAGCTAGCAGGTTAGTTAGAATCATAGAGCAATACAGCACAAAAACAGACCCTTCAGCCCAACTCATCCATGCCAACCATGGTGCCCTCCCAGCTAGCCCCAATTGCTCGCATTTGGACCATATCCCTCTAATCCTCCCCCATCCATGTACTTATCCAAATGCTTTTTAAATGTTGCTTTTGAACCTGTCTCAACCACATTCTCTAGCAGCTCATTCCATATATGCACCACCTTCTGCATGAAGAAATTGCCCCTCAGGTCCCTTTTAAATCTTTCCCCCCCTCACCTTAAACCTATGCCATCTAGCCCTAGGAAAAGGATTACGTACATTCATAGGATCATAGAAGTCTACATTGCAGAAGTGAGCCATTCAGCCCATCGAGTCTGCACCAACTACAATCCCAACTAGGCTTTATTTCATAACCACATGCATTTACCCTGCGGCCAATCTGCCTAACCCGCACATCTTTAGATACAAGGGAGCAATTTAGCATGGCCAATCAACCTAATCTACACATCTTTGAACTGTGGGAGGAAACCCATGCAGACACGGGAAGAATGTGCAAACTCCACACAGGAGGAGTTCACTCAAGCCCGGAATCAAACCCAGGTCACTAACCACTGTACCACTCCTACAGGCACTATGCAGCTCTATGTTGAAAGGTGTCTTTAAATAGCATTGGCAACGAATGGTATTGGTGTGTGCAGCCCATAAGCAGTGTGGGTAGCATTGACTGGACATAGGGGCTATATAAGACAGGATCACAATCAACAGTAGAATTAATTGCAGACTGTGATCCCTGTGCCCTTTCTTGTGGGTTAAAGATGTTAAGCCCCAGTGCTTCTCTCTCAAATACTTGGGTTGCCAACTTGGGTTGGACACAGTGGAGGTATCACCCCAAAAATTACATTTGAAACTAAATCTGTTGGTTAAAAGCAGAACAAATAGATAAAGAAATGAATTAGTGCCTATTGTAAACAATGAATTTATTTCTGAACTTATGGACTCAGCTTTCAGTTTTAATTGTTGTCATTGTTTTATCACACTCTGTGTCTGATCCAAATGGAACAGAGTGTGAGACAAGGCACAGAGTGTGTTGTGCATGTGAGGCTCAACTCACTTTAGGAATTGTGTTGAATTGTGACAACTACCCCTGTAGAAAATATTACAGTACAGAAAGAGACCATTCAGCCCATCATGTCTGGGCTGGATCTCAATTGGAGATTTTTTAAATTCATTCATGGGACATGGGTGTCACTGGCTGGTCACCATTTATTGCCCATCTTGAATTGCCCAAGGGCAATTGAAATTCAACCACATTGCTGTGGATCTGGGCAGACCAGGTAAGGACGGTAGATTTCCTTCCCTAAAGGACATTAATGAACCAGATGGGTTTTTTCCAACAATCGACAATGGTTTCATGGAATCTAAAGTGCAGAATGTGGCCATTTGGTCCATCGAGCCTGCACCGACAACAATCCCACCCAGGTCCTATACCTGTAACCCCATATATTCACCCTCCTTATCTCCCTGAAACTAAGGGACAATTAAGCCTGGCCAATCAACCTAGCCACACATCTTTGGAGTGTGGGAGGAAACCAGAGCACCCGGAGGAAACCCATGCAGACATGGGGAGAATGTGCAAACTCCACACAGTCACCTGAAGCTGGAATTGAAGCTGAGTCCCTGTGAGGCAGCAGTGCTAACCACCATGCCACCCCATGATCATCGTTAGACTCTTAACTCCAGATTTTTTTAAATTGAATTCAAATTCCACTATCTGCCGTGGTGGGATTCAAACCTGGGTCCCCAGAGCATTAGCAGAGTTTCTGGATTAATAGTCTAGCGGTAATACCACTGGGCCATCACTTCCCCAAGTTCCACTTCTTGCCTTTCCCCGTGGCCCTACAGATAATTATCCAACTCCTTTTGGTCACAATTGAGTCTGCCTCCACCATGCTCTCAATTGGCGCATTGCAGATCCTAACCACTGACACCACTAGAGAGGGCAGTGGTGTAGTGGTATTGTCACTGGATTAGTAATCCAGGGGACCCAGGTTTGAATCCCACCAAATTTGAATTTGATAAAAATCTGGAATTAAATGTCCATCTGGTTCATTAATGTCCTTTCGAGAAGGAAATCTGCTGTCCTTACCTGGTCTGGCCTACATGTGACTCCAGAGCCATAGTAATGTGGTTGACTTTTAACTACCCTCTGAAATGGAGGGCGGTTAGGGATGGGCAATAAATGTGGCCCAGCCAATGGCACTCACATATATCTGAATTTTTAAAGAAGTTTTCCTCACTTTACCTGTGATTTAATTGCTCACTGATTTTGATCTGTCAATGGGAGTAGTTTCTCCCTCTCTTCTTTGTCCAGACCCCACATGATCTTGAACACCTCAATCAAAATCTCCTCTCGAAAGGGACCAGCCCCAGCTTTGCCAATCTGTCCAGCTAAATGAAGTCCCTCATCCCTGGAACCATTCTCATAAATTGTTACTGCACCCGCTCCAGTACCCTGCACATCCTTCTGAAAGTAGGGTGCTCAGAATTAGACACAATGGCGGGAATTTTACTGTGACGGGAATTGGAGCAGGTGAGGGGCAGACCGTGGGAAGATCCGTTGACCTTGGCTGGGATTTCACAGTTTCAGGATGAGTAAGGCCGTAAAATCCTGCCCAATAAGGTTCCTCATAACTTTCATGCTTTTCTATCCTCTATTTGTAAAGCCAAGGGAAGCTTGTCCCTTACTGCCAGCTCAACCAGTCCTGCCACCTTCAATGATTGTGCACATATACAGAAGTGTTCCCTATATTACAGTGGTGACTACACTTCAGAAGGACTATGTTCGCTGTGTAGCACCTGAATGAGTGCCTAGCCAGTGACACCCACATCCAATGAACAAATGAATAAAAATGTGTTTTGGAATTTCCTGAGACTGTGAAAGGTTCTACAAAGAATTTCTCTCTCTATCATTTTGTCTTTCCTCTCCTTTCCTTCCTTTCAAAACATTTGTGACACTTCCCTGTCCCTTCCATGCTCCCAAACCTCTATGACTCTTCCATTTAGAATGCATTCCCTGGTAGTGTGTCACTCATGCCGCAGTTTGAATGGACACAGGCAACACTTTTTCTTTCAAAACCTTTTATTTCTAAGGAAGCATTAACACATTACAGCACTTTCTGTTTGCCTAAAATTAATTTCTAAGTTGAGGGTGCAGCAGCGTTAGCTTTAGTCAAAGAAATAATCTCGTATCCTTGTCGTCTCAATCCAGGGAATGTAGGCAGTAGTGCTGGTAAACACACTGGGCTTGTTCTCAGCTGTGCAGCCAATAGGTCCAAAACTGACCACTCCATGGACTTCCCACTTGTGCGAGTCGAGCTGACAGAGAAGAGGGCCACCAGAATCCCCCTGAAATACAAGATATCACAAAGTGAATCCCAGAAATACTCCATTAAACACAGTGAATCCCAGTAATACCCCACTAAACACAGTGAATTGCAGTAATACCCTATTAAACACAGTGTATCCCAGTAACACCCCATTAAACACAGTGACTCCCAGAAATACTCCATTAAACACGGTGAATCCCAGTAACACGCCATTAAACACAGTGACTCCCAGTAACACCCCATTAAACACAGTGACTCCCAGTAATACCCCATTAAACACAGTGACTCCCAGTAACACCCCATTAAACACAGTGACTCCCAGTAATACCCCATTAAACACAGTGAATCCCAGTAACACCCCATTAAACACAGTGACTCCCAGTAAAACCCCATTAAACACAGTGACTCCCAGTAAAACCCCATTAAACACAGTGAATCGCAGTAATACCCCATTAAACACAGTGAATCCCAGTAACACCCCATTAAACACAGTGACTCCCAGCGGCACAGTAGCACAGTGGTTAGCATTGCTTTTTCACAGCTTCAGGGACCACATTCAATTCCTGGCTTGGGTCACTGTCTGTGTGGAGTTTGGACATTCTCCTTGTGTCAGCATGGGTTTCCTCTGGGCACTCCTGTTTCCTCCCACAGTACAAAGGTGTACGGGCTAGGTTGATTGGCCATGCTAAAATTGCCCTTAATGTCCTGAGATGTGAAAGCTAGAGGGATTAGTGAGCAAAGATGTAGGGATATGACGGTAGGGCCTGGGTGGGATTGTGGTCAGTGCAGACTCAATGGGCCGAATGCCTCTTTCACACAGCGAATCCCAGTAACACCCCATTAAACACAGTGAATCCCAGTAACACCCCATTAAACACAGCGAAACCCAGTAACACCCCATTAAACACAGTAACTCCCAGTAACACACATTGAATACAGTAAATCCCAGTAGCAACCTGTTAATGGAGTGGATCCCACACCATCATATGCAATGAATGAGCACATTTGCTAACATCCACTGTTACCAAAGTGCTGAAACCATCTTTCACTGCTCCTCTAATGGTGATCAGCATACTAAAGACAGACAGCGATCTGCCTTGTGATTGAGGCTGAGGATGGAGTATTTACCGTCAGCTATTGGAAAAGTCTCTGAAATGTAATTCTGCCTTTCAATGAAACTGTAAAATGAATACTTCACTGTCCTTGGGGTGAACCGGGGAGGCAGATGTTAAAATGCCAACCTATTTCTTTCCAGTTACCTGGCAAGCAGCAGGAGGTCCCTCTGTATCTTTGTAACCAGCGCAGATCATGGTGTTGCGCACTCGGTCTCCCCAGAATTTCTTCATTTTACAGGTTTGGTGATCAATGATTGGCAGCCTAGCTTGGTTCAGAACTTCAGACAGTGTGATGTTTTCCTTTTGTCCTGTGTTATAAAAGGAAAAGATTTCCACGTTACCTGGGTGACCTAATTCCTCACTCCATTTCTGAGTATACAATTAGTTTAATCAGGTTGCATTATTTTTGCTGCTGAAGTACAAATATATATCTAACTATAACCATAACTGAAGCCGTCTTGCCTCTGAGCGAGCTCGAAACCCACTCTAAAGGACCTCAGTAGACATTTCAGACCAGTGCAGCACTGAGGGAACACCGCACTGTCAGAGGGTCAGTACTGAGAGTGTAACCAAAAGAGTAAATGCTGGAAAATCTCAGCAGGTCTGGCAGCATCTGTTAGGGGAGAAAAGAGCTGACGTTTTGAGTCCAGACAATCCTTTGTTAAAACTGTGACCCTTTAATGGAGTGTCACTGGGATTCACTGACTCTCAGCTTTGACAAATGGGTTGTCTGGACTTGAAATGTCAGCTCTTTTCCCTCCTTACAGATGCTGCCAGACCTGCTGAGATTTTCCAGCATTTTCTCTTTTGATTTCAGATTCCAGCATCCACAGTAATTTGCTTTTATTCAGTGTTAAGGGAGTGCCACACTGTTAGAGGGTCAGTACAGAGGGAGTGCTGCACTGTCAGAGGGTCAGTACTGAGGCAGTGCCACACTATCAGGGGTTCAGTACTAAGGGAATGCCGTACTGTTGGAGGATTAATACTGAGGTAGTGCTACGCTGTCAGAGTGTCAATACTGAGGGAGTGCCGCACTGTCAGCAGGTCAGTACAGAGGGTGTGCCACACTGTCAGAGGGTCAGTATTGAGGAACTGCCACACTGTCAGAGGGTCAGTACAGAGTGAGTGCCACACTGTCAGAGGGTCAGTACTGAGTGAGTGCTGCAGTGACGGAGGTCAGTGCTGAGAGAATGCCGCACTGTCTGAAGTTCAGTACTGAGGGAGTGCCGCATTGTCAGAAGGTCAGTACTGAGGGAGTGCTGCACTGTCAGGGTATCAGTACTTAGGGAGTGCCATACAGTTGGAGGGTTAATACTGACGGAGTGCTACACTGTCAGAGTGTCAATACTGAGGGAGTGCTACACTGTCAGTGGGTCAGTACAGAGGGCATGCTGCATTGTCAGAGGGTCAGTACTGAGTGAGTGCTGCACTGCTAGACGGTCAGTACTGAGACAGTGCTGCACTGTCAGATGGTCAGTACTGAGGGAACCTTGCACTCTCAGAGGGTCAGTACTGAGGGAGTGCTGCAATGTCAGAGGGTCAGTACTGAGGGAGTGCAACACAGAGGGTCAGTACTGAGGGAGTGCTGCACTGTCAGAGGGTCAGTACTGAGGGAGTGCTGCACTGTCAGAGGGTCAGTACTGAGGGAGTGCCACACTGTCAGAGGGTCAGCACTGAGGGAGTGCCACACTGTCCGAGGGTCAGCACTGAGGGAGTGCCACACTGTCCGAGGTTCAGTACTGAGGGAGTGCTGCATTATCAAAGGGTCAATACTGAGGGAGTGCTGCTCTGTCAGAGGGTCAGTACAGAGGGAGTGCCACATTGTCAGAGGGTCAGTACTGAGGGAGTGCCGCACTGTCAGAGGGTCAGTACAAGAGGGGGGTGCCGCACTGTCAGAGGGTCAGTACAAGAGGGGGGTGCCGCACTGTCAGAGGGTCAGTAGTTAGGGAGTGCCGCTCTGTCAGAGGGTCAGTACTGAGGGAGTGTCGCACTGTCAGAGGGTCAGTACAAGACGGGGGTGCCGCACTGTCAGAGGGTCAGTGCTGAGGGAGTGCTGCACTGTCAGAGGGTCAGTGCTGAGGAAGAGCTTCTTTGTGGGAGGTGCCTTCTTTTGATGAGATGTTAAATTAAGGTCTTTTCTGCTCTAACAGGTCAATATAAAAGATCCCATGGCCTGTTTCAAAGAAGATCACATCCCCTTGGCCATGGTTAATATTTACCCATCAATCAACACCACTATAAGAATGATCATTTGTGTGTGTGCAATTTGCTGCACTCATGTTGGTGTTTCTTACATGACATTCAGTGGAGGCAATGGCATGGTGATATTGACCCTGGGCTAGTAATCCAGAGTACCGGTAATCTGGAGACCTGGGTTCAAACCCCACCTCAGCAGATTGTGAATTTTGAATTCAGTAAAAACAAATCTGGAATTAAAAGTCAAATGATGACCATAAAACTATTGCTGATTGTTGTAAACCCCCATCTGGTTCACTAATGTCCTTTAGGGAAGGAAACCTGCCATTCTTACTCGGTCTGACCTACATGTGACTCCAGACCCACTGCAATATGGTTGACTCTTACAATACCCTCTGAGATGGCCTGGCAAACAGTTCAAGGGCAACTAGGGACTGGAAATAAATGCTGACCCAGTGATGCCCACCCCTCACATGGTAATATAAAAAAAAGGTGAATACACATCAGAAGCACTTCAATGGCTGATATCTGTAGTCTTGAAATAGTAATGCGAAGAGATTTTGTATCTTCTCCGCCCTGTCAGTTACCTTCAGTTCTTCAACTAATCACAGGCCTCTTTTTTCTTTCTTCCCATCCCATTTCCCAGACTTTGTTCATCCTTGGAAGCTGTTCCAAGATCGTTCTCATTCTGTCGAAAAGTCATCAACCTTAAACATTAATCCTCTCTCTACCAATGCTGCCTGACCTCTTGAGATGGTCCAGCATTTTCTGTTATCACAGAATCACATAATTGTTATGGCAGGAGGAGGCTATTTGACCCATCGTGTATGTGTCACCCTCCAAATGAACATTATGGCTTATTGCCATTCCTATTACTGCAATGCCTTTTCCATGCACCCCGTAGAATCCCTACAATGTAGAGATAGGCCTTTCCATCCATCAAATCTGTACCAACACTCTGACAGAGTATCTTACCAAGACTCCTATCTCTGTAAACCCATACATTTATCCCGCTAATCCACCTGACCTGCACATCTTTGGCCACTAAGGGGCAGTTTAGCAAGGTCTATCCATGCAACCTGCACATCTTTGGAGTGTGGGGGGAAAGTTGACCACCTGGAGGAAACCCACGCAGACATGGGGAGAACATGCTGATTACGCACAGACAGTCACCCAAGGCTGGACTCAAGCCCAGTTCCCTGGTACTGTGAGGCAGCAGTGCTAACCACTGTGCCACCATGCCATCTCGCACATTGTTTCCGATCTCTTGAATGCCTCGATTGAACCTGCCTCCACCACATTTTCAGGCAGTGCATTCCAGACCCGAATCACTTGTGTGAACAAGCTTCTTCTCACATCACATTTGCTTCTTTTGCAAATTGCCTTAAATCTGTGCCTTCACGTTCTTGATCCTTTAACGAGAGGGAACAGTTTCTCTCGATCTACTCTGTGCAGCCCCCTCATGATTTTGAACATTTCTAACAAATCTCCTCTTAGTTTTCTTCTCTCCAAGGAGAACAGTCCCAACCCCTCCAATCTGTCCTCATCCCTGGATCCATTCTTGTGAACCTCTTCTGCACTCTCTCCAATGCATTCATATCCTTCCTATAGTGAAGCACTGTACACAATATTCCAGCTTTCCATTTAAGATATGCGGGGGGAGATAATCATAAAAACTAGGAGCAGGAGTAGGCCATTCAGCCCCTCAAGCCTGCTTCACCATTCAATACAATCATGGCTGATCTCATCTTGGCCACAATTCCACCTTCCTGCTCACTCCCCATAACCCTTCATCCTGTTATTTATTAAAAACCTATCTATCTGCTCCTTAAATTTATTTAGTGTTCCAGCATCCTGCACTCTGAGGTAGAGAATTCCACAGATCTTTGAGTGAAATCATTCCTCTTCCTTTCTGTTATAAATCTGCTACCCCTTTGCCTAAAACTACAGCCTCTCATTTTAGAATGTCCAACAAGAGGAAATATCCGCTCCACTAACTTTCTGTGATTCATGCACAAGGACACCCAGATCCCTCTGCACTGAAGCATTATGAAGTTTCTCTCCATTTGGATAATAAGTGCTTTTTTATTCCGTCGATCAAAATGGATAAATAACCTTGCATTTATCCACGTTAAACTCCATCTGCCAAATTTTGACTCACTCACCTAACCTATCCATATCTATTTGTAAATTTCTTCTTTGCAACTCGCACTTGTGGAGTAGTGATAATGCCACTGGACTAGTAATCCAGAAATTAAGTTCAATCAATAAATCGGGAAGTTATAGATTTTAATTAAACTTAGTTTCAGTAATGGCAGACATGGGCAGAAGATGCAGACTCTGCACAGACAACCCAAAGCCGGAATTGAACCTGGGTCTCTGGTGCTGTGAGGCAGCAGTGCTAACTACTGTGCCACTGTGCCACCCTCACCATTTTGATTGTTTTCAAAACTATGTGGAATGTGCCACCTTACACCAATTTCCTTGCCAAGAGTAAGAATTAAGGCAACAATAATTGCCAAACATAAGCTGGGGGAGATATTTCTGAAGCCTTTAGAGGATCTCAAAGTCGAGTTTTAGCCCGTGGTGCAGATCTCCCTTTCAAAGGGGTCTTCATTTTCACACAGTAACAAATAGGGAAGGACTAACATGTGAGTAAGTCTAGACCATCTTGTTGACAAGTCCTGACCCCAATTCCCTCCTCGACCAAGGTGGTCACCCAATCCCGAGAGAGGTGAATGAAACTCGGAGCCGCACGGTGGTACAGGGGCTTGGCACAATGATTTGCACCACTGCCTCACAGTGCTGGGTTCGATTCCAGCCTCGGGTGACTGTCTGTGTGAAGTTTGCACATTCTCCCCGTGTCTGCGTGGGTTTCCTCCAGGTGCTCCAGTTTCCTCCCACAGTCCACAGATGTGAAGGTTAGGTTGATTGGCCATGCTAAATTTCCCCTTAGTGTAAGGGGACTAGCAGAATAAATTTGTGGAGTTAAGGGGAGATATAGGGCCTGGGTGGGATTGTGGCCAGTGCAGGCTCGATGGGTTGAATGCCTTTTGCACTGTAGGGATTCTATGAAACACAGAAATTTAAAATCCAATGCCAGTTTAGGTGGAGACAAATTCCATGAAATTCCTCTTAGACATTCGAAGATTGTCAGCCCAGTCGCGGAAGACCATAGTGTCTAGACAACACAGAACATTCTGGAATAGTAGATCAGTTCCCTTTTGGAAGCCAGACACCCCCCTCCTCCTCTCAATTCCCTGTCTTGGGTGTGAAATTATGCTTGAGAGACAATGGAAAAATGTCACAATGCTTTCACTCACTCAATCATTGTTCCTCAACATGTTCCCTTACCTCTGGTGGCACCCCAGCCTGTGGCCCAGCATAGATGCCCAGGCCGCAGTTGGCTGGTCCTCCCAGGCAAGCAGGCATATCGGACATAGGTGGTTTGTGGAATGTCCACTGCAGCTCTGACCATAGCGATATCGTAGTCGATTTCGTTGAGGAGGGGGTAGCGGAAACGTTCATGTCTGTAGATTTTTTTCACACGATAGATCTTCTCTGTCCGTTCAGTACGATTCAGGTTGTGTTTGCCCACCACAATGCGCCAGTTTGCAGCAGTCTCAGCTTTGCCTCTGGAATGGACAACAGTTTGGGTCAAGGGTCGATAAATGGTTTAATGTTGGAATTGTTTAATTATCATGTAATTTTAAACATATATGGAGGTAGCTGTAAACTGACCAGTGCCTCCATCATCGCCCAGTGCTTTGTTATACTTTAGTATTGATCATTAAGGTAATGTAGGGACTGACTCTGAGGTCGTTCCCTACATCTGGACAACGTGGTAGCACCTTCCAGCCCCACCACAGATGGAAACTCTGGCGCCTGCAGGAGTGAAATGCCTGTGTCTCATGGCTACCCCTCCCTCCAACAAATAAGGTCCATGAACCTTCTGCCACCTCTACAAGGGGGCCAATAATATCTTCTTAAAATGATATTTAACCCTCAGGCGTCCAAGAGGCTGGCTTGGACCAAGCAGGGCCCAGGTGTGCAGATCTTCAACCTTGTGCAAGGTTGGCCCAGGGAGGCAAGAGCTGATAGGATAGGGAGTCCCAGCCATGTCAGGTCAAGGAATGGGACAAGGCCAACCAGGGCCTTGGCCTAAATCTAGGCCCTTCTGCCCCACTCCCACTGGAATTGTGCTTCAAGGGACAAGCAAATTTGATCTCCTTTGCTTTAATTAATATGTAAAATCAAAATGGAAATTTTGAAGGTGCTGGCTATAATCTTCCAGTCCAAAGATGGCATTTGTTTTGATTCATTCATGGGACATGGGCGTCGCTGGCTGGCCAGCGTTTATTGCCCATCCCTAGATGCCCTTTTTCAGAGGTCAGTTGAGAGTCAACCACATTACTGTGGCTCTGGAGTCACATGTAAGGCAGACCAGGTAAAGAGGCAGATTTCCTTTCCTAAAGAACATGAGTAGTTAGCACTACTACCTCATAGTGCAGGGACCCAGGTTCAGTTGTGACTTTGGTGACTGTCTGTGTGGAGTTTGCATGTTCTCCCCTTGTCTGTGTGGGTTTCCTCTGGGTGCCCCGGTTTCCCTTCCACAGTCCAAAGGTGTGCAGGTCGGGTGGATTGGTCATGCTAAATTGTCCCTTGGTGTTCCAAGATGTGTAGGTTAAATGGATTAACCATGGTGATTGTGTGAGGTAGTAAAAAGTCTGACAACACCAGTGAGGTTACAGGGGTAGGACAGGGGATAGGCCTGGGTAAGATACTCTGTCAAAGAGTTGGTGCAGACTCGATGGGCAGAATGGCCTCCTGCACTATAAGGATTGTATGATGAAGTGGTGCCAGTGGAATTGGAGAATTGCAAGTATTACACCCTTGTTCAAAAAAGCTCTAGGCCAGTCAGCTTAACCTCAATGATAAGAACAATAATTCAGGACAAAATGAACGGTCACTTGGACAAATGTTGATTAAGGAAAGTCAGCATGGATTAAGCACCAATTGTGTTCAACCAACTTGCTTGACGTTTTTGATGAAGTAACAGAGCGGGTTGATGATGCTGTGACGGATGTGGTGTACATGGACTTTCAAAAGGCATCCGATAATGTGTTGCATGCCTGGTATGCCAGCCAATCTAGAGATCATGGAATAAATGGGAGAGTGAAGAGGACACAGAGAGTGGTAGTGAATGGTTGCTTTTCGGACAGGGTTCAGTATTTTCCTTGGGTGTACAGGGCACAATTTCAAAATTTGCGCATGATGTGAAATTTGGAAGCATTGTCAATGTGAGGGGGATAGTGATAGTCTTCCTTCAGCTGTTTGTAATGGGCAAAGTACAGATTGTACACAACCAGACGGTGCTTGCAAAATCCAAAACAAAACTTCTGCTACTAGCTGTGATTCTTCAATTGGATAACACTTGCTGATCAATCCTGAGTGTGCTGATGGATACACTAACAACCAATTTAAGATAATCATTTGAGCTGAAAACATTGCTCATTTATGCTTGCTATATGTTGATATATTGACATACATTCATACGCAGGTGACTATTCTCTGCAAACAAAAAGAATATGTTCAGGACTTGTGCTCTTTTTTGAATTATCTGGAAGTATCAAGAGTCTATTGTTTCTTCTTTCTTTCTCCATGGCAATGTCTTGGCCAATCAGTGTTGAGTTGTCAACCAGTCAACACCCCTTTTCTCCTGTGGTGTAGATTGTTTGAAATTTGGCATTCTTGGGTTTGTCCTGATGGGTGTGAGATGAAAAGCTTTGACAAGATGTCTCTCTTCTCAGCAACGTTCTTGTTCTGTACTACAAAGTGACTGTTAGTGATAAATGTCAAGATGACATAGGCAGACTAGTGGAATAGATCGGGAAATGGCAGATGAAGTTTAATGTGAAGTGTTCATATCGGTTGGCAGAATGAGGTGAGGCAATATAAATGCACAATTCTAAAAACGGTGCAGGAGCAAGGTGACCGAGGAGTTTATGTGCACAAATCATTGACGGTGGCAAGGCAGACTGAGAAAGCAGTTGATAAGGGACTCTGGGCTTTATAAATATGGGCAGAGAGTACAAAAGCAAGGAAGTTATGATAAACCTGTATAAAATACTGGTTTGGCCTCAACTG
This sequence comes from Carcharhinus amblyrhynchos, assembly GCF_965287045.1. Classification (NCBI taxonomy): domain Eukaryota; kingdom Metazoa; phylum Chordata; class Chondrichthyes; order Carcharhiniformes; family Carcharhinidae; genus Carcharhinus; species Carcharhinus amblyrhynchos. The sequence goes on from NC_137354.1 coordinate 20,365,714, forward strand.
GAGAATTGCATCCAGTTCTGGGCACCATCCTCAGGGAAGAATGTGAAGGCGTTAGAGAATGAGGAACTTCAATTGAATGGTTAGTTTGGAGATGCTGGGACAGTTCTCCTCGGAAAAGAGAGGAGATTTGATAGAGATGTTCAAAATTGAGAGGTCTGGAAAGCGTGGATAGGGCAGAAGAATAAAAACAAAGCAGAGTACATTAATTTAAGATGATTGACAAAAGAAGAAAAGGTGACACAGCGAATGGTTAGGATCTGGAATGCCTGAGAGTGTGGTGGAGGCAGATTTAATTGAAGCCTTTAAAAGGGAATGACCAGGAGAGCAATAATTTGCAGGAATATGGGGAAAAGGTGGGTGAGTGGGTTGAAGTGGGTTGCTCTTTCAAAGAGCATGCACAGATATGACAAGCCAAATGCTTTCCTGTGTTACAACTGTTCAGTGATTCTATGCTAATAACAAGACAGCACCACTGATAGAATAATCCAGTCACATTGTCACCAATTCTGTAGCTGCTGGGACATTAATACCAACACATTTCACTAGTCCCAGTGCGGTATGTTATTGAAATATCAACCACAAGCTTTTGGTCACTTACTTTTGGAAGCAATGTGCCGCCGTCAGGACCCAGTGTCTGTGAATGAGGGTCCCACCACATACATGGTTGTAGGATCTACTCCCCCTGGAGCGCACCTAGTAAGTGAGAAAGACAAGTTACTCTACAGTCTTATGACTAATATGACCCACAGAGATTGGGTTATGGGTATGGAGACCAGGCAAAGATGGATGACCATTTTTGGGGAGTCGGTTTGATTGTACTTTGATATGTTCAGTCTGCAGGCATGACCCCAAGCTTCCTGTCACTTGTCATTTTAATTCTTGCTCCCACTCTGATCTTTCTGCCCTTGACCTGCTTTCAGTGTTCCAGTGAAAGCTCAACAAAAGCCCAAGGAACAGAACCTCATTTTTTGATTCAGCACTCTACAACCTTCAGAACTCAACGTTGATCTTCAACAGTTTTAGATCATAGCCTTGTGGGCGGCATGTTGGCACACTGGTTAGCACTGCTGCCTCACAGCTCCAGGAACCTTGGTTTGATTCCTGGCTTGGGTCACTGTCTGCGTGGGTTTCCTCCCACAGTTTGAAAGATGTGCAGGTTAGGTGCATTGGCCATGCTAAATTGCCCCTTAGTTTCCAAGGATGCGTAGGTTAGTAGGATTAGCAGGATAAATATGTGGGGTTACGGGGATAAGGTCTGGGTGGGATTGTTGTTGGTGCAGACTCGATGGGCCACATTGCCTGCTGCACTGTAGAGATTCTATGACTTTTTCCTCCATATTATGTGTTATTTTGCTTTCTTTTGTGGAGAGGGGGTTAACTTCTTTCTTATTCCTTAACTTTATATTCAGATGGCTGCGAATCAGTTATTCTGGAGGCACCTTTGTTTCTTTACCCATTGCCGCCAAAATTATTGTCATTTAATCTTTTCTGTTCTTTACACGATCACAGACATGCCTTTTCGTTCTAACTTGCACTTCCCTAGCTGTGACTGTTACACTACATTCTCCACACTCTCCTTTCCTTCTCCCCTATGTAGTCAATGAGCGGTGTACTTTGCATGAATGTCACACAAGAAACAATGCTTTTCACTGCATTCTAATACATGTGACAATAATAAATCAAATCAAAACTTCCCAATTACACTTACTCAAAAACTATTACAATTTTGTTTTTCCTCAGTTCTGATAAAGGGTCATTGATGACCTGAAATATTGGCTGGGAATTTTACTGGCACACCCGCCCCAATTCCAAGGGCAGGCGACGCTTGGAGAACGGCTTTCTTCTTGGCATCAAGTGGGATCATACGAACCTCGGGCGAACATGCCAGTAAAATTCCGCTCATGAACTCTGCTTCTGCAGACGCTGCTTGGCCTACTGAGTACTTCAAGTATTTTCAGTTTTTATTTCAGATTTCCAGCACCTGCAGGATTTTGCTTTTGTAAAATTCAGATGTTTTCATTGGCCTGGGAGAAACCAATGAAGGCATTTTCCTCTTCCTTCATGGGATGTGAGCTACACTGGCAGGGCCAGTATTTGTTGCTTATATCCAGTTTCCCTTCAGATGGTTAATGGTGAGCCGCCTCCTGGAGCTGCTGCAGTCCATGTGGTGTAGGTACCACCACAGTGCTGTTAGAGAGGGAGTTCCAAGATTTTATCCCTGCGGTGGTAAAGGAACAGGGATTTATTTCCAAGTCAGGATGGTTTGGAGAGGAACTTGCAGGTGCTTCTGTTCCCATGTCTCTGCTGCCCTTGTAATTCTAGATGTTAGAGATTGTGCATTTGGAAGCTGCTGTCCATGGAGCCTTGGTGAGTTGCTGCAGTGCATCTTGTAGATGGTACACACGGCTGTCACTGTGCCTTGCTGGTGGAAAGAATGATTATTTAAGGTGGTGAATGGGGTGTCAGTCAGACAGCTGCTTTACCCCTGAATGGTGCTGAGCTTCTTGAATAGAATCCTACAGTGCAGAACAAGATCATTCGGCCCAATGTGTCTGCACCAATCACAATTCCATCCATGCCCTACCCTCATAACCACATGCATTTACTCTAGCTAGTCCCCCTGACACTAAGGGGCAATTTAGCATGGCCAGTCCCCTAATCGGCACATCTTTGGACTGTGGCAGGAAACCGGAGCATCCGGAGGAAACCCACGCAGACACAGGGAGAATGTGCAGACTCCACACAGACAGTGACCCAAGCCAGGAATTGAACCCAGGTCCCTAGCACTGTGACACAGCAGTGCTAACCACTTGTGCCACCATGCCGCCCTGCTGGAGCTACACTTATGCTGGTGAGTGGACAGTATTCCACCACACTCCTAACTTGTGCCTTGTAGATGATGGGCAGACTTTGGGGAGTCAGTAAGTGTATTCCTTGCCATAAGATCCCCAGCCTCTGACCTGCCTTGTAGCACAGTATTTCTATGGTTCAATTTCTGGTCAATGGTACTGCCCAAAATGCTGATAGTGGGGGATTCAATGATGGTATTGCCACTGAATGTCACAGGCTTGGGTCACTATCTGTGCTGTGTCTGCATGGGTTTCCTCTGGGTGCTCCAGTTTCCTCCCACCGTCCAAAAGACATCCTGGTTAGGTGTATTGGCCATGCTAAATACTCCCTCAGTGTACCCGAACAGGCGCTGGGAGTGGGGCAACTGGGGGCTTTTCACAGTAATTTCATTGCAGTGTTAATGTGAGCCTACTTGTGACATGAATAAATAAACTTGAAACATAACACTTGAAAAGGATAAATGTTAAAGGAGCAAGGCAGTGTGACAGACTGTGGACAGCTGTTCCAGAGCTAACACTGGAGTGATGGGCAGACCATGGTGTTTTCTATTCCAGAATATGCTGTCTAATCGGCACATTAGCAGATGTTTGCATTGTTAGGTATCAGTGGTCCCCATTGAGGTGTTTACCTGTAAAGAGACCTGCCATGGCCAGGAATGTGGACGTGCCTCATTCCCGGATACGATCCTCCCAGCTACATTCGGCAAGAATTGGGGGATACCACAGTCCCTCGGCCAGTCTGAAAACCCAATAAATATAGATGTCAGCATAGACTGCTTTCAATATATATATCTGTTTGTCTAACACTTTACCTGTTGGTCTATGTATGTAGATCAGACCCATGAGGAAATATCGAACAGGCTGGAACCCCTTTCTCATCAAAAGAGCAGAGTGGGAGATGATTTGATTGAGCAGTTTGAGACTATGAAAGAGTCTGATCGATTTGCTACAGAGCACATGTTGCCACTTAGAATCATAGAATCCAAACGCTGCAGAAAAGCCATTCGGCCCATTGACTCTGCACTAATTGTCCGAAAGAGCCTGTCACCCCTCTGCATAATCTGTGCATTTTACGATAGCTAATGTCCCTAACCTACACATCTTTCGGACACTAAGGGGCAATTTATCATGGCTAATCCACCTAACCTGCACATCTTTAGAAACTAAGGACCTGGGTTTGATTCCAGCCTCAGGTCACTGTCTGTGTGGAGTTTGCACGTTCTCCCCGTGTCTGCATGGGTTTCTTCTGGGTGCCCCGATTTCCTCCCAGACTAAAGATGTACGGGTTAGGTAGATTGGCAATGCTAAACTGCCCATTAGTATTGTGGGACTAGCCAGTGTAAATGCATAGGGTTATGTGGATAGGCAGTGGGTAGAATTATGATTGGTGCAGACTCAATGGGCTGAATGGCCTACTCCGCACTGTAGGGTTTTATGACTAAGGGGCAATTTAGCATGACCAATCCACCTAATGTTCACATCTTTGGTCACTGAGGAACAATTTAGCGTAGTCAATCCACCTAATATGCACACTGTTGAATAGTAAGGGGTAATTTAGCATGGGCTATCCCCCTAATCTGCACATCTTTGGACTGTGAGAGAGATCAAAGCAAGGGGCCAAAACTAAAGGACTGTCGCCAACAATTTTAATAGGGAATTCAGGAGAAACTTCTTTACCCAGATAGTTAGAATTTCAACTGTCTACCTCAAAGGCCAGTTAAGGCGAATACCATAGACGCATTTAAGGGGAAAATGATAAAATAAGAAACAGAGGGATATGCTGACACAATGAGATGAAAATGAGTAACAGGAAGCGGATTTGGAGTGTGACACCAGCATAGACCAGATGGGCTAATTGGTCTGTTTCTGTACTGCAAATATGTTCTCTGTATTTACTAATCTAATTATCTATCTACTCTAGTGTAAATCCTAGTGTGCACAGTTTTGGTCTCCTTACTTGAGAAAGGATATACTGGCTCTGGAGAGGATGCAGAGGAGGTTCGCTGGGTTGATTCCAGAGATGAGAGTGTTGGCTTAAGAGGAGAAACTGAGTAGGCTGAGCCTATACTCATTGGAATTCAGAAAAATGAGAGGGGATCTTATAGGAACATACAAGATTATGAAGGAAGTAGATAAGATAGAAACAAGGAGGTTGCTTCCACTGGCAGGTGAAACTACAGCTAGGGGGCATGGTCTCAAAATAAGGGGTAGCAGATTTAGGACTGAGTTGAGGAGAAACTTCTTCTCCCAAAGGGTTGTGAATCTGTGGAATTCCCTGACCAGTGAAGCAGTTAAGGCTACCTCATTGAATGTTTTTAAGGCAAGGATAGATAAATTTTCGAACAGCAAAGGAATTAAGGGTTATGGTGAGCGGGCGGGTAAGTGGAGTGAGTCCAGAGAAAGACAGCCATGATCTTATTGAATAGCAGAGCAGGCTTGAGGGGCCAGATGGCCTACTCCTGCTCCTAGTTCTTATGCTCTTACGAGTCTGCACGTTCTCCCCATGTCTGCGTGTGTTTCCTCTGGGTGTTCCGGTTTCCTCCCACGGTCCAAAAGACGTGGTGGTTAGGTGCATTAGCCATACTAAATTCTCCCTCAGGGTACCCGAACAGGCACTGGAGTGTGGCCAGTGTGGATTTTCACAGTAACTTCATTGCAGTGTTAATGTAAGCATATTTGTGACTGATAAATAAACTTCACTATTTTCTCTCAGGTTTTCCTTTCTAGCGGACTAACTGTAATAGCAATCTCTAACCATGAGAGTTTTAAAAAATTAATTCATGGGATGTGAGCATCGTTGGCTAGGCCAGCATTTATAGCCCATCCCTAGTTGCCAACCTTTGCACATGTGCAACTATGGAATGACTCTTCATCCCTCCGCTAGGGGGACAAACTTTTGGCATTGCTTAACTCTTCCCAACGTACCATAGTTGGGTTAGCCATGAGGGACATTTAACTCACAACCCTGCCCTCACTGACTCAGTATCCTCCTGTACAATTAACATTCCCATTGCCTAATGGCTGGCAACAAGGAGCGTGTTTGAAGTGGCAACAGTGCATTGTGAGGAATCCAGTGAAAGTCTTTATAAGGGAAACAAAACCATTATCATCGATGCAAACCTCAAGCTTTTACATCAGTCAGAGCAGTGGCTTAGCATCACTGTCAATGAGAAGTTACATTTTTTTTCTGGGCTGCACTCAGTGAGACATTTACATGCTGACATAATCAATGAATCATAGAATGACACAGCACAGAAGAAGGTTGTTTAGCCCATTGTATCTGAACTGGCTGTCTGGTGGTGCCACCTAATTATCCACTATCTTGCTCTTCTCCCATAACCTTGTCTTTTTTTTAATCATTCAGTTATTTATCCAATTCTGTCTTGAATGTTACTATTAAATTTGCTTCCATCCCCCTTATTAATGTTGATCAGAGAGACTTGGATGTTCTCGCAAAAGGGACATGTAGAGTTAGAACATAAGTATAGCAAGCAATTAGGAGGGCAAATGGTATGTTGATTTTTATTACTAAGGGAATGATATACAAGAACAAGGAAGTCTTGCTACAATTGCCACACTCTAAGGTGAGACCAAACTTGAGCTTTTGTGCATTGTTTTGGTCTCCATGTTTAAGGAAGGATATACCTGCATTGGAGGTGGTGCAGTGAAGTTTCCTTAGACTGATCTCTGGGGTGAGAGGTTTGTCTTACAATGAGAGGCTGAGCAAATTGGAACTAAACGATTTGGATATGACCTCATGAAAGACGCAAGATTCTGAAGAGGCTTGATGGGTTAGACACTGAGAGAACATGGGGACAATCATTTAGGACTGAGATGAAAAGACATTTCTTCACTCAAAAGGTTGTGAATTTTTGGAATTTTCTACCCCCCCCCACAAAGGCTGTGGAATTTCCATCATTGAACACCTTTAAGGTTTGGGATTGGCAAATTTTTCGTCTTTCAGGGAATCAAGCGAGTGATTCATAGATTTATAAATTCAAAGATGTTTACAACACAGAATGAGGCCATTCAGCCCAATGTGTCCATGCTGGCCAACAAAGATCTGATTACAAGGATCTCATTTTCCAGTGCTTGGCCCATATCCCTGGAGGTTACGGCAGCGCAGGTGAATACCTAATACCTCTTAAATGTTATGACAGCTTCTGACTCCATCACCTTTTCAGGCAGTGAGTTCCAGATTTCCCACCACCCTTCGAGTGAAAAAGGTTCACCTCAACTCCCCTCTTAGCTTTCCACCTCTTACCTTAAATCAATGGCACAGCCACTAATGGAAAAAAGTGCTTTCCTATCCACTCTATCTATGCCCCGCTTAATCTTATAGACCTCTATAAGGTCCTTTTCAACCTTTGTTGGTCCAAGGAAAACAGCCCCAGTCTATCCAATCTTTCATCACAAATCAGACCCTCTATCTCAGGTAGCATCCTGGTAAATCTCCTCTGTACCCTCTCCAATGCAATCACATCCTGCCTATAATGTTCTGCGCTGTAATGTTCTTTGTTCTATTTGGATGGAGATGGCTAGCATGAGCGGACATATCTTTAAATTGAGGGGTGATAGATATAGGACAGATATCAGAGGTAGGTTCTTTACTCAGAGAGTAGTAAGGGTGTGGAATGCCCTGCCTGCAACAGTAGTGGACTCGCCAACATTAAGGGCATTTAAATGGTCATTGGATAAACATATGGATGATATTGGAATAGCGTAGGTTAGATGGGCTTTAGATTGGTTTCACAGGTCGGCGCAACATCGAGGGCTGAAGGGCCTGTACTGTGCTGTAATGTTCTATGTTCTACAACTGCACACAGTACTTCAGCTGTGCCCTAACCAGTGCTTTATACAGTTCTAGCATGCCTTCCCTGCTCTTGTTTAAAGTTTAAGTTTATTTATTAAAGTCACAAGTCGGCTTACGTTAACATTGCAGTGAAGTTACTTGAAAATCCCCTAGTTGACACACACTGGCACCTGTTCAGCTACGCTGAGGGAGAATTTAGCACGGTCAATGCACCTAACCAGTACATCTTTCGGACTGTGGGAGGAAATCCGAGCACCCTGAGGAAACCCATGCAGACACAGGGAGAATGTGCAGACTCTGCACAGACAGTGACCCAAGCTGGGAATCAAACCCAGGTCCCTGGCGCTTTGAGGGAGCAGCGCTAACCACTGTGCCACCGTGCTGCCCACAGATAGGGATGGACAATGCGGACATCTTGAGAATTATTTTTTAAAAACCTTGTCTGAATAATATCATCAGGGATGCAGTATTGCCCACAAGGGTCATGGAAGAGAGCCCATTATCACCTTCTCTGTAAGATTTGGGATGGGCAATAAACACAGCTGTGTCAATATCACTCAGATCAAAAGATAAAATAGAAACTTATCTGTACTTTGATTGTCCCTATTTTGCGCTCAGTCTTTCTGGTCACGGATCCACACCAACATTATTTAGGTTGTCAGTAAATTTTTTTTTACTTTTCTCCATTCAGAAGGCAATTTCCATGCACTTACCTAAGTGTGTAACTTGGCGTTGAAGGCCATTGCCAATATACAAGGCCTGTGTCAGAGACAGCACAAGGGCAATAAGAGGCACAATCTGTCCCAGCATCTTCAGCAGCATTCCATTGTGTGATCTGAAACATCCCTCCCTCACTCCCTTATTTATATCAGTGACGGGCATGCAGGGACCTCCATGTGACTCCATCTCACTATTGTCCCGGGATTACACTGCTCTGCTGTGCAATAATAAAACCCAAGCTGAACAGAGGGATACAGATGCTTCTGGGTGGCCTGTTCCTCTGTGTGCATCAGCTTGTCAGCCAATCCTGTGGTCAGTCAAATAAGTTGTTTCAATAATAGGTCAACTGACCAAGCACAAACAGCAGCATCAGTCACTACACACTGCGTTTCTAGAAAGTATTGTTTTGGGAAAAACTGGTATGAAACAAGAGCAGAAAAGTGGCCTCCTTAACACCGTGTAACTCCTGTTCAGCTATGATCATATAGAACATAGAACATAGAAAAACTACAGCATAAACAGGCCCTTCGGCCCACAAGTTGCACCGAACATATCTCTACCTACTAGCTTACCTATAACCCTCAATCCTATTAAGTCCCATGTACTCATCCAGAAGTCTCTTAAAAGACCCTATTGAATCTGCCTCCACCACCATTGCCAGCAGCCGATTCCATTCACTCACCACCCTCTGAGTGAAAAACTTACCCCTGACATCTCCTCTGTACCTACTCCCCAGCACCCTAAACCTATGTCCTCTTGTGGCAGCCATTTCAGCCCTGGGAAAAAGTCTCTGAGAATCCACCCAATCAATACCTCTCAACATCTTAGACACCTCTATCAGGTCACCTCTCATCCTTCATCTCTTCAAGAGCTCTCTCAACCTATCCCTCGTAAGGCATGCCACCAAATCCAGGCAACATCCTTGTAAATCTCCTCTGAACCCTTTCAATGGCTTCCACATTCTTCCTGTAATGAGGTGACCAGAACTGAGCACAGTACTCCAAGTAGGGTCTGACCAGGGTCTTATACAGCTGCAGCATTATCTCCCGACTCCTAAACTCAATTCCTCAAAACTAGCTTTCAGAGCGCTGCCCCTTCATTAGGTGATCAGGCTCCTTCACTCACCTGATGAAGGAGCAGCATTCCGAAAGCTTGTGATTCCAAATAAACTTGTGGACTTTAACCTGGTTTGAGACATATTCTTTTTGGGCGTGGGTCCATCAGATTGTGGCAGGGGTTAAGGTACTTCACATCCTTAGAAGGGAGCCCCTAGCCAACCATTAGAAAAGCATGCCTTTTTTACACTTAGAAAAGTGTCTCTGGCTGAATTCTTTGAAGAACATTCATACTTCTCAGTCATGCCTGTCCCTAATGACTGATTCTATTAACTTCCCCACACCACACCTTAGATGAATATATGTGTCATTTCTTACTCCCACATTTCTTAAACAATGGAGTGACGGTTGCAATTTTACAGTCCAATTGGACAATTTCAGAAGCTAATGAATATAGGTGGCACGGTGGCACAGTGGCTCGCACTGCTGCCTAACAACGCCAGGAACCCGGGTTCAATTCCTGGCTTGGGTCCTGTCTGTGGGGAGTTTGTATGTTCTCCCTGTGTCTGCCTGAGTTTCCTCCAGTGGCTCCGGTTTCCACAGTCCAAAGATGTGTGGGTTAGGTAGGTTGGCTATGCTAAATCAGGAATCGAACCCGGGACCCTGGAGCTGTGAAGCAGCAGTGCTAACCACTGTGCTACCATGCCACCCAGATCAGTAGAGACCCACGGTGCAGTGGGCCCCTTGAAGGTAAAGGAGAGATGGCCTACAAGTACCTTCTAGGCTATGTTGTAATATCCCGACAGCACAGTTGTACATTGTGATGGATTTAATGTCAACGTGGTAGTCAGTGACTCAATCATAAATCACATCAAACATACACTGACACACAATACTAACAGTGACTGTCAAATACACAGATGAAAAACATTTTATCCATTGATCTCTGGACAGTGTTTGTAATTAAGTTGGTGTCAAAGTCATCTCAGTTGGGTAAACCTCTAACTGTCTGGGTCTACGTCAGCAGTGAGTTTAGACTGATTAACCATTAGCCTGTAACCAAATCCCCTTGAGATCCTCCATTGTTATACAGATCCATCCATAGAGAGTTCCAATGTTATCATTTCATAAAATCCCATGTGGCCCTTACTCCCCAGAAACAACATTAATCACCTTGTTGTCTCACCGTAGTTCTGCCTCTATTATTAACCTAAGATAACTTGGCTGCCTTTAATAAATATGTCAATTTGTTGCTATCCCCGATATTTTTTCCCTACTGTGATACACAGGAGACATCGTTGGCTTCTTCTCATGTTGAATTGATTTCATCTAATGGCACAGTGGTTTGCACTGCTGCCCCACAGTGCCAGGGACCCGGGTTCAATTCCCGGCGTGGGTCACTGTGCAGATTCTACACGTTCAGCCTGTGTCTGCGAGGGTTTCCTTCAGTTTCTTCCCACAGTCTGCAAGTCATGCTGGTTAGGCTGCATTGGTCATGCTAACTTCTCCCTCAGTGTACCCAAACAGGTGACTAGGGAATTTTCACAGTAACTTCATTGCAGTGTTAATGTCAGCCTACTTTTGACACTAATAATTAAACTTAAATTCTTAAAAATAAGCTTACTGAGAAGGCAGCATTGAACCTTCCTCTTGAACCAATGGTTTTGATGCAACTCACTGTCTTGTTAGGCCACTTCAGAATGCAGTTAAGAGTCAACCAATTAAGAGTCCAAACACTTTGGTGAGGACTTGAAGGCACACACAGGCCAAACCATGTGGCAACTAGGGGATTTTCACAGTAACTTCATTGCAGTGTTAATGTAAGCCTACTTGTGACAATAACAAATAAACTTTAAACTTTAATTGAGCATGATTTGGCATGACGCACATTTGATTTTAACTTGGAAACCCACTGGAGGTCCCAGCAAGTAACAATTTATGGTGGGGACAATGTGATATGGTCACTGGAATGGTGATCCAGAGGCGCAGGCTATTGTACTGGGGCGTGGGTTCAAATCTCCACCACAGCAACTGGTAGAATTTAAATTCAATTTATAAATCTAGAATTGAAAAACTAGATGATTATCGTGAAAACCCATCAGGTTCATGAATGCCCTTTAGGGAAGGATAACTGCTGTGTTTTCCTGGACTGGCCAACTTGTAGTTCCAGACCCACAGCAGTGTGGTTGACTCTTAACCACCCTCTGCAATTAAGAATGGGCAACAAATCATAGAATCCCTATGGTGCAGAAGGAGGCCATTTAGTGCATCAAGTATACACTGACAACAATCCCATCCAGGCCCAATCCCCATAACCGCATCTATTTACCTTGCTAATCCCCTTAACCTACACATCTTGGGATACTGAGGGGCAATTTAACTTGGCCAATCCATCTACTCTGCACATCTTTGGATAATAAGGGGCAACTTAGCATGGCCAAACCACCTAGCCTGCACATCTTTGGATGTGGGAGGAAACGGAAGCACCTGGAGGAAACCCACGCAGACACGGGGAGAACATGCAAACTCCACACAGACAGTGACCCGATTCAGGAATCAAACCCCAGTATCTGGCGCAGTGAGGCAACAATGCTAACCACTGTGCCACCCTGGCCTTGCCTTGCCAGCTGGCCTTGCCAGCGATGCCCATATCCTGTGAAAGTATAAATGAATATCAATGATGTGACCAGGTGACCAGCACTTGTGTGATCAGAAATGGGAGGAATGCAGGATCAGGATATTGAATTCGATGACCAGCCATGATCAAAATGAATGGTGGAGCAGGCTCAAAGGGCTGAATGGCCTCCTCCTGCTTCTAGTTTCTATGTTTCTATATGAAATGTATGTAGCACTGAATACGCCCATGAGGGATTCATCTGCAATGTAAGCATCCATTCTCTAGGCTTTAGCCCAAGGCATTTTGTACCTTTCTCTATTTTCTTATTTATCTGCTGATACTTTACAAGGTGGTTCTGAGAGGCAGCACCTCTATCCAAGATGTTTGTGAAACTGAGTGATGAAATAGGAATGGTGTACCTGATTTGATTTGATTTATTATTGTCACATGCATTATTATACAGTGGAAAGTATTGTTTCTACACCTGCTATACAGACAAAGCATACCGTTCATAGAGAAGGAAAGGAGAGAGTGCAGAATGTAGTGTTACAGTCATAGCTAGGAATAATAGCTAGTTGATTAACAGCCTGTAATACTTCCATCTTCAAGTCCTCACATATTTGCAGACTAGTGATGTCATGATCATCTAGTTACCCAGGCAACCCAAATAGGACCTTAGTTTGAACTCATGAAGTGGTGGGTGGGTTACATATGGGTCTGAGCTGTGTTAGTGGACACTCCCTGACTCAGTGTATGACAGGCATCAATGTGCTGATGTAACAGTATTTTTCACATTCACTGAAGATTCAAGGGTATTTGACATTTCAGAAGGGTGGCATAGTGATTAGCACGTGCTAGGGCCCCGAGTTCGATTCCAGCCTCAGGTGACTGTCTGTGTGGAGTCTGCACATTAAGAACATAAGAACATAAGAAATAGGAGCAGGAGTAGGTCATCTAGCCTTTCGAGCCTGCCCCGCCATTCAATAAGATCATGGCTGATCTGTCGTGGCTCAGTTCCACATTCCCGCCCTCTCCCCATAACCCTTAATCCCCTCTCTTATCAAAAACCCATCAACCCACATCTTAAAAATATTTAGCGAGGTAGCCTCCACCACTTCAACGGGCAGAGAATTCTCCCCGTGTCTGCGTGGGTTTCCTCCGGGTGCTCTGGTTTCCTCCCACAGTCCAAAGATGTGCAGGTTAGGTTGATTGGCCATGCTAAAACTGCCCTTTAGTGTCCTGAGATGCATAGGTTAGTGGGATTAGCGGGTAAATATGTAGGGATATGGGGGTACGGCCTGGGTGGGATTGTGTTTGGTGCAGACTTGATCGGCCAGATGGCCTCTTTCTGCACTGTAGGCTTTCTATGATTCTATGACTCTGACTGGCCCAAAGGGCTGAATAGCTTTCTCCCACTCTTAATTCTTGAGTTCTTGGTCAGTATTTTTGGCCTTCTGCCAGTGAGATGTTACACCTGCGTCTCATAGAAGGATGATTGATTGGATAGCACATATTCACATCCCTGCTGGTTACTTTCACTAATAAAATCATCACTTCATCAAACGCAATGTTGAAGGTTCACTGCTCACCTCATCCCATATGGGGCAGTAGTTAATGAAATCAATGCAGTTCCTGTTCACTGGTTCCACTGATAGTGTGGCCAGGACTGGTTCCCCAGTGTGGGGAGCTCAATCAGTAGTTATTCTCTCTCCTCGTCTGTGGGAGTGAGTACTCATTGACATAGCCTTGTTCAGTCTGGCCCACTGTTGGGTTGTCAGGAAGTTTATTAACTTATCTTGTTTCTGTTCAACTCCTCCTGATCTTTGGACTGTCATGGTCTGATATCCCTCACTGTTTCTCAGCAGGGTGCCATTACATCACAGTGGTTGGTTATGCTGCCTCACAGCGCCAGGGACCCAGGTTCAATTCCCGGCTTGGGTCACTCTCTGTGCGGAGTCTGCACATTCTCCCTGTGTTTAGGAAGGATAGGCAGGAGGAAAGAGGGGGTGGCGTAGCTCTGCTGATTAAGGATAGTATCAAGGTGGTAGCAAGGGATGATATCGGAGCCAAAGAGCAGAACGTGGAATCGTTGTGGGTGGAGATTAGGAACAGCAAAGGGAGGAAGACGCTGGTGGGTGTCGTCTATAGGCCCCCGAATAATGATCTGGAGGTGGGGCGGGCTGTTAACGCGCAAATAAGTGCGGCGTGCAGGAATGGGACGGCAGTAGTTATGGGAGATTTCAATCTGCATATTGATTGGTCGACCCATGTTGGACGAGGTGGGCTCGAGGAGGAGTTCTTGGAATGCTGCCGGGATAATTTCCTTGAACAGTGTGTGTTGGAGCCGACGAGGGAGCAAGCTATCTTGGATCTGGTGCTATGTAATGAGGCGGGTAGAATTAGGGACCTTGCGGTGAAGGATCCTCTTGGAGAGAGTGATCATTGTATGGTGGAGTTTCTGGTGCAGATGGAGGAGGAGAAAGTGGGTTCCCGGACACGCGTCCTTTGTTTGAATAGAGGGGAGTATGGTAGGATGAGAGAAGAATTGGCGAATGTGGACTGGGGGAATGTGTTGGAAGGTAGGTCTGCTGAGGAGCAGTGGAGGATCTTTAAGGAGATCTTTCTTGGTGCTCAGCAGAAATTTATTCCGATGGTTAAAAAGGACAGTAGGAAGAGAGGTAATAAGCCGTGGATAATGAAGGAGGTGAAGGAAAGTGTTAAATTAAAAGCGGAGGAATTTAGAGTAGCTAAGAGCAGTGGGCGAGAAGAGGATTGGGAAAGGTTTAAATGTCAACAAAGATTGACAAAGAAGTTGATAAAGGAGGGTAGGAGAAGCTATGAGGCTGGGCTAGCACTTAATATAAAAAAGGATAGCAAGAGTTTTTATAAATATATAAAAAGGAAGAGGCTGGCTAGGGTGAACGTTGGTCCTTTAGAGGATGAGAAAGGGGAGCTAGTGGTAGGGGATGGGGATATGGCGAAGGTCTTGAATAACTTTTTTGTTTCTGTCTTCACGGAGGAGGACGTGAATAATTTGCCGGGTGTTAGCGATGGAAAGGTGGTAGGAATGGAGGGTCTTAATGACATTACTGTTACTAGAGAGGTGGTGCTCGACAGACTGGAGGGGCTGATTGTGGACAAGTCCCCAGGACCGGATGGAATGCATCCGAGGGTTCTGAAAGAAATGGCGGAGGTGATAGTGGATGCCTTGGTGGTTATTTTCCAGACGTCGCTGGATTCCGGGGAAGTGCCGGAAGATTGGAAAACGGCTAATGTTACGCCGTTGTTTAAGAAGGGTGCCAGGCAAAAGGCGGGGAATTATAGGCCGGTTAGTTTAACGTCTGTGGTAGGTAAAATGTTAGAATCCATCATTAAGCAGGAAATTGCGAGGCATCTTGAAGGGAATTGCTTGATAGGGCGGACGCAACACGGTTTCATTAAAGGGAAGTCGTGTCTGACAAATTTACTGGAGTTCTATGAGGATGTGTCTCGGGCAGTGGATAGAGGAGAGCCGGTGGATGTGGTCTTTCTGGATTTTCAGAAGGCGTTTGACAAGGTACCTCACAAGAGGTTATTGCAGAAGGTCAGGGGACATGGAGTTGGGGGTAGGGTGTTAGCGTGGATAGAGGATTGGTTGTCAAATAGGAGGCAGAGAGTGGGGGTCAATGGGTGCTATTCGGATTGGCGGATGGTGACTAGTGGGGTGCCCCAGGGGTCGGTGCTGGGGCCTCAGCTATTTACCATTTATATAGATGATCTGGAGGAGGGAACCGAGTGCAGGGTGTCGAAATTTGCTGATGACACCAAGATTGGGGGAACGGCAAATTGTGCGGAGGGTGTGGAGAGTCTGCAGAAGGATCTAGATAGGCTGGGCGAATGGGCCAGGAAATGGCAAATGGAATTTAATGTTGGCAAGTGTGAGGTGGTCCACTTTGGTAGGAAGAATGGTAGGAAGGACTATTACTTACGTGGCGAAAAACTGCAGCAGGCGACGGTGCAGAGGGACCTCGGGGTCCTTGTGCATGAATCGCAAAAACCCAGCTTGCAGGTGCAGCAGGTGGTCAGGAAGGCGAATGGGATGCTGGCCTTCATAGCGAGGGGGATTGAATATAAAAGTAGGGAGGTCTTGCTGCAGCTGTATAGGGCATTGGTGAGGCCGCAGCTGGAGTACTGTGTGCAGTTTTGGGCGCCGCACCTGCGCAAGGATATTTTGGCCCTGGAGGGAGTGCAGAGGAGGTTTACTAGGCTGATACCGGAGTTGAGGGGATTGAGCTATGAGGAGAGGCTGAATAAACTAGGCTTGTACTCGTTAGAGTTTAGAAGAATGAGGGGAGATCTCATTGAGACGTATAAGATGATGAAGGGGATGGATAGGATAGAGGTGGAGAGACTCTTCCCGCTCAAAAAAGACAGTAGGACTAGGGGGCACAGCCTCAAGATAAAGGGGAGGCGGTTTAGAACGGAGTTGAGGAGGAACTTCTTCACTCAAAGGGTGGTGAATCTCTGGAATTCTCTGCCCGTTGAAGTGGTGGAGGCTGCCTCGCTAAATATTTTTAAGAAGCGGGTTGATGGGTTTTTGATAAGAGAAGGGATTAAGGGTTATGGGGAGAGGGCGGGAAAGTGGAACTGAGCCACGACAGATCAGCCATGATCTTATTGAATGGCGGGGCAGGCTCGAAGGGCTAGATGGCCTACTCCTGCTCCTATTTCTTATGTTCTTATGTTCTTATGTTCTTATGTCTGTGTGGGTTTCCTCTGGGTGCTCTGGTTTCTTCCCACAGTCCAAAAGATTGCATTGGCCTTGCTAACTTCTCCCTCAGTGTACCCGAACAGACGCCGCAGTGTGGCGACTAGGGGATTTTCACAGTAACTTCATTGCAGTGTTAATGTAAGCCTACTTGTGACACTAATGAATAAACTTAACATCAACTCATCTGGTCCAAGGGATTTAATGTTCTTCAATCCAGTTGATTTTTCAAGCATTACACCTTCACTAATATTAATTTCTTTTAGTTCCTCAGTTTCACTAGTTCCTTTGTCGCCTAGTATTTCTGGGAGATTTTCTGTATCTTTTTCCGTGAAGACAGGTGCAAAGTTTGCCATTTTCCCGTTCTGCACCATCAATTCCCCTGTCCCCCTCTGTAATAGGCCCACATTATCCCTAGCTAATCTTTCCCTTTTTGCATACCCAAAGAAGCTCTTGCCATCTGCCTTTATGTTCCTCACTAGTTTGTATTCGTATTGGGTTGAACTTTTCTGTTTGCCTACCATGGGAATCGGAGTGGGCGAGGGACAGAACATGGAAAAGTCCATTGACCTCAGGCAGGGTTTTCCGGTTTCGGGGCAACTGCAGTCAGAAAATCCTGCCCATTGTTTTTCCCTTTTCTTGGAACTTGGCTTGCTTCTAAATTGTTCCCATTCCTAAGGCTTACCACTTTTTCTGGCATTCTCATAATCCACTTTCTTTGATTTTTAACTTATTTTGTGAACCATATTTGACTTACCTTTTCCTTTGGGTGTTTGTGCCTTAGAGGAAAGTATATCTGTTGTAGTCTTTCTTGAAATGCAGCCAATGCCTGTCTAGCATCAAATCTTTTAGTGTATTCTCCCAATCCACCATTGCTGACTCGCTCCTCATTCTGTCATTATTTCCTTTCTTCAGATTTAAGACCCTTGCTTGAGAATGAACAATATCCATTCAAACCTAATGCAAAGTTCCATCATATTATAGTCAGTATTTCCCAAAGGCTCCTTTACAGCAAGATGATTAATTAGTTCTTTCTCATTTCACAACGTCAAATCCAAAATAGCCCACTCCCTAGTTGGCTCCTCAATGTACTGCTCCAGAAACCCATCTCGCACACACTCCAGGAATTCCTCCTCCACAGCATTACTGCTAATTTGGTTAACCCAGTTTGTATGTAAATTGAAGTCACCCATTAGTGGCCATGAGCCCCCATGGTGGCACAATGGTTAGCACTGCTGCCTCACCATGCCAGGGACCTGGGTTGGATTCCAGCCTTGGATCATTGTCTGTGACAAGTCTGCACATCCTCCCCGTGTCTCCATGGGTTTTCCCCCGGGTGCTCCAGCTTCCTCCCACAATCCAATAGACGTGCTGGTTAGGGTGCATTGGCCATGCTAAATTATCCCTCAGTGTACCCAAACAGGTGCCGGAGTGTGGCGACTAGGGGATTTTCACAATAACTTAATTACAATATTAATGTAAGCCTACATGTGACATTAATAAACGTCAATAAATAAACTAAAACTTTAAATGCTACATGCATCTCTTAATTTCCTGACTTATACATTGCCCAACATTATCACTACAGTTTGGTGACCTATAAACAACTCCCATCAATATTTCCTACTTTAGCTCCACTTAAACTGACTCTAGAGGGGAATTTTCCCGTCCCGCTCGCCGCAGGAATTGTAGCGGTTTTGGGGGGTGGGGGGGCATCCAAAAACCCATTGGCCTCAGGTGGGATTTTCTGTTTTTGGTGTGAACGCAGCCAAAATCCCGCCCCACATCTTGGTCCTTTGATTTAAGATCCTCTTTGACTAATATACTAATCTGGTCCCTGATTAAGTGCTTCCCACTTCTTGTTCATTTTTGCCTATCCATCCTAAATGCTGCAAATCCTTGGACGTTCTGTTCTTTCGGTTGCCCTATTACCACATCCATTTACCTCAGTTTCTGCATTCAAACCTTTCTGCGAATATTGTGTGCATTCAGATAGACCGCCTCTAAATCTGCTTTTTAAACATTATTCTCCATCCTGATTCTATTTAATCCTTTGTCTATCTTTGATTTTTGCTTTCCTATTTCATTTCATTTCACCCATTTTGCTTCCCTCAAATCTGAGTACCCTCTCCGGTTTCCATCCCTCTGCCAATCTAGCTTAATCCCTTTCCAACAGTACAAGCAAACCTCGCTGTGAGGATGTCAGTCCCAGTCCTGCTAAGATGCAGTCCATCCATCTTGTACAAATCTCACTGGCCCAGAACCTGGTTCCAATGCCTCAGAAATCTGATGCCCTCTTCATCTAAACCAGATCTCCAGCCACATGTTGGATCATTCAGTTCTTCTTCATCACTGCTCACTAGCAGGCGGGACTGGATGTTGACTGAACGTTTTGCTTTTCAATCTCCTTCCTAGCTCCCTGAAATTTTAGTTTAGGAACTCCTTCCTCGTCCTACCTAAATCAAAGCTACCAATGTGGACCATTACCGTTTGCTCTTCACCCTCCCACAGAAGAATGTCCTGTGGCCGTTGCACAGCATCCTGACCCAGCACCAGGGAAACAGCATCCCTTCCTGGAGTCATATCTACAACAGAAATGCCAGTCTGTTTCTCTAACTAATGAATGCCCTGTCACTACTGCTGTTTCTGAGCTGCCCATGGTGCTACAACCTTGGCTCTGACTGCACTGATTAGTGAGAAGGACCTCAGGGTAAATATGGGGGGTTATGGGGATAGGCCCTGAGTGGGATTGTTGTTGGTGCACTACCTGCCTGTTTCTCTTGGATTGTCTGACGATCACCCATTCTCTTTCCATCTCTGTGTTCCCAGCCTCTTGTGCAACCACCTCTTTGAACGTGCTATCCACGTCTCGCTCATCCTTGCAGAAGTGCCACAGGGACTCCAGCCGCCCCTCGAGCTCCAAGACCTGGAACTCAGGTTTCTGCAGCTGGTGGCACTTCCAGCACAGTGGTCATCCAGGTCACCGGTAATGTCCATGGCTTCCCACATACTACAGGACATGCACCTATGCAACTGAGCTACCCTGCCATATCTTGACATTACTTTACTTGTGTTAACTTTATTTTACTTTGGTTTTCTTATAATGATTGTACTTCACCTTACCTATGGGGCAGCATGGTGGCACAGTGGTTAGCACTGCTGCCTCACAGCGTCAGTCCCAGGTTCGATTTCTGGCTTGCATCACTGCACAGAGTTTGCACACTCTCCCAGTGTCTGCGTGGGTTTCCTCTGGGTTCTCTGGTTTCCTCCCACAGCCTGAGCTGGTTAGGTGCATTGACCATTCTAAATTCTTCCTCGATGTACCGAAACAGACACTGGAGTATGGCGAAGAGGGGATTTTCACAGTAACTTCATTGCAGTGTTAATGTAGGCCTACTTGTGACACTAATAGATAAACTTAGAAGAAAACTTAAACTTAATAAACCTCACAACAATTGATAAATCTTAACCGGAGTGATAACTCTGACTAATACCTCACATGTTTTAAGAGCTGGAATAAACTTTACTAAGAGCACCTCTTGTTCTCCCCCCACTCCCCGCCACCCCCCCCTCCCCACCCACCCCGGCCCACGCGCAGCAAATTCCCATGCGAACCTAGTTCACTACTCAGTCTATGAGCAGGATTTTATGGTCTAGCTTGCTGGAAAATCCCACCTGGTATCAACAGACCTTTCCATGGTTCACCCCACCCTGCCTGCTCCGCTTCCCATGGCAGGTAGAAAGGGAACATTTGCCCCACTATCTTACTTGAGTGCCTCGCTTACTGACCTCCCATTTTGCTCAGTGAGGTCTCTTGTAGCATTTGCTGACTCTGTAGTCTCTCTGCTATCAACCGGAAACTCTAAAGACCTCAGTTTTTTCACCTAACTGTCCCTGAACTTCCCTGTCATTTTTCACTTGTCTCTAATTTTGCTGATTTCTATTTTCCTCTTTTCAACCTTTCACACATTCCTCACTCTTATTTGTGTAAATATTTGCCATAATTTTTTAAAAGTAAAACCTTGCAACTGAAATCCAAACAATTCATGTTTTTGTGTAACCAATTTAGTCTGTCGACTTCCATTTCAGTGTTAGGAATTATATCAATACAAAATGTTAATCACATCCCATCTGCGTCACCAGTTAGAATGGATTTGGACCTAATGGCAAAAAAATGGTAATCAATGATTAATTTATTGAAAATCACATCGAACATCCGCTGACGCACAATATTATTAACAATAAGAATGATGAAATGCATTTACCCACTGATCTCAGGCCATAGTTTGTAATTCATAGAATCACTACAGTGCAAAAACAGGCCATTTGGCCCATCAAGCCTGCACCAACAACAATCCCACTCAGGTCCTATCCCCATAACCCCCCATATTTATCCTGCTAATCCCCCTGACTTTAATGGGCAATTTAGCATGGCCAATCTACCTAACCTGCACATCTTTGGAGTTTGGGAGGAAACCGGCGCACCCAGAGAAAACCCCACGCAGACATGGGGAGAACGTGCAAACTCCACAGTCACCCAGGGCTGGAATTGAACCTGGGTTCCTGGTGCTGTCAGGCAGCAGTGCTAACCACTGTGCTGGGTTTAATTCATACTGTGGCCATCCTCTGTTCAATTGTTCTCTGATTGTTTGATAGGCTCAAACCGTTTAGTGGTCTGGACCACTTCCACAGCAGAGTTTAAGAGATGTTAGTTATTACAGGCCCCTAATCCAATCCTGACACCATATCTGTAGAAAGCAGAGAGCAGCTGTAAAGAGATGAGGGGAAAAGGAGAGAATGGATTAAGTTAAAAGTCTTTTGCAAACGCAGGAATAGTGAAGGGGTAGTCAAAGAAAGGGTAAGAGGCCGCTGATATATTAATCTATTAATCTAGAGACAGAGGACATGGCTGAGGTACATAGTGGATACTTTTGATTCATTTTCACAAAGCCCCCTTAAACGGTTACAACAGATACCTCGAGTTGGTTTGGTCTCCCACACTCCCCACCCCACCCATGTTATGTTCCTGTTCAGCACAGTGGCAGGTTCAGGCCAGTCTGAGTTCCTGTTTCAGAGCTTAAACTTTTTAATCTTGCACTTTTTAAAGTTTTATTTATTAATGTTACGAGTAAAATTACATTAACGCTGCAAGTGAAGTTACGTGAAAATCCCCTAGTCGCCACACTCCGGCGCCTGTTCAGGCAAACTGAGGGAGAATTTAGCATGGCCAATGCATCTAACCAGCACGTCTTTCAGACTGTGGGAGGAAACCCACGCAGACACGGGGAGAACGCGCAAACTCCACACAGACAGTGACACAAGCTGGGAATCGAACTCGGGTCCCTGTCGCTATGAGACAGCAGTACTAATCACTGTGCCACCGTGCGATGACCCCTTATAATCAAGGGCAGAATTAATCGGAAGTTGGAAAAGTATTGCTAATAGATGAAAGTCAGTGTGGATTTGTTAAAGGCAAGTTGAGATTAACTTAACAGAAAGGGTGGCTGAAGGGTTGATGTTGCATGTGTGAACTTTCAAAAGGTATTTGACAAGTACCATAAAATAGAGGTTCACAAAATTAAAGCCCATGGGATTAAAGGGACAGCAGCAGCACGGATATAAAACTGGCTGAAAAAGAGTAGTGGTGAAAGGTTGCTTTTGATGCTGGGGTGAAGTGTCATTCTCCAGGATAAGGATCATTGCTCCCATTTGATGATATACATTACTGACTTGGATTTGGGAGTTCAAAGCACAATTTCATAACGTGCAGGTGACATGAAACTTGGAAGTGTGGTAAACAATGAGGATATTAGTTACAAGTTGCAGGAGTGAAATGGGCAGACACACGGCAGTTGAAATTTATAGAACATAGAACAGTACAGCACAGTACAGGCCCTTCGGCCCTCAATGTTGTGCCGAGCTTTGTCCGAAACCAAGATCAAGCTATCCCACTCCCTATCATTCTGGTGTGCTCCATATGCCTATCCATTAACTGCTTGAAAGTTCCTAAAGTGTCCGGCTCCACTATCACAGCAAGCAGTCTATTCCACACCCCAACCACTCTCTGAGTAAAGAATCTACCTCGGACATCCCTCCTATATTTCCCACCGTGAACCTCATAGTTATGCCGCCTAGTAACAGCTACATCCACCCGAGGAAATAGACTCTGAATGTCCACTCTATCTATCCCCCTCATCATCTTATAAACTTCTATTAAGTCACCTCTCATTCTCCGCTCTAAAGAGAACAGCCCTAGCTCCCTCAACCTTTCCTCATAAGACCTACCCTCCAAACCAGGCAGCATCCTTGTAAATCTCCTCTGCACTCTCTCCAATGCTTCCACATCCTTCTTATGGTGAGGTGACGAGAACTGCACACAATATTCCAAATGTGGTCTCACCAAGGTCCGGTACAGTTGCAGCATAACCCCACGGCTCTTAAACTCAAACCCCCTGTTAATAAACGCTAACACACTATAGGCCTTCTTCATGGCTCTATCCACTTGAATGGCAACCTTCAGGGATCTGTGGATATGAACCCCAAGATCTCTCTGTTCCTCCACATTCCTCAGAACCCTGCCATTGACCCTGTAATCCGCATTCAAATTTGTCCTACCAAAATGAATCACCTCGTACTTATTAGGATTAAACTCCATCTGCCACTTTTCGGTCCAGCTCTACATCCTGTCAATGTCTCTTTGCAGCCTACAACAGCCCTCTACCTCATCAACTACTCCACCAATCTTAGTGTCATCAGCAAATTTTACTGACCCACCCTTTAGCCCCCTCCTCCAAATCATTGATAAAAATCACAAATAGTAGGTGACCCAGCACTGACCCCTGTGGTACACCACTGGCAACTGGTCTCCAGTCTGAAAAATTTTCCATCCATCACCACCCTCTGTCTTCTATGAGACAGCCAGTTACTTATCCAATTGGCCAAATTTCCCTCTATCCCACACCTCCTTAATTTTTCATGAGCCTACCATGGGGAACCTTATCAAACGCCTTACTAAAATCCATGCATATGACATCAACTGCTCTACCTTCGTCTACATACTTAGTTATCTCCTCAAAGAATTCAATCAAATTTGTGAGGCAAGACTTACCTTTCATGAATGCATGCTGACCATCCTGGATTAAGCTGCATCTTTCCAAATGGTCATAAATCCTGTCCCTCAGGACCTTTTCCATTAACTTACCGACCACCGAAGTAAGACTAACCGGCCTATAATTACCAGGATCATTCTTATTTCCTTTCTTGAACTGAGGAACAACATTCACCGCTCTGCAGTCCTCTGGCACTATCCCTGTGGACAGCGAGGACCAAAGATCAAAGCCAAAGACTCTGCAATCTCATCCCATGTCTCCCAAAGAATCCTAGGATATATGCCATCTGGGCCAGGGGACTTATCGACCCTCAGGTATTTCAAAATTGCTAATATATCTTCTCTCAGAACATTTACCTTCTCCAGCCTATCAGCCTGTATCACACTCTCATCCTCACAAACATGGCCCCTCTTCTTAGTGAACACCGAAGAAAAGTATTCATTCATCGCCTTTCCTATCTCTTCTGACTCCATGCACAAGTTCCCACTACTATCCTTGACCGGCCTTAACCTCACCCTGGTCATTCCTTTATTTCTCACATAAGAGTAAAAAGCTTTTCCTTTATCCAACCTGTCAAGGATTTCTCATGCCCCCTCCTACCTCTCCTAAGCCCTTCTTTTTTAGCTCATTTCCTTGCTACCTTGTAACCCTTAAGTGATCCAACTGAACCTTGTTTTCTTAGCCTTACGTGCATTTCTTTTTTCCTCTTGACAAGACATTCAACCTCTTTTGTGAACAATGGTTCCTTCACTCGGCCATTTCCTCCCTGCCTGACAGGGACATACCTATCGAGGATGCACAGTATTTGTTCCTTGAACAAGCTCCACTTTTCATTTGTGCCTTTCCCTGACAGTTTCTGTTCCCATCTTATGCTCCCTAATTCTTGCCTAATCGCTTCATAATTACCCCTCCTCCAAATATAAACCTTGCCCTGCCGTATGGCCCTATCCCTCTCCATTGCAATAACGAAAGACACCGAATTGTGGTCACTGTCTCCAAAGTGCTCTCCCACAAACAAATCTAACACTTGGCCCGGTTCATTACCCAGTACCAAGACCAGTGTGGCCCCACATCTTGTTGGCCTAGCCACATACTGTGTCAGGAAACTCTCCTGCACACACTGTACAAAAAGTGCCCCATTCAAATTATTCGACCCATAAAGGTTCCAATCAATATTTGGAAAGTTAAAGTCAGCCATGGTAACTACCCTGTGACCTCCATACCTATCCATAATCTGCTGTGCCATTTCCTCCTCCACATCTCATTTACTATTTGGGGGCCTATAGAAAACTCCTAACAATGTGACCACTCCTTTCCCATTTCTAACTTCAGCCCATATTACCTCAGTAGGCAGATTCCCCTTAATCTGCCTTTCAGCAGCCTTTAAACTATCCTTGATTAACAATGCTACTCCTCCACCTCTTTTCCCACCTTTCCTACTCTTACTGAAACATCTATACCCCGGAACTCCCAACAACCATTCCTGTCGCTTTTCTAACCATGTCTCCGTAATGGCCACAACATTGTAGTCCCTTTAACAATGGAAATGTGAAGTGATATATTCTGGTGGGAAACAACAAGATAAATATGAGCTAAAAAAGCAAAAGTTTATTTATTAGTGTCACAAGTAAGCTTACATTAACACTGCAATGAAGTTACTGTGAAAATCGCCTAGTCGCCACATTCCAGCACCTGTTTGGGTACACTGAGGGAGTATTTAGCACGGCCAATGAACCTAACCAGCACGTCTTTCAGACTGTGGGAGGAAACCGGAGCACCCGGAGGAAACCCACGCAGACATGGGAAGATCATCCGACAGTGACCCAAGCCGGGAATCGAACCCAGGTCCCTGGAGCTGTGGGGTAGCCGTGCTGACCACTGTGCCGCAGTGCCGCCCGTTTTTATTCCGCTATCTGGTTTTAAAGGAGTGGAGGTAGAGGGAGACCTTTTGAAGGTGGTGGAAGAAGCTGAAAAGGCTGTTCAAAAAGCATTAGTTTTTTAATAGGGACATTGCATACAAAAGCAAGTTTTGTAACATTTTATAAGTCATAGGTTAGGCCTCTGATGGAGTTTTATATTCAAATCTGGGTTCATATTTTAAGGAGGTAGAATTTTCCCAAAAAGTGACATTTTGGTGAGAAAACACTCATGTCAGCTCAGATCATAATATTTCCACACATTTCCTAGGGCGGGAGCAGGTTTTGCACTTGTTCTCAGAAGGGTAAGCCCGATTTCAGAGATTGGGCACAGTTTTAAAAGGGGGCTCCTATCTCAAAGTGAAATTAAAGAACTCTCTCCTTCCTCCCATGGGCATCAGGACCCCCCACATACCCCCCCTCCCAATTGAAGACACGTTCATCACCCCCCTCAACAAAAACCACCAGCATCAGGGCATTGGCACTTTCCCAATGGCCCCCCCCTTCATCCTCCACCTTCACGACCCCTCATATTCTCCATCCCTCAGACCCCAGCCCCTCAGGTCCTGCCTCAGGCACCCTGGCAATGCCCTTTAGGTGGTACTGCCAGATGGTTACTGCCCAGCCATGTTCCTGACCACCTGGGGCTTCAATGTCCTTTGAGCACCACCCCCTCCACCAACATGACTATCACACCTGGTCTCCATTTGTGAAGACTAGAAGTGACTCTCGCCAGCTTCCGCAGTCCCTGTGGGTCAGAGAATCTCAGGAATCTGGCTTCAAACAGACTCAGTGCATTTAAATGTGGTGGCTGGGAGGATTGCAACAGGGTTTTGCGCTGGCGTTGAATGTGCTCGACCCCTCACCCGCAACTCTCCGACCTGCGCCACCCCAATACCATCTATGCCGGGAAGGATGTGGCTGGAAAATTGTGGCCCAAGACCTTAGAATGAGTGCAGAAAAGAAGGGTAACAGGAGATTTTTAACTTATGTGGGGAGACTGAAGAAGCTGAGCTCATTCTGTGTGTGTAGTTTGCACATTCTCCTCGTGTCTGCGTGGGTTTCCTCCGGGTACTCCAGTTTCCTCCCACAGTCCAAAGGTTGATTGGCCATGCTAAGAAATTGCCCCTTAGTGTCCAGGGATGCGTAGGTTAAAGGGATTAGTGGGTATAATATGTAAGGATATCGGGGTAGGGCCTGGATGGGATTGTGTTCAGCGCAGACTCAATGGGCCGAAGGGCCTCTTTCTGCACTGTAGGATTCTATGATTCTCCTTAGAGCAAAGGGAAAGTGATGGCCTAGTGGCATCATCATTAGACTATTAATCCAGAAACTCAGCTGATCTTCTTAGGAACTGGGTTTGAATTCCACCGCAGCAGATGGTGGAATTTGAATTCAATAAAAAGTATCAGGAATTAAGAATCTACTGAAGACCATGAAATCATTGTGAGAAAAACCCATCTGGTTCACTAATGCCCTTTAGGGAAGGAAATCTGCTGTCTTTACCCGGTCTGGCCTACATGTGACTCCAGAGCCACAGCAATGTGGTTGACTCTCAGCTGCTCTCTGAAATGGCCTAGAAAGCCACTCAGTTCAACTGTAAGTAGGGACAGGCAATAAATGCTGGCCAGCCAGTGACACCCATGTCCCACAAATGAATTAAAAAAAGACAAGGTTAAGAGGAGGAAATGAAGTGAGATGTTCGGTTTTGTGAACAGTTTTGACTGAGTACATATCGAGAAACAGTTTCCAGTGATAGGATGGTCAGTAACCAGGGGCACATGACTGGCAATAGAACCAGAGGTGATATGAAGAAACATTTTTTATACATGATTGTGATCTGAAATGCACTGCAGGAAAGGATGGTGGAAGCAGATTCAATTAAAAGAGAATTAAATAAACACTTGAAGTTTTACAGGGCTATGAGGAAATAGCAAGAGAGTGAGGCTAATTGGATAGCTTTAGTAAAGAGCCAGAACGATCATGTTAAACTGAGTCTCCTGCTTTGGAACTGTAACATTCTATAATTCTACCACTCTATGGAATTGACATTCACTAGATCCCCCCAGGTGACCAGCTCGAATCACCATTTAACGCTAATTACTGAGCTGTCTCACCTCAGCTTTCACCATTATCTTGGAATCGTTATTACATTTTCAGTTAACTAATTGCTCACCATATGTTTGACAAGATTCACCAATTTGTCTTTCACTGCAGTGAAAAATAGCATGATAATTAAAAGCATAAAGAAAAATAAGTCATTTTGTCCCATCCCCAATATTTTTATACAGCGTTGTCTGCACTTTTCCCCAGGTAAGCAACCTGTAACTGACCCTGATATGCATCCAAACTGTCACTACCTTGTAAATTTCTGCAAAACACAGCTTAGATTTTCTGAAGACCCTACCCTCTCCATAACATCTCATTTCGTTACCCTGGTAAGTACGTCGAGAGAACAATCTGTTTATTAAAAATATACACTTACGAAATAATGACATTTAGAATCAACTTTAAGTTAGAGAAAAGCCAAGATTTAGTTTATGTTTTGAACATTCAACTGAAACATCCTTCAGTGGCGTGGTCTACACTTTTGCAGTGGGTAAAGCGATTTAGTCTATGGCTGCACTGGAACGCATGCAACATGTGGGATGCCTTAGAGTAGACATCATATTCCTAAAACCTGGCAAATGTCTCTTTGCTTTCACTGGCTGTTCCATGGCACATGATCCTTCAGCACGGGTACCTGACTGCTTCATTGTCTTTTCAGCTGCAGACATCTTGTCTCTCTCATGCTGTTCTATCTGAATCTCCAGATGTTTCTGGATAGCCAGCCCAAGGACCTCAGGATCTACAGAGGCCCCATAGACTTCCCATGTCATCCCTTTGTCATCCCATTTGACTTCTCGGACTGGGGACTCCTGAATCAGCTGGTTCTCTTCAAGGTTAACTTCTGGAAACATATGCACCAGGCGACTATCGGTTGGAGACATGGGGCTGGTACCCACTGACCTGCAGTCGACTGCCAATGAGGTCTGGACCGCTGCATCTTTATGCTCCAGCCGATGGTGACATCTAAGGGTCAGGTCGGTTACAGAGGTCATAGTCCATGTGTCTCGTGTTCTCACCCCCTTATTATTAGAACTGCTCTGCAGCAGAGAGGGAGAAAATGCTTCCAGTTCCACATTTTCCCCACCTGGGGTGTTCTGAGAATTCCTGTCTGTTGCAGCGTGGATAGCTTCATTTTCCATCTTCCCGTGACATTTCAGCAGGTGCCTTGCATCCAACCCGGTTTCACTCACTGAAGACACCAACCTTGGGAACGTTAGAATCCCCGAAACTGGCAGTGGATGGCAACATGTGTCGACGACAGTTCCTCTTCCAGATTCACTGACAGAACTGACCAGTCTTGGAAAGAGATGGATAGCAGGAATTGGCAGCGAATGGCAATAGGCAGGAGTGGTGTCTTGTACCCTCAGACTGGATAGCAAGTGGCTTTGATGCCCAGTGCAAGAGTAATTGCCCAGTAAACTGTTTTGGTGAGTGGCAGCTCCTTCCCTATAAGTCACACCATCTTGATCTGTGGAAACTGTCTCATTCCTTGTCCAACTATTGTCTTGATATTGTCTACTAGATTCCTGGACAGCCGAGGCACCTGGATAATTGGGAGAGTTCTTTGTAAACATGAGATGGCCCTGATGCATGGGACTACACATATCATTAGCTACACTATTGATGTGATGCTCAGCAACGGCTGCACTTTCTCTGACATTTGTCTGATAACCAGTGTCTGTTTCACTCCCTGAAATATTGATTACAATATTCTGACTACATGTCTTAGTCATCATTTCATCTTGAGGAATTATACCGTAGCCTCTGCCAG
The DNA here is from genome assembly GCF_965287045.1 of Carcharhinus amblyrhynchos. Taxonomy (NCBI): domain Eukaryota; kingdom Metazoa; phylum Chordata; class Chondrichthyes; order Carcharhiniformes; family Carcharhinidae; genus Carcharhinus; species Carcharhinus amblyrhynchos. The sequence goes on from NC_137354.1 coordinate 20,395,420, forward strand.
GCATAGTGATTTGATGTGCAGTGGTAGTCTTACTGCGCACAACATTGCTGCGATAGCAGTTCTCTCTATAACCACAAACAATGTCTGAGCAACTCCTATGCATCATCTTGGCTTGCAATTTTCCCAAGTTTGAGTCTGCGTATAACATTGTGTCTGTGTCCTTTCTCAGGGAGGGGTTGGTGTTTGTGTGATTGTCGGAGTGAATTTGAGAATCATCCTGAAATACTGGGAATTCAGAGACATTATTGAGGTCGTGGATGGTTCCCATATGGAAGCAGCGACACAGGGGAATCACGGTGAAATTATCTTGCGGTGCGAAACACGATGGATGATAAGGGCATCTCATATCCATTTCGCCAGAGTCCCTTGGAGAGACAACGCTGCTGAGGGTCTTCCTCAATTCTTGTTTTGTCGTTTGCCTTTCTTCGGTGCTGTCCCTTCTGGGGAATAGGGTGGCAGAAGAGCTTTTCGAAAGCGGGAAACAATTTGGTTCCAGGGTATCATGACACACCGTGTTCTGGGTTTCCTGGAAGGAATAATCAGATAGTCTTCGACTATAGGTAGCCATTCCGAAATTACACTCTGTCATGATGTGAAAGAAGGAATAGTAAATAAAGGGTAGACATGTTATTCCTCAATCCCCACCTCCCTCCCACCAAAACATTTTCTCCCACCTGTCTTGAAGGAAAAGGTATGCTGGAGTATATTTACACACAATCAAAATTTGTAGACAGAAGGAGGCCATTCGGCCCATTGTGTCTACACTGGCCAACAAAGAGCCATCAGCCTAAGCCCACTTTCCAGCTCTTGATCTGTAGCCATGAGGTTGGATCTTCAAATGCACGTCCAAATACTTTTCAAATGCACTGAGAGTTCCCATCTCTTCAGATAGTGAATTCCAGATATCCTCATCATCCTTTGGGTGAAAAATAGTTCCCCTCTGAACTTCCTACCTCTCACCCTAAATCTATGTTCTCTAGTTGTGAACCCCTCACCAAGAGGAGTAGTGTCTTCTAATCCACTAAGTGGACCCTCATAATTTTACTATACTCCCAATTCTGGCTCCTAAGTCATGCTAGAATAGAATCATACAGTGCAGAAAAAGGCCATTCAGCCCATCGAGTCTGCACTGACCACAATCCCACCCAGGCCCTATCCCCATAACCCCATGCACTAACCATAACTAGTCCCTCTGACACTAAGGAACAATTTAGCATGACCAATCCACCTAACCCGCACATCTTTGGAGTGTGGGAGGAAGCTGGAGCAGCCGGGGAGAATGTGCAAACTCTGCACAGACAGTAACCTGAGCCAGAAATTGAACCCAGGTTCCTGGCGCTGTGAGGCAGCAGTGCTAACCACTGTGCCACCCATTGAAATGTCTGGAGTTAAGAATTTGAGGACCTTCCAGTAATTTGTGGCCTTACCCACTGTTCAGACAGGAAGGATATTGAGCAGCCAGCATTTTGCAATCATTCTTCTCTTTTCTTCTTCCCTTCCCCAACTCAGGGGCAATGAAACCAATTGCAGCAAGCCCAACTCCCATTTCAGCTTGGGCCAACAAACCCAACACAGACCAGTGACTAACCTGAGTTGTTGAAATCTAAATGGCTGGGTTTTACAGTGTTTCATTTTGTCATGGAAGTTGGAGTTAAAGGAGCCAGGAACTTAGAGCCATGAAAAATTTAAGATGAGGAAAACCATGTTGTCCATTCAGGATTTACATGCAGAAATACCCTGCAGTCTCTCCATCACTGCTTCTTAAATGCTTCAAAGGTTTTCGCTTATGTTACCCTATCTTGACATCCATCGTACGTATTGATTGCTCTCTATCAATCTGTCCAAAATTTGTCTTTAACTGCTTTGAACATCTTATAATCTGTTTGAAGTAATGTTCTGGGCTTTTGTTCCTCATATTGTTTGCAGGGGTGGTGATGGCCTAGTGGTATTATCGCTAGTGTATTAATCCAGAAACTCAGATAATGTTCTGGGGTCCCAGGTTCAAATCCCACCACAGCAGATAGTGGAACTTGAATTCAATAAAAACATCTGGAATTAAAAATCTACTGATGACCATGAAACCATTGTCGATTGTCAGAAAAACCCATCTGGTTCACTAATATCCTTTAGGAAAGGAAAGCTGCTGTCCTTACCTGGTTTGACCTGCATGTGACTCTAGAGCCACAGCGATGTGGTTGACTCTCAACTAGTCTCGGGCAACTGGGGATGAGCAATAAATGCTGGCCAGCCAGTGATGCCCACGTCCCACAAATGAAAAAAAAATTACTAACTTATAAAGCTCTATGAAGTCCCCTCTCAGCAACTTCTTTCAAGACTCATCCTCACTATCATTCTGAATTCAAATTTGCTGATAAGCTATCTCAGTTGTGGCACTGTTTGGTGTGAGAATGAACCATCCAGACCATAGAACACCAGATTCCATCTCCTGGGTGAATGCTGATCTCAAGTAAAACATGGGAAATTTGTAGTTAAGGATTTTGGGTGGACTCAGAAGGATTAGGCTTAACTGTGATCCCCATTCCTAGTCAAATGGCTTTCCTGGATATGAACATATATAAACAGGGCAAAGAGGCACAGTGGCGGGATGAGCAGAATTTAAGGTGGAAAACCTAGATTTTGATGCAGTAGCAGGCTGCAGGAGTTGATAAGTCCAATTCCCATCTCTGGGTGTTTTTTGTCTAAGGGAAAGAGAGCACGATGGCAATGGAGCTTCATGGGCTAGATGGAAGCATTCCTGTTCCTGTTCAGATCCAGCCCTGTCAAATCCACAGACCGATAATGGCCATCCAGGAAGGGGCCAGAGCATCGACTGCATTCACAAGACAAGAGTCAGTATCTTCAGTGGAGGGTAAGAGAAAAGTAGAGAAAGTGGGAAAGCCAATACAGCTAAAAGCTTACTTTTGTAAACAAACCCTTTAATTGTATTTGAAGAAATGAAATATGCTGATAGGTTGGAAAAATCACATTGAAATTAATTGTGTTATACAGAGTACAATGGAGCGCACACAATGAGTTCAACAGAGAACACTGGGCACACAGCACACTGGAGCCACAGGGTACATGGGGCACAAAGGTCATTGGACACGCAGGGTACTACTGTGTGTTAACATTTTGTGTGTTAGCGTGCTGTGTGTTAGGGTGGTATGTGTCAGAGTGCTTTGTGTTATGGTGTGCGTGTTAGAGTGCTGTGTTTTAGGGTGGTGTGTGTTAGAGTGCTGTGGGTTAGAGTGTTGTGTGTTAGGATATATGTTAGGGTAGTTTATGTTAGGGTGGTGTGTCTTAGGGTAGTGTATGTTACGTCGTGCGTTATAGTGGTGTGTGTGCTCGGATGTGTGTGTTAAAAGTGTTAGGATGGTGCATGTTAGGATACTGTGTGTTAGGGTGTGCATGTTAGAGTGTGTGTGAGGGTGGTGTGTGTTAGAGTGGTGGGTGTTAGAATGGTGTGTGTGTTAGGGCGATGTGTGTTAGGGTGGTGTGTGTTAGGGTGCATGTTAGAGTGGTGTGCATGTCAGGGTGATGTGTGTTAGGGCGGTGTATGTTAGAGTGTGTATGTTAGAGTGGTGCGTTGTAGAATGTGTGTTAGGGTGATGTATGTCTCCGGGACACTGAGAGTCTGAGTCTCTGGGACACTGAGGGACTGAATCTCCTGGAAGGACTGAGTCCTGGACAACACAGCCAGACAGATGGGGGAAGGGACTTGAGAGACAGGAACAGCACTGGGCTTCATGAATGGAGATTCTAATATCCCGACAGGCAGAGATACTGTTTCAATCGGGAAGTCTCCATTCATTCTCTGATGTATGGCAGCGTCTCCCCAGCCAGGAAAAGCCAGACCTGCTAATTATTTGAAATTCCATCCTGTGCACAGCCATTTAAAAAGAGGCGTTGCCCCCAACACCCTGAGAGAAGCCGGAGCTGTTCCGCGGCGGCTGGAGGTTTGTTTTTAAGCAATATTACTGAAACAAAAAGCCACTGAGACGATCCATTAGTGAAAGCAACAGGCCTTGTACCTGCTGCTGGCATCCCCGCACACACACACACCCTCAACAAGCTGCAGCTCTGGTCAAAACAAGAATTAATTATTGTGATTATTGCACTGTTTACAAAGCTAAGATCTAGCAGAGGGAATCATACAACAGCTAAAAATACTTAGCCATTCTCCGGTGCCCCACTGACAGCCTCTCAACAATAACAGAATAATTAATAATAATACAAAATCATCAACAGTTCAGCGGCTACCTGTACATTCTGCAATGTAACAGCACTCACCGTCTAAGGAGCCAGGGAGATCCAGGGTTTATCCACACCTTAAATTAAATAATAGTAAAAAAAAACAAAAAAAATCCCCTTGGCAATTGTTATGACTGTCTGTATGTCTGTTGAATGTTTTAGCAATGAGAAGTTTGCCAGACAGCAGCAGAGGAGCTCTCCGTCTTCCTCCCTGATGCAGGCGAAATGGAGAGAGAACGAGAATAAATCTGTGTTTCATCCGATTAAGGAGGATAGTGCCACCACGCTCCTCACACACTGCTGCTCTGATCTGTGCCAGGAGCTCAGAGCCAAGCGGGGTGGGCTGCCTCCCCTTTTCATTTGACTTTCACCTCCCTCCCCACCCGCGAAGTGATTCATGTCTACTGGTTCTCTGCCACCCCTTCCCCAAGCCTCTCGTGTGCCTGTCTTTGCGAGTCTCTGCCCCACTGCCTCCCGAACCCTGGAACCAGCAGCCTTACATGTATTTAATCTGCTGGCTGTGTTGCCTGCAGTGAAATGGCCGCAATGGAGATTGATGTTGCCACTTTGGGGCGAGCTAGTTGGGGAATTGCCCTGATTGTGCCTGTCGCAGAGGCACTTTTAAATCCTATTGTCATGGCCAGTCAGAACATTTATGGTGCGAGACGCCAAAAGTGGAAGCAAAGATGAGATGAATCATTTTTACATAGAAAACTTTGAATTCAGCTAAGACCCCATCACTCAGTCCACCTAACCTGCACATCGTTGGACACTAAGGGGCAACTTAGCATGGCCAATCCACCTAACCTGCACATCTTTGGACACTAAGGGGCAATTTAGCATGGCCAATCCACCTAACCTGCACATCTTTGGACACTAAGGGGCAATTTAGCATGGCCAATCCACCTAACTCATATGTCTTTGGACTGTGAGAAGAAACTGGAGCACCCAGAGGATTCTGGCTCAGCAATGATCATGGAGTGGTGATATTTAAGTTCAAATTGGGTCGATGGGGAACTGGAGCTGCGTCTGCTGCCTCCAAGGTGGTGGAAGTCGCAGATTTGGGAAGTGCTGCCGAGGAAGCCTTGGTGACTTGCTATACCTGGTACACACTGGAATCACAATATTGTTGGTATCGAAGCCTATTACAAAAATGCCAGACATTTGAACCAACCATCCAACTGGCTGGCTCCCTTCAATGATTGTAGGCAGAACTATCAGTCACAGCAGAATCAGATAGCGGGGAGTACCTTCTACAGCAGCATCTCAGTGCAGGACCACCTCCATCACAAAAATCCCCCACTGACATCCACTCACTACCACCCCACTGAGGGGAGGCAATGGCCTAGTGGTCTTATCACTAGACTATTAATTTAGAAACTCAGCTAATGTTCTAGGGACCCAGGTTCGAATCCTGCCACGGCAGATGGTGGAATTTGAATTTCATTTAAAGGAATCCACTGATGATCATGAAACCATTGCCGATGGCCAGCAAAACCCATCTGGTTCACAAATGTCCTTTAGGGAAGGAAATCTGCTGTCCTGACCTGATCTGGCCTAGATGTGACTCCACAGCCACAGCAATGTGGTTCACTCTCAACTGCCCTTGGACAACTACAGGCGGGCAATAAATGCTGGCCCAGCCAGTGATGCCCAAGACCCACAAATGAATAAAAAATCCAAAATGATACATTAGAGCCATGAAAAGCAGCAATTTTTAAGCGGACCATTTCCATGCTAAAATAATTCAGTTGATGTTTGTTTATCACTGATAATAGGCAGCAATTGTTGTAATGCCTCCATTGGCTGCCACTCTCAAGGCTCACTAAGAAACATAAGTCACTTGGGCACAGCTTTGGGATTTAGTGATGAAGATTGTCAGAGAATACAGCAGGGCAGAGATAGGCTGGAAAGTTGGATGGAGAAAGGCAGATGGAATTTAATCTGGATAAATGTGAGGTGATGTATTTTGGTAGATCTAATTCAGCTGGGAGTGATAAAGTAAATGGCAGAACCATCAGGAGTGTAGGTCCACAGATTCTTAAAAGTGACAGCGCGGTGGAAAAGGTGCCGGGGCATCGAGTATAAAAGCTGGCAAACAATGTCACAGTTATAAAAAATGTTGGTCATGACCAAAACTGCAGCCAGAAAAAGCAGGACAATTTCTCCAGGCAAAAGCAGTCAGTGGAGGAGTTTGACTTTAAGAACTAGGATCAGGAATATGTCACACAGTCCCTGAAACCTGCTCTGCCATTCAATATGATCATGGCTCAATTTCTACATTTAATCCAATTTCCTGCCCTATCTCCATATTTCTGGACTCCCTGTGAACCCAAAAATCTATCAGTCCCAATCTTGAACATACACATTGATTGCACTTTTTGGATTTACAGCATTCTGAATGAAGCCAATTCCCTTATCCTGAGATGGTGATACTTAGACTCTTCAGTCAGGGGAAATAGCCACACAACAGGTCCTCCTCCTCCCTGTTCCATTCATGTATTGTTAAACATGTTTCTGACCAGGTACAGACTCTGCAGGAAGCTGAACTCTTCCCAGTACCCAATGAGAACCCACTCAGTTTGTTTACTTTCAGATAGTCTGTGAATTCACTTATGTACAAGCCTCCTGTTCTCTTTGGGTTCTGGAGGAGGAATGTTGATAGTATTTCATCGTTAATAATGATTAATTATCTATTAATTACTGATTATATTAATAGTTATTACTGTTTCTGCTGCTGTTGGCCCGTGTTATTAACACAGCGGGGCTCAACAACATTTGCAATGTGGAATTGTGACATAATAACTCACAACAGGGAATCAACGATTTATGGTAAGGAAGGGGTTAATGACTATAATTAAGGTTTCTGAAGTGTTATGCTGATTACCGGAAAACCTTATTACTGTTGTCACTTTGGAATTGTCCCCCTTGGAGCAAAGGAGTTTGAGGGGAGATGTGAAAGAGGTGTAGGAGATTATCACAGGCTTAGATTGGCACAGTGGTTAGCACAGCCACCTGACAGTGCCAGGGACCTGGGTTCGATTCCTGGCTTGGGTCACTGTCTGAGGAGTCTGCACATTCTCCTGTGTAGGTTTTTCCAGGTGCTCCGGTTTGCCCCTACAGTCCGAAAGATGGGCTGGTTAGGTGCATTGGCCATGCTAAATTCTACCTCAGTGTACCCGGACAGGCACCAATATGTGCTGACTAGGGGATTTTCACAGTAACTTCATTGCAGTGTTAATGTAAGCCTACTTGTAATACCACTAAACAAATAAGGTAGACAAACTGTTCCCATTAGCTCATGGACTGGGGGGACACAGATTTAAGGTTTTCTGGCTGTGGTCCCCTTTTTGACCATTCAGTCACAGTATGAGAAGATGCTCCCAGTTTCCTGGCAGCCATTCACTGCTAGACATAATGCAGTATATCCAGGCTGAACGGTTATAACTCCTTCAAAAAAATCCCAATAAATAAGACAAGGTAGAATCATCTAAATCTTCCAAGAGTTTTGAGGAACTAGTTTAAGTAAGGATTAAGCTATTGAGTTGGATGATCAGCCATGATCAAAATGAATGGTGGAGCAAGCTCGAAGGGCTGAATGGCCTCCTTTAGCTCCTATCTTCTATGTTTTCATGCAACAAAAAACAATGTCTTGTGCTGAATTGGTTTTCTTAAGCATCAGTGGTGCTCACATTACCCTATAGTTAACATAACAAATCAAAGAACCTTAATACAAGCTAACATTAACTCCTTATCTACCTTAAATCATTCATTTCCTGTTGTGGATGTTGATTTTGTTATAAATCCATGTCACAAACTGGAGATTGTTTGAGGACCAACACTTTATCTTTTGATTGGGGTTGATGGTGGCATGGTGATAATGTCACTGGTCTGGTAATCCAGTATGCCCAGGCTAATGCTGTAGGGGACACAGGTTCAAATCCCACTAGGGCAGCTGGTAGAATTCAATTCATTCAGTTCTGGAATTGAAAAGAAGTCTCTTTGATTTGCCATTAAAATTTGGGTCACTCACTAATGCTTTTTAGATATGGAAATCAGCCATTCTTACTTGGTCTGGCCTACATGTGACTCTAGTCTACTGGTCAAAGTGGCACAGTCGTTAGCATTGCTGCCTCACAGCGACAGGGACCTGGATTTGATTCAGCCTTGGGTGACTGTGCGGTGTCTGTAATTCCCCCCATGTCTGTGTGGGTTTCCTCTGGGTGCTCTAGTTTCCTCTCATAGTCCAAAGATGTACAGATTTAGGTGGATTGGCTAATTTGTCCCTTAGTGTCGCAAGATATGCGGATTTGGGGCACTAGCCATGGTAACTACTTGGGCTATGGGGATAAGGCAGAGAGGAGGGCCTCTTTCAGAGAGTCAGTGCAGACCTGATGAGCTGAATATCCTCTTTCTGCACTATTATTACCCCAATTTTAGAATTCTGCACCCGGTTTACTAATTATTCCACAGTTTCACCCCTGCCTATAAAACACTGTTACCCCCTCCCCTCTGTCTTGGCGTCATGGTGGCACAGTGGTTAGCACTGTTGCCTCACAACATCAGGAACCCAGGTTCAATTCCGGCCTTGGGTAACTCTGTGTGGAATCTGCACATTTTCCCCGTGTCTGCATGGGTTTCCTCCCACAGTCCAAAGATGTACTGGTTAGGTGCATTGGCCATGCTCAGCGTACCTGAACAGGTGCTGGAGTGAGGTGACTAGGGGATTTTCACAGTAGCTTTATTGCAGTGTAAATGCAAGCCTACTTTGACATTAATAAATAAACTTTAAAACCTTAGGTTCCAATAGAAGACTTCCAACTTGAGATATGTGAGAATCTCATTGCGGGTAAAAGAGGAGGTTTACTGTTGCCTTCACCTGCCCCTTAGAAACTCAATGGACTCCCAGATCCAGTGGACACAAGCAACATTGCAAGGCCATTCACCCAATCTTTCAGAGATGGTGCATTGCTCACCTGGAGCTGCCTGGAGTTCCAAACCTTCTCCTTCTGACTCAGAAGCGAGGCTGTCAACCCAGCCACTGATCAGATTAACAACTAATCACTTCAGAAAAACTGAAGTGGAAACATCTAACACCTGTTGCAGAATAGGGTAATGAACCTATCCTGTTAGAAAGCAGGATAGTAAAACGTGGTTACCACATGTAAAGTTAAAACGTGTTTAAAATATCAGATAAAGTTTAGCCTATCTGAGGCTCAAACACTCATCAATATATCACTCTCTCTTCAGGTACCAGGCTCTGAAAGGTTACTGGTGACCATAGACTTCTGCGATGATCCATGATGATGCTTAATAAAGTACTGCAGTGGCTGACAAGGAAACTCCCCCGCTCTTACTGCCTGCCATCAGGCACATTGGGAGGATTTACAAGCTGATAATCAACCACATTATGAATGCACAGTCCATGCCCATTGACTCCTAGTGAGGACTTGAACCCTGAGCTTAGATGTAGGGGCATTATAACTGGGCCACAAGACCTCCTCCACCACCACCACCAACACCACCCCCCCACAACATGTATTGCATTTTGGAAGGTAAAGATGCCTGGACTTGCTTGATTTTAAGTCAGAGAACTGAGTGGCCGCAGTTGTTTTCGAAGGTAATTTCCATGTCTCTGGGATCAGGGCGGCACGGTAGCACAGTGGTTAGCACTGCTGCTTCACAGCTCCAGGGACCTGGGTTCGATCCCTGGCTTGGGTCACTGTCTGTGTGGAGTTTGCACATTCTCCTCGTGTCTGTGTGGGTTTCCTCCGGGTGCTCTGGTTTCCTTCCACGGTCCAAAGGTGTGCGGGTTAGGTTGATTGGCCATGTTAAATTGACCCTAGTGTCCTGAGATGAGTAGGTAAGGGGGAATTAGTGGGTAAAATATGTAGGGATATGGGGGGTAGGGCCCGAGTGGGATTGTGTTCAGTGCAGACTCAATGGGCCGAATGGCCTCTCTCTGTACTGTGGGGTTTCTATGATCAAAGTAAAACACACAAAGATCCTGATACAAGACAATTCAAGGATATGATTTGCAGAAAATCCAATTTGAAGCGAGATCAATCACTTAAAATTTAATTGTCAAATTAGTGGCAGAGATGTTATCAAATACAAATGCCTGCAGCTTATTTTAATAGTTTTGTATTTCTTAAGAATACTCTTTCATTATAATTATTCAATGCATTCGTAGTATAGTCGCTTAAACTAGCGACGATAAAAATTGGGCAGATTTTCGCCCCTTCACAGATAACATGTCCCAAAGATGAAAATCTTTCCATAGTTTTCAGCTGTACTCCCTCTCCATTTCCAAGCTGTATTCACAGCGAGAGTTAGGCCTGTACATGGAGCTCAGGCACCCGTGGCCTGCCTGCCCGCTGATTCATTGCCGTGTCCGTTACTCAGAATGTGCTCAGGCCACACACACTGTGGGGGTGCAGCCTGACATTTACACACTTTTCAGAAATGAAGAGTATTGGGCAGTAAATAAAGAGGAAAGTGGAAGACAAATGTAAACACGCAATGTTTGGCAAATATTGAAACGACAACAGAAACGTTCAAAATTGTGAGGGGTGTGGGTGGGATAGACTGGGAGAAACTGTTCCTACTTGTGAGAAGATTGAGAACAAGAGGGTACAGATTTAAAGTAATTAATAAAATAAACAATAGTGATATTTTCCCAGTGTCTGTGTGGGTTTCCTCTGGGTGCTCCAGTTTCCTCCCACAATCCTTAGATCAGAAGGTGAGGTGAATTGGCCATATTAAATTGCCCATTAGTGTCTCAAGATGTGCAGGTTAGGGGAATTAGCCATGGTAAATGTATGGGGTTATGGGGATAGGGTGGGGGAGAAAGGGCCTGGGTAAGATACTCTGTCAGAGAATCAGTGCAAACTCAGTGGGCCGAATGGCCTTCTGCACTGTAGGGATTCTATGTTATGAGGAAAAGCTTTTTGACATAGCAAGTGGTTAGGGTCTGGAATGATCTGCTTGGGAGTCTGCTGGAGACAGGTTCAGTCGAAGCATCCAAAACGGAATTAGACTTACCCAGAAAGGAAGAACAGGCAGGGTTGCAGGTGAGAGAATGAAACTAAGCGATATGCTCATTTGGGGAGCCAGTACAGATATAGTGGACCAAATAGCCTCCTGCTGCACTGTAACAATTCTGTTGTTGACTCTGTGAAGCCCTGGAACACACAAGAATAACCTCTGCAGCTTTTCATTTTCAATCACTGACTGATTGGTATCCTGATAACATTGAGTTCATTGAACTCATGCCCCCCCAGAGTATTATCCAGGGTCTCCAGTGACATTACTGTGACATTACTATTTTCTGCATTTGTATCACCCGTGTTTAACACCTCCAATCCTTATTTCTGCATTTTCTCTATAATTGCAGCTTAGATCACGTCATCCAGATGCAATCACAGCTGCTGCGCAACTTGGAGATGAGAAACCTGCAAGTTAAAATTAATTGGTTTAACTGAGTTCTGATCACTATTCTGATCCATTGAGTTGACCTCTGTGTTTCGACCCACAATTCCAAACTCAGCTCAGAAGTGGCCTTCAGATTACAAATGCAGCCACTGACACACCAACGTGAAAATCAGTGTACAACTCCGAGAAAAAGCATCAAAATGCAATGAGTGGCTGAGCCTTGTGGAACAGAAAGGGGTCTTTGATTTGATATTTTATTGTCGCATGTATTGGGACACAGTGAAAAGTATTGTTTCTTGCGCATTGTACAGATAAAACATACTGTTCATAGAGTACGTATGGGAGAAGGAAAGGAGAGGCTACAGAATGTAGTGTTACAGTCATAGCTAGGGTATAGAGAAAGATCAACTTAATATACGGTAGACCCATTAAAAAGACTGATGGCAGCAGGGAAGAAGCTGTCCTAACTTGCTAAGCAACTAACGCACAAGATTGGGTGAAAGGACAGTTCTCATAGAATCCCTACAGTGAGTCTATTGAGTGTCACCAACTGCAATCCCGTCCAGGCTCTATCCCCATAACCCCATTTACCTTAGCTAGTCCCTCTGACACTAAGGGGCAATTTAACATAGCCAATCCACCTAACCCGTGCATCTTTGGACTGTGGGAGGAAACCGGAGTATTCAGTGGAAACCCAAGCAGAGACAGGGAGAATGTGCAAACTCCACACAGGCAGTGACCCAAGCTGGGAATTGAACCCAAGTCCCTGGTGTGTGAGCCATCATACACAGGGCCTCCAGAGTCTGTTTCCGTGCCGTATATCTCCATGACTCTATCATCCCACCTGGAATAATGTTCATCTGCACTGACTTCAATGGAGGGTACAATCAGTGGGAAAAAGCCAGCCAGCCACTATACATGAACAGACCAACCTCCTGTCAGGCGGGTTAGGTTAAAACTGTCGCTGGAGAATCTATGCTTGAGTCCCTGCCCTGCTCTGGGTTTGCTGGTCTAAACTGGGAAAGTGGTACCGAGTGCTACAATAGGCTTCTTTGGCCCTGGATTGGGCATATCCGCTAAGATTCTCAATTTGTAAATTGTTATCTGGGAAGTGAGAGTTCTGTGAGCAGAAGGTGTCATGATGCCACCTTGTGGTCAAACACTCCTCCAGCAGCCACTATCGAGGGCTGACAAATTAACATTAAGAAGTCTCATGACACCAGGTTAAAGTCCAACAGGTTTATTTGGAATCACGAGTTTTCGGAGGGCTGCTCCTTCATCAGGTGAGTGATTCCAAAATAAACCTGTTGGACTTTAACCCGGTGATGTGAGACTTCTTACTGTGTCACCTCAGTCCAATGCCTTCATCTCCACATCAAATTAACATTCGGCACTTGGGTGAGATATTGGTGTGAGCTGGCACTTGTACAGTTGCACACAGTGATATGCTGGCAGAAGAGGGGACAAAATGGAAATTAGCAGCTGACAGTTCAAAAAGATGAATAAATCAGCAAATAAAACGAATAATGAATGAGCCAGTGAAATTCAGATGAAAAAAGAAAGGGAATATTCCTTGTACACCGTTAAACTGTGAAATGTGCCGTAAAATTAGCAGAAACAAGAAAACGGTATATTGGCATTAAAGATTGACAAATCCCCAGCATCTGATAGTTTCCAACCCAGGGTTTCACAGCAGCTAAGCACAAAAATCAAAACAATTACATGAGGTTTGTGGTGTTCAGAGGACATAGTAATACTGGGTGATAGGAGTTGCTGCTGATTTCACAGCAGCCGAACAGCAGCATCCAAAATGAACAAACAGAAATGATTAATGAAGCAGCCCCTGGTAAGTTTCTGAAATATCATACATCTTCATTGACTGCCGTGCAGAATTAAATAAATCAACTGGCCCCTATAAGCAGAAAATGCCTTCCTCAGGATCTGCTCTTTAATCTGATTAGAGTTTTGATTTTGCTAGAATTAATTTTCTTTTAATTCATCCAAAATAAATAATAAAATAAAAACTCTTCATAGAATCCCTACAGTGCAGAAGGAGATCATTCAGTCCATTGAGTCAGCACCAACTCTCCAACAGAGCATCCCTATCCCTGTCACCCCACCTACTTACCCTACTAATCTACACATCTGGAGACACTATGGGATAATTTACCATGGTCAATCCACCTAATCTACACATCTTAAAATACTAAGGGCTAATTTAAAATGGTCAATCCACCCAACCTGCATATCTTTGGACTGTGGGACGAAACCAGAGACTCCAGAGAAAACCCATGCAGACACAGGGAGAATGTGCAGACTCTGTACAGACAGTCACCCAAGGCTGGAATTGAACTTGGGTTCATGGCACTGTGAGGCAACAGTGCTGCCCTTGAGAAGGATCGATCCATGAAAATTTCAGATATGCATTAACAGGTTTTCATTCATGGGTGTCAGAAGTTTGGCTTTTATCTGTTGTTTCAGTGAAATCTTTAACCAAAATGTTATGTGATGTGGATAGATTAATTTGTACCTCACACCTCCGCTTAAAACATCTTGTTCAATAAATTATCTACCACTCACATATTGTTTATAATCAGATACAAACTTTAGCCAAGTCTGAATTCTCCCCATACACCGAGAGAAAGTTTGTTTGATTTCAGGTATTCTATGGATACATTCACCACTCAGGCTGGTGGAGTGGGTGACTGGGAGGGAGGGTTGAAGCTGGATAGTATTTTGTGGTTAAAAATTAACTTGTTGCTGCTGCTCCTGCTATTCTCTGGCTCAACACATTTTGGATAGAAGTGATGACAAATAGCCCACAGCTGGACTCAACAGACAGTTTCAACAATCTCTATTTTGTGACATGAGATAGTCATATGATAATTGATACTTATGGGTGGCATAGTAGTACAGTGGTTAGCACTGCTGCATCGCAGTGCCAGGAACCCGGTTCGATTCCCAGCTTGGGTCACTGTGTGCATGTTCTCCCTGTGTATACATGGGTTTCCTCCAAGTGCTCTGGTTTCCTTCCACAGTGCCAAAGACGAGCTGGTTAGGTGCATTGGTCATGCTAAATTCTCCCTCAATGTACCCAGACAGGTGATGGACTGTGGCAACGAGGGGATTTTCCCAGTAACTTCATTGCAGTGTTAATGTAAGCCTACTTGTGACACTAATAAATAAATAAACTTTAACTTTATTCCTCATCCACAAGATGGATCAGGAGTTAACATTGAGTGCAGTTAAGGTTCCTGGAATTTTTATGCTACGTATTGAAGAATCTTCTGGCCTGGATGGATTACATGTGTGAATTTAAAAGTATCTAGAGAAGAGGTCGCATTTTTAATAATTCATTGCAGAAACAAGTAGGTAGAAGACTGGCAGATAGCTCATGTTATCCTCCTGTTTAAGAAGGGAGGTATAACATGTCCATGGAACAATATGCCAGTCAACTTAACATTACTGGGAGGAAATACAAGTAGCAAAATGGATAGCTAGCTGGCTTCAAGATGGAAAGGAGAAGGAAAACATGAAGGATTGCTGTTCAGTGCGGCAGAAGTTAGGAAGTGGTGTCCCATAAGGATCAATGCTGAGACCATTGCTGTTCACTATCCGAATGACTCGGACTTAGGAATTAAAAGCACAAATTTGCAGACAGTACTAAATTGGTGGATGGTTGAAACTGAGGAGGGACTTGAAGCAAATGGGAAGTGATAAAAGATGATGAAAGGCTGCATTTGAAAGGAAGAGAATCACAGAGTGACAGACGGCCTGTTTTACTTAAAAGAAAGAGAAAGGAAAGAAGGCTTTGAGAAACAAGCTTCACAATTACTCATGAAATCTTTACACAAATCATGGCGAACAGCGCGCGCTATTCTGTATTGTTGGCTAGGATGTTTGAGATCAATATTTTGATGGTTAGAGTATTCAGGATTAATGATTTGGTGGGGACAATGAAATGAATGATTAAACATAATGGCCTAGACTTTTCTCTCAGTTTTGAAGGGACTGCCTTTGTTGTTCACCAGAACACAGTCCCCCATAAATACGTTTGTCAGCAGAGATTTCTCATGGCAACTGTTTCTATGGAGCATCCTCTGCAGGAAATATTTGGCATCTGTGAACAGGGCAAACAAAAGCAAAGTTCTTTAACTAATCAGAATGAAATATCCTCACTGAGAACCCTGAAACCAGGAAGTAAACAACAGGAAGTACAAATGGCATCTCAATTATGTACAGGAAGTGAAATGAAGGGCAGTATTTAATAGAGGTACTGGGGTGGGTCTCACCAGCCAGCTGGAGGGCCAGCACAAACCTCGCGTCACCCCTTCATGGGAAGGGCCGGCAAATTAATTGCTAATTAGATCCTTCACTGGACAGTGGTGAGTCTTCTCTAGGACCTCAGGGTCAGAGGTCCCACATGCCAGGAGCTGCTAGTCAATCAGACTGTATGTAAAGGCAACATCACCAGGGGGCTAGTGGCTACATGCACTCAAGACCCAAAATCATCGTTGTGTTCCAGGCATCAGGTGAGTGATGGTGGCTTGGTGGGAGTTGTTGTGGGTGAGGGGAGTGGGCAGTGGCAGAGGAAGGTTGGCAGCAAGTGCTGGTGGGTTGGCTCTCAATGGGCTTTCTTTCCGATGCCAGGACCTTTGGTCAGGCACTGACTACCTTTGAATGACTCACCCCTCCTGAGAGCCCAGACAGGTTTTCTTTTCATGTACCTTGCATGGTTAGTCCGCCTGCTCACTGCTGGGTTAATTTCAGTGACAGTGCCATGGGGCCTTTCAATGAGCATCAATTGAGGCTGAATGGGAAAGCCAGCCATGGACTTAATTGGGGTGTAGGTGGGGAGGCCAAGGGATCCCCATCTGCCTGATTAAATGCTTCCTCACCACCAAACGTGCTAGGGATGGGAAGGTATTAAATTCCATCCTGAGATTGGGACTAGTGATAGAATTAAGGGGAAGAAATAAAACAGGCAAACAGAAAAGGAAAACTTCCTTTTATAAAATCTGCTGCATTAATTTTCTTGTGAGGGAATGAGACTCTACATTTGTAAAATGTATTTTTCCCTGTCTGAAAGGTTGGTCAGTGGTAATCATTATTCAATATGCCATTAAAAACACTCTCACTTCAGAATGCACAAACCTTCACCTTGTCAACCATTTTCAGTGGGGAACTATAGGGGGATATGTACTCTTGCTGGAATTGTACCGCCTCACCCACCCAAGGCTCGTAAGACCCTACCCGAAGCCAATGGAGAGTCGTTCTGTGAGCCTCAGGGCGGGCATGCTGGTAAAATTCCAGCTGGGTATTTCATGCCATTAAAGTGATTTCAGTGCTGAGGCAAGTGGTGAGGAATGTAACAGCTGTGTCGTGTGAATATCCTGTGGATATTTTTAACAGCAACTGCTGAATTCCTGCTTTTAAGCACACTTTGTGCAGACGTCAGAAGTTGAGGTCAGATTTTCTCGGTGCTAACAATAAGGATGTACTCTCATTATTACAGTGAAATTAAAGCCAATACCGTCTCTTCTTGCACAAGGCAGGACGGGAAGGAGTTTTTCAACAGCAGGCATTGGGTGAGGGACAGCAGGTGGTAACATAACTGACCAAGGGTGATGGGAGGGCAGTCAGTGGGTGATAGGTGGAAAAACAGTGGGTTGTCAGTGGGCAGCAGTGGGCATTGGAAAGAATGCCAATGGCAACAACAGAACTGATAGCAAATGGTGGGAGTGTATGAATATTGAGGTATTTTTACATTATTCTATTTTAACAGAGACAAAACATATTATGGAATGGATTTGTTTAAATTATGTTCTGGGGGCAGCACAGCTGCCTCACAGCGCCAGGGACCCAATTCAATTCCCAGTATGGGTCAGTGTGTGTGTGAAGTTTGCATGTTCTCCCTATGTCTGCATGGGTTTCCTCCCACAGTCCGAAAGATGTGTTGGTTAGGTGCATTGGCTATGCTAAATCTTCCCTCAGTGTACCCAAACAGGCGCCGGACTGTGGTGACTAGGTATAGTAACTTCATTACAGTGTTAATGTAAGCTTTGTGACACTAATAAATAAACTTAAACTTCTTGGTACAGCAGATGAGCAAAACCTTTGAAGCCACAGCTTTATATCCCAGCAGGGGGTGCCATGAGTACACGCACCAGAGGGCTGTTCATAGCAGACAAAGGTCTCATGTGAATGTGACTAATTTATAATTGATTTAATTTGTAATTAATATCAATTGACTAATTTATAATTAATTTAGTTCTGTTTCACTCAAAGGGTGGTGAACCAGTGGAATTCTCTACTGCAGAAGGCTGTAGGCCAAGACACTGAATGTATTCAAAACAGAGATAGATCATTTCTTAGATTTTAATGGCATGAAGGGGTATGGGGAGAAAGCAGGAATATGGCATTGAGATCAATGATCAGCCATAATCATGGCAGAGTAGGCAGAAAGGGCCAAATTGCCTACTCCTGCTCCCAGTTTCGATGTTTGTCGGACAGTGATGAGGTTTCTTATTTCTATTTGGTAAATGATAGAAGCAAGGGCAGTTGTAAAATGTGAGGTAAAGGTTGCGTCTGGTATATAAGAGTATCAAAAGCAAAACTGTGCAAGTGACACATGCCTCATTTTACTTAGAAGAGAAGGGAAGGAAATTCTTGGAATGTTGTGGAAATCATCTTCAGGATTTCTCATTTAAAGCTGTGCACAGTATGTTTTTGACACAGGGCTTTCATGCACTATTCTGTATCACTGGTTAGGCTATTTTAGATGAAAGAATTGTCTGTAATAAATTAAGTGAATTATTAAATATAACAGCCTGGATTTTGTTCTCAGTGGTGTCAGAATGGTTCATCTTGAGCACTGGTCCAGTCTCACTTGGGGTAATGTGTCTCATGGTGACGCAGTGGTTAGCATTGCTGCCTCACAGTCCTAGGGACTCAGGTTTGATCACTGTATGTGTGGGTCTGCATGTCCTCCCAGTGTCTGTGTGGGTTTCCTCCAGATGCTCTGGTTTCCTCCCACAGTCCAAAAGATGCGCTGATTAGATGCACTGGCCATGCTAAATTCTCCCTCACTGTACCCGAACAGGTGCCAGAGTGTGGTGACTCGGAGATTTTCACAATAACTTCATTGCAGTGTTAATGTAAACCGACTTGTGACACTAATAAATAAACTTAAATTTTAGAAAGAATTCAAGGGGTCTGGGAGAGAGGCCCATTTCGAACAGGAACATTTGTTTTGAATTGATGCAGATTTAATTTGTGTTTTATAAAGTGCAAATTTAGAGCTAATTGGACATGACTAATAAATAAACTTTTTAAACTTTCTGAGTGCCACATTTCAGGAAAGATTTGAAGAAGGCTTTAGAAAGGATGCAGAAAAGGTTAATGAGAATGGTCCCAGAGTTGAGGGACTTCTATTATGTGAATAGATTGAAAAAGCTGTGATTGCTCTCTGTAGAGAGGATTGAGAGGAGATTTTATAGTATTTAAAATCATGAGGGTCATAGACAAGTTGTAAAGAGAGAAACTGCTCCCACTGGTGGTAGGGTTGAAAATGACAGGACAGCAATATGAGGTGACAGACTAATGGCGACATGAATGATGAAAAACCTTATTATGTAGAGAATGGTTAGGATCTGGAATGCGCTGCCTGGGAATGTGCTAGAAGCTTTTGAAAGGGAATTGGATAAGGAGATGTATAATTATTATTTTCCAAACGTTGCTGGATTCCGGAGAAGTGCCGGAAGATTGGAAAACGGCTAATGTTACGCCGTTGTTTAAGAAGGGTGCCAGGCAAAAGGCGGGGAATTATAGGCCTGTTAGTTTAACGTCTGTTGTAGGTAAAATGTTAGAATCCGTCATCAAGGAGGAAATAGCGAGGCATCTTGAGGGGAACTGCTTGATAGAGCAGACGCAGCACGGTTTCGTTAAAGGGAAGTCGTGTCTGACAAATTTACTGGAGTTCTACGAGGATGTGTCTAGGGCGGTGGATAGAGGAGAGCCGGTGGATGTGGTCTTTCTTGATTTTCAGAAGGCGTTTGACAAGGTACCTCACAAGAGGTTATTGCAGAAGGTCAGGGGGCATGGAGTTGGGGGTAGGGTGTTAGCGTGGATGGAGGATTGGCTGTCAAATAGGAGGCAGAGAGTGGGGGTCAATGGGTGCTATTTGGATTGGTGGTTGGTGACTAGTGGAGTGCCCCAGGGGTCGGTGCTGGGGCCTCAGCTATTTACCATTTATATAGATGATCTGGAGGAGGAAACTGAGTGTATGGTGTCGAAATTTGCTGATGACACCAAGATTGGTGGAACGGCAAATTGTGCGGAGGGTGTGGAGAGTCTGCAGAAAGATCTAGATAGGCTGGGCGAATGGGCCAGGAACTGGCAAATGGAATTTAATGTTGGCAAATGTGAGGTTGTCCACTTTGGTAGGAATAATGGTAGGAAGGACTATTACTTACATGGTGAAAAACTGCAGCATGTGACGGTGCAGAGACACCTCGGGGTCCTTGTGCATGAGTCGCAAAAACCCAGCCTGCAGGTGCAGCAGGTGGTCAGGAAGGCAAATGGGATGCTGGCCTTCATAGTGAGGGGGGATTGAATATAAAAGTAGGGAGGTCTTGCCGCAGCTGGAGTACTGTGTGCAGTTTTGGTCACTGCACTTACGCAAGGATATTTTGGCCTTGGAGGGAGTGCAGAGGAGGTTTACTAGGCTGATACCGGAGTTGAGGGGGTTGAACTATGAGGAGAGGCTGAATAAACTAGGCTTGTACTCGTTAGAGTTTAGAAGAATGAGGGGAGATCTCATTGAGACATATAAGATGATGAATGGGATGGATAGGATAGAGGTGGAGAGGCTCTTCCCGCTCAGAAAGGACAGTAGGACTAGAGGGCACAGCCTCAAGATAAAGGGGGGGGGGGGGGGGGGCGGGCGGTTTAGAATGGAGTTGAGGAGGAACTTCTTCACTCAAAGGGTGGTGAATCTCTGGAATTCTCTGCCCGTTGAAGTGGTGGAGGTGGCCTCGCTAAATATTTTTAAGACGCGGGTTGATAGTTTTTGATAGGCAAGGGGATTAAGGGTTATGGGGAGAGGGCGGGAATGTGGAACTGAGACATGACAGATCAGCCATGATCTTATTGAATGGCGGGGCAGGCTCGAGGGGCTAGATGGCCTACTCCTGCTCCTGTTTCTTATAGAAAAATGCATGGCTACGAGGTAAGTTGCTCCTGAGGGAACCAGTCCAAAGATGTGCAGGTTTGGGTGGATTGGCTATGCTAAGTTGCCTCTCAGCGTCCAAAGATGTGTGGGTTAGTCGATTGGTAAATGCACTGTGTCCGTAATATTAACTGCAGTCACTGACAGCAGTCTGATCTCCTAACCTGACTGGGGAATGAGCGATCATCCTTTTTCTTCCCTAGTTACTGTGGCTAATGACCCTCCAAGCAATGGCCAATCTGATGAGACTGGGGTTTCTCAGTGAACACAGTGCAAGGTGCTGCTGCTGATTTAACTGCAGCGACCAAGTGAACAGAAGCAAGTGATCCATTAGTAGTGATGTATAGTAAGTTTCTAAAATAGCTTTTATCTGTTACAGGTTATTTTACTGTAATAAGGTCTCTGGTAAGGAAACGTGATGAACAGGTTCCACTATTTGCTCTGACTGTACTTCTGATTTTGAGAATGAAATTAGCTTAATTACCAAAATATTTTAAGAAAGCTGTAATGGTATGCAGTCATTTCCCTGGAGGTTTCAAGTTTAGTTCTTATCTTTGATTTTGAACCTATTTATTTAAATCCTTTGCAAACCAGTGCTATTATGATGTGGATTGGTTTCATTGCTACTTCACACCCCATTCAAGATGCCACAATCCAATAATTCCTGGCCCACTCATGTATTTCTAAACTCATCCACACTTTGGCATAACCTGACCTCTTCCCAACTCCCGCCCTCAGTGGCACAGTGGTTAGCCCTGCTGCCTCACATTACCAAGGACCTGGGTTCAATTCCCAGCTTAAGTTACTGTCTGTGTGGCGTCTGCACATTCTCCCCATGTCTGCATGGGTTTCCTCCAGGTGCTCCAGTTTCTTCCCACAGTCCGAAAGACATGCTGGTTAGGTGCATTGGTTGTGCTAAATTCTCCTTCAGTGTACCCGAACAGGTGCCAGAGTGATGACTAGAGGATTTTCACAGTAATGTCATTGCAGTGTTAATGTAAGCCCACTCGTGACACTAATAAATGAACAAAAATATAAATGAACTGGGTTAGAGATTGTTGCAGTGTCCTATAAAAGCTCACTCTGTTTGTTCGATGCCAGTTAACTTGTGAATCAACTCATGCCAATTTTCTTAACTTTCTGACTCATCGTAGTGTGTCCAATCTACTTTCTCTGCAGTTACATACTGTTACTCTTTCTTAAGGTACAAATGGTAAAGACCTAAAGATAGTCTAATAGTACCTATGGCCTCTCCAGCCTTGGTAAAGCTACCAAGACTGCAGATCAAATGGAATATTCATGTTGAATCGCTGTTCATCAGTCAAGAAAAGTAAAAATTTACATGAAGGGTTTATCAAATTTTATTATAAAATTGTCCTGTCTATATGGTTATATCGGTTTTGTCTGTAAAGTAAGATTGCAACAGAGGAAGAAGGCATTTTCCCCATCCCAGTCAACTAAAATTACAACTGATAAGAGTGACAATATTGGAAATAAATTTACCGAAAGAGAACATAATTAACTACCCACACTAAAAATTCTGGAAACGTGCAGTCTTGAAGATTCAGTAACCAGGAGTCCAAACAGAGATTATGGAACATCAGCAAATCCTGTCAGTGCCAGACAGTCTGAACCTCATCCTGCTCGTAGGGAGGGGCATGTTAAAAGTCCCTATTCTCAAAAATTAGTTGAATCTTGAAAATCTCAAGCAAAACCTAGTGATATGTTTTATCTTTACATGATGGTCCGTGACCTCATTTTGTGCTGGAGTACATACTGAACGAATGATGCATCCACAATTATTTCTCTTCTTAGCCTCTTTAACATAACAAAAGGTCCCATAACATTGGGGATAGCGTTAAAATTATTTTAAGGCAGGACTCCTGCCTACACTTGCAAAATCCTGTCCTGGCTCGAGACAATACACACCTCTTTAACCCGTGCTTATCCCTCTCTCCACTCGTACTGTCTGTACAGGTAAAGACTTGATTACCTGAAAAGACTCACATTCCAACCATTGTCTTGCAATTGTGTCATTGCTTATATATGCCGTGTTTGTGAAACCACCTTCCCACTCACCTGATGAAGGAGCAGCGCTCTGAAAGCTCGCGATTCCAAATAAACCTGTTGGACTTTAATCTGGTATTGCGAGACCTCTTACTGTGCCCATTCCAGTTCAACTCTGGCATCTCACATCATAGTAACTTCAGTGACAAAGAAGTACTTCCAGCTAGAAATAATAGTAGGTAAACCAATGAAGCTGGTGGAGTGAGGTGAAGGGGAACAATTGGAAAATAAAATCCAACAGGTGTATTTAATCCATCTTTGTGTTTCTTAGACAGTGTACACTATTGCACATTACTATTGATCTCTGATATTTCAGTTGAAGCTGCAGCAGTATTTGGAACCATCTTCTTCCTGTTCTTGGTTCAAGCCACTGTTCATCTCTGGATGAAGAGACATGCCTGTTACGAAAGCTCAATCTTCACTTTGTTGGGGAACCTAATTTATTGTCAACTGACGACAACGGTAACGACCAAGCTCCACTTCTATACTCCTCCAAACAACCAGTAGCTCCAAAAGTAAGTGACCCTGGAACTGAAGACTCGACTTAAGGCCTGCAGGAGTTGCAATATGTCAGTACTTCACTTTCACATGAGTTTCTATCCAAACAAATGGGACACTCTCCTCCCCCCTGCCAGCTAAAGGGAGCTCAAATAGGGTTTAGCTTGAGGGAAGCTTTACCTGGTGCTTTTCTGTTATGAATCCCTGCACAAAGAGACTGATAAGTCTGTATGTATTGACAATGGTGTCACAACCTCACGAGAAGACAGAATGCAAAAATATAATTGAGTGAGAGGGTTTCTTGCAGCTTCGATGGAAATTTAAGAGGGAATTTATGCTTCTTTAGCATTTATTATGTCCTCAGTATATCCCAAGAATCGCTGAATTTCTTCAGAAGCATTGTGATGGGTGGCACAGTGGTTAGCACTGCTGCCTTACAACACCAAGGATTTCCAGTTCAGATCACTGTCCATGTGACATCTGCATGTTCTCTGGGTGGCTATGTGGGTTTCCTCCAGGTGCTCTGGTTCCCTCCCAGAGTCTGAAAGACGTGCTGGCTAGGTGCAATGGCCGTGCTAAATTCTCCCTTAGTGTAACCTGATTAGGCTCCGGAATGTGGCAACAAGGGGATTTTTGCAGTAATTTCATTGCAGTGTTAATACAACCCAGCACGGGAAACAGGCCCTTTGGCCCAATGAGCCCGTGCCGCCATCTTAACAAAGCATTTTCCTACACCTACCTTGCCCCATGTGTATGCTAATGGTATCCCTATTGTAACCAGATTCAGGGGAGAATAGCGTAGGGTCAATTTGGTACACCAATCAGCCTAAAAGCACATCTTAGGGGTGTGGGAGGAAACCGGAGCACCCGGAGGAAACCCATGCAACCACAGGGAGAATGCACAAACTCCTGCAGACACTGGCCCAAATCCACGTATCTGCACAGCTAGCAGTGTTAGTCACTGAGCTGTTGTGGTGCCCATCTGCTGGTCCAGGTTCAAGCACACAACACGACGCAAAGTACTAGGCCACTCTCAAAACATCCAAGAGCAGCCCACGCATGACCCACCGTGTGCGTGCCCCTCGTTTGACAACAAGGTGGACCGACACATCTGCGGATGAAAAGAGACAAAACATTAACATGTAGTATTACATTTCCAGTATCGTCCCGAGGCTCTGACCCTTTTTAAAACTGTCGCCTATATCCCTCCATCCCTGTGTCACTCGTGTGCCTGTCTAAGTAAACCTTAAACAAGTCCAGCATGCCTGTCTCCACCACCTTACTTGGTAGCGCATTCCATACCCCCACGACCCTCTGTGTGAAAAACCTCCCTCTAGTATCCATATTATACTTCTCCCCCCTCACCCTTAGCTTGTGACCCCTTGTGATTTTTGTCTCCAATCTAGGAAAAAGCCTGCCACTGTTGACTCTATCTATACCCTTCATTATTTTATACACCTATTTTATAAGCCTACCTGTGACAAGACAGGAAAATGTAATTGAAATAGAGCCCCCACCATGATCTTACTCAATGATGGAGTAGGTTTGAGGAACTATATGATCAACTATAACTCCTGATTCATATCTTGAGTGTGTTACCACTGACCAAGACTGAAATGTCTACATAGATTGCCAACAGAGCTCAAGTCTGCTGGTAAAGTTCAGTCCCTGCTATATGTTTCACACACTGAATATTCAATTTTTGAGAAGTTCCACATGTTTACAGTTTCAACTTTTTCTAGCAGCCAGTAAAACATTTTCTACAAACAGGTCTCAGTTACCTATAAACACATCTGTCAGTCTATCATTCCAGCAGTTCTATGGTCAGACTAATGTTGTCAATGTCACAGTTTGATGTTACAAAATGCTTTCCGTTCCAGAACTGAAAGTACACATTATTATTCACTAAAGTTTCAAGCACGAACATGGTTTTATCTAGTGAACAACAAATATACTGGAGCTGATAATCCAGCTGACACTACGCTGGAATATTTAAATACAGACGTCCATTATTAAAAACAATACCTCACTGAGTTTATGGGTAGGGTCTGGAATATATAAATACAGACGTCCACTATTAAAAACAATACCTCTATTTTCAGCCTGCATTTTACTTTAACGAGTTACTTTGTTTGGATTTCAATGGCTCCTGTGTTTATTACCACAGATGAGTGACCTTGAATAAGGAAAGCTTTATATAACCTCACTTCTTATTTCCTTGTCTGTGCTGATGGGCAACAGGCGAGATGATCCAGTTGCCAGTGATGACCTTTGTACAGGGCACATCACAGGGTTGTGGGCCTGGAAGAGGTTGTACAGATCGGCGAGGCCATGCTGAGAATTTTAAATTTGAGGAACTGCTAAACTGGGAGGCAACGTAGGTCAGAAAATACATGGGTGATGTCTTGAGTTGGATACAGGTAGCAGTTTTCGCTGAGCTGAAGTTTACAGAGGATGGAAGATGCTGGCCAGAGTAGCACTGGAATAATTGAATCCATTTAAGGGTTTTCACAACAGATTGGTTGAGTCAGGGACAGAGATGAGTGACACAGATATCATCAGCTTACAGCTAGAATCCAACGATTTCTGGCTGGTTAGTTTTAGTCCTGCACTGAATGACACATCTTAAGCACTGCTTGATTGGTTTATTGGGATGAACGAATTCAATGGTATGAATATCCTTTTCTCAGACCACTACTGTTCATATTACCCTCTCACCTCTGACAATTTAATCCTTGCCTTTCTCTTCCTCTTCAACAACAGGAGAATGTGTCTTAAATCCAGAGGAATACAGTAAGACAAATCATCCAGAAAGAAATAATAGAAAGTTTGGGCTCATTGAGGAGCAGGAAACAGAATGGTTTCTGTTCAAAGTAAAAAAATCTGTCATCACAACCAAAGACTTCAATCCTCTGTGAAAATCCCCTTCTATTTGACAAAACATGTTCCATCTGTCAAGAACCAAACACCAAACTCACAATGGAATGAAAGATTTGTTTTCCAGGTGAGTGATGTGAAAGTGACACAGAGACACAGTCAAGCAGACTGACCCAGAGACACAGACAAGCAGACTGACACAAAAATACAGCCAGGTGGCCCGATCCTGTGATTATAGAGAGGCAGACAAACCCGAGATTGAAAAAGGTGAACAAACCTAGAGGCAAAAACTCTGTGACCCAAAGATACAGGCAGGTGGATTGACCCAGAAATATCGGCAGTCTAAAGAGTCCAGATAAACAGGGCTAAGACTGACTTGGAGATACAGACAGATGGACTGATTCAGAGATATAGACAGGAATAAGGAACAGGCCATTGCAGTAGCACATTTAAGCCTCAAGCCTGTTCTGCCATTAAATCAGATCATGGCTGAACTGTTACCTAATTGCAAATACTCATTTTTATCTCAAATCCTTTCATACCTTCTATCAATCATAGGAACATAGGAATTAGGAGCAGAAATAGGCAAATTCAGCCCTTCGAGCTGGCTCCACCAATCTGATCATGCCTGATCTCTCCTTGGTCTCAAATCTACCTCCCCACCTGTTCCCATATCCCTCTCTCTTTATTTAAGATCAAAAATATATCTATCTCCCTCTTGAAACTATTTAATGATTCAGACTCCACTGCTCTATGGGGCAGCGAGTTCCATAAATTCACCACCCTCTGCGAGACGTAGTTCCTCCTCATCTCAGTTTTACATCTACCGCCCCAAAACCTATATCTGTGACCTCTTGTTCTAGACTGCTCCACAAGAGGAAATATTTGGTCTACATTTACTTTATCAATCCCTTTTAAAATTTTATATACTCGATCAGATCTCCGCTCATCCTTCAAAACTCCAGCGAGTATAAGCCCAAACTGTTTAATTTCTCCTCATACGTCAACCCCTTCATCCCCAGAATCAATCCGGTGAATACAGTCCCAGATTAAAAATTAATAATCTATGTAGTAACAATTTTCATTTGCAGAAGGGAATTCCAAACTTTTACCAGGGGTATAAGTGTTTCATAATTTCATTCCTGCCTGCCTCCTAGATTCTCCAACTAGGGGAAATAGTTTCTATCTGTTCCCCTACCTATTTCCCTTAATGTCTTGAAAATTTTGAGCAAATTACTCAACTTTCTAAATTCCTGGTTTGTGTAATCTCTCCTTGTAACTTAATTCTTGGAGTTCAGGTATCGGGTGAATCTATGTTGCATTCCTGCCAGGGCCTATTTATCCTTCATAAGGTGTGGTACTCAGAACTCCTCTCAGAACTCCAACTGTGACCTAACCAAGGCTTTGGTCGGAATTCTGCGGCTGTTCATCTTCTTGTTCCACTGATGGTGCACCCCGCTGTGGGTTTCCCAGCAGTGCGGGGTGCAGCCAATGGGAAATCCTACTGACAGCGGCGGGACCAGAAGCTCCCTCTGCCAGTGAATGGAGCGCTGCCTCCCACCATGAGAAACACACAACAGGGAGGCTACAGAACCTTCCCTTTCTGTAGTTGAAGAATAACTTCTTTCCCTTTTCTTCTAATCCTCTAGATTTAAAAGGCCAGGTTTCTATTAGCCTTTTTGATTGCTTTCTGTACTTGTTTATTAATTCCCTATGTACCTACTCTCCCACAGTCTTTTTAGATCTATTTCTAAATTTTCATCATTTAGAAAGAACCTATTCTATCCTTTTTTGGTCCTAAGTAGTTTACCTAACATATGCCTACACTGAAATTTATTTACCAGTTTTGTCCAATTCACATTATCTATTAATTGTCATTTTACGCTTGCATCTACATTGCCTACAATACTGCCTATCTTCATATCAGTGGTATCATTTAAGCCAGTAGTAAAGACTGTGATTATGTGAAGCCCAATACAGATCCCAGTGAATACCACAGCCAGAATTCTCTGGTCTTGCTGCAGTGAAAGGAGTTTTGGTTGAGTGCCACATTCTTCATTCTCGCTTGTAGTGGCGGTGGGGCATGAGAAGATGAACAAACTAAAGGTGTTTGCAAACAGCTGCATGCACTCATCAAGAGATTGCAGCAGCTACTCAAGGGCTGGGATGTCCTGGTGCTGAAGGATATTGTATGTTCTTACAATACCTCTGACATGAAATGCTGTATTGCAGCTTTCAGATCATGTCTGTTGAGTGTTTTATTTTCATGGTGGTGATTTATACACAAATACAGTGCTTTCTAATACTGTCATTCAAATAACATTTCCTAATAAACAGCTTGTCATCTGTAGCAAAGTGCAGACCCTGTGATACTATAGCCTGTAACACTGCACCTGTTATACAATTTACAGAACTGCTAATATTGTAGTCTATAATATTGTGCATGTTATTCACTGTTCAGAAATTGATGCTGTAGTTTATAACACTGTACTTGTTAAACACTGCAGAATTGGTGATACTATAATTTATAACTGTACATATTATACAATTTACAGAAATGGTGATATTGCAATCTATAATATTGTATGTTGTACACCATGAAGAATTGTTGTTTATAATACTGTTCCTGTTGTACACTGCAAAATTGGTGATACTGTATTCTATAACACTGTCCACTACAACTGCAGAATTGGTGATACTGTGTTCTGTAACTCTGTACCTGTTATAACTGTGTCCTGGTGATATTGTATTCTGTAACTCTGTACCTGTTATAACTGTGTCCTGGTGATTCATATATTCTGTAACTCTACCTGTTATAACTGTAGAATTGATGTTGTGCTGTAACACACATGTAATATTTAGCACTAAGAGAACTGTAATCTCAAATCATAATAAAGTCTAAATCATCAGAAAAAAAAATCAACCATGTCATTCTGAATTTCTCCTTGTATTTAATTACCTGGAGGAAGCTTGAAACAAAGGAAGTCTCATGCAGCACCCAGTTCCCTCCTACGGATCTGTGTAATTGCCTCATGCAATCAGTTATGGAAACAAAGAGCAATTGTGCTGCTTGGACTTTCAGTTTGAAAATCCTGATTGATCCTGAGTTGTGGACACATAACAGCTGCAGAAATCGCTGAACATGGGAAAAGCTGTTTGTTTAGTGAGGCAATCCAAACTGGAACCGAAGTTGCTCAGGTATTGTGGTGCTAAACCATGCAGATATTTTGAGTTAGCTAATCTGCAGTGGTAAGGTTCTACAATTTTCTTCAGTGGACCTTAGAACAGAGCAGGAAAAGAAAAGCTTCCTGCTCCTGATTGTTATTCAGCAACTCCTCTCTGGATAATCCACAGCACAGATAAGAGAGTCAGGCTCCAGTGGTAAAACAATCTGCCAATGTGTACAGTCCAGGCAAGCGGTATTTTGCTGAGGGAAGACATCACCCATGGAACTATATCAAGCAAGAGTTTGCATCTTTGTCATAGGAAGGGAGAACAATATTAGCGCAGTGAAGAGGCCCACCCAGAATGGTGAAGCTTGCATTTTCAGCCACATTCTCATCAAGAGGCAGTTGGAGAGGAGCTGAATATAGACCACAAACTTCTTGATGAAATGAGGAAAAAAATCACTGGGAGGGTTAGTCTGCAAGGTCATGAATAATATTAGGAGAAATAATGATAGGTTTCTTTCACTGATTGAGATATTTCCAAAATATAACAAAATTTAAGATAATCATAAAGTGCAGAGCAGTGGAATTAAACAAAGTAATTTACGTGGGAAGAAATATCTAGGCAGACCCGAAGGACCAATGGTCTGTCTTTGTGCTGAAACATTCTACGGTGGATGCTTAGCAGCCAAATTTCAATTACAGCTGCAATTATTATAAGGTCAAGAGAGGCAGCGGGATTTTCCAGCTGCACCCAAGACTGGGGAATCTCACCCGAGGTCAATGGACCTTTGCATGGTCTGTGTCCCATCCGCTACAATTCCGGTGGTGGGTGGGATGGGATAATTCCACTCAGGAAATCCACACATTACAGACAAGCATGTGGAAAGAAAATGTTGATATTTACTGATCTTCCCTTGCTCATGCTTTGTTATCTGGATGAAGCCATGTGCAGCGGCTCTCATGACAAAGGGGAGAACAACAGGAATCATAAGGGCATTGGTTCAAAAAATGTGCTTTTGTGTGCAACTGTGCCAAGAGACCTTCAGCTGAGTGAATTCCCGCTATCCTGGAATCAGTCATATTGCTTCTTCAGCCCTTCTAAAAGCACCAGAGGCTGGTTGCCCTGGGTAAAGGTTACCCTTCACTACGTGTGGCTAATAGCATCTTTTCAGCTTTCACCTCCCGAGCTGAGTAGGCCTGCAACAAGAGCACTGAAGCCACTCAGAACATCATCAAGCAATCTATCTGCCTCCTCAAATAGTGATTCCACTGTCTGGACCATATAGCAGGAGCTATATTATGTTATATTATAGCACTATAATCCAGATCAGGTCTTGAAGTTTGTGGCGATCTGCCACATTCTCCAAAACTCAGTCATTATGAGGGCACAGCTATTGCCTCCAGAAATCCGGAGGCCATCTTCAGAGCTCAAGGAGGCATTGGAGGAGGAACAGGAGGTAGGGAGGAGACATCTTGGACTTGTAACCTATAGAAGAACAGATTATGTGGCTCTGCTTCCACTGAGACAGTTTTACTTGACCTACCTTTCCAAGTTGCTGCACACTTATCTGGAAATTCCATCACAGGGTTCCCTCATTCATAATCCAACAATAAAAGTCATCAACAAAAACCTTTCCATAACATCTTTATCCAATAATACATCCAACTATACACAAAAAACAGATATACAGCCTTATGTGTTCTCTTCGTGCCTAATTTGAAGATGGCCTTGCCTCACCTGGTGCTACCATGCAGTGTTAACTCAGTAGCTGCAGCACGGCTGGTTGAAGGCTGTTAGGTTTTACTGGATGGTCTTGCAGGTCACCATCGAGAGCTCCGGGCCTTGACAACCCAGCTTTGGACAGCAAGCCTTGCTACGTGCAGCAGCAGTTTGGGCCGGTTGACAGACAGTGTTGGGTGCACCCAAAGTAAAGTTCTGGGGACCCAGGTTCGAATCCCACCACGGTAGAGTGTGAAATTTGGATTCAATAAAAATCTGGAATTAGAAATCTAACGACAACCATGACACCGCTGTCCCCTTTAGGGAAGGAAATCTGCCATCCTTACCCGATCTGGCCTACATGTGACTCCAGATCGACAGCAACGTGGTTGACTCTCAGCTGCCCTCAGGGATGGTCAATAAATGCTGGCCCAGCCAGCAACATCCACGTCCACATCCCCTGTATGAGTTTTTTTAAAAAAACCTTCCTGACGCACACTGGTCCCACACCACCCCCACAGGCCATCCAGGGAGTTTGAGATTGGTAAATTCACCTTTCACTTTCTAACAAACTCAGAGGTTAACGATCAGGGCGGAAATCCAACAAATAGAATTCTTGTTTCATGGCAATGCTGTTTTCATCCAGGTGGAACTGGCTCTGCAATGTCAACATGTAACAGTCACTGGGATCTGCAAACAACGAGCAGCACAAATTTGCTATCACCATCCCATATGTCACCTTATCAGATGGCCCTGCAACACATAAACCCAGCATTTCAGAGATTGAGCTTGCAAACAGATTCATCGAGACCCTTTCAATTTTAATGTTGATTTTCATTGTGAAACAGAACAATGAACTAATGTAATGAATGTAATGCAACTGCTCTGCTGACCAGACGAGACGATAGTAGTCATGATGTGGATGTGCCGGCGTTGGACTGGGGTAAACACAGTAAAAAGTCTGACAACACCAGGTTTTAGTCCAACCGATTTATTTGATAGTAAACGCACAAGCTTTCGGGTTAGTCCCTTCGTCAGGTGAATGGAGAGTTCTGGCCTCAGACAGAGCATATAAAGCACAGACTGTTTACAGATTACAAACAGTCTGTGCTTTATATGCTCTGTCTGAGGCCAGAACTCTCCATTCACCTGACAAAGGGACTAACCCGAAAGCTTGTGCGTTTACTATCAAATAAATCGGTTGGACTAAAACCTGGTGTTGTCAGACCTTTTACTGTGACCAGACGAGACGACAGAGGGGGTGAGGTGGAGGCATAGTGGTAACGCCACTGGGCAAGTAATCCAGAGGCCCATCTCTGGGAGAACACTGGAGATGCAAATGAGATCAAGCCTTGGAGGAGGTGCAATGTCTATCCAATCAGCTTGGATAAGACAGGTGGTGAGAGGCCTGTCTTGTCAGCTTGGATCAGGAATGTCTCACTTGATGAGATTCAGAATTGGACTTTGATTGGATTGAATTGGATATATAAACAAAAAAATAAAAATAAATCAGGAATTGAAAGCTAGTCTCAGTAAATGTAACCAGGAAACCATCATTGATTGCTATTAAAAACCCACCTTGTTGGCTAATCTCCTTTGGGAAGGAAATTTGCCTCCTTTATCTGGTCTAGCCCACAGGTGACTCCAGACTCATGTGATTGACTCTTAACTGTTCTCTGAAATGGCCAAGGATGTCACTTAAATTAGGGATGGGTAGTAAGTGCTGGCCTTGCCAGTGGCACCCACGTCCATGAAAGAATAAAGGGAAAAAAATTTCCGTTATAAGGCCACCAAAGAGCAGAGATCAATGAATAAAGTGATTATTTGAGCTTTCCAAAACCAGATGCGAGATATTGGAAAAATTAAAGGAACAAATTGGGTTTGGATTAGAATGCCACCCTTGATTTCCTATTTTCAATTAACCTTCGTGTTGTACTTGGTCCAAAAATGAACTTCTGATCACATATCTATGTATCAATAAGGCCATCTACTTTCAGCTCTGTAGCATCGCCTCACTGCTCTGCCTCAGTTCATTTGCTGAGGAAACCCTTATCCTTGGTTACCCCGAGGCTCGACTAGGCCAAAGCACTTCTGGCTGGCCTGTCACATTCCACTCTTTGTTAGAGTTGTGTCGTTCAAACCTCTGCAGGCTGCTTGCTGACTCGCATCATATCCCATTCGCCACCACTCCTCTGCCCAATGACCAACACTGGCTCACAATTAAGTAAATCTTCAATTTTAAAATGTTCACCCTTGTTTTCAAGTCCCTCCAAGGTCTCATCCCTCCCTACGTCTACAACGTTCTCCAGTCCCAAAATACTCTAGACTACCAACAATCTGCTTTCTGTGAAATATATATGCAGTTACTGGTCAGCTTTCTAAGTATCCCTGATTTTAATCTTGCATTGGTTGGCCTTGACTAGTGGGGTGTTGCAAGAACCAGTACTTGCTTACAATATATATCAATGAATTAGATACAAGGCCCAAGTGCAATATTTCCAAGTAACACAAAGCTAGATGGGAATGTGTGTTGTGAAGAAAATGCAAAGCGGCTTCAAGAGTATTTGAACAGAATTTTCCAGCCCTGCCTACTGCCGGGATCTTCTGGTCCCACTGAAAGAAAATGAATTTACGGCTGGCTCAATGCTATACCCTGTGGCGGGTCCTGCCGGGGAGGGGCTGAAAAATCCCACCCAGTAAGTGGACAGGAACATGGCAGATGTGGAAATATAATACGGGAAAATGTGAGGTTAACCATTTTGATAGAAATAACAGATGTGCAGAATAATACCAAAAAGCTACCAAAGCTTTAAGCTCTGGAATGACCTCCATAAATATTCCTGCTTCTCGATCTTGTTTCCCTCCTACTGTCTGACTATCTTGGTAACATCCTTTACTCAAGATACAAGTTGAGATCAGATACCTATGAGTCTGCTTAGCCAGGTAGGAGGAATATTAAGAAATATCTTCTCCATGAGTTTGGATGAGATACGGACGTCAATCCGGGAATCTTGGTCTGTTACAACAAGCATCGTGGGCCTGGGAAAACAAAAGAAAACATGTCAGCCGACATTCCAAACCAACTCCAGAGCTTGCTACTGACTGACTGGCAATGTGCAGGGGTCTCCTGACATCTCTTCAGGCTAGGTACACTATTGACATACTTATGCTGGATTGCATTGGTTACTATAAATAAATGCTTTTATAAAATCATTATGTTTTGGACTGTCTCTTCAGTTTAAGGTGAAATGAGCTAATGAAGAAAGGCCTATGATCTGCTATGAATTTGGCCCATAGCAAGCCAGAAATTGTTGAAAGGCATGTGCTAGATTTTAACATCTAAATGCAAAGGTAGAAGCAAATGTTCTTATTACTGCTGACTTTCTGTTTCAGAGACTTTGAACAAAGACAGAACGAGGCAGACGAAGAGGGGGAGAGAGAGAGAGAGAGAGAGAGAGGGGGAGATGCAGTTGCTGTGGTCTGCAGAGGAAAAGAGCTATTTAGCTATCAGGCAGAAAGTTGGGAGAACCTTGTCCACTGCTCAAAGAGAAGGGAACTGCAGCATTTTAAGGGCACTGGAAGATTTGTCCTGGTGAGACTGGGAGGAGAAATCACCAGCCAGGGCCTTACTGCTGAAAGCCAGTTAGGAAATCCTCAGGGCACTGAGAGAAAGAATGCCTTCAGCAGTCAGTGAATGCTACAACTCAGTGAAACAGGGAGTTGGGGGCAACTTTCTGAAGTGATTGCAATTCTGTGGAAAGTGTATGGTAAAGTATATATGCAGTGTGGGATTATTGGTCATTTTAATACATTAATAAATCTTTTCTGTAGATTAGAGCATAAATTGCCCACAAGTAACATTTAGTCAATATTGCTTTTGGCTGGGTTGTTACCTGACAAGTCTCAAAACTTGTCATGCAATTCCTTTAAGTCAGTCATTGGGAATTCAATTCTTATTTAAAGTTAGTGGTCTCCACAGAATCGTAACAAATTGCAGGATGCAAATCCAGAGGCTGGGAATGAGTACACTGGGATTTGTCAGAGTTTAAACTAACAAGATTTCATAGTTACTGTTTCTATACTCAGTGCAACGTGCCTTACGCCAATTGCTGAAGCATTAGTTGAAAGTGAGGACCAATCAGCGTACCTTGCAACAATTAGCAAAAGCCTAACTGATGGCAGTTTGAGAGAAATAGAAAATATATTTAAAAGTGGGAGCTAAAATGATAGAAATTATTGAGGTTTTGGCTGAACACCTGAATTTCTATAGCTCACAAGCTGCAAATGCGATAATTAGAATTTGAGTCAGAAAGGCAGGAACCTGAAAGAAAGAGAAATTAAAAATAATGAATTCAAAAGAGAGAGAAAAGAGAGAGAAAGGAAATATAAGATTTGACCTTGAGTTTTCAAGAGCAAGAGGGAGAAGAAGAAAATCTTAAATCCCAGAACCTGGATAGAGAAAAACTTCAATTACACTAACCAGGGACAGCAGGAGAACTTGACAATGATTCAGATTTAATTCCTGGTTTGGATATGGCAAGAAATATTTGCCTGGTGCCAAAGTTCAGTGAGGAAGGAATTGAAAGGTATTTTGCATCGTTTGAGAAAATTGCTACAAAGTTACAGGAAAGAGTTTTTTTTTAATTCCAGGATTTGGATGTTACTGCCAGCATTTATTGCCCATCCCTCATTGCTCTTGAGGTGGTGGTGGTCAGCTGCCTTCTTGAACTGCTGCAGTCCATGTGGTGTAGGTACACCCACAGTGCTGTTAGGGGAGGAGGAGTTGCAAAGCATGTTCATGGAGAAAGTGTAAGGAGTTTATCTGTTGCTTTTAGATGTACAGACTAGTGATTATGAGACATTGGAGAATGCTATTCTCAAACTGCATGAGTTAGTCCAGGAAGCTTACTGACAAAAGTTTAAAAATCTAAGGAAGAAACAGAATCATTCTGTGGAATTAGTTAGAGAAAAGGAAATTATATTTGATATTTGCCACAGGGTATGAAGATTGATTTGGAATTCTGAAACCCTTAAAGAGGCTTTCATGGAAGAATTTAAAAATAGTGTCCTTTTAAAAATAAGGCGCCAGCAAAAAGATCAATATGTTTCTCAGATAAAAGCAGCACTGTAATAGCTGATGACTATGAATTAACTCACAAACATGGGTAGCAGCAGGCTGTTGTTTGTAAATCCACACAGAAACTGCAGAGAATCAAGGACTGATAATGAACAGAATACTGCTTAAACTGAGGTAGCAGAAAGGAAAAGAGATTCTCTTCAAGATAGTATGAGAGCTAAGTATGATTCAAGGGGCCCTATAGTTTATTTTTGTTATAAGAGAGGGACATTTGAAGATATCTTGTTGGAAATAAAAGCACAGATGGATGCATATCAAGTGACTGCAGAAAATGTTGCACCAGCAGGTGGCACTTGTGACAAAACGATAGCTTTGACTGTACTTAGGTGATGGGAAACTCCTTACAACATGGGACAGATCAAGGAGGTTCAGAATTAGCCCCCATTCTGTGCTTCACAATAACTGACCATTGGAGCTTCCCTCAATAAAGGATAGAGAAAGTATCAGCCAGTTTGTTTACCTCATGCTATATAGTGATTTCTGCTGTAAAACGTACAGTGAGGAGACAACTAAGCTTGGGATTTTCAAAGTTAACAAGTGGAACTTTCCTTGTTTTTGATTGCTGGCTTAAATTTTTCATCTGAGAGGACTTAGTCTGGCAAATCAATGACATGACGATTGGTGCAGGGAGCAGAGCAAGTGTTTTTTCCATTCACGCTGATGATGTGAGTCACTGCCTCACAAATAAATAGAGTTAGAACCACTGTAAAGGTCTTTGATTTCCACTCCAGGAGGCACTCAGATAGTATAGGAGTTAGTCTGATGCTAATTAACCCTCCCTCTGCACTGCTTGCTCCGACCTCCAATCTGATCAAAAAGTCAGTCGGGCCAAAGATTAGTGGCAATCATCTTTCTGAGACCTCCTCCGCTGGCCCCACCAGTATTCACAGGAGATGTAGTAGCATTCCAATGGTAGGTGACTGTGTCAGTAGGGATGCATTCAGGGCCCCACTCTGCACTCGCCCAACCCCCGTGCCGATGGCAGAACATCAGTAAGATCTTGTAGATTTTTGGTTGATTATTTGGGATTTTCCCCTCCACCGAAAAATGTCAGTGGCCACATTTGTCTCATTAGAAAAAGGAGGTGGTGAATACTTTCAAGGAAGATCCATGATCAAACACATGTTAATGGTTTGGATGCCTAGAGAAGTCCATAAGCACCAGTTGGCAGGCTTTCACAAAGCACACTGGTCACCAATCATAACTCAATCCGCTGCCAGATTCAGATTAACCAGTGATAATAGAACTGCCCCTCCATTTCTATATCAATGGTTCATTGATGGGCAATTGGAGGCTGTGGCCCTTACAAGGCCCTGAAGTAACTGGCCTGACTGTCACTCCATTCAGCGCATTCCCACTGGAGTTAGGCAAGGGCTGTGTCAGAAGGGAAGCTCATTTTTGGCCCAATTACCTCACCACATCCACAAATTTTAAACACCATGGTGGTACGTGAAGATCTTTGTTTGCCACATGAAATAGAACTGTAAATAATTTTACATCATAAAAACAACACCATAGGGTCTATTTCAATGTTTCTCTCCACTCAAGCCTTCTCACTTCATCAGGGCACCTTTCTATTGCTTTCTTCCTTGTACTTACCCAGCTTCCCCTAAAATCAATCCATATTATTCACCTTACCTACCTCACATGGTAGCAAAATTCACAGTTTGTCACTCAGTGTAAAGAATTTTCCCTGAATTTATTACTATCTTATCTTCATGGCCCTATAGTTTCATATTTTTGCATATACATTTTCACAATTATCTGTGTCATTTCTTCTTATAGGTTATCAAATTATTGCATGACCCACTTACAGCCTTCTAACACTTTCCTGTTTATCTTTTTTCATGAATACATGATGTGGGGACCATAGGAGAAAAGTTTTGGATAGAATTCTTACCGGTAAAAGGTTTGCAGGTTGCTATTTGGTAAGCATGGAATACATTGCTGGTAGATGCCATTTTCATCAAGTCCCAGTTCAGAGCCACAGTTTCCACAGCCTGAGTACGTAAAATGGGAGATAGAGGCAAAAACTGTCTCCATCGGAGTGATGGCATCCATCGTGAATAAGGGAGTAAGGGTAGAAAGGGCATTCCACTGCATTGCTACTATGTGAGTCTTCAGTTGAACACTTCCTGCAAAGAGACACAGAGATAACAAAGAACTTAATTATTTGGACATTAGTTATTGGAAAAGTGGTGGAATTTATTATTAAGGAAAGCTTAACAGTGCACTTAAAAAAGCACAGTATCATTAGAACAAGTCAACATAATCAAGGACTCCACGTGCCCCAAATACTCTCTCTTCCATCTTCTTTTGACAGGAAAAAGATACAGAAGTCAGAGATCTTGTACCAACCAACTCAAGAACAACTTCTTCCCTGCTGCCATCAGACTTTTGAATGGACCTACCTTATATTAAGTTGATCTTTCTCTACACCCTAGCTATGATTCTAACACTACATTCTACACCCTCTCCTCTCCTTCTCTGTGTATAGTATGTTTTGTCTGTATAGCATGCAAGAAACAATATTTTTCACTGTATGCTAATACATGTGACAATAATAAAACCATGTCGATTTAACTTGATTTATGAAAGGATGTTTGAGGATGTAACTAGTAAAATAGGTAGAGAAACCACTAGATATAATACATTTGGATTTCCAAAGGCATTCAATAAAGTGCCATACAAAACTTTAATATTCAAGGTAAGGAATTGTGGAGTTGGAAGTAGCGTGAAAAGGTAGGGCAATCTAAAACTAAAGGGCATAGGTTTAAAAAGCAAGAGGGGAGAGATACAAAAGGATCCAGAGGGCATTTTTTTCACTCAGAGGTGGTGAGTGTCTGGAACAAGCTGCCAGAGTCAGTAGTAGAGATGGGCACAATTTTGTCTTTTAAAAAGCACTTAGACAGTTACATGGGTAAGATGGGTATAGAGGGATATGGCCAAACGTGGACAAGTGGGACTAGTTTAGTGGTTAAAAACTGGGCTGCATGGACAAGCTGGGCCAAAGGGTCTGTTTCCATGCTGTAAACCTCTATGAAACTTTTTAAATATTTAAGGTTATGAAGGGCTTGAGAGGGGAGATAACTAAAACATTGTTTCCCCTGACTAGGGAATCTAGAATAAGGGGGCATTGGTTATGGACTTGTCAGTTATTAGTGAATGGGTCACTTGAGCCAGGTCTGCCTCAGATGATTTCTCTACATTTGTCAGGCACAGAACTTCACTTTTCTCAGGAAATCACACCTATTGAACACCATTCGTTTGTCAGCCTTTAAAGTTCAACCTTGGTGTCACCTAATCATTAGTTCTTGATTTCCACCATTTTCACTTCTGCTCCTGTAGTATCCTGATAAAGCTCTTTCACAGTTTACATTTTTCAGTTAAAGTATGAAAAAAAAGTACACAAGAAAGAGAAACGATACCTGGCCAACGGTACTGGAAGGATTTAAAGTATTAACTCGATGAGGCGTTGCAGAATATGCACAATGAACATAATAAATGATTCTGTGTGTACATTTACATACAGACAGTCTCCTTTAACCAGTCAATCCAAATGAAGGAGATTGTTAGTTCTGACACACTAATCAATGATGCAGAATTGATTGTAAAGTGTTTCTAAGAATCACAGAGTGCGAGATTCACTGTATCAGTATGCAATAAATAACCTCTTCTCAGCTGGTGTCAGCTTTGGGTCCCATCAATAAATCTGATCTCAATTAACAGCAGTTACAGGATGGTCTGCATCAGTGTGAATGAACTACTCTTATGACAATTATTGGGTATATAGAGAAGTTACTTCTATTTGTTGTAAAGTAGAACAGAGTGGCCATTATCTGAAGAAGGATGTTCTTGCTGTCGAGGGAGTGCTGCAAAAGTTTATTAGGCTGATCCTGGGGATGACAGGACTCATGTATGAGGAGAGATTGACTAGGTTAGGATTGTTTTCGCTGGATTTTAGGTGAACGAGGAGGGATCTCACAGAGACTTACAGAACTCTAACAGGTATAGACAGGATAGATGCAGTGAGGATGTTCCCAATGGTGGGAAAGTCCAGAACCAGGGGTCACAATCTGAGGATTTGGGGTAGACCATTGAGGACGGAGGTGGGGAGCCATTTCTTCACCCAAAGAGTGGTGAGTCAGTGGAATTTATTACCACAGGAAGTAGTTGATGTCAAAACATTTAATGCATTCAAGAGGCAGCTGGATATAGCACTTGGGGCAAATGGGATCAAAAGTTATGGGGAAAAAGCAGGATTAGAGTACTGAGTTGGATGATTAGCATGATCGTAAGAAATGGCAGAGTAGGCTCGAAGAGCCAAATGATCTCCTCCTGCTCCTATCTTCTATGTTTCTATTACAGGTAAATATAAGGGCCATAAGGGGGATTGGAAAACAAACAAGTGTGAGATACTTTGTCACAAGTATGATTGATACTAAATCACTTACAGCTTTCAAAGGGACTGGATAGTTACATAATGAAGACAAGTATAAAAGTTATAGGCAGGAGGTAATAAATTGGGATGCATTTGGACAGCTGGAAATGAGACCGTGTAAAATTAATTCCTAAGAGAGGGATAGGATCTGATTTTACACAGTGTGTGGTCACACCAATGCCCTGTACAGCTATAGCAAGACTTTGCAACTTTTATACTCCATCCTCCTTGCAATAAAGGTCAACATTATTGATGCCTTCCTAATTACTTGCTGTTATGCATGCTCACATGGACACCCAGATCCCTCTGTGCTGCAGCATTCAGCAATCTCTCTCCATTTAATTAATTTTCTGCTTGTTTATTCCTACCAATGTGGTAACCTCACATTTTTCCACCTATTTCATCTGCCAATATTTTTCCTATTCATTTAGTCTATCTACCTCCCTTTGCAGATTGTGTATTCTCCTCAAATCTACTTTGCTATCTATATTTATATCATCAGTAAATTTAGTTTTAATACAGTCTGTCATTTCACGCAAGTCATTAATATAGAATGGGAATAGTTGAGGCTTCTGCTGCACTCCAATAGTTACAGTTTGCCAACCTAAAAACAGGCCACGTATCCCAACTGCTTCCTGTTAAGCAATCCTGTATTCATGGAATATATCACCATAGAAACCCAACAGTGCTAAAGGAGGCTATTCTGCCTATCGAGTCTGCACCGACTACAATCCCACCCAGGACGCTATCCCCAGAGCCCCACATACTTATGCTGCTAATCCCCTGACACTAAGGGGGAGTTTAGCACAGCCAATCAACTTAACCCGCACATCTTGGGCTGTGGGAGGAAACCAGAGCACTGGCAGGAAACCCACAGAAACATGGGGAGAACATGCAAACTCGACACAGACAGTGACCCAAGCTGGGAATCAAACCTGGGTCCCTGGCGCTGTGAAGCTGCAATGCTAATCACTGTGCCACCATACCACCGAGCAGTAACATGTAGTCTTTTTTTTTGCTGCAATTTTTGTGGCACCTTCTGGAAATTCAAATATGCTACAGGCTTGGATCACTGTCTGTGTGGAGTTTGTACATTCTTCCTGTTTCTGTGTGGGTTCCCTCCAGTTTCCTCCCACAGTCCGAAAGACGTGCTGGTTAGGTGCATTGGCCATGCTAAATTCTCCCTCAGTGTACCCAAACAGGTGCAGAAGTATGGCGACTAGGAGATTTTCACAATAATTTCATTGCAGTGTTGATCTAAGCTTACTTGTGACTAATAAATAAATAAAATCAATCTGGTTACTAGTAGATTGCTGTTCCTGCAGTTGTTATGTGCATAAATTGGCTGCAAGGTTTTCTACACTACAGAAGTATTTAATTGATTGTGAAGCATTTTGGGACATTGTATGGTTGTAAAAGGCATTATATACCTGCAGGTTCTTTCTTCTTAGAACCTTTGGATTAGATTTCAGGATTTCATTGTATGCATTTACACAAAAATTAGCCACTTGGGCCTGGTGCCTGAGGCCTGAAACCGGGACCTCCAGGCAAGGAGAGGAGAACATTAGAATGAGAATTTTCCCGTAAATAAAATACTGTTTCACAAATACATCAGAGAAATAAATTGGAAATACTCGAGAATTCAACTCACTTTTGAGCAAA
Organism: Carcharhinus amblyrhynchos; assembly: GCF_965287045.1. Lineage (NCBI taxonomy): Eukaryota > Metazoa > Chordata > Chondrichthyes > Carcharhiniformes > Carcharhinidae > Carcharhinus > Carcharhinus amblyrhynchos. The sequence continues at coordinate 20,437,906 of NC_137354.1, forward strand.
ATTTGAGACCCTTGGTTATAATGCTGTTGCCATCAAGTAGCTATGTACGCACCTGAATACCTAGTGCGAAGCAGGGTGGAAAGGTCCATCACTTTAATAGAGGCTGTTACACTGGGCTGGTACTTGGCCCTGAACGCAATGGCTCTTTCATCATCATCAAATAAACACTCGCAGGATGACCAAGGTGTGGTATGTAGTTCTAGGTCTCCAGTGATGGGATTTTGGAAGACCAGCAGATATCTGAAGTCCCAGACATGACCTGAAAGATCCACAGATACAGCAATAACTAACACAATGATAAGAAGAGGCAAACACAATGCTAACACAATGATAAGAAGAGGCAAACACAATGCTAACACAATGATAAGAAGAGGCAAGGTTGTCAGATTAACTGGATGGAGACAGTAGAAATGTAGTACTGTCCATACAGAAAGGAAATCACAATTACAATGTCCAGTCTGTACTGAATTAACTGAGCTGGCCAGGCTTATTATTAAATTGCCCTGTGCATAATCATTGACCATGCAACAGCCTTATCAGCGGCTAGATGCAGTTCTTTCAGCCCACCTTCAAGTTCAAGTCAGAGGACACATCTCAACAATATGAATCATTGTTTGGATTGCACCACAACTGTAGCCTGGGTGATCTTGGCGATCCCACTGACGCTAGGTGGCTGCACAGAGGCCTTGGTTAGTCCAGAAGCCATTGAAAGGGCCCATGATTGGCATGGGAGATTAAAGTCAGGTGAACAGGTAATGGGGCATATGCTGAGAGATTGATTTTTGTTGGTCGGTTTTTCCTCCCTATCCTCCTGCTGTAGGTCCGTAGCTGTAACTCTCCAGCCTGGTGTGTTTAACCATGTGAAGGAGTGTGAGGGAAGGTGTATTGTTGGTGAACTGAGGAGGTCAGCAAACATGATCAGTCTCGGGTTGGAGTAGAGCTTCTATAGTAGCTTGCCTCATGATGTTCGGGGAGAGGAGGACTTGGGTGGAGTTGCGCAATGCTGCTCAGAACTGGGAGCTAAGGGAGGCGAGTTGGTCATTGATTAACCTGTAATGATACAACTGTTGAGTTGATGGCAGATTGGTATCATTCTGGGGTGCAGTATTCTGCACTCGAGTACATGATGGCAAGGGCAGAAATCATTGGGCCTATAGTCCCAATGCAATACTGGATAGTTTATTGAGGAAGTTGTTGTGGATTTTATTTTTTTCTGCAGTCTTGTTGAGGTGTCTGTACTGTTATAGCACGGCAGATGCTAAGTGCCAAGCTGCTCAAATCGCAAAATGAAACTTGAAACAGCTGCCAGAATGGTTTTGCAATTTGAATATTGTAAGTTTTTCTGAAATCGGGAGGTAATTTCTCAGACCAATTGCAATGATTTTATATTAAAGTTACACATTTGTTAAAGTTAATTAAAACACAAGAATACCTTCACACACTTTTTAAATCTTTCCAAACTGATCTTTGCATGAATACACACCCATTCTTTAGTGATTTCTTAAATACGTTTTCTTAAATATGTTTTCTAAATTACTTTGTACAATCCTTTAGAAGTTTCATGTTCCCAGAATCAATCAATCCCCTTTTGTTTACTTTATGGTGACTGTTATGGTTCAGATTAGAAACTCCAAAGTATTATATGGAGTCTGCCTTGATCCTAAGTTTGCAACTTGAATTTGGCCAGCGTAAGCATGAGATGTTTCACCTCAGATATGATTCAAGTGACCCACTAGGGGGGCTTTTATCAAACAAAGTTTATTTAAGAATATAGTTAACATGTATGGTAAGAAAATTAGAAAGAGCTTTTAGCAATTACAAACAAAAAACAAGCAAACATGACAATGTATAACCCTCAAGATATCTGCAATATTCCAATCAAACCAATCCCGTAGACAAAATGCCCTTTTTCACAGGATTAACAGTACATTCTAATGCTTACATGATACTAGAAATTGAGTTCTTTGGTTGAAGTCTACAGTTCTCTGGTTTCACTCTGAACAGGTTCCCAGACCAGAAAGACCTCCCCACAGAAATACCTGAAAATGGAGACGTCTCCCTTCTGGGAGGTCATCCCCCCCAACTTACCACAGCACACATTCTGTACAACATAAAACAAGAGTACAAATGCATTCAGAAAAGGAGGCATCTCTGGTCAAGCCCCATGAGCAGATTTTCTACTCCAGGAAGGCTTTCAGCTAAAGAGCAAAATTTCCCAAAACCAGTGAGTGAGAGAGAGAGAGAGAGAGAGAGAGAGAGAGAGAGAGAGAGAGAGAGAGAGAGAGAGAGATTGGTTTCAGTCTGATGTCCACTCCCTTCTCCCTTTCTGAAACACTGCTGCAGCCAAAAATGGAAAATGAAACCTTGAATTCCCTAGGATGGGGGGAGAAAAAAGCTTCACCAGAACTCATGACCTTCCTCCGAACAATGAAGACCCATAATACCAATCCCAGAGTAAACATAAATAACCCCAATTTAAGCAATAAATGGACATCTCCAGACAAGCTGGTAACAAATGACATCAGCTAAGCTGTGAGCTGCAGAAACCATGATTAAAAAAAACTTTCTTAAAGGCACACTAACATCACAGTGACTATACTTTAAAAGTAAACTTACATTATCTTTGCTTCATCTATTTGCAATCTTCCAATTTGTATATGTTCCCCATTGAAACACAACAGCCAGCTTGTTTTGCTGCCTTATGCAAATTTTTATCCAAATTCCCTTGGCTTCCTCTGTTTAACACAATATCAAACCAACTGCAATCGCACCCATCTCACTGTCGTTTGACTTTTGTCGTCTTTCTCTCTCTACTCCAATTAAACCAGTCAGATCCACAAGCCTACTGTCCAGTAAACGAGAAAATGATATTACAAAGGAAAATATATCAAAACTCTTGTTTTCCTGAATGTACGTGAGGGTCACCATGGCGGTAATGGATCAGCATTCTCATCACAGTATCCAGTCTGCACAGGAGAAGCCAATGATCCTCCTAGGGTATTAAATTTAACAAGTCTGCATTTGAAGAACCCTGGTATCACAGAATCAAAAATTGCCAAGATTAATGAACACGACTTACTGAATGGAAAATTAAGCCATGGATCCCGCTTATCAAACGCCATTGATCTTTTACATTGTGTGAAGCTTGTAAATTCACCACTCATTTCTTAGTTAAATGGCCCAAGAACTCTCTGTATCTCAATTTACCAAAGAGGAAGCAACAGTTCCAGAATCAGTGGAAGAAACTGGGTCGGGAAACAGGCTTTCCATTGTTTAATTATCCTTACACAGCAATGTTTACGAACTATATTCACACCTTACAGAAACTGTGCCTCATTAACTCAAGGACAATGCCTACTTATACCATTCCTAATTATCCCAGGTCACTCCTTACACATGCTGTTCATCATTCTCCCTCAGTCACTCATATTTCCAGATGTTAAGTTTCACTTACCCAATTTCTTTTGGATCTGAGCATGCCAGGTTGTCCCATTTCCCCAAAGTGTTAGCGTGCCTGGTTGCCCTTTGACTTGCTCCACGCTCAACACTATTTTCTGTCGCTCCTTCCCACGATATGTGTAGGTGTTCTCTGTATGCAAGATAATGTTACATTACACAGTGCACCACCAGCAGCAGTAACTCAAAAGTACTTTATCGAACAAAATCACAAAATGACGGGAATATTTGAATCTGTTTGTTAATGATCCCTGTTTGGACGTCACATGATAAATACTGAATTGGCCCTCAGCCAACACCCAAACACATTTTGTAGCTAGATCAGACAGCAATCAGAAAGAGACCCCCGGTGGATTAGCTCTTCCCTAATCCTCCTAGTTCTTTTGGAAAGGGCGGGGGGGTTCCTGTTCTGACCTTCCATTATTTCATTAACAACAAAATCTAACAATGAAAGCTGTACAAGGTTTAACTTGAAATGTCTCTAATGTGAGGAACCCTTGATTCAGTACAATGAAGGTCAGAAAGAACTACTGATTTACATCAAAAACCACTATTTCAGAGTATCGGGTAGGAATGCAGCCTTTCACCTCCAAGTCAAAGTTTAAAGGAAACTTAAAAGAAACACTTGGTTTTATATTTTATGACCTCAGGAACTTCTAAAATGCTTTACAACCACTGAAGTACTTTTGAAGCGTAATCACAGTTGTAATGTAAGAAACCAAAATGGCAAGGTACCACTAACAGCAATGTGATAATGACCGGATACTAAGTATTAGTAATGTTGATTGAAAGTTGTCTACAGGATCATGGGACGAATTACAGAATGGTGACAACGCAGAAAGAGACCATTCACTTATATCCATGCTGACTCTCCGCAAGAGCATCTCATCTAGTCCCACTTCTTCCGCCTTTTCCCTATTGATCTGAAAATGTTCTCTCTTCATGTGCTTATAAAACTCCCCTGCAAAAGTCATGATTGAATCTGCCTCCACTAGGTCTCAGGCAGTACATTCCAGATTCTAAACACTGTTGCATAAAAATATTTTTCTTCAAATGTTTGTTCATGTATTTTAATATCTCCTTTTGTGTTAGGGTCAAATTTGATCCAGTAACACTCCTGTGCAGCTTGGACTGTTTTATTAATGATGTGGAGATGCTGGCATTGGACTGGGGTAAGCACAGTAAGAAGTCTCACAGGTAAAAGTCCTGATGTCGATATGCACAGGTAAAAGTCCGACAGGTTTATTTGGCAGCACCAGCTTTCGAAGCCTCAAGCTCCTTCTTCAGTGAGAGAGGACTTGTGTTCACAAACAGAGCATACAAAGACACAAACTCAATTTACAAGATAATAGTTGGAATGTGAGTCTTTACAGGTCATCAAGTCTTAAAGGTACAGACAATGTGAGTGGAAAGAGGGTTAAGCACAGGTTAAATAGATGTGTACTGTCTCCAGCCAGGACTGTTAGTGAGATTTTGCAAGCCCGGGCAAGTTGTGGGGGTTACAGATAGTGTGACATGAACCCAAGATCCCGGTTGAGGCTGTCCTCATGTGTGCAGAACTTGGCTGTCAGTGGGCTTGGCTACTATGTTTTATTAAGTCAGAGAGACTACATAAACGCAAATTGCTGTTGCTTCTCAGTGGGGAGTGTTCCGTTCTCAAGCAGTAATGTCCCTCACTATGATGGACATAAAAGCTTTTCTCTGTACTGAATGTGGTTGACTCTCAGCAACTCTCTGAAATGGCCTAAGCAAGCCACTCGGTTATCAGCACCACCTTCTCAAGGGCAACAAGAGATGGGCAATAAACGCTGGCTTAGTCAGTGACACTCATGCCCACAAATGAATTAAAAAAAACAGATGGAAGCCAACCCTTGATTGGTAAATGCACCTCTACTTCGGAAATCAACAACTTGTATTTATTTTACACTTAACACAGCAAAACGTCTCAAGGTGCCTTTCAAGAGTGACACAATAAAAAAAATTGCAGCAAGACACGGAAGATGCCATATCAGATCACCAGAAAAAACTTGGATATAGAGATCAAAAAATCAGCTGTGTTTGATTTTGAGCCTGTACTGAATCAGATAAGAAATAGCCAGAGAAAGAATGACATCACTATCCAGGATTCCCATTCCTCTTCAGAGGCCAACGCTGAGAGCTGCTCTTGTCCATGGTTAAATAGCTTAATTGCCACACTCTTTGTCTAGTGCTCACAAAATAACTGTTTGGATAAGGTTTTAGGGTGGGAGGTAGCATGGGAAGGAGTGGGTTCCTATGGATTTTTGCTCGTTTAAGAAGACAAAGGGAACTAACATCGGGAAAAAATTTGGAGAGAGCACAGACCTGAGAGCACAGTGATGAGGGCAACTTTGAGTCGTGCATGTACCACCATGCCTGGTTGCAGTTTATAAATGCTCACATACTGCATGGACTCAAGATGCTGATGGTTTGTGGGCTCCACTGGCAAAAGATGGGAATGCTGAGCTGAAATATATGCTATAAGCTCCTTCAGTGCCATTGCATTCACCGTTTGGGACCCTTAGAAACAAAACATTCAAGAAAAGTTAGTGCAGTTCATACAGATAAATGTCCAACAGGCAAAATGTACAAGTTAGAGCTACACAAATAAACTGATAACACTCTTGAACAAGCATTGATGGAAGACATTTAGACCAGGTTACAAAGATTAGAACGGAAACTGAACGAACAGCGTTCCTGTTCAAAGATCCAAGTATAGCAGTTGCTAATAACAGACAGAAGCAGCATCCAATTGACTTCAGGATCATGTCATTCAATCTAATGCTTTCAATCTGGGTCACCTCACTCAATCCAGTGCCTTTAACAGCAACATGCAAGGACCTAACCTAAACAGGCTTTAATTCGATTAACAATACTAACCATCTGAATCCTAATTGAGATTTGGCCTCAGTCAACCATAGTCTCAATACCTAGACTCACTCTGAACTCCAGTCTCAACACCCAGACTTGTGCCAAACTCAAGTTAAACATGCAGATACGTCCTAAATCACAGACTTAATTTCCACAGCTGACCTGAATCTCAGCCTCAACATCTAGATTCGTCCTAAACTCCAATCTTAAAAGTTAAAGTTTATTTATTGGTCACAAGTACGGCTTACATTAATATTGCAATGAAGTTACTGTGAAATTCCCCTAGTCGCACACTCCGGCACCTATTACACCTAGGCTTGCTCTAAATTCAATTTAAACATGCAGATATATCCTAAACCACAGACTTAAAATCCAGACTTGCTCTGAATCTCAGTCTCAACAATCAAACTCATCCTGAATCTTAATCTTGACAAACAGCTTCTGAATGCCAGCTTCAAATGACAATCACATTTATCAGTCCTTAATGCTGACTTCACTTTTTCTGACCTTCCCCAGCTCTCAAACATTCCTCATGAGTAGGACTAATCCATTACAAATTCTACAGAATAAATTATAAGTGATTAGACTGACATCAAGGTTACAGAGGTGGCTGTGAAGTTTCATTGCCAATATTGACTTACACAAGAGCAAAGTATCAGCAGGAGTAGAGCATTGGCTCCTCGTGCCTGCTCCATCTTTGAGTACAATCATGGCAGATCTTAGGCTTCAACTTCACTTGCCCACCTTCTCCTCATTTCCCTTGATCCCCTGAGAGACCAAAAATCTGTCTATCCTTTAAATGTATTCGAATGAACTTGAATGCATTTTTCGAGGAAGTGACAAAGATGATTGATGAGGGTAGGGCAGTGGATGTTGTCTACGTGGACTTCAGTAAGGCCTTTGACAAGGTCCCTCGTGGCAGACTGGTGCAGGAGGTGAAGTTGCATGGAATCAGAGGTGAGCTGGCGAGGCAGATACAAAACTGGCTTGGTCGAAGAAGACAGAGGGTAGCAGTGGAAGGGTGTGTTTCTAAATGGAGGGCTGTGGCAAGTGATGTTCCTCAGGGATCAGTGGTGGGACCTTTGCTGTTTGTAATATATACACATAAATGATTTTGAGGAAAACGTAACTGGATTGATTAGCAAGTTTGCGGACGACACAAAGGTTGGTGGATTTGCGGATAGCGATGAAGACCATCAGAGGATACAGCAGGATATAGATCAGTTGGAGATTTGGGCAGAGAGATGGCAGATGGAGTTTAATCTGGACAAATGTGAGGTAATGCATTTTGGAAGGTCTAATACAGATAGGAAATATATAGTAAATAGCAGGACCCTTAACAGTATTGATAGGCAAAGGGATCCGGGTGTACAGGTACACAGGTCACCGAAAGTGGCAATGCAGGTGGAGAAGATAGTCAAGAAGGCATACGGCATGCTTGCCTTCATCGGCCGGGTATGGAGTTTAAAAATTGGCAAGTCATGTTGCAGCTTTATAGAATCTTAGTTAGGCCACATTTGAAATATACTGTTCAATTCTGGTCGCCACACTACCAGAAGGATGTGGAGGCTTTGGAAAGGGTACAGAAAATATTTACCAGGATGTTGCCTAGTATATAGAGTGCATTAGCTACGATGAAAGGTTGTAGAAACTTGGTTTGTTCTCACTGGAGGTTGAAGGGAGACTCGATAGAAGTCTACAAGATTATGAGAGGCATGGAAAGAGTGGATAGTCAGAAGCTTCTTCCTGGGATGGAAGAGTCAATTACGAGGCAGCATAGGTTTAAGGTGCGAGGGGCAAGGTTTAAAGAACATGTACAAGGCAGATTTTTTACACAGAGAGTAGTGGGTGCCTGGAACTCATTACTGGGAGAGATAGTGGAAACGGATAGTGATTTTTAAGGGGTGTCATGACAAGTACATGAATAGGATGGGAATAGAGGGATCTGATCCCCAGAAGGGTAGGGGGTTTTAGTTAAGTTGGGCAGCATAGTCAGTGCAGGCTTGGAGGGCTGTAATTTTCTTTGTTCTTTGATAGAGTTTCTTGAGACACCAGCATAACAGTCTAATTCTGACAACTTGAGACTTCACTCTGGTACTGGAGTCTGGTGAAAATTACTCTTTATAATTATCACTCTGATTGGAAGTGAAATCATTCAAGCTTTGTTATCTCAGTAGCAGGCTCTCAGCAAAAGCACTGCTGCAGTTTAATTTAGTCAAGTATTGAACTTTCTCCTGCATTTTGCATCCAACCTCAGGTACACAAGTGTTAATGCCCTTTTTTCTCATGCTAAGAATAAAACACTCACACTGTGCAGTCTGAATCTGTAAGTAGGGACCCAACTTGATCATTTTACTCCTTGGAGTGGACTGCAACAACTCCTCTCCCTGCCACTGGTTGTGATGTACAGCAACATCTGAAAGAACAAAAACACAAACAAATCACCCATCAATACAAGGGAACCTTGATGCCACCCCTCCTGTCAAAATATTCAAGGGATTGTTTTTCACTTATACGCATGCTTTCAGCCTGATTGAGAATTTTAACAGCCCAAAAGATATTTGCAGTAAAGTTGAGGTGCTATTTTTGTTTTCCAATTGTAAATATGCAGACACTGGAAAAATCGCTGGCTTCAACAGCACTAAGGAGATACTGATTACCTACTTTTATATTAACGAACCTGGATTGCATTTACGCGCATGGAGTTAGTACATCCATTTAGATCACAATATGTTTTGCTTCCTTAAAGTGCTCTACTTAAGATAGCTCATTCTGCATCTGGAACACTAAATTAGAAATCATTACATTTATCCCTTAAATTTTTAAAGGAATTTGTGTAAATCAATACTTTCAGAAGAGGTGGTTTAGGGGAGAAAAATCACTTTGTAAATTATAACACAAACTATCTCCCCTTCGCTCAGAGGGCAGCACTCTCGCCTCATGCCCCACTGGAGGTTTAAGCAAATATTTTAGTCTGGCACTGCAGTGTAATATTGAGTTGTGCTATAGGAGTTGCTATCTTTCAGACAAGGCATTAAACATTGATCTGTGAAGGTAATAGATGCCAAGTAAATTCAAACAAACAAAAAGAGAATTCTTGGTGCTGCAGACAATATTTTTCCTTCAGTCAATTCCACTTAAAAGGACCAATTCAAGGCTATTCATCTCATTTGCTGTTTGTGGGTTACTCCTGTAAATTACCTGTCCGAGGTATAATAGAGATCCTGCTTCAACTGTAAGGCATTGGATCCATGAAATGAAAAATTCAAGGTACATTTCAGTTCTTGTTCTAATGTATGAAGTTTCTAAACCACAAACTCAGTTTGCTAGACACTAATTCCAACCCTTTCCCCGAAGCTGAGGCTGAACAAAACTATTCACAATCTTGGTGTCATACCTGACCTTGAGATGAGCATCCAGCCACAAGTTCACGCCATCACCAGGACCATCTATGTTCACTATTGTAACATCCCCCATCTCCGCCTCAGCTCATTTTATGCTGAACTCTTCTTTTTGTTTCCCTTCGAGGCTTAGTTATTACAATGTGCTCCATTCTCAATAACAATATTACAATAACCTCCATTCTTCCACAGTCCTGTTCATCAAAAACTCAGCTGTAGTAACCTAATTTCCCTCACCTATCTTCCCTGTGTTTGTTGCCCTACATTGCCTCCATTTGCCAACACCTCAAATTAAAAATTTCACCCTTATTTCAAATCCTCCAAGGCCTGGGTTGGGGCCAGGTGGTGGTGGTGCAGCATGGTGGGGGGTCAGCACTTCACAGTGCCAGGAGCCTGGGTTCAATCCTCAGCTTGGGTTGCTGTCTCTGTGGAGTCTGCACATTATCCCTGTGCATTGTGTGGGTTTCCTCCAGGTGCTCTGGTTCTCTCCCACAGTCTGAAAGACACGTTGGTTAGCTGCATTGCCATGCTAAATTCTCCCTCACTGGCACTGGAGTGTGGTGACTAAGGGAGTTTCACAGTAACTTCATTGCACTGTTAATGTAAGCCTACTTGTGACACTCATCAATAAACTTAAACTCTCTGTCATCTCCTTCAGCCGTACAACCCTCTCAGATTTCTGCACTTCTCGATATATGGCCTCTTGCTCATAAGTGGCTTGGTTGTCAAATTTTCTTTGATGATATTCCTTTGAAGTACCTTGGGGCATGTTACTATGTTAGAAGTATATTTATAGAAAGATATACAAATGCAAAATGTTACTCATTGCCACTCAGGGTTCAGTTGAACTTTAACAACCTGAGCAGCAAGCAACAGGATTTACCCATTAGAAAACAGAAAGATTTCCTGTGCACTGATCCAAAATTGTGCACTCATTTCTAACGAATGGGTTTACTCCTTGTGCACAGAGTAATATTTCTGCTGTATTTAATGTGAGTGTTTCTCCTTTCTGTGCCCAGCAACCGCACCCCCCCGCCCCCACCCCATATTCAGCAGAGGACTGCAGTTTATCAAGATTCATCAAAAATGCAACTTCCTACCATTATACACCAAATTCTGTGCAAAGCAATTGTAATGATGCCTCCATTACTACTGTATGATAACTAAAAGGATGAGAGATTAGTCCACTGATTTTAACTTAACATCTATGCCCTGAAGTCAAGGCTGCCTCATCTCACATTCCAACACTCACAGCACCTCCATGCACTGTGTTTGGCTGATAAACCCACCTGTACAACAGGATATAAACTGATTATAAATATAAGCTTGTTGCTCTCTTTTTCTCCTGAAAGTGTTGGGGTACAACCTACTCGTGCCAGCTACCTTCAAGTACCTCACCAAAGTGAGGAAGAAGAACCTGAACTAATGTAGCATTTTTCACAAAGTCAGGACAGTCAAAAACACTTCTACACCTTTTAAAGTGCAGCTGTTGTAACTTGTAGAAACATGGCAGCTAATTTGTGCACAGGAAAATTCCAGTGATTTTTTTGGTGCACATTGTCGAAAGGTTAAATTCTAAAAAATATTTCCTAATATAGATTTCTGTGAATCAGAGGAAATTGTGTCACTTGCTAATTGAGAGGTGTAAGAATGGCCGGCACATTTTAGTGCAATGCACAACGGCTCCTCACAGATGACATTCACTTCACACAATTTAAATAAAACAACGCAATAATACCAGAATAATTTTAACTGCTCTCGGCAGCTGATGTAAATCAGCTGACACTTGAGAGAGAAAGAGCTGAGGAGGCAGTGAAGCTACACCCCAGTCTCAGCATGGCCCAGGTCTGACGTACATGACCCAGCCCTCTTCTCATTCAAAGCTCACATAGGTCTTCAAACTCTGAACAAAGCCTGATCAACAGCCCACTTAGACAAACTTTAGCAATGTATTAATTTAAAATTCGCATCCTTGCCATCAAATCCCTACACAGTCTCACAATTCCCTATCTTGGTAACCTCCTCCAGCCCTACAGCCTTTCCACCCTGTCTCCATACTTTTCAGTTTCCTACACCTCATATCTTCAGCTGTCTAAGGTCTAATCCATGGAATTCTCTTTGCCCTTAAACCTCCATTTCTGAAAATCGATTTCTTTGACCAAAATGATGGTCTCCTGTCATAGTAACTCATATGGATCGGTGGCAAGTATGGCTGACTGCACGCCTGTGAAGCCTCTTGGGACATTTTACTGTGTTAAAGGCATTATATAAATACAAGCTATTATTTTAATAATACTGAGTAGATATACACTCAGCAGCTGCCCAGTCAAAACAATTACAAGGGAATTCCAAATATTGGTTGCAATTTGCTCTCCCTCTCTGATGAAGAGGCTGAATCTTGCTGGGGTGCAGCTCTACAACGTGGACATTATGGTGCCTCACCTCGGGCTTTTTTTTAAGTGTCAGCTGATTTACATCAGCTGCTGAGAGCAGTCATAATTATTCTGGGATTATTGTGTTGTTTTATTTAGACATGTGAAATGAATGTCATCTGTGAGGAAGCCATTGTGTGTTGCAGTAAAATGTGCCGGCCATTCTTATACCTATCAATTAGCAAGTGACACAATTTCCTCTGATTCACAGAAATCTATTTTAGGAAATTTTTTTAGAATTTAACCTTGCGACAGTGTGCAACAAAAAAAAACACCAAAATTTTCCTGTGCACAAATTAGCTGCCATGTTTCTTCAAATTACAACAGCTGCATTTAAAAGGTGGGAAGTGTTTTTGAATGTCCAAGGGATCTTCATACTGAAATAGTGGCATCACAGCCTAGCCTGATACAATCCTCTTTCACCACCAACAGATGTGGAGATGCCAGCATGGGACTGGGGTGGGCACAGTAAGAAGTCTCACAACACCAGGTTAAAGTCCAACAGGTTTATTTGGAATCACGAGCTTTCAGGGCACTGCCCCTTCATCAGGTGAATGGAGTTCCTCTAACGAAGAAGCAGCACTCCAAAAGCTTGTGATTCCAAATAAATCTGCTGGACTTTAACCTTGTGCTGTGAGGCTTCTTGCTGTGACCATCAACAGAGGGGCACTTTATGGCGGGAGCCACTGGATAGCGTTTCTAATCTAGAACACTGCAGCTTCCTACATGACAACAGTGACTATAACAAAAAAAAGATCTTTGGTTGTGAAGTGCATTGATCAAAATCTTGACAGCCCCTATATAAATGAGTCTTTTCTTCATCTGCCAGATTGCCTGAAACCAGCTAACTCAACACAGATCAGTTCCCAAGCTTCAGATCTTAGTACCACAACATGTAATTACAATCATTCTGACAAACTCCCTTAAGTACCCTGATCAACGTTACATGTTCTATTACAGCTGGACTGTCATCCCGATAAGTACAGGGTCTGTGCTGAAGGGCTAGAGATTTGTGAATGTTATTCTCAATCAAAAAGTAAGTCTCATATCGGAAATCAGAAGGTTGTCAATAAACATAAAATATCAGAAGCTGGAAATTTGACACAACAGAAAATGGTGGAAATATTCAGTCAGTCAGCATATGTGAGGAGAATGGAGGAGTTAATATTTCGGGAACCAATCCTTCCTCAAAGAGGGAGGATACATCAAAAATCAGAGCAAAGCAGAAGAAAGCTTGGTACAGACCAGAAAAAAAGAATAAACTATGAAGTGTCTGAGTTTAAAAAGGACCTAATTAAACTGGCAGAACTGATATTAGCATAAGACAGTAGGAGGCCTAATGTGAGAAATCAAAGAAATTAAAGACATTCATGAGCCACAGGAATTGTGAATAGTTCAAGCAGTGGGAAATGAGGCAGGTCGAAATGGAAGCCTTATCCCACCTACTGAGCTATTCACACAATCACTGTATCTGATATACAATATAAAATTTGTATCTCATGAATGCCTTCAATTTCTCATTATGAGTTTGACATTTAACCAACTCATGTTTTCCACTCCAGCACCCTACAGGTTACCCTGCTTCTTCTGTATGTGTGCGTGTGCCTATTTCCCCGCCTTGTTATACATTTTAAATGCCCTTCATCTTGCAGTATCTTCTGGCTCTGATGAAGGATCTATAAAGTAAATATTCATTTGTTTGCTCTCTCTACACATGCTGTTAACCAACTGAGTCTTCTTGTACTTTTTCATCTTGTTTAGAACATTACCAATGCTTATTTATTTTATAATTTCACCTTTTATCTTGTAGACTTGTACTACTGGCATTTATAGGTAAGCTGTCTGATTACAGACAGACAGAGAATAAAATGCAGCCCTGGAGGTGAGCAGTGTCAATGTTGTCACCTACCTCTGCAGGGATAATGCTCTATATCTCAGGAGCTGATGCCACTGTCACTCAGCATGTATACCATCTGATTAAAACTATCAACACACTTACTGGAATTATTTTTCACCAAGTAAATGGATTATCCAGCAAAATAATGTACTTATATTTTAAGAAGTGGTTGATAAAGGTCCACAATATAATTGGCAGCCAGCATGGGTTTGTTAAGGTCAAACTGTATTTGACTAACAGATTTAGGTACAAGTCATTTCAGATTGTTCTTTCTCCACAGAATTACTTTCGTCCTATCTTAACTCTTTTTTCCCTCATCTTGTCCAGGTTCTTCCCATTGACATCCGTGACCCTCTTCACATGCCCTCTGCCATTCTGGCAGTTTCCTGGTCCTAACAGTTTTCTTTATACCTTGGATGTCCAGTCACTCACTGTATATCTTATCCGACACTAGGGCACCTTGAGGGTTTCCAATGTCTTAAAATGAACAGAGTCGCAACATGTTCCACCAGCCTTTCGGTGCTGGAGGGTCTTTTCTTGGCTCTCCAGCTTTCACAGCCCACCTTCTTTGGGGAAAAACACTACCATGTGTCTGTTTCCCCACACAGCACAGGATTATGAAGCCCATTTGACCTCAATGTCTGGGTTAAAAGAGCAACATCATGCTCATTAACTCAGTCTCCTTCCCCACAGATCCTGTCAGACTTGCTGAATATTTCTAGCATTTTCTATTTTAATTTTGTAACTTGATCGAGTTCCTTGATGAATCAGTGGAGAAGTTTGATGAAGGTGAACTTTCAAAAGACTTTGGTTACCTGATAACAGACTTGCTCACAAACTGAATAGTGCTAGCTGGACAGTGGCAGCATAGATCAAAATTGGCCAAGATACAGAAGACAAAGGTAGTAGCAAACAGTTGTTTTTCAGACTGGAGGGAAGCCTGCAGCTGTACCTCTAGGGGTCAGTGTTGGGCCCAATGATCTTTGGGATATACAGTAAACTAATGATTAGGATACAGATAGCATAATTTCAATGTTTGCAGATAACTTAAAATTCAAAATGTAATAAGTAAGGAGGATAATATGGTTCAGGAGGATGTGGACAGATTGGTGAAAAGAACAGATTCATGGTGGACCTCATTTAATGCAGAGAAGTGTGAAACGGTGCAACTTTAAAGGATGTGCAGGGACAGAGACAACAGGGACACTGTACTCAAACCTTTGAAGATGACAGGCTTGCAAACTTACATTGATTCTCTGGGAGTAGGCAACGTTGCAAGACATTACCTATATAGTATTCCTCATTGCTATCATTGAAGAAATATGTAAGTCATGCTGGTAGTGGCACTATCTGCCCCTAGCAATCAATGTAATTGACTTGAAGCAGAGCCACACAAATTGATTTTCTCCCCTCTACCACTTCAACACTGTAATAGAATGAGTGACTCTTCAAAAACATCAAGCTAGTGGTTTGAAACAGATGCATACAATTGTACCTGTAGAATCTGAGAATCCCTACAGTGCATAACAAGGCCATTTGGCTCATCAAGTTTGCACTGACAACAACCCCACCTAGGTCCTATTCCCATAACCCCACATATTTACCTTGCTAATCCCTCTAACCTACGCATTCGGGGACACTAAGGGACAACTTAGCATGGCCAATGTCCCAAACCCTGTGGGAGGAAACCGGAGCACCTGGAGGAAACCCACACATACATGGGGAGAATGTGCAAAATCCACACAGTGACCCAAGCTGGGAATCAAACTCAGATCCCTGAAGCTGTGAGGCAGCAGTGCTAACTACTGTGAATTTGAATTTCCAGTGACCAAAGGATCACATAACAAGATGTCATGTTTTAGGACTTTTAATGTAACAAACACACTAAAATCAAGACTGATGAACTGTTACACATTCAAAATTAAACACAGTAATGATGTCCCCTTTAACTTTCTAACATAACCAAAATCTTCCACAGTACATTTGTACATGACATCCCAGTCTCTGCTGAATTGAAACCTTTACAGGAAGCAGTCCAAATTTACTCCCAATTTCCAACAGGGTTGTTTCTCCCTGTTTCCCTGTGCTACATCCAGGGCTAATCGAAAGTCATTTCCAAGTCTTTTCTCTCTCTTTGTCTAGGATCTCTGAATCAGACTGCCTGAGGTACCATGGGTGGTATTTAGTGGAGGAGATGGGGGTCTTGCCTGCCATGTGGAGAGCTGGCGTGAGACCCGCAATACTGTCTTTAGGGGAGGCCCAGCAAAGTAAGAGTCCCTGTCAGGCCTTCCCAGGTATCAAGGAACCTGGAGGATGCAAGTTCCACCCCCTGAGAGTTCCTGACTAGTTAAAGCTGGCAGCTTGCACTGTTTGGCTGACACATAAGGCCCAAGACCCAGGCCACATGTAAGCAATGGCAGAAGGGAGGGTTGCAGGGTGGAGGTCTAAGGAAGTTTGAGAGCAGCAGGATCAAGAGCAAGTGCAGGCTCTTGGGGGGGCCTTCCTTTACTGATGACAGATCCTTCAATCAAGTACTGAATGCCTCTGAATGAGTGACACCTGCTGGAGCCAGCAAATAATCCTGTTAAGCACAGGTTTGCTCATCATTCTTCCTTCTAGGCAGGCATCACTGCACATACCACTGGTAGTGGAATGAGGCCCTCAAGTGTTCAGTGGGCCTTCCCACAATGGACTTAATTGGGGTGGAGGTGGAAGATGACAGGATCCCCATCCACCACACTTTCACCCGATTAAATGCCCTCCTTCTATCAAACTCACATTAAATTTTGTGCTGTAAAACTGCACTAAGCCAAGTCAGCTCCTGCTGTCTTTGTGTTCAGATGTGGAAGCTAGCACTTGGGTTTCTACAGCTTTTGACCCAGGCCCCCCAATCCCCCAAACAGTTCACATTGACTTATCACCAGGCTGAATTGGTAGGAAGTCACATGTTCCATTTTACCTTGAAGCAAAAATACTTTTTAAAACATTACCAGTTTAAAAAACCTTGCACTTGTAATAATTAAGTGGCTAAAAATGTCACTATTGAGGTAATTGATCAAGTCGAATATACGGTTGATCCCAAATCAAGCAATGAGCAATTGTACATTTTCCAATTGTCACTATTGCTGAATCTTGATAAGCTGTACAACTCAATAGCATCATCTGGTGGTTGAAATCAAGGGCTAAAACATCCAGGCTCTGAAAATGTTTTGAGTCCTGGGACCCTTTTATTTTCACCCTGTCCAAAATTGCAATTGCCCTCTTTTCCTGTTAAGTGGGCAGCATCCTGTTATCTAGTGAAGCACACATTTAGTAACTTTCTCAATTTAATCCTTCATCAGCCCCACCTTTCCTTTGACTCTCGCAAATTAGCGTAGGGTACATAAAATTAGAGATGAATAAAGACTGGTGTGGGAACAGCAGGTTTTGGATCATGAGGTACTGGCATCAGCACTGGGGAAAGCAGAGGTTGTACCATTGGGACGGTTGACATCTGAACTGTGCTGGAGGAGTGTTCTTGCAAACTGCATAACTATGGAAGTAGAGAGGGCTTTAAACCAAATAAATGGGGGCGGGAGCTGTGCATTTAATGCATTTAAGCCAAAAACATCTTTCTTTTCATGAAAGATATCCAGATTTTTCCATTTTCTCCCCTTGTCTGTGTTCCAGATACGCTATTTTTAGATCTCTATTCACTCAGTGTGGCTCTCCACTGTATTATGAATCTTGAAATTATTAACCTTTTCTTCTGTCTCATCTTAATCACTGTAATCTTTTGTCATCTATGCAGCTTCAGCTTTGGATGCCCCTCTTTTTTCCCCATAAGAATGCTTCCACTGGGTAGCTCATACATTGGACTGGATTTTAAGGACCCACCCCCAACTAGGTGTTTTCAGCTGTAAAATATGTTGGGTGGACAGCTGACCGTCTTCCTGTCCTCCCCAATCAGGTCCCCATAATACTGGGGATGGGGTAAGATGCTCACCAGCCCTTTGCCCTTAGGTTTGATAGCCCAATTGAGGGGTAATTAAGGGCCCAATTTACCTGCACTGTCATAATTCATTGGGCAACAGAAGGTGGGCCAGAGTGGGGAGGCAGCTTTCTTTTTACCAAGGTTGGTGAAAAGGCAAGAACAAAAGGGGGAAGGGAAGCTGGTATATCTTGGATACATTGGAGGCACACCCTGAAGATTGTACCCCCAGTACCTTGCTGCCTCGCTTCCAAACCCCATTCCCCGTCCCCCAACCCACCTCTGCCTCAGGTGCCTTGCCCCAAAGGCCCAGGGCTGACCTGAGTTTTGTCACCATTGATCTTCTTCCTGGGAATGTTGGCTGTCCCAGAAGTGCCTGCAGTGCTGCCAGGAATGCTGACCAATCAGATTGGATGACAGATCTTGAGGGTGGAACTTCTACCATTGAGGGGTAAAAATCTCATTTGCTGCTTGTTTAGACTGCTATGAGGCAGTCTCTTTTACAGTCAGCTGGTTTGCGACCCATAGCCCTAACGAAGGACTGGGGAGGGAGGGGGCTTCCCTCCCCAACCTACCTCCCCCTAGTGTAAAATTACTCCATCATTTCTTTGAAAGCTGCTCATTATTCAATGACTGTTACGCCTACAATTTTTGATTCAAATCCAATTGGACCAGATCCCTTTTCTAAACCACTGAAATTCGGCCCCCTATTGTATCTA
The DNA here is from genome assembly GCF_965287045.1 of Carcharhinus amblyrhynchos. NCBI lineage: Eukaryota > Metazoa > Chordata > Chondrichthyes > Carcharhiniformes > Carcharhinidae > Carcharhinus > Carcharhinus amblyrhynchos. Next base: position 20,456,670 of record NC_137354.1, read on the forward strand.
TCTTTACACTTGATTGTGCATATTTTAAGCCTGGTGGTATTAAAATCATTATGTGAAAGTTTTGGATGTGCTGAGTGCCAATTTGTGCTGAATATATGGACAGCATGCCAATTATCTGGGGATTGGAGATAAAAAGATTTGGGAACCATGTCAAGGAAGTGTCAGCATCCTGGAATCCTATCTTAGAGATGCTCCATCAAATGAACAGACTCTGATCTGGAAAATAAACAAGTTGAAAAAACAGAAATAAAAACTATTTAAAAATATTTAAGTCAGGATTTACTTAAAGTAGTGGAAAAGGACAAAGAACAATCCAGAGTTACAATAATTAACTGGGGGAAAGCCAACTCCTATGGGTTAAAAACAAATCTGGGTCAAATTAATTGAAGGCAAAGGTTGGCAGGAAAAGTTGCAGCTGAGCTGCCTTCAAAGAGGAGGAGTTTCGGGCACAGTCAATGTATATTCCCTTCAAAGGCAAAGGTGGGGCGAACAATGCCACGGTCCCCAGGTGTTAAATGAGATAGAAAGTAAGACAAAAATAGAAAATAAAGGGAACCAGGCCGAATAAAGAGAAGTGAAAAATAAGAGAAATAAAGAGGGAGTATGAAAAGAGACTGGCAGCGAACCTAAAAGGAGTGTTATCAGCATATAAAAAGTAAAAGGAAGTTAAGAGGTGGTGGAGGCTGATTAGGATCCAAAAAAGGATTTATATGAGGAGGCAGAGGGCACAGCTGAAGTTTTAAATGAAAATTTTGTATCTGTCTTAACCAACAAAGGTGTTATCCAGACCATTGGGGAAGGGGGAACAATTCTGATGCCAGTAGGGTTTAAAATTGAAAAAGGAGAAGGTAGAGGATAGGCTGAATGAACTTAATATGGATGAAACACCAGGTCCAGGTGAGATGCATCCAAGGATACTGAGGGAAATGAGAGTGGACATTGTGTAGGCACTGGCCATAATTTTTCAGTCTTCCTTAAGCATGTTGATGGTTCCACAGGATTCAAGAATTGTACTTGTTACACCTCAGTTCAATGAAGAGAATAAAGGAAGCCCAGCAAATACAAGCCAGTTAGTTTAAAAAACATTCTAAAAGGGGTGCATGAGTAGAGGGACCTGGGTGTATAATGTGCATGTGTGATTGAACATGGCAGGAAAGGTTGAGGGAGGGGTTAATAAAGCATACAGTATCCTAGGCTTTATTAGTAGTGGCACAAGAGTGCAAGAGCATGACGTTATGTTAAACTTGCATGAGGAACTAGTTGGACCTCAGCTGCAGTATTGTGTCTAGTTCTGGGTGCTGCACTTTAGGAGGAATGTGAATTAATTACAGAGAGTGTAGAAAAGATTCATGAAAATGATCCCAGCAATGAGGAACTTCAAGTATGAAAGTAGATTGGTGAAGTTAGGGCTGTTTTCCTCACAGAAAAGGAGACTGAGGAGATTTGATAAAGGTATTTAAAATCATGAGGTGTTCAGGTAGAGTAGATAGGGAGAAACTGTTCCCATTCATGAAAGGATTGAGAATGAGAGAGTACAGACTTAAAATCATAGAATCCCTACAGTGCAGGAGGCCTTTTGGCCCATCGAATCTCCGACAGAGCATTTTATCCAGATCCTATCCCCATAACCCCATGTATTTATCCCACTAATCCCCCATAACCTACATATCTTAGGACGCTAAGGGACAATTTAGCATGACCAATCCACCTAACCTGCACATCTTTGAACTGCAGGAGGAAACCAGAGCAATCCCAAGCAGATGTGTGGGGAACATGTGACCACACAGTCACCCAAAGCTGGAATTTCACCCAGGTCCCTGGTGCAGCACGGCAACAGTGCTAACCACTGTTCCACCGTGTGTTGCTGCTGGTTTAAAATTATTGGTAAAAGACAGAAAAGGAACATGAGGAAAACTTTTTCACATAACAACAGTTAACTGCTGGAACACAGTGCAAGAGTGTGGTGGAGGCAGTTTCAATTGAAGAATTCAAAAGGGGGTTAGCCATTCACCTAAAAAGGAAGAATGTGCAAGGTTATGGCGAGAAGGCGGGAGAATAGGCTAAATGAATTGCTCATTCAGAAAGCCAGTGTAGACACGATGGGCCAAAGAGCCTCTTGTATTGTAACGTTTCAGTGGAAAGGATGTTAAAACTGAAAAAACGATAAACAACGGTCCTGCCGTCAGCACAGTCAAACTTTAAACCTTCTGATTTTCCGGTTTAATTTTTAGTAAAAACAAAGAGCTTTGGGCAAATCTGCTCTCTTTTAGGTCAAAATTAAAACACACATTAATCGAAAACTTCAAGTTTAATTAGTAAAACTATTTTTGTAGGAAAAAACAAACAGCTCAAACTGTTCTTACAATGTGTGACATTAACAGTAGTTTCTGTGCAACAGTGACTATGTCCTCAATACCCCTCCTGTGAAATTTCATCAAGCCATCTGTATGGCATACGTGATTGATAGTATGCTCGGCATAGATAATGTGAGCCAATGCAGTGAGAAAATGAAACGCACCTTATACCAAACTGGGAAAAGGCATGTTGCACACTGGGACATGGTTGCTGGCTTTCCCATGTTTTATTAGGTTAACTGAATGGGTAATTACATGACAGAATCCTACACTGAAATGATCTATTCACCTTACAGCATGTAAAGAACCATCTAATTGTTGTTATATTACTGAAGCCATGAGAAATTCTCCCTCATTATCATAAGGAAGATATTGTTAATATTTTACTGACCACTCTCCTGGAATGCAGCCCTACGCCCTTGAAGTCTCTCTCAGCCATCTGTTTTCAGCTTCCTGCCAGTTCACTGACAGAAATGTAGACGCTATTGCCAGAGATTTCTGACAAGGTTTCCTGTCTATAATGGACTCCTAGCAACTGAAAAAGCAAGACTGACCTGGATTCTCATTGTTTGTGAAGCATGTTCACTGGTGAAGTCAAGGGTTGTGCCGCGAACAGAGAAAGAATTGGAAACCGAGAAATACAGAAATAATTTAAAGAACAAAAACAACAGTAACAAAAGAACAACTTGCATTTATATAGCATCGTTACTGTAGTAAAACAGAGAAGTTGGAAGAGGGAGAATTTCAGAATTTAGGGCCTAGATTTAAGTTTATTTATTAGTGTAAGAACTCCATGGATGCAAAAATCCCATCACCAAGTTATTTTGTTTACACCACACACAACCAGCTCTCCAGTTGCTCCCTGCTGAAGTGAAGGCTGGGAGTCTGATACACTTGCTTTAAATAGGGAGCATGAGGCTCTCTGATTTAACCGTCAGTTACGGCTTATCAGGTATCTCTTTTCAATACCAAACAAACAAACTAACTCCAATTAACAAGGACTCATCAGGTATGTCTTTTCACACACAAGGACTCATCAGGTATCTTTTTTTGACACCAACCAAATAAACTAATTAACTTAAGATGTTTATACTCTAGCAAGCCAATCTCATTAGCCTGGCTGAAGTCATCACAGTTAGTATCACAAGTAGACTTGCAGTGAAGTTATTGTAAAAATCCCCTAGTCGCCACACTCTGCCACCTGTTCAGGTACACTGAGGGGAGAATTTAGCATAGACAACGCACCTAACCAGCACATCTTTTGGACTATGGGAAGAAATCAGAGGAAACCCACGCAGACACAGGGGGAACATGCAAACTTCACACAGACAGTAACCGAAGCTGGGAATTGAACCTGGCTTCCTGGCGCTGTGAGGCTGCAATGCTAACTACTGTGCCAACTTGCCGCCCATGCAGAGTTGTAGAATATACAGCAATGAAAATCGGAGAGTGCAAGAGGCCAGAGCGGGAGTAGAGCAGTATTGTCAGAGAGTTCCTGGGCTAGAACAGTTATAGAAATAACATGGAGATTAGGAATTTTTAAATTAAGGCATGGCCAGCTCAAGAAGCTAATATAGATTCATGAGCACCGCCTAAATGGATAAAAAGAAAAAGAGCACAAAAAAACAGACATGATTAAACAATGGAGATAAAGACTGATAAAAAATTGCGTGAGTTGATAGAAGAATGGAAAAGAATAAACTCATTTTTAAAAATTCACTATTTTTTATACAGTTGATATGTTAAATCAAGACTCTGACTGCTTGTCTTAGGTGGATATAAAAAAATCTTGTGGCAGCATTGGGAAAAAAAAGCAGGAGAATTCTCATCATCTCCTTCCTAACATTCCACCCTCACAAAAACAGATTATTTGGTCATTCATTTCATTTTCTTGCTGTAAACATAATAGTTGCTGTATTTTCCAAAAGTAACTGTACTTCAATAGATTCACCCTGAAGTATTTACAGATATTATGTGCAAAAGGCATTTTATAAATGCACAACTTTTCTTTTGCATTAAAATAGTAATTTCAGATAAGATATAAACAAACAAGCATAAAAAGAAACTATAGATATGACAGATAATGTGAAGATGAGAGGGTTACAGATAAAGCTGAAGTTATGAATATGGTAAAATTCATAGATTCAATTCAAAAACTGGCCTCTTAAGAAAGTAGTTGCTTAGAATGTTTAGGGTAAACTGCTGGGCGAAAGGATGTGTTTGTAATTAAAAGCACATGGGATCGGGGTGGTGTGTTGAGATGGTGAGAAAACTGGTTGGCAGACAGAAAGCAAAGAGTAGGAATAAATGGGCCATTTTCCAAGTGGCAGGCAGTGAATAGTGGAATAGTACAGGGATCAGTGCTGGGACCCCAGCTATTCACAATATATATTAATATATTATGATTTAGATGAGGGAACTAACTGTACGTCTCCACCAAGCTGGGTGGGGCAGGGCGGGGGAGGTGAGCTGCGAGAAGGATGCAGAGATGCTTCAGTGTGACTTGGACAAGTTGAGTGAGTGGGCAAATGCATGGCAGATGCAATATAATATGGATAAATGTGAGGTTACTCACTTTGGTAGCAAAAAGAGATAAGCAGATTATTATCTGAATGGCTACAGACTAAAAGAGGGGATGGTGCAATGAGACCTGGGTATCCTTGTACATCAGTTGCTGAAAGTAAGCATGCAGGTGCAGCAGGCGGTGAAGGCAGCAAATGGTACATTGGTTTTTGTACTGAGATGATTGAGCACAGGAGTCGTGATGTCTTGTTGCAGTTATATCAGGCTTTGGGGAAACCAGAACAGGAATAGCGTGTGCAGTTTTGGTCTCCTTACCGGAGGAAGAATGTTTTTGCTAATGAGGGAGTGCAGTGAAGGTTTACCAGACTGATTCTTAGGATGGTGGGGCTGATGTATGAGGTGAGATTGAGTCAGTTAGGATTATATTTGCTGGAGTTTACAAGAATGGGGAGGATCTCACAGAAACCTTTAAAATTTTAACAGGACTAGACAGATCAGAGTCAGGAAGGATGTTCCCGATGGTGGGAGAGTCCAGAACAAGGGGGATTACAGTCTGAGGATACAGGGCAAACCATTTAGGACTGAGATCAGGAGAAATTCCTTCCTAGAGAGTGGTAATCTTATGGAATTTTCGACCACAAAAAGCAGCTGAGGCCAAAACATTGTTTGTTTTCAAGAAGGAGTTGGATGTAGCTCTTGGGGTTAAAGGGATCAGGGAAAACCACGAACAGGTTACTGCGTTGGACAATCAGCTGTGATCATAATGAATGGTGGAGCAGGCTCAAAGGGCAGAATGGCCTAACCCTGCTCCAACTTTCTATATTTCTATGTAATGCCTTTTGAAGTATCTGCCTAGTTTGTGAAACGTTACCCATAATGTGTTTTAGCTTTTCAAGGTCAAAAAACTAAGATGCACGCAATGCACGCTATTCATTCCTTCCACGGAGAAACAGTAATGTGTAAAACATCTAAAAGGCAGGTAACATGCATTTTTTTTCATTAGCTATGGCTGAGCAAAGTATCAAGTAACAATCATAGATCCATAGAATCCCTATAGTGCACAAAGAGGCCATTCAGCCCATCGAGTCTTCACCGACATCAATCCCACCCAGGTCCAATCCCCATAACCCCACATATTTTACCCCGCTAATCCCTCTAATTTACACATCCCATGAGACCAAGGGTCAACTTAGCATGGCCAATGCACGTAACTCACACATCTTTGGGCTGTGGGAGGAAACCAGGGCACCCAGAGGAAACCCATGCAGACACAGGGAGATTGTGCAGACTCCACACAGTCAGTGGCCCAAGCCAGGAACTGAGCCCAGGTCCCTGGAGCTGTGAGGCAACAGTGCTAACCTCTGTGCCAGTGTGCTGCCCCACTATCATTTGTTTTACAATCTTCTTTTTCCAATTTTGGGAGGTAAGCTCGCTGGTGGCACTAATATTTATGTTACAAAGTTAAACTGTTAGATGCTGATCACTGACAGATTACTTTTTCCTAGACAGCTTCAGGCCTTGTAAACTGTGCTGCAGTCATACCCATCCAGACAATTGACAGTATTCCATCACACTCCTAACTCCTTCTGGGAGAGTCAGCAGGTAAGTTACTCACCACAGAATATTCAGACTTTGACCTACAGATCAGGATGTGGCCTAGATATGGTCCACATCCAGTTATGGGTCTTTCTGAACCTTTTTTTAAAAAACAGCACTTGCATTTATGTAAGGTCTTTCACAACCTCAGGATATTTCAAAGTGCTTGATAGCCAATGAAGTACTTTTAAAATGTTATCACTGTTGTAAATGTCAGAAACACGGCAGATAATTTGTGCACAGCGAGGTTGCACAAAAAGCAATGAGATTATGGCCAGATCATCTGTTTTTGTGATGATGATTGAGGGATAAATTTAGCGATAGTAAATGGGTGAGACCTCAGCACTGATCCCCATGTATCTCATTAGTTACAGCTTGCCAACCTGAAGATGAAACATTTATCCTGACTGTTTCCTGTTAGTTAGATCATTTTTTATCCTTTATCCATGCCAATATATTATCTTTAACGTTATTAGCTCTTTGCAGTAACATTTTATATGGCTCCTTACTGAATGCCTTTTGAAAATCTATATACATCTACTGACTCACTTTTACCCACCCTGCTCGTTACATCCTCAAAACAACCTGAATAAATTTCTCAATCACGATTTGATCCTAGATGGTTCCTCACTTGCCTACACTTTCACATGACAAAAACCTAGAAGAGAGCATGATACGTTGAGATTCTGACCCAATGTCAATTTAAGGGGATTTAACTCCCCTCTCTCACACACACACACACACACACACACACACACACACACACAAACTTGTCATCCTTGGCTGGGAAAATAAACCCCTCAAAACCTGAATCAACAAACATCTAGCAATACATATATGTTCCCTTACCTGTTATGACTAGGACATCCCCAGGGAAGACACTCAGGGCCCAGAACGCAGAAGCCCTCCACAGCACAATCTTCATAGAGACCCCTGATTGGTCTGTGACCAAAGTAGTTGCTATTGGGACGTTGCACCCAGCAAATGTTCCTGATTTGATCTGTATCTCCTTCAGGTGGCAGCGGGACAGAATGGTGACCAAAACGTGGTATTTCCTGCTTCTATCAGTGCAGTTTTTAAGCCATTCAGTTTCAATGAATCCAACCTTTGGTATTGGCCATCGATCCCTCTGTGCCTTCAGATATTCTCCAAGATCGGATCTTCTCTCAGAATCCATTGTCTTCATTTTCTTACATGATGGTGGGTCTCTATCTAAATAAACTGAAGATCTTGATGTTTGGGTTACCTGTTTTAACTCTTCAGGCTCCTTGGTAGCTTCGAGTGATCTTTTTAAAAAACACTTAGAACTATCTGCAACCTGAGAGAAGAGGATGCCTCCACCATATGGTTCAATATTAACTTCAACATCATCTTTTGACCATTTAGTGAAGGGCTGTTTTGAACCTTCTGATGTTCTCCCATCTGCAGCCTCATTGGTGGACAATTGCTGGTTACTCAGAAAGCTGAACAGTTCTGGCGTATTTTCTGAACTGTCATCCTGTCCACACATTGTCTCACTGGCATTTTTCCCTCTTAGTCTAATAAAATTATGATTGGATGCAAGTGACTGACAGGAAAGTTCATCACCTATTGTGTTTTTATCCAATCTAGTTGTTAAATTATCATGGGAGTCTGGTATAGTAAACTGATGCTCTGACAATCCCTGTGAAAGAATGGCAGCTTGACTTGCAGTTAATATATTGAGGAATTCAGCACCTGTTGATAAACCTTCATTCACCATTGTGCATTTGAGACAAGGTTCCTGTCCTTCAGCTGGGAATGTATTCTGCAAGTATTCCATCACAGAGTCACAGAGAAATTCTGGACAATCTTCTTTCAAAGGTGCATTCTGCTCTTCTGTTCTATCATTAGGGCCCTGATTGTCACTCCTATTTTCTCCACTCCTGCAATATGACTCCAAAGGTGTCTTGAAACTTCTTCCTGAGCAAGCAGGATTGATGGGCTCATGATCATATTCTTCAGTTATTTTGACACCACCTTTGGAGCTCAGCAATGTTGTGTTGCTCAACTCTTTCCTGAGCTGTTTCCCTACCTGTCTGGTATTGATGTCCTTATCATGCAGCAGATCACAGTCTTTGCTCGTTCTCTGCTCCAGCAAGGACAAATCAAGATGCTCAAAAGTACATTTTTGAGATAATGCTACAAGTCCTTCTTCATTTTTTGAAGTGGAAGACTGTCCAGACTGATTTTTCAATTGTGATGTTGCTTCATGGCAAACAAAACATTCCTGAGACTCCTGAGTGCTGCATTCTTTAGGACTGACAGTAAGAGATCCTTTATCATACAAGATCCGGCACTGAAGCCACTTGTTGGAGCTGCCATCAGTTATTGCTTCTTTTGCTGATGCTTTCCCCTGTGTCAAAACAACTGGTGCTCCAAGGAAAACATGAATTTTCTGCTTATTGTTCATGTTGGGATGATAAATTCTTCAATCCTTCCAGGTGACGTGGTCCCATCTCATACTTTTCATCAACTTAGCTTGAAATGGAAACAACAAATCAGTGAAAAAGCAATTACACTACTAAGAATTATATTTGCACAATATTTCCAAATGGCTCCAAAGGCAGGTGGAATGGGCAGACATGGTGACATATTTTGATCTGTATGCCACATCATCCATCTCATGGTTGGTGAGGGAAAATGTGACAGTAGAATTAACTCTGCTGCTCCTCAGAATATTGATGAGCAAAGATGCAAGTAAATCTCAGATTTCTTTGAATATCACACAGATCATACAAAACCTAAGCCTTTGAAGATATGTCAGTGATTTACTATATAATTCACCCAAGCTGAAATCATCTAATTTAGCACACAGTGGGAATTGAAGCTCTGTATGTAGTTCAGCAGCAGAATGAGTGCACATAAACACTGAAAAATCAAGCAAGCACATTTGTAGACTTGGAATGGTTAACTTCAGTTACACTCCAACAAACAGAACTCAATTACATTTGGGTTTATTAGGTTACTAACTGGACTTGATAGGCTGAAAGGCCTTTTCTGCCCTGTATGACTCTACAATTCCATGACAGGGAAATAAGAACATAAAAACTAGGAGCAGGAATAGGCCATGTGACCCTTGCAGCCTGCTCCGCATTCAATAAGGTCATAGCTGATCATTTTGTGGACTCAACTCCACTTACCCACCCATTCACCATAACCCTTAATTCCCTTAGTGTTCAAAAAATGTATTTATCCTTACCTTAAAAACATTCAATAAGGAAGCTTTCACTAGGCAGGGAATCTCTCAGATTCACAACCCTCCTCAACTCAGTCCTAAATCTGCTCCCCCTTATTTTGAGGCCATGCCCCCTAGTCCTAGTTTTACTTTCCAGTGCAAACTCTCTCCCTGCTTCTATTTTCTTTATTCCCTTTATAATCCTTATATGTTTCTCTAAGATCTCCCCTCATTCTTCTGAATTCCAGGGAGCTTTGTCTACTCAGTCTCTCCTCATAAACCAACTCTTTGAACTCCAGGATCAACCTAGTGAATGTCCTCTGCATCCCCTCCAGTGCCAGTATATCCTTTCTCAAGTAAGGAGAACAAAACTGTACACAGTACTCCAGGTGTGGCCTCACCAGCACCTTCTACAGCTGCAACATAACTTCCCTGTTTTTAAGCTCCATCCCTCGATCAGGGAAGGACAAAATTCCATTTCATCTTTTTAATTACCTGCTGCACCTGCAAACCAACATTTTGTGAATCATGCACAAGGACAGTCAGGTCCCTCTGCATAGCAGCATGCTGCAATTTTTTTTTACCATTTAAATAGCCCATTTTGCTTTATTCCCACCAAAATGGATGACCCTAATATTTACCAACATTGTACTCCATCTGTCAGACCCTTGCCCACTCACTTAGGCTATCTATATCCCTTTGCAGATTTTCAATGTCCTCCTCACACTTTGCTCTGCCACCCATCTTAGTGTCATCTGTGAATTTTGACACACTACACTTGGTCACCAACTCATCTATGTAAGTTGTAAACAACTATAGTGCCAACACTGATCCCTGAGGCACACCACCAGTCACTGATACCCAACCACAAAAACACCCATTTACCCCCACTTTTTGCTTTCTGTTAGTTAACCAATCCTCCATCCATGCTAATACATTACCAGTAACACCGTGCACCTTTATCTTATGCAGCAGCCTTTGGTGCGGCACCTTGTCAAATGCCTTCCGAAAATCCAGATACACCACATCCATAGGTTCCCCATTGTCCACCATGCATGTAATGTTCTCAAAAGAATCCCACTAAATTAGTCAAACATGACCTGCCTGTCATAAACCCATGCTGCACCTTTCCAAAGGCACAATTTATATCCAGATGTCTTGCTATTTCTTCCTTGATGATAGATTCAAGCATTTTCCTTACTCCAGAAGTTAACTAGCTTATAGTTAGTTACCCACCTTTTGTCTACCTCCTTTTTCAAACAGTGGCGTCACATTTGAATGACAGGTGAAATGGGCATCTGTGAAAAATTCTCTGATGGAATGTCAGCTATTCCACTAGAGGGCACTTAGTTGCTACAGAACATTGAGGAAAGCACACAGCAAACTTTCCACAAAATGATCCTGTTTTGTGATAACCCTATTTACATCAGTACACACAGCAACTCAGGTTTCTTTACTTTGTTATTCCCGAGTCTCCAAGTCTAACTGGGTACCGTGAAAAACTGAAATAGAAACTGCTCAGATAATGGTCTCATGGGGATTTTATACTTACCTGAGTTTTGGGGTAAAAGTCAACAAATTGATATGCCCAGTTCTCCTGTCTTTAAACTGCCATGCCCCCTGCCCTCTTGTAGGCCCATTCCAGACTTCTGAAGAAAATGGAGCATGAGCTAAAGACTGCTCTTGGTTTTCCAAATCAGCCTTTTGCAAAAACTATTAAACAAATAATTTGGTTCCTTAATAAATGCAAATTAAAAAGTTTGTGTTGCAGCTGGTACGTTATAGTATTTTGTGTGATAAAGCACATCATTGCAAGCCCACTTTACCACTTTATTTGACTCAGCCTGTTTACAAGGCTGTAGGATGAAGTGGCAAGTGCCTCAGCAAATCCGGACATATAGTAAAATAGCTGTTGGCACACAAAAACATCTAACCAAATTTGTGCTGCTGGCTGTGCAAGACTCCTGTCAGCAGTCAATTTCACTGCAGTAAGTTAAAAGCGACTTGAGTCATCATTTATGTAGACTCTTGGAACAGTTACTATGTCCTTTATTGAAATGAAAGCTATTGCAAACATGAGACACTGTCTTGCTTCAGATTAAAGAATCTCTGATTATGTACTTTTATCACTCATGGATTAAATAAAATATTTTGCAAAGCAAAAAAAACGCAATAGAAATAAATGGAGAAAAATTAAAAAGTTTTAAGAATCATTCTTGAAAGGTAAAGTGATGCCATCATTAAAGCCATCCTGTGACAAAATTGATAGTCTTGTTTGCTGTTGATGATCCTCTTTGTTCTTTTGTTTATTCTTGGAATTCTCCCCCTCTTTCCCCACTGCTCACCCCAAGCCTTTGGTGTCAGGCCCCCCTCCAACATCTTATTCAAGTGTCCGTGTTTCACATCTGATCCAGTTAGGGTTAGGCAGTCTATTTACCCTTAGGAAGTATCACAGTTGAGCACATTTGACACTATCTGTTCCAGTTCCAGCAGGGATCTGTGGACTGTGATCAGGAATGAGAACTCTGGCAGAAGGATACTGAGTATGACTGTAGTCCGACAATGACAATAACAAGCTGAAAATGGTTACCTCAGTACAAGTGAGGATGAATCAAACTTTGGACTTTCCTAATATGTTTGGCTCGGCACTGCATAAAACAATTAACATTTTCTGAACCATTAGGGGAATTCATGTGTACCTTCAAATAGATACCCATCATCAGTTCCTCATTGGACGATCTCTGTTGCCAATGAGTAGCTGATTATACAGTAAGATGTCTCACGACACCAGGTTATTTTAACCTGATGTTGCGAGACTTCTTACTGCGTTTACCCCAGTCCAACGCCAGCATGTCCACATCATAGCTGATTATATCCAGAGGCCTGCAAGAAGTGTTTGTGTACGTGGCCATGATATGATGATTGTATGACTATGAGAATCCCTGTAGAACAGCCTTGGAACACATGATAATTGGTTGCTTGGCCAGATATAGAAGACCAATTGGCATCTGTGGAGCTCAAGTAAAGAGTCAATGTCTTTAATATAGGGGCGAAGAAGTGAAAACCAAAAAAGGAAAGTTACAAGTGGTAGCAAAGGACAATGATTATTAAAAAGTACAGGTTGTCAAAAGCTAATTAGCACAAATGGAAGACTGAAGAGCTCATGGTTATATTGGAATCTTGAAATGAGGAGCGGTAAATGTGAAAAATCTGAGGAACAGAAGATACTAAACATGAAAGGAGGATGTATACTGCCACTGTACTGGTTAATTACTCTCTGCTTGTCTGTCACTTCACATAATGCAGCTTGGATATACCCAGGAGACTAGTTCTATTTTCTCAGTTCACAACCCAGTTGCCTTTTATCTTCCTTGCTGCTGATGCACGCCTCTTGAAACAGACTCTGCAGTGTACAAAGAATGCTGAGGTCAGCGTCTAATGTCCAGGCCCGAATTCAAAGTCTGCTCTTTAAAGGAGTAAGTAAATTTGGTTTTATTTGTTGAAAAATAGGGGCATTAAACAAGGAATACAAAACATATTCAGCTTCAATGGTTTTTGAAGTTCAATGGAACGTAGTCATCAGGAAATTCTACCTAGGAACTGGAGAAGGCAATTTGGTCTCTTGAGGCAGTTTTGCCATTCTATTTAGATATGCATCACAACTCCATTTTCCTGCTTTTGCTCCCTTGATACCTTTACCTAATCAAAATTTGTCAATCTTAGTCTTGAAAATTCCAATTGCTTCAGCAATCAATTGTTTTCGGGTGTTCGTTTCAAATTTCCACTACCTTTATTTCAAAAGTGAATCCTGATTTCACTCCTGAATCACCTAACTCTAATTTTAAAATTGTGACTCCTTGTCTGTATTCCAACACCAGGGAAAATAGATTAATTGTACCTACCTTATCAAACAGTTCAACTGGGTTACTCTGCAGCCAGCTGAAGTGAAGGGAATTCAAACCAAGTTTTTGCAACTTGGCTTCATAACTTAACTCTTTTAGGCCTGCAACGTATCCCTCACTATTCTTCTTGAGATGCAGCCCAAACTAGATGTGGTCTGGCCAAGGCTCTGTACAATTGAGCCTTACTAACTTCCTCCCACTTATATTCTGGCTCCCTTGAGATAAGGTGAGTATTACATTTGCTGTTTTCATTACTTCCTGTGCCTTTGCACTAGCTTTTAGTAATTATGTGGACTGCAATGTCCCCCCAGCCAGAGACTGGCCCAGTCCCCTTTTGAAAGTATGCAGTGAATAAATCTACATTCACAGAAGTAACTTGCTCCACTGATCCACCATCTTCTCAGAAAATAACTTCTGAATACCTAATCTAGATCTACCTTTATGTAATTTATGAGCACATGAGCAATTGGGCACTAATTTTTTTAAAAAAAGAACCATAAAGAATCTCTGGCTTAATCCTCGAGTCACAAGCAAATTGGCATTGGCTAAGTAAATAAAATCAGAGGATGAAAAAAGTGTGGCTCAAAGAATGGTATTGGATAAATCAGTTTCAATTCATGGGGCAGTACTGGGGAAAAAGGGCAATGTATCGTTGGGGCAGGCTTCTCTTGAATTGCACTTGGACCACTGTCCTGGCAAACTATATAACTAGAATTGGACTTTAAACCAAACAATGGGGTGGGACTGGGGGAGTGGTGCAAAGGGTTCATGCTAGGGGGTTTCAGAAAGTTAATGAGAAAAGAAAAAGCAATAGTACAGGATCACAATCTGGGTAATAATAACCAGAATGTGAGTGCAATGGATAGAACATACAAACATAAGAGAGTTCATCAGCAAATGGGGTCAGAGAAAAGAAGTTTTTTTTTTAAGTTTAGTTTATTTATTAGTGTCATAAATAGATTAACATTAATGCAATGAAATTACTGTGAAAATTCCCTAGTCGCCAACGCTCATGTCTGTTCGGGTATACCACAGGAGAATTTAGCATGGCTAATGCACCTAACCAGCGCATCTTTCAGACTACCAGAGGAAACCGGAGCACCTGGAGAAAACCCACGCAGACACGGGGAGAACATGCAAACTCTGCACAGTGAGCCAAGCCAGGAATTGAACCCGGGTCCCTGTGAGGCAACAACGCGAACCACTGTGCCACCATGCTGACCAAAAATGATAAAAAGGCAGAATTCTTTATCTGCTATAGGAAAGATTAGAACAGGAGGTAAGAGTGAAGGGGGAGTTGCACTTTTGATTAGGAAAACATCATGGCCGTACTGAGTGGGGATATATCCGAGGATTCGGCCACTGAGTCTATATAGGTAGAACTGAGAAATAAGAAGGGGGAAATCACTTTCATAGGGTTGTACTACAGGCCCCCAAAATAGTCAGCGGGAAATTGAGGAGCAAGTATGCAAGGAGATTACAGATAGCTCCAAGAAAAATAGAATGGTAATAGTCGGAGATTTTAACTTTCCCAACATTGACTGGGACAGCCATAGTATTACAGGGTTGGATGGAGAGAAATTTGTTGAGTGTATTCAGGGGGAATTTCTCATTCACTATGTGGATGGCCCGACTAGAGAAGGGGCAAAATGTGACTCAGGAAATAAGAAAGGGCAAGTGGCAGAAGTGTTAGTGAGGGATCACTTTGGGACCAGTGACCATAATTCTATTAGTTTTAAGATAGCTATGGAGAATGATAGATCTGGTCCAAAAGTTAAAATTCTACATTGGGGCAAGGTCAATTTTGATAGTATCAGGCAGAAACTTTCAAAAGTTAATTGGGGGAGCCTGTGGGAAGGCAAAGCGACGTCTGTTAAGTGGCAGCTTTCAAAGGTGTGTTAACCAGGGTTCAGGGTAAACACATTCCTCTTAGCGTGAAGGACAAGGCTGGCAGAAGTAGGGAACCCTGGATGACTCGGGATATTGAGACCCTGGTCAAGAAGAAAGAACAAGGCACATGACATGCATAGGAGCTGGGATCAAGTGAATCCCTTGAAGAGTATGGGGGGGTGTAGGAGTAGAGTTAAGAGAGAAATCAGGGAGGCAAAAAGAGAACACGCGATTGTTTTGGCAGATAAGGCAAAGGAGAATCCAAAGAGCTTCTACAAATACATAAAGGGCGAAAGAGAAACAAGGGACAGAGTAGGGCCTCTTAAGGATCCACGAGGTTATCTACATGCCAATTCGCAAGAGAAGGGTGAGATCCTAAATGAATATTTCTCATCAGTATTTACTAGTGAGAAAAGCATGGATGTTAGGGTAGTTGGGGAAATAAACTCTTGAGGAGTGTATGTATTACAGAGATGGTGATGCTGAAAGTCTTAAAACGCATCAAGGTATACCCTAGGACATTGTGGGAGGCTAGTGAGGAAATTGCGTGTCCCCTAGCCGAGATACTTGAATCACTGATAGTCACAGGTGAGGTGCCCGAAGATTGGGGAGTGGCAAATGTTGTGCCTTTGTTTAAAAAAAGGCTGCAGGGAAAAACCTGGGAACTACAGGCCAGTTAGCCTCACATCTGTGGTGGGTAAGTCGTTGAAAGCTATTTTGAGAGACAGGATCTACAGGCATTTAGAGATGCAAGGACTGATTAGGGACAGTCTGCATGGCTTTGAGAGTGGAAAATCACATGTCACAAATTCGATCGAGTTTTTTGAAGGGGTAACCAAGAAGGTAGATGAGGGCAGTGCACTTGATATTGTCAACATGAACTTTAGCAACGTCTTTGACAAGGTACTGCATGGTAAGTTGTTGCATAAGATTAAATCTCATGGGATCCAGGGTGAGGTAACTAAATGAATGCAAAATTGGCTTCTTGACAGAAGGTGGTTGTAGAGGGTTGTTTTTCAAACTGGAGGCCTGTGACCAGTGGTGTGCCTCAGGGATCAGTATTGGGTCCACTGTTATTTGTAATTTATATTAATGATTTGGATGAGAATGTAGGAGGCATGGTTCGTAAGTTTGCAGATGAAACCAAGATTGGTGGCATAATACAACGAAGATGATGATCTAGGATTGCAATGGGATCTTGATCAATTGGGCCAGTGGACGAAAGGCAGACGGAGTTTAATTGACACAAATGTGAGGTGATGCATTTTGGTAGATTGAACCAGGGCAGGACTTACTCAGTCATTAGTAGGGTGTTGGGGAGACTTATAGAACAAAGAGATCTTGGAGTACACATTCATAGCTCCTTGAAAGTGGAGTCACAGGTGGACAGAGTGGTGAAGAAGACATTCGGCATACGGGGTTTCATTGGTCAGAACTTTAAATACAGGACTTGGGATGTCTTGTTGAAGTAGTACAAGACATTGGTAAAGCCACACTTGGAGTAGTGTGTGCAGTTCTGGTCACCCTGTTATAGAAAGGATATTATTAAACTAGAAAGGGTGCAGAAAAGATTTACTAGGATGCTACCGGGACTTGATGATTTGAGTTATAAGGATAGACTGGATAGACCAGGACTTTTTCCTCTGGAGCGTAGGAGGCTGAGGGATGATCTTATAGAGGTCTATAAAATAATGAGGGGTATAGATCAGCAAGATAGTCAATATCTTTTCCCAAAGGTAGGGGAGTCTAAAGCTAGAAGGCATACGTTTATGGTGAAAGGGCAGAGATACAAAAGTGTCCAGAGAGGCAATTTTTTCACACAGAGGATGGTGAGTGTCTGGAACAAGTTGCCAGAGGTAGTAGTAGAGGCAGATACAATTTTCTCTTTTAAAAAGAATTTAGATAGTTACATGGATAAGATGGGTATAGAGGGGTATGGGCCAAATGCCGGCAATTGGTATTAGCTCAGGAGTTTAAAAAAATGCCTCCTATATTCTCATCCAAATCATTAATATAAATGACAAATAATAGTGCACCCAGCACTGATCCCTGAGGCTCACCACTGGTCACAGGCCTCCAGTTTGAAAAACAACCCTCTTCAACAACCTTCTGTCAAGAAGCCAATTTTGTATCCATTTAGATACCTCACCCTAGATCCCGTGATTTAACCTTATGTAACAACCTACCATGTGGTACCTTATCAAAGGCCTTGCTAAAGTCCACGTAGACAACATCAACTGCACTGCCCTCATCTACCTTCTTGGTTACAAGTTGGGCCGAAGGGCCTGTTTCCATGCTGTAAACCTGTATGACTCTATGAATGGACACAACAGATGGATGAATTGGTACAGGAATAAATGGGTACAAGAATAAATGGGTACAAGATGATAGCCATTTCAAAGATATGGTTGCGAAATGACCCAAGGCTGGGGACTGAATATTCACGGATATTTGACATTTCAGCAGGGTGGAAAGAAAAAGAGGTAGGATAGCTCTATCACTAAACACTGAGATCAGTACATTAGTGAGAAATTAACTTGGCTTGGAAGATGGTCTGGGTGGAGATAATAAATAACAGGATAGAAGCGCTGGTGGGCATAGACTAAAGGAACCTAAAAGCAGCTCTCGTGTAGGATAGAGTATAAATCAATAAAGAATGGGAGCTTCTAAGAAAGGTACTGCAATAATCTTCAACAATTTTAATCTTCATATAAATGGGATGAATCAAATTGTCAAAGGTAGCCTTGGAGATGGGGGTCACAGAGTGTATTCGGGATGGTGTCTTAGAATAATACATTCTGGGAATACCAACCAGGGAAAAGCTATGTTAAACCTGGTAATGTGTAATGAGGCAGGATTAATTAATAACCTCAAGGGAAAAAATTGTCTAGGTGGAGTGATCACAACATAATAGAATTTCACATTTAGAAACCAACAAGGAATTACAAAATAAAGAGAGAATTAGAATATGAGAGTAAACTAGCAAGTAATATAAAAGTAGAGATTAAGAACTTCGAAGAACATACCAAAACGGGAGAGTAGCCAAAGTAAATGTTGGTCCCTCTGGCAGCAGGACTAGGGAAATTCATAATGGGAGATAAGAAATGGCAGAGACTTTGAACAAATATTTTGCATTTGTCTTCATGGTAGAAAACACTAAAAGCACCCCACGAATAATAAATCAAGGGACAAATGTGAGGAGTAATTTAAAACACCATGACAAAAGAAGTGCTAGAAAAACTCACAGGCTTTAATTTTATGGTTTCCCCCACCCTCAGCAGGTTCTGAGGTGGGGGTGGAGGGGGAGAGAGGGGGAGAGAGAGAGAGAGAGAGAGACAGACAGACAGACAGACAGACAGACATTAAATTGCATGGGTGGGAATCCCTCTGAGATCTTGCCTGTCAGGATCTGAATGTAATTTCACATGGGCAGGGTCTCAGGAGGGAAACCCATCATAAAGGGGAAGTGTGGGAAGGAGGCAGTACCTCCATCAAAAGCCCCCCTGCTGACTTAGGGCACACTCCCCTCAAGTAAGACAGATTTGCCCCTCTCTGCCCCCAATACCGTAATCACCACCCTTGCAATCATTCCCCTGCCCCACAAGAAATCCCTTACCCTCCTCTCCCTGGTACCCACGCTACTTACCTAGCCACCATGTTCTAACACTTGCTCCAGACATGATACTGCGACGCCTCTTCCAACCACTTCACGTTGTGCCTGGAGTGCTGCCGGCCAATCAGATTGGCCAGCAGCTCTCCAAGGTGGGATCTCAGTCCAATTGAAGACAGAAGTCCTGTCTGCTGTCATTTAACACTAATTACCCCCCCCCAAAAAGGGAGCCGCCCGAAATAAAAACAAAGCAGAAAGAGAACTTAAAACATTAAATCAAAATATGATTAAAGGGGTTGATAATATACCCCAGTCCCTGCAGTGCCCAATGAGCACAAAAGGCCTTGATGCTGCCCTTGAAAACCCAAACTCCCTCTCCAGGGATACCTGGCCACAAACATAACGCGGTAGAGGGGCAGAAAGTCAGGTCAGACGATCCCCTCGGTCGCCTGCTGCCTGGACATGTTTATAGCATGTTTAGCTAGGCCCAAAGACAGGTTCACAACCAAGTCCACCGCCTTCCCCAACTCTCCTCTGCATCAGGTGCCCATAAATCAGGAGCATGGGGCTGAAGTGCAAACAGAACATCAATAAAATATTTTTAAAATAACTGAAAAGGGATTGCAGCCAACAACAAATAATGTAGGCATGGTCCACAGGCTCCACAAGATCGCAAGAAGGGGAAATTTCTTGGGAGCCTGTAAACAGTACCATCTTCAGTTGCATGGTACTGCTGCATGCACTCTCTCCACTCCAGGTCCCTGATACAGTTGGGGTAGGATCCCTTCATAGAAGGACCTCCACTGCAACAAGGCACACCAAAGCTTGTCTGGGCAACGGGTGAGGGCACAGTAGAACAAGGTATGCAGCAGCAGCCCATACAGGGAATTCCTCCATGCATTGGTAAAAGGCACGAAGGACATTTCTGTGAGGCAGCTCAAGCCCACCAAGGCTGCCCATCCCGACAAGACAGCCAGTCAGTTGGACTAATTGAGAGCCTACTTAGTAAAGGAGGTTAGTAAAGGAAGCCAGTTAATTTCCAGTTTCCCGATGTGATAGTAGTACTTTTAACTGCTTGGAGACTGAACCCATTGGCAAGACAGGGTACCAATGCTCAAGGCTAGTTCACAGGACTTCACTACGCGTCTGGGAGTAGAAACATTCTGTAGAGGGATTCCACCACTCCCACACCAGCACCACGTTCAACATGGCAGTCTGGCTGTTTTCTGTTTTAAATTTTTTTTTAAAATGTTGCTCAGAGGATGCCTTCATGTTGAAGCACCTTCTTAGTCACATATGCTTTATTGTAAGTGGCCACTTTGCTGAAGATGGAAATCCTCTGACTGGCACTCAAGCTTCAAGAGCCTCCTGCCCTTAATTAAACAAGGAAACTGTCTCCATGACAATTATGGAGGCAGTCTAGTAACAATCCCAAAGACTGACTTCTTCTACCCAATGGCATGTTTGGGACCCATGTTTGCAGCCCCCAGAATGAAATTTCAGCTCCTTGACAACAGAATGTGGAAGCTCTTGCAGATAATAGGCAATGAGCCTGTATTTTTAAGGCCCCTTTTGGTGTCCAGGGGTGACAAAGGATTGGACATAGGTCCCATACCCTTAAAAATACTGCAAGAAAAAGATTGCCAGAAGATAGCACCTCTGGAATACCAACTTTTCTGAAAAAAGCAATTCAAGCCTACACACCTCAACTGCAACCATCCTCTCTACCCACTACTGAACCTTATCTCACCCTATAATTCATACAAGTAGACTAGGATCGACAACAAATAATCAAGTTGGGTCAAAGAGTACACATTGTTGATTAGTAGTTGCAGATAGGGTGATTGTTATATATGAAAAGGAAGTTTATAAAAATTATGTGGGAAGGGTAGGGAAATGGGAATAGAATACATAGTTAACTCAGGCACAGGCTCAAGAGGCTGAAGGGGCTCTCAACTCTAAATTCTGTGACTTCTCTTTGCATCAGCATTTGAAACATTTGTGTTGGATCTTAAAACTCTACCGCCATAAAGGAAAAACTTCAACAAAAGCCAGGAATGTTAAAGCACCCAGTTTGCACAACCTGGGCATTAGACTGTATGTAAGAGAAGTATTCACCTCCAATATTACTGGAACACTCTTGGCATTTACTGGGCATCATGGCCCATAAAGGAAACAATTCACTCAGCATCAACAACTAAAGAATCATAGAATTTTTACAGTGTAAAAGGAGGCTATTTAGCCATTGTGTCTGCACCGGCTCTCTGAATGAGCAATTTATTTAGTGCCATTCCCTGCCTTCTCCTCATTGTTCCTTTACACTCTTCATTTTCAGATAACTGTCTAATTCCCTTTTCTAAAATTGCCTCCATCTCATTTTCAGGCAACAAATACATTTCAGGCCTTAACTACTCACTGCGTGAAAATTTTTTTTTCATAATGCTTTGGAGGCTTTTTTTGCCAATTGTTTTAAATCTGTGCCTTCTCATTCTCGATCCTTTCATGAGTGAGAATACTTTCTCCCTATTTACGGTGTTGATATCCTTCATGTTTGTGTATCGCTATCAAATCCCCTCGTAGCCTTCTTTTTTTCCCAAAGAAAATAGGGCCAATTTTTTCAATCTATCTTTACTGTAGTCTCCTTAATGCCTACATGTCTTTCCTAAAGTGTGGTGCTCAGAATTGAATGCAAGACTTCAGCTGAGACCGAGTCTTATACAAGTTCAACATAACTTTTTGCTCTTGTATTCTATGCCCCTATTAATGGAGCCCGAGGATACTGTATGCTTTTTAAATTGTTCTCTCAACCTGTCCTGTCACTTTCGATGACTTATGCCCCATATACACCCAAGTCTCTCCGCTCTTGCCGCCCCTTTAGAGTTGTACCCTTTATTGTATATTGTCCCTCCACGTTTTTTCATCTCTTGTTCTCTAAGAACATGATATATTCAGAATGTGGGAAAGTATTGAGTGCTATTTTGATAAATTATTTTCCATTTTAATAAATTTAGTGTACAGGTTTTGCTTCAGTAGTTATCTTCTGAAATAGAATTCACTAAATAGTATTTATCATACTTCAGTAGTATTAAGATCCCAGCTTCACAGTCCATGAGCAGCAATAAGTCACATTTTGACCTTAATTTACAGTAAGTTTCACTCACCACTTTATTTACTGCTCCTCATCACCACTCACCTAGCGGCCTGCTATTCCCTTCTTTTCATCAAATTCTCAGCTCCTTTCTTTCCAACTCCAATCCTGTCCATCTTCTACACTGAGACTAAATGCTTCCCCAAAAAAAGCATTAAAGAGAAGCAATCTGCTTCAAGTACAGTGCGTATGTTTGTAGTCACTCAAAAGAGAGCGCTTTACTACTGTCATATATTAAGAGGTCAAAGAGCCACTGGAGATAAATGCACACTGACTGGAAGTCCTGGACTAAAGAACTATAATGTTCAGTTGGTATCTCATGAAATATTTCATTGATCTTTTTGGCTGCTGATAGCGCCAAGCTGGTTTAAAAATTGAAATAAACTAATGAGAAATTCATTGCCTTCACACATTTTCTGATATTTCTGCCAGAATAATACGATTGCAACAACACACCCATGTAAAAGCGAACTTCATGTTTGCTAAAGTCTAAGCTGTTGACAGAGACTTCAGCAATCATTGAAGGCTACAAGGGGAATTCAGGACCCAACAGTCAGTATTTGTTTCCTTCTACAAATGGGGTTTCCACCATACTTCGAGGGAAGTTACGGTATTGAGAAGGGAAAGCACTAAGCAAATTCCAGATCTTTGTTCCTTTTTATTGTAATCAACGTGTTCAGATACTCTTGATAATTTTCTTTTAACCTCACTATTACAATGCGTTCAGAGTGGCTAAAAGTAGTGGGCGATAGAAGATTGGGAAAAATTTAAAAATCAACAAAGAATGACTAAGAAGGTGATAAAGGAAGGAAAGATAGACTATGAAGCTAAACTAGCACTCAATATAAAAAAGGACAGTAAACGTTTTTACAAATATATAAAGAGGAGGAGGCTGGCTAGAGTGAATGTTGGACCCTTAGAGGATGAGAGGGGGGATTTAGCGGTGGGAGATGAGGAAATGGCTGAGGCCTTAAATAAGTTTTTTGCCTCGGTCTTCACGGAGGAGGACGCGAACAGTTTGCCGGATCTTAAAGGTAGAAGGATGGTAGGAGTTGAGGCCCTAGTTACTGTCACGAGGGAGGTAGTGCTTGATAAACTAATGGGACTGAAGGTGGACAAGTCCCCAGGACCTGATGGAATGCATCCCAGGGTTCTGAAAGAAATGGCAGAGGTGATAGTGGATGCCTTAGTAATAATTTACCAAAATTCGCTGGATTCCGGGGAAGTGCCGAAAGATTGGAAAACGGCTAATGTTACGCCGCTGTTTAAAAAAGGTAGCAGACGAAAGGCAGGGAATTATAGGCCGGTTAGTTTAACGTTTGTAGTTGGAAAAATGCTTGAATCCGTCATCAAAGAAGAAATAGTGAGGCACCTAGAAAAGAATGGTTTGATAGAGCAGATGCAGCACAGATTCGTTAAGGGGAAGTCGCGTTTGACGAATTTATTGGATTTCTATGAGGATGTGACTAGTGTGGTAGGCAGAGGGGAACCGGTGGATGTGGTGTTTTTAAGATTTTCAAAAGGCGTTTGATAAGGTGCCTCATAAAAGGTTGCTACAGAAAGTTAGGGTCCATGGAGTTGGGGGTAAGGTGTTAGCGTGGATAGAGGATTGGTTATCTAATAGGAAGCAGAGAGTTGGTATCAATGGGTGCTATTCTGATTGGTGGTTGGTGACTAGTGGAGTGCCGCAGGCATCGGTGCTGGGGCCTCAGGTATTTACCATTTATATGCATGATCTGGAGGAGGGGGGCTGAGTGTAGGATGACGAAATTTGCTGATGACACGAAGATGAGTGGAAAAGCAGATTGCACAGAGGGTGTGGAAAGTCTGCAGAGGGATCTGGATAGGCTAAGCGAGTGGGCGAGGACCTGGCAGATGGAGTATAATGTTAGCAAGTGTGAGGTTATCCACTTTGGCAGAAATAATAGTAGGAGGGATTACTATTTAAAGGGCGAAAAGCTGCAGCATGCTATGGTGCAGAGGGACCTGGGGGTCCTTGTACATGAGTCGCAAAAACCCCGTCTGCAGATGCAGGTGATCAAGAAGGCGAATGGGATGCTGGCCTTTATAGCAAGGGGGGTAGAATATAAAAGTAGGGAGGTCTTGCTGCAACTGTACAGGGTAGTGGTGAGGCCGCAGCTGGAGTACTGTGTGCAGTTTTGGTTGCTGCACTTGTGCAAGGATATATTGGCCTTGGAGGGAGTGCAGAGGAGGTTCACTAGGCTGATACCGGAGATGAGGGGGTTGGACTATGAAGAGAGACTAAATAGACTGGGTCTGGACTCGTTGGAGTTTAGAAGGATGAGGGGGGATCTAATAGAGACGTATAAGATAATGAAAGGGATGGATAGGGTAGAGGTAGAGAGATTCTTCCCTCTTAGAAAGGATAGCAGGACTAGAGGGCACAGCCTCAAGATAAGGGGGGAGGTGCAGTTTAGATCGGAGTTGAGGAGGAACTTCTTCAATCAAAGGGTGGTGAATCTCTGGAATTCTCTGCCCGTTGAAGTGGTGGAGGCTACCTCGCTAAATATATTTAAGTCACGGGTAGATAGGTTTTTGATAGACAAGGGAATTAAGGGTTATGGGGAGAAAGCGGGAAAGTGGAACTGATCCACTTCAGATCAGCCATGATATTATTGAACAGCAGGGCAGGCTCGAAGGGCTAGATGGCCTACTCCTGCTCCTGTTTCTTATGTTCTTATGGCTGCAATTGTTTTTTTCATAAGCATTCCTCTGCTTCTGTATTTTTCGAGGACTATCAAGCGGGCCAGGCTGCACCAGAGTCACACTGCGTCCACTAGGGGTATCTCTACACTTGCATTTAAAGTTTGAGACACACACACACAATTTACAAATGTGCTACAATTCACAAGGAAGGGTGTAATGGAGGATTGCAAAATGACCTGCAACTAAATATCCTGAGCCATGAAGCTGCCACTGTTTGTGAAGGTCACCAAAGCTTTACTCTGTACGTGTGGATCATTTCGATGTGCTACAGGTGACCTCACATTATAATCTGTGCATTGCAGATTGGTTAAACTAAGTGACTCATGAATTTTTTCCTCTAATAATCTCCTCTCCATGGACAAATGACAGCATCATAAGTGGGCTGTGCTGTTTTATCAATTTGCAAGAATCCTGAATGACCAGGGGATTGATTATGTATTGCACCCCTGAGGTTTTCACTGTCTGTTGCATAATATATTACCTATTGCATAATATGTTACCTACGCAAACTGGAATAGATTCAATTTTCTGAACATGCAGCTAAATAGAAAAATCAGACCTGGATTATGCAAGTCATTGCTCAGTTCCCAGATGCTGACCGTGCTTGATCATGGTGGCTGCATCATCAATTTTCACCGTTGGTCTGCTTTGTGGCTGTCTCAAAGATGTCATGAACCACTGAAGAGGGAGTCCTGGTCACCTAGAAATAAGCCTTGCAACTACTGTTCTTCAAATAATCCTGTCCTAAAGCAAATATGTGTTGACTACTATTTCGGAAGCTGGTATTCAACAACAATTTATATAATGCCTTTTATAAGATGCCCCAATAAGACGTCCCACAGAAGCATCATCAAACAAAATTTGACACCTTGCAAAGTAGAAGATATTTGCACAGATGACCAAAAGCTTGATAAAAAGGTAGGTTTGAAATAGTGTCTTCAGGAGGAACCAAAGAGACAGAAAGGCAGGGATTCATGATTTTTTTTTAATGGCATGTAAATTCAGGGCATTCATAAAGATGGTGGAAGACTCTGCTGTAAATGGGCAAACTCAAGGCACAAAGCAGTCCCAACAGGAATCTCTAGAAAGGATGTGGACACTCATAAGCATTGTATTTCAACCCATTTTATTTAGAAATGAAACTTATGACTGAACAGTGGGCACTTCAGCAAATCAACACAGCTGGAGTTGTGTTGATAGATGTACAGTCGAGTGGAACGTAGAGAAAAGTTCTTAGGGACCTGAAATGTTGCAACAAATTGTAAGAAAAAATAAGCAATGGCTGGTTCGACAGGAGAATCAGGGAGTCTACGTTGAGAATAATGAGTGGTAATAGAAATTCATGGAAATATGTAACAGCATCATCATTATGAGCAAAGATCAAAGAGAAAGGCTACAAGATTGTAGTCTGTCGTGATCGGTTTCTGAGAGGCAAACATATTTTTGGTATTTTGGTTTAACTGTACCCTCCTGGGTCAAATGTGGTTAGAATGTTTGTTATGCAGGTGTCAGAAAGAACTAGGAGTTCCAGCCACATTGCGGTCTGAGCATTAGTGAGGAAAAATTTAAATATAATGTAGTGTAGTCAACATAGGCAAAGCCGGAGCTCAAAAACATAGCTAAGTAATAAAAGATCCAGTGACAGTGGATGGTTGTAGCACTGGGTAGAGGATGGAGCATCAAACTGCACCAGGTCAAGAAGCCATTCTGGTGATTTGGTGCTACCGAAGAATTGGACACTTGAGCTTTGAGTTATACTTCTAGTTATGGTTGTAATAATATCTTTCTGTAAAATTTGTATTCAATGTGAATAAAACAAAATGATTTTTTTAAAGCCTCAGTTGAGTTTAGAGATCTACCTACCCAAAAGAATAAAGAAAGCAACATAAAAATACTAGACATTATAATATTCATTTCCCAAATATCTGTACAATTTGCAAATACTGATTTTTTTTTGCAGAAAATTACAATTACTCTTTCACCACTATGGAGCAATTTGGAGAATATGTAAGTGTCATTGGAACTCATTCAAGGTGGCTCACTAAATGTCCTGCTGGATTACCGGAGAACTGATTGTTCTCAGCAACATTTCACTGTGACCACTTAATGATTGGGTTGTTTAAGGAAGTCAATCTCAGAAGGTAAAACTAATGTTTTTACAGCTTGTAATATACAGGGAAAGAACCATCACGTCTGAGGTTTAATGTCAATTTTAGCATGAATTATTCAATGATTCCACACTGTTACTGACAAGCAGCTTTTAACCTGGCAATTTATTGTTGATGGAAATGTACAAATTGGTCAACTTTACAGTTCTCTCTCTCTGCCCAGTCAGTGGTAGCAGCTCACTGCCTGCTATTTCCCACATTGGTACAAAGGCGCCAGCACCTTGTGCAGACAGCAGCTGGCAGCTATCAAGGGGCTATGATGGAGCAGCTCACAATCTCCAGGTTTTCATGGACATGTGGGCGGTAACCCTGGGCCGGATCACGATGGGGCTCAGGCCTGATGTGATCCCAAAAACTGCAGAAAAGTTTTGTGCATTCTGCACTGGTGAGGAGGTACAAGGGCTCACTACTCCATCGAATCATTCCTGACTTCATGTGCCAGGGTAGTGATTTCACAAAGCATAAAGGCACTGGTGGGAAGTGCATCTACGGTGAAAAGTTTAAGGGTGAGAATTTTCAGCTGAAGTGGACAAGCGCTGCTCCCTTGCTCCCTATGGCAACGCTGGACCAAATACAAATGGACCCCAGTTTTTAATCTGCACTGCACACACTCCATAGTTGGACAGGAAGCATCTTATATTTTGTAAGGTTGTAGAAGTGTGAGGAAAATGGCGAAATTGGGCAGAAGTGACGGCAAAACTATCATTACTGTTAGCAGCACAAATTGCAGACAGATGCAAAAGGAATTCTATGCTTAAATAAAACTTGATTGCGTGCAATTCCCAAAAAAAAAGCTCAAGTAAACCCTCTAATATTCAGTGACCACTGAATGCTAAGAAGTAGATATGAAGACATTGGAGAAAATGTGGAAAAGATTCACAAGAATGGCTCCAGGGATGAGGAACTTGAGTTATGAAGATGGGGCGGCACAGTGGTCAGCACTGCTACCTCACAACACCAGGGATCCGGGTTCAATTCTGGCCTCAGGGGACTGTGTAGAGTTTGCATGTTCTCCCCGTGGCTGCGTGGGTTTTCTCCGGTTTCCTCCTACAGTCCAAAGATGCACTGGTTAAGTGGAATGGCCATGCTAAATTGCCCTTTAGTGTCGGGAAGATTAGCAGGGTAAACATGCGGGATTATGGGGATACAGCCTGGATGGGATTGTTATTAGTGCAGGTTTGATGGCCCAATGGCCTCTTTCTACACCGCAGAGATTCTATGATTCGAAGATTGAAGAAGTTGAGATTGTTTTCCTTGGACTATGAGGAGATTTGATAGAGGTGTTCAAATTCATGAGGGTTCTGAACAAAGTAGATAGAGAGAAACTATTCCCACTGGTGAAAGTATTGAGAATGGTAGGGCACAGATGTAAAATAATTGGTAAAAGAAGAAAAAGAAACACGAGGAGCAATTTTTTTGACCGAGCGAATGATTAGGGTCTGGAATGTGTTGCTCAAGAGCGTGGTGGAGACAGGTTCAGTTGAGGCTTTCAAAAGGGAATTAGACAGTTGTCTGAAAAGGAAGAATGTGCAGGGTTACAGGGAGGAGGGGGGAAAGTGGCACTCAATGAACAGTTCATTCAGAAAGCAGGTGCAGACACAATGGGCCAAATGACTTCCTTCTGTCTCGTAACAAATTCCGTGCTCTACATGCTTTTAATAATATGGACACCAGAATTGTTCAAAGGAACCTCACTTCTAGTATGAATCTTCAAACACTATCATAAAAACATAAAACGTTATGGCACAGGAGGAAGCTAATTTAGTCCTACATTCCAGGTATTCTGTTTACCTGGCGCAGTAAGACGACTGCTGTACAAATCAGCAATAAGCCCACTCACAATGTCAAATTCTAACTGATATTCAGCGAGTATTTGGTTGGTGACTATTGAATTAGACCCTTACACACAAGAGCAGCAAATACCTGGGAACAGCACCACTTGGAAGTTCCCCTCTAAGTCATTCTTTATTTAGTACTGTCACAAATAGGCTTACATTAACACTGCAACAAAGGTACTGTAAAAATCCCCTAGTCACCACACTCTACCACCTGTTCGGGTACACTGAGGGAGAACTTAGCATGGCCAATGCACCTAACTAGCATGTCTTTCGGCCTGTGGGAGGAAACTGGAGCACCTGGAGTTATAATCGCTGTTCCTTCACTGTGGCTGGGTCAAAATCCTGATGGAGTATTACATCCAGTCCTGCTCTTTATGAGGATGTGAAGGCATTAAAGAAAGGATTCATGAGAATGGTTCCAAGAATGAGGAACTTCAATTTTAAAGATAGATTGGAGAAATTAGGATAGTTTTCTTAGAGAAAAGAAGCCTGAGTGGAGATTCGATAGGGGTATTCAAAATCATGAGGGGATCTGGACAAAGAACACAGGGAAAAAGTATCCCCACTTGTGAAAGGATTGAAACAAAAGCTCAGAGATTTAAAGGAATTGGTAAAAAAAGCAAAAGTGATAGGAGGAAAACCTTTTTTTTGCACAATGAGTGGTTTAGGTCTGAAATAACCTGCCTGAGAGTCTGGTGAAGGCAGGTTCAATTGAAGCTTTCAAAAAGGAATCAGACTGTTATCTGAAAAGGAAGAATGTGCAGCGTTAAAGGGAGAAGGCAGAGAAATGGCACTATGTGAGTTGCTCATTCAAAGAACCAGTGCAGCACAATGGGCCAAATAGCTCCCTTCTACAACAGAACAATTCTGTGATTACAACAGAGACTACACTGTTGATCTAAAGTGCTCTAGTCTTTGTAAGGCACTTTGTGATATCCTCAGTCATGAAAGGTACTATATAAAGGCAAGCCTTATCTTTTTTGAACCTATTTTTCATATGTAGCTTATCGAGTGCGGAACTGAGCAACACAGAGAGCTAGGTCAGTCATTTAGTTAACCGCAGAGGAGAGAGAAGATGCATCACGGCCAAGTCCATTCCATTCTTACATGACGTCCACAAATGCACACTTCAATCAGAATCACAGGACAACGAAATCTCAGCTATTTGTATTTCCCTATTTCCAACACTTTGAGGACTAGATAGTGTGTTAATTGCTATTCAAACTGAGATCAGTTAACTCAGACACAGTTAACCATTAGAGGAACTTTCAATATATGATTCATTTTGTGATCTAAGCTATCTGACTTTACTTTCTTGCTTATTTCCAAAGCATTATGTTAGTGTGTTTATGATGTGAGTCCATCACTATATATAAGAAACATTATGTTGTACGTCAGTATTTAGAGAATAACTTTATTGGCAAGATTCATCTTCAATTGACTCCAACACCAAGACCTCGATGTGGAAAAAGTCAACTTTTGTCAGTTTAGTGCACAATTGTGACTAATGAATGGCTTTTGTTCCAAACCCTTCCCTTGAAGATTATTCATGGTAAAACAAGTTCCACAACCATCTGCAAGTTGCAAATTTCATGTCGGCATTTTTTTTCACAAAAGAGCATCACTGCCTGTTCTTGCTTACATCCACACATGCACAATTTCACCGTGTCAGAAGCAGCAAAATAAGTACATTTATTCACCCGCCCCTTGGAGACACTGACACCAACTGCACTATTCCTTATACAGCCTTGGGCTGTCATTAGTTAACTCAGCACTAAGAGGAATTCATGGCTTGTATGAGTCACTACCATGCGACACATTTACCACTGAGCCCCTGAATCTTTCAAAGTCAATCCTCTCTGTGAAATGTCTTTGATAGCACTGTATAAATTGTTTCTATTTAAATCCTCTTACAGTATAATCTAAACCCCAGTTTCATCACACTTGTGATGAAAAACATGACAAAAGTAATTTGCCCTGGTGTTATATTCAGCACAAGCTGGAACTCATCTGGCATCATTTCCAGGTCTATCAGCAGCATTACTGATAGTCACAACATCTGCTGAGTGCTGCAGTAAAAGCAAACTAGTTAGTTTACAATGCCACAGGGGATAACTGTGTCAAGCTTCAAGAAAAAGGATTTGCCTGTTGATTAAAATATACAAAGATCGAAGGAGAGGTGAAAGCAACATGTGGCTTTTAACTGGAAAAACAGAATGTATTATTTTGCCAAGTCCACCACATAATGTAAATATTTAAAAGCATGCCACATTTTACATGTGTGAGGCAGCTCACTAAGTCAGTCTATAAAAGAAAATAAATCCAGTATTAGGTTTTTCTGATTGCTTCAAATAAGCAATGTCATGGATCTGCCTAGTAAAAGAATTTAACAAAGCTAGAGAGGATGCAATCTGCCCAGCAACAGTTAGAAACCTGCCTAGCGACAGCAGCAGCAATATCTTTGTTGGACCAGGTTTCTCAGACTTGATCTTCAGCCTTGTATTGTGTGGAAACTATAAGCTGGATTTGACTTATGGATTTATTTAATTCGGATGTTGTTTGGAGTTGGAAGTCTTAAGGAGTTCAGAGATTGTAGATATATTTTGGAACAAGAGATAATTTCTACATAAAGTGTATATATTTAGTGATTCACATCCTTACTTGTCTTGGGCAGCATGGTATCACAGTGATTAGCATTGCTGTCTCACAGCACCGAAGACCTGTGGTCAATTCCGGCTGAGTGTTTGTCTATGTAGAATTTGCATGTGCTCCCTGTGTCTGTGTGGATTTTCTGAGTGCTCCTGCTTCCTCGCACAGTCCAAAGATGTGTAGATTGGGGCCTCAGCTATTTACCATTTATATAGATGATCTGGAGGAGGGAACCGAGTGCAGGGTGTCGAAATTTGCTGATGACACCAAGATTGGGGGAAAGGCAAATTGTGCGGAGGGTGTGGAGAGTCTGCAGAAGGATCTAGATAGGCTGGGCGAATGGGCCAGGAAATGGCAAATGGAATTTAATGTTGGCAAGTGTGAGGTGGTCCACTTTGGTAGGAAGAATGGTAGGAAGGACTATTACTTAACGGGGCGAAAAACTGCAGCAGGCGACGGTGCAGAGGGACCTCGGGGTCCTTGTGCATGAGTCGCAAAAACCCAGCCTGCAGGTGCAGCAGGTGGTCAGGAAGGCGAATGGGATGCTGGCCTTCATAGCGAGGGGGATTGAATATAAAAGTAGGGAGGTCTTGCTGCAGCTGTATAGGGCATTGGTGAGGCCGCAGCTGGAGTACTGTGTGCAGTTTTGGGCGCCGCACCTGCGCAAGGATATTTTGGCCCTGGAGGGAGTGCAGAGGAGGTTTACTAGGCTGATACCGGAGTTGAGGGGATTGAGCTATGAGGAGAGGCTGAATAAACTAGGCTTGTACTCGTTAGAGTTTAGAAGAATGAGGGGAGATCTCATTGAGACGTATAAGATGATGAATGGGATGGATAGGATAGAGGTGGAGAGACTCTTCCCGCTCAAAAAAGACAGTAGGACTAGGGGGCACAGCCTCAAGATAAAGGGGAGGCGGTTTAGAACGGAGTTGAGGAGGAACTTCTTCACTCAAAGGGTGGTGAATCTCTGGAATTCTCTGCCCGTTGAAGTGGTGGAGGCTGCCTCGCTAAATATTTTTAAGAAGCGGGTTGATGGGTTTTTGATAAGAGAGGGGATTAAGGGTTATGGGGAGAGGGCGGGAAAGTGGAACTGAGCCACAACAGATCAGCCATGATCTTATTGAATGGCGGGGCAGGCTCGAAGGGCTAGATGGCCTACTCCTGCTCCTATTTCTTATGTTCTTATGTTCTTATTAGACATGGTAAATTGCCCCTTCATGTCTTAGTGGTTAGGGGGATTAGCAGGGTAAATAGGTGGGGTTGGGAATAAGGGTTTGGGGGGGAACACTCTGTCAGAAGGTCAATGCAGACTTCACAGAATCAGAGTCGCTACAGTGCAAAAAGAGGCCATTCGGTCCATCGAGTCTGCACCCACCACAATGCCACCCAGGCCCTATTCCCATAATCCCACAGGTTTACCCTGCTAATCCCTGACACTAGAGTCAATTTATCATGGCCAATCAACCTAACTTGCACATCTTTGGACTGTGGGAGGAAACCAGAGCATCCAAAGAAAACCCATGCAGATACGGGGAGAATGTACAAACTCCACACAGACAGTGACCACAGGCTGAAATTGAACCTGGGTCCCTGGCGCTGTGAGGCAGCAGTGTTAACCACTGTGCCACCCCTGATGGCTAAATGGCCTCTTCCTGCATTGTAGCAATTCTATGATTTTTTAGAGTATTGTAGTTCTTGTTCGTGTGCATTTACCTTTTCTTTAATAAAATGAAGCTTTTAATAATTATTATATGATGACTGGACTGGCTATTCTCACTGGGGTTTCACATGATTCCTTACACCATTTCAAAAACAAAACTATACACCATCATGAACTAGTGTTTCAAATTGGAACACATTCACAGTTAACATTAGCATGGTTCATGACAGAAAATTAACCATGTTAATTCAGTGATTTAGAGATGATTCCACGCAATACCAACCCATTGAAATACTAGACTTAAATCAATTTCATCACTAGGTTATATTTTCAAAGTGGTTTCAGCCAGAACCCTAATTTCTAAGGCTATTGACTATAAAGCCATATGATTACGTAAGAAAAATACTTTAAAAATTCCTGCTGAGACACTGAATTTAGCCATCAAGTTGGTAATTTATTTTTTTATTCATGGGCGTGGGCATTACTGGTTTATATTTGTCCTGCTTTTAGTGCACCTAGGCAATTTTCCATACTGTTGGGCAGCTACCAGTGTTGTAGCTGTACAGGAACAGTTTGGCGAGCATCACTAGTTCCAGGCACAAATCTTAAGTACTACTGCTGGAATGTTGTTAGGTATGCCTGGTACTGCTTCTGACGTGTCCTTGTACTCTTCATTGAGCCACGGGGGATCCCCAGACTTGATAGTAATGGTTTCATGGGCACCATTAGACTGACTCTTAACTTCAGCTTAAATGCCACCCACTGCTACAGTGGGATTTGAACGCACGTCTGCAAAGCGTTAGCTTTGATTACTAGTTTAGTTATGTTACCACCATGCTGCAGCCTCCTAAGTGTTGGAAATCACGACAAAGAGTTTTGTTATTTTCACAGGCCTAAAACATTAGAATTCTGACAGTGCAGAAGGAGGCCATTTGGCCCATTAAGTCTGCACTGACTCT
The DNA here is from genome assembly GCF_965287045.1 of Carcharhinus amblyrhynchos. Classification (NCBI taxonomy): domain Eukaryota; kingdom Metazoa; phylum Chordata; class Chondrichthyes; order Carcharhiniformes; family Carcharhinidae; genus Carcharhinus; species Carcharhinus amblyrhynchos. The sequence goes on from NC_137354.1 coordinate 20,490,890, forward strand.
CCGAAAGCCTATTCCTTTCCCTACAGTCGACTTTAATTCAAAGTTGAAAACGTCACCCAGTTCTGGGATGCCAGAGAGATAGACAAGTTTTGTGTTTTGTAGATAAATGTATCATATGAATGGTAGCTTTCACTTAGCTCCTTCGAAATTGCAATATCCAAAAAAATTATTTGATATGAAAATCAAGTTGAAACTAGGGGTTTTTAGTTCTTGTTAGTTGGGTTTAGTTCTGTGTGTGAGGTAGATGCATCATGAACATTTATGATTCTCATCTGCAGTTCTGGAATTGCAATGTCTAAAAGTACTCAATGACAATCAGGGCAGAAAATTTACAAAAATGCAAAAAGTATAGTGAAAGAGAGTTTTTAAAAAAATATTGGATTCAAACATGGCAGCTGCAATGAATCAGCCATGCTGAACGATTACCTGCTCAAGGTGTTGAATACTAAGAGTGGGATCTTGAGGCCGCACCCTCTGTCCATGAGTCGGGGCTGAAGATGGAGGAACCCGGAAATCGTAAACGTCGCTGGCAAGATCACAAATTCTGATTTTTACCATCTCTTAGGTGATGTAGTTTCATCTATAATAGTCAAGAGTCTGATTTTCATTGATTTAAATAAATTTAAATGTAATTAAAGATCCCTCTTGCCAGATCCCTCCCCCCTGCCCCCAAATAAAATTTTCAAACCTTGCCAATTTGACGTCATGTTGGCGGGGTTTACAACTGGTTCACACAGATGTGAACTGTTATGGGGCAAAGATGACTGTAGCACTGGAGCAGAGATAGATGGCCAGGCAGTGCCAATCTGCAACAAATTGTGCAGTTTACATAATTGAGAAAAATAAGTTTTAGAGAGGGAAAAACAAAGCTTATGGCATTGTAAGCTAATTTTCAAAAGTGCAGGTACATAATATTAACCTTTTTCTGCATTAGTAATACTTTATCGCTAGTCATGCAATATATTGCTTTCGTTAACTTGTGATATTAAAGCAAAGGACAAGCTACTGTCATGGTTAAGACTAAGTCTAGTATCTAAATCAAGTTCCAGATTACCATAAGAAAAACAATGGGAGAGATTCTAATATTGAACTTTTACTAATGTTTAAGTCTAGAGCTCACAAATTCATGTATCTTATTAAAATGCAGGACGTAAGACTTTTATAGGGCAGCCTGCATATCCAGACAGACTGGAGGGCTTCTACGCCTATCTGAAGGGTTGGCCTCACTGGGCCGATTTGCCACCAGGCACCTAAATTGGCCCTCGCCACCTGCAGGAACTGGAAAATTTTAATCAGGCTTTTTTAATTGGCATTAAGTGACCCTTAACAAGCTGTGCTGGAGCAGGATGGAATTAGGGGACCACCAACGCTCATCTCCAATCCCAGGCCCAGGCAGGCTTACAAAAAATCAAGATCACAGAGTCTAAACCAGGAAGTATGAATTGGAATATTTAGGACAATGTAAAATCATGTGTAGAAAATGAAATAAAAAGAGGGAAAGAAAGGTAGAATTAATAGAAAGACTAATAGAGACACCAAAAAAAAGTTTCACATTGACATTTTTTAAAACTCCAACAATAATTAAATTCTGAAGGAATAAGATACCATAATTGTAAAATTAAACATTTAGGACCAGAAAGGTCGTTTGATAGTAACTTATCATGCCATTAAAAATTTACATTCACCAGTCTTGACTTTGTCTGACATACTCAGTGGATAACTACCACAATTCACCCTCTTGAATGCTGATTCTCTGAGTGAGGTATTGGTGTCACAAAACTTGAAGAATGAGGCAAATCAAACAATAACCTCTGACTTTGATCTGTAACTGCATTTGTGCAGACATTGGAAGTTGCTGTCCAATTTATTCCATAATAATGTTGAGTGCTAAAAGGCTTCCATTACTCCTATCACAAAAAATTTGGTCAGCAACTCCTGGGGCTCTGATGGCCATAACCTAAATGATCAGTTTTCATCCACAAACAAATACCGTGATTATTGGGAGGCTGTTCAACCATAGAATGCTCTCAGCAAGCCTGAACCTGCCCTTCCTCAACGTTCATGAAACCTGAGAACTTTTTCACCAGAGATGCTCAATAGCAACGAGGAATGGGAACCATGGCTTCTTTTCCCTCTTCCTAGACCAAATGGATATGCAGAGGCCAGTTAAAGAACTCCCACTGATAATGGAGTAAGATAGCCTATGGAGTATAAAACCTGGAGCTTCTCTCATCTGTGTGATTTAGCCAGATAATCAGGAAACCTTGTAAATTGAGCTTTACTAACAGAAAGGACATAAGAATAAAATGCATTACGATATTCTCCATCTTTTTCATCTGAATGGTTAAGATGGTATACAAGATTTCCCAGGGTGTTCTTTAAACTATTCAGGAGAAGACCTCTGACTCAGATTTGTATCTGAAATCAGGTTTATTTGCAACTGATTTTAACTTGAAACGCTTCTTCAAATAAAATCTGTGTCACGTACATCATATTAAAGTTTTGGTGCTATGAAATCAATATGCTGCATTCATCACCATAAATTACAAAAATATCTGTCAAGTATGTTGGGCACAAAGTACAGATCTTAAACAGGTGGTCATGGGTTAAGAGTTCCAGAGATGCCTCTGACCTGGCTTCACTGAGAACAAGTTTGATTAGCTTGCAGTTAGACCACAAGAGGGTGTAAGCTAATAAAATAACTCAGGAACAAATGAATCCCTGAGGCTCTGCTGAAGATAGCACACAATGTGGAGGGAACAAATTGAGCTATTCATACCAAAGGATTCCCAGTTTGATTTCTGGTCACTGATAAGGTTGGTTGATCGGAATTATGCAAAGTTGTAGGCAACATAATTCATCTCAGCTGCCCGAGAAGGAAACAAAATTAGGAGTTAAATGGCAAATAAACTACAGACATTGTATTTTTAATGAGCAACCAGGGTAATGAATTTGCTGACTTTGTGCTTCCAATCGTAAATCAACCTTTATCCTGTTAGACTTTGGCTATAAACTCTTATATAAAATTGCAAGTGCTTTGTCAGCTCATCATCGAATTGGCTTTGGATCACAGGGGCATGATACTTATTAACGTGAAGTTATGTGAATGAGCAGATTGGTGATTATTTTATTTGCACATTTGCATGAAAGGGCTCTGCCATTCACTAAGGCTGTTTTTCATTTGACTGAACAATGCAGTTACAAATGATTATCTTCAAACATCTGTGCTCAAAAAGAAATTACTGTTCACTTGAAAACTGTTTGAAACATCTGCAACAATTCCTATCAATAAATGTTACTTGTCACAGCTTTCCAACTGGTTTAACACACTTAGAGAGCAGCTGCGTTGTACAATCCAAAATCCCAGTTGCAAATGCCTGGTCTGTCATAAATGAGATAATCTTAGATAATTGGCGACAGGAAGAAATCCCAAAATAGACCTCAAGGGCTTTGAGTTAAGGGAGGGGAAAAGCATCCAGGATTTCCACTTCTATTCACTGTTCACCAAATTCTGCTAGAGGTACATGAGTGTAGATGTCAGGTGAAGACACAATCTATTTTGACTGTGTGGTTCTCCATGTTAAATAGTCTGCTAATGCTCACTTCAAAGCTTACTAGTTAATAACAGTGGTGGGGCATCAACAGCTAGAAACCACCCCCACCCCCTCCTCCCACCCCCCACCCCCCACCCATAATGATGTAAGAAATGGTAAGAATTAAACATAATTTGCAATAAACACGCATTTGTTTAAGGTACAAAAACCCAACAGAGAAAATGGTCCAACCATGGCTAACAAGAGGTTAAGGTCATATTAGATCAAAGGAAGAAGCTTATAATAATACCAAAATGAGTTGTAAGCCTCAAGATGAGGGTAATTTTAGAATTGAGCAAGTGCAAACTATGAAATTGCTAAGAATAGTGAAATAGTATAGCAACATGCCAGCAGGATATACAGAAACACAGGTCAGAATTTTCCAGCTGTGCTTAGCAGAGTGATCTTTCGGTCCTGCCGACAGTGAACCCCTGCTGTGGGGTTCCCAGCAGCAGGGGAGTGCATAGAATGGGGAACCCTGTTGACAGTGGCATAATCAGAAGACGGCTAATAGTGGGCCACATCCGCCATTGCAAGACACACCAAGGTGGGCATGGAAAATCCCACCCATATTATAAATATTTTTATAGGAATGTGCCTTCAATGTGAGCGAGGATTTGAGAGATTAGAGGCAAAAGGCAGGAAGCACTTTAGTAAATGAGAGCAGTTTGATGGTGCAAGGTTGCAAACTCTTCAGTTACAAGTCGATGAGGCAGGTGAATCACAAGTGGGAGGGTTGGCAGCCAGCAGGAGTGTCGTTGAACAGAAGGACACATTAGCAGGAGGGTCAGCCAGTGGCAGGTCACTTCAAAATTATGGTGATGGGTCATATGACCTCATGTCACATCTGGGTTGAAATGACGTCAACGTGAATCCATAACATTAAACGTAAATATCGGCTCCATTAAAACAAAAATGACATTAAATCAAAATGACTTACAATGGCGTCGTTTAAAGCATGGACTTCTGAAGATAAGGCGTTCACAGTTGCTCACAGTACCCCAGGTGTGGTCTAACCATTGCTTGGTATAGCTGAAGCACAGTTTGTAAAAGTAAAATTCATTTATTAGTAACAAGCACGTCTTTCAGATTGTGCAAGGAAACTGGAGCACCCGGAGGAAACCCACGCAGACACAGGGAGAGCATGCAAACTCCACACAGTCAGTCACCCAAGCCGGGAATCGTACCCAGGTCCCTGATGCGGTGATGCAGCAGTGCTAACCACCGTGTCACCCTGCCGTCCGGTATTCTTTTAGATATAAAGACAACGTTTCACTTACCATTTTGATTATTTTGTCTCCAGTTCATGACATTTTAATGATTTATATACTAGGATCCCAAGACTTTTGGACCTCCAATATTTCTAGCTTTTTACCATTCAGAAAGTTGTTGGTCCTAAAATAGGTAACCTCAGGTTTGCTCACATTGAAATTCATTTGCCACACTTTTGCTCATTTATTCAATCTATGAGAAGCTCTTGTAATTTTACACTTTAATAGAGTGAATTGTTGAGACCTAACAACACAAGCTTTAGCTTTCTTCCAGACCAACAAAAAAAATTCTAAATAGTTTTAATACCAGGGATTTCTATGGGAAAAATGCAGATCCTTATGGGACAACACTTGTCCCATCCTGTCAATTAGAATACCTGCCCATTATCCATATTCTCCATGACCTGCTCCGCAAATTTCCTAGCTAAGCCAATGTGTTAATGTTGTCAATCAGTACAAATGGAAATTAAAGATCCAAGATTTACTCAAAATATTTTTTAAAATGTTGAATTATCTTTAATTCAGTGCGGGCTCATCATACGTTCCACAAATCCAATTGGAGTCATGTCTTCAACTATCTGGCAGTTCACATATGCATCTTCAAATCCAGCAAACATGTCTTCACAGCACAAGTGAATTCCCAGTTAGAGCTCTCCATCAGAATACAATTAAAGTTAATAGAAAATGAAAACATACCAACTTCAGGAAGTCTGAAACCACATTCCCACCTCTACAATCTATGTACAAGGGTTTTCCTCAACGTTGACAACATCAGAAATGGTTCAAAGACAAGGACACTGAACATGACTGTTCTTCATTGAGCTGAAGAAACTGATTTATAGAGTCATAGAGGTTTATAGCATTGAAACAGGCCCTTCGGCCCAACTTGTCCATGCCGCCCAATTTTTATCATTAAGCTAATCCTAATTGCCTGTATTTGGTCCATATCCCTCTATATCCAATTTACCCATGTAACTGTCTAAATGCTTTTAAGACAAAATTGTACCCAACTCTATTGCTACCTCTGGCAGCTTGTTCCAGACACTCACGACCCTCTGAGTGAAAAAATTGCCCCTCTGGACTCTTCCCTCTCACCTTAAACCTATGCCCTTTAGTTTTAGACTCTCCTATTATTGGGAAAAGATATTGACTATCTACCTTATCTATGCCCCTCATTCTTTTACAGACCTACGGTCCAGGGGAAAAAAGTCCCAATCAAACCATCATGTCCCAGTAGCATGCTTGTAAATCTTTTCTGCACTCTTTCTGGTTTAATAATATCCTTTCTATAGTAGGGTGATCAGAACTGTACACAGTATTCCAAGTGTGGCCTTAGCAATGTCATGTACAACTTTATCAAGATATCCCAACTCCTATGTTCTGATCAATGAAACCAAGTACACCGAATGCCTTCTTTGCCACCCTGTCCACCTGTGACTCAACTTATTACCCATATTTTTATTTGGAAAGACAATGTGGCAGAGCCTTGAACAAAAGAAGATCCAATCATTATGGTATTTGTGAGTACCGATGACAAAGATAGGACAAATAAAGAGACTGTGCTAAGGTCTATTTGAGCAGCAAATTAAGAAATAGAATCACAAAGATAATATCACACCATACAGAACCAATGAACCCTGTTATAACAGAATGCATATTTGGTACAATGGCATGTGTCACAGGTTGGCATGGAGAGTATGACAAGACAAGGCAGAATGGGTGGAGCAGTACAGACGGGAATGGGGACATGAAGAGTCATGGGAGGTTGGCAGTGGAGCATAACTTGGCATGGAGAGTCTATAAAGAGCAGGTGGAGGCAAATAGCTTGGCATGGGAGGCACAGGTAAGATCTTTGAGCAGATTCTTCCTAATATTTCCTTCTATGGTTTTTATCTAATTTGGTCTCTGTGAAGTACCTCAGGACGCATTCTGCATTAAAATTGTTAAAGGTTTATACTCACTGGAGTTTAAATGAGAGGAGATTTAATGAGGTATATAGGACACTAAACGAAATTGACAGGGTAGACGTAGAGTGGGTGTTTCACCCTGTTGGACATTCCAGAACAAGAGACTGTAATTTTAGGCCAATACATGGCAGATTTAAAACAGAAATGAGGAGTAATTACTTCATTCAGAGTTGTGAATCTATCCCAGAGAGCAGTGGATGCCAGAACACTAAACAAATTTGAGGAAATTGGATTCAAATTAATAGTGGGGTGGGAAGGTGGAGATGAGGCGGAGATGGGAACAGCCATGATCGTATTGAATGGCAGAGCCGGCTTGAGGGGCTGAATTGCCTATTCCAAGTTCTTATGTTCCTCAAAATGCAAGTTGTTGTTGAGCTGATTAAGATTTCTAGAAGTTAACTTCATCCAAAACTATTACAACACTATCCTTGAAGTATGTTTGCTGCCAGTTTAGCCTCTTGTGCAAAACTTTACACTACTTAATTACATTTAATTTAATCTGTCATAGTTTATCCCAGTATTTTCTTAAAGAAAGGAAGATTTATATTTATACGGCATCTTTCACAACCTTAGGGTACCGAAGTACTGTATTTTTTTTAAGTGTAGTCATTATTATAATATAGGAAACATGGCAGTCAATTTGTGTATGGGAAGCTCCCACAAACAGTAATGTGATAGAGACCTGATCACCTTATTTTGCAATGTTGATTAAGGGATGAATATTGGCCATGACACAGTGGATAATTCCCCACTCTTCACTGAAATGCTGCCATGTAATTTTTTATATCCAGCTGAGAGCGCAAACAGGTCAATTTAACATCTTATCTGAAAGATGGCATTTTTAGCTGTGCAGCATTTCCTTTGTGCCTTACTAGAGTGTCAGCCTCGAGTTTTATGCTTAAGTTAATTTAGTAGTTTGAACGACTGCCTTCAGTTTCCTACTTTGGCATCATCTGTAAAACAGAAAACAAGTCACTGGTGTACATTAAAAACAGCAGCAGTCCCAACATGGAGTCCTAGTGCATTCAGTTTAGTGCTTACCTCGATACCATACTCTAACGTTGTTAGTTTCTTAGCCATATCTATTTTTGTGCTGAGCCCCATAGCTTTGAAATTAATTAGTACTTTTCCATGAGAAACTTAAAATGCCTTTTTTGCAGTCTGAGTATCCAATGTCATGGAGTCATTTTTCCAAATAATATTGGTTTTATAAAATCTTCCCCATCTAAAGCCATATTGACAACTGCTTAATAGTTAATTATGGGGCAGATAAGCTCATGTTTACTTCTCAGTTGGCTCTATGACTATATCGGTGTGCTGTTTCTGTGTAGCTGAAAGTGCAGTTTGCAGAGTACACAGTGAGAGTTTGGTTTTGAAATCAATGGTTTACATTTTGACAGTAACCTTTAACTTTGTAACGATCATTCCCCCCTTCCCTCTCCTGCAGCTATTTGTAAAACAGTTAGCACATTGCATGCATCATTCATCAGGTTCGAATTTCAAAGAAACACGCCCCTACTTTCTACAGACTGTTCATGACACACCAGGGAATCAGTCTAACCTTGGCAGTGATAGGACAGAGAGGGACAACACCCATAGAACTAATCTAAGAGCAGTGTCAGCTACTTTTATAGCACTGTACATTGCTATTCTAAACTAGCTTGTGAAACTTACATTGAAACAGACTATATCTCACTTCAACAATGAACTGTAGAGTTGGCACCTTTCGTCAAACGTAAATAAGACCAAGGAATGGATAATCCTTTTTTTACTTTCCCCACTTGCCTTCACTCTATTCCTTTGGATGAGCTGTTCATCTATTTTTCAGGTTTTGATATAAGCTTATACCTGAAGCATTAACATTTTCTTCTCCATACAAATGCCGATTTGCTAAGTGCTCCCAGGATTTTACGAGTTTTTTTAAAGATTTTGATTGTGTTTCTTTTGTCTCATTTAACATGGGCTTTGCTCTGTAATTTCACCCCCAAACATTATAAACATATGTTCAACACACCACTGATTTCATTCGTCATGTATTACAGTACATACAACTTTGGCATTCCCATGTAGTCAGGTGAATGAAGCTTACACATTTTATTTTCAGGCTAGGATCTTTGGACAGACAGACTCTAAATGTAATGTCACTTTTCAAGTCAGTAGGTCTGGTTCAGTGAATTTCAAGGCAGACCCACACTCTGCCAGGCTGACGCAAGCCCTCTGAGCACAAGATCACCTCTTGTTCTTTGAACATGAGACAGCTTCATTAGTAAACTGTGTTAGTGGCCAGTGGGGGAGAAAGTCAACTTTCAGGTCTGCCTTCATTATCATTATCCAGGGATTGCTTAACTCGAGGGCCTTCAATCACTGAACAAACACAAGTAGTTAAGGAATGTACAAACATGGGAAAGAATTGAAGGTACATGTTGCCTTGAGTTTATCATTGATGCTTTTCCTAATGCAATCAATCAATGACAGAGTCTAAACTGGAAAGTCTAACACTCTGGAAGGAAAGACAACAGGAAAAGGTGCATAGCAATTCTACTTCTAAAAACACATTGAACGGAATCTTTTTAAAGTTTATTTATTAGTGCTACAATTAGGCTTAAATTAACATTGCAATGAAATTACTGTGAAATCACCTCATCGCCACACTCTGGCACCTGTTCAGGTACACTGAGGGAGAATTTAGCATGGCCAATGCACCGAGCCAGCACATCTTTCAGACTGTGGGGTGAAACTGGAGCACCCAGAAGAAACCCACACAGAAAAGGGGAGGACATGCAGACCCTGCACAGTGACCCAATCCAGGAATTGAACGAGGATGGAAGTTAAAGGTACATTGGGGTGTCCAGGCTGGGAATCCAAAGTGCTAACATGCTCTCTCTGATGGCAAGTTTCGAGATGAAATGGGCATTTACTTAGGCAGGGTGGTGACATACCTGAACACCACTGCCATTCTGCTTCCATCAGAATTAATTTCTAGGTGGGAAAGGTTATGACTAAACTTCCTGCCTGCCACCAACTGAGGCCCGTATGTGGCTAATTATTGACCCTGGGCCTGTGGGTGGGCCTGTCCCTATGCGATATGTATGACAGTTGAAATTGTGTGCTTAGCTTGTCACCTCTGGAGACAGATTGTTGGGAACAAGGGAACCCACTGACAGCCACACCTCTGCCTTTGCTCCTGATAGATTCTCTTATTGCAGCCTGAAGTCCATTCCTTTTATAACAGTGCTGTCTGAACTCTGCAATCAATTTATTTGTCAAAATCTGTCATCAATCATGTTTACCAGAGAATGTGAACTGGTTCAAAGCTGGGTTTACAATATGGAAGTTAATAGGAGTAAACTTTATTTGTTTAATCTGGTGGCAGGGATCTTGACAATGGCAATGTGCGTCAGAAATTCAGGAGTAATTTTAATAGTTGCACACTTGGATTTCTGATATATATCAGGTCAGGAAATAATTCATTCAACTATCCCAAATCTAATGCCAGAGAACCAATCCTATAGCCAATTGGAAAAACGCAATGGGGCTGAAAATCCAGCGGACTGGTCCATATTCTAGTTTAAGTGCTGGGACAAACCTGGAGGAGGTCAGTAATTGCTGAGCTGATGTTTGACATGGAGTGGATGCCTGCATACCCAGAAAAAAAGAACAGTAAAACTCAGAAAATAATTGGTCCTGGTCCTACCTGGTCTTGTGTATTTTAAAATGGAACTCCAGTCTGGAGTAGTACCAGTCATTTCTCAAATTTCACTGGTTATTAACATTGCCAGTCTGGATGATGGAGGATTCAGGAAGCCCCATACAGTTGCAAGTTAAAAGTTCATGGGGCTGTCCAGGCTAGGAATCCAAAGTGTTCTCTATGTGTATCTTTGTTGTATTTGTGATACTACCCCTAAAGTAGTGAGAGATGCTTGCTGGATGTCAATCCAATATTCCAGTCTCCACTGGTTAGGCCTATATACCACCCAATGGGGCTATTTGAGGCAGGGCTTGAACCTTTCACCTCGATTTAAGGATGGGAAAGTTATCAAAGCCAAAGACCTTCTTTAATGAAGGTATTATGAAACACAATTTAATTTATTCACATTATTGTTAAGTACATATTTTTCAATGTTTCATTGAAAACCTGACTTTGGACTTCAAAAACTGAATTTATTGAGAAGTAATGGCAAACAAAGACCTTTTCAATAAGTATTTAATCCAAATTGATTCATTCACCATCATTCTTTTACTGGCAGATTCTCCGAACTGTTTTTTCTGGATTGGTCCACAATTGTTCACTAACTGGCCTCTGCGCACCAAGGTTATGAAACAGAAAAAAAGTGTGTGTCTCTCTGTGATGCTAATGTAATCTATTTACTTTGTGACACTGTGGCTCCGCTTATCTTTGTCTGGTTGATTGGTTTTATTTTTGAGTGGAATTGTTTGTTTCAGCTCTCTTGTGCCTTTGAATTCCTCAATTCCTGACATTTTGTAGATATCATTACATGTTTTCTGCAGTGTTTTACCCTTTCTTTCTCCATTTGACTTTGTGAAGTATACTTATCTTCTTGTACACATTTACACAGATACACCTTGTTTTTCATAATTGTCTGTTGGGTGGAGATTCTCTCTAGCAGCAGCAGTAATCTGTCCTGACTGTTAAGAACGAAGGGAAAAAAGTGGGTAGCGGTGGAGATAGGACTAAGTAAAAGAACAAGAAGTGTAAATGTGAACTGGGACGTTTGGCATATTAAGGCTGAGGTAAAATGACAGATTCAAGAAAAAAAGCAGGAATAAACCTGGTAATTTCAGGCTACTCAGTTCAGTATGTTGCAGTTGCAGTGTTCAGTTCTAGATGACACCAAGATTGTGAAGAAGGTCATCTTGGATTGTGATCTTGATCAATTGGGCCAGTGGGTGGACGAATGGCAAATGCAGTTTAATTTAGATAAATGCAAGGTGATGCATTTTGATTGATCAAACTAGGGCAGAACTTACTCAGTTAATGGTAGGGCATTGGGTAAAGTTATAAACAAAGAGATCTAGAGGTACAGGTTCATACTCCTCGAAAGTAGAATCAAAGGTGGACAGAGTGGTGAAAAAGGCATTTGGCATATTTTGTTTCATTGGTCTGAACATTGAATACAGGAGTTGGGACGTCTTGTTGAAGTTGTACAAGACAATGGCAAGACCACACTTGGCATACTATGCGCAGTTCTGGTCACCCTATTATAGAAAGGATATTATTAAACTAGAAAGAGTGCAGAAAAGATTTACTAGGGTGCTCCCAGGATTGATGGTTTGAGTTATAAGGAGAGGCTGGATAGGCTGGGACTTTCTTCTCTGGAACATAGGAGGCTGAGGGATGATCTTATAGAGGTCTATAAAATTATGAGGGGCATAGGTCAGCTAGATAGTCAATATCTTTTCCCAAAGGTAGGGGAGTCTAAAACTAGAGGCCATAGGTTTAAGGTGAGAGGGGAGAGATACAAAAGGGTCCATAGGGGCAATTTTTTCACAGAGGGGTGATGAGTGTCTGCAATAAGCTGCCAGAGGTAGTAGAAGAGGCAGGTACAATTTTGTCTTTTAAAAAGCATTTAGACAGTTACATGGGTAAGATGGGTAAGAGGGATATAGGCTAAATGCAGGCAACTGGTACTAGCTTAGGGGTTTAAAAAAAAGGAGTGGCATGGACAAGTTAGGCCAAAGGGCCTGTTTCCATGCTGTAAACCTCTATGACTAATATAGGGCACTTTAAGCAACAGTAATCAAAGAGAAAATTAACAGTCATTGTTTAAAATTTATTTAATAGTGTCTGTCACAAGTAGGTTTACATTAACACTGCAATGAAGTTACTGTGAAAACCTCCTAGTCGCCACACTCTGGCACCTGTTTGGGTATACTGAGGAAGGGTAGCTCGGGTTTCCAACTCTAGCTGAATGTATTACAGGAGATATCAGTGGAAGTGAGTCACTGAAAGTTGGCAGTGTGGTGCGAGCATAGAGAAAAGACCTGTGACGCTGAGTGATAGGGAATGAAGCTGTCTAAATAATTCCCCCACCTGCCAGTTGCTTTCGGGAGATGGATTCCACAGCACACCACAGTCAGCATGTTCACCACCAGCCATTCTGGGAGGATTGACAATCCTAAGGATAGCATGGATTTGTTAAGGGAAAGCTATGATTAATGTACGTAGATTTTGGATAAAGATGGCATAAAGGATGAATGAGTGCAGAACAGTTGATGTTACGTATGTGAACTTTCATACTACGTTTGGTAAGTCTTACACACTGGGCTGGTGAGGAAAATCAAAGTAAAAAGGACAGGAGCAGCTTAGAGATAGAACTGGCTAAGGGATAGAAAATAGGCACTTGCACTTGTAGCTGTTTTTTGTTACTTGAAGTTAATATTGGTGGATCTACACAATCCAGAGCAAATTGAAGAGATTCTGTAGATGTATGTCATTTTTGATGAAGACTGTCTGTGGAACTCGGGTTGGTTGTGTGCTGTCAGCCAGGGATCAGGTTAAATTCTACAAGGGGATGAGCTGAAATTCTTCATAGGGAAGACAGAGTTTAAGGATTTTGTGACTGAATTGATGACACATATACTGACTGGACTGCCAAGCCAATTTGCAAGATCTGTCTGAATTATGCTGTGAGTCATTCTAAGGGAAAATTCCTAGAACACACATTTAATGTGAAACTGATAGCTTATGATCAACCATAATTTACCTGTTTTTTCATGCTAACATATATTGATTCTGGATTTGAGAGTATAGGATGTTCGGTATTCTCTGGAATTTAGAAGAATGAGGGACAAAGATTTTGAAGGGACTTGATAAGGTAGAAGCTGACAGACTGCTTCTGCTGGTTGCGGAATCTAAAACACAAGGGCACAGTCTCAGGATAAGGGAATCATTTAAGACTGAGATGAGGGGAAATTACTTCATTCAAAGGGTTGTGAATCTTTATAATTCTGTACCCCACAGAGTAGTGGGCAGGGTAATGGTGGGAAGGGCATGCTCCGATGCCTGTGAGGAGGAAGGCCAATGCCTACAAGGGGCGAAAAAGGGGGCAGGGGGAAGATGATCCCTGGGGATGGGAGAAATGCCATGCCAGAGGGTGGGAGGGGAGTGGGTGATGCTTGTGAGGAGGGTGCCCCAATGCTTGCAAGGCGGTGGTGGGTGGATGCCTTGATGCTTGTGTGGTGTTGGTGGGGTCACCCCAATGCTTGTAGAGGGGGTCCTCCATGTCCATGCAGGGAGGTAGGGGTGGGGGGGGGGTTATTTTTAGCATGGGTCTGGTGCCCTTTAAAGATGGCACCCCAAACTCTGTGGAGCTGGTCTTGCTGACAGTATCAGATCCTGCCCCTCCAGAGGGATGGCGCAAACCACAGCCCCAGATTCTCTGTGCACTGAATACCTGAACAAAGAACAGCCCGGGAAACAGGCCCTTCGGCCCAATGAGCCCGCGCCGCCATTTTAATATTACCAGTCCCCCCCTCCACCCATGACCCTTATCCATTGTTTTTATGGCAATCCACATTGAGGGAAACTAATTTAGGGACAATTTATTACTTCCAATCAGCCTAATAGCACATCTTTGGGGCGTGGGAGGAAACCAGAGCACCCGGAGAAAACCCACGCAAGCACCGGGAGAATGCGCAAACTCCCACAGACACTGGCCCAAATCCATGTGTCTGCACAGCAAACAGTGATAGTCACTGAGCTGTCATGTTGCCCAGCATCTGGTCCCAGTTCAAGCACACACTAACAACATGAAGCACTAGGCCAATCTCGAACATTCAAGAGCAGCCCAAGTACGACCCATTGCGTGTATGCCCCTCGTTGGACAACAAGGCGGACCGACTTAAAACCTGTGAATTAAAAGAGAAAACTTGGCTGTGCATCTCGAGAGATACACACTGGTTTTCAGTCTCAGCCTGACACTCTGCCAAATTTTGGGAAAATTCTGCACAAGGAGTTTGCAAATGTTGTTTCCAACTTTTGTGGGACCTGGCAAATGATCCCTGTGGGGTGTGCAGGCGCTAGGGAGAAGAGGATTAGCACTGTGCATGTACCCACACCATATGGACTGCAGCAGCTAACCACTGCTTTCTCTGATCATTTAGGGAAGGCAATAAATCTGGCTAAGCCAGCGACACTCATCTCATTAACAATTAAATACAAAGAAAATCACAGATTGCAGCTAAAAGTCAACCACAAGCCAGATAAGGACAGTAGATTTCCTTTCCTGAAGGACGTGTTCCGATTTTACAACAATCCATAAGTTTCATGGCTACCCGTTAACAATGCTATTTTTCCTTCTGGGTTTACTTAATTCACCAAATTCAAATTTACAAACAGGCATGGAGGAATTTGAACTCATATCTTTAGATTTCAAGCCTCAGCATTACTAGCCCACCAATGATTTTGCTCCTGTGTTTGAAAGTTATAAACTTGACCTATTGCTTTGGAGTGGTTGTTTACAGCAGTTGGGAGTCTACTGTTGCATTTAGATTGCAACTTACTAATGAACAAACTGCACAAAATTGAGCAATTAAATTACTTACCTTTTTTCGAAACTACTAATTCTGTACTGGCAAGTAAAAGAAACTGACTAAACCATTGAAAAGATTTGGTTGAGCTTTCTGTTACAGTTCAGTATGTCTGAATGTCTGTGCTCTTGGCATGTCATTTCAGAAGTAGGTTGAATCTGCTACAAACTGAAACATACAGCTTAGCCACATCAGTCTTGGCTAAGTTGGAAACACTCATCTCAGAACCACTAGTTTATGGATTCAAGTCTTTATTCCCAATGTTTGATCACAAAAATGTATGCCGACTCTTCAGTGCAGCACTGTACAAGTCCCAAATTGTCAGAGGTGCTAACTTTAGGCTGAAATGTTAAAGTGAGGATCCATCTGCTTGCCAGGGTGGATGTAAAAGATTACAGAACCGTAGAACAGTTACAACACAAAAATTGACCATTCTACCCATCATTGGAGAAAATGCTGGAAAACCTCTGCAGGCCTGGAAGCATCTATAAGGACAGAAAACAGCTGACCCTTTGTCAAAGCCAAAAGGCTTAGAAAGTGGAAGATATTTACGTTGTAGGGTGAGGGAATTAAAGATGGGGGAGGTGGACGCGCAGGCTGCCGCAGGTAGGGCAGGTGGTCCTTGATGAGGCAGCTGGGTGCGATGGTCTAGATTCTGCTGTTTGCACTTGGCCTCCAGATGTTCCATTTGGTGATGCTTGAGGTGATTGGTACCTTCGCAAATACTTCTCTGGTTTGTATGTTCTAAGGATAGGGCTAGTAATTATCCCTCAATGATAGGGGTGATTATTATCCCTAATGACAGTTTGTTGTGTCAGATGCCCACCATATCAAACAAAATTCATAAATACCACACAGCCAGATTGTGCTCATGCCAGATACTAAACAACAAAATAATCAAGTTCTGTAATTCACACAGTTTCAAAAAAAGGAGGCAGCCTAAAGTCTTTGCAGTTCAGCTGAGTAATTTAAATTGTTAATGCACATACGAATTGACCTAGGGACCTCTGTTCCTAAGTTCCTGCAATCTGAATTTTAACAGCAGAGCTTCCTAATGACTCAGCCATGCAGAAGTTAATGATTTTGTTTGCAGTTCTCATGTTTTAGCATTTGCCAATGATTGAAGCCAACTCATCTACTTTAACATCAGTTTTCAACAGACCAATAAATTGATAACCTAGTGTTCCCTGGATCACAGGTCGAGCCTCTGGATCTTTAACTCTGGATCAAAATAACACTACACTACTATAGCTTATTCAAATTGTGTTACCTCCTAGATGAGAAGCCCAGATTAAAGATAGATACAATTAAAAACAAAATAAAACAATTAAACAGAACTGGAAGTCAACAGTAGCAATACCAAAAACTATAACTATCCTGTCTTTAAAATATTCTGTAGTGCAGAGTCTAGCTTTATAAACTGGGAAGTTTGAGACATTTGGATCAGAGGGCTTCCTAAAAGTTGGTGATCAATTAATAGGAACACAGGTCTTGTGAGATTGTATGAGACAGAAACCGGAGACTGTGTATGTCACCATCCAGTGTGAGGTTGGGATGAATACAAGATCCTTTAGATTTTTTTTCTAATTTTCTATGTTTATATATTCTTTCAGGTATACTGGTCTCGTCAAACCTGTGATTACTCTGCCATCTTAAAAGGAGTACACACATACTACCCTAATTTTACATTTGTTTTGGGAAATATTAGAATTTTTGTCATTAGAGATAGTGTGATTGAACATTTGAACAAATATGAGCTGATCAGAGAGCCAGCATGGTTTCATTAGATGTCAGGTCTGACTAATCTAGTTGAATTTTTTGAGATTGCAAATATGGTAGATAAGGGAATGATGCAAGGCTTCAGTGATAAGGGAATTACGCAAGAGCTAGAAAGTGGGAAAAACTGAATTGTTTGTTTTTGGCTAAATGGCTTGCTTCTGTGCTGTAGATTTTCAATGTTTCAGCATTAAGTCATTTAAAGAAAATTCCATGAAATCCAGTCACAAGCATCAATGATGCTCTCCAGTTCCTCTGGTGTATATAAGTCACAGAAAGCCTCAAGTGTGCCAGTGGACATTATTTCCTCCTCTCCATGGGTACTTGTACACAGATTTGTCCATGGAAGGGAGGAACGTAGTCAGACCAAATGACCCCCTTGACAATGTACTGCCTGCATCCATGGATGGGCTGTGCAGGCTAAATTTCTGATTACAAGTATTGACAATAGCTGTCACAAATATATTGCAAGGATTAATTATCCTTCTATTTTTGCTTCTGCCTGTTCCACCCTCATTTCTTTCTTGTAACATAGACACCTGAGCTAACCACATCTTGCCTCTCCATTTCCAGATTACAACTTTAAAAATCGCCTTCTTAACCAAAGGTGAACCCATATCCCCTCTATCACTAACACTGCCTACTTGCGCCTCCATAATATTGCACATCTGTCTCTGCCTTAGCTCATCTGAAAACACTATTCATACTGTTAATACCACCAGACTTAAATGTTACAATGCACCCACTTTATTCATCTGTATCTTAACTCATACCAAGTCCCATTAACCCATTACCCCTGCGTAGGATTTAAAATTCTTATCCTTGTATTCACATCCCTCATGGCTTCACCTTTCCTTATTTCTGTTAACCCCTCCAACCCTACAGTTCTCCTAGAACTCCGCAATTCTAGCCTCCTGCAACTCCACAATGTTAATTGTTCTTTCATTGGTGACCACTTTTCCAGCCAAGGCCCTAAGCTTTGGAACTCTTTTCCTAAACCTCTCTTTTCTCCTTTAAGTCATTTAGTAAGACGTATCTCTTTGTCCAAGCTTTTGGTCACCTGTCCTGATATCTGTTACGTGAACCAATGTCAATTTTGTCCGAGTACGAGAAATAGAGACTCTGGTGAACAGGTAGGATGACAATAATCTCTCCCTCAATGTTAGTAAAACGAAGGAGCTGGCCAATGACTTCAGGAAATGTAGTGGAGGACATGACCCTGTCTACACCAATGGGGATGAAGTAGAAATGGTCGAGAGCTTCAAGCTTCTAGCTGTCCAAATCACCAACAACTGGTCCTAATCCCTCCACACCAAATCTATAGATAAGAAACTTACCAACGCTCTATTTTCTCAGGAAGCAAAGGAAATTTGGCACATCTGCTACGACTCTCACCAACTTTTACAGATGCACCATAGAAAGCATCCTTTCCAGATGTATCACATGCTTGGTATGGCACACGCTCTGTTCAAGATCACAAGAAACTACAAAGCGTCATGGACAAAGTCCATCACACAAACTAGCCTCCATCCACTGACTCAGTCTACACCTCCCACTGCCTTGGAAAAGCAGCCAGCATAACCAAGGACCCCATGCACCCCAGACATACTCTCTTCCACCTTCTTCTGTCAGGAGAGAGATACAAAGGTCAGAGGTCACATACCAACCATCTCAAGAACAGCTTCTTCCCTGCTGCCATCAGCCTTCTGAATGGGCCTACCTCATATTAAGTTGATCTTTCTCTACACACTAGCTATTTCTGTAACACCACATTCTGCACCCTCTTCTTTCCTTCTCTATGAACAGTATATTTTGTCTGTATAGTGCAAGAAACAATGCTTTTCACTGCATACCAATACATACAACAATAATGAATTAAATCAAATCACTTCTATGAAGAACTTTTTACTACATTAAAGGTACCTTTTTTTGTTCTTTTTTGTGCATAGTTTGTTCACTTCTTGCAAAAACTGAAAAGCTACAGAGATTTCTGGTAGAGAGCAAAGCGAAAAATAGCAGAACGATGGGTTGACCTCGGCTTAGCTGGATGATGGACATCGCAGAGCAGCTGCAACGTGCTATAGTGTGTGTGTGTGAAGATGTTGCAAGACAAGCAAGTGTGACATATCAGGACAACAGTGGTCATGGTAGGAGTGGCTACAAGAAGAAGAAAGCAAGAGCAAACATTGAACCAATGCTTTTGGCCAGCTTTCCACAGATCTCTTCCTTGTTCAGTTACCTCAAACAAGTTGCCATTTAATATTTAATCTACATTTCATTTTTTAATTGAATTTCCTGATTGTATTTCACTCCAGCTGCCTCCTTTTCTTCCATTGAGCTAACCTATCTTGATTCTTTTGTAGAGAAGCATTCATTGAACTCAGGTACTTAATAGATAAATTCAGCAAGCCACCACAACAGCACCGGGTTCATTTTAATAAAGGAAAACAGCAACACACACTTGGTAATCACAATCTGAGCTAATCTTTGAATTTCCTGGACCTAAGACATGAAAACAATTGAATGCTAGACTGTTTCAATATCCAATAATCTTATGATAACGACCATTCAATGCTTTCCATAACCAATCAGCAGAAAAATTATAGTCGCCAAGGTTTTAGTTGATGCACACTTATGTGGGTTTGTAGATAGCTCGAGCAAATTTACTTTTCTGCCAGGCTGATTACTGCTTACAACACATTTGTCAAAAAATGATACAGCTGTTTCTGTTCTGAAAGGATGGGTAGAGGCAGTAAGGAAATTATTTACTTTTCGTCTCCTTTAAATCTATCTCTTGCTGTAGTAAAGTTCCACTTGTGCCAGCATTCCTGCAGAATGATGCCTAAATCATGTACCAATCTAAAGGGTCAGTACTGCAATTCTATTCAGCCATGCCAACCATTACAGCTGAACATTGTCCTGTTCTCAGGTCATGCCCACATTTTCTAGCAGGAGTTATTGGATGGTATTAAAAAGCAGGAACTCTGTCCTATTTCTCTTGCTCTCTACCTCAGGTTATTGGGTAGAGGTTAACTTATATTGAGGTTAACTGGAACAGTCAAGCTATTGGGCTACCTTTGGAAAATCAATCATACATTGAGACCAATGGACTTTCAAATTTAAGTCTGTCATAAGCACTAGTCCTAATTCTGCTTTATCCATCACTCCTATGCTCACTGACCCAGAGTTATCCTCTCATCAAGCTATGCTTAATATTAATATCCTCATCCTTGCTTTTGAGTTACTCAATGGCCTCACCCTTCCATATCAATATATTCTCCAGCTCCACAACCCTCCAAGATAAGTACATTCATCAATTCCAGGCCTCTTGGAAATTCCTGATTTCAATCACTATGATGGTTGTGCCTCCAGCTGCCTAGGTTATAAACCTAAACCTCTCTAACATCCTTAAGATGCTCTTTAAATCCTACCTCCTTCACTAAACCTTTAACCATCTGTCCAAACATTAGTGATCGAGATGTGAATGTGGGATGTATGATTAGTAAGTTTGCAGGTGATATGAAAATTGGTTGTGTGGTGAATAGCAAGGAGGAATGCCTAAGATTACAGGACAATATGGGCAGGCTGATCAAATGGGCAGAACAATGGAAAATGGAATTTGATCCTAGAAAATGAGGTGATGCATTTTGGGAGGACAAACAAGACAAGGAATACACAGTGAACTGCTGTATGCTCGGAAATGCAGAGGATCAGAGGGATCTTGAGATGCATGTCCAAAGATCCCTGAAGGCGGTAGGCTCGCTAGATAAGGTGGTTAAGTAGGCATATACTTGCCTTTATTAGCCAAGGCATAGAATATAAATAGCAGGGAGGTTATTACGGCGCTGTATAAAATGCCCATTAGGCCACAGCTCATTTATAACGTCCAGCTTGAGTACTGTGTGCCCTTCTGGACGACACACTATAAGAAGTATGCGAGTGCACTAGAAATGATTCAGGAGAGCTACCAGGACATTGCTTTGGCTGGAGTTTTTCAACCATGAAGGGAAGCTGGTTAGGCTGGGGTTGTTTTCCTTAGATGAGAGAAAGCTGTGGGGAGACCTCATGGAGGTGTACAAAATTATGAGGGATGTAGATGGGTAGGTAGGAAGAAACTTTTCCCCTTAATAGAGGGGTCAATCAAGAGGTTGCGTCGATGTAAAGTAAAGAGCAAGAGATTGAGGGGATTTGAAGAAAAATGTTTTCATCCAAAGGGTGATGGGAATCTGGAACTCGCTGCCTAAAAAGGTATTAAGAGGCAGGAATCCTCACAACATCTAAGAAGCATTTAGATGGGCACTTGAAGTGCCATAGCATACAAGGCTAGGGACCAATTGCTGGAAAATGGGATTAGAATAGATAGGTGCTTGATAGCTGGCACAGACATGATGGGCCAAAGTTCTTCTTGCTGTGTTGTAAAACTCTATGACTCTATGTACAGCTTTGTGTCGTTCAGTGTCCAATTTTACTTCATAATGTCCCTACAAAGCTCCATGAGCCTTTTTATTACATTAAAGGTGCTTTTTAAATACAAGTTGTTGGAAGACAGTTTCAGTGGTTGAGCTGAGGCAGGAGAAGATTTAGATGATTTTACGGAGGTGAAAATCTGCAGTCTCAGTGATGGCACAAACATGTGGTGGGAGAATAATCTCCAGGTCAAATACGACACAAACATGACTGGCAAACAGTCTGGTTCGGCCTTAGAAACTGACCCATAAGAAATGATCTGAGGTCACTATCTGCTTCATGAAGATGACAATCATCCCTGTACCAAAGAAAAGCAAGGCAGAGTGCCTTAATGACTTAACCGCCTTCTGGCTCTGACATCCATCATTATGACGTGCTTTGAAAGGTTAGTCATGGAATGGATCAACTCCGGTCTCCCAGACTACTTGAATCCACTACAGTTCACCTATCACCATAACAGGTCCACGGCTGACACCATCTCCCTGGCCCTACACTCAACCCTGGAACACTTGGATAACAAGGACACTTATGATAGACTCCTATTTATTGACTACAGTGCAGCCTTCAACAGTATTACTCCTAAAAAAACTCATCTCCAAACTCCGTGGCCTAGGGCTCAGTTCCTCCTTCTGTGATTGAATCTTAGACTTCCTAACCCACAGACCACAGTAAGGATAGGCAATGACACCTCCTCCACGATTATCCTCCATACTAGGGCCCTGCAAGGCTGCGTCCTCTGCCTCTAACTATACTCTTTACAGATTTATGATGTCCAGCCAAATTCTCCTCCAACTCCATTTTCAAGTTTGCTAATGACACCACCGTAGTAGGTCAGATCTCAAACAATGATGAGATGGAGAAGAAAGAGAGAATCTGATGAAATAGTGCAATGACAAAAATCTCTCTCTCAATGTTAGTAAAATGAAGGAGGTAGTCATTGACTTCAAAAAGCTTTATGGAAAATAAACCCCTGTCCACATCAATGGAGATGAAGTCGAAATGGTAGACAGCTTCAAGTTTCTAGGTGTCCAGATCTCCAATAACCAATCTTGGTCGCCCCACGTTGACACTATAGTCAAGAAAGCCCACCAATGCCTCTACTTTTTCAGGAGACTTAGGAAATTTGGCAAGTCCACTATGACTCTCACCCATTTTTTCCAAATGTACCATAGAAAGCCTCCCTTCTGGATGCATCACAGCTTGGTATGGGCACCTGCTCTGACTAAGACCACAAGAAACTACTAAGGGTTGTGAACGTAGTCAAGTCCATTATGCAAACCAGCCTCCCACCCATTGACTCTATCTACACTTCTCGCTGTCTTGGAAAAGCAACCAACATAATCAACAACACCACGCACGTACTCTCTTCCATCCTCTTCTGTCAGGCAGAAGCCCCTGAGATCACGTACCAACCAACTCTAGGACAGCTTCTTCTCTGCTGCCATCAAACTTCTGAATGGACCTACCATATATTAAGGATATATGGACCTACCATATATTAAGGCGATCTTACACCCTAGCTACGACTCTAACACTATATTCTGCACCCTCTCCTTTCCTTCTCCCCTATGTATTCTATGAACGGTATGTTTTGTCTCTATAATGTTCAAGGAACAAAACTTTTCACTGTATGGCAATACACGTGACAATAATAAATCAAAATGTCGAGCTAGATGATCCACATCAATAATTCAGCTCTTTAGCTGTATTATGGGGAATGTTTGTGCGCTGTGTATTTGAAAGATAACGCAGCATGAGAAATAACCATTCTCGATAGTTTGGATTGTCCACAACACATAACTGCTAAAACCTCTCTGGTATGAGGTCAACCATGTTTGTGATCAGAACTCCCACCCACCTGACAAAGGCACAACCGGTTATGAAAGCTAGTGGCATTTGCTACAAATAAAGCTGGTGGACTTTTAACCTGGTGTTGTGAGACTTCTTAATGAAGTCAACCTGCAGTGAATTGACAGGTACCTGATCTATTGCTGCATCTGGATCATTCAAACTTGCTTTAAACCATAAGCAACTTGTGATCTCGGAAGTTACATGGACTAGTGTTTATCTGGTGAGGTAAATGACATTGGGCCTGGTAGTAACATGTGCAGAAACTTTGAGCCTCCCTACCTCAAGTACTGACACCGTCAGGGCGGCGACCATTGACGAAGGGACATCTTACAAACTCAGTCTTTTTTTGTTAAAGCTTTCTTTTCCCCCTCAGTAACATATTTCATCGTAAATAGTATCAGATTTGCTGATACTATTTCCCGGGTTAAAGGTTCAAAAAGACTCGCCCACGCTACGAAAATTACCGAAGGTTCTCGAAGCTCCTCAGGTCGGCCAATCCCCATTGACTGCTTTGATGGTCAGATAATTAAGGCGACCGGCAGCGCATGCGCATATGGCCCGAAGATGGGCGCCGGAGAAGCGCGCCTCCGGCATTGGCCCCCCCCAGACCGTTATTTTGCTCCGCCCCCCTTTCCTTGCACGCGATGCCCGCTCCTCAAACGTCCCCGCTGAGTCGGCCCCGCCCTCATTTCGTGCCTGCACGTGGGCGGGGTAGCGCCCCGCCCTCTTTCTGACTCCGCCCCGCCCTTTCGGTAACTGCCCCGTCCCCTTGTGACGCCCCTTTGTTGACCCCGCCCCTTTCTGTCCCCGGCCCTTCCGTTTTTTGGCTCAGCCCCGCCCCATTTATCTATTTACCTATCCTGCTCGCTCCGCCCCCTTTCTGACTCCACCCCCTGTCTGACTCTGCCTTCTTTGGCTCCGCCGCTGGCTGACTGGCCTCTCACACACCCCAAGACGCACGCGTGGTCGCAGGCAGGGCGCGCTTGCGCAGTGGCGGCGTCGCGGGTGTTTTGTCAGTCAGGCTGAGTGAAAGAGGGGGGGGGTGAAAAGAAGTCAGTGCCTCCTGAGTCCACTTCAGCCCGGTATCCGTCCAAACCCTCCCCCACACACGGCCTATCGCCCGCCATGTACCGGTATCTAGGGGAACTGTTGGCTCGCGGGGCCACCGCTTCCTCGCCGGCCGCTGCCGAGGGCGCTTTGCAGCGCCTGGGCGGCCCGGCAGCCCTCCTTCCCTGCCGCCTGTACTCCAGCGAGCCCCCGGGCAGTGAGCTGGAGGACGACCCCAACTTCTTCAACATGGTGGAGGGCTTCTTCGACCGCGGGGCCAAGATCGTGGAGGACAAGTTAGTGGAGGACCTGCGGACCCGCGAATCGGACGAGCAGAAGCACAACCGGGTGCGGGGCATCCTGAAGATCATCAAGCCCTGTAACCACGTCCTGTCCATCTCCTTCCCCATCAAGAGGGACAACGGCGAGTGGGAGGTCATCGAGGGCTACCGGGCCCAGCACAGTCAGCACCGGACACCCTGCAAAGGAGGTGAGGGGGAACAGTGCCACCCTGTAGCAGGAGCCTTGCCCCTGCTGCCCTGCCGGGGGCAGCCTTGCCCCTGCTGCCCTGCCGGGGGCAGCCTTGCCCCTGCTGCCCTGCCGGGGGCAGCCTTGCCCCTGCTGCCCTGCCGGGGGCAGCCTTGCCCCTGCTGCCCTGCCGGGGGCAGCCTTGCCCCTGCTGCCCTGCCGGGGGCAGCCTTGCCCCTGCTGCCCTGCCGGGGGCAGCCTTGCCCCTGCTGCCCTGCCGGGGGCAGCCTTGCCCCTGCTGCCCTGCCGGGGGCAGCCTTGCCCCTGCTGCCCTGCCGGGGGCAGCCTTGCCCCTGCTGCCCTGCCGGGGGCAGCCTTGCCCCTGCTGCCCTGCCGGGGGCAGCCTTGCCCCTGCTGCCCTGCCGGGGGCAGCCTTGCCCCTGCTGCCCTGCCGGGGGCAGCCTTGCCCCTGCTGCCCTGCCGGGGGCAGCCTTGCCCCTGCTGCCCTGCCGGGGGCAGCCTTGCCCCTGCTGCCCTGCCGGGGGCAGCCTTGCCCCTGCTGCCCTGCCGGGGGCAGCCTTATGCCAAGGCAGGGCAGCTAGCTACCTACATCCAGTGTTAGCATCTCGGTGTACCCCTCTCTCTGCCTCCAATGGCACCCTCTCCACCCCCATTCCTAGGTGGGGCATTCCAAAGTTGGAGTCAGAAATTATTCTGACCTAAATTGAAGTTGTGCTTGAGTTTCTAATATGGGCTTGATTTTTATTAATTCTACTGAGTGTCTTAAGCTAATGGTATTGTCTTATCAAATCTGAAGAGACTCATGAGTGCTGCTTTGAACGGAAAAGTACAGTAGTATGTATTTTTAGTGTAGTGAGTGAATGGGAGTCTGGGTGTGCTACAAGGATAGCTTAATATTTAAAACCAGGTATGCTGTGAACCGTCTTCAAGTTGTTCAGGCTTCTAGGTTTCCTGTCTGAAACACTTATTTCTGGCCATATTTCAATCCTTTGTTTTTTCTCGAGTTTTAAAATGGTTTTTTTTAATCATAAGCCAAACTGTTACAATACTTTCAGTATTATTCAGAGTTGTGGATGTCTTTTGAGTGTCAAAATAATTCTGGTATTGGTTATTCTGTAATTATGCAAAGATTTTATTAATTCAGGATTTTTCTGTTTTATGAGTTACTTCATTGGAGCACACATCCAGAAATTTGGACATACTCCAAACAGAATATTGTTTGATTTGAAGAGCTTTCTCCACCTTCATTTTCTTTTTCCAGCTACAGTTTTTCAACAAACAACCACTAACTCTCGGTGATTGAATTTTCTTTGAACTCCCATCTGTTTGGTGGAAGAATTTTATGCTTTATCTGCAAGCACAGTCATAGCCACACCCTCGATCCTTCGCACACATCATTTCAGCCACAATCATTCTTATGACTGCAATTTTCTATAGCTGCTTCCTTTTCTGCATTTTTTTGCATTTGTCTAAATCTGTCCATAGTGTCCGTTTTGTCACTTTGTATAGGGTGTTGGTGAGGCCACACCTGTAGTATTGTGTGCAGTTTTGATCATAGAATTATCAGAGATTCCTTACAGTGCAGAAGGGAGCCATTCGGTCCATTGAGTCTGAACCAACCACAACCCACCCACTCCTATCCCTGCAGCCCAAGTATTCACCCTGCTAGTCCCCTGCCGCTAAGTGGCAATTTAACATGGCCAGTCAACCTAACCTGCACATCTTTGGACTGTGGGAGGAAACTGGAGCACCCGGTGGAAAGCCATGTTAACACATGGAGAACATGCAAAATCCATACAGACTGTGACCCAAGCTGGGTATTGAACCCAGGTCCCTGGCGCTGTGAGGCAGCAGTGCTAACCACTTGTGCCACTGTACCATTCTGGTACCACTGTACCAGGTGTCCTTAGCTGAAGAAGGATGTCCTTGCTATAGAAGGAGTACTGCAAAGGTTTACCAGGCTGATTCCTGGGGTGGCAGGTCTGTCATATGAGGAGAGACTAAGTCGATTAGGATTATATTCACTGGAGTTTAGAAGAGTGAGAGGGATCTTGTTGAAACTTATAAAATTCTGACAGCATCAGACAAGGTAGATTCAGAAAGGATGTTCCTGCTGGTGGGGGAGTTCAGAACTAGGGGTCATAGCTTGAAGATAAAGGTTAAACTTTTTTAGAACTGAGGTAAGGAGAAATTTCTTCACCCAGAGAGTGGTGAATCTGTGGAATTTGCTACCACAGAATGTAGTTGAGGCCGAAACATTGTGTGATTTCAAGAAGCAATTAGATAGCTCTTGAGGCTAAAGGGATATGGGGCGAAGGTGGGATCAGGATATTGGAATTTGATAATCAGCTGTGATCAAAATGAATGGCGGAGTAGGCATGAAGAGCCAAATGGCCGCCTCCTGCTTCTAGTTTCTTTGTTTCTGCAATTGGAAATGCTAATTCCCAAACTGTTTCCACTGCTTTCTAACTGATCTTTTGCACCTTGGGTTTTCGCAGATATGGAAAGCCATTCTCCATGAACGTCTTATTTCTATATTTGTTTCTGTATCATTGTAACCCCCTCACCTTCAATGCTTGGCTGGACGACAACCTCAAATCAGTAAACCATTCTTGAGTATCATGGGCCTTTTATTCAGCCTAAAGGGGCAAAAGAGTGGGAGGAAATAAATATTACTATCACTAGGGAAAAAGTACGGGGAAAACTAATGGGGCTATTGGTTAATATGTATCTTGGACATGATGGGTTGCATCCTAGGTTATTAAAGGGAAGCAGCTACTGAGATAGTGGATGCATTAGTAATAATCTTCCAAGAATCCTTATTTTCTGTAATCCCAGAAAACTGGAAAACTGTCCTTATCCAGCAAGGAAAGGAGTCAAAAAAACAGGTATCTATAGGCCAGTTAGTTAAACATCTGCCATTATGAAACTGTTAAGAGTACATTATAAAGGATGTAATAGCAGACCATATAGAAATACATAATAAAATCAAGCAGAATCAGTATGGCTTCATGAAGAGAAAATCATGTGGGACAATTTTCTTAGAATTCTTTGAGGTGGTATTGAGCAGGATAGATAAAGGGGAACCAGTAGATGGAACTTGGATTTCCAAAAAGCATTCAATAAAATACTTTACAAAAAGCTACTTATTTAATAAGAGCCATGGTGTTGGGGGCAATCTGTTAGCATGTAAAGTGGATTGGCTAACTGATAGTAGACACAGATGATATAATGGACACTTGAAAGATGGCAACCTCTAACTAATAGAATGCCACAGTAATCAGTGCTGGGACCACAATTATTTACAGTATATAAGGAAAGTGAATGTACTAATGCCAAGTTTGTGAAATGCACAAAAATAGATGGGAAGGTGAAGATGACAGTCTGCCAGGGGATTTGAGTGGACAAAAACTTAGCCGATGGAATATAAAGTTATCACTTTGATAGGAAGAATAAAGGAGCTGAATACTTAAATGGAGAAAGACTTCAGAAAGCCGCAGCACTGAGGGATTTGGGTGTCCTTGTGCATAAATCACAAACTAGCATGCAAATTCAGCACGAAGTAGGGGAGGCCAATAGAATGTTGGCTTTTATTTAAAAGGGAATGGAGTATAAAAAAGAGGGGAATTTGCTAAAATTACAAGACAATAGTTAGAACACATCTGGAACACTGAAACATTTTGTATGGGCATTGAAGATTCTCTTGGTCGATCCCGGCTATGGAGATTTTCACATGTGGAAAGGTTGAGTGTGTTGGGCCTCTACTCATTGGAGCTTAGGAAAATGAGAGACAAGTTTACTGAGACATGTAGGATTCTCAGGGCTTGACAGCATAGATACTAAGAGGTTGTTCCCCTGTGGGAGAGTCTGGGACCTGAAGGCATAATTTCAGAGTAAAGGATCGCTCATTTAGGACAGAGATAAGGAGGAATTTCTTCTGAGGGTTGTGGATCTGTGGAATTCTTTATCACAGAGGGCTGTAGAAGCTGGGTCATTAACTCTATTGAAAGCTGGGATAGACAGTACGCCAGCTGACTTAATTAGCCACACTATTTTTGCATGTCCGTTACACTGCCTAATGCAGCTTCCGGGACAAATTGTGTTGGTGATGAATGGTAAAATGGTGGCTGAGCTGGGACTGGGTGATTTGGTGTAAAATGCACACTGTTAGAAGGCAGTCCAAGCCAATGGTGTGAAAGTTTCTTTTGCCAGCTGCAAAGATCCTACATCCTCATGCCCAACCTAGACATGGGCATGGCTACGTATGACTTGTATTTGTTACAGGGAACAAATAAATGATGTACTACACTTATGCATGATAATCACAGAAACCCCACAGGGTGATTCTCTGATAGTGCATATGGTAAAGAGAAATGACCAATGACCTGTACTCCATAGAGTCAAAATACAAGTCGTCATATTAAACAAGTGCACTGTAATAACATGCAAATTTGAGCCGTTTGTAAATTGTAGTACCCGTGCTGGCTCTACTGTCAATCCCAGGCAATTGAATGCCATCAATAACTGGACTCAGTAGTACTGATGGCAAGCATAATTTCCACTGTGGCTATTTGAATTACTGGGATATCAGTATAAAGGTAGTTTGAATGGTGAATGACCAGTGATAGCAGAGATAAGAAGGTTGATTGAATCAGTGGCTTGTCAGAGAAAATTCCTCGTGTAACAGAGCCTAGTGAAATTTTAAAAAGCACCAGGATCAAGTGCCACATGGCGATGAAAAGGCTTTTTTTCTATTAATTAAATGACTAGATCTGATGGAACCAGGGTGTTTACATATTGACCTCAGTGTTGTCTGTGATCTCTGTGCAATCCTTTCAATGGACCATCAATCTAGTACAATCTTGAGTAAAATGCTTGTTGAAATAAAAGTTGCATTAGGATTCCTCTTGGTGTGCAGACTAGAAAATGACCTTGATCTAGCAAGAAGAATTTGAATTTGTTACGAGAGTTTGAATTGAGCTCTTGCTTTTAGCATTAATTGCTGGAAGTTAAAGAGCTTCTGCACTAGAATGATGCTGTGTACTTGTAGCTTCCATCTGTTCATACTCCTTCCTCGTTTTATTGTCTCTTTTGCGAATTTTAACTCTGACTGCATTGCAAATAGAAGATATATCTGTTGGGGGATGTGTATGTGTGTAAGAATACACCTTTTATTATGAAACTGAGCCAAATGTCAGTATTGTTTCCCTGAACTGTGTTAGCAAGGATGGCAGTGTGGGTGTTACGTCAGGCTCAAGCTAAAGTGGGCAAATTCATTGGCATCTTGATCCCGATCAGTGTCTTGTTGTTGCTCCTCCACCTCCCATTGTGTGAGGTTTTTGCGTTAGGACTGAATTGGGTGTAATGGTAATGCATTCCATGGTGTCTGCCTCAACACAGTGCTTAGCACATTTACCTCCCCTTTGGAGTTTGAGCCCCAATCCAGAAAATTGAGCACACAGTTTAGTCCGTGAGCATTGGAAGAATAGTCAGTTATTGCTACGCCATCTTTTGGATGAGACATTTGACCAAATCTCCCCTGTCATATTAGTTTTTGTGATGCTGTTTTGAAGAAGAGGAATGTTTTTTTCGGTGACTATGATTGCAACAGTGACAACACTTCAAAAGTACTTCATTAGCTTTGTGTGTCCTCCAGCTGCAAAGGGCACCATATAAAATCTTTTTCACCTCTTTCTACTCCCCCAAACCACCTCACTCCAGCCACACTGTGCAATGTGCTAAATGAAAGACCCTATAATTCCTGACCATAAGGACAGAAAATTCTGAATCTAGATTACAGGCAGTAATCTTGCAATCAGCTGATGATATGCAGCAGGCTGATAAACTCCTTATGAAATGGTCTAATCTCTCATTTTGGAATAAGAAGAAAAGGAGATAGACTACGCATCTACTCATCTAAGAGTTAGATGAGTTGTTGATGTTCTGTCAAAGCTTGCTTTTGAAGAATGACTCCTGGATTGAGATCATTGCAAATTTCTGTAACCATGGAATTGTACAGGAGCATGAGTCAAAGCCTTCAAGAGTTAGCAAAGAAAGTGAAAGGAAATCTTGTTAAAGTTTTATTTTGGGGGAGGAGGGCACAGCTGGAAAAGGGCACACTAAGAGGAAAAGTGTTACAATGCATTGTTTCGTCACTAAGAAAGTGAGCCAGCAACCTGTTTCCAGGTTGTAATGATATAAGACACTAAACAAGCTGACGGGAGCACAACAGCCAGCAGCTGAACCTCCTCTGTGGGGAATGCCGCATCTCAGTTGATTTTTATTTTTGTTATTTGGAAACATTCTGACGTAATCCAACAGTATGCAAACAAAAAAAGCCATTCAATTTGCATCAGATGTACTGGTCGTCTCCCTTAATCATTAAGATACAGAAGAATGCAGCCCTTGCTAGCATTCTGGTGGTTTGGTATTTGCTGAGTATTCAAAGGAAATTATTGCTTAACATGACTGAAAGCAGGAATTAGACTTCTTACTATACAGTTAGTTACTAACAGTGCTGATATTTCCCTACCACATGGTCACAAGTTCAAGTCACTTGACTGATACATGATGATGGCACACAATCCTGCTCCCATGCCCACATGTCTGTCCTTGGCTTGCTGCAGTGTTCCAGTGAAGCTCAACGTAAACTGGAGGAACAGCATCTCCTCTTCTGGCTAGACAAATTACAGCCTTCCAGTCTCAATTCAACAACTTCAGATGATTAGCTGTACCCTACCTCAACTTCTTTGTTTTCATTTAATTTTAACTGTTCTCTAACTTTTATTTCTTTATTGTCTTTATTTATTTTTCTTTTCAGCCCCCCCGCCACAATCTTTCCCTCTATTTTATCACTGCTTTCCTTACCTTTTTTCCCCCTTTCCCCTCTTCTCAATTTTACCTCTCTCCCACCCAATCCCCGTTTGTCACAGCTTACCCTCTGATTGCAGCTTCTCTGCCGTTTGGCCATTCATATCTTCTATTCTCTTTATAGGCTGTCATTAGCAGCCTTTCCTCTTCGTTTTGTGGCTATGACTCATCTTTAAATCCATCACCCCATTGTATAAATATCTCCCAGTTTCTATGCCTTTTAGCTTTAACAAAGGGTCATCTGGACTTGAAATGCCAGCTCTTTTCTCTCCTTACAGATGCTGCCAGACCTGCTGAGATTTTCTAGCATTCTGTCTTTTAGTTTCAGATTCCAGCATCTGCAGTAATTTATTTTTATACAGCGCTATCTGTTTCCTCACTCCAAAATCTGAGTTTAGTCCAGGCTTGATTGGGAGCACATTTGCATATTTTTCTTTCACAAGTCTTGGAAATGAGCAAATCTTGGAATGAAAAGGTTACAATCTGTCTACACACTTTCCCGAGCCAGATCAAGAGATTACTCTCAGTGGATCCAGAAAGTTTACCTTGATGCTCTAAGATGCTGTACATCAGAACACATTGCCATTAGCATTAGAATTGCTTAATGCAAGAGCAGCTACATCTGGTACTTTTGGTTTGCTATAATTTTGAGGAACTGAATGGCCTACTTTGGTGCATGTGTTCCCCGATCTACTTACTGTCAGCACTTTCTTTCTGATTTTAAGCATCTTCCTGATATTTTCGCCAGAGTTCCCTCTAAATAGCTCCTAGTTATCTTTAGCGAACATTCTCCCCACTTACCAGCCAATCTGCAAAAACCTCCTAGTATAATCTTTCATTGCCAAATTAAGTAGTCTGTGTGCAGTAATCCTTGAATAAAAACACGTTAGTTGTACACATACATCCCTTAGACACCAATTTCCATGTGCCACTAATTCCAAGCCCGCCAATGCCTCTACTTTCTTAGAAGACTAAGAAAATCTGGCATGTCAGCTATGGCTCTCTCCAACTTTTGCAGATGCACCTTAGGAAGCATTCTTGCTGGTTATATCACAACTTGGTATAGCTCCTGCTCTGCCTGCCCAAGACTGCAAGGAACTACAAAAGGGTTGTGAATATAGCCGAATCCGTCACACAAACCACCATCCATTGACTCTGTCTACACTTCCTCCTGCCTTGGCAAAGCAGCCAGCATAATTAAGGACCCCATGCATCCCACACATTCTCTCTTCCACCTTCTTCCATCGAGAAAAAGATACAGAAGTCTGAGGTCATGTACCAACCAACTCAAGAACAGATTCTTCCTTGCTGCTGTCAGACTTTTGAATGGACCTACCTTGTATTAAGTTGATCTTTCTCTGTACCCTAACTACATTCTGCACTCTCTCTTTTCCTTTTTCTATGAACGGTATATTTTGTCTGTAAAGCGTGCAAGAAATGAATCTTTTCACTATGTATAATGACAAATCAAATCAAATCAAAATAGTAGGTTTAATAAGCTCCAGTGGAACTCTGAAGATCCTGCTAATGTGAAATGAATTTACATTTCTACAGCTCTTCTTAGAATCATAGAATCCTACAGTGCAGAAGGAGGCCATTCGGCCCATGTCTGCACCGACGACAAACACACCCAGGCCCCTGTCCCCATAACCCCATGCATTTACCCTAGCTCATTCCCCTGACATGAAGGGGCAATTTAGCATGGCCAATCCACCTAACCCACACATCTTTGGACTGTGGGATGAAACCGGTGCACCCTGAGGAAGCCCACACAGACATGGGGAGAATGTGCAAACTCCACACAGGTAGTGACCCAAGCTGGGAATTGAACCCGGGGCCCCTGGCACTATGAGGCAGCAGTGCTAACCACTCTGCCATCCTTTCTTATTAGAAAGATACCTTAGGATAGAGAGATGCCAACCACGAGAAGAAAAAAAACACAATTTGGGAATCCAGATGATATTTTGAAAAAGCAAAACTGATGGAATTAGGGGTATAATTCCAGATGGCAGAGATTGTGTGCCCACATGTGATGGAGCAGAGGGAATGGATAACAAAAAACAAACTGGTGTCAGAGGTTGCATTCATGATTTTTGGTAATTGGCTGTTATCACGTTGCTGTTTGAGAGCTCACTGTGTGCAAATTGGCTGCTGTGTTTCCTATAGTGCAGCAGTGACTATACTTGAAGGACTTTGGACTCGTTTAAGGTTCAGTTAGATAGGCACATGAGTGAAACGAGGATGGAGGGTTATGGTAGGGGTTATTAAATAAGGGTTAGAACCTCGGGAGACACCGGAAAGGCAGGCTTGTGATTAACGTTTTTGTCTTTTATTCCGCAGGTGGAGGTCCACCTCGTTGTCAAACGAGGGGCATGCACACGGTGGGTCGTGTGTGGGCTACTCTTGGAGGTTCCGGGAGTGGCCTAGTACTTCGTGTCGGTGTGTGTGCTTGATCCTGGACCGGTAGACGGGCGCCGCAACAGCTCGGTGACTAGCACTGCTAGCTGTGCAGATACATGGATTTGGGCCTGTGTCTGTGGGAGTTTGTGCATTCTCCCTGTGGATGTGTGGGTTTCCTCCAGGCGCTCCGGTTTCCTCCCACACCCCAAAGATGTGCTCTTAGGCTGATTGGTTTTACCAAATTGACACTATTCTCCCCTGAATCTGGCTAAGTCAGGGGTTCTATTCGTAGACACGCAGGGTAGAATAGGTGTAGGGTGGTGTGGTGGCACGGGCTTGTTGGGCCGAAGGGCCTGTTTCCCGTGCTGGGTTGTTCTTTGACTTAATTGCTTGAGAAGCACTTTGAGATGCCCAGAAGCCATGAAAAGTGCAAGTCTTTCTCTTTTTAATATATTTCTCAACACTGAAGTAAAACTGTTACCTTCAACACCTCAGTTACCTGAGTTACTGCTGATTCAGAATGGGGTGCTAAACCTTAAGAATGTTGCTAGTTTTGTTTTTAAACCCTGTATAAAGGATGCTGCTTCTAAGCTCATTAACTCTAGCTGATCAAAAGGTGAAGGACATTGGTACATGGCGCCATGTAGTGAGAGATGAATGAGTGGTCAGAGTTCAAAAATCACTTTCTATCATTAACCAACATACCGTAATCTAACAAATCGACAATGTGCACTCTGGAGCAATAACCCATTGGAACAGATTAGTAATGGCAATCTTGATCTTGCTGGAGCGATTCCCAACTTCTAATCAGCATGATAATTTCATAAAATATCAAATACTGAAGTTCCCACTCAATTCAATAAATTCAAGTGTTTCAGTGGAAGGATAAGGGAGAGAATCAAGTGGTTTCTTTTTGACCTACTGGTTTCATTCACATAACTTAAATATTTCTGATAAATTGGCACCTCTAAACGAAGTGGCATTCCATACAAAATGAGACTCTTTAAGAAAAAAAGTGCTTATTCCTAAACACCAACAATCTATGCTTCCCTCAGTGCGAGTAGCATTGGATTTTTTTGTTCATTCGTGGGACATGAGCGTTGCTGGCTGGTTAGCATCTGTTGCTCTTCCCTAGTTGCCCTTGCAAGGCAGTTGAGAGTCAACTGTGGCTCTGGAGTCACATGTAGGTCAGACCAGGTAAGGATGGCAGACTAACCAGGTAGGTTTTTTCCGACAACTAACAATGGTTTCTTGGTCATCAGTAGATTCTTAAGTCCAGATTTTTTTTTATTGAATTCAAATTCCGCCATCTGCTGTGGCGGGATTTGAACCCAAGTCCCTAGAACACTAGCTGAACTTCTGGATTAGTAGCTGAGCGATAATACCACTAGGCCATTGCTTTCTTCATGAATAAAACCCTTTTCCCTCTTCTACTGGAATATGGTTTTGTGGTCTCTTTGGGTATATGGCCATTTTTATAAGTGATGGCAGAGTTCACTTAGTTGGTTGATTTAAACTGTCCTTGTATTCAGAGTGAGAGAGAGACTCATACATCAGTAATGCTGTCCTCAGACCACCACAGAATGCTTTGCAATTACTGCAGAGATATGGTAATGGTTATAGGAATGTGATTACAACAGGATTTTTCTTTATTGCTTTATTTCTTTATTGCTTAATTTAAGGAAAAACAGTACCGCCCCAGAACAATGCCTGTCAAGCCCTTGTAATTAATCCAAACATTTGTTCACTGTTATTGAGGTAAAAAATCACAGGGGTACAAACATTATGCAATTGTAACTTGAGCTGGAACACACATGCACACCACAAATATAGTCCTGTGGTACCTTTACACATCTCTCTTTGGTCCAAACCCACAACTTCTGGTCATGTGATCAATCACATCATTGATTTTCCACTTAAGTCTGTTAGTGATCGCACGACACACGCCACCTTTTTTTAATTGATGTGATTGTCACTAGCCATGGCAGTATTCTAATTGCCCCTGAGGTGGTGATGAGCTGCTGCCTTGGAACCACTGTAGTCCACATGGTGAATATCCTCCCTCAATGCAGTTGAGCAGAGATTTTCAGGATTTTGACCCAGTGACCATGAAGGAATGGCAAGATGTCCAAAGGTTGGGATGGTGTATGACTTGGTGGTAAAATTGCAGAAGATGGTGCCCCCATGAGCCTCTGACCTTGTTTTTCTAGATGGTAGTTTTTGCAGGTTTAGGACGAGCTGTCAGAAAGCCATGGCAAATTGCATCTTGTAGATGGTGCATACTGCAGACACATTGCAGTTGTAGAAGGTGTCCATGTTCAAGATCACAGATGCCAGTTAGGAAATAGCATGAATGGTGTTGAACTTCTTGAATGTTGTTAGAATTATACTCATTCATGACCAGTGGGGAGCTTTTCACTGCGCTCCTGTGGGCAGCATGGTGGCACATTGGTTAGCAATGCTGCCTCAGCACCAGGGACCTAGGTTCAATTCCTGGCTTGGGTCACCTGTCTGCACGTTCTCCCCATGTCTGCATGGGTTTCCTCTGGGGGCTCCAGTTTCCTCCCACAGCCCAAAAGATGTGCTGGTTAGGTGCATTGACCGTGCCTCAGTGTGTCCAAACAGGCAGCGGGGTGTGTCAAGTACTAATAAATAAACTTTAAAACTTTAAACTTGTACCCAGAAAATCATGGCCATCCTTTGGGGAGTCAGGTGAGTCACTCATCACAAAATACTCAGCTACTGACTTGCACTTGTTAATATTCTGTCAGCATTAACCCAACTGGATGGTGATTCAGTAATTCCATTGGGCCTCAAGGGGAGGTGGTTATATTCTCCCTTGTTGGAGATGATCATTGCCTGAGAGGAGAAGCCAGAGTCATTTAAATTTTTTTTTATTTGCCATGTTTAATGACTACACTGTAGTTAGATGGCTGAATTGTTGAGACTATTCAGTACAGCTTCTGTCAACTCTGTCCATGTGGAGCAAATCTCTCACAGTGCGGCTTGGTCATCTGGGATTGATTGCTATCAAATAGTGAACAAATTTCTAATGGAAGACATCAACCTGAAACATTGACTGCTTTTCTGTCGAGCTGAGCTGACGCCTGACATGTTAAGGGGTGGCCAGTGGCACAGTGGTCACCGCAGGAGAGATCTGGGTTCAATTCCGGCTTTGAGTCACTGTCTGTGTGGAGCCTATATGCTCTCCCTGTGTCTGTGTGTGGATTTGCTACGGGTCCCTCCCACAGTCCAAAGATGTGCAGGTTAGGTGAGTTGGTAGGGTAAATGCGTTGGGTACAGGGATAGAGTGGTAGAGTTGACACAGACCTGATGGGCTGAATGGTCTCCTTCTGCACTGTAGAGATTCCATGATTCTGTGAAGTATTTCCAATATTTTCAGTTTTAACTTCAGATTTACAGCAGCTGCAAAATATAGATTTAAAGTTTATTTTTATTGAACAAGTGGCTTACATTAACACTGCAGTGAAGTTACTGTGAAAATCCCCATTGTTTGCTGCAAGCTTCCAGACTGAGCCAGTATGATTTAGCAGTTATGCCAGGCAGCCTCATTTTGCTGCATGTCTTTGATCTCATCCATAAACAGAAGGGTGGAAAAATAGATTTAAATTCTTTAACTAGTTGGCACTAAGTTGTTTCCATTATTTCATTCCCTGTGTTCATGTTGCAACAACAATCCACGTTGAGCCACAAGGAGAATTTCAAACACTTTTTACCTGACTACATAGCTACCCTGATGGTCCTTGTTGGAGTCTCTACATTTTGGTGGCCAGTTTTCTCCAAGCATGATCGTTACTTATCTGGCTTCTGCTCTTGATCTTCTTGACATGCTTGGTTCTGCCAGTTACCAGTGTCATAAATCTTCAGGTTATAAAGGAAGAATTCGTAGAATTCTAGGGGTACTAATTCATAAAACATAGATTCTATGATTCAAATTCCTTTCAATGAGGACATGTGTAAAAGTTGCTCAAGTTGCCTACCTTGGCAGAGCAGAGACATTTTAATTTTGCTGGAGAAGGAGCAGGACACTGAGAATGGAGAGGCAAAAGATGATGTTGTTATGCTTACTGAAAAAAATAACTACTGTTTTTCGTTTTATTCACTGCCAGATGTGAAGAAAGTCACTAATGTCAAAAGAATGTAAAATAGGGAAGGAATAGTGACTTGTTTATATGAATGTTGGATGCGATCCAGTAAAGCTGCTTCTGGCTAAGGGAGATGGTGGTGATTCATAACTGTTTTCACATGAAGATGCTTGGTGTTTTCCTCTTTTGATCGTTGTTCTGGCGGTGCTTGACGTTGATCAGGAATCTCTAATACTGTGGGGAATTTAAAAAAAACATGCTTTTTGTAAAAGTCCAATATTTTGTTCTTGGTCTTTTACCTACAAAAGCTTTTAAATGATGGTGCCAATGAAAGTGATGCTCAGCAGAGATGCTTTGTAGTCATTCGTGAATGGAGTCTCTAGTTGGCAAAGACCCCACATGGGGTCTTGAACTTGAAGCTGTGCCCTAGGCAGAAACCTGCTGATATTACTGTAATAGTGAGAACTTTGGATGAATTTAGTGAAAAGTGCCTAAACTTGAAGGGAAGGCTAGGAAGCAAAACTTTTATTAAAACATTTTCCAGCTTCTGTTACAAAACTAAATTAACTTTTCAAAAGTTAAATGCCACCTGGATCATTCTGTCCATAAAATCCCTGATCCTCTCTTTAGTTACTCCTTCCAATGATAATGAAACATAGAGATAGAAAATAGGAGCAGGAGGAGGTCATTCAGCCCTTTGAGCCTACTGTGGATGAACCATTCATCCATTCATTGATGGCTGATCATCCAATTCAATAGCCTGATCCTGCTTTCCTCCCAATATCCTTTATCTCCTTCGCTCCAAGTGCTATATCTAACTGCTTTTTGAAAACATTCAATGTTTTAGTCTCAGCTACTTTCTGTGCTAGTGAATTCCATGGGCTTGCCGTTCTCTGGATAAAGAAATTTCTTCTCACCTCTGTCCTAAACCGCCACACCGTATTCTCAGACTATGACCCCTGGTTCTGGACACCATACCATTGGGAACTTCCTTCTTGCTTCTATCCTGTCTGGCCTGGCTAGAATTCTATCGGTTTTTATGAGATCTCCCTCATGCTTCTGAACTCAACTGAATACAGTCCTAACTGACTCAATCTATCTCATCAGTCTGGTAAACCCTCTTTGCACTCCCTCAAGAGCACGAACACTCTTCCTCAGATAAGATATGACACTAACCCATGCAAGCTCAGGAGAGACATCAGGTGTTCTTTTATCTTGTCTTTCCTCTCTGTCAAAGGCCCCAAACGCTCCTGCCAGGTGAAATGATTTATTTGTCTTTTCAGTTCAAATTACTATATTATTTGTCCTGTCTCCCTTACATGGGGGGTCTAAATTCAGACTTCATGACCACTTTACTAACCATCTCCGCTCAATCCATGAGTGTGATTTTTGAGCATCTGATCTCTTGCCCATCTTAATTCTCTGCCCCTATCCTCTGCCTTTTATCCTGTTCAAATGAAGACCAACAGAAGCTGGAATGATAGTACCTCATAATTCAATTAAACATTCTGGACTCAACATTGAGTCAGACAATTTGATCATAATCATGGCTGCCACATGGACTCCACTGACAATGGTAAGACACAACAGGCTATAAGATGAAGGCACGTAAAATCACCGGCACCAATGCACCCCTCCCTAATGAGTTCAACGTGTTCTATGCTAGTTTTGAACAAGAGGTCAGTAAGAGCACACCCTCCACCCCAGAAGCCTCGGCCAAACCCGTATCCGAGATCACCATCGCAGATGTGTTAGGGCTTCTTGAAAGTCAACCCACAGAAAGTGACTGACCCGGATGGGGTACCGCAAGAGCACTCATCCTGTGTCATATTTGCAGACATCTTTAACCTCACTCTACACCAATCAGAGGTCCTTATCTGGTTCAAGGAGACGACCATCATCTGGTACCAAAGAAAAACCAGGCAGTATGCCTTAATAACTATTGCCTGGTGTCTCTGACATCCATCGTTATGAAAGCTTCGAAAGGTTAGTCATCGCATGAATCAATTTTAGCCTTCCAGATTTCCTGGAACCACTACAGTTTGCCTATTGCTGCAACAGGTCCACAGCAGCTGCCATCTTCCTAGCCCTACACTCAACCCTGGAACACCTAGATAACAAAGGCACCTATGTCAGACTCCTATTCATAGACTATAGCTCAGCCTTCAACATTATCCCTACCTCCAACTCCGTGGCCTGGGCTTTGACTCCCCACTCTTCGACTGGATCCTAGATTTCTGAACCCTCAGACTGCAATCAGTAAGTCAACAACACCTCCACGATTATCTTCAACACCAGTGCCCCACAAGGCTGTGTCCTCAGCCCTTACTTATACACCTATGACTGTGGCCAAATTCCCCTCCAACTCGATCTTCAAGTTTGTTGATGACGCCACCAAAATGGATAGGATCTCTTACGATGAAAAGATAGATTCATTGTGGTGTACGACAGTTCTAACACAAAGTTAGTCTTGCGTTGAGGAACAACTTTCAGTAAACCTATTTCTCATACGTAGCCTTCCTTGATACCGTGCACATGCAAGATTTTTTTATGGTCACTTGCCACGATAAATATGATATCCTAACTGGAACTGACCCCTCAGCAGCAGAATAAGTCCAAACAAGTCCGCACTGTTCTAGTTGCATCATTGGGATGTTCGAACAGGTTAAGAACTTTGGTCACCTTAAGCCAGAAAAAAATAGTTAACCTAACGACAAGTGACAACAGTTACCACTGCCAATGTGTCTTGAGCTGTGAACCACAATGATGTGAAGGGCTTTGTCTGTGTTTATTTGTGTTTGGCCTAATTCTTTTCTGTCACATTACAAATGGAGTTTAAACCATGTTGGCTCTCAGAAAATGGTCCTGTTGTTGTGTAATAGCCCAGAATGTCCTGTGTAAGAAAATGGAGTAAGCTATATACGGTCCTTCAAACCTGCACTGCCCTTCAGTAAGATCATGGCTGATTTGATCTTGGTCTTGCCTGCTTCCCCTAACCCTCAACTTCCTTGCAGTTCATCAATCTGTCCATCTTGGCCTTGAACATAATTAATGACTCAACTTCCACAGCTCTCTGGGGTAGAGAATTCCAAAGGTTCACCATCCTCTGAAAGAGGAAGTTTGTGCTCTTCCATCTTAAGTGGTGGCAATCCCTTGTTCTGTAACTACCCCCATGAGAGGATATATCATCTTAGCATCCATCCTGTCAAGCCCTCAGCATGTTTTATGTTTTGATACGATCTCTTGTTATGAATGATCTCTCCTTCTTAACTCCAATGAAAGTAAGCACAACCTGCTCAACTTTTCCTCTAAGATAACCTCTTCAATCCAGGAACCAACCTGAAGCCTTCTCTTAACTGGCTCTAATGAAGGATGTATCTTTTGTAAATGCACAACGCTAGGTGTGCTCTCACCATTATCTTATGGCTGCAGCAGGACTTACTATTTTTATTCTCCTTGTGATAAATGCAACATTTGTCTTGCCTTCATAATTTCTGTAGCTGCATACGAATATTTTGTGCCTCACATGAGGATATCCAGATCCTTCTGTACTGCGAGTTTTCCATTTTTCCTACCTTAAGTAGATGACATTGCATTTTCCAACATGTACTCCATCTTTCACTCTCTCAATCTATTTATATTCTTTTGCCAACTCTTTTTGGCCAAATTTTGTGGCCAGCATGCGCTGCTGACCGTGTGAGCAAATATGACCCTAGCTTGGTTATACACTGCAGCAGAACCCTCTCTCCCACCTGCAGCATTGGTCCAATGTCATAGTAGGTATAAAGGCCCTTTGATGCGGCACATTGCTGACATCCCAATCTGCAGACCTACTGTGTTCAGATAAGTTCTATTAAAAGATTTTTAATATTAAACAATAACGACTGCATTTGCCTAAGTTATAATAGGAGATGTATGTATAATGTTAACAAAAAAGTTTCTTGATTCTTTGGAATTGAAGCTTT
Source organism: Carcharhinus amblyrhynchos (assembly GCF_965287045.1). Classification (NCBI taxonomy): domain Eukaryota; kingdom Metazoa; phylum Chordata; class Chondrichthyes; order Carcharhiniformes; family Carcharhinidae; genus Carcharhinus; species Carcharhinus amblyrhynchos. The sequence continues at coordinate 20,533,242 of NC_137354.1, forward strand.
TTTTATTTAATGGTCAAAATGTAGCTGTTCATATGGCACCACAACTCTGTGCTTTCGGACCACTATATACATTTTGGCAGCACAAGCTCCGAAAGCTTGTGCTGCCAAATAAACCTGTTGGACTTTAATCTGGTGTTGTGAGACTTCTTACTGTGCCTAGCCCAGTCCAACATCATTGCAGATCACCAGATTCAGAAGTGCCTGTTTCCTACTGGGCCCTAGCGCAAGCTGCTCCAAAAAAAACCATCTCATAGACATGCCACAAATTCTTTATCTTGGGATCTGCTACCAACGTGATTTTCCCATTGCACCTGCATATTGAAATTCCCCATGATTACTGTAATATTGTCTTTCTTGCTTGCCTTTTCCATCTCCTGATTTATTTTCTGTCCAACATCTTGACTACTGCTAGATGGCCTGTGGATAACTCCCATTAGGGCATTTTTTCCCTTTGCGATTCCTCAACTCTACCCACACAGATTCTACGCCATCCGACCCTATTATCACTTCTTGTTAATGATTTAATTTTGTTCCTTACTAACAAGGCAACCCCACCTCCTCTACCCATCTGCCTGTCCTTTTAATAGGACACATATCCTTGGATATTCAGGTCTCGCCTCTGATTGCCTTGCAGTCTCTGATACCTACAACATCCTACCCTCCAATTACAATGTGTGCTTCCAGCTCATTTACCTTGTTCCGTACAGTGCAGAAAATTCCACAGGGATAGGTTATTCTATCTGAAGTAATCAGATACTCCAATCAATAAATAAGCTAATATTCAGGGACATTGCAGTAGGTGTGACTTTTTTATTTGCCATCCATCTTGAGTAAATAGAAAAGCTTGTGTACGTTTATTGTTGGGAGCCACTCGCGTGTTGGGTTGCTGTTTAATTTATCCTAAATGTGTATCCTGCTCTTTCTGAAATAAATTAAGATCAAATGAGGGCCAGCTAGCGAAAATTACAGTTACAAGGCTGTTGTCCCCATTTCAGATTGCAAAAAATGAGGCAGATAGTTGCCAGACCGAGATGCTTCAATTTACAAGGGAGGTGTTTCCCTGAAGGAACAACAGGAAAACCAGGGCTCCAGGAAAAATACCCTTGGTAGAATTTTTCTGCCGTGCTTGCCCCAAAACTGGAAAATCCCGCCCGAGGTCAACGTACCTTTGCATGATGCGCCCCGTGCCAGGATGGGAAGATCCCCCACCCCGGACCAAATTCAAATATATATAGATCAACAGAATTCTATTACTCTGCATGTAGGTTGCCTTATTCCTATTAAGCTTTTTAATTTCTAAGGACTGATGACTAAAACGGCCCTTCTCACACCACCCCTCAATTCCGAAATGTGTCTCTGCGTGAAGGTTTTTAACCTTGAGTCAGTGTCAAACTCTGGTTCATCAGAGTGAAACGTGCTTGCTGTACAAGAGCTGATTTCAATTGAAAACAGCGATTCCAGAATTAGCACCTGAGCATGCCTCACGGGTTAGCATGTTATGGGCTTGGTTGTTCCAGCTCAGTGTTGTTTTTGTTGCTAAGTGCCTCTATTCAGATGTAGAATTTAATTTTAATTTGTGTTTGAAGCAATATTTGCTGAAGGTTGATTGAATACTAGTAAACTGATTGGTGCAGAATTCAGAGCTTGTGTATAGTGTTTATATTATTCTAAATGCTCGAAGTAGTACTCCCGTTTTAAGCATTGAGCGTACTCCAAACAAAACCAGTTCTAAGACACTGTGATGCTGTAAAATATTTGGTGTTTCTGAGGCAATCCACTCAGTTTCTGGAATGCAATTGCTTATTGTCCCTTCATCTCCCTGCTCCCCTCCACAGTTACTGCAACCAGTGTAGAATACCAATGTCGCTCATGATTGTGCTCCAAGAACTTTTTGGAGAATATAACTCTGCAAAGCGTCAATAAATTTAATAAGGGTAATCACGGTAGGCTTAAACAGTTTTAGGATTTAGTGAGAACAAGGCCAAATACAAAATGTTGAGAGAGGAAGTAAAGAAAATAAGAGTTGCAAAGAGAGAATCTGAGAATAAAATGGCAGTTAATGAGGTAAGCAATAAGTGGGTGGTGAGAGGTGTGATTGGCGTACTGGTTGGTGTGGTGGGGGGGCAGAGGTTGCAAACTGAAATATGATGATGTGCGATGAAAGACACACAGGGAACAGTCAAATACTTAGGTACCTAATGTTAGTCTTTACTAAGGAAAAGCATGCTGTCAAAATACCAGCAGAAGCAGCTATCTTAGAGAAGATGAAAGTTGAGGCCAGACGCATGGGAAGGCTGGATATGCTTGGATTGGATAAGTCAGCTTATCTGGATGGCTTGCATCCCAAACTGTGAAGGGGAGTTGTGGGTGGAGATAGCAAGAGGGCTTTCCATAATCATCCAGCATTCCCTGGATATGGTGGAGATGCCACAGGATTGGCGAATGGCAAATGTGACACCCTTTGTTGAAGAAAGGGCGTAAGGACAGTCTTCGTGACGACAGGCTGATTGGTTTAACATTATTGGGTGGGTAGAAACAATAATCAGGGAAAAGGATCAGCAGCTACTTGGAGACTCAAAGATGTTTGAGTTGAATAAGGAGAGGCAGCAAAGATTTGCAAAAGGGTATGCTTGACTAACATTGAATTTTTTGAAATGACAGAAGGTTGGCCATGGTCTTATTGAATGACAGAGCAGGCTTGAGGGGCCATGTGGGAGGTGTGGTAGCCTCAACGACAGAGACCTGGGTTTGATTCTGGCCTGTCTGTGTGAAGTTTGCCTGTGTCTCTGTGGGTTTCCTCCTGGTGTGCTGGTTTCATCCCACAATCCAGAGTTAGGTGGATTGCCTATGCTAAATTGCTCTTATTGTCCAAATGTGTGTAGGTAAGGTGGATTAGCCATCGTAAATGCATGGGGGTTATGGAGATAGGGCAAGGGTGTGAGCCTAGGTAAAATGCTCTATTGGAGGATTGGTGTCGATTCGATAGACCAAGTGGCTGCCTTCTAGGATTTTATGGAGTGGCCTGCTCTTGCTCATAATTTGCATGCTCATATATTGAAGGGAATGCATTGAATGATGTCTATATGGATTTTAAGAAAGCATGTCAAATTACCACAATGAATGTTAATAAAATTTAAGGCTCATGAAGTGGGGGTGGAGTGCTGGGATCACTTTTTAACTTAGAAAATTGACTTGGAAATTGGAATAGTGAGTAAAATTTCAAAGTTTGTCTGTTACACTGACTTTGGAGATGTGATAGATTGAGGATGATGCCAATTGGCTGGAATAGAGCAAAGGCTATCAGAATGGGCAGAACAGTGGCGAATAGAATTTAACACAAGGAAATGAAAAATGATGCATTTTGCAGAGTTCTAAGAGTGTGCAAGTATTAATTTGATTCTGTTCTCAATTTGACACCAAAGTAATGGCTATAACAAAGTAGTTTGCAAAGGAACCTCCATTGTCTTTGACCCAGAATGTGGATTTTGTATTTAGCCCCTTCTAGCTCCAGCCTAACCTCTGCTAGAGCATTGTGTACTGTTCTGCGGTGCTGCACTTTAGGAAAGGCGTGAAGTCATAGGAGAGAGTACAGAAAAGATTCAGAGGAATGACTCCAGGAATGAGGAATATTGTTAAAACAACAGGATATAACAAGGAATAATATCTGGAAATGCAATTTGTCAGGCATTGTTCACAAGTTGAGTACTTTTTTCCTAGTGAATCCTTGAAGCCTCACATTCACCCATGCACCCACTAGTGGTCTTTTTCCTCAAATGCAATTATATCTCATTATTCTGACTAAAAAAAGTATGCCGCTAATGAAAATTGGAAATGAAAAGGCCTGATTTCTTGAGTTGAGCAACAGTACAAACCGTGTTTCTTTTTGTTACTCACCTGACCTGGGATTGCACTTGTTCAGTCATTATGTATTTTTATGGGAATGAGAGAGGGAATTTATGAAATTTCATAACTGAGGTTTTAAAATGTTATGTTTACTAATTATAACCCAAATGTTGAGAATTATTCAAATTTCATTCTTCCCCATGGAGGGAGGTGGAGAGTTAGGAAGTGTGATGATTTCAGACAATTGGTTGCCTCTATAACAGGCAATTCAGAAAGTTCTCAGCGATACAATTTTAAATATTCCTAAGGATGGTCATAACAAAAGATCAGTATGCATGTAGTCATTGGTGTGTTCTGGCTTCCTGTGTGCTGCTATGATCATACTTTGGTAATTTGAGTTTCTGTGCCTAATTACAGGGATCCGTTACAGCATGGATGTCTGTGTAGATGAAGTGAAAGCTCTGGCCTCCCTGATGACTTACAAATGTGCGGTGGTTGGTAAGTACTGAGATCAACTTACTGATTCTATGTTTTGCTGCTCTGAGTAGATTGAATTTTTGAGTAGATTGTTGATTTTTGAATACCTCTATCAAATCTCCTCTCAACCTTCTCTTCTGCAAGGAAGACGCTCCTAACTTCCAATCATAGAATTCCTATGGTGCAGAATGAAGCCATTCGGCCCATCAAGTCTGCACCGACAACAATCCCACCCAAGCCTTAACCTTGCAACTCCATGTATTTACCCTGCTAGTCACCCTGACACTAATGGGCAAATTAACTTGGCCAATCAACCTAACCTGCACATTTTTGGACTGTGGGAGGAAACCAGAGCACCCGGAGGAAACCCAGGCAGACACAGGGAGAATGTGCAGATTCCACACGCAGTGACCTGAGACTGGAATTGAACTCCTGTCCCTGGTGCTGTGAGGCAGCGGTGCTAACCACTGTGCTGCCCAAACTTCTCCAATCTATCTTCATAATTGAAATTCCTGATCACTTGATCAGTCCCTTGAATCTTTTCTGCACCCCTGTCCGATGAATCCATATCTTTCCCAAAGTGCAGCACCCAGAACTGGACACACTGCTCTAAATGAGTCTGAACTATTGTCTTGTATAAATTTAACATCTTTGTTCTTGAACTCTAGGTCCCTAATTAATAAAGCCTTGGATGCTGTGTGCTTTATTAACTACTCTCTCAACCTACCCTGGCACCTTTTTAATATGATCCAGGTCCCTTTGCTCCTGCATCCCCTTTAGAGTTATACCCTATGTTGCCTCTCCAGGTTCTTCCTACTAAACTGAATTACTTGACATCTGTCTTCCACCTATCCAGCCATTCTACCAACTTTTCTATGCCCTTTTGAAGTTCTCTCTATCCTCCTTGGTTCACAATGTTTCCAAATGTCACATTATCTGCAAATTTTCAAATGTACTCGTGTCTAGGCCATTAACGTGTAGCAGGCAGAGTAAGGGCCATTAGGGGACAACAATACCTTCATCCAGCCCAAAAAATGTTTATTACTTTCTGTTCCTGTCAATCAGCCAATTTAGTATCCATGCTGATGCTTTCCCTTTTCCATATAACTTTCTTCATAAGTTTATCGTGTGGTACGATGTGAAATGCCTTCTTGATGCCCATGTACACGACATGAACAGCATGGCCCTCATCAACACTCACTGTCATCTTGTCAAAAAGCTCAAAAATTAGTCAACCACAAGTTTCTCTTAAGAAATCCTTGCCAACTTGTCTTAATCAACCTAATTTTTCCTTGTAACAGTAACTTTGTTGCATTGTTAATGTAAGCCCACTTGTGACACAAAGAAATAAGCTAAAACTTTGTTAATTTTAACTTGGGTTAATTTTTCTAGAAGTTTCTACACCACTGAAGCTAATCTGATTGGCCTGTAGTTGCTGGGCTTATCTTTACACCTGTGTGTGTGTGTGTGGCTGGGGGGCAAATGAAACATTCATGATTCTCCAGTTCTCTGGCACCACCTTTTGAGTCAAAGGAAGATTGAATGATTATGCCTGGTGTCTCCACAATTTTAAAGTTTATTTATTAGTATCACAAGTAAGGCTTACATTAACACAGCAATGAAGTTACAGTGAAAATCCCCTAGTCGCCACACTCTGGTGCCTGTTTGGGTACAGTGAGGGAGAATTTAGCATGGCCAATTGTACCTAACCAGCATGTCTTTTGGACTGTGGAAGGAAACCCACACAGACATGGGGAGAAGATACAAACTCCACACACACACTGGCCCAAGCCAGGAATCGAACCCAGATTTGTGGCACTGAGTGGCAGCAGTGCTAACACTGTGCTGCCCCGCTCACTTCAGTCTTACTTCTATTTTCACATCACTCCGTATCTTTGGATGCATGTCACCCAGTCCTCATGCCTAATCAACTTAAGTGCTGATTTTCTATCTAATTCCACCAACTTATCAATTTTAAACTGAATTAGTCTTTTAATTACTTCCTCTTTCATCAGGGTAGAATCATCTTCGTTGGTGTGGGAAAAATGCCATAATGTAGTCACAGGCTCCTTATGTTTGAAAGATGTGAAAGGGAGGGCAGGTGGGTGAGAACGGATTGAGGGTTTGAGGCTGGAGATGGAGGGAGGGATAGAAGGGTTGGTGGGAGGATTGGGGGGGGGGAGGGCGAAGGAGAGAGAGGAAGAGAGGGGCAGGGGAAGAGGTGGGGGTTGGGGTCGAGTGTTTGTATAACAGATTCACAAAATGCATTGATCTGTCCCTACTGCAATGTATTCAAGCCAGAAACATCTTTCTTCTCAGTAAAGATGTCCTGATTTTTGATTTTCTGCTCTTTGTATGTGTTCCAGATGTGCCATTTGGAGGTGCCAAAGCTGGAGTGAAGATTAACCCAAGGACGTACACAGTAAGTAGTGTTAACCCACTAGCCTTTTCCTTTTACATTTACTTGTAACTTGTCCCTAGCCATGCAACTAAATATGGCCTATGTTGGCTGGGCAAGCAATTCCTTTTCAAACTTTATTCTGTCTATTTGACAAGCTGTCTAAAACTGAGGATTACCCCTCGATCACAGTCTGTGTTTACTATCTTCTACTTGACACCTGATCCGTCCCTTCAGTATTAATTCACTAAGATTGTTTTGACAGAATATGCAGTTGATGTTTTCTTGTCCCTCGCCACTGAGTGGAGAAATAATTTAAACTTGAAACCTGTTTGTAATCGCTTCTGCTTGGGAAGAAATATCTAAGGTGTAATTTTCTGCTACTGATAAGCTTGTGACATTTGAGCAGGCTAGTCACCCAGCCAAGAGCAAATGGAATAAAATTGCTTAAGTGCCCTGTTGACTCTTTCGTAATACATTGGAGACATTAGAAGAGCTTGATCAATGATTATTGTAAATTCCTTTTCAAGACTTGGAGGAAGCCATGGAGCAAAGAGCTATACCTCAATTTAACATTTCTGTATTTTAACTGTAGCCATATCACAGTGATTTGATTTTATTATTGTCCAGTGTATTGATGTACAGTGAAAACAATTGTTTTTTGCGCGCTCTGCAGACAAAGCATCCCGTTCATAGAGGAGGAGTGAAGGGGATGTAGAATGTAGTTTAGTCATTGCTGGGTGGAGACAAAGATCAACTTAATATGAGGTAGGTCCATTCAAGAGTCTTATTGGAGCAGGGAAGAAGCTGTTCTTAAGTGGGTTGGTACGTGTCCTCAGACTTTTGTACTCTCTTTCCCCTGACAGAAGGAGATGGAAGAGAGCATGTCTGGGTGTGTGGGATCCTTGATTATGCTGGCTGCTTTTCCGAGGGAGCAGGAAGTGTAGACAGAATCATTGGATAGGTGGCTGGGCTTGCATGATAAACTGGGCTGCGTTCACAACTCCTCATGGTTTCATGTGGCCTTGGTAAAAGCAGGAACCGTATCAAGTTGTGATACATCCAGAAAGGATGCTTTCTATGGTGCAGTGACCAAAGTGCAGCTGAAAATCCATATAAGTGAAAATATTGGTGTCACAGATAATAGAATTAATAATAAGGAAACAATCCTGCCTTAAAACTGTAACATCACATTTCCTAAGTCATTTAAAGAGCTGAAAGGCATCTGATAATGAAGCTGTTGGAGCTTGCCAGCATTCCTAGGTGCTCTTGAATTATCACATTTTTCCATGCATATACAGGGCCTTAACAAAGATTCAGCCACTTCTAAACTTAGCGGGAGCTCAGCGTGAAGCCAGATATAAAAGAAAGGATTACATTAGACTGAAAATGATCCACCCTGAGACAGGGATATACAATCCAGTACAGGTTGTGCAGCTTAGAATCATAGAATCCCTACAGTGCAGAAAGAGGCCATTCAACCATCGAGTCTGCACTGACCACAATCCCACCCAGGTCCTATTCCCATAACCCCACATATTTACACTGCAAATCCACTTGACACCAGGGTCAATTTAGGATGGCCAGTCAACCTAATCTGCATATCTTTGGAGTATGGGAGGAAACCCACGCGGACATGAGTCCATGAGAACTCCACACAGACGGTGACCCGAGGCCAGAATTGAACCCAGATCCCTGGCACTATGAAACAGCAGTGCTAATCACTGTGCTGCTCAATTGCAACTGCTCAAAGGCTGATAGCACCCTTGTCGAATTCCAGAATGTGTTTTGGACAACTAAGGTAGCTCTCTGTACTCTTTAAAAAAAAATTTGAGCAGATCAAGGCTGGAGCACAAAGTCTAACAAAATAGAGAAATGACTATGCGAAAGGATTGCTCAAATATTTGATGGAGGCTACTTTTTAGAAACGAACAATGGAGAATTAGTTCAGTTATGGATGTGAACTATACTGTCCAGGCATGTATTTAAAGTAAATGGTTGTGTGCTGTAATAATTGAGAGACATTGACCTGTTCTTAGTTGTCCATTGAGGGGTGAAAAGTGGGCATTATTGTGAATTGTGGCTAATCTGTATTCAGGTGTTGAAGCAGTGTAGTCAAAAGAGTAGTGTTTTTAAAAGTTGAAACAAGTTTTACCACTGAGTACAGTACCCTTCTGCAATGCTATAGTACTCATTAAGACTTCAACATAAAATATCATCCTAATGCAATATCTCATGTTGCACCCTTCTGCAAAACACTTCTCCATTTCCTCTCCGCCCTCTGTTTTCCTTTCTCTTTCTCCCCCACCATGCCTCCAAAAAGAGAAGAGCATGTGTGAAGCAACAATTCGGTGTTTCAGGTAATAGAAAAGGGTTATAAAAATAGCATTTCTGTCACAGTCTGGGAGCAGCTTTGACATTGACATGGATCCAGCTCACTTTAATTAGAAATAATGTGATGTCATGTTAGAATAGTCAATCAGACGTGCACACAGCCAGTGGCTGCCTTCCGACTAGAACATGATCCTAGGCCACACCTGCTTGGCTGATTAAAACTGTCATAGATATCCTTGCATTGATTTAGAGGTTTTCCCTTTTGTATTACTGAAGGTAAGTCACTATTTTTTTGGAACTTAGTTCAGAAGACACACACACACTTGTACTCTTCAAGCCATCCAAGAGCAACTCCCATTTTTCTACTATTTGTGCAACTAGTTTTTATATTATGCTGCTGCCTGCTAAACTTCAAAAAAAAGGGTGTTGTGGGATTTCTTTCAACTTCACTTCATCCAGGTTCTAGTGCTTTATTCTAATCCTGGAAATATAAGAGCTTGTGCTTGGATATGTTGTATCTGTGCAATAGATACCAGTTGAAGGGAATATTCTTCCCTTTTTTCTTTCCTTCTCTTCGCCTGCCCTAAACTCTGTGCAAATTATCTGTAATGTCATACGCTGAGCAAGTCGAGCTGGACATTGTTAAAAGCAAATCACAGTGCTTTCAAATTACTGAAGGTTTTGACATATATGCTCCCATAGAAGATGGATATTTCCAATTCATTTTGGAAGCATTGCAGCAACATCAAGTTATCCTGTATGAAAATTAGATTATGTTTAAAGCATCGGTCCTTCCTACCAACTCGCAGCAAGTAGACAACTGGCTATTCGGCTGTTCTGCTGACCAATATAAAATTTATGTTAGAGTGTGTCATGAGGGGACATAGGCTCAAGATGAGGAGCAGTAGATTTAGGGGGGGGATGTGAGGGAAAAGCTTTTTACCCAGAGGATGGTGACAGTCTGGAATGTGCTGCCTGGGAGGATGGTAGAGATGGGTTCCCTCGCATGCTTTAAAAAAGTTCTTGGATGAGTACTTGGCACATGATAACGTTCAGGGCTATGGGCCAAGTGCTGGCAGATGGGATTAGGTGGAACGTCAAGTGTTTCTAATGTCAGTGTGGACTTGATGGGACAAAGGGCAATCTTCTGCGCTGTATGATTCTATCCAGCACTCTTACCAACTGCCACATTGTAGTATCTGGAATTCTGGGATTGCATCTATTGATTCTGTTTTTTGACTGCTGATGTCTCTTATCCCTCAGAAATCTATGCTAACATTTGTTTCCCGTTCTCAGATAACCACTAATAGTTGTCAGACTCACTGGTCTCTAACAGCAGCCTGATGTTAGCGTCCCACCTCTTTGCAGCACCACATTCCCTCGGTGTCATTCACTAGATTTGCACTGTCCTACAACTCTTGTGAGACCTCAACACCAACACCATCAGGGAATCACCAAGGAGCTTTATGATTGGATGAAAGTGCAAACTCAGACTCACCTTGTGTCTTATTAACTGGCATATTTGATTTTGTTTTAGAATCATAGAATATCTACAGTACAGAAAGTGGCCATTCAGCCATTGAGCCTGAACTGACGACAAACCCATCTAGGCCCCGTCCAAGTAATCCCATGTATTTATCCTGCTAATCTCCCCAAAACTAAGGGGCAATTTAGCACAGTCAATCAACCTATCCTGCACACCTTTAGATTGTGGGAGGGAATCTGGGGAAAACCCATGGGGAGGATGTGCAAACTCCACAGACAGTCACCCAAGCCGAAATTGAACTCTGGTCCCTTGCGCTGTGAGGCAGTAGTGATAACTGGCATTGCCCATGCCTGGAGCATGCTGGGTAACAGAAAACAGCAACAAATATATTAAAATAAATGTATCTCTGTGTGTGTGTATCACACCTAGCATGTGTACATATATTTATCACATTCATCACATGTTTTGCTTTTGCACTTCCTTTCATTTTACCCAAAATTTTATATCTGTATATATTCAGAATTATGAGCTAATTGTAAAACAGAATAGGGAAAAAAGCTCATTTTCTGTAATAGAATATAAAAATGAAGTACTTATTTCGTACTCTGTTGTTTATTTTAGCTGGGCAAGGTTGCCTCCTTCATCTCTCAGTACCTTCCACATTTTGGGTGTTCACCCATTTTTCAACAAAGAAAAGGATATTGACTAGCTGCATTCAAATGTCCAAATTTTAAGTTGATGTGTTTTTTAAGAAAAAACAAAATGACTAGTGTAAAGTTATTTCTCTAAAGGCTAGCGATTTTTGGTAATCATTAACTATCCATTCTGTTGGGAGGCCTCTAGGATTAGGTACACCCCCTCCATTAAAATGGGGATAGAAATGTGCATACTGCCAGTCAGGGTTTAAACTGGAGGGCACTCTGTACCTGTAAAACTTGTAGTAGCTGTTGTAGTTTCCACCACTTTACTTACTCAAAAGTTTTACCTTGGTGCCCTTATTTGCAAGATGGACAAAGGACAAACACAAAGGTTCAATAAGTTTATTAATAATATATTAACCCTTAAATTACCCACATAAAACAAGAGGATTTTATATTTCAAAAATATACTTTATTCATAAAAAAACTCTCAAGCCATTGCAAAATGACATCCGATAATTACAAAGTGCAAAAAAAAGATTTTTTTTACAATACTGCACAATGCTTATTTACAAGACATTACATTCATTACATTTCAGTCCTTTAAACAATAAACTTTGATTACATTTCACTGTGTGCTGTTTTTTCAGATTAGCACACAGTTACGCAGTCCGAGGGCATTCTACAGTTACTGAGCCCTTGGTCTGCCTCGTTTGAAAGGCTTCAGACTGTGGCCTTTCCCCGTTGTGCCTTTGTGGCGGCTGGCCCAAGCTTGAGCGCGTTCCTCAGCATGTAGTCCTGGACCTTACACTGGAAGATCAAGTTTCAGGTGGACCAAAGTGCGTCCTTCAATGAGCTGATGACCCTCCGGCAACAGTTGATATTTGTCTTGGTGTGCATCCCTGGAAGCAGCCCATAGAGCACAGAGTCCTGCGTCACTGAGCTGCTGGGGATGAACCTCAAAGAATACCACTGCATCTCAGTCTAGATCTTCTTTGCAAAAGCACATTCCACAAGGTGTGCAACTGCCTCATCACTCCTGCAGCTGCTTTGAGGGCATTGCATCGTGATGTTGAGACCTTGAGCATGCATTGAAGGATCTGACGGAAGTGCCCTTCTCACCACCAGCCAAGCCAGGTTTTGGTGCTTGTTTGAGTTCTGGTGATGAGGCATTCTGTCAGATGACACTGACAGTCTGCTCAGGGAACCATCCAACAGGGTTCACCATCTCCTTTTCTCTCAGGCCTCAAGGATATTACATGCTGACCACTGCTTGATCACCATGTGGTCAAAGGTGTGTTTCCGAAAAAATCCCTCCACAAAGGAGAGGTGCTGTGGTACGGTCCAACTTCTGTGAATACCTACAGCAAGATCTGAATTTGAAACATAGCCCTGCTCCAACACTGGAGGGGGATTTGCCTAGTGGTATTATCACTCAAACTCAGCTAATGTCCCGGGGACTTGAATTCAATAAAAAAAAATCTGGAATTAGGAATTGACTGACCATGAAACCATTGTCGATTGTCAGAAAAACCCATCTGGTTCATTAATGTCCTTTACCTGGTCTGGCCTCCAAAACCACAGCAATGTGGCTGACTCTCAACTGCCCTCGGGCAGCTAGGGGATAAGCAACAAATGCTGTGATGTGGAGATGCTGGCCATGTCCCATGATTGAATGAGAAAAAGTTGTCAAGCTGTGACTCGAGGTTAAATTCTGAAGCTTCAGTGTAGAAGTGAGGATATACTGTCTTTCGGATGAGACAGCCTTCTGAAGTTGATGTAAAAGATTCTATGATACTATCTTAAAATAGAACTGGGCACTCTCTTTGGTATCCTGGCCAAGTTTAATCCTTCACACGAACAGATTATTTGTCATTATCTCATCAGTCCTCATGAAGGGTACTGTGTGTAAATTGGCTGCCAGTTTTTCTTCATTACAGCAGTGGCTTCACTTCAAAAAGTACATTATTGGCTGTAAAATACTTTATAATGCCCCAGGATACCTCAATCCAAGTTTCTTTTTAATATTCTGTCTCCAAAAACCATTTAGTATTGCCTATGTTAGCTAATTTCTGATGTCTTTTAATGCTGTATGTTCTTTCTTTGTTCCCCTGACATTCATTTAATTATCTTTTAGTTAAACAGTGAATGGGTTAAGCAGGGTTGGGTGGGGAGAGGGCCTGGGTAAGATACCACAGAGTTGGTGCAGACTGGATGGATTGAATGGCCTCTTCTGCCAGGAAGGATTCTATGATTCACAGCGCGCTACATTATCATCGTATTGATGTTTTCTATAGTTTTGGTTTGCAGAATAATTTGATTACTTTGGAATGTTTTTGAATGTTTGTATCATGCTTGCAATCACTTGCCTGTTAGTGTTTTCAGTTGAATTAAGTTTTGAATTTATTATATAAGTGAAGAGAATGGCCTTTGTCCAGCGTTATACATCAAAAACTAGGTTTTGCTGGTTCGTACCTGAACCTTAATAAAAATCATAGTTCTAAACAACATTGAGCTATGTTTTGGCCTGTATCGTGATTTGTATTGCACCAGCGGATATCCCAGACTGACTCCCTTTCCCCACTATTGCAGGATTCTGAATTGGAAAAAATTACAAGAAGGTTTACCATTGAGCTGGCAAAAAAAGGATTTATTGGTAAGTTTGTACAGAAGTCTTTCCAACTATTTTATATTTTTGTGTAATACTCATCTGTTCTTTGGAAACTGTCCCTTTGTATTGCGGCTTGAATCAAACAACACTAAGCCAACAGATAATTGTGCATGTGTTTTATCTGAATGCCTTCCAGTTCCATTTTCTGACCGCCCGGATCTTTAAATGAAGTTGCACAGTGGAGAACAAGTGGAAAATTTTACTGATGGTCTATATAGCGAGCTGAATACCTTAATTTGCTAGCAAGAGAAAAGTTTAGGGAGGGACTTGCTTCTCCAGAGACAGCAAATATCTCAGTACAGATGCTTCCATCTGAAAACTGTCTAGATAGATGTAGAAGCATCCCACAAGGTTTATTTTTGGGGCTACTTGAAGTGGTATGTGTTTCTTTTAAAAGTGTTAGCTATTGGAGAAAGCCGGATAGTCTATTAGAGAAGAATGATGTGGTGCCTCAGGTAAACAAGACATCAGGAGCAATGCCCCCAAACAGGTAAGATGATTTATTAAAAAAAACTAATGGAATACTGTGTTTAAGAGATGTAGCAGTTAAGGTGAGACATAATTGCCAGTCTGTGTAAGTCCTTAGGCCAAGAACATATTATACCCATGTTGCGTACTGTAGGAATGATACGGAAGTAAGCGTGAGGGCGTATCCCTGGGATGCAGAAATAAAAGTACAAAAAGACTGGGCAAACGCGCAATACCACAGATGCTGCAGCTCGGAAATAAAGACAGAATTACTGAGTGGGTTAGGCAGAATCTGTTGCCAGGCATGTCGATGACTTAACCTCCCCTCCAATAAAAGCTAAGTGTTGATTTGATAAGATATTTAAATTTATGAAATGTTAGGGCAGAGTAAATCAAAACAGACCATACCACAATGAATTGAGAACTAGGAAATATAGGGGATTTTCTTCATTGCAGCGCTAATGTAAGCCAATTGTGACACTAATAAATAATCTTCTACTGGATGTGAATAAGGAGAAATGGATGGAGAGCAGGATGACCTCAGTTTTGCACAGCCAGCTTGACAGATTGTGGGCTACATTACCAGAGTGATTGATGTAGAGACCCTGGGCTGAATTTTGACCTTAAATGGGCAGATTTCGTTTTGTGGTGGTTGAAGTTGGAAGAGTCATTTCCTGAGCCAGACACTCCTAACTCACCCACTTTTGGCTTTAATTGAGATCAGAGATGGGTGGTGGATTGTCATGTGGATTCTCACGCCTGCTCTCTGACATGCCATGGAGCTAAAACTTCACAGCACGGGGAGGAACCCCCCACCAAACTATTGTCAAAGTTGCAGAATAGGTTAAGAATGCATCTAGGGTGTCTTAGTGATTATGTCACTGGATTAGCAATAATCCAGAGAATCCAAACTCCAATTCCACCATGACTACTTGAGAATTTGAATTATATTTTTTTAATTTTGGAAAAGTTTAGTAAGAGTGATAGTGAAGCAGTCAGATTATCATCAAAATCAAATGTTTGACTCATGTCCTTTAAGGAAAGAAAGGTGCTATCTTTTTGAATGAGGTGGGAGAAAGAGAGGCAGAGAGTGACTGTAAAGAAACCTTTTGAGCATAATTCAGTACTATTTCATCTCTAGTCATTTAGCTCCACGTACAGTTTACCATCAGGAGGACAAGTCCTCAGTTTAAGTCAATGTTCAACCTATCAATGATCTTAATTCCACCTGTACAACATTGCCTGCTTCCATTTTAACCCCCTCGCCCTAAACTGATAGCCATGCTTTGATCAATTCCAGACTTCTGACCTATATGTGACCGCAGCCCCACCCTAACATGGGTGACAACTGAGTGACTGCATAGCATGTCACTCAGTTGTGTCAACAGAAGGTGGCTATTCTTTCAGAAACTAGACGTGGGTTGTACAAAATGCTGAGAATGAATTAAAAAAGAAAATTGGTAGTTGAAGGACAGTGGAATAAAGATATGATACGATGCACTCCATGTCCAAGTGCAATAAGACCTGGACAACATCCAGGCTTGGGCTGACAAGTGGCAAGTAACATTCATCCACGCAGGTGCCAGGCAATGGCCATCTACAATGAGAGATAATGTAACCATTGTTTCGCTTCTAGATGACCCTTCGTTGGCTCTATTCTCTCCCCACAAATGCTGTCAGACTTGCTGAGATTTTCCAGCATTTTCTGTTTTTGTAGCTATATATGTATTATGGCTACAAGAGCAGGTCAGAGCTAGGATTCCCTTGGTGAGTAACTCACCTCCTCACTCCTCAAAGCCTGTCCACCATGATTTACAAGGCACAAGTCATGCGTGCGACAGAGTACCCTCCACTTGACTGGGTAAGTGTAGTTCCCAAACAATACTTGAGAAGCTTAACACCATTCAGGACAGAGCAGTTCTGTTTGATTGACAGGATTCTAGAAACAGTAGCAGCCATATGTACCATCTTTAGGATGCACTGCAGAACTCACCAAGGCTCCTTAGGCAGCACCTTTCAAACCCACGGCCACTATAGAAGAAAGGGGCAGCAGATACATGGAAATACCATCGCCTGGAAGGTCCCCTCCAAGTCATTCACCATCCTGACTTAAAATAGTTGCTGGGTCAAAATCCTGGAACTCCCTTACAGAATTGTGGGTGTAAACACAACACACAGGTTGCAGGGATTCAAGAATGCAGGTCACCAGCACCACTTCAGGGTTAACTAGGGATGGGCTATAAATGCTAGCCTAGCCAACTACATCCCATAAATAAACTTTAAAAAATGGCTACATGGAATAAGGAATGTTGATGTGAAAGATTAACAACCCAAACTTGTTTAACCTGTTTCATTATAATAAAAGGAAATCTACATGTGTTTTCGACTAATACCAACGAGGGAGTGTCCAAGAGGGCTATTGAAGATGCTTTGGGTGTGGAGATGTTTTAAGTTCCAGGGAGCAACCGAAAAATCTGTCACCAATAACGTGAGAAACGAGGGGTGAGATGCTCTCGATAGTTAGGCTTGGAATTTCTTGTGTTGAAGGGAGAGTAGACCTGAAGGAGCGGTGTAAGGTAGACCATGACGACTAAAGTGTTTCGGTTGGAATCTTATCACAGTTCATATCGGCAGGATTTTGCAATCTGGCTGCAGTGAACCAAGATTTGGAATTATTATCTTAGCGGTGAGCTCTGTAATCTCTCACCATTTAGATAATTTTTTTTTATTCGCCCAGACAAAATGGTCAATTTTCCCATATTATACTCCATTTGCAAGATCTTAGCCTACTTGCTTAACCTATCTATATCTCTTTGTAACCTCCAGTGTCCTGTTTGCATCTTATTTTTCTACCTATCTTTGTGCATTCAGCAAGTTTAACAACCACATCCGAAGTGCCTTCATTCTTAATTTTATAGAATCATAGAATCCTACAGTGCAGAAGGAGACCATTCAACCCATCAAGTCTGCACTGACCACAATCCCACCCAGGCCTTGTTCCTGTAACCGCATATATTTACCCTGCTAATCCTCCTGACACTAAGGGTCAATTTGGCATGGCCAGTCAACCTAACCGGCATATCCTTGGACTATGGGAGGAAACCGGAGTGCCCAGAGGAAGCCCACACAGACATGGGGAGAACATGCAAACTCCATACAGACAGTGACCTGAGGCCAGAATTGAACCTGGGTGCCTGGTGCTATGAATCAACAGTGCTTGGTGCTGTGCCTTAGGGCAGTCTTTATATCCAATTCTATGGAAGCTATGTGATCACAGTGAATGCTGCCTAATCATGCCCTGGTTGACCTTGACTTGTGCCTTTTCCAATTTGGAACTGTTAAGTTCTAATAATTGTAAATGCTGGTCTAGCAACCCAGAGATCAAGGAAAAATAAATCAGAATGGTTCATGGATACCCTTCGGACAAGGGTCGTCCCGACCTATTTTGGCCTATATTTGACTCCAGTCCACACCAAATGGTTGACTCAGAATGCCTGAAGGCAACTAGAAGTTGGACAATAAATGCTGGGTTGAGGGTATCACTAAAACAAATGTTTTAAAAATTCTTTTTCTTTTCCCTGTGTACACTTCACCTGTGTGTAAGTATATGTGTACGTCTCAGCCCAATGAATGTAGATTTATGAGATTATAAGTGTTGCCTGTTTAGCTTAAACCAGTGTAAAGAGTTGCCTATTTCTCAATATTTATGCACACTCCTGTGTCTTTCTGGCCTAACATCAAGAAGGCAAGTACACATGTTAATACAAACGCTGCTGTCTGCAGCAAACCAAACACTGACTCACCTGCTTTGTTCGGGGATTGAGTATGGAGCTAAATGAATTTTGTCCAGCTGTGTGACATCTGAAGTTTACAGTGGTGCCCCATCAAAATCATAGAATTCCTACAATGGACTTTCAGCCCTCTTAAGTCTGCACCGACAACAATTCCATCCAGGTTCCATTGCTGTAACCCCACATATCAACCCTGACACTAAGGGACAATTTAGCATGAGCAATCCACCAAATCTGCAAATTTTTGGACTGTGGGAGGAAACTGGAGCACCCGGAGGAAACCCACGCAGACACGGGTTGAACGTGCAAACTCCATACTGACAGTGACCCAAGCCGTGATCAGTCAAGCTGCGAGGCAGCAGTGCTAACCACTATGCCACCGTTTATTTATTTAAATATCCCAAAGTTCTTCAGGAGTATTATCAGACAGTGATTTAGAATCATAGAATCCTTATGAGCGAATGCAAAAAGTAATTGGAAGCCAAGTTTTATCATTGCACGATTACGAGGGGTCTGCTTGAAGCTCAATGAAAATGTGAGCTTCAGGAAAGTGGTTGGATTTTCTTGTCTTCTCTCCCAGCAATCTAAAGAGTATAACAGTCGTTGGTATCCCATTTAGTCAGCTAGAATTGTTGTTACTGAAGGAGGAGAAATTATTAATAACACTCAAAAGTGAAAACTTCAATCCCACGTGGCTTCCTTCAAGTACAGGAGCCCGTGTCTATCAGAGGCTGGGCTGGGCTGCTCAGTGAAGATACAGGAGTGGGTGGCACAGTGGTTAGCACTGCTGCTTCACAGCGCCAGGGATTCAGTTTCGAATCTGACCTTGGCTCACTGTCTGTGTGGAGTTTGCACGTTCTCCCCGTGTCTAGGTGTTTCCTCCCACAGTCCAAAAATGTGTAGGTTAGATTGAGTGGCCATGCTAAATTGCCCCTTTGTGTAGGGGGATTAGCAGGGTAAATACCTGGGGTTGCGGGGATAGGGCCTGAATGGAATTTGGTCAGTGCAGACTTGATGGACAAAATGGCCATCTTCTGCACTGTAGGGATTCTATGGAGTGGGATACACGGGTTAGAATTTATGTTGTTAACAGGCTCACTATATTCATGTGAAGAGTCAAAATGTTTTAAGAGAGATTCAAATCTTCCTTTGCCTTCCTAGGACCTGGTATTGATGTGCCGGCCCCTGACATGAGCACAGGTGAGAGAGAGATGTCCTGGATTGCCGATACCTTTGCCACCACGATGGGACACCAGGTGAGTGCATGAAGGAAGTTGAATGGCATGCCAGGTGGTTCAATGCATACATCACCCCGATTCAATTCAATTAGATTATGTTCTAGAAAATTTTAAAAGTACCTGGATGAGCACTTGGCACATCATAACACTTAAGGTATGGGCCAAGTGTTTTTAGATGGGAGTTCAGGTGTTTCTCGCATTTTGGCGCAGACTCAATGGGTTGAAGGACTTCTTCTGTATTGCATGATTCTGTGGTTCTATGAAAATCCTTATTTGTGTAAGACGGATGGTTATTTAATGGAATTGGATGTGGATTTTACAGTTCAGATTTCCAGATTCTGAAGTTCAATTCAATTCCAACCAGGAAATTGCAGGGCCTAAGGTGGGCAATAAGGTGTGGAGGAAAGAAAAGAAGGGAAAGTATCAGTAGAAATTAACAGTTTCAGGCTGTTAGATAGGTAGCGCCATGCAGACCGAGGTAACTGAGTCCTAAAGGACATAGTTGCTCGACTGGGTCTGCAGCAGGCAGTGAGGGAACCAACAAGAGGAAAAAACATGCTTGATCTCTCCTTCACCAACCTACCTGCCACAACTGTCTGTGACAGTATTGATAGGAGTAATCACTGCACAGTCCTTTTATAGTTAAAGTCTCATCTTCACGATGAGGAAACACTCCATCATACTGTGTGGCACAACTGCCATGCTAAATGGGATAGACTTCAAACAGATCTAGCAACTGGAGACTGGGCAGCCATGAGGCATTGTGGGCCATCAGCAGCAGCATTGTACTCTTCAACATGATCTCATGACCTGGGATATCCCCCACTTTACCATTAGCACCAAGCCATGGGATCAATCCTAGTTCAGCAAACCGGGCAGGAGAACATGCCAGGAGGGTCAACCTGGTGAAGCTACACTTGAATGTAGCTCAAGTGTGGCTACCTTCCTCTTGAATGCCAAACAGTATAAACAACAAGTAAGAGACAGAGCTAAGCAATTCCACAACTAACAGATCAGATCTAATCTCTGTATTCCTGCTGCATTCAGTGGTGAATGCTGGTGGACAACTAAACAACTCACTGGAGAAGGAGACTCCACCAATACCCCCTTTCTCAATGATGGAGGAGCCCAGCGCACCTGTGCAAAAGATCAGGGTGAAGTTTTTGCAATAATCTTCAGCCAGAAGTGTCAAGTGATTGATCTATCTCGGCTGCCTCCTCTCCACTTGCCTGCATGGGTGTAGCTTTAATAATACTCAAGAAATTTGACACCATTCAGGACATAGCAGCACACACCCCATCCAGAAACATTCACCTTTCCCTCCACCCCCTCCCCCCACCACCACCACCCACCATGAGGCACAGTGGTAACAATGTCTGCACCGTCTGTAAGATACACTGCAGGAACTCAAGGTTCCTTAGATGCACCTTCCAACCCACAACAGCTACCATCTAGAAGGGCAAGGGCAGCAGATGCACGGGAACACCACCACATGGAGATCCCTCTCCAAGTCACTCCCCATCCTGACTTGGAAATATATTGGCTATTCCTTCACTGTTGCTGAGTCAAAATTCTGGAACTCCCTCCCTAACAGTGCTATGGCTGTACCTACACAAGTGACTAGCATCAAGAAGGCAGCTCACCCCCACCGCCTTCTCAAGGCCATTAGGATGGACAATGAGCACTGGACAAGCCAGTGACACCCACATCCTGTAAATGAATATCAATTGTAATTTTTCATTTCCACAATGCTTGATTAATTCAAGGTAATTATAACAAAAGGTAAGAACTTATTCCAATGAAACGGAAACCAGTTTTGATTGGTCCACAGTGAGCTGTGTATTTCGTTTGAAAGCCATTTCTACATTTGCATCTGCTGCTTACCCACTGTGGTGGGGTTCAAGTCTCATTTAGTTTGAGGAATATTGTCAGTTCACTAATGTGCCATTTGATGGTCAGATTTGTTCCCCCTTTTCAGTTTTGCTACTGTGCTGACTTTAGCCTTGCAGAACCTCTGCAGCACACACTGTTTCTTTTATTGTTCTAATCAGTGCCTCCATAAATTTCCTCTGTTTGGAGTCAGTTTTCCACTTCAGCACGTGGTAACCTGAACTTAGGAACATCAAGGTGGAGCACACAATCTGCTTGAGTTGGCTACAGCGTGTGCATGGCTGTACACCCCAATCTATAGCCTTTCTGTTAGAAAAAATCCTGACTCACCCACTGAGAAAGGAGAGAGACCATTGAATCCTGCACCATCTCAGCCCACTGTCCTCACCTGCAGCATGAATGACAGACTGCCAAGTATGTGGGTCACGTTTGTCTAACAGAGTTGACCACCAAGACATAAACTATTATCTCTTGAGACAGAAGGCTACGAAAGGAACGCGCCCATAACACTCAGATCAAATGGGTTTAATTTTCTTCAAATTCGACAAACTCCTTGGTTAGCCTACAGTCAAATATTGCATCTAATTTTTGATGCCCCATCTTGGGAAAGATCTCAAGGCCATAGAGGATTTTGAAGATTTGCAAACAGGGGGTTCCCTTCGTTAAAACAGAGGACGTTAAGAGGTTTCAGATTTCCAATTAAGATTAGTAGATTTCCATGAATCAGTAAATAAGATCATAAACTTTGATTATTAGCCGAACAACAAAGGAGGGAAAGGGGAGATTTTTTTAAATGCAGAGGATTGTTAGGACGCACAGAGCCCAGCCAGAACAAGGAGTGAAAGCAGAATCCATGATAAATTTTCAGATAAAATGTGGTAAATATTTAGAACTTGAAAGGAATAGGACTTTGATAGTTATTTCAGATAACTTACATAATGGGCTAAAAGCAAAATACTGCAGATGCTGGAATCTGAAATCAAATGAGAAAATGTTGCAAATAACCATAGAATCTCTATAGTGCAGAAGGGAGCCATTCAGCCCATTGAGCCTACACTGCCCACAATCCTACCCAGCCCCTTTCCCTGGAGCTTCATGTATTTACCCTGCAAGTCCCCCCTCATCGACACTGGCAATTTAGCATGGCCAATTAACCTGACCCGTACATCTTTGGATTGTGGGAGGAAACCCATGCAGGCACAGAAAACGTGAAAACTCCAAGCAGACAGTGACCCCGAGGCTGGAACTGAACCTGGGTCCCTGGCGTTGAGGCAGCAGTGCTAACCGCTGAAATCTGGAACTACAAGAGAAAATGCTGGAAAATCTCAGCAGGTCTGGCAGCATCTGTAAAGAGAAAAAAGCTGATGTTTCGAGTTCAGATGACCCTTTGTCAAAGCTAAAAGGCATAGAAAATGGGAGGTATTTATACTGCAGGGTGATGGAATGAAACATGAGTCATAGCCACAAAAACAAGGGGAAAGGCTGCTGATGGCAGAGAGAATAGGAGGAATGAATGGCCAAACGGCAGAGAAGCTGAAATCAGAGGGTAAACTGTGACAGATGAAGATGAGAGAGAGAGATGTAAAATTGAGAGAAGGGGGATAAAATTTGGGGACAGAGTAGGGGGAAGGAAAAGAAAAATAAAGAAATAAAAGGTGGAGAGCAATTAAAAATAAATAAAGCGAAAACAAAGGGGTTGCGGTGGGGTGGAGCAAATCATCTGAAGTTGTTGAATTCAATGTTGAGACTGGAAGGCTGTAATGTGCCGAGCCAGAAGGTGAG
This sequence comes from Carcharhinus amblyrhynchos, assembly GCF_965287045.1. Taxonomy (NCBI): domain Eukaryota; kingdom Metazoa; phylum Chordata; class Chondrichthyes; order Carcharhiniformes; family Carcharhinidae; genus Carcharhinus; species Carcharhinus amblyrhynchos. The sequence goes on from NC_137354.1 coordinate 20,556,258, forward strand.
ATGCTGTTCCTCCAGATTGCGTTGAGCGTCACTGGAACATTGCAGCAGGCCAAGGGCAGACATGGGCATGGGAGCAGGATCGTGTGTTAAAATGGTGAGCAACAGGAAGGTCAGGGTCCTGATTGCTCACAGACCAGAGGTGCTCAGGAAAGTGATCACCCAGTCTATATTTGGTCTCTCCAATTTCGAGGAGACCACATAATGGGCTAAATAGCTATCTTCAGTATGATTATGAATAAATTACCTTTCTTAGTACCCAATCTCACTTTTCCTTTTAGTTGTGACTTCCTCATTAACCAATTTTCTACTTGTTTTTATTGATTAATGCATTTTGATGTGTAGCTCTTTAGAGATCCCTTTCACATTTTTTACTTTAAACATAGTTATATAGCTGTTTTTCTCCCATGGTACCACTCTTACCCCACACCTACCCTTCACCTTGTACGAGTTGTCTAGATGACTTTTCTTGTGCAAACTGTGCCTTGATATTTAATATAACTTTGGAAATGCAATGCTTTTCATTAATCAGGCTTTTTTTAGCAATGCAGCCCACTAGGTTTCTTTTACTTTGTCAATGTTTGCCTGACAGAAATTAAATTTCTGACAGAAACTATATTTCTGCCTTGTTACTCACCAGCACTGATTGTAATGATGTCCGCAGGCAATTCACTTGTTTCTTGAATTTCTTTTTCTACATTATTTTGTCTTTCTTACTTGCAAGAAGCAGGTCCGGATGCATGTTCTCTTTTGGGATGTTCTGTGCCTGGAAGCAACCTTGAATCATTGTCATTCTAATTTGGATCTTGTTGTCACTTCCATCAGGCTATTTGCTTTAGTAGTGGTAGAAAGTTGCCCATTATTACATTAACATGTGGCCTTCTTAGATCTTAAACTCTGTGGAACCCAGTTAATTCTTTGTCAAAATACTGCAGGCGCTCAAAGTCTTCAATTTAAAAAAATCTGAAATGAAAAAAGAAGTCCAAAAATGTGCAGATTAGGTACATTGCTCCTTAGTGACCCAAGATATGTAGCTTAGATGGATTAGCCGTAATTAAATGTGTGACGTTACAGGGATAGGGTAGGGGAGTGGGTCTGGGAAGAGTTTAAGTTTAAAATGTATTTATTACAAATAAACTTACATTAACGCTGCAATGAAGTTACTGTGAAAATCCCCCTGGTCACCACACTCCAGTGCCTGTGCGAGTACACTGAGGAAGAATTTAGCATAGCCATTGCACCTAACCAGCACATCTTTAAGATTGTGGGAGGAAACTGGAGTACCTGGAGGCAACCCAAGCAGATACAAGGAGGACATGCATACTACCGACAGACAGTGACCCAAGCCAGGAATCGAACCCAAGTTCCTGGCGTTGAGTCAGCAGTGTTAACCACTGTGTAAGGTACTCTGTTGGAGAGTCAGTGCAGACTTGATGGGTCAACTATCCTCTTCTGCACTGTAGAAATTCTATAATTCTATGTTGGTATTAGTCAACAGGCCAGGCAGATTCTTAGGGGAGAGGCTGGCTGTTTCCGGTCTCACGAGCAGTGGGCTTTGGCATGGGAGAGGATGCAAGAATTTGGAGTACAGCCAAAAGTCAATTAAATTTTGGCCGCTGTCCAAATCTGTGTCTTTGCCCATGACAGGCCAGACTGGAACATTCTACCCAGAGTTAATGTTTCAGGTCAATGACCTTTCGTCAAATTCTGAGTTTGAGACATATCAGTGTTTAAGTGAATATATAAGCCAAGGAAGTGGAGGGAAAACAAAAGGAAAGATCTGATGGGGTGTAAGGTATGATTTCAATGTAAAAGGAATGGCAGTGCAAGCTGAAACAGTGCCAACTCTGTCCTTCCCTTGTCAATCACCCCAGCCACATTGTTCCTACCCTACTTCATATATTTATTGACTGGACGTTTTTAGGATTCGTAAAGTATTATTGATAGGGTAGATAGAGAAACTGTTTCCACTACTGGAGGAGTCCAGAACAAGGGACACAACTTTACAATCAGGGGAAAGTTGGGGAAAAACCTCTGCGCAGTGTGGATCTCTGCAGAAAGCAGAAGTAGCGAGCTGAATTCAAAATTTTAAATCTGAGATTGATAGATTTTTGCAAACCAAGGGTATTGAGGAATATAGAGCCAAGGTGGATGGATGGAGTTATGATACAGATCATGATTTAACTGACTGGTGTAACAGGTTCATGGAATGAATGACCTATGCCTGTTTATCAAGCCCAAGAGGCTTTCCATACCAGCCACATGTTGCATTAAATTATTATTTCCCATCTTCTTTGTACCTGCAGCCTCTGCCCCTCAGTCTGATCTCTGCTCTTTTGCTTTGCAACGGGAGAAGTTGATGTTGTCATTAAACCTACTATTACTTATGAGCAAGCTCCTGATTGCTGCTGCTTCAGGGAAATGCTTGTTAAACACTTTACAATCATTCATGTGATCTTTGATTCTGAATGTGGGTATACCTTTTCCCCATGCCTGGTCCTGTTTTCACGTGACAGCCATACTTTGTGGTTCCAGCCATAGGTACTGCCTCATGGTTAGAAACCCTGACCCCCCCCTCTCTGTCCACCACACGGCCCAGATAATCTGACCCAAGATATCCGAGGTTGCACATTAGACTTCCCTGGTGTATTGTCGTCACTCCTGCAGTAAATCTGCCGTGTTATTAGCATTTCAAACCATTTTGTCAAATCCACGGTGAGAGAATCTGCAAGCACATGCTTGAGTTACTTGAAAACTCAGGCATTGTGAACACAGTTTGCGATAGACAGTTGATACTTGCAAAAAGGGCTTAAGAATTAAACTTGACGTTCAGAACATGAATTCACTGTTATAGTTTCATTATTGAACATCACTTCTGCAATTTCACATGACTCAATTTTCATATGTTCTCTTTCAGCCCACAACCATGAAAATTCTCACAAATGAGAGGAATAATATTGGACTTTTGTCTGTATTGTATTATACACTCTGCATTTTATTTTTTTTGTTCTCTAATGCCTGAGGGTGAGAGGAAGTAAGTTTATATATTGCAGTGATCTGTAAAGTAACAGCAGTTCATTGTGTTGGAGTGGTGCGTGACCTTTCACCATTTTCCCTGACCCTGCGGCATAAAAATCTTTGTCTTGTAAATTGCTGGAGGTGTGAGCTGATAATCGCATAACTGGCAGCTCCTGAACAGTTTATGTCAGTGGGGGCAATCTGCAACCCATCTGGTTCTGAATGTGGTCTACGAAACATCGTGTTAACTGTTGCACGATGCTGCTATATTCTGCTGATCGCCATCCACGCATTCTTTCTGACCAGCATGCTTGAAGAAAGGCAAGCGAAGAGAGGTGTGTGCTAATTGCGCGCATCAACTGTGAGAGCCATGCACTTCCTTTGCATCCAAAGTGTAAATATTTTTGTTTTTGCCATTTTGAAGTTGATGAAAGTTATTTTCATATACGCATGATTGACCTTTTGGCTAAGATTTAGTGTTTGATCCTGCATTTGATAGAAGGCAATGAAGTTACACTGAGACTTCATTTGAAGCAACTTTTTAAAATCAGCATCAAGGTCTTTTGGCTAAGATGCAAATGAGATCAAGCACTGGAAGGGGTGCAATGCCTGCTCCTATCAGCTTGATCATAGGAGGAAAAGGGTAGCTGGTCAAGATTTTGATTCAAATTTGATTGGATGTAACTGTATAAAAAATGCACACGATTAAGCATGTTCTATAATTCATTATGCAATATTTGGTGTATATTTAATATTGGTCATGGGACCATGTTTAGTGAACAAAGCCAATTTCAATCTTGCAGCCCACTGAGATGGAGGGCTACTCGTGGCCACTCGCCAGCCTAGATTGCCCATCACTGACTGAAGTGGTAGGAGCTGGATCTGTAATTGCATAAGATTACCAAGAGGTGGCAGACCAGTGTGTGTTACAAATTGTAATTGTGTTTGCAGCGTTTGCAAGTGAAATAGTATCACTTCTGCAAGAAGTGATTGTTGAGGGGCACTTTCGGACACTGGTGTGCATTGTCCTGCTATGTGGTGCAACGGAGACATCCGCTACAGTCCGTCTGACAATTTTTGTCCCCTCAATTGTGGGACTGGCCAAATGGGGAACAGGCATTAGCTCTGAGGAAACAATGGACCAACAACTTTATTGTGTAGAGACCTTTCCACCTTGCTTGCAAATTACATTCTTTTGTCTCAAACGTGAAAACTGGAAGAGCAGACTGAATCCCTGTAACAGCCCACAGCCATGAAGCCACAAGCTTGTTAGCTGCTCGGCTGAAAGAGTTGGACCGTACATGTTTCTGGGTCCTATTGAGTGTCACAGTTAATCACAAAATAATTATTTGTGATTGTAGCATTACCACATGCGCAGAAGATTTGGTTAATATACTGTGTACAGAACTATTGTTTCAATAGTTTTTCTGTGGTTGTAAATAGGAACATAAGAATTAGAAGCAGAAATAGGAAAATTCAGCCTTTTGAGCCTGCTTCACTATTCGGTTAGATCATCGCTGATCTCTCCCTGGTCTCAAATCCACCTCCCCACCTGTTCCCATATTCCATCTTCACTTTTTTTTTAAGAAATATATCTATCTCCTTCTTGAAACCATTCAATGATTCAGACTCCACTGCACTGTGGGGTAATGAATTCCACAAACTTACCACTCTCTGCAAGAAGTAGTTCCTCCTCATCTCCACTTTAAATCTACTGCCTCTCAGCTGATACCTCTGACCTCTAGTTCTAGATTACCCCATAAGGGGAACATTTGGCCCGCATTTACTTTTCAGCCCTTTTTAAAATTTTATACTCTTCGATCCGCTCTCATCCTTCCAAATGCTAATGAGGTGAGGCAATGGCTGAGTAGTATTATCACTAGACAGTTAATCCAGAAACTTAGCTAATGTTCTTGTGCCCAACGAGGGGCATACACGCATGGGTCGTACTTGGGCTGCTCTTGGTTGTTCAAGATTGGCCTAGCGCTTCATGTTGTTAGTGTGTGCCTAAACTGGACCAGATACTGGGCAAGATGACAGCTCAGTGACTATCACTGATTGCTGTGCAGACACATGGATTTGGGCCAGTGTCTGTGGGAGTTTGCGCATTCTCCCCGCGCTTGCGTGAGTTTTCTCCGGGTGCTCTGGTTTCCTCCCACACCCCAAAGGTGTGCTGTTAGGCTGATTGGCAATAATAAATTGTCTCTAAATTAGTTTCCCTCAATGTGGATGGCCATAAAACATTAGACAAGGGTCATGGGTGGAGAGGAGGACTGGTGGTGTTGGGATGGCCGCGTGGGCTCGTTGGGCCAAAGGGCCTGTTTCCCGGGCTGTTTTTGTTTTTCTTTGTTCTGGGGACCCAGGTTCGAATCCTGCCACGGCAGATGGTGGGATTTGAATTCAATAAAAAATACCTGGAATTAAGAATCTGCTGATGACCATGTAATGATTGTTGGAAAAACCCATCTGGTTCACTAATGTCCTTTAGGAAAGTGATCTGCCGTCCTTAGATGGCCTGACCTACATGTGACTCCTTACCCACAGTAATGTAATTGACTCTCAACTGCCCTCCAAGGACAACTAGAGATGGGCAATAAAAGCTGGTCACCTAGCGATGCCTGTGTCCCATGAATGTAAAAGAGTATAAACCAAACTGTTTAATCTCTTCTCATTACATTAACCTTTTTTCCACCGGAATCAATCTAGTGAACCTCCTCTGAACTCCCTCCAGTGTTACCACATACTTCTCGAATAAGGAGACCAACACTGGACACAGTGCCAAATTTAACCCTACTCTTGAGCAATTACAACAGATAACATGACAGACTCAAACGTAGCACTTTGCAACGGAAACTATGTCCACCTGTTACTCACCCTCCATGTAGATCTGTGGAAGGTTTCCTGCTCTCAGATTTCTATTGCAGACACAGAACTTTGCAAGTCTGTCAGCATAGGGAGTTAACTATGATTTTGATTGCACTAGGTGGGGGGAAGGGAGACTTTTCAGAGTGGCCGACGTGTGGAATATCGGCTTTGGAGGGATTTTCCAGTATTCCATATGGTTGAGAATTATTCCCTCCCGTCCCTAGCTGACCAAAAGCGTTTCCACCATCATAATTGAGTCCTCACTCCAGTCCACTTCTTTCTGAAAGCCAGTTCAGTTTCTAGCATTCAATGTGCTTGAACTGCATTTGCAGGTTGTACCCAACAGAGGTCAAGGGGAAAGTTACAGGAACATCTGGCTTGTGGCAGACTTGTAATCAGTGTTGGTGGCCAGGGACAGATCAGAGCCAAATGCATTGCCAACAAGATTTGGGAGATTTTTCTAGATGAGTTAATCTTTTTACATTAAATTCTTTTATAGATTGTTCTTTGTATTTTAAAAGCTGCTGTGCAATTGGCTGGCTGAGCGAGGCACAAGTAATATAAAACCAACTTGCTTAATTTTTCTTTAAAACTTGTAGATTTTGTTCAGTCATCCGAATTCTTGATTAAAAACAGAAACATCATTTAATTTGTGTTCCACATTGCCTTGTTGACCGCTCCAAAAGTGTGTCCTTGCCTGTGACAGGCAGGATTGGAACATCCTACCCAGTGTTGATACTTTAGGTCAGTGGCCTTTCATGAAACTGAGTTTGAAACATACCAGTGTTTAAGTGAATACATAGGCCAGTAAAGTGGAGGGAAAACAAAAGGAAAGATCTGATGGGGTTGAAGGTATGATTTAAATGGCAAAAGGAATGGCAGTGCAAACCTAAGCAGTGCCAACTCTGTCCTCCCCTTGTCAGTCGCCCCAACCGCATTGTTCCTGCTCTATTTCACGTTTATTTCTGGCCATGTCAACTTTCAAATTGACTGAAGTTTTGAGGATTTGTAAAGGTATTATTGATAGGGTAGATAGAGAAACTGTTTCCACTAGTGGAGGAGTCTAGGACAAGGGACACAACTTTACAATCAGGGGAAAGTTGGGGGGAAAAGAACCTCAGCTCAGTGTGGGTCTCTGCAGAAAGCAGAAGTAGCGAGCTGAATTCAAAACTTTAAATCTGAGATTGATAGATTTTTGCAAGTCAAGAATATTGAGGAATATAGAACCAAGGTGGATGGATGGAGTGATGATGCAGATCATGATTTAACTGATTGGTGTAACAGGTTCATGGAATGAATGACCTATGCCTGTTCATCAAGCCCAAGAGGCTGTCTGTACCAACCATATACTGCCTACCCACTCCCCACAGGAAAGCAGTCACTGATTTTAGGCACTGGAGAAATAAGAAACATCTTGTTCAATGCACAGAAGATATCAAGGCCTCCATTTAGCTGCATGTTTGCACTAAATTCGCAACATGAGGACATTGGCTCATTGTCCTGACATCAGACTCCATTTGAATCATAGTTCGACTCTTTCTCCTTTGTATTAAATCAGAGTGCTTTAATTTCATCCTCCACTATTGCTGAGCCCATCTGTTCCTACTCTATTTATGTCCAACCAATCTTTCCTGTATCAGTTTATTACTTTTAAAACAAATAGTATTGTATTTGTTCCAACTAGTTTGTGTGTCAGTTAAGCCTGAAGTTTTACTCAGGCATTCATTATTTCTGTCAGTAATTCTAACTTCATAGCCTTTACAGTGAACTGTCCAGCTAACATCCTTATATTCACTGGCATTAATTTATCTATTTCCCACCTCCTTCTCATCTGCAGCCTCTGCCCCTCATCTGATCTCTGCTCTTCTGCTTTGCAACAGCAGAAGTCACCTAGAAATGTTGCCATTAAACCTATTATTGCTTATGAGCAAGCTCCTAATTGCTGCTGCTACTTGAGGGAAGTGCTTGTTAACCACTTTACTGTTGTTCATGTGACCTGTGACTGTGTGTGTGTGTGTGTGTGTATGTGTGTGTGTGTGTGTGTGTTTGTATAGACCTTTTCCCCATGGTCCTGTTTTCGTATGACAGGCATTCTCAGCAGTCATGGTTAGAAACTCTGGTTCCTCTCAGTCCACCACATGGCCCAGATAATCTGACCCAAGATTGCATGTCAGGCTTCTGTGGTATATTGTCATCACTCCTGTGGTAAACCTGCCGTGTTATTAGCATTTCAAACCATTTTGTCAAATCCAAATGAGAGTCTGCAAGCACATTCTTGATTTTGGAATTCTCCCTGACCTGTTAAAGTTAATTGAAGAAAACTCAGGCATTGTGAACACAGTTCGTGATAGACAATCCGATATTTGCAAATAGGGCTTAAGAGTTAAACTTGACTTTCAGAACATGAATTCACTGTTACAGTTTCATTTTTGAATATCACTTCTGCAATTTCACATGTGACTCAATTTTCATATATTCTCTTTCAGCCCATAACCATGAAAATTGTCACAAATTTGAGGAATAATATCGGATTTTTGGCTGTGTTGTATATCACGTTCTGCGTTTTCTTTATTTTTATCTCTATTGCCTCTGAGGGTGAGAGGAAGTACGTTTATACATTGCAGTGATCTATAAAGTAACAGCAGTTCATTGTGTTGGAGTGGTGAGTGTCCTTTCACCATTTTCCCTGACTCTGCGGCATAAAAATCTTTGTCTTGTAAATTGCTGGAGGTGTGAGCTGATAATGGCACAGCAGGTGTAACAAAGCATCTGGGACCTTAAGAGTTGAGGATTGAGAATGGGGGAAATATAGTGACTTGGAATGAAAACAGATGCAGCGGAGATCATAGTCTCCCTATGGTGCAGAAGGAGGCCATTCAACCCATCATGTCAGCACTGACCACTATCCCACCCAAGCCCTATCCCCACATCCCCATGTATTTACCCTAGCTAGTTCCTTTGTCACAAGCAGCAATTTAGCATGACCAATCCACCTAGCCTGCACATGTTTGGGCTGTGGGAGGAAATTGGAGAACCTGGAGGAAATCCATGCAGACATGGGGAGAACATGCAAACTCCACACAGGCAGTGACCCAAACTGGAAATCAAACGTGGGTCCCTGGTGCTGTAAGGTAGCAGTGCTAACCACTGTGCCACCCTGACATCGAGATAGGAGAAGCAAGAAAATAAATTGTTTTAAATTTTAACAATAGCCCTAACTCTTGAGACTTGATAGTTTAGACTTGTTCCCTTCTGGGATGGAAAGGTTGAGCCTCATTTAAAAAGGTTGCTGTACTTTTGAATACCAACTTTACAATGTGTTTTTTAATAGGGAATTATGTGCAAGTTCACAATTTTGTGAAACTCATGAGTTGAGGATGAGCTTGCCATCTATGCAAAGGTAATGCCAGATGAGTATTTACAAAACTTGGCATTACCATTGCTGAATCCGCCACTGTCAATATCCTGGGATTTAGTGTTAACCAGAAACTGAACTGGACTAGCTATGCAAATACTGTAGCTACAAGAGCACGTCAGAGACGAGGAATCCTGCGGTGATAACTCGCTTCCAAAGCCTGTCCACCATCTGCAAAGTCAGGAGTGTGATGAAATACGCTTGCCTGGATGTGTGCAACTCCATAACACTTGAAGCTTGACACCATCCAGAACAACACAGCCTGCTTGATTGTGGCACCATCTTAAAATTCACTCTCTTCACCACTGATGCACATCAACAGCAGGATTATACCATGTACATAAGAACATAAGAAATAGGAGCAGGAGTAGGCCATCTAGCCCTTCAAGCCTGCCCCGCCATTCAATAAGATCATGGCTGATCTGTCGTGGCTCAGTTCCACTTTCCCGCCCTCTCCCCATAACCCTTAATCCCCTCTCTTATCAAGAACCCATCAACCCGCTTCTTAAAAATATTTAGCGAGGCAGCCTCCACCACTTCAACGGGCAGAGAATTCCAGAGATTCACCACCCTTTGAGTGAAGAAGTTCCTCCTCAACTCCGTTCTAAACCGCCTCCCCTTTATCTTGAGGCTGTGCCCCCTAGTCCTACTGTCTTTTTTGAGCGGGAAGAGTCTCTCCACCTCTATCCTATCCATCCCATTCATCATCTTATACGTCTCAATGAGATCTCCCCTCATTCTTCTAAACTCTAACGAGTACAAGCCTAGTTTATTCAGCCTCTCCTCATAGCTCAACCCCCTCAACTCCAGTATCAGCCTAGTAAACCTCCTCTGCACTCCCTCCAGGGCCAAAATATCCTTGCGCAGGTGCGGCGCCCAAAACTGCACACAGTACTCTAGCTGCGGCCTCACCAATGCCCTATACAGCTGCAGCAAGACCTCCCTACTTTTATATTCAATCCCCCTCGCTATGAAGGCCAGCATCCCATTCGCCTTCCTAACCACCTGCTGCACCTGCAAGCTGGGTTTTTGCGACTCATGCACAAGGACCCCGAGGTCCCTCTGCACCGTCGCCTGCTGCAGTTTTTCGCCCCGTAAGTAATAGTCCTTCCTACCATTCTTCCTACCAAAGTGGACCACCTCACACTTGCCAACATTAAATTCCATTTGCCATTTCCTGGCCCATTCGCCCAGCCTATCTAGATCCTTCTGCAGACTCTCCACACCCTCCGCACAATTTGCCTTTCCCCCAATCTTGGTGTCATCAGCAAATTTCAACACCCTGCACTCAGTTCCCTCCTCCAGATCATCTATATAAATGGTAAATAGCTGAGGCCCCAGCACCGACCCTGGCTGCAATGCTTACCAAGCTCCTTCCACTGCACCTTCTAAATGGCAATCTCCATCACCTAGAAGGACAAGGGCAGCAGATACATGGGAACACCACCACCTGCAGGTTCCCATGCAAGTCGCGCAGCATCTGACTTGGAATATATTGCTATTGCTGGATCACATTCTTGGAATTCCCTTCTTAATAGCAACATTAACAGTTCAAGAAAGTGGGTCACCACAGTCTTCTCGAGCGCAATTAGGGTTGGGCAACAAGTACCAGCCTTGCCAGCAATGATCACATTCCATAAAAGAATGCAAAAAAAAACACTGTTAAACTTAAGGTAACCCCAATCATATTGTCCCTCTTCCTCATCCACAAGCTGCACAGTTTACACATTTATATGGCAAGCTCCCCTAAATTACAATTCAACAAAGAACAAACAGGTGATGGAAACGCTGAAAGAACAGACTTTTGGCAGAAATTAGTGATGGGTAAATCCAGGTGAGGTGTTTATTGAACTGCCCAAGACACTCATTAAAAGTAGCATCTTCCGAATCAACTCCTTTGGCAATGCCAGATGATTAACACCATATTCCTGGTACGGGCTGCTCATGGAGTTTAAGTCAATGGTGGACTATCTGCAGCCCGTCTGGTTCTGAGGGTGGCCCACGAGACATTGTGCTGACCGTTGCCCATGTGCCAGTGCTACTATGTTCTGATGATTTCCATCCATGTATTTTTTCCTACCAACATGCCTGAAGTCAAATAAAGAGAGATGTGCACTAATTGCACACAACGTTGATTGCGAGAGCTGTGCTGTCTCTTTGCATCCAAAGTGTTTTTACCATTTTGAAGTTGATGAAAGTTATATTAATGTGCACACGATAAAGCATTTTCTATAATTCATTATACAATCTTTGGCATATATTTAATATTGATAGTAGGATCATGTTTAGTGAACAAAGCCAATTTGAATCTTGCGGCTCACTGAGATGAAGGACGGCCGCTCATGCAGCCATTCACCAGCCTAGATTGCCCATTGGCAGTTTAAATGATAAGAGCTGGATCTGTAATTGCATAACATTACCAAGAGATGGCAGACCAATGTGTTGTAACAAATTGTAATTGTGTTTGCAAGTGAAATAGTATCACTCCTGCAAAAAGTGATTGTTGAGGGGCACTCTCGGATGCTGGTGTGCACTGTCCTGCTGTGTGGTGCAACAGAGACATCCGCCGCTACAGTTCTTTAGACAATTTCTGTCCTTTCAGTTGTGGGCACTGGCCAAATGGGGAACGAGCATTAGCTCTGAGGAAGCAATGGACCAACAATTTTATTGTGTAGCGCCCTTTCCATCTTGCAAATTACATTCTTTTGTCTCAAATGTGAGAACTGGGAGAGCAGACTGAATCCTAACCTTGTAACAGCCCACAGCCACGAAGCTGCAAGCTTGTTAGCTGCTCCAGCTGAAAGGGAGGTGGACCATACATGCTCCCGGGTCCTATTATGAGTGTCACAGTTAATCACCAAGCAATTATTTGTGATTGTGGCATTACTACATATGCAGAAGATTTGGTTAATATGCTGTGTTCAGAAATATTGTTAGAATAAAACAACGATTCAGACTCCGTGCTATGGAGCAGTGAGTTCCACCGATTTACCACCCTCTGCGAGAAGTAGTTCCTCCTCATCTCAGATTTAAATCTACTGCCTCTCAACCTATACCTGTGACCTCTTGTTCTGGATTGCCCCATAAGAGGAAACATTTGGTCTATATTTACTTTATCGATCTCTTTTATATACTTTGATCCCCTCTCATCCTTCTAAACACCAGCGAGTATAAACCCAAACTGTTTAATCTCACCCTTTTATTCCTGGAATCAATCTCATGAACCTTCTCTGAACAGCCTCCAAAGTTACCACATCCTTCCGAAATAAGGAGACCAAAAGTGGACACACTGCCAAATTTAACCCTGCTCTTGAGCAATTACATTGGATGAAGTGAAAGTGCTACGTCTATCTGTTACCCACCTCCATGTAGATCTGGGAGGTTTCCTGCTCACAGGTTTCTATTTGTAGACACTGAGCAGGACTGGAACATCCCATTCAGAGTTAATGTTTCAGATCATGCTTAAATTCACCAAGTGCCTGTGTTTCTTTACCTGTTTTTTTTTCCGGTGTGACTGTCACTGGCATTAATTTATCTATTCCCTGCCTCCTTTGCATCAGCAACCTCTGCCCCTCAGTCTGATCTCTGCTCTTTTGCTTTGCAACAGGAGTAGTCACTTAGAAATGTTGCCATTAAACCTACTATTACTTATGAGCAAGCTCCTGATTGCTGCTGCTGCTGCTGCTGCTGCTTCAGGGAAGTGCTTGTTAACCACTTTACCATCGTTCATGTGATCTTTGATTGTGAATGTGGGCAGACCTTTCCCCGTGCCTGGTTCTGTTTTCACATGGCAGCCATTCTTTGTGCTTCCAGTATCGTGGTTAGAAACCCTGGACCCCCTCTGTCCATCTCACAGCCCAGATAATCTGACCCAAGATTGCACATCAGACCTCCCTGGTGTATTGTCATCACTCCTGCGGTAAACCTGCCGTGTTATTAGCATTTCAAACCATTTTGTTGAATCCACAATGAGAGAGTCTGCAAGCACATTCTTGATTTTGGAATCCTATCTGAGCTGTTAAAGTTAATTGAAGAAAACACAGGCGCTGTGAACAGATGATGTGGAGTCGCCAGCATTGGATTGGGATAGGCACAGTAAGTAGCCTCAAAACATGAGGTTAAAGTCCAACAGGTTCATTTAGTATTACGAGCTTTCAGAGTGCTGTTCCTTCAGGTACACACCTGATGAAGGAGCAACGCTCTGAAAGCTCATGCTAACCAAATAAACCTGTTGGATTTTAACCTGGTATCATGAGACTGTCTATCATGAACTGTGTTCACAGTAAGTAATCAGATATTTGCAAAAAGGGCTTAAGAATTAAACTTGACTTTCAGAACATTAGTTCACTGTTATAGTTTCATTATTGAACATCACTTCTGCAGTTTCACATGTGACCCAATTTTCATATATTCTCTTTCAGCCCACAACTATGAAAATTGTTACAAATATGAGGAATAATATTGAACTTTTGACTTTGTTGTATTGTACACTCTGCATTTTATTTTTTTTTGTCTCCACTGCCTCATGTTCTGAGACTACTTACTGAGCCAACCCAATCCAACACTAGCAACTCCTCATGTTCACAATGCCTGTGTTTTCTTCAATTAACTTTAACAGATAGAGATATACCAGGGTTCCTCATTGCCTTGTTGGTAGATTTTGGTTATATTGCTGAAGCAAGATTTGCAGACTTGTTTGTCCCTACTGACTTATTGTTCCATCTATTAGTACACAGTGAAAAGTATTGTTTCTTGCACGCTGTATAGACAAAGCTTACCGTTCATAGAGAAGAAAAGGAGAGTGCAGAATGTAGTGTTACAGTCATAGCTAGGGTGCAGAGAAAGATCAACTTAATGCGAGTAGGTCCATTCAAAAGTCTGATAGCAGCAGGGAAGAAGCTGTTCTTGAGTCAGTTAGTGCGAGACCCCAGACTTTTGTATCTATTTCTTGATGGAAGAAGGTAGAAGAGAGTATGTCCAAGGTGCGTGGGGACCTTGATTATGTTGGCTGCTTTTCCGAGACAATGGGATGTGTAGACCGAGTCAACGGATGAGTTCTGGAGACGTGAGTTCAAATTCCACCACAGCAGCTAATGAAATTTAAATCCTATTAATTAAAAAAAAATTGGATGACAAAGCCAATCTCAATGATGGTGAGCAAGACCACTTGTTGTTTAAAAACTATCTGGGTCACTATAAGGAAGGAAATCTGCCTTCCTTCGCTGGTCTGACCTACATGTGACTCCAGTGTGGTTGACTCTTAACTGCCCTCTGAAATGGCTGAGCAAGCCACTCACTCAGTTCAAGGGCAATTATGGATGGGTGACATTTGCTGGCCCAGCCAGTGACACCCACATCTCATGAAAGAGAACAAATGTCCTTTTCCTCTCCTGAAGGCGCAGACTTGCAAATCTGTTGATGCCTGGAATCCTCCATTATATATAGCAGCTGACCATTCTTCAGGGGTGAACCTTATCTCGCTATTTAACTATGGAGCATGACAACTAAGCCTGATGCTCCCCCAGGTGTGGAAGCAACAGTGTTTGCATTAGCAGGCAGAGTCAGAGTTTTATCAGACTTGAAACGTTAACTCGCTTTCTCTCTCCACAAATGCTGCTAGACCTGCTGAGTTTATCCAGCATTTTCAGTTTTTATTTCACTCGTCTAACTGCACAAAGCAAGGATCAAACCCTGGCATATTCCTGCCCTGTACGTTACAACTATTTTTAATTGTCCAAGCTTCCAGCTGAGTTCTGTACTTTGGTTCATGATTACTCTGAGAAGTGAGCCACTCTAATTTCCCTGTAACTGGAGTTGTGACGAAGCAGCTTGCTTCAGTCTTAGAATTGACCAGCAGGTAGGAGGACTGGCCCCTATTTGCCAGCATAAGTGTACACCAAATGATTATTTTATTCTCTACACATTTTTAATGTATATGTGTACATGTTTTCTCTATAGGATATAAATGCTCACGCCTGTGTGACTGGTAAGCCTATCAGCCAGGGTGGCATTCATGGCCGTATTTCAGCTACAGGACGTGGCGTCTTCCATGGGATCGAGAACTTCGTCAGTGAGGCATCCTACATGAGTGTTTTGGGTATGACCCCTGGCTTTGGCGATAAAACCTTCGTTATTCAGGTTTGTAGTGGATACTGAGCAATGAGCTGACTTTACTTTGTTTTCTGACCCACTTCTTCCTCTGTTAGTGTCCTGAGCTTTGTCCTTTACTCCATTTGATTTGATTTGATTTATTATTGTCACATGTATTAGTATCCAGTTCATAGAGAGAGAAAAATCTGACACCAGTGTAACTAATTTTACTCTACTACATTTTGAGGGCATTTGCATTCAGTAGTCTGATTGGATGCTGTCGCCAATCATTCCCAAACCCGCATCCCTTTCTGATCTAATTAAGCTTTCACATACCTAATAGGCGGATAGAACACACGAGCTTTTTTTATTATACACCAGCTTACTGGAATGCACAATGCACTGCCGTATTCTCATCATCAACAGTCAATAAATTTAATCAAGATTTTGATGAAAAGCCAACTGATGTGGAAAGGTCATCTTTTGAATCTGGCAATGGATTACTGATTCACTAAATTCTAGATGCCTGCAGTTGAATAAAACCATAGGTCCCTCGGGTTGTGCGTTTTAAATTGAAGTATGTTAGTGGTCTGAATATCTGAAATCTGCGACTTGTGAAAAGTTCTTTTATTAGATCCATTTTAAAGTTTAATGTTTATTTTTGTTAGTGTTGCAAGTAGCTTTAACATTAACACTGCAATGAAGTTATTGTGAAAGTCCCCTAGTTGTCACACTCCGGCGTCTGTTCGAGAACACTGAGGGAGAATTTAGCATGGCCAATGCATCTAACCAGCACGTCTCTCAGACCGTGGGAGGAAACCGGAGCACCCGGAGGAAACCCACGCAAACGTGCAGACTCCACACTGACAGTGACCCAAGCTTTGAATCACACCTGGGTCTCTGGCACTTGAGGCAGCAGTGCTTAACCACTGTGCTGCCCCTCATGCCACTGTGATGCCCCTTATGATGCCTATTTTGCTGCAGTGCGGTTTTTGTCCTGGGTATCATTGGACCCTTATTTGTTTGGAGACCAGTGTGTGTTCTGAATGAAAACATTACTGCATATAAATTAAAATTTCATTGGTTCAAATTCCAGTCTCTCCTAAATTAGCCTGGGAAGTCCTTGGGATATTTCAGTTGATCTCAGTGCCTGAAGCTTGAGAAATGACTTTGTGCTGAAGAGTGCTGGGTGGATATCTGGTGAGAACAGGAGTCAGTTCAATAGTGATGGGTTTTCAAATGTGAGGTGTCAGAGACACTTTGGTGTCCACAGGACACTCCCCATCAAAAGCCATAGTCTTATGGACAGTGGTGAAGGGCAAAACTTCAAAGAAAAATGGTTCTTTTGGAAGCTCTAAAAGTAGACCTTTGCAGGAAGCGTCAACACAGGTGATTAATGAACCAACTCTTTTATATCCCACAGGGATTTGGTAATGTAGGCATGCATTCCATGAGGTATCTACACCGCTATGGAGCCAAATGTGTCGGTGTTGGTGAATTGGATGGCTCGATTTGGAATGACGATGGAATTGACCCGAAGGAGCTAGAGGATTACAAACTGGTATGTGAACGTTAAACCTCGAGTGTGCAGGGCAAATTTTTGCTCCATGCATCAAGAAGGACTAATTATTTTCAACAATTCTTATTTTCATGGGGAGCCAGAGGTGTAATGGTATTGTCACTGGACTCGTAACCCAGTGACCCAGGCTA
This sequence comes from Carcharhinus amblyrhynchos, assembly GCF_965287045.1. Classification (NCBI taxonomy): domain Eukaryota; kingdom Metazoa; phylum Chordata; class Chondrichthyes; order Carcharhiniformes; family Carcharhinidae; genus Carcharhinus; species Carcharhinus amblyrhynchos. Next base: position 20,573,353 of record NC_137354.1, read on the forward strand.
ATGCTTCAAAAGCCTGGATTCAAATCCCACCATGACAGTTGGTGGAATTTAAATTTAATTAAAAAATCTGGAATTGAAAGCCAGCCTTGGTAATGGTGGCCATGACAACTATAGCAGAAAATGCTGGAGAAACTCAGCAGGCCTGACAGTTTCAAGTCTCGAAATGTTGGCTCTATTCTCTCTGACCACGGATGCTGTCAGACCTGCTGAGTTCCTCCAGCGTTTTCTGTTTTCGTTTCAGATTCCAGCATTTTGCCTCTACCATGACAGCTATCGCCGATTGTCATAAATACTTCAGGGAAGCAAATCTGACTGGGCTGGATGTGACTCCAGACCCACAGCAATGTGATTGACTCTTACCTGCCATCTGGAGTGGACACTCAGTTAAAGGGCAGTTAAGGATGGGCAACAAGTGCTGGTCATGAAAGAATAAAGGAAATAAAAATTCATTATCAGCGCTGTATTTATAAATTGAAGCTGGCTGTTTTCTGCTCAAGACTGTTTGGTGTTGGATTCAGCAGCTGATAATAGAAGATGTTTTGTTTTTGAGGTTTCATGGAACTAAGAGAAAAATAAAGCTGCTTTGTTTTACTGAAAGCATTTGCTGTTTTATGGGTAACAGTATATTAATAAAAAGGGAAAACTTCACTGGAGATTTAAGTTCATAGAATCCCTACAGTGCAGAAGGCCATTTGGCCCATTGAGTCTGCACTGACTGTCTGACAGAGTATCCTGCCCAGCCCCACCAGCCCACCCTATCCTTGTAACCCCACACATTTCGAATGGCTGCACATCTAACCTGCACATCTTTTCACACTGTGGGAGGAAACCCACGCAGACAGGGAGAATGTGCAGACTCAGCACAGACCGGGAATTAAATCTGGGTCCCTGGCTCTGAGAGGCAGCAGTGTCCAACCACTTCACCACCGAGTAAACTCCACACAGTCACCCAAGGCTGCAGTTGAACCTGGGTCCCGGGTACTGTGAGGTAGTGCTGCTAACTGCCGGCAAGGTGGCAGAGTGCGATGAAATTTAACAGACGTGTCAACAACAGACAAACTGATTCAGAACTGAATGGATTTTTCAGTCCTTTATCCCACAGAATGGAAATAGTCGAAGTGATTTTTGAGTCTGAGATTCAGGTGACTGTTATGAGCTACTGAAGTTTTCTCATTTATGGTTTGAAACATTGGCCAGAATCCTCCCCTTCTGCCCACCATGGGAATTGTAGCCGGTGGGAGGGGCGGACCATGTAAAGGTCCATTGACCTCGGGCTAAATTCACCGGTTTTGAGGCGAGCCCTGCGACCGGAAAATCATTTGTGCCCTTTTCCTTTGGGTAGATTTATAATTATTTAAAAGTACTTATTTTTAGCCTGCCACCCAAATTTCATACCAAGCTCCTTATGGAAGCTGAAGTGTTGTTATCTTGTCGGTTTGTGTATACAGGCAAACGGAACAATCGTTGGTTTCCCTAAAGCGCGGCCATATGAAGGCAGCATCCTCGAGGCAGAATGTGACATTCTCATCCCTGCAGCCGGTGAGAAGCAGCTGACCAAGAAAAACGCGTGGCAAGTCAAAGCAAAAGTGAGCAGGAATCTTGTGCACTTATCTTGATGTAGGCAAGGATGAAATGTGCCCTTTACCCACTGCTATTAAAGCACTTTATTTATGACCCCTGCAGTATTGGGGGCGATATTTGTACTTAGCCCCCTATAACTGCACTGAGATAACAGAACCACTGTCTCCTCCCTTTGGTAATGAAAATGTAAATGAGACTTGATGACAAAGCATGTTTATTCATGCAGCCACTCTGTTAATGAGATAAAAGCCAATTGCATCAAAAATCAGATCCTTAACATGATGCAAATGTTTGATCAGTTGTCTCTAAGTATGATGGGAAGAGCTAAGCATCACAATTCAGACATATACTGAGAGGTTTGTTCACCACACTGACAGATTTTTAAGCTAACGGTAATTTGTATCCAGGAATGGGGCGGTGGCACAGTGGTTAGCATTGCTGCTTCACAGCACCTGGGACCCAGGTTCGGTTCAGTAAGCAGTCTCACAACACCAGGTTCAAGACCAACAGGTTCATTTGGAATCACAAGCTTTTGGAGTGCTGCTCCTTCCTCACCTGATGAAGGCCAGTTGGTGTAATATCAGTTTTTGGGAAATCTTGGAATCCATGATTAAGAAAGTAGGAGCAAGACATTAAGAAATCCTAATACAATCCAACAGTCAACATGGTTTTACAGAAGGGAAATAGTGTTTGATTTAAAGTTGTTTGAGGATGTAGTGAATAGGATGGGTAAAGGGGAAAAGTAGATGCGATGAGTTTTGCATTTCCAAAAAGCATTTGATAGGATGCCTTTGTGTAAAAGGTCACTACGCAGGATAAAAACCCATGATGTTGGTAATGTATTAGCATGGATAATGCATGACTAACTAACAAGAAACAGGATAACTGGGTCATAGAGTCGTACAGCATAGAAAGAGTCTCTTTGGCCCATCTTGTCCATGCCAGCCATCAAGCATCTATCTCTTCTAATCCCATTTTCCAGTACTTGGTCTGTAGCCTTGTATGCTATTGTATTTCAAGTGCTCATCTAAATGTTTCTTAAATATTGAGAGGGTTCCTGCCTCTACCATTCTTTCGGGCAGAAATTTCCAAATTCCCACCACCTGGTGGAAAAAGTTTTTGTCAAATGTCCTATAAATCTCCTGCCCCATAACTTTAACTGATGTCCCCTGGTTATTGATCACTCTATTAAGAGGGAGCAGTTTCTTCCTTTCTACCCAGATATGCCCCTCTTAACTTCATTCACCACAATCAGGTCTGTCCTCAACCTTCTCTGCTCCAAGGAAAACAACCTCAGCCTATCCAGCCGCTCTTCGTAGCTGAAATGCCCCAGCCCAGGCAACATCCTAGTGAATCTCCTCTGCACCTTCTCCAGTGCACTCACATACTTCCTATGGTATGGCAACCAGAACTTTGTTAGGTTAGTGGAGTCTGACAGGAATCGATGCTGGGGCCTCAACTCTTTATAACCTGTGTTAGAATCATAGAATCCCTGCAGTGCAGAAGGAGGCCATTTGGCTCATCCCGTCTACACCAAAAACAATCCCAGCCAGGCCCTATCCCTATAACTCCACACATTGCCCCTTAGCGTCAGGGGGACTAGCAGGGTAAATTTAGCATGGCCAATCCACCTAACCTTACACATGTTTAGTTGACGCTCCCTGTTTTCAGTGGGAGCTTTCTGACTGTACTCTGGGATGCCAAGAAATGTAGAAATGCAGCATAGTAGGTCTCAGCCTCTTTGTGCTTTTCTCTGTATTAACACCTATTTATATAAAGCATGGTGAGAACTGAACACAACCATAGAATCCATTCAGCCCATCGTATCTGCACTGACCACAATCCCATCCAGGCCCTATTTCCGTAACCCCACTTTTTTTTTTACATTGCTAATCCCCTGACACTCGGGGAAATTTAGCATAGCCAGTCAACCTAACCTGCACAACTTTGGAGTGTGGGAGCAGACACGGGGAGAATGTACAAACTCCATGCAGTGTGACAAATTGTGTAGTAGTCATTCTGCCACCATGTAGTGTTAGCAAACCTTAATAACTACAGCAACAAAGTACAGTTGTATAGCACCATTAATGTAGCAAAATGCCCAAGATTTTTAATAGGAATGTTGTCAAACAAAGTCATCAAGTCACATACAGAAATATTAAGTCAGGTGACCAAACGCTTGCTTAAAGAATCTGATATTAAGGAATGTCTTGAATGAGAAGAGGTTAAGGGAGAGAATTTCAAAACTTGGGCCAGGGTAGCTGCAGGCATGACTGTGTGAAAGCAGTTTTAAAATCCAAATTGCTCAAGGAGCTAGCACTGGAAGAGCACAGATATGAGGGTTGTAAGAGGTTACAGAGTTAAAGAGGAAGATAATGATGAGAATTCTAACATTTAAAATGCTCCCACGCTGGGAGCCAATGTAGGTCAGGAAGCACAGAGATGTACAGCACGGATATCCAAACATTTTGTCCTTGAATTGCACAAGTTGACATTGGTGCCTCATGGATCACATGCAGAGTTAAAATTTGTGCTGCCTTTAGTTTGCATATGTTTCTTTACAAATGAGCAGCCATTACAAACTGCAACATCCAAAAAATTCAGAATAGGCAAATCATCAGAAATAAGATGTTGGATAACACGTTTCCATGTCAATGCTGTTCCCTTGAAAGAGCTTTCTAATTAGACTTGTTCTTCTGTTCTGTAATCTCTTTTCCAATTTGCTGATGGAATTTTCCTGTCCCACATGCCCAGGGAATCATTAGAGATGGGACTGGACCACACAAAGTTCCATTGACCTCAGGTGGGATTTTCTGATCTTGGGACAACCTCAGCTGATAATCCCTCCCTATATATGTTTTGAAAGTTACTATTTTCTGCTTTGACTGTTCCATCAGACAGTGTATTCCCAATCATAACTCGGTGTCTAAAAAATCAGTTAATCTGTGCCCTCTGCTTTTCAACCCTCCTGCTAGAATCAGCTCTGGGGACCATCACAACTGAGTCTGCAGATCCTGATTCAACGCGCTCACACAGGTAAAGGACACTGGGTGGAGAAAAGGAAGAATTTGTATTGTTTTAGTACATTATTGGATCCCCGGAGTGCATGGCCACTATGATGAAGAAAATGGGGGATATGCAAGAGGCTAGAATTGGTTGAGCGCAGAGATCTCTCAGGGTCATAGTTGTCAAGGAATTTGGAGATGGGGAGGAGCAAAGCCATGGAGGGATTTGAAGACAAGGAAATACACTGGTGTGCACTATGCCCCTACATTGATGCCAACCTTCTTACTTTTCGTAGATCATTGCCGAAGGTGCTAATGGGCCGACAACTCCAGAAGCTGATAAGATCTTCATGGAGAGGAACATCATGGTTATTCCAGTGAGTTACTGTTTGACTTGTTTCACATTCCAATGGGTGTTGCTCTTCTCTCCTAATAACTGCTGCTTTCTATTAATCATATAATAATTAACCTTCCAGATACAGTGAGCTATGTGATTCACTCTGCTCCTTGACTATGATCACTTTCTGCCAAACTGTGTTTCAGTCTTCCTTTAGATCTTTCTTGAGAGGCCTCCTGTTTATTGTGAGGATAAATCGCTTTTTTCAAAGAAAAAACCTACCTGCACAAAGTAGATCATGACTCAAATCACTTTTAAATACCAAGTGAGATAATGGTGATGCCTTATGGTGCAGTGGCGTCCCCACCTCTGGGCCAGAAGCTCTGGGTTTAAATCCCACTTCAGGTCCTGATGGCCAGAAGGTACATTTGGAATGTGGTCAAGCGGGTTGATTATCAGTCTGTAAAGCCTTCTGTTATGCCTGACAGTAGGCAATAAGAGTGGGAGAGTTTCGTCATCAACCATTATACAGAAGGCAATGGCAAGTCATTATGGTGCTTTGATAAGCATAACCATGGACCAATCCAACAGAAGTCCATGTTGTCAAAGCCCTCTTAACAAGGTAACTACAGAAAGAGAATGGTTAAAAGTGTTGGCCATTCAACAGTTTAACAATTTTCTACCAATCGTAGAATCCGAAAGTGCCGAAGGCAGCCATTCAGCCATCAAGCCTGCACCAATCACAATCCCATACAGGCCCTATCTCCATAATGCCATGCATTTACCCTAGCTAATCCCCCTGACACTAAGGGGCAATTTAATATGGCCAATCCACCTAACCCGTACATCTGGACTGTGGGAGGAAATTGGAGCACCCGGAGGAAACCTATGCAGACACGGGGAGAATGTGCGAACTCCACACAGACAGTGACCCAAGCCGGGAATTGAACCCAAGTCTCTGGTGCTGTGAGGGCAATGCCAGTGCTAACCACTGTGCCGCCCCATAGCAAATGTAGTCAAACCAAATTTGGAGCTTGCTATCCTATGGTTTTCACCTTATCTCAGTTGTGAGCTTGTTGGCAAGTTGTTGAGAAATATATGCCCAATAATATCATTGATCTTACTAGAGTTTGCCTTTGATGCTGTTCTCCAAGAAAGAACAGGTCACTGGTTACTTTTGCTGTTCTTGTCTAGTCCACAGTCAAATTCTGGGTTAACCTGAATTTGTCACTTTAATGTTTAAAACGTGAATAAATACAGTCCCCTATGGAAAGTAAGACACAGTTTTACTTGGATGCTTGCTAAGCCCATCAAATGAACATTTCGACACTCTCCAAGACAGGAAAAAGTGCCTGTTTACCCATAAATATCTTTGCTCATGAAAAACTCAGCTTGTTGCAGGACATTGTGCTTGAAACTATGCAGGTTTAAAATGCAGACAGAGGCTGTTTTACCCATGCCTCAGTTCTTGCTAGGGTAGCCAGGAATTATTCTCGTTCCCTATAGATTTAATTTCCTTGCTTCATCTGATTATCTAGGCTTCCATTACAAAATTCACTGTTATCTTTCTGACCACTGCCTGTGACAAAACACTCATGAGCCTCCCTACGTTAAAAGGATTTCTTCTAACCCCTCAATAACCAAAATGTTACCAGAGTGAAGATAGTTAAATTATGAGGACAGTCTGCAGACCTTAGAAAATAGGAGTTACCTACTTGGGTTGTTAAAGGCGACTAAAGGAATTGATGGGAGTACACAGAAGCTATTACCTCTGCACAAGGGACTATAACCCTTGTCTGTTCAGGAGTGCTGTTGAAAATGTTTCCCTACCGAATTGTTGAGCAGCTGTTGGCAGCCTCCCAAAAGATAAGTGGATTTTGTAACAGAATCATAGATAAACAGATGAGGCAAGGAATATATAGGAAATGAGAATTTCTGGCTTTCCTAGCCAGAACGGAGACAAGAGTATAACAGCTAGTTTCTGTGTATTAAACTTGCATAGTTTTATATGTTTCATGTGCTACATACAGTGGAATTCACTTCTCCAGGGAACAGTGGAGGTTGGGTCATTGCATTTATTGAAGGCTCATTTAGGTAGATTTTTAATCAGGTAAGGAAGTGGAGAGTTATGGGGAAAAGAAGAAGCGGAACTTGAGGCGACAATCAGGCAGCAAAGCAGGCTCAAAGGACAGAATGGCCTCCTCCTGCTTCCAAGCTCCATGTTCCTAAAAAGATGCTGAGATCAGCTCGAACTGAAATTTTGAAACCTGGGGTTGCTATGTTTTGGTAAGTGTAGTAAGGATTTGCGGAAACAAGACAGATTTTTTTAAAATTAATTCGTGAGACATGGGCGTCACTGGCTGGGCCAGCATTTAGTGCCCATCCCTAATTGCCCTTGAAAAGGTGGTGGTGAGCTTCCTCCTTGAATCACTGCAATCCATGCATTGATATTAAGATATTGATCAGTTCTGATCTAATGAATACCGGGACAGGCTTGAGGAGCTTCTAGTCCTACTTTTCCTATGCCCCTCTTTCCTCAAACTTTTAATGGACCTGTTTATTTTTGATGACCGATTGCCACTGACTCTGCAACCAGAGAAAATAATCCTGCAGCATATATATTTTCATATTCGAAAGTTCATTTTTTAAAAATGTGCATCATGATGGCTATGATTGCTAGTGCCCTCCTCTTGTAGTGTGTTTCAACATGTCATTGGACTATCAAAATAATGTTGAAAGGTATAGTAAGGCACAAAAATCACATAGCTTCACGTCATCCGTTGTCTAAGCCCATTTAGATGGTGTACCTACTGCAGTCTCTATTCCTCTCATCTATAACCCTGTATTGCAACAACTGCACTTGACAGAGTCGACAGTCTAGCCTGATCTGAGGTCTGTAATGTTGCTACCATGCAATAAGGACAAAGTGCAGCTTTCTGATGGCTTTTTGGGGGGAATGTAACAACCATTCTCCTGCCCAGCCCCTGCATTATGGCAGCTAAGAAGGAAAAGTATGTATAAAGCCATGCTTCATTTGGCGGCAGCACAGATTGGTGCCTCAGTAGACTGCACTACCTGAGACACAGCAATTCTGATCCAGGTAACTGTTTTCCCCTCCTTTGCAGGATCTATACTTGAATGCTGGTGGTGTCACCGTTTCCTACTTTGAGTGGCTGAAGAACCTGAATCACGTTAGCTATGGCCGCCTGACCTTCAAATATGAGCGAGACTCCAACTACCATCTGCTAAGTAAGTAATGTTGAGGCTTTCGTGAAGAGTTTTCTGAAAATAGTGTTGAAGGCCAGCCCCCTGTGGAGAACATTAAAATCCACAAGAGCACTTTGTAGATCTGGATTTATGTTTCAATAGTGCAGTTAAATAAATGATGTAGCATGTTCAAAAGCCTTCACTCGGGCAGGAGTAGAGCAACTACAGCTGGCATCTGTCCATGAGCTAGGAAGTGGGGGAAATCAGTCAGCAGTTCTGCTTTTAATTGCTGTCTGCTGATTCTTGCAGGAATGTGCACAGATATTTGGTCAGAATGAGCCACTTTTTTGATCTTCACAGAGGAATAATCACCATCCAGACTCCAAATGGTCCGTGGGGTGGCACAGTGGTTAGCATTGCTGCCTCACAGCGCCAGGGACCTGGGTTCAATTCCCAGCATGAGTCACTGTGTGGAGTTTTCACATTCTTCTCATGTCTGAGTGGGTTTCCTCGGATACTCCGGGTTTCTCCCACCATCCAAAGATATGTGCGTTAGGTGCATTGGCCATGTCCCTTGGTGTCCTGGCATGTGTAGATTAGAGGGATTAGCAGGGTAAAAATATGTGGGGTTGCGGGGATATGGGCTGGGAGGGATTGCTGTCGGTGCAAACTCGTTGGGCCGAATAGCCCCCTTCTTCACTGAAGGGTTTCTATGATTCTATGAACTGGGAGAGAGGGAGGGGGGAGACCTGACAGAGCTGAAACAAAGGATGTCCACATACCTCACACAAAAAGATGCTGGAAAGCTGAGAAGTTGTATGAAGTTCTACTTCTGTACAGGTTAGGAATTGAGAAAAGAACATTATGGACAATGGAATCTTGCATCTTTTGGGAGCTATTCCCCCCACTCCTAAAAGGGAGGGGGGGAATCTTTCTGTTAAATTTTATTCTAGAGGGGAAGGTCATTAATTTTGGGTCCTGGACTCACGTGACCTTGGTTTTAACTCAGCACAGATGATGCAAAGGTTCCAGTTAAGCAGTCACAGACACACAGGTTCCCTCAAGGTAGTAATTCTACATTATTGCCTGAACGTAATCAGTACTTGAAGGAATCATTTGGCTGACCTTGTTTCTTCTTTGGATTTAATCTCTTTGTTACAGTTCTTGAGGGTTTTACTGACAATAATGTCAGGGTTGCTTTTCCTATCCTCTGAAATACAGCAACTAATTGGTTGTCTGCACAGTAGTACTTTTGGCTGCTATACAGGTTTAGGGGGTAAGCCTAGATTTGGTCTGGTGATTTATCATTGTACAAATCTACAAGAATGGCACTGAATGGAGGAGGAAGCTATTGGAGATTGGTGCTCAAGGACCTCACACATGTAGACACAGACACACACACATGCAGACACACTTTATACCTGAACAACAACAAAAACCCTGCAACTTAAATTATAAATAGTGTAAACTTTTAAATGGTTAGCTGTTACACCCTATACATTGTAAAATGAGCTGCTGCAATTCCCTCACCAGAGCCTGTGAAGACAGAGTTAAGAATATAGTGGGTAATTTGACAGGGTGGAGAGGAATCACGAGGAAGTGTCTGCCTGCTGCGTAAATAGTGATGAACTTATTAGGCCTGACTTGGCTTAGAGCTGCTGTGATGAGCACCAGATATTGAACTGTACAGATAAAAACAGAGCATGTTGAGAAAGCTCAGCAGCTCAGGCAGCCCCTGTGGAGATAGCTGACATTTCAGGTTGATAACATTTCATAACTGGGAAAAGTTAGTGATGTTAAAGGTTTTGAGCAGGCGCAGAGGCTGAGAAGGGGAATGTCTGTGGGGTTGAAGGCTAGAGAGATTAAATGACAAAAGAGACAATTGTCCAAAGCAAATGGAGATGGTAGGGGTGCAATTTTTCTTCTCAGCTATATGGCTGCACAGTCACTCAGCAGGGAACAAATAGGATGTGCAATGCAACAACTCAGCCTTACACTGCAAATGGAATTTAAAAGGAACATTGGTAATGAAATTTGTAACAACACAATGTGAATCCCAGAGGAGGTGCAAATGACATTAAAGTTTTTATTTATTTATCACAAGTAGGTTTACATCAACACTGCAATAAAGTTACTGAGAGAGTCTCCTAGTCGCCATGCTCCAGCGCCTGTTCGGGTACATTGAGGGATGATTTAGCATAGCCAATCCACCTAACAAGTACATCTTTGGGCTGTGGGACAAAACCGGAGCACCCGGAGAGAACCCACACAGACACGGAGAACATGCAAACTCCACACAGACGGCGACCCAAGCCAGGAATTGAACCAGGGTCCCTAGCACTGTGAGGGAGCAGTGCCAACCACTGCCACCGTGCTGCCCAATAAAAGCAGCGACTGTCAGAAAAAGAAATGGCTTAATCAAAAATCAAAATGTTTGAAAGTCAGTGTAGACTCAGTAGACAGTGTAGAGGCCGAAGGGCCTCTTCTGCATTGTATGATTCTATAAAATGATAACAATGGCAGTAAATTTAGAAGTAACAATTGGGAGAAGCTAAGCTTGGGTGACACAAATCGCCCTCAACCCGAGTTCCTGCTTTTATCTTCATCACAGAGAGTGGGCATGGTTCCTACCCTTTTCCCCTCCACACTCGCTAGAAAAATGTCTGAAATAAACTGCTGTTGAAATAAACTTTCCAGGAAGAATGGTGCACCAGGTTAGGTCTTGGATCGGATTGATTGATCTCTGGATTGCTGGTAGTGAATGGTACAGGGACACCAAGGAGGAAGCCATGCGATAGGAAACAAGATGGCTAAAATGTATCCATATAATGCTTAACTATCCTTCTGCTACTATCATATTTTGGGAATAAAGCTTTGGGCAGCCAGTCAGTGAGATCTCCTGTTGGCTGCTTTTTCTGATGAGAACAATAAGGATAATCATTCAAGGGTTGAAATGATCAGTGTCTTTGGGAAATCTGTCATTTAAAGTTTATTTATTAATGTCACAAAAAAGTTTACATTAACATTGCAATGAAGTTACTGTGAAAATCCCTGAGTTGCCATGCTCCAGCGCCTGCTTGGGTACATAGAGAGCAAATTTAGCACGGCCAATGCACCTAACCAGCACGTTTTTCAGACTCTGCGAGGAAGCCTGAGCACCTGGAGGAAACCCACGCAGATACGGGAGAACTTGCACACTCTGCATGGACAGTGACCCAAGGCCAGAATTGAACCCAGCCAGCGTGCCACTCGCAAACAATATCCTAGTGTCAATGTTTTTGAGTGGAACTGAGTTCACTGACTTGAAAGCAATATATTTTCTCCTGTCCAAACCATGTTTACCCACACATGCCTTTGTAATCCATAGATTTGCCTGTAGGTCTTGTCCACGTACGTAAAATTGCCTGCAATTGGACCTGGTGACAATAAGCACATGAGCACGATAGTGGTTAGTGAATTGCTGGATAGGAGATACTGTAGTTTCTGTTACTTTTATAGAAACTACTGATTTTGATAATGAGGTTGAAATCTGTAATTGTATAAAATTACATTGAAAGCTAATCAAATTTAAGCTTTTAACAGTGCTGGATTTCAAGTTAACATTTATTTCGAGGAGGGGTCAGGCACACTGGATTTATACTACAACTGACGCAAGCCACTACCAATGAGGGAGGCCATCAGATGCTTTCCATTGTGAATTGTGTGATTAGACTTTCTTAAAAGGTTTTACAGCTGTCTTTATGTCCCCCACACCCTCAGTTTCTTCCTTTCCTTCAGAAAATGCAGGCTCAAGCTAGGTTACAGTTCCACAGATGCCAGTTATTCTCTGCTGCCTTACAGTATTATCACTGTATGGCTTTGCCTGTCTATCATCTGTACCCTCCTTGAACTCTCTGGCCTTGCGCATCCCCACTGCCTTTGCCTCCCCATTGGCAACTGTAATGTTACAGTCATAGGGTGTAGAGAAAGATCACCTTAATATGAGGTAAGCTCATTCAAAAGTCTGATGACAGCAGGGAACAAACTGTTGTTGAGTTGGTTGGTATGTGACCTCAGATTTTTATATCGCCTTCCTGACAGAAGAAAGTGAAAGAATGCAAGGGGTCTTAATTATGCTGGCTGCTTTGCTGAGACAGCTGGAAGTGTGGACAGAGTCAATGGATGGGAGGCTGGTTTCTGTGATGGACTGGGCTTTGTTCAGAACACTTTGTAGTTTCATGTGGTCATAGTCAGAGCAGGAGCCATACCAAGCTGTGGTGCATCCTGAACAGATGCTTTCTATGGTGCATTTTCTTTGGCTCTAATTTTTTGCCGTATTATGTTAAAGGTGTTATGTAAATGCAAGTTTAAGTTGGTGACCTACGTGCTGCATTTAAACTGATGTCAAAGTGATGCTTAGAAATTTGAAAGAATAATATTCATGTTTAAAATCCTCATTGAGAAGGTGCCTCACTTTTTACTGCATCAGCATCCTTATCCATGAGGGCATGGCAGAGCACAATGCATTGTGCTGGCTGGTTCATAGTAGACATTTTCATTAATTACTGCCTTTTCTGTCTGCACTGTCCAACAGTTGGAAACAAATCTTTCACTCAGCACAGAAGCTTATGGGTGGAGGGAGCATTACTGCCTTGCAGCAGTCTCACGCATATTTACTTAATTGAACTTTGGATCTGATTAACCAGTAATCATGTTCCATTCCCCCTTCCAGTGTCCGTCCAGGAAAGTTTGGAGAGGAAGTTTGGGAAGCATGGTGGCACAATACCAGTTGTACCAACAGCAGAATTCCAAGCCAGAATAGCGGTGAGTTTCTTGGACTATTCCTCTTCTTCCCCACCCCTGCTGCTCCCATTTCCTGAATCTCTGACTCGCCAAATCTGATAGAAAAATAAACTGATCTGTTTTCTGCGATTGAACCCAGGAAAATATTGTCATAGTGCCAAAGAATATAATCCCTGATCCAAGCAGGATTTTGATCGAGCAAGCTTTTGAAAATGGGACTTTGAAAGATTTCCTTGTTTTTGATATATTGGGTTTTGTATTTAATATCTTGAGGATGATGAAAGTGGATGCATTGAAACAGAATAAACCTGCCCTGAAACTAACCTTGTGTTCAGACGTTGTTAACATTGGCTTAGCAAAACCTGGGGGTCGTAGCAAATTACATATGCTGGAAGAAAATGTTTACCCATTTGTATGGGAGAGAATTTGTGAAGTTAATCACATACTGTTCCTCTACTCCTCTTTAATAGGTAGTGTGATAACCCCCAAGACTTGTACAGGGAATCACTGACCTTTCTGCAGGGCTCATAGAGTACCATCTCCCTGGTGGCTGGTAATTATCTCACCAAGTGGAGCTCATATACCGAGCCCTTTATAAAGCAGACCCCTGAGTGGGTCCATTATTAAGTTGTCCTAGTTGGGACCTGTTTGTGTTCACTGCAGGTTTGTGGTTTTGCTTTACTTTATTTTGTGTAATATCACTGGATGGATGAGAGGCTGGTTTGCGTAATGGACTGGGCTTTGTTCGGAACCCTTTGACAGTGCAATAATGCACTGTTCCTTTACATCTGACTCCTGGAGTTATTTAGGTGACTACACTGATGGTGTGTGCAACACTTGAGAGGAAAGTGGCCTTTACAGGTAACCTACTGATTATTCATTTGGACCTCCTTGAATAAGTTGTATCCAGCGGCTCTTTGAATCAAGTTTCAGTTATCCGTGCCATGTTGCATTATTCTCTAAGAATTAATGCTGCGAGTTTCCTTTTATTGTTCTGGAAGCTGTGCACATTGCTGTACAAGCTATTTAATTGTTTATTGATCATCCCTTTTATTCTTTAAGCCTTACAGTTGAATATAATGCAGAGAACATAAAGGGCGTTGGCAGGTATTCTATCTGACAGTTTTGAGATGAAGAGTGCCAATGGCACAATTTGGATGTAATTTTTCAAGTCTGTCACCTTGTTCAAAATCAGGGTGTTTCCTTCCGTGAATGTTCCATTTATAAAATATGCACAATCCATGTGAACTGGGTGTGATGACTAATTATGTAACCACTGCGTTTGCAGACAAAGATGTTTCCAGTCCGTAAAATCAGTTTTATTTTTATCCTTTCTTGGGCCATGGGCATCACTGGCGATTGCCCTTGAACTGAGTGGCTCACTCAGCTGCTTCAGAGGGCAGTTAAGAGTCAATCACATTGCAGTGGTTCTGGAGTCACATCTGGCCAGACTGGTTAAGGGTGGCAGATTTTCTTCCCTAAAGGAAATTAGTGAACCAGATGGGTTTTAATGAAAGTCAAGATAGTTTCATGGTCTCCATGATTGAAATCTGCTTTCAATTCCAGATTTTTATTAATTGAATTAAATTCCACTAGCTACCGGAGTGAGATTTGATTCCATGTGTTCAGAGCCTGAGCATCTGGATTTCTTTTCCAGTGACATTTAGTGTGCGCTGCCTCCCCATAATTGCACAATTAGGGAGAGTATCTTTGTCCTAATGATATCCAAGAAGATTGTGGATACTGCAAACTAATGGTGCAGCCATGATTGAGAGTTTGTGGTGACTTAGGAACCATACCACATGCTCCTACCCTGCTCTGCACATTGGTGCCTCATTACAGAACCACTCCTGAATTTTCTTTAAGAAAAGTACATCTCTCAAGCCAATAAATCTCTCCACCACCCAGACCCAAGAGCAAGTTTGCAGGCCTTTGCCAGTGTTGGCACTTTTCCCTGGGAACTGAGTGTCAACTGAGGGCTGACTAGCTCCATGCTTTGACATGTTAATATTAATTATTTAAATTGCCATTGTGTCTCCCGATTGCAATACGAGTGAGAACGTGTAACCTTAACGCCATCTACACGACTTGGTTCTGTAAGTAATGTTAGATCATAGAACCCTACAGTGCAGAAAGAGGCCCTTTGGCCCATTGAGTCTGCACCGAACACAATCCCACCCAGGCCCTACCCCCATATCCCTACATGTTATACCCACTAATCCCTCTAACCTACGCATCCCTGGATGCTAAGGGGCAATTTCTTAGCGTAGCCAATCAACCTAACCCGCACATCTTTGGACTGTGGAAGGAAACTGGAGTATCTGGAGGAAACCCACGCAGACATGAAGAGAATGTGCAAACTCCACACAGACAGCGACCTGAGCTGGGAATCGAACCCAGGACTCTGGAGCTGTGAAGCACCAGTGCTAACCACTGTGCTACCATGCTGCCCAAGGTATTTATTAACAGAAATCTGTTCATCTCAGTTATTACATTTTCAATTGACCCCAAGCCTCAATATTTTTTTTCTTGAGAAGCTCCAGATTTCCACAGTCATTATGGGCGGCACAGTAGCACAATGGTTAGCACTGCTGCTTCACAGCTGCAGGGTCCTGGGTTCAATTCCTGGCTCAGGTCACTGCCTGTGTGGAGTTTGCACATTCTCCTCGTGTCCGTGTGGGTTTCCTCCGGGTACTCTGGTTTCCTCCCACAGTCCAAAGATGTGCAGGTTAGGTTGATTGGCCATGCTTAGAAATTACCCCTTCGTGTCCAGGGATGCATAGGTTAGAGGGATTAGTGGGTATAATAGGGGGGTAGGGCCTGGGTGGGATTGTGTTCAGTGTCGACTCGAGGGGCCGAAGGGCCTCTTTCTGCACTGTGGGGTTCTATGATTCTATTACTTGTGAGAAGGAATGCTTTCTGACTGCATCCCTCAAAACACTTGCTCTAATCTGAACTCTCCCACCAGAGAAAACAGTTTTATGCTCTTTCTACCTTAGCAAATCCTTTCATTATCCCTAATGCTTGATCCAAATCACCTTTAATCCTGTACACGGGATTACAAACCTAGTAAATTAAATCTCTTCATAAGTTAAAATATTAACTTTTTGTTTGATTTATTATTGTTACATGTATTAATGTACAGTGAAAAGCATTGTTTATTGCACACTGTATAGACAAAGCATACCATTCATAGAGGAAAGGAGAGAGTGCAGAATGTAGTGTTACATCATAGCCAGGGTGTAGAGAAAGATCAATTTAATGCTAGGTAAGTCCATTCAAAAGTCTGACTGCGGCAGGGAAGAAGCTGTTCTTGAGTCGGTTGGTATGTGACCTCAGTCTTTTGTATCTTTTTCCCCAGTAGAAGAAGTGGAAGAGAGTATGTCTGGTGTGCATGGGGTCCCTAATTATGCTGGCTGTTTCTCCGAGACAGTGGAAAGTGTGGACAGAGTCAACAGATGAGAGGCTGGTTTGCGTGATGGACTGGGCTACATTCACAACATTTTGTAGTTTCTTGTAGTCTTGGGCAGAGTAGGAACCAGACCATATAACCAGAAAGAATACTTTCTATGGTGCATCTGTAAAAGCTGGTGAGACCTAGCTAACATGCCAAATTTCCTTAGCCTTCTGAAAAAGTAGAGGCATTGGTGTGCTTTCTTAACCATGGTGTCGCCATGGAGGGACCAGGACAGGTTGGTGATCTGGACACCTGAAAACATGAAGCTCTCCACCATTTAGGTTTTGGAACGTGAAGTGTGCAGTGACTAATGCCACTGTACATTCCACAAGCCCTTCCTTTCAATCATCAATATTGCGATTAGAAAATAGGAAAGGATATAATTGCATTGGAAGCAGTTCAGAGAAGATTCACGTGGCTGATTCCTGATGAGGGGGTTATCTTGTGAGGAAAAGTTGGGCATGTTGGCTCTATTCCTATTAAAGTTTAGAAGCAATGAGAAGTGATTTTATTGAGACATGAGATTCTGGGGGAAACAGAAAATGCTGGAAAATCTCAGCAGGTCTGATAACATCTGTGGAGAAAGAGTAGAGCCAATGATTTGAATCTGGATGACGCTTCATCATTCTCTCTCTGCAGATGCTGCCTGACCTGCTGAGTTTCTCCAGCATTTTCTGTTTTTGTTTAATTTCCAGCATCCGCAGTATTTTGCCTTTGCAATCCTGAGGGGACTTAACAGGGCAGATGATAAGGGGATGTTTCCCCTAGTGGTGGAGTCTCGAAGTAGGAGACAAGGCTTAAAAGTAAAAGGAGGTCTCATTTAAGATTGGGATGAGGATAGTTCTTTCCTGTAAGGGAGAAGAATTCTCTTCCCCAGACAGCAGCAGAAGCTGGGTCATTGAATCCATCCACAGCTGACTTTGATTGTTGATCTGCAAAGGAGTTAAGGGTTTTGGGGCTAGGTAGGAAAGTGGAGTTGAGGCCACAAGCAGATTAGCCATGATCTTATTGAAATGTGGAGCAGGTTAGAGGGGCTGAATGGCCTACTCCGCTCCTAATTTATGTGCATTCTGTAGGTGTCAAATTCCAAGCAGCAATAACATCTATTTAACACAGCAACTTAATGTAGTTAAATGTCCCAAGGCATTTTTATAGGAGTAAACAAACAAAACTTGCCATTAAGCCGCTTCAACATTTCACAACAGATCAAGATAGCTGATCAAAAGCTGGCTCAAAGAGGTCGGTTTTAAGGAATGTCCCCAAGAAGAAAGGAAATCCGGGGAGGTTTATGGGGGAAATTATAGAACTCGGGGCCTCAGCAGCTGAAGACATGTCTGCCAGTGCCAGCACAATTAAAATTGAGGATGCGCAAGAGGTCAGAATTGGAGGCACACATATCGTGGAGGGTTGTGGGCAGGAGGAAGCTACAGAAATAGCGAGGGCTGAAGCTGTGGAGGAATTTGGAAGACAAAAGAATTTTAATATCACCACATCGCTTCAAGAAGCTTGGTATGAATGATATTTGCTATGAGTTGGGACGCGGGCGACGAATCTGAGTGCGAGTTCACAGTGAGTGATCAAATCGCAAAGTTAATAACTGGTTTTAGCAATAGATAAGCTGAATTGGAAGTGAACTTGAGGAGTGCTACCTAGTTGGGAATAGAGTATCTTCGTAACAGCATTGATATGATCAGAAGTACATCTTGGGTACAGATAATAGCTCCAAGGTTGCGAATGGTCTGGTTCAGCTTCAGACGGTTGTCAGGGTAAGGGATAGAGTCAATAACTAAAGAATAGAAATTATGGTGGAGTCTGAAGGCAATGGCATTGGTCTTTCTAATATTTAATTGGAGCACCGTCTGTTTGACGTTTCAGGATTAGTAGAAGAGAAGGGGAGTGTTGAGTTACAACTGGGCGTCATCAGTGTATGTCTTTATTTTCTCCCTGTTTATCCATCCACTTTTTGAGGAGGTTCAAGGCAGGTTAAGTCAGTGCGCATCATGTATCATGCTCTCTGATGGAGCATGATTTGCACCTCACTGCTGGGAATCCTATGAAATATTTTGGCCAAGGTTTGATTTGATTTATTATTGTCTCATGTATTGGGATACAGTGAAAAGTATTGTTTGTGCGCTATACGGACAAAACATATCGTTCATAGAATGTACAGGGGAGAAGGAAAGGAGAGAGTGCAGAATATAGTGTCTCAGTTATAGATAGGGTGAAGAGAAAGATCAACTTAATGTGTGGTAGGTCCATTCAAAAGCCTGATGGCAGCAGGGAAGAAGCTGTTCTTGAGTCGGTTGTACGTGATCTCAAGCTTCTGAATCTTTATCCAGACGGAAGAAGGTGGAAGAGAGAATGTCGGGTCCTTGATTATGCTGGCTGCTTTTCTGAGATAGCGGGAAATGTAGATAGTCAGTGGGTGGAGGCTGGGCTGCATTCACATTTCTTTGTAGGTTGTGACTCAAGCTTGTAGTTTACATGGTATTCAGTCTCACACTATCACAAATTGACTTTTCTTGCATGTTGTGGCTTTCAAAATTGTAATTCATTCTGGAGTAAACCGCAGCTCAGTGTCTGAATAAAACGTGTTGGAACAAGAGTGAAGCAGTTTCCTCAATGAAAGAAAGACTTGGTTGCCTAGAAGGCAGAGAGACTGGCAGACAGATCTCCATATAGTAATAAGCAGGTTTTGAATGTTTTGTGCAAGTTTTAACCTAGCAGTGGGAGAATATTTGAAGAAATATCAGAAACATGTCAAAACATGTTTGCGCGGTTAGTTGCTTTGAATTGCAGGGATTATCATTTCAGCATGGGCCCTGCAGAGTTTAGTGATCAGTCCAGGCTGCCATAGAACATAAGAAATAGGAGCAGTAGTAGGCCATCTAGCCCTTCGAGCCTGCCCCGCCATTCAATAAGATCATGGCTGATCTGAAGTGGATCAGTTCCACTTTCCCGCTTTCTCCCCATAACCCTTAATTCCCCTGTCTATCAGAAACAATTCTGTACTCTTGAATTGGCCACTACATACTGGGTTAGGTTTCAAATCCAGTAATGTTCCGAGATAGCACGATGCAAACACTTCAGTACGTTTAATGGTGAATTCACAAACTGCAGGGCAGGAGAGTAAAGTGTGCATTAAATCTGCATTGATCCATGAAACCTGAATCTAGTTTGCAAACTGTGCAACTGTCCTTGCTGGGAGGTTGCAGTATTAAAAAAACAGTTTCTGTTCTGTCCACCTGCCTGGCTGCTGTATGCTCTTTTCTCAGGATGTTTATTGCATCCCTTCCCTGCGTGTTAACTTTCCGATGAGCCCATTCTAATAATACCCTGCAGTGACCCATGACGATGGCACCATTCTCATTTGAAGGGAAGAGTTGGGAGTTTGGCAGGTGTTTTATTGTTCACACCGGATATGAAACAAAGGCCTGTCATTTGCTCATTTCCACCATGATCCTTTTAACCTAGTTTGAAAAATTACATTAAATACTATATAGATCTAAATAAACAATGGGTTATGTATTGGCTGAAGCATTAACGATCCTGCCTGTATCTTGCTAGCCAGCCAGCAGCTCTCTTGCAAGACACACTGCTCCAGTTTTGGCTCTGACTTGAACTGACTTTGACACATTCTTAATGTTTCTCATTGAGTGCTGTCCATGTGTTTCTATCAACACTGGCTAATATTCCTTAGAAGTACACAAAGCATAGTTTGCATAATCCATTGAGTGATATATAGTATACATTGAAAAAAAAAGCACTTTAGTTCTGTGATGAGTTAATGAGCAGCATTGCCGGTGGGGGTTGGGGGGGTGGGGGGGGGTGGGGGGGGGAGAGGAGGAGGAGGAGGAAGGTGTTCAGGTAAATGTCAAGTGAGTCTCCCACAGATGAAGCATGAATGATGGAACAGGCTTGTGGGACTGATTGCTATGTTTCACTTGTACTTTGTGTGATGCCTTGTGGTAGCAATGTAGCTCCAATCAATACCTATGAGGAGTCAGCTACAAACTGACAATCCACTTTTTCGTAAGTATGCACTGCAGGTAGCTCTCGAGTTTTGCTGGAGTCTGTAGAATTCACTTATTTTTGTTAAAATAATTTTCAAGGGCAAGTGGTTCACTGAAAAATCTACACTATATTGATTGCAAGCCAATTCTTTCCTTACTAAATTAATACAGAACTGGTTACTGTCACAGAAATTCCATGGCCAAACTAGCTTGAAATTCCTGAAGATTGGTTAGCTGGAAACTGAGTGAATGCAAACCTTTCTCTTCACTCTAGTCACATCCTCAGCCTTACCTAAATGAAAATATTGAATGCACCAGGACTGCAACATGGAATCTTTGAGAGCTCACTTTGTCATGTTCCCTTCTGCACTATAACAAGGCTGTCATTTTGTTGGATAATTGTTTGCAATCTTCCTTTAGAGAAGAGGGTGGCGCAGCGGTTAGCATTGCTGCCTCACAGCACCAGGGACCCGGGTTCAATTTCAGCTTCAGGTCACTGTTTGTGTGGAATTTGCACGTTTTCCCCATGTCTGCATGGGTTTCGTCCAGGTACTCTGGTTTCCTCCTGCAGTCCAAAAATGTGTGGGTTAGGTGGATTGACTATGATAAATTTCCCCTTAGTGTCAGGGAGATTAGCAGGATAAATACATGGAGTTACAGGGATAGGGCCTGGATTGTTGTTGGTGCAGCCTTAATGGGCTGAATGGCCTCCTTCTGCACTGTAAGATTCTATGATTCTATGTTGTGGCTTAGGCTTTACTGCCTCCTGGAGGCAGTTGTAGGAAAGCATCAAGTAGAGGACAAGAAGGAGGAAAATATTGAGTTATTATTTATAAATGAAATACCAAATCCACTTGGGTCAAAATAATATCTCGAGCAACAAATTGTAATTTGGAACTGAGAGAATCTAATTATCAAAGCCCAATTTTGTTTAATCGCAACATTTCAGTATATTCCTCAGTCATGAGAACTTGAGAAGTAATTTTCTTGGAAACATTTTTTTAAAATTTTGTTTTAAATGTAATTAGAATGAATGCAACAGTCAAATTGCTCCACATTGAAATGAGTAAAATCTGTGAATCGGAGATTGAATTGTAGAAACTACAGTATAGAAGGAGGCCTTTCAGCCCATTGAGCCTGCACCAACAACAATCTCACCCACGCCCTATCCCCATAACCCCAAGTATTTACCCTAGCTAGTCTCCCTAACACTAAGAGGCAATTTAGCGTGGCCAATCCACTTACCCTGCAAATCTTTGGAGTGTGGGAGGAAACCGGAGCATCCGGAGGAAACCCACGCAGACATAGGGAGACTCCACACAGACTGTGACACAAGCTGGGAATTGAACCTGGGCCCCTGACACGGAGGCAGCAGTGCTAAACAACCCTGTATTGGACCAAGATTAGAACCACATTTTTTAAGTTGATGTAACACCTGAGCTCCAGAGATTGGGTTAAAAGTATGATTATCTCCAAGACTGGAGCATCCCGCAGGAAGTTTTCTTTTCTGCTTTCTGGTGCCTTGCTTGGAGAGACGCTGGGTTCAGTCTGAAAAGGTGGGCGACCCCCATTCAAAGATAACTTACTCCCTCCAGAACAACGATATCCCATTCATTTCTGCTGGATTGCATGTTCCACTAAGCCGTTGATATGTTTTCACACACAGTTGCTAGTTTCTCTGGACTAACACGCTCCTCTCTCTCTCACAGGGTGCCTCTGAGAAGGATATTGTTCACTCTGGTCTTGCATATACCATGGAACGTTCAGCGAAGGTATGTAAATTGGAAAATATATTGTGCAGAGGGATGTAGAATAGTCCATTTGGAAAACAATACAATGATTACACTCGCTCTGTGCTACTATAGAGATTTAAACTACCGTTATTGTACAGCATGAAATTTCACGGGTGTTTAATTCTGCCTTTTGTCCACATCTCCACATGACCTTGAATTCCATACCTGATTCAGAAAATACCTTGTCCGTTTGTGTGTTGTCTTTCATGTCCTCGGAGCATCCCGAGGAGGAGGAAACATGCTAAGGTGAGGACGAGGCATCCGTGGCTGATGAGGGAGATCAGGGACAGCATAAAAGCAAAACAAAAAGCGTGCAAAGTTGGTGAGGATTAGTGCGAAGCCAGAGGATTGAGAATCCTTTAAAAGAGGACAACTGGAAAAGCAATAAGACGGGAGAAGATGATATGAGTTAGCTAGTAATACAAAAGAAGATAGGAAGAGTTTTTTTCAGTATATAAAAGGTAAGAGAGAAGCAAAAATAGACATTGGACCACTGGAAAATGAAGCTGGAGAATTAATAATAGGAAATAAAGCAATGGCAGAATAAATGAATAGTTACTTTGCATTAGTCTTCATGGTGGAAGATGGGATGCCAGAGCTCCAGGAGAATCAGACAGCACAGGTTCTAGGGAAACTGAAAGGTCTGAAGGTGGATAAGTCACCTGGACCAGATGGAATACACCCCAGGGTTCTAAAAGAGATAGCTGAGGAAATTGTGAAGGCATGGGTGGTGACCTTTCAGGAATCACTGAAGGCAGAGGACTGGAAAGTAGCTAATAAAATACCACTGTTTAAGAAGGGAAGGAGGCAGCAGATGGGAAATTATAGGCTGGTTAGCCTGACTTTGGTCATAGGCAAGATTTTAGAAGCCATTATTAAAGATGAGATCCCAGAGTACTTGGAAGTGCATGATAAAATAGGATTGAGTCAGCATATCTTCAAGGGAGGCCATGTCTGACAAATCTGTTGGAGTTCTTTTTGAGGAGGTAACAAGAAAGTTAGATAAAGGAGAACCAGTGGACGTGATTTATTTAGATTTCCAGAAAGCCTTTGACAAGGTGCCACATAGGAGACTGTTAAGTAAGTGCCCATGGCGTTAAGGATAAAATCCTGGCATGGATAGAGGATTGGCTGACTGACAGAAGGCAGACAGTTGGGGATAAAGGGGTCTTTTTCAGGATGCCAGCTAGTGACTTGTGGTATGACTCAGGGGTCAGTGCTGGGACCACAACTTTTCACAATATACATAAACAATTTGGAGGAAGAAACTGAAGGCAGTGTTGCTAAGTTTGCAGATGATACAAAGATATGTAGAGGGACAAGTAGTATTGAGGAAGCTGGGGGGCTGCAAAAGGACTTGGACAGGTTAGGAGAGTTAGCAAAGAAGTGACAGATGGAATAGATGTGGAAAAGCGTGAGGTTATGCATTCTGGAAGGAGGAACAGAGGCATAGGCTATTTTCTAAATGGGAAAATGCTTAGGAAATCAGAAACACAAAAGGGACTTGGGAGTCCTTGTTCAAGATTCTGTTAAGGTTAACGTGCAGGTTCAGTCAGTAAGTATGAAGGCAAATGCAGTGTTAGCATTTATGTCAAGAGGGCTAGAATATAAGAGCAGGGAGCTACTTCTGTGGCTGTATAAAGCTCTGGTCAGACCCCATTTGGAGTATTGTGAGCAGTTTTGGGCCCCATATCTAAGGAAAGATGTGCTGGCCTTGGAAAGGGTCCAGAGGAAGTTCGCAAGAATGATCCCTGGAATGAAGAGCTTGTCGTATGAGGAACGGTTGAGGACTCTGGTTCTGTACTCATTGGAGTTGAGAAGGATGAGGGGGGATCTTATTGAAACTTACAGGATACTGCAAAGCCTGAATAGAGTGGATGTGGAAAGTATGTTTCCATTAATAGGAAAAACTAGAACCAGAGGGCTCAACCTCAGGCTAAAGGGATGATCCTTTAAAACAGATGAGAAGGAATTTTCTTCAGCCAGAGTGGTGAATCTGTGGAACTCTTTGCCTCAGCCTGTGGAGGCCAGGTCATTAAGTGTCTTTAAGGCAGAGATAGTTGATTAATAAGGAGATCAAGGGTGATTTGGAAAAGGCGAGAGTGGGGATGAGAAAAATATCGGCCATGATTGAATGGTGGAGCAGACTTGATGGGCCGAGTGGCTGTGTTCTGTTCCTATGTCTTATGTCAAAGGCTTCACAGTTAATAGTCTTATTGAAGCATAGTCACTGCTATGCAGGCAAATCTGACAGCTGATCAGCACACAGCAAGATCTCTCAAACAACAACCAAATCTGTTTCAGTGGTGTTGGTTTAAGGATGGATGTTGCCCAGGAGACGGGAATGAATTCCTTTTTCCTCCTTTTCAAGTTTCACCATGAGACCTATTGCCTTCACATGAATACGGTGCCGTAGTTACGTTTGGAAAGTTTGGTGCCATTTTTATGCTATACATTCAGCCCAACCAGTCAGTTGGCGTATGTTTCAGTCGAAGCTCCTCCCATCCTTCCTCCTCCAACTCTAAGCATGACCCTCCAGTCTGTTCGCCCTCATGTACTTACCCACCTTCTCCTTAAAATCATCTATTACCCTCAACTTACTAAGTTCCACATTCTAACTACATACCAGACCAAAAAACTTTCTTCTGAATTTCCTATTTAATTTCTTGGTGACTATCTTATCAACTGATAGTCTCTAACTTTGCTCTTCCTCATAAATAGAAACTCACACTCTGCCTAGTTTGTCAAAACTTTTCATAATCTTAAATCATAGAATTGCTACAGTGCAAAAGAAGGACATTTGGGCCATCAAGTCTGCTCCGACTCTCCAAAAGAGCATCTTACTCAGTGCCCCCTCCCTGCCCTATTCTGATAAACCACCCATAGTAATATGGCTAATCCACCTAATGTGCAGATCTTGGGATGCTAAGGGACAATTTAGTATGGCCAAGCCACCTAACCTGCACAAGTTTGCTATTAAGTTAGCTTTCTCTTTTTATTCACTCCTGATCGTCTACCCCCATATTTCTGGTATAATCCTTGTAAATCTTTTTTCTACCCTCTTCAGTGGCTCAATATCCAATTTCTAATATGCTAACTGTACTCCAAATGTGTTCTAATCCAAAGTTCAATACGTGTTCAGCTTAACGTGCCTTTTTTATCCCTCTGGAAATAAACCCTTGTGCTTGGCTTGCTTTTTCTTCATGACTTTATTGACCTGTGTTGCTACTTTTAGTGATCTGTGTTATTTGTACTCCCAGATCTTTGTTCGTCTACCTCATTTTGATCGTTTTCCAACTGCAGCAATTTGTGACTTCATTTTCTTATCAAAATGTAATACTGTGTTGAAATTCATTCTGCCAATTATATTTCTGTTCTGAAAATGTATTGGTGTTATCTTGTAATTGGCAGTTCTCCTCACTCTTGTATTTTTGATTCCAAGACCTAAATTGTTCCTGTAATTTATTTATAATCCCTATAGAGATTGTTAACTTAAAAAAAAATGGAGCTTCCGGTGACACACTGGATCACACAACAAGGTTTTAAGACTTTTAGCTGGGATAAAAGCAACATTGACTAAATGCTATTTAATAGACAACTTGCATTCTAAATTATAGAAAGTCTCCCCATTAACCTTTTAACATGACACAGAACACTATGCCAGTACATTGTCTCTTAATTGGATATTTCATTCTTCAGGGAACAAGGTATTCTCAGTTTCTGAGGACTTGCTTCCTTTCCTTTACCCAAGTAGGTAGCTTCAAATTCCAGAACTGACTTCCATGGTGAGCGTTAGATTTTGGTCAGAACTTTATTGCCCCGCCCGTCACTGAATCAGAGCAGGCAAGGGCAGACAATGAAAATGTTCATTGACCTCAGGTGGGATTTTATGCTTTTGGGGTGAGCGAGGCCATAAAATCCTGCCCTATTTCTTTCTACTCCAAGCTAGGCCAATATTCCAGCCTCCTTTTTAAATCCACAAAAACTCAGTCTCTTTAATCTAAGCATAAATTCCTTTTGTATTCTGTGTGGCAAGCAATAGAATCAGCCTTTTCTCTGCTTTCGGTGCGGCACTGGCTGCTCACATCTCCTGCTCTTGGAGGTGGCTGAAGACTCTCTTGTGTCTGAGAAATCCTGTAACCCAATATGACAATGGCTTTCTATGGACTATTCCCTTGTCAAAGCTCATCTCCGTGGCAATGCGAATCACATGGGTCTTGTATCCAGCTAGACCCCCAACTCTATTCTATCTGGAATTAAACAGAGTTCAAAGTATAACTGTTTATGAAACTTGACATTTCTAACACCGCCTTGTGAGAGTCACCACAATTGCTGTTACAATTGTCTACAGGTGTAGGCATGTTGTATCATTTTCCTTTTAACCTTTAACAACCAAGCCACTCAGGTGGGTTACGAAGTAGAATTCAGATCATGTCACATGATCCCAAATTAAAAAGACAGCCAAAATAAAACATTGTATTTTGTCACATTATAAATAACATGGATCCCAGCATTGGCCTTTGTGGAACCACACTTCTATCATCCTGAATAGCTGTCTTTTACTCCTACTCTGTTTGCAACCAGATGTCCGTTCATCTCACCACATCTCATTAAACATCCTCATTAAAAGTTGGGACTTCTATCAATGCAGCACTCCTTCAGCGCTGTACTTAAGTCTCAAAGTTGGGATTTAATTCATAACCACCTGGCTCAGAGACACTAGTGCTATAGTAGTGCCAGCTCTGTCCCTTATGCTGCTTAGCTGAGGCACACAGGTATGTACCACAATATGGTAAACGGTGCAGCATATGGGTGTGGTGACAAATTAGATTCAGGCTATTCGCACGAATCTGAAAGCTTCTCCTGTGTAATAGCGTGAGAAACACTGGGTTAAATAATCCTTTCAGACATTGCATACCGCCCTTGCCTCTGGTGTTATGACTTTGTGTTTAATATTGCAGTCACCAAAGCACCTGTCTCTGCTGATAATTCACAATAATAATTGGCCCTACAAGACGTGATTTTCTGCTTCATAATAGTATAATTATTAACTCATGAGCTGTTTTTTAAATAATGGCTTTTTGTCTTCCAACTCTCAAACTTCACTGCATTTCTGAGGGAGTGCAGCACAGCCGAGGGACTATCTTTTAGATGGGATATTAAATCAAGGCCCCCAGATGCTCTCCTGGTGTCCTGCACCATATTTATCTGTAAACAGACACCACTAAATCAGATTATTTATCATTTATTGCTGTTTGTAGAATCTTGTGCACAAATTGGTTTCCCACAACAGTGATTACACAAAGTACGAACTTGGCTGTGAAGTACTTTGGAACATCCTGACCATAAAAGAAGTATGCATCCTTTAAAAAGCATCTGGATGAGCACTTGGCACATCAAAACATTTAGGGCTATGGACCAAGTGCTGGCAAATGGGATTAGGTAGTAGTTCAGGTGTCCCTAATCTCTCAGTGCAGACTTGATGAGTCAAAGGGCCTATTCTACATTCTATAATTGCAAGTTCTGTTAATGCACCCAGTTTTAGATTGAACCAATATCTCTCCTGGATTGTGTTTCTGTACATTTCTGCCCAATAGAAATCTTTTTTAGAAAAAGGCAGTGTCCTTTCACTTCTGTATCTTAATATTTGAGGGTTACATACGACCATATAAAATAGGAGAAGTAGGCGATTCGGCCCCTTGAGCTTGCTCCACCAGTTGATAAGATCACATCTGATCCGTTTGTGTTTCAAGATCAACATTCCCTCCTACCCGTGTCAACCTTTGATTCCCTTGTCTAGCAAGAATCTATTTACCTCTGTCTTAAAAGTATTCATAGACCCCCGCCTCCATCACCTTCTGAGGCAGAGAGTTCCAAAGTCGCACAACCCCCAGAGAAAAGATTTCCCTAATCCTGTCTTTCCAGTGGGGAACTACGTTGTCAGGAATTGAAAATTTGAGAATGGGAGTTAGGTCATTAGCAGTCATCAGTGCTGCTACTGGAGCCACTTCCCTGCCACAAAAGAAGAACTGGAAATAATACTGGGGTCATTAAATAATCACCTTTTAATGGATTTTCATCAAACCCAATGCCACGATCCTTCATTTGCATGTACCCTGCCTTGTTAAGGAATGTAACAATCTTATTATTATCCTGGAGTTTGATTGCTTGTAACTCTGAGTCAATTTCCACCCAGATAAAAGAGAGGAGCTGGAAAATTGAGTACATCCAAACTAGGGATCAAGTTAGTATATCAAATCCTGCCTCCTACTGGATTCAGGGTGAAGCTGTATCAATCAGTCACATGTCACCTTGATGCCTGCAGGCAGTTCCATACCCTGTGAGTCCCCAGTAACTTATCACCTGCAGTCTGCACAGTTTTATATTAACTTCAAAAAATTGTGCCCCTTGCAGCTGTTTGTCTTCCCCAGCTCTGCGCTCAATGCTGCGCTCTCACAAAACAAGAAAAATCAAGAGAGACTCCACCTCAGACAGTGAACTTTCAGATAAAATGCTTTTTAATTACTCTTTTGTTTGAATCTAACTTCCTTTGACAATAGGAGAATGACTCCAGGGTGCATTCTTAAAATTTTTTTTTCATTATATGTGACCTGCTAAACATGCATGCCGTAGTGTTACATTCCCAACACTGGGGGTATGGCGCTTCCATAACAACCCAGAAGGCTGCACAAACTGAGATTGCTTGGATAGAATCACACACTGAATTTGCCTCACTGTTAATAGAGACTACTCAGACATAACTAATGCATTTTGAAGGCACTGGCCATTTTGATGGCTTTCCTTGCACGGAATTTCAAAATGGTTAAGTTACTTAACAGGCTATTGAGAGCAGTCAGCAAACTGTAAACTTGGCAGGCCCTCCTCTCCACCCAGCCTTGCCGAGGACAAATTAAAGAATGCTTTGTGATGCCTAATGTGTTCAAAGCTCATGTGGTGCCTCTTCCAAGTTGCTCATGCCTGTTGACCATCAAACGCTGAGCTGTTCAAATTGTAAGCGGAAATGTCTGCTTTGTAGAAAGCTGCCTCTGCCCAGAATTCTAAACTCTCTGGTGAACAATAAAACAAGGACAACTCTGTCTCACAGCATCCTTCCTTTTACTGCAGTCTCCTACAATGTTTTTCTGATATGAATCAGTATTTGACTGTGTGGAAATCACAGCACAAGATTTTTAAAGATATGTTGCATCTGGAGAAGATGGCCTTGCTCTTCTGTTCTGCCTCCAGTTTTGAAAAGTAAAGTTCATTTATTAGTGTCACAAATTGATGTACATTAACACTGCAGTGAAGTTACTGTGAAAATCCCCTAGTTGCCACACTGAGTCATAGAGGTTTACAGCTTGGAAACAGGCCCTTCGGCCCAACTTGTTCATGTCAGTCTGTTTTTTTTTAAACCCCTAAGCTAGTCCCAATAGCTCGTGTTTGGCCAATATCCCTCTATACCTATCTTATTCATGTAACTGTCTAAACGCTTTTTAAAAGACAAAATTGTACCTGCCTCTACTACTACCTCTAGGAGCTTGTTCCAGACACTCACCACCCTCTGTGTGAAAAAATTGCCCCTCTGGAAACTTCTGTATCTCTCCCCTCTACCTTAAACTAGTGCCCTCTAGATTTAGACTCCCTACCTTTGGGAAAAGATATTGACTACCTAGCTGATCTATGTCCCTCATTATTTTATAGACCTCTATAAGACCACCCCCAAGTCTCCTGTGTTCCACAGAAAATAGTCCCAGTCTATCCAGCCTCTCCTTATAACTGAAACCATCAGGCCACAGTAGCATCCTAGTAAATCTTTTCTGCACTCTTTCTAGTTTAATAATATCCTTTCTATAATAGAATGACCAGAACTGTGCACAGTACTCCAAGTGTGGCCTGACCAATGTCTTGTACAACTCCAAGAAGATGTCCCAATTCCTGCATTCAGTGTTCTGATCAATGAAACCAAGCATGCCGAATGCCGCCTTCACCACTCTGTCCACCTGTGACTCCACTTTCAAGGAGTTATAGAACCTGTTCTATAACTCTCCCCAACGTCCTACCGTTAACTGAGTAAGTCCTGCCCTGGTACGATCTACCACAATCCACCACCTCGCATTTATCTAAATTAAACTCCATCTGCCATTTGTCAGCCCACTGGCCCAGTTGATCAAGATCCGTTGCAATCCTAGATAACCTTCTTCACTGTACTATGCCACCAATCTTAGTGTCATCTGCAAACTTACTAACTGTGCCTATTATATTCTCATTCAAATCATTAATATAAATGACAAATAACCACTGGTCACAGGCCTCCAGTTTGGAAAAACAATCACCCTCTGTCTTCTGTCATCAAACCAATTTTGCATCCATTTACCTACCAAACCCTGGAACCTGTGAGATTTAACCTTATGCAACAACCTACCATGTGGTACCTTGTCAAAGGCCTTGCTAAAATCCAGTTGACAACATAAACTGCACTGCCCTCTTCTTGGTTACCCCTTCAAAAAAAACTTAATCAAATTTGTGAGACATGATTTTCCACTCACAAAGCTGTGCTGACTGTCCCTAATCAGTCCTTACATCTCTAATGCCTGTAGATCCTGTCTGTCAAAACACCTTTGGACAACTTACCCACTACAGATGTGAGGCTCACCAGCCTATGGTTCCCAGGCTTTCCCCTGTGCCCTTCTTAAACAAAGGCACAACATTTACCACCCTCCAATCTTCAGGCACCTCACCTGTGACTATTGATTATTCAAATATCTCTGCCAGGGGACTTGCAGTTTCCTCCCTAGCCTCCCACAATGTCCTGGGATACACTTCTTCAAAGTCCCAGGGACTTATCTACCTTGTTGCGCTTTTAGACTTCCAGCACCTCCCTCTGTTATAAAGTACGCTCCTCAAAACATCACTATTTCCCCAAGTTCCCTAACATCAATGCTTTTCTTAACAATGAATACGGATGAGAAATATTCATTAAGATCTCACCCATCTCTTATGGATCCGTACATAGATGACTTTGCTGATCTGTAAGAGGCCCTACTCAGTCCTTAGTTACTCTTTTGCCCTTTATGTATTTGTAGAAGCTCTTTGGATTCTCCTCTGCCTTCTCTGTCAAAACAATCTTGTCGCCTTTTTGCCCTCCTGATTTCTCTCTCAACTCTACTCCTACACCCCCTATACTCTTCAAGGGATCCACTTGATCCCAGCTGCCTAGCTCCCATGTGCCTCCTTCTTCTTGACCAGGGTTTCAATATCCCAAGTCATCTAGGGTTCCTTACTTCTACCAACCTTGCCCTTCACTCTCCGAGGAATGTGCTTACACTGAACCCTGGTTAACATACTTTTGAAAGCCTCCCACTTACCAGATGTCTCTTTGCCTTCCCACAGACTCCCCTAATTATGTTCCTGTTTGATACCATTAAAATAGTGTTGCTCCAATTTAGAATTTTAACTTTTGGACCAGACCTATCTTTCCCCATAGCTGTCTTAAAACTAATGGAATTATGGTACTTCAGTGTCTCTTTGGCTACACCAAGGGAGAATTTAGCACGGCCAATGCACCTAACCAACACTTCTTTCAAACTGTGGGAGGAAACTGGACACCTGGAGGAAACCCATGTAGACGTAGGGAGACTCTGCACAGATAGTGACCCAAACTGGGAATAGAACCTGGACCCCTGGCACTGAGAGGCAGCAGTGCTGACCACTGTGCAACGTTATGTTGCACTTAGAGAAAAATGGTCCCATTCTTCCCTTCCCTCTCCAATTTTAATCTGTCGTCAACCAATATCTTTGCACGTGTACTTTCTAGCACAGGTCACTGGACAGTGAGCTGGGGCCTTGCCACGCAGCATCTGGACAGTGCAGGTATTTGGACATTAGGGTTCAGGTAGGATTAGGATCAGCCGTTGTGACATTGAATAACCTGTCGGTGCTCACCATTGTGGGTGGATGTTTAGAATGGCTTGCGAGGTAGCAGGAGAATGTCAGAGCTGGAGAACTGTGAAGAGCCAATGGAGTCAAAATGAAAGATGCATGCATTCCTTTTAATTTTGTTTTTCCTTCTATTCCAGCAAATCATGCGCACAGGGATGAAGTATAACTTGGGCCTGGATTTGAGAACAGCTGCCTATGTCAATGCTATCGAGAAAGTCTTCAAGGTGTACAATGAGGCCGGCCTGACCTTCACATAGAGTGGGCACCATCCGTCCTTTTCAAACCCTCTCTTGCCCTTTCCCCAGCCTAACATATCAAACGTTTACATATAATAGCAGAATATTCTTTTCCTTTTTACTTTTTAAAACCATTGGAACACTAATTCTCCAATAGAAGCTGCCAGAATTAGTCAATACGTTGAATAATTAATGAGCGTAACCCACAAGTAAAAATTAAGGCTTACAGAAAATCTTGATGATCTCGCACTGCTGGCAAGTGGGAGCTGTGTTACATGAAGGGAGGTGCTTGTCGCTATGTTGCATCCAGTTTGTCGTCCCTGGCTCTCAAATGTTTAGTTTCACTAAATTGACAATATATAATCACTGAGGAAGATTCTGGAAGCCTGTTTGGTGTCTGGGGCTTTGAAATCTCAGCAGCATATTTGGTTACAATCCTTGAATAGAACGGGTTCCATTTAAGGGATTGCAGTTCATCTTTATGGAGTCTGACTGTTCCAAATGTCTACAAGTTGTTTGTAGCACACCTGTCAAAATTGTGTCATTTAGGACCCTGACGTGTACATAGCAAAAAAGAAGAATATTGCTTAGGAACGATCAAATCTTAATAAACTGCACTGAGTGTTTTTTCAGTTGGTATACTATAATTCATATTTGACAGGAGTCATTTTCTTTAACGTGATGAAAATGGGGATACAGTTGGCCCACATGCTCCTGAGTTTTGGAGCTTTAGCATCAGATAGGCCCCCCTCTTCCAGACTGTGGTTCATTGACCCTGCTGCAAAGTTCACCTGTGGAAGTCAGGATCAGGTTCGACTGTAATGCCAGTCCTGCCAGAAAAGCTGGGCAATGCTTGCTGCGGAGATTTGGCATATGCAAACTGACATCTTGGGCAAGTGAGGGTTGTCAGCAGAAGTTGTCAACTTCAGGAGGGGAGGGGTTAGATATACTGAAGGCAGGACACCTACACAGGAATAACTGATCATTGTTGGGGGTTATATTTACTTAAAGTGCATCTAATGTGCCACCAAACAGGGCAACCTTGTAAAAAAAAAAAGGGCTGGCAAAAGTACACAAGAAAATGAGGATGTGAGAGATTGCAGATGCACTGAAAATTAATTTCGAGAGCAAACCTTATTTTTTCCCTATGTGCCATGCTTTTCACTATCTTTGTCAATCCATTGGTTTAGCAGATATGCCATTGTGCTTCATGCTGCATGATAGCACAGTAACCTGGGTTCAGAGGAATGATGGTGCAATGCCGTTCCTCAGTAATCAGCTACATCAGTGCAGTTTTATACTCGGAACCTGTATGGGTATTGACCTGCCCCTACCTTGGGAGGGGAGGGCAGGTGCAGAAAACATTAATGCAAACTGGCAATCATGACTTTTAAATAACTTGTGCAGCTTAATTTTCTTCTCAAATTAATGCTATGGAATCCACTCTCTGTTGTGACCAGGGCAGAACACCCAAAACAAGTAACCAAGACAATTGCAAAAGCAACTTCACTGGTAAAACCATCACCGATTTCCATATTTTTAAAGAAAGCACTTTTCTCTATTAGGTAGAATTTCCATTTAAAACTACAGCGTCAGAGGATACGTTCAAACAGTTACTTATATGTTTCCTGTGTACTTTAGAGGTCAAACATGACTCCCTCACTTTGCACAGCAATTAGGACGGTGAGGACATTGAATTCTGTAAGCCTTAGTGGAAACCTGCTGCTGTCTGTCATCGAAGTTCCCTTCAATCCTGCCTCAAACACCTTGAATAGGTGCAAAAGTTGTTGATTTTTTTTTTAAGAAACAAAATCTGATCCTTTATTAGCAGTAACAGGGTGTCTGTATGGTAAACCCCGTAGAATGGCTTCAAGTCTTCAGCCTGATTACGAGCAAGTAGAGCATAGAGATAGGGCACCTTCAGCAGACTTGAATTACAGGAGTGTCCAGTGTAGCACCCTGTATTGCAATGATTTTTTTTTTGCAGATTACACAGGCAATCTAATCTTGTAAACTTGCCTGTTGGATTTGCGTCAATGCACTTTCCACTGCAGTAACCAGATTGCTCTGAGCTGCTTGGAACTATTTGATGAGATCGGTAGCTCAAAGCTGAAAACTGCAGGATACTGGTTATGCGCCATCTCCTTCAGAGGTTTTGCAGCAAGTTTCTTCCCCCACCCACCCACCCGCTCTCTCTCATGAGGCCTTGGCAAGTGTTCAGAATGGAATTGCGTATGACAAAAGGTCACTTGAAGAATGTGTTTCATATTTCTGTAGGATTAAGCATGTCAGGTTTGTCAGCCTTTGGCATTGGTCCTTTTGGGCGCAATGACATGTCAGATAAACCTTTTTTAAAAACAGCAGTCTTGTGTTCTTTTCTACGTTCTTTGTAATTGCATGATGGTGAATTGACAGATTATTAAACTTTTGACATTTCAGAAGCGTTGCTGCATCATCACTCAGTCCTCACGCATTAATCCTCCCTTTTGCTTTGGCGACATTGTGCTGGAGTTAGTCAGGATGTCCCGTTTCTCCATTTTGTGGCCCACTATGTTAACAATCATTAGGCATTTCTGGGTCAAGTCTTCACCATCAGACTTTTTTTTGAGCCAGCAATTAGAACGGTGAGAACATTGAATTCTGTAAGCTCTATTGGAAACCTGCTACTGTCTTTCATCAAAGTTCCCTTCAATCCTTCCTCAAACACTTTGAATAGGTGTAAAAGTTGTTGATTTTTTTAAAAACAAAATCTGATCTCTTATTAGCAGTAACTGGATGTCTGTATGATAAACCCTGTAGAATGGCTTCAAGTCTTCAGCCTGACTATAAGCAAGTAAAGTCATAGAGACATGGCACCTTCAGCAGACTTGAATTACAGGAGTGTCCAGTGTAGCACTCTGTATTGCAATTAACCAAATACTCAGGTATGTAACTTTAAAACAGACTAATTCAAGTAATGGGGAAGATGCAAGTAATTGCCAGAGGAGAGGCTTAGTTTTAAATAGTTGAAGACCAATGAAATACTATCTAAGGGCATTCATTCTGTTCAATGTGTGGGCAAAGTGAGACAAACCTGAGGTGGGCTAATAAGACAATATGAAAAATGAGTAAAACTCCCAACTGTCTAGGGAGCACGATAAGGAGACATCCAATGCCATTTATTTTTTATTAGGGCAGGTGAAGGGACAGATGGAAATAGCACCATTAAATGGAATGATAAATTATTTCAGCAAATTGTAAGAGAATCAAGATGTCTTAAGCATGTCTGCTGGATTTAAAGGATGAAGAAATATTTAATATATTGAAGGGTTACTAGCTGGAAGTATTCACTGAAGAAGGTTTTGAAACCATTTGGTTATATGTTTAGGGTAGAGATCCTAAACCAGCCTAAAGGGCTGAAAACCAGAAAATTGGATTGGAAATGAGCTATAGTGCCAATTATTTTGGAGAAAGGCAATAAAACAAACCTGAGCAACATTTCTCGGAACTTGCTTGGGCTCTTCTGCTGTAGAGGCTTAGTCAGGTAACACACTGCTCTGAGAATGTAATCGTGTCACTTAGTATTGTAGCTGCAAAAAAATGTTGCAATTTGCACAATTAAGATGTGGATTTGGGACATTGTGGCTACACTATAAATTATTTCAGTTATGCTGATGGTGTGTATCTTCCTCAGTTGCCCAAAGACCATGTCAACCAGTCATTGCAACCCCCCTCCCCCAGTCAATGTGTATCATGTTTGTTTGATAATCTGTCAGCCTAGCATATTTTTTCCTACTCTTCTAACCCAATCTCATGGTGCTGAGGTTTTGTCAACAGATTCTTTGTATTGTTGATGTGCTTGGATGCACTCTCTCCCTTCCCATATTTGCTGCCTCTTGGGTACCCAGGAAATTGGAGACAAACATTAACATGGATATGAAAGAAAGAACAGGGCCTAATCTAATGCCAGTAATTTGATTGTATGAATGTTCGCGTCAATATTTTTGCCACAGTTTTTAAGTGTTGTGATGACTTTGTCTAAATGGCAACAAAACAAGTGAATAATTGGGTTGCTTCAAAGTTCCACCATTTTTCATTTTGAAAATTTAATATTAATGTGGGAGTTTCTCTTTTCTCCAACCCCAATATGTCATTCTCAGCGTAATATACTTGAGTTTATAGAACACAAAATTTACATGGCAGCATATGTGTAAAAGGAAATGCTGTTTTTCATTTTTTTTAAACAGCTCAATATAAACTTTACCTCAATAAAGCTTTTGAAATTTCGCTTGTTTTTCAAACTCATTTGAAGAAAATCTGCTGAATAGAAGATGCTAGAAGGTAAAGAAAAATGTTCCATGATATAAACTATCTGAAGGATACATGTTGGAAACTGATGCACACTTACCATATTTGCACTTGATTTGATTTATTATTGTCATGTGTATTGGTTTACAGTGAAAAGTGTTGTGTGCTGTATAGGCAAAGATACCATTCATAGAGTACATAGGGGAAAAGGAAAGGAGAGGGTGCAGAATATTGTTACACTCATAGCTAGGGTGTAGAGAAAGATCAACTTAATATCAGGTCTGTTCAAAAGTTTGATAGCAGTAGGGAAGAGGCTGTTCTTGAGTCAGTTGGTACGTGGTCTCAAACTTTTGCATTTTTTCTCAACGGGAGAAGGTGGAAGAGAGTATGTGCAAGGTGCATGGAGGTTGCTGATTCTGCTGGCTGCTTTTCCGAGGCAGCAGGAAGTATAGACAGAGTCAGTGGATGGGAGGCTGGTTTGTGTGATGGACTGGGCTACGTTTACGACCCTTTGTAGTTTCATGCAGTCTTCCTCAGCGCAGGAACTGTATCACGCTGAGATATATCTTTTTATGATGCATTTGCAAAAAGTGGTGGGAGTCATAAGGAACATACTGAATTTCCTCAGCCTCCTGAGAAAGTGGAGGTGTTGGTAGGCTTTCTTAACTATAGTGTCAGCGTGGAAGGACCAAGACAGGTTGTTGGTGATCTGGACACCTAGAAACTTAAAGCTCTCAACTATTTCCAGTTCTTCATTGATGTAGACAGAGGCATGTCCTCCATGGTGCTTCTTGAAGTTGATGGACTTCTGACTGTCTCCTTCGCAATCCAGATTCATCTGTGTCATCACTGTGGGCTCGCCAATGAAAAATAATGTAAGTGTCAAAGGGGAAAAATTAAAAAGCCAAGACAGAGAGGAATGAGGACAAGATTGAGAAATGGAAGAGAAGATTAAAATATAGAGCATGTAAAGAAAAGTAATGGGTGAAGAAAGTAAAATAGAGAAGTGGAAGAGGAATGTGCATTTAAGGATCTTAGACCCCACCCCTCTCTCGGATAGATGGGACAATAGGGGGATAGCATGGTAAGGTGGCATTCAGGTAAATGAATGGCAGTGCAAGCTCAAGAGGCTTCCTACAGGCCATATCATTCCCTGGAAGGTAAACCGAGTGATGTACGCTGCACTGTCATTTAGAATGAAAAACTACACAAATTTTCTTCTAGGCTGGTTGGATAGGCCTATTGACCTGTTCTGTCTCACCAGACAGAAGACAATTGAAGCATTTTTAACAAATGTTGTATACATTGTAAGTATTGTAGATGTACAGAGCTCCACCCCACTGATTTAGGATTACTCCATTTCCCACACTAAGCTCTTCACCCCCACCCCAGGGCTAAGATGTATCGTTGCCCTCTCCATATACCTCACCAACCTTCTCATTCTGCACAATATACACTATCATTTTTACCATCACCAAACATTTTCCCCTCTCCCCTTTTCAACATTCAGTAAGGAGCATTCCCACACTCATCCCCACCTGACAAATGCAAGCGATACAATATGGGTGTGATTTTCCCACAGCAGCGCAGCAGGAAGGGTTGTAGTGGTTGTTGGCAGGAGGCTGTTGTGGGATGCCGGTCATGATTTTCCTAGATTTTTTTTATGACTTAATCAGCCTTGTTATGGGAAATGGTGCGAGGCTGATTATAATATTGAAACTCCAATTTTAATCTCATTGGTGAGCCAGGGACCAGTACACTCGCATGTAACTTGCAAGCATCACCCCCACAAGCCTGTCACCAATCACTTTGTTCTCTACTCCATTTCGGAACTTGGTCTCCTACACCATTCATATTAACCTCGAGCTAAGCTCATCTTTCAACTAGACACATCACAGCCTTCCGGTTTATTTCAGATTGTGACTGCTGCTCCCCAGCCCTGCTTCACCGCTTTTGGTTTTTGAATGTCTGCTTTATTCTTTATTGGAATGTGGGTGACACTGGCAAGGATATGTTTGTTGCCTATCCCATGTCATTTAATTTTTCCTGCCTTTCGCGCTATTCCGAAGTCTCCATTTTGTTTTACCCCCCACCCATACCCCTCTGTGCTTGCTTTAAAACCTATTATCCCTGTAACTCCTTCAGGCTCTGGCAAAAGTTCGTTGATCTGAAATGTTGGCCAGAAATTTACCGGCCCACCCGCCATGGGAATTGGAGTGGGCAAGGGGCAGAGCATGGGAAGGTCTGTTAACCTCAAGTAGGATTTTCCGATTTCTAGACGAGCAAGACCATAACATTTCTCTCCAGGGATGCTGCCAGGTATAGAACCATTTGGCCCATCGAGTCTGCACTGACAACGATCCCACCCAGGCCTTATCCCCATAATCCTTGTATTTACCCTGCTAATCTCCCTGACACTACGGGACAATTTACCATGGCCAATTTACCTCACCTGCATATCCTTGGACACTAATTAGGGGTGGCAGAGTGGTGGGCACTGCTGTCTCACAGCATCAGGGACCTGGGTTCAATTCCAGCCTCAGGTGATTGTGAGGAGTTTGCACTTTCTCCCCATATCTGTGTGGGTTTCTTCCAGGTGCAGCAGTGTGTGGTGACTAAGAGAATTTCACTTACTTCATTGCAGTGTTAATGTAAGCCTATTAATGATATGAATAAATAAAATTTAAAGGACACTTGTGTGCAAGCCTGGAGAAAAATCATCAGGACATTAAAAATGATAGTTTCTATTAGAACTTAACCATTTCTAAAATATATTGGGGGGGGTGGGGTGCTCTTTGGCTGACAGTCAAACATCAACAATTGGGTAATGAGATTTTCTAATTTCCAATTGGCATTGTGAGTCAGCCCCTAGAACTGCAGTGATTCAAGAAGGCAGCTCACCACCACCTTCTCGAGGGCAACTAGGGATGGACCACAAATCCTGGCTGGCTAGCTAGCAATGCCCATGTCCCACAAGTAAATTTAAAAAGCCTGCACCGACAACAATCCCACCCAGGCCATGTTCCCATAACCCCACACATTTATTAATGCTAATCCCCCTGACACTAGGGTCAAGTTACCATACCAATCCACTTAACCCACACATCTTTGGATTGTGGGAAGAAACCCACGAGATACAGGGAGAATGTACCGACTCTGCACAGACAGTGACCCAAGCCGGGAATTGAGCCTGGAGTCCTGGCACTGAGAGGCAGCAGTGCTAACCACGGCTAATTGATCTTCAATTCCTGGAAACTCCAGACCAATCCTGGAGGGTTGGCAATCCTCTGCACCACTGTGGCAGGACTGAGCTTGGGGGATGGGATGGTATAGCCAAAAATCCACTGATTTTTTGGCGGGACCAGACAATCTTGGCAGAAGGCGAGACCAGTAAATCCCACCACTAGTCTTAGGTAGTGTTACGTTGATAGCTTGTTACACATCCCCTCTGTTACTCAGTTCCATTGGGTTTCGTAGAATGAAAATGTGATGAGGTACATTATGGATACCTGGCTGATACAATGCTGCTGTCCTGGACTACTTCCAACCCCATTGAATTGATAAGCCTTGTCCTCATCTTCAACCTTCCCATCTCATGAGCCCACTCGCTCTTTGAAAGTTTTTTTTGTCTCTCTTCTTTTGTCCCACCATTGACGGTCAAGCTTTCAGCTGTCACGCTCCCCATCCATGGAACTCTCCAAACCCTTTCAAAATTTCTCCCCGCTTCATCTTCAAAGGCCATCCAAACAACTCAAACAGGCTCTGATACAATTATTCTGTTCGTGGTTGGACCACACATACTGTTAGTGTCTGCCAAGGTTTGTAAAATTGAAATGTGGGGTGATTTTTAGCAACAAGTATTCCTAGTTTTCAAGAGTCGGTTATGGCATGGACGGCATGGTGGCACAGTAGATAGCGCTGCTGCTTCATGGGCAGGAACCTGGGTTCGATTCCTGGTTTGGGTCACCGTCTATGTGGAGTTTGCACGTTCTTTCAGTGCCTGTGTAGGTTTCGTGTGGGTGCTCCAGTTTCCCACAGTCCAAAGATGTTTGTTAGGTTGATTGGCTGTGTTAAATTGCCACTTAGTGTCGGGGGGTTAGTAGGGTAGATATGAGATTATGGCGCTAAGGTCTGAGTGGGATTGAGTCTGTACCAACATCAATGGACTGAATGGCCTCCTTCTGCTCTGTAGGGATCTATGATGTGCTCCTTTCTGGGCTGCGATACTGGCCGTTTTTCCCCCCCTCCACAATCCCCCCACTCCACCCAACACTCCTGAGTCAAACTCACTTTCCCTGGTCTTGCTTTCAGGCTTTGGTTAGACAAGAGCTTCAATGGAACCAGTTTGACATGTTTACTATATTGCAAAGCTGCCCCACCTCTCTGTACTTTGGGAAACGCCTTGTTGCTGGAATTACTATATTGCAGTTACTCATTAGCTCCAGGGCCTAATGCAAATTGTTCTCTATAGCTTCAAAGTGAGAACCAGTCAATGGAGTGCAGCGCTGTTTATTTAGGGTTTCAGAGAATAATACAAGAAGCAACAATTTTCTCTCAATTTCGTTTTTACATTACTGAGCACCACTCCTATGTCTGGCATTTGTTGCTGGTCTTTAATTTGCTGTGGGGTGGCACGGTGGCACAGCGCCAGGGACCCAGATTCAATTCCCAGCTTGGGTCACTGTCTGTGTGGAGTTTGTACATTTTCCCTATGTCTACATGGGTTTCCTCTGGGTGCTCTGGCTTCCGTGCTCTGGCTTCCATGCTCAAAAGATGCGCGCATTAGGTTGATTGGCCGTGCTAAATTTCCCCATAGTGTCAGGAGGATTAGTGGTATAAATACAAGGGGTTAAGGCCTGGGTGGGATTGTGATCGGTACAGGCTCAATGGGATGAATGGCCTCCTTCTGCACTGTAGGGATTCTATGATCTAAGAATGTGACAGTGAACTTTATTCCTGAATTGCTGCAGTTCTTGTGGTAAAGGTTCTCCTACAAAGCTGTTGGGTAGAGAGCTGGCAATGATGAAGGAATGGTGACACATATCCAAGATGGAATGGTCTCTGACTTGGAGATGATGATCATATGCCTGAATTCGACCTCCCCACCTGCCACTAAATTGGAGCAGGCAAGGGCTGGACAAGTGAAATGTTTGTTGACCTCGGATGGGATTTTCTGGTCTTGGGTCTAGTGAGGCTGTGACATCCCATCCATAGCTGTATAAGGTGCTGATGAGGCCACACCTGGAGTATGTGTACAGTTTTGGTCCCTTTACTTGAGAAAGAATAAACCAGCACTGGAGGGGGTGCAGAGGAGGTTGACTCCAGAGTTGAGGATTGAGACTGAGTAGACTGGGACTATACTCATTGGAATTTAAAAGAATCAGAGGAGATCTTATAGAAATACGTAACATTTTGAAGGGAATAGATAAGATAGAAGCAGGGAAGTTGTTTTCACTGGCAGGTGAAACTAGAACTAGAGGGTATGGCCTCAAAATAAGGGGAAGCAGATTTAGGCCCGAGTTGAGGAGGATCTTCTTCACACAAAGGGTTGTGAATCTGTGGAATTCCCTGACCAGTGAAGCAGTTGAGGCTACCTCATTGAATGTTTTTAAGACAAGGATAGATACATTTTTTTGAACAGTAAAAGAATTAAGAGTTATGGTGAGCAGGTGGGTAAGTGGAGCTGAGTCCACTAAAAGATCTTTGAATGGAGCAGGCTTAAGGGGCTAGATGGCCTACTCCTGCTCCTAGTTCTTATGTTCTTAAGTTTTACGAAAAGAGGCCCTTCGAGATGGAGGCCATGGTGATCTGCTGTAGTGCAGAAAGAAGTATTATCTGTTGTCCTGAAGATGCTTGTTCATGCTATGGTGGAAGTTTATGGGTGTCACTAAGACCTCACCATTAATCTCCAAGCCAATGAATAACTCATCCAATCTCTAACCTATTTTTGCCCTACAGTTAAACAGACTCTTTGTTAGCATGTGTTAATGGATAACACTCAAGAACCTTTGATGAATTTTCACCTGAACCTAGCTC
Organism: Carcharhinus amblyrhynchos; assembly: GCF_965287045.1. Lineage (NCBI taxonomy): Eukaryota > Metazoa > Chordata > Chondrichthyes > Carcharhiniformes > Carcharhinidae > Carcharhinus > Carcharhinus amblyrhynchos. Next base: position 20,616,026 of record NC_137354.1, read on the forward strand.
ACGTTGTCCGGTTGAGGTAAGCTAATGGAGGGCACACCAAGGAATCTTTTATGATTTATGTCATAGCACCACAGCAGGTAGTAAAAGTTTCAATTCATTTAATGTTGCTGCATAAGAAAGAAATTGTATTGTTTTAGTGAGATGTTGGAAATTCTAGACGTGTAAAAGCTTCACCCACACATGCTCTTTTGAAAACGCCAATTCCAAAGTCTGATCCTGTAGTATAACGGTCTGGCATATACAGGGTTAATGGGGACTGAGTACAGTAAGAAAGCAGTGGCTGCAAGAGCAGATCAGAGGCTGGGAATCCTGCAGCAAGTAACTCACTTCCTGACTCCTCAAAACCTGTTCACCATCTGTAGGCACAAGTCAGGAGTGTGGTGGAATATACTCCACTTGTCTGGATGGGTGCAGCTCCAACTACAATCAGGAAGGAAGCTCGACACCAACCAGGACAAAGCAGCCAGCTTGATTGGCACCACATCCACAAACAACAACTTCTCTCCACCACTGTCACACTGTGGCAGTAGTGTGTGCCATCTACAAGGTGCACTGCAGCAATTTACCTTCCAAACCCACGACCACTTCCATCTAGAAAGACAAGAGCAATTGACACATAGGAACACAACCACCTGGAGGTTCCCCTCCAAGCCATTCGGCATCTTGACATGGAAATATATTGCTGTTCCTTCACAGTAACTTCTTTGCAGTATTGATGTAAGCCTACTTGTGACAATAATGAGTAAACTTTAAGCTTTAAAACTTTTATCCTACAGCACTGTGGGTATATCTATGTCATGTGGACAGCAGCAGTTCAAGAAGGCATTTCACAACCACTTTCTCAAGGGTAATTAGAGATGGGCAATGAATGCTGGCCTAACCAGCGATGCCTACATCCTTTGACCCTAGTTATGGGTCATTGTTTTATTCATTCAATGTGATGTTGGCGAATGACTTGTTAAGATCTAGAGATGGGGATAGCACCTTGCTTGTATTGTTTACTATATAGTTACAAATGGCTAATAGAGACTTGCTATTAACATACAGAAGACTATGAAGACTTCCTTAAGTGACATGTTCTATAACTGACACCAGTAAAACAGATCCCTTATTGGTATGTGGCCATCAGGCTTTTGCCCAGCGCTGGGGTCTAAGTACATTCCCAAACAATGGAGACCATCTCCTCCTGGTCATATTTTCCAAGCCTCCTCTTCCCTACTCTTGTGTGTAACCATTTTCACCTTCTCTTACATCTCTTTTCTCCTGACATTCTGTTCCCAGTACCAGTGACATCTTTGTCATTTAATTTCATCTTCCCTCCACCCAATCATCCTTTTGTTCTTCCTTCACACCCACCTCGCGTTTCCTCGGCTCTATCCCACGGTTAAAAACTGTCTGGAAAAACTTGCAGCTCCAAGACGTTGGGCGGGACTTTACAGACTCGCTCATCCCAAAACCATAAAATCCTGCCCAAGGTCAACAGAACTTCCCATTGTCCACCCCTTGCCCGCTCCAATTCCTGCAGTGGGCAGGGTGGTAAAATTTCAGCTGTTAACTCTTTCTCCGCTGATGCTGCCTGACCTGTTGGGAACTTTCCATTTTTACTCCAGAACAGTAACTATGCACCGTGGGTCTTTTTTTACTGTCTCACTTTGGGAGGTCATTGAAGTAAAAGAACCTGTTCCTTTGTAGAACTTGTTACCAAGAATTTGAATGATTTCTCCTCTTATCATAGAACCCAACTCAGGCTTTACCCAAAACTTACCTTGTGTTCAGCTTGGTTCAGTTGGCGGCACTCTGGCTGTGGGTTTCAGTAAGAACTCTCTCAACACCAGGTTAAAGTCCAACAGGTTTATTTGGTAACAAACACCACTAGCTTTCAGAGCACTGCCCCTTCATCAGGTGAGTGGGGAGTTCTGATCACAAACAGGTCATATAAAGGCACACACTCAGTTTACAGAATACTGATTAGAATGCGAGTCTTTACAGCTATTCAAGGCTTAAAGGTGCAGGCAATGTGAGTGGAGATAGCATTAAGCATAGGTTAGAGAGATGTGTATTGTCTCCAGATAGGACAGTAAGTGAGATGTTGGAAGCCCAGGCAAGTCATGGGGGTTATAGATAGTGTGACATGAATCCAAGATCCCGGCTGAGGCCGTCCCCATGTGTGCGGAACTTGGTTATCAGTTTCTGCTCAGCGACTCTGTTGTGAAGGCTGCGTTGGAGAACATTTACCTAAAGATCAGAAGCCGAATGCCCGTGACCATCGAAGTGTTCACCAACAGGAAGAGAACAGTCTTGCCTAGTAATTGTCGAGCAGTGTTCATTCATCCGTTGTCGAAGTGTCTGCAAGATCTCTCCAGTGTACCAAGCCTCGGGACATCCTTTCCTGCAAGGTATCAGGTAGACAACGTTGGCCGAGTTGCAAGAGTGTGTACCGTGTACCTGGTGGATGGTGTTCTCATGTGAAATGATGGCATCCATGTCAATGATCTGGCATGTCTTGCAGAGGTTGTTGTGGCAGGGTTGTGTGGTGTCGTGGTCACTGTTCTCCTGAAGGCTGGGATAAAGGGATAGGACAGGGGGCTGAGACTAGGTTGAGAGCTCTTTCAGAGGTCTGGTGCAGACTCAATGGGCCAAATGGCGGCCTCCTGCACTGTAGGGATTCTATGGGAGTCCATGCAGTGTTGTCTGAGAGTCGACCTCAATCACCTGATTGAGGAAGAAGTTTGATGCCTCACCTCTCTACTTCTGGATTGTAAGAGTACAGAGAGCTCTGGGCAGTCACCAGGAGCCCCCCCATGCTTCCCAGAGATAGAAATATCCTGACTAAAGGTGGAGGCTCACCGGAATCTTGAAACTAATTTTTATTGGCTGAAACAGGCTGATTCCGATTCCTGGTTTGAATTTTAGGGCCGGATTTTTCTGGCCTCACTCATCCCAAAATGGATACTCCCACCCGAGGTCAATGGACCTTTCCATGGTCCATCCCTCGTGCAGTCTGATTCCCGTGGCAGGCAGGAAAATTCCGGCCTTAATCTACATTTCTCAGCTCTGCTATTCTGGGATTTTTTAACCCTTTGAGAGGTACACTTAGTTACATTTTTATTCATAGAATCATAGAATCTTACAGTGCAGAAGGAGGCCATTCAGCTCATCGAGTCTGCACCCACTCTTGTGCAGACCCTATCTCCATAACCACACATTTTACCCTGCTAATCCCTTTAACCTATATATGCATTTTTGGACACTAACGGTCAATTTAGCATGGTCGATTCATGTAACCCACACATCTTTGGACTGTGGAAGGAAACCGGAGCGTCTGGTGGAAACCCACTGCAGAAATGGGGAGAACGTGCAAACTCCACACAGACAGTGACCCAAGGCTGGAATTGGACCCGGGTCCCAGGTGCTGTAAGGCAGTAGTGCTAACTACTGTGCCACCCAAGTTTCTGCTCAAGTTGAAGGCATGCCAGGTAGGACTGCTCCTGTGGCTGGAATTAGTGTAAAAACACCTCACTCCTTTTAGACATCTTTAAGACATTAAGATGTGCTGACTTGGGCACAGATGAGTTAAATCCTGATTGTGTCTAAATTACTGCAGGAAATAAACCAGACCTTGAGGCACCTTAGCTTGAGATAAAGCAGAACCAAAACAATGAGTTTTGGTAACGAGATCAGTCATTGATGGGGGGCATAAATGTATCTACTCTATGTATAATGGTGTGCTAATGGCTGATGCCCATACTTGTCCATTATTTGAACATGTATAAAAGGTGCTCAACTGCCATTTTAAAGTTGAAAAGGTGACCACGTGCACTGCGGAGAGCCCAGCGCTTCTCCCAAAGCTTTGTCTGATAAACTGCATGTTGAATCTTTAAATCTGATTCCGCATGGTGATTTTCCCACAACACCTTCCAAACTAACTTTGGCAGCCTCTGTTTTGCTGCTCCCTAGCCTTAAGGCTTGACACATTTAAATTCGCTCACTTTCTGTTCAGCTCCTGCCCTCCCCGTGCAGACTTCTTGCCGCTGCATACTTGTTCTGCCAGGTAATGAGAAGTATCTCAACAGGACTTGGCAACTGCTGCAACTCCCAGGGCGGAGCTAATGCTTGACATAAATGCTCAGTGTGCAACCCTGACACTATCAAATCTGCTGTTAGCTATCTCTGCTGTTACTCTTACTGCTGACATCTCCCTTCTTTGAGTTAAAGGAATGGCTAACTTTGGCGGTCAGTTTAACAAGGCCATGGCCAGCGTGGAAAATGAAGCGGCAAATGCAGGTAATCAAGTTATTCTGAAGTAAAAGCCTAGCTCCAGTGTCACCTCATCTGATCCATAATTGCATTTGTTACCAGAACAATGCAGGTTTGATCCTGTGTCTGCGTGGGTTTCCTCCGGGTGCTTCAGTTTCCTCCCATAGTCACAAAATGTGTGGGTGAGATGGATTGGTCATGCTAAATTGCCCCTTAGTGTCAGGGGTACTAGGGTTTAATGTGTAGGTGTTAGACGCATAGGGGCTGGGTCAGTGCAGGCTCAACGAGCCAAGTGGCTTCTGCACTGTAGGGATTCTACAATTCCTGGTGCACGATGAGTTTTGATGTGGAGATGCCGGTGTTGGACTGAGGTAAACACAGTAAGAAGTCTGACAACACCAGGTTTAAGTCCAACCAATTTATATGTAGTAAACTCACAAGCTTTCAGCGTTTGCCCCTTCGTCAGGTGAATGGAGAGTTCTGGCCTCAGACAAGCATGTTGAGGTTACCAGTATCAGTTAAATGTGGCCAGCTCAGTGAAACTGTTACATCCTCAGTGATAAATCAATGGGAAAATAGAGTATTGGGCGAGATGCTCCCGATTATTTTGACTCAGGTGAGCATCTCGAGTGTTTTTACAGAATGCCGTTTCATTTTGGTAATCTGATCCAGTGTTTCTGCTGGCTTCTACATGTTTTGTCAAAGCCGTGCAGTGATACTGAAACCCAAACAGAGTGAAGGGAGAATTACATAGAAAATGATTTATCAGATATATACGTTAGACAGGGAGTCACGGTCTGTGTTATTAGATGTCTTCATTATAATGGCAGATGTATCAGGGAATGTCACACAGCCAGAAAAGGTAAAACTGAGACAACTGCTGATCAGTTTCAAGTCTAGACTCTTTGCTTTATTCTGAGTTTCTGATATTTTAACTTTCTTCTTTGTATTAAAGTGCTACATTCCTCCTTAATTTGCATTGCTTTGCTCAAGTGATTGGACTCCTCATCCTTGGACGGCTTTGGAAGCTGTTGTCACAGTTTGGTGGCACAATGCTTAGCATTGCTGCCTCACAGCTCCAGGGACCTGGGTTCAATTCCAGCCTTGGGTCACTGGACTCTGCACATTCTCCCCATGTTTGTGTTGGTTTCTTCTGAATGCTCCGGTTTCCTCCCACAGTCCAAAGATGTGCAGGTTAGGTGGATTGGCCGTGCTAAATTGCCCCTTAGTGTCCAAAGATTTATAGGTTAGGTGGATTGGCCATGGTAGATTGAGCCTTACTGTCCAAAGATGTGTAGATTAGGTTGATTGGCCATGGTAAAATCTCCCTCTGTGTCAAGGGGATTAGCAGGGTAAACTTGTGGAGTTCTGGTGATAGGGTCTGGGTGGGATTGTTGTCATGCAGACTTGATGGGTCAAATAGCCTCCTCCTGCACTGTAGGGTTTCTACGATTAATTGCAAGATCTCTAATCAGTTCCATGCCCTGTTGGAGAGCAATTCTAACTCCAGCAAGTCACCCTCAAACTTCCATTGGGGCAAGAAGTGCTTTCATCTGAACAGGGTTTCTGCAGTTGCAGAAAAGCTTCTGAGGTATCAGTTGTATATCTGGTGGCCACATTGACCTGGCTAGGCTGGGGTTGTTTTCTGTAGAGCAGAGAAGGCTGAGGGAGAACATGATCAAGGTGTATAAGATTGTGAGGGGTATGGACTGGGTGAGTAAGAAGCAGCTGTTCCCCTTGGTTGAGAGGTCAATCATGAGGGAACATTTTAGGGTGCAGGGCAGAAGATTCAGAAGGGATTTGAGAAGAAAGATTTTCACTCAATGTGGTGGGAATCTGGAATGCACAGCCTGGGAAGGTATTGGAAACCAAAAACTTTACAACCTTTTAAAAAAACTTTAAATATTCAAGAATATCAGACAAAGCGCTGGAAAATGGGATTAGCGTGACTTCACTGGTAGTTATTGGTGCAGACTCGATGGGCCAAAGGGCCTTTTCTGCCCTGTACGACTCTGTGACTCTAATTCCAGTCTGGTTGGTCACATGCTTCAGGGGAAAGTGATGCCGATTGTTGAGATGGTGGGACAATTTGGGAATAATGAATTGCCAAGACTGTATATCAGCCTGTTACATTGATGCATGTGGGATATAACAGACTGTTACAGTTTGAGATATAATAATATGTTTCCATTATGGATATGGGATATAACAGTGAGGCATGTGGAATCAAATAATGTTATAATGATGGGGTGTGGGCGACAGCAGAATGTTAGTGATGGACTGATCAAAGAATATTGCAGTGTGGGAGTTATGAAGAGTTGCGTGCTACAGGGAAGCTGTTGCTATATATCTATGTGCTCTAAAGACAGACATGGGTGTGGTGTATAACATTTATTAGAGATAGGGATGTGGATTATATCGAGTATAAGAGACAGGGGTGCGGATTGTATTGAGTATTAGAGATAGGGGTGTTGGAGTGTTACTCTGAGGGGTGCACGTTATATTGGAGTGTCGTTACAGTGAGAGGTATATCAGGGTGTTACAGTTGAGGGATTTGGGATAAATCGGAGTGTTACAGTGAGGAGTGTGGGGTATATCAGAGTGTTACATTGAAGGGTGTAGGGTATATCAGTGTTACAGTGAGAGGTGTGGGGTATATCAGTCATACAGTGAGGGGTGGGGTATGTCAGTGTTGCACTGAGGTGTGTGGGGTATATCAGAGTGTTACATTGAAGGGTGTAGGGTATATCAGAGTGTTACAGTGAGGAGTGTGGGGTATATCAGAGTGTTACAGTGAGGAGTGTGGGGTATATCAGAGTGTTACAGTGAGGAGTGTGGGGTATATCAGAGTGTTACAGTGAGGAGTGTGGGGTATATCAGAGTGTTACAGTGAGGAGTGTGGGGTATATCAGAGTGTTACAGTGAGGAGTGTGGGGTATATCAGTGTTACAGTGAGGAGTGTGGGGTATATCAGTGTTACAGTGAGGAGTGTGGGGTATATCAGTGTTGCACTGAGGAGTGTGGGGTATATCAGAGTGTTACATTGAAGGGTGTAGGGTATATCAGAGTGTTGCAGTGAGGAGTGTGGGGTATATCAGAGTGTTGCAGTGAGGAGTGTGGGGTATATCAGAGTGTTGCAGTGAGGAGTGTGGGGTATATCAGAGTGTTGCAGTGAGGAGTGTGGGGTATATCAGAGTGTTACATTGAAGGGTGTAGGGTATATCAGAGTGTTACATTGAAGGGTGTAGGGTATATCAGAGTGTTACAGTGAGGAGTGTGGGGTATATCAGAGTGTTACAGTGAGGAGTGTGGGGTATATCAGAGTGTTGCAGTGAGGAGTGTGGGGTATATCAGAGTGTTGCAGTGAGGAGTGTGGGGTATATCAGAGTGTTACAGTGAGGAGTGTGGGGTATATCAGAGTGTTACAGTGAGGAGTGTGGGGTATATCAGAGTGTTGCAGTGAGGAGTGTGGGGTATATCAGAGTGTTGCAGTGAGGAGTGTGGGGTATATCAGAGTGTTGCAGTGAGGAGTGTGGGGTATATCAGAGTGTTGCAGTGAGGAGTGTGGGGTATATCAGAGTGTTGCAGTGAGGAGTGTGGGGTATATCAGAGTGTTGCAGTGAGGAGTGTGGGGTATATCAGAGTGTTGCAGTGAGGAGTGTGGGGTATATCAGAGTGTTGCAGTGAGGAGTGTGGGGTATATCAGAGTGTTGCAGTGAGGAGTGTGGGGTACATCAGAGTGTTGCAGTGAGGAGTGTGGGGTATTATCAGAGTGTTGCAGTGAGGAGTGTGTAGGGTATAATCAGAGTGTTGCAGTGAGGAGTGTGTAGGGTATTATCAGAGTGTTGCAGTGAGGAGTGTGTAGGGTATTATCAGAGTGTTGCAGTGAGGAGTGTGTAGGGTATTATCAGAGTGTTGCAGTGAGGAGTGTGTAGGGTATTATCAGAGTGTTGCAGTGAGGAGTGTGTAGGGTATAATCAGAGTGTTGCAGTGAGGAGTGTGTAGGGTATTATCAGAGTGTTGCAGTGAGGAGTGTGTAGGGTATTATCAGAGTGTTGCAGTGAGGAGTGTGTAGGGTATTATCAGAGTGTTGCAGTGAGGAGTGTGTAGGGTATTATCAGAGTGTTGCAGTGAGGAGTGTGTAGGGTATAATCAGAGTGTTGCAGTGAGGAGTGTGTAGGGTATAATCAGAGTGTTGCAGTGAGGAGTGTGTAGGGTATAATCAGAGTGTTGCAGTGAGGAGTGTGTAGGGTATAATCAGAGTGTTGCAGTGAGGAGTGTGTAGGGTATAATCAGAGTGTTGCAGTGAGGAGTGTGTAGGGTATAATCAGAGTGTTGCAGTGAGGAGTGTGTAGGGTATAATCAGAGTGTTGCAGTGAGGAGTGTGTAGGGTATAATCAGAGTGTTGCAGTGAGGAGTGTGTAGGGTATAATCAGAGTGTTGCAGTGAGGAGTGTGTAGGGTATAATCAGAGTGTTGCAGTGAGGAGTGTGTAGGGTATAATCAGAGTGTTGCAGTGAGGAGTGTGTAGGGTATAATCAGAGTGTTGCAGTGAGGAGTGTGTAGGGTATAATCAGAGTGTTGCAGTGAGGAGTGTGTAGGGTATAATCAGAGTGTTGCAGTGAGGAGTGTGTAGGGTATAATCAGAGTGTTGCAGTGAGGAGTGTGTAGGGTATAATCAGAGTGTTGCAGTGAGGAGTGTGTAGGGTATAATCAGAGTGTTGCAGTGAGGAGTGTGTAGGGTATAATCAGAGTGTTGCAGTGAGGAGTGTGTAGGGTATAATCAGAGTGTTGCAGTGAGGAGTGTGTAGGGTATAATCAGAGTGTTGCAGTGAGGAGTGTGTAGGGTATAATCAGAGTGTTGCAGTGAGGAGTGTGTAGGGTATAATCAGAGTGTTGCAGTGAGGAGTGTGTAGGGTATAATCAGAGTGTTGCAGTGAGGAGTGTGTAGGGTATAATCAGAGTGTTGCAGTGAGGAGTGTGTAGGGTATAATCAGAGTGTTGCAGTGAGGAGTGTGTAGGGTATAATCAGAGTGTTGCAGTGAGGAGTGTGTAGGGTATAATCAGAGTGTTGCAGTGAGGAGTGTGTAGGGTATAATCAGAGTGTTGCAGCGAGGCATGTGGGGCATATCAGTGTGTTGCAGCGAGGGGTGTGGGGCATGTTGTGTCAAAATCATCTGTCTTCTTTACCTGCAATGCTAAATGTCTTCATTCTGTCCCCAGCAAATACAGCACAAAAGGGTGCCAGTCAAGTGCAGCAGGTTGTAAATAAAGGTACAGTCTAACCTTTCTTCCTTTTTTCTCTCTAACACTTGGTTTAATGGAAGCGAGGGAAAAATCTTTGTCCAATCTCCTCCACGTCTCCCAACTTGCAGCACCATCTTAGAAACATTGAAAGGACTTACAGCACAGCAGGAGGCCATTTATTGTCCACACTGCCTGAAAAAGACCAATCCAGCCTCATCCCACTGTCCAGTATTTGATTTGTAATCTTGTTGGTTACGGCACTTTAAGCACATATCTGAATAATTTTCTAACAGTCTTGAGGGTATCTTCCTTTACCACCTTTCTGGACCCCCCCATCACCCTTTGGACAAAATCTCCTCATGGCCTACATGTGACTCCAGAGCCACAGCAAATATGGTTGACTCTCAAATGACCTTGAATAACTAGGGATGGGCAATAAATGCTGGCCAGTTAGCCACGCCCATGTCCCATGAATAAATTAAAACAGTTCCTTCGGCCCATTGAGTCTGCACTGACAATATCTACCACTAAAAGCCGCCACTCCCATTTTCCTGCACTTGTCCCATATACCTGAATGTTATGTGTCAAGGGGTCAGCTGAACATTTTTCAATTGTTGTAAGGATTCCAGCCTCCACTACCTTCCCAGGCAGTGAATTCCAGATTCCCACCACCCTCTGAGTGAAGAAGTGTTTTCTTAAATCCCCTCTGAATTTCCTGCCTCTCACCCTAAGTCTTATGCCCCTTCATGATTGACTCTCCAACCAAGGGGTCCAGCTGCTCCCTACTCACTCTGTCCATATCCCTCAGAATTTTACACACCTCCATCATGTCCCCCCTCAGCCTTCTCTGCTCTAGAGAAACCAACCAAAGCCTATCCAGACTCTCCTTGTTGCTCAATGCTCCAGCCCAGGCAGCATCCTGGTGAATCTCCCCTGCACCCTCTCCAGTGCAAACACATCCTTCCTATAGTGAGGTGACCGGAACTGCACACAGCTGTGGCCTAACCAATGCTCTGCACAACTCCAATGCTACCTCTCGAATCTTATATTCGATACCAGCAGCGTCACACTGTGGAACCTGTTCCGTTTTGTTTTTCACGCCAAGTTCTGTCGACTGTTCTTCCTGCCCGCCCTTCTCATCCCTGAAAATCTTTCCTGAAAAGTGGCTTTTCCCACCCCACCCCGCAATGGTCTATTTCCCAGTCACGGAGAAACCTCGCCATTGGCCTTTGACAAAATCTTCTGGTCCTGTCAGGGTCATTGCTGTTTTGCGTGGCTCATCCATCCCACCACGAGGGAACCCGCCATGGGCGGGGGCAGCGGGTCACCTCTGGTGGGACCAGAAGAGCCCACTGACAGGAAGGGCTGGAAAGCCCCACTCCCTCCCCTCCGCTCCAATCACTTTGCTCAGTAGCAAAGGCAATAATGTACATATTGTAGCATTCATATGTATCAGACTGGGTGGCACAGTGGTTAGCACTGTTGCCTCACAGCGCCAGGGACCCAGGTTCAATTCTGGCTTGGGTCACTGCCTGTGTGGAGTTTGTTTGTACATTCTCCCTGTGTCTGCGTGTGTTTCCTCCCACACACCAAAGCTGTGTGGGTTAGGTGGATTAGCCATGCTAAATTGATCCTTAATGTCAAGGGGATGAGCAGGGTAAATGCATGGGGCTATGGAGATAGGGCCTGGGTGGGATTGTGGTCGGTACAGACTTGATGGGCCAAATGGCCTCCTGCACTGTAGGGATTCTGTGATTTTATAATGTTGTTCATGGTAAGCTTGTATTCTTCCAGCTGTTGATCAAGGTGCTGCCTTTGCGAAGAAGGAAGGTGGTAAATTGGTTCAACAAGTGGCCAAAAATGTGCCTGGTCTCAACAACGACAGCACGCAGCAATAGCAAAGGATCGCAGCCAAACTACAGCTCATATTTGTAAAGGAATGACTCCATTTAACTGAATAAAATATCCCAATAGAATAACTGGCATTCACCTTTTTTGTTCAGATTTTAAGAATGTTTAATTTGACCTTAACATTTCAAAGCAATTTCTCCTGATTTTTTTTTCCACTTTTTCACTTCTCTGTGATTGCCCCCTTCAACACCATCACCATCATATGTGTGAGTCTGTGAGTGTTTGTGTGTGTCTGTGTGGGAGTGTGCATGTACGTGTATGTAAATATATATATATATATATAGTATGCCTGCATGTGTATATATAGAATGTGCACCAGCTCATATATGTGTGTGTGTGTGTGTATAGGTCTGCAGATGGTGGATGTCGGTCCATGTGTGCGCAGGAATCTGTATGTATGTTTGCACATGTATGTATACGTCTACACATTTGGGGGGGTGTGTATGTTTAAAGTTTATTTATTCATGTCACAAGAGCATTTAGCATGGCCAATGACCTAACCAGCATGTCTTTCAGACTGTGGGAGGAAACTGGAGCACCCAGAGGAAACCCATGCAGAGATGGGGAGAATGTGCAAATTCCTTCCAGTGACCCAAGCCAGGAATCGAACCTCGGTCCCTGACGCTGTGAATGCTAACCACTGTCCACCTTGCTGCCCTGCTTGTTAATATGTGGTTTTGCATGTGTGGTTTTTTTTGGGGGTGGGGGGGGGGGCGGCGGCGTGGGTAGTGATGGTGGTGAGGTCATGTGCATTTGTGTGGGAATGCACGAGTGTGTAGGGAGTCATATGTGTATGCATGCATGTGGTTTTGTGTGAATGTTCATGCTTGTGGCAAGGATACAGAATTTACTCTGGGTGGAGATTTCACTGTCCATCACCAACTACTTGACTAAAGTGGCCAAGTTCTGAAGGACATAGCTTCCAGGGTGGATCTGTAGAGGGCAATGAGGGAACCAACAAGAGGGAAAAGTTTACATGATCTAGCCCTTACAGTCTACCTGACACAGAGGCATTTGTCAGTGGCAGTATAGATACTAGTGTCTACCAGACAGTCCGTGTGAAGATAGATTCCCATCTTCACATTGAGTACCCCTCTATCATGTTGTTAGGTGCTACCACTGCGCTGAATGAAATAGTATCTCAAGACCTCTGACAACTCATATCTGGGCATCTAAGAGGTGGTGAGGCAGCAATAGCAGAACTGGACACAACCACAGTGTGTACTCTCATGGTCCATTATATCCCACACGCTAGCATTATTACTGCAGTAGGAACTGAACCCTGGCTCAATGAGAAGTGTAGGAGACCACGCCAGGTGTAGTACCACATACACTGAAATGCCAACTTGCTGAAGCTACAACAAAGGGCAAATGTGATGTTAGCATTCAGAGTCAATAGAGGTTTACAGCATGGAAACAGGCCTTCTGCTTAACTTGTCCATGCCACCCTTTTTTTAACTACTAACTGAATCCCTAGTCCCAACATTTGGTCCATATTTCTCTATCCCAATTGTACCCATGTAACTGGCTAAACACTTTTTAAAAGACAGAACTGAACCACCTCTACTACTACCTCTGGCAACTCATCACCTTCTGTGTGAAAAAAATTGATCCTCTGGACCCTTTTCACTTTAAACCTATACCCTCTAGTTTTAGACTCCCCTATGTTTGGGAAAGGATGTTAACTATCTAGCTGATCAATGCCCCTCATTATTTTATAAAATCACCCCTCAGCCTCCTATGCTCCAAAGAAAAAAGTCCCAGTCTATTCAGCCTCTCCTTGTAACTCAAACCATCAAGTCCCGGTAGCATCCTAGTAAATCGTTTCCACACGCTTTCTAGTTTAATAATATCCTTTCTTTAATAAGGTGACCAGAATATACAGTGTTCCAAGTATGGCCTTACCAATATCTTCAACTTCAACATATCCTAACTCCTGTTATGATAAATGAAACCAAGCATACCGAATGCCTTCTTCACCACTCTGTCCACCTGTAACTCCATTTTCAAGGAGCTATGAACTAGTACCTTTGATCTCTTTGTTCTATAACGTTGCCCAACACCCTACCATTAACTAAGTCCTGGCCTGGTTCAACCTACCAAAATGCATCACCTTGCATTCATCTAAAATAAACTCCATCTGCCATTCATTGGCTCACTGATCAAAATCCTGTTGCAATCCTAAATAACCTTCTTCACTGTCCACTGCCTAGCTCCTTGAAAATGGAGTCACAAGTGGACAGAGTGGTGAAGGAGGCATTCAGCATGCTTAGTTTCATCAGTCAGAAAGTTGAATACAGGAGTTGAGACATCTTGTTGAAGTTGTACAAGACATTGTATTCCAAATGTGGTCTTACCAGTCTACAATTCTGGTCACCCTACTATAGAAAAGATATTATTAAACTATAAAGCGTGCAGAAAATATTTACTAGGATATTACCGGGACTTGATGGATTGAGTTATAAGGAGAGGCTGAATAGACCGGGCCTTTTTCTTTTGGGGCATAGGAGGTTGAGGGGCGATCTTATTGAGGTCTATAAAATAATGAGGGTCATAGACAAGGTAGATAGTCAATATCTTTTCCCAAAAGTAGAGGGCATAGATTTAAGGTGAGAGGGGAGAGATACAAAAGTGGCCAGAGGAGCAATTTTTTCACACCGAGGGTGGTGAGTGTCTGGAACAAGCTGCCAGAGGTAGCAGTAGAGGACGGTACAATTTTATCTTTTAAAAAGCATTTAGATAGTTACATGGGTACGATGGGTGTAGAGGGATATGGGCCAAATGCGGGCAATTGGGATTAGCTTAGGGGTTTTAAAAAAAGGGCACATGGACAATTTGGGCTGAAGGGCCTGTTTCCATGTTATAAACCTCTATTACTCTGAGTTGGGGGGGTGGGGAGGGAGGGAGAGGGAAAGCAGGACATCTGCCCCCAGGATCCCCAAATCTGGTGATGGCCTATGCCTGATTATTTTAGTGCCTGCTGGTGTGATGGTACTGTGCCTTTTAGAAATGTATTTTAATCATGTTTCCCTGTGGGATGTTTCTAGCAGTCCTTGGCATCTTGTCGGAGCCTTTTTGTTCACCAGCCTCCTGTATTGTTGCTGCAACAACATCATTGTTTCTAATGGCTGGCATGTTGTTTCTAATCTAAACTAATGCTATTCTGTTGTTTTCCCCTGGGACTTTGCAGAGTGGGGCTCAATTGGGATGATTGGTAGATATGGTCATGTGACAGGGAAGCTGGGCTTACATAAAATATTCAAGGTTGGAGGCTGCTTGTGAGTCGAGATAGAGCAGTGTCTCTCCTCTTTCCCCATTCTGAAGTCTGGAGACTGGAAGCTGCCAAAGAGTAAGTTTACCTCTCTGAGGTTTTGCTGTTTTGAGGATATAGTCTTCTCTGAAAACTGCTGTTGGGATCTCTGTCCAGAAGTGTAAAGAAATACACATCACATCAGCTAACTAATGGTAAAAAAGTGTATGTCTGTGGGTTATTGCTTTAAACTGGAACAACAGAGATAGCCAGCATACTGCATCATGTTTAAGTCTTGTAACTGGTAAAAGTTATGCTAATTCTTTTTGTTATATTCTAACTGTGTTCTTTAAGTTTGTTTAATAAAAGCTCCCAAGTGGGTCACTCGAATCATACTGGAGTGAAACATCTTATGCTTGCCCTAATGCCAAAATAAAATGTAAATCTAAGGGTCTAGGCTAACTTCACAAAACACCTTGGAGTTTCTTGCCTGGGGCACCTAATTCCAGTGGGTTTCTGCAAAGGCAGCAATGCCAGGACTGTCTTCAGCACTCTAGCTAAATGGGGGAGATCAGAAAATTATCACCCGCATTAAATACCATCTTCACCCCAATATTAGTTCATGCTGAGGTGCATTGGTGAATCTCATGTTCTGTGCCA
The DNA here is from genome assembly GCF_965287045.1 of Carcharhinus amblyrhynchos. Lineage (NCBI taxonomy): Eukaryota > Metazoa > Chordata > Chondrichthyes > Carcharhiniformes > Carcharhinidae > Carcharhinus > Carcharhinus amblyrhynchos. The sequence continues at coordinate 20,631,350 of NC_137354.1, forward strand.
TATCTGATATGCGTGTCAAACTAGGGAGGGGAAAACAAAACCTTCCATTCATCACTGGTAAAGCAAAGAAATGCAGATAAATTTAGTGAACTTGATCGATTGATAACTGTTACCCTCAGGGTTGACATTTATGGTAAAGATTCAGAAATATAAAAAGGATGATGCAGTGCTCTGTTAACTTTTATTTTAATCTGGATATTTATTATAAAATCTCAGAACATTTAAATGCCAACACACAAAGCTATTTGATTAGCATGCATGGCATTATTACACGTTGCAATCGTCAATGTAACTTGGTGGCTAAAAGCAGACGATGGTTACATAGAGTGGTGTTCCAAAGGTGAGCGATGTTAGACAGGTGGATGTGATGAAATGAATAGCAGCTCAAGATTGGTTATATAAGGGACTCTTGTGGAGTTAGTAACCGACATGGGAGGAAGACACAGAATAGGGAGGTGAGTGAAAGTGAAAGGGCTTTGGGAAATTTCCCCTTCTTTATAGTTAGCTATTAGGAGCTTGACACCTGTGGTCCTCAATTCTCTATGGCAACACTGGTGTGTACGTTCAGCGGAGAGGGAAAGAGCTCCCAGAATCTCCTGAGAAATTGACAACTCCTCATTTTCCAGTCTGTAGGAAAGGAAAAACAACTCTGTTAGAATTGACCATCGTGTGGGTAGACACACCCTTGATGTTGTGACATGTCAGAGTTGGTGTCCCACGACACATAGAGTCAGGGGCTTTACTGAATGAGTTTGCCCTTGACATGGGACTGCAAGTCAACAATCTCAAGGGTGCACGTAAACCAAAGAACAAAGATAATTACAACACAAACAGGCCTTTTGTCCCTCCAAACCTGCACCAACCATGCTGCCTGTGTGAACCAAAACCCTCTACCTCTCTGGGGACCATATCCCTCTATTTCCATCCTATTCACGTATTTGTCTAGACACTCCTTACAAACCAAAAGAACTACTGCTTCTAGATTTTATGTTTAAATCTGTTTAATTCAACCTTAAGTATATTCTGTGACCCAGTCTCTGTGTGGAAGTGAATGCCAGGGTCGAAAAATTTTCCAAGAGAAGAAATTCCCCTTAGTTTTGAATTGTCTCCCTTTGTTCTAGATTCCCCCACTAGGGAAAACATCTTCTCAGAGTCACACTTCATCAGAATTTTATCTGTAATCGCCTCTCATTCTTCTAAACTCCAGCGTATTTAGGTGCAACCCACTCAAGCCTCTCCTCAGAATTTTTCTTCATCCCAGGAATCAGCCTGGTGAACCTTCTCAGAACTGTTCCCAATGCAAGAACATTTCTTCTCAAGTACGGAGGACAAAACTGCACACACTGTTCCAGGTATGGCCTCACCAATGTCTTGTACAGTTGTAGTAAGATTTTGAAACTCTATCCTCTTTGCAATAAAGGCCAACATTTTATGTGCCTGCCCAATTACTCACTGTACGTCATGTACAACAACACCCAGATCCCTCTGTCCTCCAGTCCCTCACTATTTTTTAATAATATTCTGTTTATTCTATTCTTCTTGTTGACAATCTCATGTTTCCCCAAATTATTTGCCCAGTCACTATGTCTTTATTCTGACTCATTGGATCTTCATTTAACTTGCTCTCCAACCTATCTTTGTATTGTCAGCAAATTTAGCCACAATACATTTGGTCCCATCATCAAAGTCATTATAATGTAGATGGTAACCAGTTGAGGCCCAGCACTGACCCCTGTGGCATTCCAACTGAATTTGTTCTATGTTTTCTGTTAGTTAGCCAATTCTCTATCCGTGCTAATACATCATCCTGAATACCATGAACTCTTACCTTGTGTGGAAACCCCTTAAGTGGTACCTTATCAAATGCTTTTGGAAATCCAAGTATGCTACATCTACTGGTCCCCCTTTATCCACGCTGCTTGCTACATCTCCAAAGGATTCTGGTAACTTTGTTAAAGTACAATTTTGTTTTCACAAATAAATATTGATTCTGCCTGATTATATTACAATTATCTGAGTGGCCTGCTACTCTTCCTCTAGCAACCCCATGTCCTAAGATAGTACTGGTGACCATGGACATCCAGTAGATGGGTCTATGGAAATGCTTGTCAAAGTACTGCTGTGATTTGCCGTTGCTTTCTGCAGTGTGGCTGATCAGAAAACTCTCCTACTCTTACTCTCTACCGTAAAGAATATCAGAAGGACCTACAGGCTGACAACCAATCTGTTTAGCCACATTATATGCAGTCAGCTGATGAAGGAGCAGCACTCAAAGTTTGAGATTCCAAATAACCTATTGGACTTTAACCTAGTGTTGTGAGACTTCTTACTGTGATCTCCACATCGTTCTTAACTTCCTTAGCTAACCACAACTGATACCTCTCACAGAGGCTTTCTTTCTCAATGGAAATTAGTCTGAGAAATATAGTAGTTGATAATAATGAGTAACTTCTGGTTTCATTTCCATGGAGTATTCCATTGCCTGGAGCTTCCATTAAGCTATCACCTTCTTTAGCCTAGTCTGGTGCTACTGTGCCTTTAAGAACTGTATTTTAAGCATGTTTTCTGTGGTTATACACAGGCAAAGAGCTGTCTGTTCTCGTATAGCTGCTACAGCCACATGAATAGGCTCTTGTTTATTTTTAATCTGGGCCAAATACACTGTCCTGGAGTTTATGACCTTTTTGAATTGTTGGGGTAAGAATGATTGACAGATGAAGTGGGGCAATTTTTTTCCTCCCCTCACAGGGGAACTTTACTTTCCATTTGGTTAGTTAGAAGCTGTTATAACTGCAGACTGGAAGCAGTATTCCTGTGTCACTCCCTGGTATTGGAAATTTAGCTCTTGGTGGCTAGCTAGCTAGAGACAAGGAATGCCTCGGTCTTGAAGTGGTTTGCTGGCTAAAAGCTAGGGGTCCTGCAGTGGCTCTATCTCTACCTTCAGGTGTACTGGGAGCTCTGGGACAAGGAGGTCAGAGTTTCAGTTCTCCATCTAAAGGACTAATTCACAGCAGGTGTTGCAAAGCTACAAGATCCAGCAACACTTGAGAATACTTACTTTGTGTTAAGCCTAGAGTGGGGCTGTATGTTTGTAGGAGTGCTTGTGTTGGAATAATATTCTTAGCTATTAAGGTTTATACAATATCATGTTGATTTTTGTTGTTGTTTGTAATTGGTAAAAATTGTTAGTGGTCTTGTAAGATATTCTTAAACGTTTGATAAAAGTTCCCGACTGGGTCCTTTGAATCATACCTGGAGTGAAGCATATTATACTGACCTGCACCAAACTTCAAATGCAAAACTTAGGATCTAAGCTGACTCCATGAAATGCCTTGGTGTTTCTGACCTGGATTGTAATGTTGGTTACCCTCGGCATGCAAAATTGACCATTTCCACACAGATAATTGACCAGCACCGCATTGTATAATCTACCAACAGAACTAAGAAATAGAAGGGTTCATAAGTCAATGAACAAGAGTGGGCTACAAAGAATAAGGAGTTGGGTTCTGGAGCCACTAAAAGAAAAATAGTACGTTTAGAAAGATGAAGAAAAGTTGGGGGGGAGAGGAAGAGAAAAGGATGATTCAAAGTCTTCTTCATAGACCAATACTCTACCTCTTCAATGGCCTCTGTTGCTTCCACCAGTGGTTCCGCCAAGGTCTGTTGCTCTCCCTCAACCACCTGTTCTGCAGGGATCTCTCTACCATGTTCATCCTAGAAAGGCACAGTTGTACAAGTTGTCAGCCCCTGTTGCTGAGTAAGGAAGTAACTTAGCACGTACTCACCTGGGGCCTTCTCAATATGATTTAGAAAACCATGCATACTATAAAAAACACTGAAAGATTAACAAATTCAAAAAGTGTAACTGTCATCACCACATCTTGCAGGAGCAACATATAAATCACTTTTAACATCAATTTGGACCGTACGTGTCTAATTCAATTTATAATTGAGGTGTAATGATCTCAACGAGGCCCTCGGAGTTGGCCTCTTGGAGTATGAGTTCCCTGATGGGGGTTATAATTGCCTGCCCAATCAGGGAGCCTCGCCTGCATATAGAAATGGGAGTGTCAGGTCCACTGGGATTCCAGATTTTGACCATGTACCTGAGGCACTCTGGGAGTGGAACAGAGTTTGTAAATAAAGAGAATCTAGTGATGGGACACTGGGCATCTGAACAGTTATTTCAGAAGGCTGCATGAACAGGGTGAATTGGTATCAGTGTATACCTGGAGAGGGATGGAGGGTACAGTGGATTTATTAATTGCTATTCCACCCCTGGCAATAGGTTTTGAATTAGTTCAAAGGCATCTTTGCTTTTCTGGGTGTATCCTATCAACGTCCTTTCTTGAGTCAAAAATAGATTGACTGGACACCCAAGTTGTTTGTGGGACTGGGATGTATGAAATATAGCTGCCACATTCGCTGCAAACAGCACTGGTTAGCGCTGCTGCCTCACAGTGCCAGGGACCCGAGTTTGATTCCCACCTTGGGTCACTGTCTGTGCAGAGTTTGCACATTCTCCCCATGTCTGCGTGGGTTTCCTATGGGTGCTCTGGTTTCCTCCCAGAGTCCAAAGATGTGCAGGTTAGATGGATTTCCCCTTCATGTCAGGGGGATTAGCAAGATAAATGAAAGGGATTATGGGGTTAGGGCCTGGGTGGGATTGTTGTAGGTGCAGACTCAATGGGCTGAGTGGCCTCCATCTGCTCTGTGGGGATTCTATAAGCAATGTTATTGATGCAGAGTAGCGAGAGATCTGCCCTCTGTTTTGAATTGTGCCGTAGTTGATTTGGGAATATTTGATACCCATTCTGGATATTCCACTCCTGAACATTAACATTCCTCAGCCCGATTTGCACAAAATGAACCACTAAATAAAACGACACAATGGCCGGAATTCTCTGACCTCGGCCGCAGCTGGGATTCTCCAGTCCCACTGCTGTCAAGAGAGAATTGGCCAATTGCCTAATTCTCCATTCTCGCCAGCAGCAGGGGTGTGAACGGCTGTAGAATTCCGGCCAATCACTCCCTTGGAAGCTGCCTTTGGATTCTTGGAGAATTCAATACAAACTGGTCCATTACTGGCTCTGTGCTAGAACATATTAAACAAGTCCTAAATTTTCTCTCCCCTCATCGCCCTGTGAGTTCCACTATTAAAGCATGCCAAGCTTCGACAGCGCTATATATAGAATCAGAATTTTACAGTACAGGAGGAGACCATTCAGCCCATCATGACTGCACTGGCCCCCAAAAAGAGCTACCCAGCTAATCTCCCGTCCTGTCTCTGAATTCACTCTCAAATGTGTATCCAGTTTTCTTTTGAAACCTCTTATGGAATCTGCCTCCACTACTCTCCCAGGCAGTGTATTCCAAATCCAAACAACTGAGTGAAGAAGTTTCTCCTGATCTCACTCCTAGCTCACTTGCTAACCACCGTGAAACTGTGACCCTCTAGCCACTGACATACCAACTTGTGAGAACAGAATATCTTTCTTTACCCTGTCTAAATTGTTCATCATTTTGAACATCTCAGTAGCGTCACCTTGTCTGCTCTAAGGATTGTGATCATATGAGGCCATTCAGCCATCAGGTCTGTGCTGACTCTCTGACAGAGTATCTTACCCAGGCCCTATCCCTGTAACCCCACATATTTACCCCACTAATCCTCCTAGTCTACACATCTTGGGACAGTAAGGGGCAATTTACCATGGCCAATCCACTTAAAAGGCAATTTACCACGGCCACAAATTGGGCAGCACAGTGCTTAGCACTGCTGCCTCAGTGCCAGGGACCCATGTTCAATTCTAGCCTCGGGTCACTGTCACTGTGGAGTCTGTACATTCTCCCTATGTCTGCATGGGTTTCCTCCCACAGTTCAAAAGATGTGCTGGCTAGGTGGATTGGCCATGCTAAATTCTCCCTCAGTGTACCCAAACAGGCACCAGAGTGAGGGGACTAGGGGATTTTCACAGTAACTTCATTGCAGTGTTAATGTAAGCCTACTTGTGACACTAATAAATAAACTTTAAATCCACTTAACATACACATCATGGGACACTAAGGGACAATTTAGCATGGCCAAACCATCTAGCCTACATATCTTGGGGCACTAAGGGGCAATTTAGCACAGCCAATCCACCCAACCCAGAATAAACCCAACCTCTCCAGTCTTGTTTCTAAAATACAAGATAAAAGGATTGTCTTGGAGTCTCCAGAAATGGAAGTTCAGTCCCGCAAGAAACTGCTGTGTGTAACCCTGGAGAAAACTCATCGGGACATTAAAAAAATGTCCATATTTGGAATTTGAACATTACTTGATATAATTATGTGTGGAGTTTTGGAGGGGTGGGGGGTTGCTGATTGGCTGACAGTTAAGCATCATCCAATTGGATAATGAGCCTTTCTTTGCTTTGCATTTGGTGTCGAAAGGCCATATGTCAGGAGACTGGATGTGTTGGCCGGCTAATGGCTGGAATGTGGGTGAGGAAGGTGGTGGATTGTTGGCGGGTGGTGGGGGCTTGCAGGTAGCGAGGGGTGAGGGGGATAAATCTGGTAATGAAACCTCCAGGGATACATTTAATCATAACTGGCCACCCTAACAGAGTCACGTATCACAGAGTAATGTATCTCAGGATATCTGTTAGCCAAGGCCAGCGTTGACCTATTTACTGCAACTTCTCCTGGTTACTCAGGACTGGACCCAAGTTCCAGAGAGATGGCATTTTATCACAAAACACCAAGCCTAAGCTTGTACCGGTTTCATATTCGCCAACTTCAGATTTGAGACGTTATAGGAACAAGGGTCAGGAGGGAAATCAACCCAACTCAGAGCAGCAGCTCAAAGCTCTGCCTCGTGTGAGCAAGCTCTGTCTTGGCTATTTTAAGAACTCTGTGCGTCAGCTATTCCTGTGCTCAGATTAACCCGTTCAGACATCACCCAGTGTGTTTCACTTCTCAGCCAGCCACTGGCAGTTCCCTGCAAACCTTCACCGATCAGGTCTGATATCAACGCAGAGACATAGCCCTAGTTAACAGGAGGATGTGCGTGAAGGGGAGAGGCAGGTCTCACGTGACTGCCGCATCTGCATTGCAGTAAATGCTTCCCAAAGGTGTCACACCCACAGGACAGGCGTTTGCTAAATAACGCAGAGCATGCTGCAAGCATTCTCAAGGACATCTCGAGGAGAAGCAGCAGCCGGGACCCAGCCCAGGAGACATCCCCGGGACAGAGGGGGGAGGAGAGACTGAACACTCAGGTGAATTGAACAGCAAGAGCCTGTCCTTAACACCAAAGTCTAAGCCCTTACCCACAAACCAAATACACACACAGACACACATGCATACACACAGACATGCACAGACAAGTACATGTACACATATATGCATCCACATAGATAAGCACGTGTATACACACATGCACAAGTACACACACAGCCAAGCAACGCATACACACACACACACACCAGAAAGTGTCTATACTTTTAAAATAGTCATTATTTTTACACATTCCAAACTCTAAATGTAGCATTTGTTATTCCGTCAATGAACCACTAAACACAACAGTAAACAGTGTTGAAGTTGCTGGCGGGAGTTGGGCCCAGAGATGGGTAATCATGACCTTTGTTGGCCAAGGAAATTACGGTTACTCATCAGCCAGTGGTGATAACCCATGCTGTGCACAGCAATGCTGCAATGTCCAAGTGTAAAATGGATGGAGCTCATACTTGGGTTAAAAACTGTTATTCAGTGTGGCAATGAACACTGCCAGCTTTGCCACTGGGTCATTTTCTTCACGTGCCCTGGATTGAGTTGCTCCATTGTCAGTCAAATACCATCCAAACAGACCCAGAAGTAACCAGGGAAAGGTTTGATCCATTATTCTTTTACAGACTGACACTTTCCCATCGCTCTCCTCTCCTGAAACCTCCAAGTTGTCAGTCTTCAAGCCAGGGTCTTTGCATGGATGGCACGGTGGCACAGTGGTTAGCACTGCTGCTTCATAGCGCCAAGGGCCTGGGTTCAATTCCTGGCTTGGGTCACTGTCTGTGTGGAGTTTGCAGGTCCTCCCTGTGTCTGCGTGGGTTTCCTCTAGTGCTCTCCTACTGTCCAAAGATGTGAGGGTTAGGCGCATTGGTCAAGCTAAATTGATCCTTAGTATCAGGAGCACTAGCTAGTGTAAATGTATGGGGCTACGGGGAGAGGGCCTGGGTGGGATTGTGGTTAGTCTAGACTTGATGGGCTGAATGGCTTCGTTCTGTACTATAGGGATTTTATGATTTGGAAGCAGCAAGCTTGGCTTCCCTCAAAACCAACCCAATCTTCTCCTGGTCCAGCATTCCCCAACAGTAACTAGGCATCAGACGCCAGCTCCTGGCCAATTATCCCCTATTATTTCAGAGGGTGATGGTGGAATAATGGTAATATCACTGGGCTTGTAACCCAGAGATCCAGGCTGGGAGGGGGTCTTACCAACTCTGCTGCCAGCGTTGACAAGGGGTTGTCTGGACTGGAAATATCAGTTCTTTTTCTCTCCTGACAGATGCTGCCAGACCTGCTGAGATTTTCCAGCATTTTCTCTCTTTGGATGCCAGACTCTCCCATTGTCTCCAGAAAATTCCACCCATAAAATCAGCTCTGAAACTTTGATTAAAATTGATCGAGATGCTTTAAGGAGCAATAATTAATTCTTCCATTTTTTTAGTTAAGGAAAAAACATAAATGGAGGAAAATTGATTTTTAGATTTTGTACAGAAGTATCAGAGGTCTATTTTTAATTCATTTTGAAATGTTGTTCCATAAACTGATTTTGAGTCTAGAAAGGGGAATCTGGTAGAAACTTTGGTGAATTCACTGATCCAGTGACACGATTACTGGCTGGAAAATCAATAGTTTCCTGCGGCCACCTACCCAGAACCACACTCGGTCCAAACGCCGGACAGCCAATCTCCATGGGAATGCAGCAAATGTTCAGACTCTTTATAATCAGCAGAAAGGTCAGCTAAAGAAATGTCAAAGATAGGAGCAGGAGGAGGCCATTCAGCCCCTCAAGCCTGCTCTGCCATTCATTATGATCATGGCTGATCATCCAACTCAATAGCCTAATCCTGCTTTCTCCCCATAACCTTTGATCCCATTCGCCCCAAGCGCTATATCCAGCTGCCTCTTGGATACATTCAATGTTTTGGCATCAATTACTTCCTGTGGTAATGAATTCCACAGGCTCACCACTCTTTGGTTGAAGAAATGTCTCCTCATCTCCATCCTAAATGGTCTACCCTGAATCCTCAGACTGTGACCCCTGGTTCTGGACTCCCCCACCATCGGGAATATCCTCCCTCCATCTACCCTGTCTAGTCAAAGGTAACAAATGGCCCCACCAGAGAATGTTACAGCACAAAAAGACCACCATTCAGCCCATTGCTGCCTCTGCCAGTCCTTTTAAAGGGCTACTATCCACATTGTCCCAACTTGTCCTTGTATTGTTGTCATGCTTGCTTGTTACCGACTCACTGACATCTAAACTCTGCCCTCAATCCTCTAGAGAAACCAGCCCTAACTAAAGTCTCTTCTTTTGCCACAGCCTTGTTATTACCCTTTCTAAACCCTTCAATTCTTTCCTGGGTTGGTGATGCAGGAGAATTAAATACATTTACTCACTTCGAATGACCTGTGGAGGTGAAGCTCGGTTTTCCTATTGACCATCAAGCAGCAATAGAGATTTATCATAGAATCCCTACAGTGCAGAGGAGGCCACTCAGCCCATCGAATCTGTACCCACTCCACAACAGAGCACCCCACACAGGCCCTTTCCCATACCTAACACGGCCAATCCTCCCAACCTCGACACTGGTGGCTTGTGTCATGCCCTTTTAACCTTCTCTTCCATCTAACTTACATCGGGTGAGATGTAAAACAAACAGCTTAATTCATGATCATCCTAAAACCAGTGTAACCTCTGAAGGGAGTTTAATCATAGAATCCTACAGTGCAGGAGGCCATTCAGCCCATCAAGTCTGCAATGACCACAATCCCACTCAGGCCCTAACCCCATAACTCCAAGCATTTATCCTAGTTACTCCTTCTGACACCAAGGGGCAATTTAGCATGACCAATCCATCTAACCCGCACATCTCTGGACTATGGGAGAGCACCTGGAGGAAACCCACGCAGATGTGGGGAGAAAGTGCAAACTCCACAATGATAGTGGCCTAAGCTGGGCATTGAACTCGTGTCCCTGGTGCTATGAGGCAGCAGTGCTAACCACTGTGCCACTATAATCTCTCTGATCATTTACAGGACGGGTGAGTTAGCAGATAGGGTTCCTCTAACATTGTTCTGTTGGGTAAGCAGTCAGAGTTTCTCCAGCATTGCAATGCTGCCCTCCATATTATTCAATCTTTTAGCCTGCCTCATCTTCTATCTTCATAAACCCAGACACTGCTTTGTCCTGTATACCTTTGATGGCTGGAAACCACATTGTGAGAGCTTGCCAAAAGCAAGAACAAGGAGGCTTTCATTGCTGCTCGCTGGGTTAGATTCAAGAGCTGATCACAGTGCCCAGTCAGAGCTTTGTTCATTAAAGCCATCCATATGATTGACTGTCTCTTTTGGTTTCCTTTAATGAGGAGGTAATCTCTGCTGCCTCTCTTCCTATAGCCTCCCTCCACCAGATACAGGCAATGGTGGCACAGTGTTTAAAGTTCATTTATTATTGTCACAAGTTGGCTTACATTAACACTGCAATGAAGTTACTCTGATAATTCCCCCTAGTCGCCACACGCCAGCACCTGTTCGGGTACACTGAGGAGAATTTAGCATGGCCAAATGCACCTAGCCAGCATGTCTTTCGGATTGCGGGAGGAAACTGGAGCATTTGGAGGAAACCCACACAGACACCGGAAGAACACGCAGACTCTGCACAGACAGTGATCCAAGCCAGGAATCGAACGCTGGTCCCTGGGAGCAGTAAGATAGCAGTGCTAACCGCTGGGCTACCAGGTTAGAGGCCCAGACCAATGCTCTGGGGCATGGGTTCAAATCCCACCTCCACTGCTGGTGGAATTTGAATTCAATTGATAAATCTTGGAATTAAAAGCACATCATCAGTGATGGTGACTGTGAAACCATTTTCAATTGTTGTAAAATCCCATCTGATTCACTAATGTCCTTTAGGGAAGGAAATCTGCTGTCCTTACCTGATCTGACCGACATGTGACTCCAGAGCCACAGCAATGGGTGTGACTCTGAAATGGCTGAGCAAGCCACTCAGTTCAAGGGGAAATTAAGGGTACAAGAGAATGGGTTGATCATACTACTGTTTTGCTTTTGATATTGGCACTATGCTCACAGCAGCAAGGATGAGACTGGGAATTCAATGAGTTTACTGGGGTGGGTTGCAGTAGTGGCGAGGGTCCTTCGCTCTGCTGCACTGCGTATTGGTGCCTTAGCCCTTTTACCCCACTTTGTTCTTTCGGTTGTGTGGGGGGCATGTTATGGGGTGCAAACATGAGTTCAAATCCCACCAAGACTGAGAATTTGAAAAATGTTTGGAACTAATTAAGGTGCCAAACTGGGGGTGGGATCCTGCCATCCTTACCCAGTCTGGACATGTGTGATAATTCATTCCAGACCCAATAAATGCCCGCCTTGATAGTGATTGACAGATTGCAGTATATAAAGCAGTAGAACTGGGAAATAGGAGGCAACGCATAGAGTGTTCCAAACTGTTTCCAATATACGCAATGCTATTCTCACCAATTTAACAACCCCACTGGCTGTTGCTACGTTATCCACTCCTTCCACCGTCTTGCTGGCCACTGGTTGACTCCAGCTACCACTGCCCCTCCACCATGTTGGCCTGCTCCTTGGTTTTCTCAGCCACTGCCAACGAGAGACAAAAGACATCTCAGTGACACAGCCGAGGCTTGAGAGGGAAGAGCTAATTCAGTAAGGAGTTATCGGTTTACCTGTGTTCACACTTTGTACGACTCCTTCCTTTGTTTTGGTGCTATTTGGAGGAAAATAAACACCAGATATTACAGAGGTGCAATTTGAGAAACTGCTGAGCGAGGGGCCACCTCGCGGATTGAAATACTCTTAAATATTTACGTTTGCTATCCATGCTCTGGCGAAGGTGCTGCTGTCTAACAGGGTGAGACTGTTGGCTCCTGATGATACTTTCAGTCTGTACACAAAGACTAGGATTTCACACCAAGGTGGAACTTTGAAAAGGAGACAGAGAGAGAGAGCGACACACACACACACACACACACACACACACACACAAACACACACAGAGTGACGGAGACACACAGACACAGAGAGAGAGAGAGACACACACAGATATATATAGAGAGAGAGAGAGAGAGAGAGAGAAAATGACACACACAGACAGAGAGAGAGAGGAGACGCATACACACAGACACAGAGAAAGACAGAGAGAGAGAGAGAGAGAGAGACGGCATACACAGGAAGGAGAGAGAGGGAGGGAGACATGCACAAACACAGACACACGCAGGGTGAGAGAGAGAGAGACACACACACACAGACGCAGAGAGACACACACACACGGAAGAGAGAGAGACGCAGAGAGACACACACACACACACACACACACACACACACAGGAAGGAGAGAGACACAGAGAGAGAGAGACACACACACACACACAGGGAAGGAGAGAGACAGAAACACACACACAGAGAAGCATCTCACGTTACTTGGCATCCAAAATGTACATTTTCAATTAGCGAAACACCTCTTTAACAATGAAAAGGGGTTTATTTATTCCTTTATAACCTGGGCCTCAAACTGGGCCTCTCTGCTGACAACACAATCCTCCCATCAAAGCTAGAATTTTGCCATCACATAGCTGGTGCCCTTAGAGGAGCAAAAACGCCCGTCATTATCATCACTAGATGGGGATCTAGTTGAGTCACACTGCATAAATGCATTGATGCTTGGGGTGTGGGGCCCCACCCCAACCCCACCCATCCCCACCCCCACACTCCCAACCCCACCCATCCCCACCCCCACACTCCCAACCCCACCCATCCCCACCCCCACACTCCCAACCCCACCCATCCCCACCCCCACACCCCACCCCACCCATCCCCCCCCACACCCCCAACCCCACCCATCCCCCCCCACACCCCCAACCCCATCCCCCCCCCACCCCCAACCCCACCCTTCCCCCCCCACCCATTCCCCCCCCCCCAAACACTGAGGCTGGGTCTTTGGGATTTGTTTTACTGTGATCCGATATGATGGTTCAATAGTAAAACCCATCACTCATACCCAATCCAATTTAATTGGGGTGGCCTTCCTCCCAAATCAAAAATGGGTGCTGGAAGGGTGGGGGAGTCAGAAAATAAGTGAAAAGGCTTCTAAATATTTTAACCTGACACAATTAAGAGAAATGAGATTATACCTGACAGGGCCCCAAACCAAATTAAAGGCTGGGATGTTGGCAGATCTAAAGATTTATTAATTGTTTTAAAGTTTTTTTTAAAGTTGTGGGTATGGTTTGTGAACATTAAATCTACTTTTGGCATTTTATTGTCTTAATTCCTGTAATGTTCATTGTATGAGCTGTCAACATGTAGAAACAGCCTCGCTCAGAGGGCACAGGTCTGTAAAGGTCTGAGCAATCTCAGGCTTCGGCTTCAATTTTAACTTAGGTGAGGAGATTAATTATATAAATATAATTAATCACCATCAGTGGCTGGCCCCGAACCAAGAGACGGACTCCAGAGCTTTCTGTCACCTTATCGTACCCGATTGTAAATTTACTTATTGATCCATCAGGAGAAGTTGCGGCTTTAACAAATCCCCACCCTGAACGGAGCTCCCTGAGCTTTGAGCAGAGTCTTTGGTTAGGCCACACATTGAGTGTTGGATCATAGAATCCCTACCGTGCAGAAGGAGGCCATTCGGCCCATCCAGTCTGCACTAACCACAGTCCCACCCAGGCCCTATCCCCATAACACCATGCATTTATTCTAGTTAGTCCCCTAAGGGAAATTTTAGCATGGCCAATCACCTAACCTGCACATCTTTGGACTTTGGGTGGCCGCTTGTACATTCTGGGTATCACAGACCAAGCCAGTAGTTTTTTTAAATCTGTGTAACTGCACAATACACAGTGCATTTATTTTTAACCCGTCTGCTAGATAATCTTCATCATTTCTCTTGGTCCACAAAAAATTCTAATCTTTATGTTCCAATCCCCTTAGAGAATTCTCTCCTCCTCCTTTCTTGTCTTTTATCCCTGATGTTTTTATCCCTGATGTCTAATGGACCCTCTTTTTTTTATCTGCTTAAAGGCATTAGTTGTTTCTTGCTGGTTTGGAATGGCTTTGAGCTCCTGCAGGGTTTTAATGACAGACTGCAGTAACTCTCCATGCTGCAAAGGAGGTTTTAAATTCATGTTGTGTCCCCTCCCTTGGCGGAGCTATAATTGAATGCACACACCCACCGACCGCTTCACAAAGCCCCCACCATCCCTGGTGGGCTGGTAACACTGTAATCGTCCTCTTGTTATTCAGAGTGTGCTGACATCTCCCCCATCTCTCCCCCCTCCTTTCTCCCTTCATTCTTCTCAGGTGAGTGCACGTCCCCATCACTGGGCTGTCTGCATTTTTACCCTGACTTGAAATGTTGGCTCTATTCTCTCTCCACAGCTGTTGTCAGACCTGAAATATTGCAACATTTTCTGTTTCCGAATTCAGTAATATTTTGCTTTTTTTGCTTCTTTTTTCAAAAAAAACGTTATTTTATTTTTAATTATTTCACAATTAGAAATGTGGGTGTCTCTGGCTGGGTCAATAATTGCCCTTGAGGGAGCCTTTAAGAGTCAACCACATTGCTGTGAGTCTACAGCCAGATTTCCTTCCCTAAAGGGGCATTAGTGAAATTTTTTTAAACAATTCAGAGTCATCATTAGAATTTTAATTTTTTTTTAAAAGATTAATTCAAATTCCACCATCAGTGGTGGGATTTGAACCTCTAGATTAACTAGTCTAGCGAAAATCCCACTATCTTTTCTAAAATACAATGAAGAGGCTTAAAGAAACACCTCTAGGTCTGGAAGAATCTGTTGGCCCCCAACCCTACCACCCCATAATCCCCTCTACCCTCCCGCCCCAATACCTCACTCCCCCATCCCTTCCCCATCCCACTCCACTCCACCCTCCCTCCTCCTACTCCCTTTCCCTCCTTCTCCCCACCCCTCCCTCCCCTCCTTCTCCCCACCCTACTCCCCCCTCCCACCAACCTCCCTCCCCTCCTTCTCCCCACCCTACTCCCCCAACCTCCCTCCCCTCCTTCTCCCCACCCTACTCCCCCAACCTCCCTCCCCTCCTTCTCCCCACCCTACTCCCCCACCCCCCCTCCCCCCAACCTCCCTCCTCCCTCCCCCCAACCTCCCTCCCTCCCCCCAACCTCCCTCCCTCCCTCCCCCCAACCTCCCTCCCTCCCTCCATCCCTCCCTCTCTCCCTCCCCCATCTCTCCCTCCCCCCCATCCCTCCCTCTCTCCCTCTCTCTCCCTCCCCCCATCCCTCCCTCTCTCCCTCCCCCATCTCTCCCTCCCCCCATCCCTCCCTCTCTCCCTCCCCCATCTCTCCCTCCCCCCCATCCCTCCCTCTCTCCCTCCCCATCTCTCCCTCCCCCCCATCCCTCCCTCTCTCCCTCCCCCTTCTCTCCCTCCCCCCCCCCTCCCTCTCTCCCTCCCCCCATCCCCCATCCCTCCCTCCCCCCATCCCCCCCATCCCTCCCTCCCCCTCCCCCCCACCCTCTTCCCCCCTCCCTCCCTCCCTCTCCCCCCTCCTCCCCTCTTCCTCCCCCTCCCCCCCCATCCCTCCCTCCCTCTTCCCCCCCCTCCCCCCATCCCTCCCATCCATCCCTCCCTCCCATCCCTCCTCCCCCCATCCCTCCCTCCCTCCTCCCCCCATCCCTCCCCCCATCCCTCCCATCCATCCCTCCTCCCCCATCCCTCCCTCCCTCCTCCCCCATCCCTCCCTCCCATCCCTCCTCCCCCCATCCCTCCCCCCATCCCTCCCTCCCTCCTCCCCCCATCCCTCCCTCCCCCCATCCCTCCCTCCCTCCTCCCCCATCCCTCCCTCCCTCCTCCCCCCATCCTCCCTCCCTCCTCCCCCCCTCCCCCCCCCATCCCTCCCTCCTCCCCCCATCCCTCCTCCCCTCCTCCCCTCCCTCCTCCCCCATCCCTCCCTCCCTCCTCCCTCCCTCCTCCCTCCTCCCCCCTCCCCCCATCCTCCATCCCTCCCTCCCCCCATCCCTCCCTCCCTCCTCCCCCCATCCCTCCCTCCCTCCTCCCCCCATCCCTCCCTCCCCCCATCCCTCCCTCCCTCCTCCCCCCATCCCTCCCTCCCTCTTCCCCCCTCCTCCCCTCACTCCCCCATCCCTCCTCTCCCTAACCTCACTCCCCCATCCCTCCCTCTCCCTAACCTCACTCCCCATCCCTCCCTCTCCCTAACCTCACTCCCCCATCCCTCCCTCTCCCTAACCTCACTCCCCCATCCCTCCCTCTCCCTAACCTCACTCCCCCATCCCTCCCTCTCCCCTACCTCACTCCCCCATCCCTCCCTCTCCCCTACCTCACTCCCCCATCTGTCCCTCTCCCCTACCTCACTCCCCCATCTGTCCCTCTCCCCACTCTTCCCCCCCCCCTTATCTCTTCCCCACCCCATTCCCCCTATCTCTCTTCCCCACCCCATTCCCCCTATCTCTCTTCCCCACCCCATTCCCCCTATCTCTCTTCCCCACCCCACATCCTTTTAAATCCTGTGCTGAGATTAAGGGCATCAGTAAATTGCCTCCAAGTGCAAGGTGCTGAATAAAGACATGTGTTGCCGCAATGTGATGGGTCACTGACACTCTGTGCCAGCACCCTCCTTACCCATCACTCACTCATCAATTCACCCTGGGCCAGCAGTAATCACTAACCCTCTGCGTGCTCCGGCTCTCAGATTAAAGCATCAAAATCTGCCAGCACTCTGTCCATTGGGACTTTTGACCCATTCGTGTTAAAAATGCGTAAAGCAGCCCTGAGATGCCCTCCCTCCTCACTATTAAACATGCGAGGCAGCTTCCCCTGGTTATATCTGCTGTGTCATGATCCCCCTGCGTGACAAAGATCTGCGGCTGCAAAGCCCTCTGATTCTGTGAGATGGAACTAAAATCCCCATTCTCCCGATTAATCCCAACCTTTAGCAATTCTCCCTCAGAAAGCATTTCAGACCCCCCTCCCAACTTAATCTGATTCCACAGAACAAAATAAAGGTGGGGAGGAGGGGGAATTGGGGAAAAGTCTAAAAGAATTAATCAGCCCCATAATCTCGCTCCTGAGGGTGGATTTTTAAGGGGATGCTGGTTTTATGGTCGGAATATTCACTTTCTGCAGCAACTCTCCTGTCTACTGCAACCCACCACCGCCCCCCCCCCCCCCCCCCCGCTCCAGTACAACCATTGCACCATTTCTCACTTTAGAACAAGGATCTCATTACAGAGAAACAGAAGAGAAAAAAAGACAGATTTGGCAACGCTCAATCCAAAGACCATAAGACCAAAGGGACTGCACCTGATCGAATTGTCCCAGGGGTGTCAGTATTTTGTGATAACAGCCCCTATGGAGCACAGACTGGCAGGATGCAGATACAGTCTGCAGTGGGAACCAAAAGATGCTTTCAGTGGTTAAAAAAAGGTGCACGTTAAACATTCTGCAGAACTTATTATTAGATAATGGGAATAAAGCCTTTTCCTTTAGTGCAATGAATTTAGTTTTGAGATTTTTTCCCCTAAAGTAAAATTACACTATGAACTGTCCAATCGTTTATATTTTAACTCATTCTTCAGTGGGATGTCTTTTTTAATAACTACTTGGCGATTTAATCTGATCTCCCCTCACGCACCTGCAAAGACCAACACACACAAAAAATCCTTCTCCTTCAGCAATGAACTAGAGAAATGTAACGCAGGAGTGGTTTTTGGGTTACACTTGCCCCAGGTGCGATGCCCTTACCTACATACATCACCCCTTCTTTCGTCCTCTCGGCTGCATCTTGGACGCCCTGCTTGGTTTTCTCTGCCGCAGCCACCACTCCCTCCTTGGCAAATGAGAAACCTTTCTTCAGGACATCCATAGTGGGAAGAGTGGACCGTTAAAAGTGGGATGAGGTCTTTCAGCAGAGAACTCTTTTCAGCTTTACTCTCAGCTGCTGCACCTGGCAACTAGCTTTGAGGGCTCTTTTGGAAAAAAAAATCACCACTCCGTCCTAAGAACAGTGTCTCTCCCTCTCCCTGCAACGACTGATTAAGTCCTCAGCCCTGCCAGCCCTATTTATGATGTGCCCTGCTACCGGTGCGCGCACTGCTTCTGAATATCCGCTTGCTGTTAATGACATTGATCCGGGGAGGGAGAGCGGTTCACTGAATGTCTGGTTCCCCCCGCCCCCCCTCTCTGGGTGGCTTCCAGACATTCGACAGCACTGGTTAAGAATCACTGCAGCCCCTCAAAAAAAAACTGCAAAGGTTTTGTGGCCATCATTCTCAAATACTGCAGAGTGCCACACTTTTAATATTGTTTCATAGCTCGGCTCTTTCTGTGCATTTCAGAAAGCAACCCTGCCCTCGCATAACAAAAGACATATGTATATTTTCCCGATCGATTGTTAAAACTGCCGGCACAGGGAAAGATAGCTGCAACATTAAATTCTGCTTTTTGTGCTCGAGCTGCAGAGATGGGTCATTTTTGAAGTTTTAAGAGGTATAATGTATGTTGCTATCCTGTTGCAAGCAATATGTTAAAAGTTGAGATAAAAATATGTACTTTTAGATTTGCTTCCAATTCACCTTCTAACACATTCATTTGTTCCCTCGGACGGGAGTGATACACGGCCACACCTGTTTCCTTGGTCATTCCTCAGGATCACTCCAGGCATTGGGAATAATGGGAACAGGTTGACTCTCCTGACCCTTCCCCGTTGGGGGAGCTGAAACTAACTTTTCCAAAACCCACCACCAAGGATCAGCCAGATACCTCCCCTCCCTTAATCTTCACCCCAAGATTTAGAATTGTAGAATCCCAACAGTGCAGAAGAAGGCCATTGAACCCATCAAGTCTGCATTGACTCTCCCATAGAACATTCCATCCAGGCCCTTTCCCTGTGATCGTACATATTTAACCCATTAGTCCCTCTAACCTACACATAATGGGCAATTTAGCATAGCCAATCCATCTAACCTGCACATCTTTGGATACTAAGTGACAAGTTATCATGGCCAATTCATCTAACTTATACATCTTTGGAACTAAGGGGCAATTTAGCATTATCAATCCACTTAACCTGTACCTCTCGGGACACTAAAGGTCAATTCAGCATGACCAATCCACCTAACTTGCACATCTTTGGACACTAAAGGACAATTTAGCACAGACAGTCCACCAAATCTACACATCTTTAGACACTAAGGGACAATTTAACATGGCGAATCCTCCTAACCTGCACATCTTTCGACTGTGGGAGGAAACCAGAGCACCCAGAGGAAACCCAGGCAGACACGGGGAGAACATGCAAACTCTGTACAGTCACCCAAGGCCAAAACTGAACTCGTGTTCCTGGCACTGTGAGGCAGCAGTGCTAACCACTGTGCCACCATGGCATCTGGGGAATTGTATCAGTGACCTTTTCCCTTTCTATACCCTATCTGGTGTGGGCATTGTGCAATTCCTGTATTAAAAGTCATCACCCCTGGGCTGGCACAACACAAGACTCCACAATGACATGTCACCCTCACATGTCATGTCCATCCTATTCTGCTGGTGGGGTTTGCTCTGACTTATCATATGTTAACCTTATAACACCATCCTCTTCACTCTGGACAACACTGGGGCCCTTTAGATCTGTGTTTTCATCTGGGTAGATGAGACTAGCAAAGTCTCTATCAGGTCCAATACCAATACCATTTCTTGCGGTATAGGAGGTGATGGTACTGTCTGCAGCAGAGGAAAGAGGTTGATATTTGCATTCGATATTTGCACACATACACATTCAATATTTGCACCCCTGGTCTATGCTGGAGGGAGTAGCTGTACGCAACTAACCATAAAGCCCATCTCTGCACCGTAGCAGAGGCGATTGATGGCACTGGTTATCATCTTGGAATAAATACAACAGTGATTGGATACTACAGTGAGATGCCTTCCATTGGTGAAACTCCTTCACTACACTGGTTATCAGCAGAATCTCTCTGTCAATCTAAGGATATTTTTTCTCAGCATCTGATGAGATTCTTCACGCAAATCCAGTTGGTCTCTCAACTCCATGGGACATCTTGTGGGACAGGACTGCTCCCACTCCATATAGAATCCCTACACTGCAGGAGGAGGCCATTCAGCTCATCAAGCCTGCATAGACAACAATCCCACCTCTCGCCGTCACACCACATATCTTGTTAATCCCTCTGACACAATTTAGCATGGCCAATCAACCTAACATGCACATCTTTGGACTATGGAGATGCATCAAAGGTAACTACCAATGGTTTGGTTAGATCAAAATGTAAAGGAGTGTTGATGACTGTAAGACTTTACTTCAGCAAACACCTCATTTTGTGTTCTCCCCATTTCCATCATGGCTGCTTCTTCAAAAGCTGGTGTGGGGGCTAAATTTGTAGACATTTTGTAAGAATCTGCTGCAATAAATCACCATCCTTAAGAATTAATTTAACTCTGATACATTTTTTGGCAGTGGTACTTCTTTCATAGATTTAACTTTGTCATCTAAGAGGTGTAGTTCCTTGATGTCTACCTCAAAACCCAGGTATGTAACTTCATCAGTTTGGAAAGTGCATTTATCTCATTTTAAGAGGACGCCCACTTCTTTAAATCTTTTTAGGGCCTCTTCTAGGTTTGCCCTGTGCTCCCCAGGGTGCACTCGTTAATTAGCACGTCATCCAGCTACATGACTACTTTGGGAATGCTGTGCAATAAACTTTCCATTGTATGCTGGAAAATGGCACAGGCTGATGAGATTCCAAAGGGTGAGCATGTATTCTAGTATAGCCCTTTGTGGGTGTTGATAGTGAACAACCTCTGGAATCTTCACCCAACTCCAGCTGCTGGTAGACATGACTGAGATCTAACTCTGCATACTTAAGGCCACCTGCTACTTTTGCACAGAGGTCCTTGATTCTCAGAATGGGGTATTTATTTACCAGGGCTCCTCAGTTTGCAGTTAATTTCTCATCCTCAGATTCTTACAGTGTGAGCTGGCTTTAGAACAGGGACTAAAGGTGCAGCCCATTCAGAGGACTGTACAGATTACTCACCCTACTTTTACTTTATGAAGTGCGTAAGGTACTGGGCGGGAGAATTTAGGTGTAACCTTGGGGTTCCAATTGATTTTGGCTTTAGCCCCTTTTATTCATCCAGTTCCTTTTGGAAAACCTCAGAGTATCTGCGCAGTAACTCTTGAAAAACTCCATCTTGAATATTTAATGTCTCAGCTACTCTAATTATCTGCTTCAACCAATCTTGACCCATAATAGAAAGTGTGTGACCCTCAATCATTAGAACAGGTAAGGTGCTGTTTACTTTCCGTAGGATACTATCCCTGTAACTGACCCTACTGTCTTTCTCCTGCTTACATAGACAAAATGAATTACCCAATCTCTAGAGTTGCAGGCTTTTCTGGAGGTATCGGAACCCTTGTTCACCTATAACTGTGGCTCCTGTGTTGACATTTCTAACAGATCTGCCATTAACCATCAAGGCTGTTTCTCTCAGAGGCACCTTATAGAGTTAGTCCAGGTTTAAAGTATATGATTCGGATCCTTTGTTGAGCTCCTCAGCCAGTGTCTTCAATGGTGTTTAATTGTTGTTTTGTTTGTGCGTTCTGTCCTGCCCGATACACTTTGTACCGTGCCTGTAAATAGAAACACAAAAGGTAAGAGCAGGACGAGGCCATTTGGCCCTTGGAGCCTGCTCCGCCATTCATCATGATCATGGCTGATTATCCAACTCAATAACCTAATCCTGTTTCTCCCCATAAACTTTGATCCCATTCGCCCCAAGTGCTATGTCCAGCCGCCTCTTGAATGACCCGTCCACTTGCATATCACTGGCATAGGATTCTAAATTTCCTCACACCTGGGTTTGAGATTTAAGCTTATGAAGGGTTGCTTTGGAGTCTGTCTGTGAGTTGTCACTTTGGGATTTCTGGCCCTCTGGACTTTTTATTTTTCTGTCTAGTAGAGAGTGGTGAAATTCTGTGATAACTGGATGTGATTTGATGTGGCTCCATCAACAAGAAGTGTTCATGAAATGATGATAACTATCTACGCACTAAGAATCTGATGGCCATATCAGACAGGTTTGCTCTCTCCTCCTCCCTGGCTCCACCAGAGTTTCCAGGACCCGTCCCCTCCCTACAGATTTATCTGACTTCCCGTGCTTCTGTTCTATAGGTCTGAACCAATCGTGTGACCCTGAAAGAATCGCCCCTTAAAGGGGCCACATCACCACAAATTCTCCCTGGTTTTGTTTATGAGTCTCCTGCTCTCCCTTTCTTCTTTCAGCTTCTCCCATTTTATTTGAGGTTTCTGCATTGCTGCCTGATCATCCTTTTCCATCTCCCAGTCCTACTGCATTGGAACCTCCAGCCACCATATCTTCTGTCTGGTCTGAGACCTTCCTGCTCTCCTTCATTCTGGCAGCCCAATTTCCATCACTCTTCTCACACATTTCCTCTCTCTCTGCAACAAATGATCCTCCCTGATGCTGTCAGACTTCTAAATGGATCTACCTCACGCTAAGTTGATCTTTCTCTACACCCTAGCTATGACTGTAACACTACATTCTGCACTGTCTCCTTTCCTCCTCTATGAATGGTATGCTTTGTCTGTGTAGCACACAAGAAACAATATTTTTCACTGTGTCTCAATACACGTGACAATAATAAATCAAATTTATTGTATTATAAAATATCAAATCAAATCTAATCATTTCAAACTCTTCTCAGCCAGTATCTTCAGTGCTCTCACAATCTTTATTGATTCCCCAGTGTGCTGGCTCCTGGTTTTGTCCTTTCTTGTGAGTCATTACCACCACCTCAGCCTCTGCGACTGATTACTAACGCATTGCTATCCTCTCTTCCTGAAGCTGCTAAGTTTCTGCACTATATAAGGACGGATGGTGGCACAGTGGTTAGCACTGCTGCCTCACAGTGCCAGGGATCCTGGTTTGATTCCCAGTCTTGGGTCACTGCACATTCTCCCCTCACTGTCTGTATGGAGTCTGCACATTCTCCCCGTGTCTGCGTGGGTTCACTCTGGGTACTCCAGTTTACTCCCACACTCCAAAGATGTGTGGGTTAAGTGGATTGGCCATGCCAAATTGTCCCTTAGGGCAGAATGTTCCCATCCTGCCTGCATTCCCATCCTGCCTGCACAGAAATTGTAGTGGGTGGGTGCGGACCATGCAATTGGCCTTGGGTGGGAATTTCCAGCCTTGGTGTGAGTGCTGCCGGAAAATCCCACGCTTAGAGTCTGGGGAATTAGCAGGGTAAATACATGGGTTACCAGGATAGGCCCTGGATGGAATTGTTATTGGTACAGATTGGATGGGCCGAATGGCTTCATTCTACTCTATAGGGATTCTATGATTCTATCTATATAACTATCGCAACTATCTTCTTTACATTCTTTCTTTCAGCAACAATTCCCGATCACATAAAACTCCACTACACTTTTTTCAGTTGATCTTCCCAAAGCCAATCTGTTGCTTAAGTTCCCTTGCATGGCACAAAATGTATAATGTTTGGAGAACGAATATTCACTGGGGCTGTGGCACCAGGTGACAGGATTTGGGGCTATTGACAGATATCCAGACTAGTGAATGAAGTAAAAATGAAGAATGGATTGAATGAGTTGATGATAATTAACACATTGACAAACAGGAACTGTAGCCTTTGTGTACAAGAAAGTAAAGCCTAATTAGCGATGATAGAAAAGGTAAAGGATTTGGATGTGAGCTGCGCTTCATTTGCAATAAGAAGGTTTAAGAGGAACATGATCCAAGTCTCGACATTCCGTGGCAAAGACCAATCCTTTTCCTGAGAATTTGCCCTCAAGGCTCCCAGATTAATTATCTCTTTGATGGTTTATTATGAACCCAGGCACCTACTTTCCATCTGTGTTCTAGAAGCATGTTTCCAAGCACCAAAATAAACATCTTGGAGAATGCAATTTTGAGAGTCAGGGAATAATCTAAATCAAGGTCAATGCCCAAACTTTTCAATGATCATTAAAACTACCATTTCTTTCTTCATAGAATCATAGAATTCCTACAGTGCAGACAGGGGCCATCGAGTCAGCACCTACCCTCCAAAGAGCACTCCCCTGCTCTACTGTCGCTACCCTGCACATTTAGCTTGGCCAATCCACCTAACCCACATATCTTTGGACACTAAGGGGCAATTTAGCATGGCCAATCCACCAAATTTACACATCTTTGGACATAAAAGGGAAATTTAGCATGGCCAATCCACCTAACCTGTACATCTTTGGACACTAAGGGGCAATTTAGCATGGCTAAATCACTTAACCTGCACAATATTGGATTGTGGGAGGAAACTGGCACACTCAGAGGAAACCCACGCAGACATGGGGAGAACGTGCGAACTCCACACAGTCACCCACAGGCTGGAATTGAACCCGGGTCCCTGTCGCTGCGAGGCAGCAGTGCTAACCATTGTGCCACTGTGCCGCCCATTATTATGGGTCAGACCAGATGAGGAAGACAAATTTCCTTCCCTAAAGGACATTAGTGAACAAGATGGGTTTTTTTTTCTGGCAATCGACAATGGTTTCATAGTCATCAGTAGATTCTTAACTCCAGATTTATTTATTGTATTCAGATTCCATCATCCGTCCTGGTAGGATTTGAACCTGGGTCCCCAGAACATTATCCTGGGTCTCCTAGTCCAATGACAATACCACTATGCTGCAGTCTGTGGTATGGTGCAGTTTCACCTGATAGATAAGTGGAGATAGGTGTTTACCCCAGTCCAATGCCAGCATCTCCACATCATCTTTGGAGTGACCTGGAAACAAGGCAGGTGGATGGAATTGCTTGGTTAGTTGGCTGAAATCTGATTAAATGGTGGAATATGTTTGCGAGCTACTCGGTCCTGTGTACCTGCCACGGAGGGAAGAGGAATTGTATAGAACCCTGTCAGGCCATATGACTCACAGTGAATGTATGCAGTGAATATTACATGTATCACAACTGTATGGAATCACTTGAGTGCAACCGGATCTATGTAGATAACAGAGGGGCATGGTGGCACAGTGGTTAGCACTGCTGCCTCACAGCACCAGGGACCTGAGTTCAATTCATGGCTTGAACAACTGTGTGGAGTTTGCATGTTCACCCCATGTCTGCGTGGGTTTGCTCCAGGTGCTCCGGTTTCCTCCTGCAGTCTAAAGATGTGTAAGTTAGGCAGATTGGCCATGCTAAATTGCCCCTTAGTGTCCAAAGATATGCAGGTGAGGTGGATTGGCCTTGTTAAATGGTCCCCTAGAGTCCAAAAATGTGCATGTTAGGTGGATTGGCCATGCTAAGTTGCCCCTTAGTGTCCAAAGATGTGCAGGTTTTGGGGATTGGCTATGCTAAATTGTCCCTTAGAGTCCAAAGATGTGCAGGTTAGGTGGATTGGCCATGCTAAATGCACAGGGTTGTGGTGATAGGGTGGGGGAATGGGTTTAGGCTGAGTGCTCTGTTGGAGAGTCAGTGCAGACTCAGTGGGCCGAGTGGCCTCCTTCTGCACTGTCGGGATTCTAAAACAAAATTAAAAACACCTTTGCACCATTCGTAACGAGCATTTTGAAGTGTCTGCAATGTTCCTTGGGCTGAATTGAAGCAACTCAGAATGCAAGGTGATGAATGTAGAGAAGATGAACATTATTGCATCTTGGGCGTTGGCCACTTTGGAATGTCTGTACCGCTTTTGCAGATATTTTACGATTGAAGTATATACAGCACCGTGACGCAATTATCCTCCATCATCAGTATTGAGTAGGAGTTTGTTAAGTGCGTGTTGAAAGAGATGCATTGGTTTGTGTAGTGTTAATATTTTGTGTCAAACCTGTTAGAGTGTGTTTAATAATTACCATCTGCTCCTTCCATGGTGAGTGTCAGATGTCGCGACGCATTAGCCTTTCAATCTCATCTGAAGCTTTTAAGGCAGGGGTGACTCGATGGTGCTAATGTGAATAAAATGCGGGATGTCTTTCAAATAATCTCAGACGCCAAGTCCTCCTAAATAATTGAAAGTATCTCGTTATTACTATCGATCTGCTGTATTGTCAGCTTTCAGCACAGAGCAGGCATGGAGAAGCTGCACTGATTCTCGTACCTGTGAGTAGCAGACATGAATCTTGCACTGATGAAGTGGCAGTGTTTTGACGTCACCCCATCGCAGTGTTCCATCAGCTGGTGCATGCAGTTGACGTCCGATAAAACTCCTCCTTCCCCACAAGATCAGATTGCAACGTTCACAAGGTCAAATCGAGGAGCTTGCAGCTACTGAGCAGAATTGAATTTGGTCACAAATCAATGACATTCTTCCAAATGAGAGACATATATTACCCGGGGTTGAATAAAAGGTCACCAACGATGCGTGTCATGCGCGCAGCGGGCACTGGGTGAGACGCACTCATGTCTCTATCGCCCCACGTCCTCCTGCCTGCTTCCCCCTCCCCCCATGCCATTCCCCACCCGCCCCCCCACCCATTCTCCTGCCACCCGCCCCCCCCATTCTCCTGCCACCGCCCCCCCCATTCTCCTGCCACCGCCCCCCCCATTCTCCTGCCACCGCCCCCCCCATTCTCCTGCCACCGCCCCCCCCATTCTCCTGCCACCGCCCCCCCCCCCACCCTGCTGCCCCTTCCTAAGTAGAACACTGAAGGCCCCTGAAATAAAAGCCAATTACTCCACATGCTGGAATCTGAATCGAAAACAGAAACGGCTGGAAAATCTTGGCGGATCTGACAGTTTCTGTGAAGAGAGACAGCAAGGCCTAAAGGGCAGAACTCTCCAGTCTCTAACACCCACCACCATTGCCAGTGGGACAGGAGAATCCCAGCTGCAGGAGAGCTTGGAGAAATCCAGCCAATGTTTTGAGGGGCAGCACGGTGGCATAGCCTCACAGCACCAGGGACCCGGGTTCGATTCCCAGCTTGGGTCACTGTCTAGGTGGAGTTTGCACATTCTCCCCATGTCTGCATGGGTTTCCTCCGGGTGCTCCGCTTTCCTCCCACAGCCCAAAGATGTTCGGGTTAGGTTGATTGGTCATGCTAAATTGTCCCTTAGTGTCCAGAGGTGTGGTTAGGTGGATTAGTGGGGTAAATGCATGGTGTTAGGGGATAAGGTGGGTAGTGGGCCTAGGTGAGATGTTCTGTTGGAGAGTAGGTGCAGACTTGATGGGCTGAGTGGCCTCTTTCTGCACTGTAGCAATGCTATGATTCTATTCTCTGAATGTACAAAAATACCATCGTGGGAATGTGTTTTAACATAGATTCCCAGTCCAATGAAAGTGAAGTAACAAAAGTGAGGCATTTTGTATTAATAACAGTTCCCACATTGAACTCCCTCCCAATTTGGGTTTCCAGTAACTCCTCTGAGCAGGAATCTTGGATGTTAATATCTTTGTTGATAATCCAGCTTCCTCCCTTCTGGTGCTGCGAGGTGTGACTCCACTGATAAGAAGTGTCAACTCCTCGTCCGCTTACCCCTCTGGCAGCTGCTCCCTCTCAGATTCTGCCAAAGTAATCTCTCAGAGTGTCCATGAGCTCTCCATTCCACCCCCGTCCAGCCAGATGGCAGCTTTACACAGCTCCCTGAGAGGAAGATGGCTTTTGTTTGGTTCATTTTCCAATCTCACTTTCCATTTCAAAGACTCTGTTGAAGGTCTATTTTTTCAAACATTTTGAGCAAGACCATTGGGTGAATAAGTCCATCCTGTCTTTTTTAGACAGGATTCTAGGAATTCTAACCTTTGTTTTGGGCATCGTGTTCACCGTTTCCCCGTTCCCTCAATTTTTCTGTAATAATAACAGTCTTTCCAAATAATCAAAATACCTTTCACCCGTGTAACCACACGCTGGCTCCTCCAACAAGACATCTCATTCTCGTATCGGTAAAATCCAGATGATAGCAGTAATCCTTGCAACGTGAAGTCCTGTGTTTACTCCTGTCCTGTGCTATCATTTCAATCTCCTATCCACACAGTTGAGGCAGAGTCCACAGCCTTTTTCAATGTAAGAGTAAATAGATGCATTCACCATTCACAATCCAGGACGTGGGGGCAATGGATTGAGACTTGAATTCCTCTTGCAAAGATTCCGGACTGAATGAGTCAGCGATTTACAGCACGGAAAAGGCCCTTCAGCCCAACTTGTCCATGCTGACTAGGTTCCTAAACTGAGCTAGTTCTTATTGCCTATCTATCTCTCTAAACCTTTCCTATCCATATACTGTCCGAACGTATTTTAAATATTGTAAGTATTGTACCCACCTCTACTACCTCCTCTGGCAGCTCATTCCATACGCGCACTACCCTCTGTGTGAAAAAGTTGCCCCTTGGGTCCCTTTCAAACTTTTCCCCTCTCACCTTAAACCTACATGCTTTAGTTTTGGACTCCCCTATCTTGGGGAAAAGACCTTGGACTATTCACCCTATCTATGCCCCTCATGATTTTATAAACCTCTATAAGGTCACCTCTCATCCTCCTATGCTCCAAGGAAAAAAGTCCCAGCCTATCCAGATTCTCCTTAAAATTCAAACCTTCCCATTACAGTAATTTCCTATTAAATCTTTTTTTGCACCCTTTCCAGTTTAATAACATCCTTTCTACAGCAGGGTGACCAGATCTGTAGACAGTACTTCAAATGTGGCCTCACCAATAACATCCCAACTCCTGTACTCAATGCTCTGATGATGAAGGCAAGTGTGCCAAATGCCTTCTTCATCATCCTGTCTACCACTTTCAAGGAATCATGTACTGTTTCTTCTTGTAGAATCATAGAATCCCTACAGTTTAGAAGAGGCCATTCAGCCCATTGAGTCCACACTGATTTTCTGACCCAGTGTTTTTTTTTAACCAAGCCCCTCTTCCGTCTTTGTGCTGTAATCTTTTAAGATCCTGTAGTTCAATCCATTTTATCTTCTCTTTGGGAGATACATTTGTGTTTTCTCTATCTAATGCTTCAATTCTTTTGTCCTTCCAAAAGCTATCCCGTTGCTGCTAATAATTAGTGAGCTATGTTGAAAGTGTAAGCTGAGATAGGATCCTCAGTGTGGTTTTTGAAATGGCCTTTCCGCCTGCAACCTCTGGATCTTTGTTTCTGAAAATGTTGATGGTTCATTTATGTTGCCATGGGAATCCCCAATGTGGGGCCATGCACTTTGAAAGCAAGTTACCATTGTACTGTCTCTCATCAAACTTATTTTCGCGTCTGTCTGATGTACTTCCAAATTGGTCCATCTTTGCTTTAATAGCATTCAAATTAGGGGCTTGATAGGCCACTCGTTCCATCAACTCTGCACAAATGTTTAATAAAAGCCTGGCTGATCTGACTTCAACCTTCCACCTATCAACTGATAAACAAGGTGAGACGTTATCAGAAATCTAAATATCTCCGCTTTAAAAACAAAGGTTGGAATTCTCCAGCCATTCACTCCGGTGGGATTTCACGTGGGAACCATAATGCAGTCAATCAGTTTCTTTTTTTTAAGCCAATTCTCATTTCATTCTGACTTTTTAACATAGTTGTGTCGCAAAAAAGCTTCAATAACAGGAGATTTCTTGGAGTGAAAAAACTATTCAGTGGGTAGTTCAGTTCTTATCAATTTGCACCCAAGAGGGAGAGGGGTTTAAGATGTTACAGGTAAGAGGAGTGTTGAGGATGATTTTCTTTTTCTTGCTCAGAACGTTTAAGAGGAATGAGAGCTTTGCTTTATGTGGGATTTGTGTTGATGACTGGGTTGGGGTTCAGATTCCATGGAGAACGGAACTGTCGAGGGGGTTGACATAGGGATAGAAGTGAAGATTCTTGGTGAAGATGTTCCATTTGCAATTAAGGTCTGTGGTGGGGTCAACATTGTCATTCAATAAAGAAAGATTATAGAAATCATAGAAACCCTTCAGTGTGGAAGGAGGCCATTTGGCCCAGCAGGTCTGCACGGACAACAATCCTACCTAGGCTCTATCCCTGTAACTCCAGATATTTACTCACTAATCCTTATAACCAATGCACCTCGGGACACTAAGGGGCAATTTAACATGGCCAGTGCGTCTAACCAAGACCTTTGACTGTGGGAGGAAACTGGAGCACCCAGACAAAAGGAGAACGTGCAAACTCCGCACAGACAGTGACCTAAGCCGGGAATCAAATCCAGGGTCCTGGCAGCAACGCTAACCACTGTGCCACGAGGTATGAAAGATGGAGAGAAGGAAGCTGCAGATTGGAAATGTGAAGGGAGTGCAGTCTGATGAATTACGCATGATGTGTTGAAGTGATTTCCCTGCTGATGTTGTTGTGCTGAGGACACTCCATTCATCAGAAGCAGTATTGATTCCTCAAACTTGGAAAGTGCTGCCTGAGCATCTCCTGACTGCTTAATCATTCCCATTTGAAGAAACGCAATAAGTGGTAATAGCCGAGGCAGTTACCATAAGTACAGCAATTAATGCGTCTGTTAATAAATATTTCCACGATAGTTATTTTGTAATCATGGATTTGTCTGAGGATGTGGTACCTTCTTCTTTTTATTTATTTGTGGGACATGGGCGTCACTGGCTGGGCCAGCATTTATTCCCCATGGAGGGCAGTTGAGAGTCAACCACATTGCTGTGGCTCTGAAGTCACATGTAGGCCAGACCAGGTAAGGACAGCAGATTTCCTTCCCCAAAGGACGTTAGTGAACCAAATGGGTTTCTGACAATTGGCAATGGTTTCATAATCATCAGTAGATTCTTAATTCCAGATTTTTTTTTTTACTGAATTCAAATTCCACCATCTGCCATGGCTGGATTCGATCCCAGGTCTCCAGAACATTAGCTGAGTTTCTGGGTTAAGTCTAGTGATAATACCACTCGGCCATTGCCTCCCCAAATTCTTGTTCTAGAAGAGGTCTCGCTGCAGACAGTGGGCTTTGTTCAAAAAACGTTTATTTACTTGCTAACCATTTACAAAGGTTAGATTAGGCTAACACAGAGCAGCAAGTCAGAGACCCTCTCCCATTGAGTGACATCATGCTAATAAAGCTCCTTTTGCACATGCTCAGTGTGTCCATATTAAAGTTAACCCTTTACTCTACAGTTAGATTCCCCCTTCTTTCATCTTCAATGTGTTGAAATTGAAAACCCATGGGGGCGGGATTTTATGGTCTCACTCGAGCGAGACTGAAACTCCAGCTCCAGGACAATGGACATTCCCATTGCCCGCCCCTCGCCCACTCCGATTCTGTGGCGTGCAGGATGGGGGAGGTGGGATAGGTTAGAGTTCAGCTGATCTTGTTTCATTCATCATCGCATCTTCCCAGAATTGTGCACTTGCAGATCCATTCTGCACAGCTTTGTTAACATAGGGCCAGTTAATATCGGCAACATCTGGAAAGAGCTGGGAGAAACTAGTTAGCTTGGAACTAATGTGTTATGTGTAAGTGTTGCAGGGGCCCACATTTCATAGCTGCATTGGAGAATGACATGACATGTACACAAGCAATTCAATCTGCTTCTTAATTCTTTTGAACCAGACCACATGGGGTAATTTAAACTTAATAAGTTTCCGATCTTTACAAACACAAACTTAAAGTGTGGTTGTTAGCAACATCTGGGAACAGAAAGACAACAAGAACACATAGCACAATTTCAGTCTCTTGCGTCGCTCCAGTAGACACTTTAAGAACACTTCTTAAAAGTTTTAAAGTTTACTTTCATTAGTGTCACAAGTAGGCTTACACTAACACTGCAATGAAGTCACTGTGAAAATCCCCTAGTCGCCATGCTCTGGCACCTGTTCGGGTACACTGACGGAGAATTTTAGCATCTAACCAGCGCGTCTTTCAGACTGTGGAAGGAAACCAGAGCACCCGGAGGAAACTCACGCAGACATGGGCGAACATGCAGATGCCACACAGAGAGTGACCCAAGGCTGGGAATTGAACCCGGGTCCCTGGTACTGTGATGCAGCAATGCTAACCACTGTGCCACCCAAGCTGCCCATGTGGCCGGGCTGAGGTGTGTGG
Organism: Carcharhinus amblyrhynchos; assembly: GCF_965287045.1. NCBI lineage: Eukaryota > Metazoa > Chordata > Chondrichthyes > Carcharhiniformes > Carcharhinidae > Carcharhinus > Carcharhinus amblyrhynchos. The sequence goes on from NC_137354.1 coordinate 20,663,681, forward strand.
GGGGTGCTTGGGTGTGTGGGGAGTTGGGGTATGGGGATGCAGGAGGTATGGACGGGTGGGGTACTGGGGTGTGGGGGGTGGGAGGAGTGTAGACAGGCAGTGTGTTGGGGGGTGGGGGTTGCAGGGGGTGGAGTGTGGGGGGGGGGTGGGGTAAGGTGGGATTGGGATGTGGGGGGGAGTGGGGGATTTATTTATTTGTTAATGGGAAACCTCTGAGACAGTTACTAAAGCCCTGCTGGTATCGCCTACTTGCTGATAAGTAGCATCTTATCTTCCTGTAGCGCCTTTAGCGTAGAAATAAAGTCCCAATTCTTGAGGCTTTGTTAAACTCTGTGGCAATGCTTTCGTCCATGACAAATATCCTTGGACTGGCAGCGTCCTATGTAAATGTTAACCTCTGAGCAGGTGCCCTTCTCCTCACTCGCTCTCTTGATAAATGCCTCCCAGAAATTGTCCTCGACAAGAGCGAAGGCCTCAGTGATGCAGTTGTATTTTTATACCCTTTCTGTGAGTTGCTTTATAATGTTTAGCCCAATGCATGTGTGCCTGAAACAAACACAACTAACAACTTCTAACCCAGTATTTGAAACTCTTAACCAATGGAAAGATTTCCCCTGGCTTTCCCACAACAATTTAACTTTATTGGTACCCTTTAACTGGGGGTCCTGTCCTCAGGTCATTCTTCTAGCGAATGAGCTTAAAGCTTCAGTTCTTTCTTCGACTATTAAGCTAGACTTGCTGGAGCCCAAATGTACAAACGTATCCTAAATATAACCACAATTCACTTCACTTCTTTTTTGTATTGCAGTATTTGGCACTTAACAGGATGTCAACTTTAAAGCTTTCTTATTAACGTAATTCAGAATTCACCAATCATCCCAATAATACGTTCAAATAAAGACTTTTCATCATTAAGCTGATGTACAGTTTGATAATGCAATCCTTATTAATTTCATAAATATGCCAATGATCAGATGCTAGTTCTTGGATAGAGGATGTAGAGTCATAGAGACATACAGCATAGAAACAGGCCCTTCGACCCAATCCATCCAAACCGACCAGGTTTCCTAAACAGAAGTGGCCCCATTTGCCCGCGTTTGGCCCATATGCTCTAAACCTGTCATATCCATATACCTGTCCAAGTGCCTTTTAAATGTTGTAATCATACTCAACTCTTCCACCCCCACTGGCAGCTCATTTCATACATGCATCACCTGTGTAAAAAAGTTGCCCCTCAGGTCCCTTTTAAGTCTTTCCCCTCTCACCTTAAACCAATGCCCTCAAGTTTTGGACTCCTCTACCCTGGGGAAAAGATCTTGACTATTCACCTTATTTCTGCCAATAAACCTCTATAAGGTCACCCCTCATCCTCCTACACGCCAGGGAAGAAAGTCCCGGCTGATCCAGCCTCTCCTTATAATTCAAACTTTCCAGTCTTAGTAACATCCTTGCAAATCCATTTTCCACCCTTTCCAGTTTAATAACATCGTTCCTATAGCAGGGCAACCAGAATTGCACGCAGTAGTTCAAAAGTGGCCTTACCAATGTCTTGTGCAGTTGTAACATAACGTCTCAGGTTTTGTACTCAATGTTCTGACTGATGAAGGCAAATGTGCAAGTCCATCTTGTGCTTGTTTGGCTGTCAGGAGACTGTCTTCTCTATGGCCAGTTTGGCTTGATGCATTTTCCCACTAGGAGATTGCTTGATTTTCTTGCCAATCATCTTGGCCAGTGACAATCCAGATATTGACAAGCTTTTCAATCATCTGGTGAAGTCAACAATTCATCTGTTGGAACAGACATTTAATTTAAATACAACTTTTACTTTCCATTCTATGTTGTCCTGAAAAGAAGATCCTTAGAGATCACTAAAGGCTATGGTAGATTTTCTTTTTGAAATGAGTGCTTGTTTGTACATCTGAGTGGTATCTTAACCCTCTTTAAAGGGCAATTATCACAGGCATGTCACATACAAGAGAGACAGGGTTCCTTCTCCAAAGTGAACATGGAATTTTCCAATGTAAAAAGAAACATAACAAAATGTGACACCAGGAAATTGGCACAGTGGTTAGCACTGCTGCCTCACAGCACCAGGGACCTGAGTTCGATTCCAGCCTTGGGTGACTGTGGAGTTTGCACATTCTCCCTGTGTCTGCATGGGTTTCTTCCAGTTTTCTCCCAGACTCCAAAGATGTGCGGGTTAGGTTGATGGCTATGCTAAATTGCCCTTTAGTGTCAGGACGGTTAGTAGGGTAAATCTGTGGGGTTAAGGGGACAGGGTCCAGATGGGATTATTGTTGGTGCAGTCTCAATGGGTCAAATGGCCTCCTACTGCTCCGTAGTGATTTGATAAGTGGGCAATACAGAGGCACAGTGGTTAGCACTGCTGTCTCACAGACTCAGGTTTAATTCTGGCTGTGAGCGAGTGTGTGGAGTTGGCACGATTTCTCTGTGTCTGTGTGGGTTTCCTCCAGGTGCTCCAATTTTTTCCTACACTCCAAAGGTATTCAGGTTAAGCGGATTGGCCATGTTAATTCCCCCCTTATTGCCCTAAAATGTAGAGATTAGATGGATTAGCCATAGGAAATGTGTGGGGTTACGGGGATAGGACGGGGGAGAGGGCCTGGGTAAGATACTCTATCAGAGGGTTGATGCAGACTCAATGGGCCTCCTGCACTGTCGGGATTCTATGGTTTTATGTCTGGGTCAGTCTAAAATTCTCCCTTTATGTCACCGTCTTTTGAGAATAGGTGGGAGTGAGTGATTGTGATAAAACATTTCTGTTTCAGTGGCAGACTATTCAATTTCACAGTGATCTCAGTGTGAATTATAAATTTAAAGCAGCAGTATGTAACACTTCATTAGGCTGCTTGCTGCAGTAAATGTCATTGCCAAAGCCATCCTGCACCAACTCTCTCTCTCTCTCTCTGTAACCGGGTTGGTCTCACTTGCTCCAGTGACATCAATGCTTCAGTTAAAGAAAGGCTTGCTTTTTATATTGTGCCTTTCACAATTTGAGGACATCGCAAAGCATTTTACAGCCATGAATACAAAAAGACAGAGAACAATGTATCTAAAGTACGCTGACAATACAAAGGTAGGTGGGAATGTAAACTGTGAGGAGGATACAGAGAGACTGCAAATAAATGATGGCTGTAAGTTTACTGTCCCGCCTGTGACGGAAATCAGAGCGGTGGTTTGGCACAGTGGTTAGCACTGCTGCCTCAGTGCTCCAGGGACCCATGCTCAATTCCAGCCTCGGGTGACTGTCTGTGTGGAGTTTGCATGTTCTCCCCGTGTCTGCGTGGGTTTCCTCCGGGTGCTCCAGTTTCCTCCCACAGGAAAGGTTGGGTTAGGTAGACTGGCCATGCTAAACTGACCCTTAGTGTCAGGGGGATCAGCAAAGTAAATTTGTGGGGTTACGAGAATAGGGCTTGGATGGGATTGTGGTCAGTACAGACTCGATGGGCTGAATGACCTCCTTCTACACTGTAGGGATTCTATTAAGGGGTGGACCATGGAAAAGCCCATTGAACTTGGGCGGGATTTTATGGTTTTGGGTCGAGTGAGGTGACAAAGTCCCGCCCATTAAGGGACTGTGAAACAAGTTGGCAAATAGAGTGTAATATGTTTTGGTTGTAAAATGAAAATAATAGCAAGAATATTTTTTGAATGGGGTGAAACTTATCAATGTTGTTATTCAGAGAGACTTGCACATGCTCATCATTGGTATTTAGGTACAGCAAGCACCTGTGGCATGGTCTGTTGGCTCTTATTGCAAAGTGATTGGAGTATTGGATTAAAGAATTCTTGCTCCAGTTGTACAGAGCTTTAGTAACACCACACCTGGAATATTGTGGGCAGTTTTGATCTCCATATTTAATCATATTGGAGACAGCACACTGGGGGGCCATTAAATTGGTGCCTCGGATGAGGGAGTTGACCTATGACGAGAGGCTGAGTGAATTGGATCTATACTGTAAGATTGAGAGTTGATCTCATTTAAATTCATTTACAAGGGCTAAGATTCTCCCCAAAAAATTCTAAGTGCCGATTCCATGTAAAATCTGGAGTAAATCCTTCCGGTTTTATCAGCAGAATTTTCAAAATGCATCTCCCACATTCTGTGCACTGCAGAGCGCACTAGTGTGTGAATCATGCTGCAAATCTGTGGCCGGCAGCATAGCGCTGATGGGGCCGCCGCGCGTGTGCTGATCTGTCGGAGCGGAGGTTGGCTCATCTACAGTCATCCCACACTGCCAACTCCCAATTGCTGGCCAGCCCAGCAACACCACATTGCTATCACTCCGAACACCCCCCACTCTCTAATCGCTGGCCTCCCGGATGTCTCCAGGCCAGCCCTAACCCCTCTGCCCCCAGCCCGCCTCGATATCCCCCTCCCCCCGGAAACCCCAACTACACCCCACACCCAACCGCAGTCCTGACCTCCCCCCACCCCCACAGGCTGATCCCCCCCATACCCCGATCACTGGTCTCCCAGACATCTCCAGGTCAGCCTTAACCCCTCCCTTGCTCCATACCCCCTGGGGAGCTTCCATTGCCTCCCTTCACTCCAGGGGGTACCACACCCCTCTTACCCCCAACCCTCTTGTGGAGCCTCAGTGGATCACCCCCCTTCACTCCAGCTTTCCATAAGTGGGGAGCGGTAGTAAACCCCACTGGAGTGAAATACCCCTGGCATGGGGAGAATGGAGGGGATGGAGACTTCAGTCCTGGGCCCACTAATTACATGTAAATCATGATTTAAATAATTTATTCAGCTCCACTCCAACTTCTGGTGCGGAGCTGATGATGCTGGAAATCTGGGAGATACACGGAAGCCATGGCACCCAGTGGGAAAGTGGTTAAACGGCCTCTGCTGATGTCTCCCAGCCCTCTGTGCTGCTAGAGCAGAGGCTGGGAGAATCAATCCCAAAGTTTGGAAGGGGCTAGAATGTGTAGACACTGGGAGGGTGTTTCCACTATTTGGGTAAATTAAAACACGGGGGCACAGTCTCAGAATAAAGGATCCTTTAGGATTGAGATGAGGAGAAAGAATTGTGAATCTTTGGAATTCTCTACCTGGATGGTTATGGATGCTCCATCATTGACTATATTTAAGGTTGGGAATTGGCTGATTTTTGGTCTCTTGGGGAATCTGGGCATATGGGGAATGGCAGGAAAGAGGAGTTGAAACTCAGGAGGCCATCAGCATCATGTTGAATGCTGGACCAGGCTCATTAGGCTACATGCTCTACTCCTACTCCAGCATTCTTGTGTGTCCTTGTGAAGCAATATGGTCACTATTATCATGCAAGAAAACATAGAACATAGAACATAGAACATTACAGCGCAGAACAGGCCCTTCGGCCCACGATGTTGCGCCGACCAGTTACAAAAACAATGACCCACTAGCCTATACCAATCCCTTTTCGTCCATAAACCTATCCAGAGATCTCTTAAACGCCCCCAAACTAGACGCATCTACAACTGCAGCAGGCAGGGCATTCCAATCCCTCACCACCCGCTGGGTAAAGAACCTACCCCTGACATCCGTCCTGTAGCTACCCCCCCTTAATTTAAAGTCATGCCCCCTCGTGCTAGCTTTCTCCATCCGAGGAAAAAGGCTATCACTATCCACCCTATCTAAACCCCTAATCATCTTATATGTTTCAATAAGATCCCCTCTTAGCCGCCTTCTTCCCAACATGGCAACTAATTTGTACACAGCAAGCTCCCACAAACAGCAATGAGCTAATGATCAGATAACCATTTGAGCACCATTCAGATAAACATTGGCTGGCTTTTCCCAAATCTCTTAATACTTTAAGCAAAATAAACCTCAGTTTTAAAATTAATATTTGATCTAACATCAATTGCTATTTAAGGAAAAGAGTGTCAAACATCTATCACCCTCTGTCTGTCGGACAGTTTCTGAATTTCATTCTAAATGACTGGCTCTAATCTCTACGCAATGCCTCCTAATTCCAAACTTGCCAATCAGTGAAAAGAGTTTTTCTTAATTCCCCTGGTAAACTTCGATCAAACCACTCCTTAAACCTTCTAACTTCTAGGGAATAAAACCCTAATTTGTGGAATCTCTCCTCACAGTTTAACCATTTGAGTGAAGGTATCATTCTAATAAAATGGCATTCTTGCTAATGCCAATGCCCCCAGGTCCAGAACATGTATATTCCATGGTGTGGTCTAATTGTGTCTTCCCATCCCATTATCTTTAGTCTTCTAAATATAAAGGCCAGCATTCCATTAACCTTTGGACTGCTATCAGTTTAGAATGGTCACGGTGGCACAGTGATTAGCACAGTGCCAGGGACCTGGGTTCAATTCTGATGACTGTCTGCCTGGAATTTATACATTCTTCCCGTGTCTGCGTGGGTCTCCTTGGTTTCAAAGAACAAAGAAAACTACAGCACAGGAATGGGCCCTTCGCCCTCCAAGCCTACACCAACCATGCTGCCCGACTTAACTAAAACCCCCTACACTTCCAGGGACCATATCCCTCTCCGCACAAACTCCACACAGTCCAAAAGATGTGTGGGTTAGGTGAATTGGCCATGCTAAATTGCCCCTTAGCATCAGGGTAAATACGTGGGGTTATGGGGATAGGGCTGGGTGGGATTGTTGTTGGTGCAGATTCGACGGGGTGAATGGCCTCCTTCTGCACTGTAGTAATTCTACGATTCTATAATATTTTTCATGTATCCTGTCTTCTTCAATCCCTATTATTACTAGTTTATCACCATTTAGAAAGTATGCTGGATTCTTTTTAAGCCCAAACTGGATGGCTACATATCCGCCTCTATTAAAATTAATCAGCCTCCTTTCGTCCGTTCACTTCGTCTACCACTGTCAGTTTGTAACTTACAGTGCTTACAATTCCACCTATCTTTGTGTATTCCCAAACTTGGATATATGATTTTCTATTCCATTGTCTAAGTTGTATACATGTTTACATAGGTAGTTCCCTTTAGAAATGTGGATATAGGAATTTCTAATGATTGCCAAGATGTTAAAAACATGGTTTTGTGACAGGAGGTGGGTATAGTACAGATGATACATGTTGAGAGAACCACTGTTAACTGTAATCCTTGCTCCAGTCAATTGGTGGACACAAAAACTTTATCTTTAAATCAAATCACGTCTTATTAGAAAAATGTAACAAAACATTAAATAGCTATGACTATTCTTACACTGGATCACACTTAAACGCTTCTATTCCCCTATTAATCTATGATAATAAGTATGCAAACATAGATTTAACTATTTATATTTAAATACTGGACCTGTAGGGGTGTCTTTAATCCTCATGCTGGACAAACATGGAGAGGGATCAGACTTCATCAGGTTTTCAGCTTGAAGCTCCTTTCTTCTGTTCTGTGGTTCCTTCTTTCTGATTCTGACTTCAAAACTTCAATTTTTATTCCTCGAAACTGATTCAAACACTTTCAGTTCAGCACAGAGACTTTAATCATGGGTGCAACATGCAGATTGGTTTATTGCAGCTGCTGGAGTTTAGGGCGGTGGCTGTTGCCTGCTTAATCATTCAAAATCAGGCTTCTGTCTCCACTTAGAATCATAGAATCCCTACAGTGCAGAAGGAGGCCATTCAACCCATCAAGTCTGCACCGACCACAATCTTAGCCAGGCCCTATCCCCATAACCCCATGTATTGACCCAAGCTGGTCTCCCTGACACGAAAGGGCAATGTAGCGTGTCCCATCCACCTAACCAGCACATCTTTAGACTGTGGGAGGAAACCAGAGTGCCTGGAGGGAACCCACACAGACATGGGGGAGAATGTACAAACTCCGCACAGGCAGTGACCCAAACTGGGAATTGAACCCGGGTCCCTGGCCATGTGAGGTAGCAGTGCTAACCACTGTGCCGCCATACTTGATTTCTGTCCATTTGATTGATTAGAATGACTTAATTATCATGCATGTGTTGTTACAACTTTCCCCTTGAAAACAACCATACTTTATTACCCTTTTGTTGCAGGTAAACAGATTAGTCCACACTCTCTGCCTGGAGTTTAAAAACCTCTTATCCTGAAGTTGACCATATTTCCCTTCAGGACATAATAGTGTCCTTTTCTTGCTTGGCCATTGTTGTATTAGACACTAGCCCACAGGCTACACTATACCAGTGTAGTGTATTTAGATAATCCAGCGTATTTGCTAAAGGACTTTATGGGATTTGAAGGCATAGCATCTATACTGAAACAAGTTTTCCTTCTTTGCTTTTCACAGAAATAGAATCATAGAATTCTACAGTGCAGGAGGCCATTTGGCCCATCGAGCCTGCACCAACAACAATCCCACCCAGGTCCCATCCCCGTAACCCCACATATTTACCCTGCTAATTACCGACACTAAGGAGCAGTTTAGCTTGGCCAATCCACCTAACCTGCACATCTTTGGAGTGTGGGAGGAAACCGGAGCACCTGGAGGAAACCCACGGAGACACGGGAAGAATATGCAGACTCCACGCAGACAGTGACCCGAGGCCGGAATTGAATCCAGGACCTTGGTGCTGTGAAGCAGCAGTGCTAACCACTGTGCTACCCCATATTAAACACATTGATGTGCAGATGTCACTCAATGTCGACGCAGTGTCAACTATGAAGAACAGAGTGAGAAACTTCAAGACGACATGGAGAGCTTGGTGGAAGATGTCTGGTGGTTGTAATGGAGACAAGTGTGAAGTGATATGTTTGTGTTCAATTGAATTTAAATTCTACCAGCTACCGAGGCAGGACTTGAATCTGCGTCTCCCAGCACGTTTTAGAAATTGATGATCGAGTCCAGGGTGAAAGGTGAGATGAAGGATGACTTCTTGTTCCTGTGTCTCTCGCCTGTTGAATCATCTGCAGTTCCTCACCGAATTCTGTGTGTTTCTGTAATGGATAAACCTTGCCCATAACTGAATGTATCAACACATGACCTCTTGTAACCTCTAATGCGATGTGAGTATGGAGTCAATATTCTGCAGTCAGCTGCCACAGTCACATCCTCAGCCGTCCCTGACCCCCACACTGCTTTCCAGCTTCTGCAGTCTTTCCCTGTACATTCCTTCCTGATATTAAACCGCACAGACAGCACTTTGTACGGTGCTGAAAATCAATAAATAAAAAAGGATTCATAATCCCAGGCATAACCGCATTAACTGAGCCTTCGCATGGAATATAAAAAGCCCTGCCCTGCCCCCCCCATTAAAACTCCTCAATAATTCACCGGACGGGAGATTGTCAGTGTGCAGGTCATGTGCCTCTGAACAAGATATGGTCTGCAATCGATGGGCAGATCCAAGACCAGCTCTTTGTAACAAATGAGAAAGAGCTGGTCGATTAATGGCTACTTTGCAGTCTGTCCAAACCTCCAATCACCTCAATCTGCGAGGCACAGAAAAAAAACAGAGCCTTTCAGGCCAAAAATGCAATATTTGTGGTCCCTCTAGGATACATTCTAGATATGCAGTTTAGATTAGATGCATTGGCCATGGTAAATGCATGGGGTTAGGGGGAATAGGGTGGAGGGCAGGCTCTGAGAGGGTTGCTCTTTCAGAGTCAGTGCAGACTCGATGATTTGAATTGAACTAAGGACCCGGGTTCGATGCCCAGCTTGGGTCACTGTCTGTGTGGAGTTTGCACATTCTTCCCATGTCTGTATGGGTTTCCTCCAGTGCTCCAGTTTCCTCCCACACTTTAAAGATGTGCAGATTAGATGCATTGGTCAAGCTAAATTGCCCTTAATGTCAGGGGGACTAGCAGGGTAAGCACATCGGGTGACAGTGGATAAGGCCTGAATGGGTACAGGCTCGATGGGGCGAATGGTCTCCTTCGGCACTGTAGGAATTCTATGATTTATTGTCACATGTATTGGGATATAGTAAAAAGTATTGTTTCTTGCACACTATACAGACAAAGCATACCGTTCATAGAGTACATAGGGGAGAGGGAAAGGAGAGGGTGCAGAATGTAGTGTTACAGTCACAGCTAGGGTGTAGAGAAAGATCAACGTAATGTGAGGTAAGTCTATTCAAAAGTCTAAGTCCCAGCAGCAGGGAAGAAGCTGTTCTTGAGTCAGTTGGTACGTGACCCCAGACTTCCGTACCTTTTTTCCTGATGGAAAAAGGTGGGAGAGAGAATATCGGGGTGCATGGGATCCTTAATTATACTGGCTGCTTTTCTGAGGCAGTGGGAAGTGCAGATGGAGTGGCCAGAGGGGCCGAATGGCCTCTTTCTTGCACTGTGGGGATTCCATAATTACCTGCAGCAAGCTCTGAAGGTGGGTGGAGAAAAACTGACTTGACATTGGGATGTGCACTGACTGGAAAATTGGCTTTTGGATTGACAACATTTAGGTTTCCAATAAATTATGCGATTTTAGTCCTTTGGTGACCTTGATCAGGAGAGAGGGAGAGGGAGAGGGAGACGGTGCAGAATAATTTACTGGGAGACCCAGGTTTGGCTCTTTAGCAGAACCACTCTGATGTCTTACTCCGGGAAATCCACCCAGCAGAACCAATCCAACGACCCACCTGACACCCCAAAGAATCCAGCCAGAGTTCCCAGTAGGCCCAGTACCCTGAGAAATCCATTGCTCTGACCAGGAGGCCACACCACATCCAAACAAGCAAACCATATCAATATCGACACTTCACAATGGCCCAACCAGACTTCCTCTACTCTACACAGCAGTGGTGCAGTGGTTTTGTCACTAGACTAGTAATCCAAAGCCCAGACGAAAGCTCTGGATCGTGGCATTCAAATCCCACAAAAGTGGAATTTGAAATTCAGTTCATAGATTAGAATCATAGAATTCTACAGCGCAGAAGGAGGCCATTCGGCCCATCAAGTCTGCACTGACAATCCCATCCAGGCTCTATCCCCATAACCCCATGCATTTACCCCAGCTAGTCTCCCTGACACTAAGGGGCAATTTAGCATGGCCAATCCATATCTTTGGACAATGGGAGGAAACCTACACAGACGCAGGGGGAAATGAGCAAACTGCACGCAGACAGTGACCTGAATCAGGAATCGATCCAGGTTGCCTGGCGCTGTGAGGCAGCAGTACTAACCACTGTGCCACCATGCCGCCAACGGATTTAAATCAAATTTAATAAAAAATGTAACAAATTTAATAAAAATCTGGAATCTCAGTAACGGTGACCACTGTTGTTGTTTAAAAGAAAAACTATCCGGTTCCCCTTTAGGGAAGGAAATCTGCTGTCCTTACCTGGTCTGGTCTACATGTGACACCAGATCCACAGCAACGTGGTTGACTCTTAACTGCCCTTTGAAATGGCTGAGCAAGCTACTCAGTTCAAAGGTAATTAGGGATGGACAACAAATGCTGGCCTTGTAAGCTATGCCCACATCCCGTGGGAGCTAGGCTGAAAACTACTTCAAACCCAATTAAATCTTAACGTGAAACCAGATGACCCTTTGTCAAAGCTGACATCTGTACTCAAAACGTCAGCTTTTTCTCCTTACAGATGCTGCCAGACTCACTGAGATTTTCCAGCGTTTTCTCTTTTGGTTTCAGATTCCAGCATCTGCAGTAATTTGCTTAAATCTTGTCATGGTTGTGGGGGGATGTGGCTGGATGAAGAAGGAGGAGTAAGCTGGTGGTGAGTCGGGTAAAATATATGGAAAGGCATGGTCTGATATTGGGGACATGGGGGAGTTTTAGAGTTTCCCATGTCTCTCTGCTGACTGGATCCTCTCTGTATAATGGACTGAAATCCCCCTCAGGTCTGGGTCCAGCTCCTACCATTAACAGTTCAAAGGTCATTAAAGCCAACCTGCTGCACTGGCCAGGTGTCTCGTTCCTGCTCATGACCTACTGGCCTTTGACCTTGGCTAACCCACTCCCAGGCCCTCAATGACTCTTACCGAAAGGAACATACTTTAATGAAATATTTTACCAACAGGTGAGCCGTTGCTCTGTGACAGGATTGCCCACAAAAAAAAGGATTGTTTTGGAATTTGTCTCCTCCTTTTGCAGTTTTGAAAGCTTTTTAAAGGAAAATAATAAAGTTCTTTTGTGTATTGTATTTCTCTGTTGGCTCCAGCTATTATTTGACCCTCTGGTTGGCCTCCACTTTTGTTTTTGATGCATTAATTCTTTCATCTACATTGCTGGCTTTTATTCAAACCAATGCAAAGTTTCCCTCCGATACCCATTGGCTCCAGTTTTGCGAGGGTCCCTTGATGCCGCACTCAGTCAAATGCTGCCTAATGCCCAGGGCTCTCACTCTCACCTCACCTCTGGAGTTCAGCTCTTTTGTTCATCTTTGCCGTTGGAGCTGCAGCCATTCAGGCAAGTGGGGAGTATTCCATCACACTCCTGACTTGTGCCTTTGTAGATGGTGGACAAAGCTCTGGGGAGTCAGGAGGTGAGTTACTCGCCACAGTATTCCCAGCCTCTGACCTGCCCTTGAGCCATAGTATTTACATGGCTGGGTCCAGCTCAGTTTCTGGTCAATGGTAACGCCCAGAATGTTGATAGTAGGGGTAATTCAGCAAAGGTAATATCACTGAATGTCATAGGGTAATAATTAGATTCACTCTTGTGGAGATGGTCATTTGCCTGGCACTTTTTAAAAGTTCATTTATTAGTCACAAGTAGGCTTACATCAACATTGCAACGGTGTCTGTTTGAATACACTGTGGGAGAATTTAGCATGACCAATGCACCTAACCAGCATGTGGGAGGAAACCAGAGCATTTGGAGGAAAACTACAGATACGGGTCGAACATGCAGACTCCACACAGATAGTGACCCAAGCTGGGAATCAAAATGGGGTCCCTGGCGCTGTGAGGCAGCAGTGTTAACGTTACTTGCCACCTGTCAGCCCAACCCTGGACATTGCCTGGGTCTTGATGTATTTGGACTGAGGAGTCATGAATGGTTCTGAACATTGTGCATTCATCAATGAACGTCCCCATTTCTGACCTTACAATGGAAGGAAGATCATTGGTGAAGCTATTGAAGATGGTTGGGCCTCAGAAACTCCCCTGAGGAACTCCTGTAGAGATGTCCTGGAGCTGAGAAGATTGCAACTGTCTTTTTTCATGGAACTGTCTGGGATGGATTGTCCTCTTTTTTGTGGACTGGATTTACCTGGAAAATTGTCCACGTTGTCGGGTAGTGTCAATGTCAATGAACTCGAACAGCCTGGCTAGGGGTCTAGTTCTGGAGAACAAGTCTTCAACACTACAGCTGGGAAGTTGTCAGGACCTGTAACCTTTGCTGTTCCAGTGCTCTGTGCCGTTTTTGGAAGTTACCATATTTGTCATGCCTATGTCCTCTGCTATGGATTTGCAAACTGTGTAAACACGAAGGCCCAGATCAAAGGCACAGTGTGTAATTATCAGGGGGAGGATATGGGGTTGGACACTCAGCTCGGAGTCAGATAGGATAACAAGACTGCAAACGGATTGATTTAGCCTTGGACTGTGGCCAGGGAGGGGGCAGTATTGTCAGAGAGTTAGTGCTGGGGACAATGGCTGAAACCAGGACTACAGAGGCTGTTGGCTGGAACTTCCAACATCACATTCCAGTAGAGAGCCTGGAAATGTCCACCAGAAATTGAACCATTCTTCACTAGTCGCAAACTCACTTGTAGTTTGTCCTGATCTTCTAAGAGCTTGACTGGAGAGCGAGAGGATTGGTAATTTACCTTTTGCAACCCCAGACGACCCAGATAACTCCAACTATTGACAGAGTAGATGAGTCCTTACTGTGCTCCGAAGATGACAAAATCCTCATGAACATTCCAGTCCAGAACATTTCTAGATTTTCTCTGGATTATCAAATTTTGATTTATTATAGGGATACAGTGAAAAGTATTGTTTTTTGCACGTTATACAGACAAAGCAATGTTGGTCTGAGGAATCAGATGATCTCCTTTGGAACTGCTTAGTGTCAGTGGACTGGTCAGTATTTAAAAACTCTGCAACCAGCCTGAATGAGTACATCATTACAGTAACTGGCTTCATCAGTAAGTAAGTAGAAGACTGTGTGTCAAAGAAGCAAATCTGTGTTTCCCAACCAGAAACCATGGATGGGCAGGGATATCCACTGCTTGCTGAAGTCCATGTCTGAGGCATTCAAGTCAGATGACCCTGACTTATACAAGAAATCCAAATGTGATCTATAGAGATCCAAAGATGCCAAAATACCAAGCTGGAGTCCCAAGGTAGCCACATGGATTCCCACTCACTACGGCAATGTCTGCAAGACATAACAGGCTACAAGACGAAGGCACGTAAAGTCACCGGCACCAATACACTCTTCCCTGATGAGCTTAATGCATTCTACGCCCTTTTTGAGCAAAAGGTCAGCAAGAGCACGCTCTCCACCCTGGAAGCCTTGGATGAACCGTATCTGGGATCACCATCGCAGATGTTAGAGCAGCTTTCTTGAAGGTCGATCCATGGAAAGCGGAAGGGGTACCCGGATGAGCACTCAGACCCTGTGCGGATCAGCTGGCGGGGATATTTGCAGACATCTTTAACCTCTCTTTACAACAATCAGTGGGCCCTAATTGCTTCAAAAACACAACTATCATCCCGGTACCCAAGAAAAGCCAGGCAGCGTACCTTAATGACTATCGTCCGGTGGCTCTGACATCCATCATTATGAAGTGCCTCAAAAGGTTAGTCACGACATGAATCAATTCCAGCCTCCCGGATTGCCTGGATCCACTACAGTTTGCCTATCGCTGCAACAGGTCCCAGCAAATGCCATCTTCCTGGCCTTACACTCAACCTTGGAACACCTAGATAGCAAAGAAACATGTGTCAGAGTCCTATTTATTGACTACAGATCAGCCTTCAACACCATTATCCCTATGAAACCCATCTCCAAACTCCAAGGCCTGGGGTTCAGCTCCTTCCTCTGTGACTGGATCCTAGCCCACGGATTACAATCAGTAAGGATAGGCAACAACACCTCCTTCACAATCATCGTCAACACCAGTGACCCACAAGCTGTGTTCTCAGCCCCCTACTATACTTCCTTATACACCTATGTCTGTGTGGCCACATTCCCCTCCAACTCGATTTTCAAGTTTGCTGATGATGCCACTGTGGTGGGTCAGATCTTAAACATGACAACCAGGAGCAGGAGTTGGCCATCAGGCCTCTTGACCCTGCTCCGCCATTCAATAAATTCATCACTGATCTTTTCATGGACTCAGCTCCACTCACCCGCCTGCTCACCAAAACCCTTAATTCCTTTACTGTTCAAAAATGTATCTATCCTTGCCTTAAAGACATTCAATGAGGCAGCCTCAATTGCTTCACTGGGCAAGGAATTCTACAGATTCACAACGTTTTGTGTGAATTAGTTCCTCCTTAACTCAGTCCTAAATCTGCTTCCCCTTACTTTGAGGCCATGCCCCCTAGTACTAGTTTCACCTGCCAATGGAAACAACCTCCCTGCTTCTATCTTATCTATTTCCTTCATAATCATATATGTTTCTACAAGATCTCCCCTCATTCTTCTGAATTCCAATGAGTATAGCCCCAGTTTACTCAGTCTCTCCTCATAAGCCAACCTTCTCAACTCTGGAATTATTCTATCTTTCTCTGCACTCAGATGCCATGTTGGGGATTTAAATATATCACAAAGTGAGTTGAGAAGCAATGCTGCAAACAGGCTGAGGGTAATGGAGGGTGACGGGGGGGGTGGGGTGGTGCGGAGACTGTAGAATAAAGGATCCTGTGTGAGGGTACACAGATCTCAGAATTAGCAATCCAGACAGACCCAGAGCTGTGGAAAGTAGAGTGAAGATTCAACACAAAAAAAAACTGAGAATGATTCCCTTTCCCAGAAAGATGAACAGTGTAGCATTCAGTGAGTGGCTTTGATTTTTAATCTCAGCAGATATAGGAGCAGAATTAGGCCATTCGGCCCATCAAGCTCTGTCATTTGATCATAGCTGATAAGTTTCTCAACTCCATTCTCCCACCTTTTCCCTGTGACTGTTAATTTCCTTACCAATCAAGAACCTATCTATCTCTGTCTTAAGTACACTCAATGACCTGGGTCATTTAGGGGCGGCACGGTAGCACAGTGGTTAGCACTGCTGCTTCACAGCTCCAGGGACCTGGGTTCGATTCCTGGCTTGGGTCACTGTCTGTGTGGAGTTTGCACATTCTCCTCATGTCTGCATGGGTTTCCTCTGGGTGCTCCGGTTTCCTCCCACAGTCCAAAGATGTGCGGGTTAAGTTGATTGGCCATGCTAAAATTGCCCCTTAGTGTCCTAAGATGCTTAGGTTAGAGGGATTAGCAGGTAAAATATGTAGGGATATGGGGGTAAGGCCTGGGTGGGATTGTGGTTGGTGCAGACTCGATGGGCCGAAGGGCCCCTTTCTGCACTGTAGGGTTTCTATGATTCTATGACCCAATCCCTCCTCAGCTTTCTATGGCAATGAATTCCACAGATTCACCACTCTCAGGCTGAAGAAATTCCTCCTCATCTCAGTTCTAAAGGGTTGTCCCTTTACTCTGAGGTTGTGCCCTCAGATCCTAGTCTGTCCTACTAATGGAAACATCTTCTCCACATCCACCTATCTGGGCCTTTCAGTATTCTATAGGTTTCAATGAAATCCCCTCATCTTTCTGAACTCCATCGAGTACAGACCCAGAGTCCTCAAATGCTCCTCATACATCAAGCTTTTCATTCCCAGGATCATTTCTTCCACCATCATCTCCCAATCTTATGGTAATTACTAAGTGTCATCACCCTGAGTGCTGTGTGAGTTTTATTTTGGAAGATTTCATCTTGCCCATTTAGTGCAGCAATCACACCAATGTTTCAATCATTTCACTGGTATATATTGTTATAATTCAGGTCAAAAACTCCAAAGTGTTTTATGAAGCCTCCTGGATCATAAGTTTTGCACTTTGAATTTGGCTAGGATAAGCATGATAGGTTTCACTTCAGGTATGATACAAATGATCCACTAGGGAGCTTTTATTAAACAAAGTTTAAGAATATAGTTAACATGTATAGCAAGAAAATTAACAATAACTTTTATCAATTACAGACAAAAACAAAACAACCACGGTAATGCATAACCCTTAACAAATATATCTAAAATGTTCCAATCAAACAAAAACTTCCCATAGACAAAAACCCTTTCTATCCTTTAACTCAGCAAAGACTAATGCTCAATTGATACTGGAACTAAATCCTTTGGTTGATGAACTGAAACTCTGACTTCTCAGCCTTGTAACCACTAGCAGCCTTCTGGACACAATTTGAAGTCAGAACCACTGCCCAGAACACCAGGGAGAGACTCTGGTCAAGCCACCAATACCAGGTTTCAATCCAGCCGATTTATTTGATAGTAAATTCACTAGCTTTCGGGTTAGCCCCTTTGTCAGGTGAATGGAGAGTTCTGGCCTCAGACAGAGCACATAAAGCACAGACAGTTTACAGACTACTGATTAGAATGCGAATCTTTACACCTAACCTTCTGTTCAAGTCTTAAAGTGGCTGACAATGTGAGTGGAAAGAACACTGATCACAGGTTAAAGAGATGTGTATTGTCTCCAGACAGTACAGTGAGTGAGGTTTTGCAAACCCAGGCAAGTCACGGGGGTTACAGACAGTGCGAACAGCAGGTTAGGTGTAAAGATTCGCATTCTAATCAGTAATCTGTAAACTGTCTGTGCTTTATATGCTCTGTCTGAGGCCAGAACTCTCCATTCACCTGACGAAGGGGCTAACCCGAAAGCTAGTGAATTTACTATCAAATAAATCGGTTGGACTGAAACCTGGTGTTGTCAGACTTTTTACTGTGTTTACCCCAGTCCAACGCCGGCATATCCACATCAAGCCACCAACAGCAGATTCTCTATCCCAGGAAGACAGGGTTGACTTTCAGCAAAGCAGCAGAATTTCCAAAACCAGTGAGAGAGAGAGAGAGAGAGAGAGAGAAACGCTTCTTTTAAGCTTGATGTCCCTTCTAATAAGTAACAACTGCAACCCGCCAAAACAGCAAATGAAACCATAAATTCACTGGGAAGGAAAAAAAACTGTCCAAAACACATGACCTTCCTCTGATAATGAAGGGTCATAAAAGATTCCAGATAAAAATAAATAACCCCATTTAAATGGCTGAAGGAGCAATACAAAGACTTCTAGAACTCGGCCTGGTAGCAATGAAATGAAAACAGTTTATAGCGGCAGAGAACATGATTTTTAAAAAAGTCTTCAAAGTACATTAACATCACAATACTTACTGGTGATTAACAATCTGGGGGTCCCAGTTAGCTGTTACTATATCAGTCCAGCTCTCCCCTTCACACTGTTAACGGCAAGGATTGCTCCTTCGATATACTGAAGGCAGAAACCCTGAAGGTTTCTATTTAATGTCAAATTTGATGCTGGAATGAAAACTAGGCAAGTAAGTTCTATTGTGTTATATTCGTTCATGGGATGTGGGTATCACTATCTGAGCCAGTATTTATTGCCCGTCTCTGAGGGGTTACTAATCCAGTGACAGATAATACACTGTCTCCCCAGTCAACGGAATTGCAATGGAACCTCTCCGCCTGCTTGTGACCTGGACACTGAAGACAAACATTATTTTTAGTCAAGAACTGCAAATGGTGACAGATGGACCTTATCGTAAAACCCGACCACCCAGAACTGAATGGGAACATCAGTCACTGAAGGTAAGTATGCAGGTGCTGCTGGCTGTAAAAATAGCAAATGGTATGTTGGCCTTCATTGAGAGAGAATTTGAATACAGAAGCAGGGATGTCTTGCTGCAATTATAGGGCCTTGGTGAGGCCACACCTGGAATATTGGGTGCAGTTTTGGTCTCCTTTTCTGAGAAAGTATGTTCTTGCTCTCGAGGGAGTGCTCTCCAGGGATGGCAGGACTGAGGAAAGATTGAGTGGGTTAGGATTATATTTGCTTCAGTTCAGAAGAATGAGGGAGGATCTCATAGAAACCCGTAAAATTCTGACAGGGTTAGTCAGGGTAGATGCAGGAAGGATGTTGCCGGTGGTGGGGTCAGGAGTCACAGTCACAGTCTGAGTTACAGGGTAAACCTTTTAGGACTGAGGAGAAATTTCTTCATCCAGAGAGTGGTAAATGTGTGGAATTCGCTATCACAGAAAGTAGTTGACGCCAAAACACTGTGGGGCGATTCTCCCAGCCTGCTGGGCTGCTTTAATGATAAATTGGCAACTCCATTAGATTGTGATGTGATATTCAGCTCGACAAATGGTTCTAATACCCTGGAGGTTCCATATTTGCCATTTTGCTTTAATAGTGCTGCGGGTTGGGAGATTGGAGCAGAGGCTGTTTAGCAGGCTTCCCACTGGGTGCCATGGCCTCCACGAGTCTCCAGGTGCCAGATTCCTGGCACTGTCAGCTCCAGGCCAGAAATCAGTGTAGAGCTGCCTAATGTATTTAAATTCTCGTTTGATTCTTTTACATTCCATCAGCAGGCCCGGGACTGAAGTCTCTGGTCTGCTAGCCTTCCCCACTGCCAGGAGTGTTTCACTCCAGCAGGATTTACAACAGCTCCTCACTTGCAGGGAGCTGGCAGCCTGACCCCTCTGGAGTGAATGGGGTGCAATTGAGGCCCCCCTTAGAGGGTTGGATGTTGGGGGGGGTGAGTGCCACCTTGGCAGTGTCAGTCTGGCACCCTGGCACTGCCCACTGGGCATCGGGTAGTGTCAAAGGGGTGAAGCCTAATGGGGACAGAGCCTAAAAGGAGCAGGACCTTTAGGTGAGGGGGGGCTGCTCAGTGTTCGGGACGGGGAGGGGAGGGTTTGAGGCTGGCCTAGACATGTTTGCGGGGCCAGCGACTGCGTTTCTGGAGGTTCAGAGGGACAGTGATGCGAGTTAAAGTTTATTTATTAGTGTCACAAGTAGGTTTACATTAACACTGCAATGAAGTTACTGTGAAAATCCCCTAGTCGCCACACTCCAGCGCCTGTTCGGGTACACTGAGGGAGAATTTAGTATGGCCAATGCACCCTAACCAGTACGTCTTTCAGACTGTGGGAGGAAACCAGACCACCCGGAGGAAACCCACGCAGACACGGGGAGAACATGCAAACTCCACACAGACTGTGACCCAAGTCAGGGGTCGAACTAGGGTTCCTGGCACTGAGAGACAGCCGTGCTAATCAGTTCGCAGGACTGACCAGTGATTGGGAGGCCAGCAGTGCAGGGCTACTACACACGCACCAATCTCAGCGCTGACAGATCAGCACACGCGCAGTAGTAGCCCACTCAGCACTATGCTGCCAGTCTCTCCAGTGGAAATAGGCCCTGTCCACTGATATTCAGCACAAAGAGCATGGGACATTAATTCTGAAAAATCCCACTAAAAAAAAAACCATTAGGACTTACTCTAGTTTTTACGTAAATTGGATAGTTAGTAATTTTTTTTTGCAGAATTGCCCCCTGTATGCTTTCAAGAAGGAGTCAGATTTAGCTCTTGGGCCCAAAGGTTAATCAAAGGATATGGCGGAGAAGGTGAAATCAGGCTATTGAGTTGGATGATCAGCTATGACTAGAGAGGTGGTGCTCGACAGACTGGAGGGACTGATAGTGGACAAGTCCCCAGGACCGGATGGAATGCATCCAAGGGTTCTGAAAGAAATGGCGGAGGTGATAGTGGATGCCTTGGTGGTTATTTTCCAGACGTCGCTGGATTCCGGGGAAGTGCCGGAAGATTGGAAAGCGGCTAATGTTACGCTGTTGTTTAAGAAGGGTGCCAGGCAAAAGGCAGGGAATTATAGGCCGGTTAGTTTAACGTCTGTTGTAGGTAAAATGTTAGAATCCGTGATCAAGGAGAAAATAGCGAGGCATCTTGAGGAGAATTGTTTGATAGAGCAGACGCAGCACGGTTTCGTTAAGGGGAAGTCGTGTCTGACAAATTTATTGGAGTTCTATGAGGATGTGTCTAGGGTGGTGGATAGAGGAGAGCCAGTGGATGTGGTCTTTCTTGATTTTCAGAAGGCGTTTGACAAGGTACCTCACAAGAGGTTTTTGCAGAAGGTAAGGGGGCATGGAGTTGGGGGTAGGGTGTTAGCGTGGATAGAGGATTGGTTGTCAAATAGGAGGCAGAGAGTGGGGGTTAATGGGTGCTATTCGGATTGGCGGTTGGTGACTAGTGGAATGCCCCAGGGGTCGGTGCTGGGGCCTCAGCTATTTACCATTTATATAGATGATCTGGAGGAGGGAACCGAGTGTACGGTGTCGAAATTTGCTGATGACACTAAGATTGGGGGAACGGCAAATTGCGCGGAGCGTGTGGAGAGTCTGCAGAAGGATCTAGATAGGCTGGGCGAATGGGCCAGGAACTGGCAAATGGAATTTAATGTTGGCAAGTGCGAGGTGGTCTACTTTGAGAGGAATAATGGTAGGAAGGACTATTTCTTACGTGGCAAAAAACTGCAGCAGGCGACGGTGCAGAGGGACCTCGGGGTCCTTGTGCATGAGTCGCAAAAACCCAGCCTGCAGGTGCAGCAGGTGGTCAGGAAGGCTAATGGGATGCTGGCCTTCATAGCGAGGGGGATTGAATATAAAAGTAGGGAGGTCTTGCTGCGGCTGTATAGGGCATTGGTGAGGCCGCAGCTGGAGTACTGTGTGCAGTTTTGGTCGCCGTACTTACGCAAGGATATTTTGGCCTTGGAGGGAGTGCAGAGGAGGTTTACTAGGCTGATACTGGAGTTGAGGGGGTTGAGCTATGAGGAAAGGCTGAATAAACTAGGCTTGTACTCGTTAGAGTTTAGAAGAATGAGGGGAGATCTCATTGAGACGTATAAGATGATGAATGGGATGGATAGGATAGAGGTGGAGAGACTCTTCCCACTCAGAAAGGACAGTAGGACTAGGGGGCACAGCCTCAAGATAAAGGGGGGGCGGTTTAGAACGGAGTTGAGGAGGAACTTCTTCACTCAAAGGGTGGTGAATCTCTGGAATTCTCTGCCCGTTGAAGTGGTGGAGGCTGCCTCGCTAAATATTTTTAAGACGCGGGTTGATGGGTTTTTGATAAGAGAGGGGATTAAGGGTTATGGGGAGAGGGCGGGAATGTGGAACTGAGCCACGACAGATCAGCCATGATCTTATTGAATGGTGGGGCAGGCTCGAAGGGCTAGATGGCCTACTCCTGCTCCTATTTCTTACGTTCTTATGATCAAAATGAATGTAGGAGCAGGCTTGAAGGGTCAAGTGGCCTCTTCCTGCTCCTATTTTCTGTGTCTACGTCTGATGTTACATCACTTTTGGGCAATTTGTTGCAATCTGTGAATTGCCTGGGTTGACGCAGCTTCTGCATAATAGATTTCCAAATGGGAGAGACTGAGCAAACACTACGTAAGCCTCACATCCCCATCCCAGCCCCGAACTGTCACCATGTCAGGCAGTGAAAAATCAACACCCTTTATTAATCTCCCCTCTTTCCATGGCATCTGGCTCCCTCCAGTGTTCTAAAATCAAAATGCATGTCAATGTTGGCGAAAACTCACTGCCAACAGAACTGACTGTTTCTCAATGAGAGTTTGTACTGATAGGTTGTCTCCATATGTTGCTAATTTCACCCGCGGGTGACTCTCTCTGTGGAGTCTGCACGTGTCTCCCCGTGTCTGCATAGGTTTCCTCCAGGTGCTCCGGTTTTCTCCCACACTCCCACGAGATGTGCACGTTAGGTAGATTACCCATGCTAATTAGTGTCCAATGATATAAATATATCTAGGTTAGGGAGATTAGTGGGATAAATACCTGGGTTATGGGGTAGGCCTGGGTAAGAGCTGGTGCAGACTCAATGGGCTGAATGGCCTCCTTCTGCACTGTAAGGACTGTCCGATTCATCTAACCTGTTCTTCAATGTTAACAAGCGTTGCCTCATAAGAACATAAGAAATAGGAGCAGGAGTAGGCCATCCAGCCCTTCAAGCCTGCCCCGCCATTCAATAAGATCATGGCTGATCTGTCGTGGCTCAGTTCCACATTCCCGCCCTCTCCCCATAACCCTTAATCCCCTCTCTTATCAAAAACCTATCAACCCACGTCTTAAAAATATTTAGCGAGGCAGCCTCCACCACTTCAACAGGCAGAGAATTCCAGAGATTCACCACCCTTTGAGTGAAGAAGTTCCTCCTCAACTCCGTTCTAAACCGCCCCCCCTTTATCTTGAGGCTGTGCCCCCTAGTCCTACTGTCTTTTTTGAGCGGGAAGAGTCTCTCCACCTCTATCCTATCCATCCCATTCATCATCTTATACGTCTCAATGAGATCTCCCCTCATTCTTCTAAACTCCAACGAGTACAAGCCTAGTTTATTCAGCCTCTCCTCATAGCTCAACCCCCTCAACTCCGGTATCAGCCTAGTAAACCTCCTCTGCACTCCCTCCAAGGCCAAAATATCTTTGCGCAGGTGCGGCGCCCAAAACTGTACTCCAGCTCATTTGCTCATTCTAATAATACATTGCATGGCCTCACAGGCGTCTGTGTAAAATAGTTCTTTCCGCTTCCCTGACCCTCGTTCTATTAATCTTGTTCATCGCTGTTTTCCTAAAGCCTCAGTCACTGGACGCGATCTACTGTGTCTGATCCCATTCAGAGCTTAAACCCCACTGTCAAAACATGCACTTAACTTCCTAATGACGGCAGCCTCAGCTTATCAGGCCCTGGGGATTTCTGTTTCTATCGCTGTGTAAGCCTAGAATAAAAGCAAAATTTGAAAAAGCTGAAATAAAAACATAAGATGCTGGGAAGAAAAAGTTTCAGCAGGTCTGGCAGCGTCTGTGGAGAGAGAAACTGAGTTAACGTTCCAAGACCAAACGACTTTTCTTCAGAGCTGAGATGTCGGTGAGGGGGGTGTGATGGCCATTGGCCAGTGATGGGATCTTCAATGGGGTTTTCCACTGAATGACCTCCCCCAAAAAAAAAACCCGCTGCAGGGGTCCACCTTTGGCGGCGGGACTGGAAGATCCTGCAGGTGTGAACGGCTGGACTTTAACCCTGTTTTTCTCTCTCCTCAGATGCTGCCAGACCTGCTGGGTTAATTCCGGAACGTTCTGATTCTATTTCCCAGTGAACCTACTCCTGAGTCTGTCCGAAGTTTCAAAAATCCTGCCAACCGTGTGGAACCCAGAACTCCAAAACAAAAAAAATTTGCTGCTCAGTGTTCCAAAATTAAAATTCTCCTCAACACCCGTTTCCATTGGAAACTGGATCTGGTGTTTGTTTCTCAGTGAAGATCTCCAGAGTTATCTGAAATCACTCATTCTCTCTCACTAGCAGCACAGGAAGGTTAAGTGAGGTTGAAGCTTCCTCCTTTGACCTCCCACTCTCTCCCTTTGTTATCTTCATTACTTCCTGTCCCACCAGCTCTTTCTGCTTTCATTCTTGCTCAGCCTTTTCCTTTCCCAGTTGCTCCCCTGTTTATTGGTTTGATCAGTTCGTTATTGTATAGGGTGTTGGTGAGACCACGCCTGGAGTAGTGTGTCCAATTTTGGTCCCCTTCTTTGAGAAAGGATGTGGTGGATTTGGAGGCAGTTCACAGGATGTTCACCAGATTGATTCCAGGGATCAACGTGTTTATGTATGAAGAGCGGTTGGATAGCTTGGGCTTGTACTTACTGGAGTTCAGAAGAATGAGAGGGATCTGATTGAGGTCTATAAGATGTTAAAGGGGATTGATAAGGTGGATGTTGAACAGTTGCGGGATAATCTAGAACAAGAGGTGAAAGATATACACCGGAATTTTCCTGTCCTGCCTGCCACAGGAATTGGAGCAGGCGAGGGGCGGACCATGGAACGGTCCATTGACCTGGGGTGGGATCTTCCGGTTTCGGGACGAGTGCAGCAGGAAAATCCCGCCCAGAGAGTGAGAGGAGGTAGGTCCAAAACTGAGAGGAGGAGAAACTGCTTCTCTCGGAGGGTTGTGAATTTGTGGAACTCACTGCCCCAGAATGCAGCGGAGGCAAACATCAATCGACAGATTCAACAAAGAGGTAGATGTGTTTCTGGTGAAAAGCAGGACAAAGAATGCAGGCAGGAAAGCAGGATTGAGACCAGGATAAGATCAGCCATGATCCTGTTAACAGCAGGGTGGGCTTGAGGGGCTGAATTGCCCACTGCCACTCCTAATTCCTCTCTTCCAATTATTTAATTATTTTTATTCATTCCTTCAGGGACATGGGTGTCACTGGCTGGCCAGCATTTATTGCCCATCCCTAGTTTCCCTTGAGAAGGTGATGATGAACTTCCTTCTTGAACCTGCTGCAGTCTGTGTGGTGTAGGTACACCCACAGTGCAGATAGGAGGGAGTTCCAGGATTTTGACCCAGTGACAGTGAAGAAACAGCCCATACATTTCCAAGTCAGGATGGTGAGTGACTTGGAGGGGAACCTCCAGGTAGTGGTGTTCCTAGGTATCTGCTGCCTTTGTCCTGCTAGATAGTAGAGGTTGGAGTTTGGAAGGTGCTGTTGAAGGAGCCTTGGTGAGTTGATACAGTGCATCTTGTAGATGGTACACACAGCTGCCATGTTAGTGAACCAGATGGGATTTTCCTATAATCGATGATAACTTTAGGGTCGCTATTACTGAGACTGACATTGTTTTAATAATTCCAGATTAATTCATTGAATTCAAATTCCACCAACTGCCATGGTAGGACTTGAACCAGTGTTCCCAGAGCCTGGGCCTCTGGATTACTAAACTAGTAACAATACCATTATGCCACCATCCCCCCTGCTCCTCTGCACACCCCCGCAACCCCTCTTGATTTACTTTGGCAACGAGAGTATGACGCCCCAACCTGCGGATCCTCTAACATCCATAATAGGATGGATAGTATTGAGTGGGCAAATGGGAAGTTTGGATGGAAGTTACTTTTGTCAAGGTAAATGCAGAAAGTGGCAGGAATTGTGGAGCAATTTCTGTATCAATGTAATGTCAGGACTTTCTGTTATAAATCTGTGGCTTTGGGTTGATGCTGGAAAATAATAAGCTGCCAGAAAGTTTTAAGAGCCAATTTGTTTGCTAACTGGTCCATTAGACCATAATGGATTAGAAAGGGCACCTGAGTGACCTCGGGCTGGCATGGACAAGATGAGCCAAATGGCCTCTTGCCGTGCTGCAACTTTTCTATGATTCTAAGGCTCAGGAGCAGCAGTAGGCCATTCAGCCCATCGAGTCTGCTCCACCATTCAATGAGAGCATGACTGATCCAATGTCATAATCCCCAACTCCAATTTCCTGCCTTATCTCCATAACCCTCAATTCCCTTACTGATTAAAAATCCGTCTCAGCCTCGAACATACTTACCGACCCAGTCTCTACAGCCCTCTGTGGTAAAGAATTCCACAGGTTCACTCCCCTCTGAGCGAAGAAATTCCTCCTCATCACTGTCTTAAATGGGTGACCCCCCCTTATTGTGCCCTCTGGTCCCAGATGCTCCTACAAGTGGAAACGGCCTCTCAGCATCTACCCTGTCAAGCCCCCTGAGAATCCGACATATCTCAATAAGGTCGCCTCTCATTCTTTTATAATGAAGGGAGGCTGTTCACCCAGTCTAGCCTACACGTAACTTCAGTCCCACAATTAAAGTTTATTTATTAGTGTCACAAGTAGGGTCTCATTAACACTGCAATGAAGTTACAGCAAAAATCCCCTAGTTGCCACACTCCGACGCCTGTTCGGGTACACTGAGGGAGAATTTAGCACGACAAAAATGCACCTAACCAGCATGTCTTTCAAATTGTGGGAGGAAACCCACGCAGACACGGGGAGAACGTGCAAACTCCATATAGACAGAGACCCAAGCCGGGAATCGAACCTGGATCCCTGGTGCTGTAAGGCAGCAGTGCTAACCACTGTGCCAGTGAGAGTGCAGCTGAACATCCCAATCCATCAGTCAGTCATGACCACTTGACAATGGGAAGGAGGCTGGCCGTTCACGCTTGTTCAGCCCGACCAGGGATGGACAAGTCACTGCGGCTTCACCAGAGACAGCCAGATTCTGGGAACAATTTTGCTTTAAAAAAATGGCCGAGAGAGGGTTAAAAATCGGAGCGACTGTTTCAGTGGAATGGAGATGTATAAAGTTGGCTGCATTTGAGTTTACAGCCTGCTCATTTGAGCAACAACACATTTTGGAAATCATTCTTCTATTTATTAGTCTTTCACTGTTGGAAGCTTCCTTTTCCTGTCCTGAAACTGCTGATAAGACCCTTCCACCTCATTCCGGCCCTCTGGTAAAATTAGGAATTGGGCAAGTGAGCCATTTCCTTGTGATCCATTGTGTAATCTCAGTGCCAACTCCAAACCTTCACAGGAATGAGGTGGGGTGGGGGGGGTGGTCTGCATTTTCCTTCGCCTCTTGACATTTCCCACGTAGGCTGAGAAGTTCTTTATTCTTCCTCTCTCTTTGTTTGAAGGTTTTGCAGAGTAGCAGGAGCTCACTGGCTCCACACAGTAGGAGAAGACATTAGCTTGTTTGGCAGCGAGGGGTTAGGAGGGAGGAGAAAAATGCCTCTCCGCTTTCTCCTCATTTTCCTGTGCCTGCGACTGGCCTGGCTGAAGAAGCATTCAGAGAGTCCCGACGGCGCAGACAGCAACCGCAAGGAATTCTTCAGAGACGAGGTTGAATCGGGCAGGCTTCGAGGGTCTCAGCACCCTGTGGGTTTTGAGAGCATTGAGGGCCGTGCAGACACTCAGCTGGGGGGCTGGGGCTACGAGGTGGTCCAAGGAACCAACAAACCATTCTCCTATGTGCGAAGCACCACCTCCGACTCTTCCAGGAGGCTAATGCAGGCTACAGTTACCAGACATCGAGAACTCTTCAGATCACCATCAGGAAGGCAAGTGATTCAGAAACTGATATCTTTCGATTCAGACAATTCCTAATGATATTTGTAAGAGACTCTTGCAGCAAAGAATCGTGTTTCACAAATTACCACTTGTTAACCAACCCTCCTCAGTGAGTTCAGCGTGAGCGAGCGAGTGAAGTCAGCGTGAGCGAGTGAAGTCAGCGTGAGCGAGCGAGTGAGTACAGTGTGAGACTGTGTCAGTGTGTGTGAGGATGTGAGAGTGTGTGTGAGAGAGTGAGAGTCTGAGTGTGAGAGTGAGTGAGTGGATGGGTGAGTGGGTGAATGGGAATGAGTGTGACTGGGTGAGTGGGCGAGTGGGCGGGCGTGCGGATGGGTGGGCAAGTGGATGGGTGAGTGAGTGGGTGGGTGAGTTCAGTGCGAGTGAGTGAGTGCACGCGCGTGCAGGGCTCTGTGTTGTGGTAACGGGGCAGAACGCTGGCACCTTCTCAAAGTGAGAGTGAGCATTCTCCACTGAACAGGAAGGGTGCAAGTTTCAATGTTTTACCTGTGCTGTGATAAATCTCAGGTGATGTGTGTGTGTGTGTGTGTGTGTGTGTGTGTGTGTGTGTGTGTGTGTGTGTGTGTGTGTGTGTGTGTGTGTGTGTGTGTGTGTGTGTGTGTGTACGTACATGTTTGTGTGTGTGTGCCTATGTGTGTTTGTGTGAGTGTGAATGAGTCTAAGGATTGAACAGAGCTGTAAAGGTAAAGTCGCCATAGTCCTTGATGACCATTGGCTGCTCTCTTTGAGGAGGGAGGGCTGACTGGTAGTGATTGAACCTGAGGGTCACCACACCCGCAGGCCAGGAGACAAGGGAGAGAAGGTGGAGCCTTTGTGAATAACCTCAGTTGGTGCAGGAATTGAGCCTGTGCTGTTGGCGTTATTTTGCATCACTAACCAGCCAACTGAGCCATGGCGACTCCCTGAACAGGGCTTTGGTATCCATCATCACTGTGACTCACTAAGACTCTCGTATAAAGAATTAGCATCTGTGTGTCACTAGCTTGTGGGAGGGAGCATGCTCACTCGCCACTCAGAGTACAAAAGGGACAGTGTCTCGGAATGATGTCATTTGCAGCTAAGGAATTGAATTTTCCATAAGACCTCAGCATATGCAGTGGTCCCCAATCACTCACAGCATTAACTGTGGTGAGGCATTCTACTCCCAGATTGGCCCAAACCATCAGCTCCCTGGATGGAGAGATACCAGCTGCTTCCCGTGCCAGCCTGGGAGGAAGTGGTGGCAGGATATAGCAGTGATCCTGACTGCCGCTGGCAATAGCCATGGTGCCAACTGGCCACAATAACACGGTAGCAGATGGTCGAGCTCTGTAACTGGCTCCAGTCGAGCAGGCGAAGCTAAGTTTGGAATAGCGATGGATGTATAAGCTCCAGAACGCACTACCGGGGAAGGTGGTGGAAGCAGGCACACCTGCGGTGGTTCAAAAACAACCAGATAAGTTCCTACCAGGATAAAAACTCCTCTGTGTTGGAACCAGTCTATGATTCGATGGTCAAGATTTTCCCAGGAGGCAGGGGGTACTGGGAGACTAACGGGAGAGCGTATTTCCGGGGAAGGAGGGGTGGGGGAGGGGTGAGTCTTCCGGATACAGTCCCACAAGTGAGGAATTTTTCCAGGGGTGGGAGAGGGCATGGATTGGTTGATAGCTAAAAGAAGGCAGGCAGGTAGTCAAGTTAAATAATCAATGGCCCCACTGAGGGTGATTTTTCCAGAGTGGGTTGTTTAAGTTTAAAGTTAATTTATTGGTGTCACGAGTGGGCTTACATTCACACTGTAATGGAGTCACTCACACCGAACTCACTCACACCAAACTCACTCACATTCACTCCGGCACCTGTTTGGGTACACTGAGGAAGAATTTAGCACAGCCAATGCACCTAACCAGCACATCTTTCAGACTATGGGAGGAAACTGGAGCACCCGGATGAAACCCACGCAAACACGGGGAGAACGTGCAGACTCCACACAGACAGCGACCCAACCCTGTCAGGTGGGAAGACCACCAGCTTCATGGAGGCAGCCTCCCTGCGACTATCTGAGGGGGAGGGAGGGTGAGCCATTGACGCCTGAGGCTCTGTTTCCCGGGGAGTGGGATGGGGCACAGGAAGGAAAGATCACCCCCAAGACCCTAGTGGAATGTCGCTTACCCCTCCGAGATCACATCCATTTTGATGAACCCTGGTGGTTTTTTAGACAAGCTGAGTAAATTAGCAAACGCATGGCTGACTTGAGAACAGTTTCTTTCCTGCTGCTGTCAGACTTTTGAATGGACCTACCTCTGGTTCTAGTTTTTCCTACTAATGGAAATATCCTCTCCACATCCACTCACAGTATCCTGTACATTTCAATAGATCCCCCCTCATCCTTCTAAACTCCAACGAGTACAGACCCAGAGACCTCCACCGTTCCTCATATGACAAGCTCCTCATTCCAGAGATCATTCTTGTGAGCCTCCTCCGGACCCTTTCCAAGGCCAGCACATCCTTCCTTTGGTACGGGGCCCAAAATTGCTCACAATACTCCAAAGGGGGTCTGACCAGAGCCTTATACAGCCTCAGAAATACATTCCCACTCCTGTATTCTAGCCCTCTTGACATGAATGCTAACATTGCATTTGCCTTCCTAACTGCTGACTGAACTGCACGTTAACCTTAAGAGAATCTTGAACAATGACTCCCAAGTCCCTTTGTGCTTCTGATTTCCTAAGCATTTTCCCATTTAGAAAATAGTCTATGCCTCCATTCCTCCTTCCAAGTTACATAACACTTTTCCATATTCTATTCCATCTGCCACTTCTTTGCTCACTCTCCTAACCTGTCCAAGTCCTTTTGCAGCTTCCTCAATACTAATTGCACTTCTGCATATCTTTGTATCATCTTCAAATCTAGTAACAGTGCCTTCAGTTCCTTTTTCAAGTCATTAATATATATTGTGAAAAATTGTGACCTCACTAGTCACTGGCTGCCATTCCGAAAAAGACCCCTATCCCTAACCCTTTATCCCCACTCCCTGCCTTCTGCCAGTCATTGATCCTCTATCCATGCCAGGATCTTATCCTTAATACCATGGGCACATATTTAACAATCTCCTATGTGGCACCTTGACAAAGGCCTTCTGGAAATCTAAATAAATCACATCCACTGGTTCTCCTTTAGCTAACTTTCTGTTACCTCCTCAAAGAACTAAGAGATTTGTCAGACATGACCTCCCTTTGACGAAGTTGTGTTGACTCAGTCCTATTTTATCATGCACTTCCAAATACTTCACAATCTCATCTTTAATAACGGACTCTTTCTTTCCCTATGGTGATATGCTTTGTCTATATAGCGTGCAAGAAACAATACTTTTCACTGCATATTAATACATGTGACAATAATAAATCAAACCAAAATCTAAATGTGAAGTTATACACTTTGGTGTGAAAAGTAGAAAGGAAGAGTATTATTTAAATGGTGAGATATTGGGAAGTGTGGATGTACAGAGGGATCTAGGTGCCCTTGTATACCAGTCAATGAAAGTGGGGAGGCAGCCACGGTTAGGAAGGCAAATGGTATTCTGGCCTTCATCACAAAGAAGATTTGAGTTCAGAAGTAGGGATGTTTTACTGCAGCCATACAGGGCCTTGGTGAGACCACATCTGGAGTGCAGTATTGGTCTCCCTAAGAAAGGATATACTTGCCATAGAGAGAATGCAATAGGCTGACACCAGGGTTGGTGGGACTGTCCTACGAGGAGATATTGGTTTGACTGGGCCTGTATGCACTGGAGTTTAGAAAGATGAGAAGGGATCTGATTGAGATGTGTGAAATTCTAACAGGGCTGGACAGACCTGATGCAGGGAGGATATTTCCTCTGGCTGGAGAATCTAGAATCAGGGCACACAGTCTCAGGATACGAGGAAGACCATTTAGGACTGAGATGAGGAAACATTTCTTCACTCAGAGGGTGCTGAACTTGTGGAATTCTCTACCACAGGATGCTGTGGAGGCCAAGTTACTGAACGTATTCAAGAAAAAGATAGATAATTTTCTTTGATTGAGGTGTACAAGATTATGAGGGACATGGACAGAGTGGATAAGGAGCAGCTGTTCCTCTTGTTTGAAAGGTCAATCATGAGGGGACATAGGTTCAAGGTGAGAGGCAGGAGGTTTTGGGTAGATGTGAGGAAGAAGCATTGGTATGGTCTGGAATGCGCTGCCTGGGGGGGTGATGGAGGCAGGTTGTCTCACATCCTCTAAAAAATACCTGGATGAGCACTTGGCACATCATAACATTCAGGGCTATGGACCAAGTGCTGGTAAAGTGGATTAGGCAGGTCAGTTGTTTCTCATGTGTCAGTGCAAACCTGATGGGCCAAAGGGCGTCTTGAGCACTGTGTGATTTTAGTGGCATGAAGGGTATGGGAAGAAAGCGGGGATATGGCATTGAGATCAAGGACCAGCCATGATCATACTATATGGTGGAGCAGGCTCAAAGGGCTGAATGGCCTCCTCTTGGTTTCTATATCCCCAGCCTACCTTGGCAGCACCCACCTCACCTTTTGGGGTTGCTGAGGCTTCAGAGATGCTGGCCCTCTGATTGGTCAGGCTACTTATTTGGGCAGAACCTGAAAGTGGCCAATTGGGAGATGGCTTGTCGGGAGATCTCTGCGCTTGATCCCGCTGCCTCTATTTGATTCAAACGACACAATCCCAAAGCCCATAAGAAAACCCTGCCCACTGATTGTAAAACACACAATTCTGCATTATCGTATTGAACATCTCCAAGGTTGACTCAGGTAGATTGATGAACAATGGGACTCTAAGGTCATGGGGGGGTGGGGGGGGTGGGGGGGGGTGGGGGGGGGGTGGGGGGGGCGGGGGGGGGGGGGAGGGTGGGGTGGAATCAGACAGGAAAGTGGAGTTGAGGCCACAGTCAGATCTTACTGAACAACAGAGCAAGTTCGAGGGGCTGAATGGCCACCTCCCATTGCCAATTCTTGTGTCCCCTTTCAAAAGTAGAGTCTCTGTCAGTGATGTGATCTGATTTGATTTATTATTGTCTTATGTACTGAGATACAGTGAAAATTTATTGTTTCTTGCAGCTATACAGACAGAGCAAGCCATTCATAACGCATATGGTAGAGAAAGAAAGGAGAGGGTGCAGAATGTAGAGTTATAGTCATAGCTAGGGCGTAGAGAAAGATCAACTTCATGTCAGGTAGGCCCATACTGAAATAGAACATTATTTGAGAGTCTAAAAGAGTCAGAGTACAGTTTTAAAAACATAGAATGAGAGTAAAATATTAGAGGGTATGCTGGGGCCAGCTCGCAAGAACAAAGAGAAATGAAAATTACAACACAGGCCCTTCAGCCCTCCAGGCTGCACTGACCACGCTGCCCGTCTGAACAAAAAAACTTCTACCTTTCTGAGGACCATATCCCTCTATTCCCATCCTAATCATGTATTTGTCCAGACACCCCTTAAAAGTTGCCTCACTCCACCGCCATCTTAAATCTTGGAGTCGGTATGTGGGAGGTGTGAACTGTGTCAACCTGCAGCCTGAGGTAGGCCTTGCCCATCCACTTAGCACTTTAACTGTGAAATATTGTGATTGGAACCCTTTAAAACTAATCCCCCTCATCACACTAAATGGTTCTTCTACAGCACGGGGCCTCTGAGATAGTGGGCAGTACTAGAGTTTGTACCTTTGCGTCCCACTTTCCTGGTCCATTCCTGCGCAGTGCTTCCTGTCCTGTGAACAACCAGTCTTTTGTATGCAGCATCAGGTTGGTTGTGTTTCTCACAATACATTCCTCACGCGTTTCTCGGCAACAAACAGCAAACCCTGAAAAGCAAAAGTGAATACACGCCTGGACAACTATTCTCTCCTTTCAGAGCTCCCTTGGCACTGAATGCCTCAGTGTAACCAACTGACACGTAGGACATCCCGGTCTAGGCAGAGTAGAGATTTACATCAGTTTACACTGACTTAAATATCATGTATTTGAGGCTTTTAGATCAGAGGTAACACATGCCATCTTTGTTACAGCACTTAGGGAAGACGCAAGGCCCAGTCGTGGGGAAGGATAAGTGTATCAGGATGTTTGGAGGTGGGGGGGAATGGAGAGAGGGGGGGAGAATATGTACGTGGATTGGGTGGTCAGTGGAATCAGGTGGTCAGTTGAAGAGGGGTTCCGGGAGGTCAGTAGGGTCTGGTCAGTGGGCAGAGGGACCTCGGGGTCCTTGTGCATGAGTCGCAAAAACCCAGCTTGCAGGTGCAGCAGGTGGTCAGGAAGGCGAATGGGATGCTGGCCTTCATAGCGAGGGGGATTGAATATAAAAGTAGGGAGGTCTTGCTGCAGCTGTATAGGGCATTGGTGAGGCCGCAGCTGGAGTACTGTGTGCAGTTTTGGGCGCCGCACCTGCGCAAGGATATTTTGGCCCTGGAGGGAGTGCAGAGGAGGTTTACTAGGCTGATACCGGAGTTGAGGGGATTGAGCTATGAGGAGAGGCTGAATAAACTAGGCTTGTACTCGTTAGAGTTTAGAAGAATGAGGGGAGATCTCATTGAGACGTATAAGATGATGAATGGGATGGATAGGATAGAGGTGGAGAGACTCTTCCCGCTCAAAAAAGACAGTAGGACTAGGGGGCACAGCCTCAAGATAAAGGGGAGGCGGTTTAGAACGGAGTTGAGGAGGAACTTCTTCACTCAAAGGGTGGTGAATCTCTGGAATTCTCTGCCCGTTGAAGTGGTGGAGGCTGCCTCGCTAAATATTTTTAAGAAGCGGGTTGATGGATTCTTGATAAGAGAGGGGATTAAGGGTTATGGGGAGAGGGCGGGAAAGTGGAACTGAGCCACAACAGATCAGCCATGATCTTATTGAATGGCGGGGCAGGCTCGAAGGGCTAGATGGCCTACTCCTGCCCCTATTTCTTATGTTCTTATGAGGGGTTTGGGGGGTGTAGAGTGGTCAGGGCTATGGTCAGAGGAGGGATTGGAAGCACATTTGAAGGGAGTAAGGAAGAGGTAGTTAAGGGGAGATATTGAGGATTAGTCGGCAGCGGTGTAAATGGAGGGTGGGTAGTCTGGGGGGCTCCCACGTGGGGGTATTTGGAGTTAGTCAGTAGTAGTGAGAGGTTAGGATGAGGATGGTGGGTGGGTAAATGGTGGGGGAGGGGCAGGGGTGTACCAGAGTCCCTGTGGGAGACGGGAGTTGGGGGATCAATACTTCAGTTACCCAAAGTTAAAAGTAGTTTTAATTCTAACTTTTCCTGGGTCATTATTAATGTCAGACAATCCAAAGTTTGTGATTTATATCGTAGTTTTGCGTGGTTTGCAAGGGAGGGAAATTGTCCAATAGAAGCCTGAACTTTCCAGGCAAAAGCCATAGGGGGGCGTGGGGGGTTGGGGGGTGAGGAGGAGGAGGGGCTTTCGTGGTGGTGTCCTGAGCACATTTCTGGGGTAAGATGTTCCAGTGGCCCAATTATTGGGCCTTCTGAGAAGTGGGATTGATCCCTGTCGCCAGTCGAGTGGCAGGGGAACAACATATAAAATGGAAAAAAATCCAGCAAAGCTTTGGAAAGGAGAATGGAAATAAATCCAGTAAACTAAAAATCAATGCAAGACCATGGGGTCAAGTAATGAGACAGGGCAGGAAGACATTGTCATGGGAACAGTCATTTTGTGAGCTTCCAGACAGAACAAAACCTGGCTGAGGCTTAGCGGCAGAACAAAGACTGGCTGAGGCCTATAAACAGTCCTGCATCATTGGGAGGATATGAAAGATGGAGGCGGGTGTGATGCAAGGTTCAACACTGAGGACACAGTTGCCGTGATTTGATGCTGCAGTCTCTGTTTGTGTGAATCGTTAAAAGGGTAAGATCGGAACACCACGTCAAGGAAGCCCCAATAAAACGTCGCACACATATCCAAAGTGTCTGTTGGTCCAATTCACTTTCTGCTCTCTCTCTCCTGCTGTAACCTCACAAAATCCCCCCCTCAGTCTGTCCGGTTAGACACTCCAGTTAGAAACTGCTGGGTTGTAACGAGCTGGATTTGGTGTCACAGGAAAAATCATTCGAGTCAGCAGCTTATTAAACTCTGACAAGTCCAGGTTCCTCCCCAGGGAACTAACATTGGTCAATGGGCCGAATGGCCCTCCTCTGCTCCACAATGCCTCGAAGATACAACTCCAGCATCAGGTTTATTGTTCAGGAAGAACCTCTCTCCCTGCCAGGGCCTTGCTGGGAAAAACACTGGAGCCTTGATTTTGTGAAGAAAACATTTTCTTGAGTCATAGAGCCCTTCAGCCCATCATATTTGTGCTGGCCATCAAGCACCTAACTATTCTAATCTCAATTTCCAGCCCTTGGTCCATAGCCATTTATGCTATGGTGTTTCAAGTGTTCATCTAAATGCTTCTTAAAGAAGATTCCTACCTTGATCTTCCTGTCTTTAGGGGCGTCACGGTGGCACAGTTGTCAGTACTGCTTTCTCACAGCGCCAGGGACCCACATTCAATTCACAGCTTGGGTCACTGTCAGTGTGGACTTTGCATGTTCTTCCTATGTCTGTGTGGGTTTCCTCCGGGTGTTCCGGTTTCCTCCCATAATCCAGAGATGTGTGGGTTAGGTGGATTGGCCATCCTAAATTGCCCCTTAAGAATCAGGCAAGCTGGCAAGGTAAATATGCGGGGTTACAGGAATAGGGCCTGGGTGGGATTATGGTCAGTGCAGACTCAATGGGCCGAATGGTCTCTGTCTTGGCACTGGAGGGATTCTATGATTCTACCACCCTTTCAGGCAGTGATTTTCAGATTCCCAGTATCCTCTGGGTGAAACAGTCCCTTATCCTCCCCTGTACGCACACAGACACGTGCATGCGCGCACACGCACACACACACACATAGACACAAACACACACAGATACACACACATACATAGACACCGGTACACACAGATGCACACACATACATAGACACAGGTACACACAGATGCACACATGTACACACATTATTTTAGGCACCTATTTAAAGTTATACATTTTTGAATTCCTGTGGTTATCAATCTTTAGGGGAGTGTTTTGTTCACCTTTTTGGACAGTGTCCCATCACTGTCTAATCCCAGTTTAGATGCATAGTTGACAAGATAAAGAACTAACGCCCTTTCTATCCTGTCCAAACAAACTCTCCAATTCAGCTGCAGCACAATTTGGCTGGAACTTTCCGCCACGGGATTCCCAGCGGCGAGGGGAGCATTCAACGGGAAACCCCCATTGATAATGGTGGGACCAGAACATCCTGCCACCGGCCAATGACTTGCCATCTTACCGCCCGAAATGCCTGGTGGGTTGCACCAAGGAGATCCCTTTACAACTGCTACGTTAGTGCAATAAACCCAGTTCTCATTGCAGCTGTCCTGAATGAAACGGCACTGAGGGCCAATTGTTACCTGTTGATATTCTCACAGAACTTGCACTTTGAGGACCATCACAGAGTTCTCTCCCACCCCCAAATCTTCCTCAATAACCACCTCGTCCTCACGTACGCTGATGTTGTACTTCAGCGTAGAACTGGACTGTCAGGATATTGAATTCGATGATCAACTGTGATCAAAACAAATGATGGAGCAGGCTCAAAGGGCCGAATGGCCTAATCCTGTTCTAGTTTCTATCTACACTTTGAGTCTTGCATTGAAAGGGCAGGACTCTCAATTCTGAACTTTATCCAGCGAATTCTTCTGGCATTTTGAGAAACTGCTTTCTCGGATGTGACTGTTTTCAGTCCGAGGGATGCTGCCGGAGATCATCAGGATCAGAATCAGAACTGCTTCTGGATGAGAGTTCTTTGAAGCTTACCCGATCTGTAACTGTGTGGGAGGCACCTCACATCCCCTTTGAGGCAAGAGCTCTCTGTCCACAACTCAAGTGAAACAATTTAATTGTTTTCTGCAAGGGATGACTCTGCAATTGGTGAAAATGGCACCATGTCTCCCAGCTTCTGCCATATCCAGGACAGGAGAAACCCAAAAGTACTCAGCAGTCCTACATATTATACCTTATACCATGATAGCATGATAGATATCATGCTATCATAGAACCGTAGAAAAGAAACAGAAAGTGGCCATTCGGCCCATCTTAGCCTGAGGACAAACAGATGCCCTTTCTAATCCCACCTTCTTGCACTCAGCCCACAGCCCCGTAGCTTACAGCACTTAACATGCAGATCCAAGTACTGTTTAAAAGAGTGTAGGGTCTCTGCCTCCACCACTAACTCGGACAGTGAATTCCAGACACCCACCAACGTCTGCGTAAAAAAGTTCTTCCTCACGTCCCCTCCACACCTTCTGCCGCTTATCTTGAATCCATGTACCCTGGTTCTAGAATTCTCCACCAAGGGAACCAATTTTATACTCTTCACTCTACCTTACTCATCATCATTGAAACAGACCTAAAGTGTACTACTATAGTGTATGGGCAACACAGTCTGGGTGATGAATTGGGAGTCAGAGTGGGGGATCACTGCAGCCAGGAGGGAGTTCTAGGCAGAAGTATTTTAGAGCTAGCTGTACTGATCATGAAATAAATCCTATTTTGCTCTCGAGTGAAGTTGCTGAAAGTACAGCATTGTACCTACATACACTCTACTCCTGGCTCACAAAACACTTTACAATAGATGGATCCAGTATTATTTATAATGAATGAACTGAATAAACTAAGTCAATGAGAAATTTACTCTTTTTAAAGCCGCTATGATTCCCGCTGGAATTCCTCACCGCATTGCCCTAGGGAATAATCTTTTGTTCCTGAGGGCAGCAGGACAATTTCAGAATGTTGGCAATCCGGACTCTACAATTGGGCTAGGTGGTTTAGCATCCCTTCATAGTGAGTGTTCCTGACATGGGCATACTCAATGTTTAGTCTCCGAACACAGCTAGGTCTCCTTCCCATTCATCCTCAATATTCATCCTACGTTCGCCCATCATTCAGTTTCTCCCCCTATGATTAGTATTTCATACATGGCCACTTTATGTTTTAACTTGATGTCTGCATGTACACTTTTCCCAGCTTGTTTTGCCTTCACAGAAGCAGCTGTGTCTCTCCCTGATTTGGATCATCTTAAAACTTTAAGATGGGTTTCTGAATTCATGCCATTGGTGTAAATCCTGAACAGCAGCGTTCTCAAAGCCAATGGCTGGGACAACCTAGACAGCATTCCCTCCATAGTGTGACCGTTGTCCTCTCCCCTCCGTCATATTCTTATCCCTTCCCGAGATTTATCCTAATTCCCACAACCTTGGGCTTAACTAATTGCCCTTTTATGCAGAATGTGGAGGAGCACTTGTCCGAAATCCGGTTACACAGGAGCTAGCCACTGTTCACTTTAGAGGCCATTCCTCAATAAAAAATAATCAAGGACAGGAACACCATTTCTGAATCCATGTTTGTTAATGTACAAGTTAGGAGCCAGAGTAGACCATTCAGCCCCTGGAGCCTGCTCCGCCATTCAATAAGATCATGGCTGATCTGATAACCTTTGACTCCTTTCTTATCCACAGTAACTTCATTGCAGTGTTAATGCAAGGCTTACTTGTGACCAGTAAATAAACTCTAACTTTAAAAATCCTTAGGTCTACTCCCGACAATCAGTTCCACTATTTGCAGGGATTGAGGGATGACAGGTGAGTTTGTGAATGGCTATATCTGCTTGGGTCCACCATTTTTGAAAATTGGTCTTTTTCAACTTCATACCCTAATACTCACCCTGGGGACCACCACTGATTGTTACACAACGCACATTCTTGTCTACTTTTTGAATGGGAAATTTATAGGTAAACTGTCTGTGTGGAGTTTGCACATTTTCCCCTTGTCTGTGTGGGTTTCCTCTGGGTACTCCGATTTCCTCCCACGGTCCAAAGATGCATGGGTTGGGTGGATTGGCCGTGCTAAATTGTCCCTTGGTGTCAGAACACTAGCTAGAGTAAACGCACGGGGATAGGGCCTGGGTGGGATTGTGGTCAGTGCAGACTCAATGGGCTGAATGGCCTCCTTCTGCAATATAGGATCCTATGATAATTTTATATTAAGCCATTAATGCTCTCTCTGAGCCATCCCTTATTAAAACTTGGAGGAATCATTCATCGATACATTCCTATCCCTCTTCAGTTCTGTAGAGGAGTCATATCGGCCTAGAAATGTTAACTCTGTTTCTCTCTCCACAGATGCTGCCAGAAATGTTGTATTTATCCAGTGTTTTCCGTGTTTTTATTGATAAGATTTACTCACGTTACACCCATCTTCTGTTTAGTAGCTTTTGAAATCACAGCTCCTCTTATCCTGTTGAAGTAATAAAAAAAAACTTTACTGTTTTGTTTCCTGATCTTGGTATTTAAGAATCACGATTAAATTTTAAAAAGGTACAGGAAACCTGTTCTGCAAACGTACCCAGAGTTGGACGATCTTGAAAATGATTTTTCTGCCTTTCTTTTAGGAACTGGTGCGCCTTTGTGAAATCCAGACTGTCCACATCCGTGGTTTCATGTGGAATCGAGCAGTTTGTCCAAAGAACGATGGAGCCCTGTGTGAATGGGATAGCTAACTGCCAAAATGGGCTGTAAGTACCAACGGTGATATGCCACTGTGTGCAACAAATCTGTGACTAGACGGTGCAGTGTGATGGGCTTGAGTCTGCTGAAAATGGTGTGGCTTCCGCAGGAGTGGAGGACAAGCTAATGTTGAACAGAGTGATGAAGATGTCCAGGGCAGGTAGTGGACTAACAGTTGGGAGTTTTGGAAGATGCTGTTGACAGAATTGAAGAGCTTTCAATGTGGTGGGTGTGGAGAAAGACAAGTGAGCATGTTTTATAAGAATTTCGACATCTCTATTTGTTCCCACCACTTTGCAGCCACTGTTCAATCTGAGACTTTTCATCGCCCCTTTGCTAATATCAACGGAAGCGAACTCACTTTGCAGTCCTTGCAATCTCCCAGCAGATATTTTGTAGACTCTTAAAAAGTATCCCTGGCATTGAGTAGTTTTGTGTCTTCAGTGACACCGCGGTCTCCCTCTCTGGTTAAGTTGCTAAGTGGCACATGGACCTTCCCTAAGGAAAAGGCTGAGTATTTGGTGGTGGGACATCCCTGAAAGTTGTTTCATCTTTGGAGAATGGTTTATGAGGTGATGGCTTAGTGGTATTGTTGCTAGACTATTAATCCAGAAACTCAGCTAATGTTCTGGGGACCCGGGTTCAAATCCCACCATGGCAGATGGTGGAATTTGAGTGCACTAAAAAAAAAATTGGAATTAAGAATCTATGATGACCGTGAAACCATTGTCGATTGTCAGAAAAATCCAACCTTTTCACTGATGCCTTTTAGGGAAGGAAATCTGCCCTCTACACCTGGTCTGACTTACATGCGACTCCAGAGCTATAGCAATGTGGTTGACTCTCAACTGCCCTCTAAGGACAACAAGGGACGGGCAATAAATGTTGGCCAGCCAGCGATGCCCATGTCCCATGAATGAATAAAAAAAGCCTGGTGAATGACCATGTATTAACATCTCCTTATCTAGTTAGGGAGACGTTAATGTCCTTATGTAGCAATGGACAATGAAATCAGGAAATCTGATGTCTATACTTTTTGGAGCAAAATATTTTATTAAACAGCATCAGATAGGTAAGGAGTGAACTTTGTATCAATGTTTATAAGAGTAATAATATATTCTGTGTAATTCAGAAGAGTCCAATCATATTTATATCACTTCCTCACTATCTATATTACGCTATGTTTCTCTCTCCCTTTTGGGGGAGAGTGGAAGAACATGCCTCCTATTTCCCACCCTCCAAAATATTGCTTTCTCCACTCCAACTCCGATTGATCCATCACCCTTGTGCTCACTGATCCATTTGCCTCCTTGCCTGGCAACATCACTAATTTAACTTTCTTACCAATGTTTCCAAATGCTTCAGTGTTACAAGGAGGAGGTCGAAGGATTCCCCTCATGTCCCCTGTTTGTTTGACCACAACAAGTATTTTTTTTAAGATGCGGATCTCTTTGCCAAGTTAACGGGTACTTGGCTGCTTACATGCTGTGATTATAAATGAACTAGTCATAGACCATTTAACAAAGAAAGGGGTTAACTTTATTTTGCTAACAAATCAGGCAAAAAGAATGTATGCTCTGACTTTGGCATCTAAATACTTGTGTTAGATTGGTAGATTTGTGATTTATTAAGGACCATATAATACAGATTCTGATTATAAATCATAGAATAGAATCTCTACAGGACAGGAGGAGACCATTCAGCCCAGCACCAACTCTCTGACAGGACATCTTACCCAAACCCTTTGCAACTCCCTTCCCCTGTAACCCCACACAATTCCCACGGCCAACTCACCTAAACTGCACATCTTTGGGCTGTGGGAGGAAACTGGAGCATCTGGAGGAAACTCACACAGACACAGGGTGGAGGGGGGAATGTGCAAACTCCACACAGACAGTTACCCAAAGCCGGGTCCCTGGCGCTGTGAGGCAACAGTACTAATCATTGGGTCACATTAATAGATTTATTAGGCAATGCAAGTTAAACTGTGTGGTGCTTAGTATAGGCAGCAATATGCAACTTCTTCCACTCCATTCCTTGCCTCTCAGCTGTGGCACGAACTTTTTGTTCTGCTGCCTGGTGGTCTTTAATCCTTCTTCTAATGGAGTGCATCAATGTCTCTTTCATCCTCATTTATGGTGGTCTACCCAGTTTGGATGTATCCCAATCGCTCTTATATGAATGGCTTAGTCTGGAATCTCAATATTTTTACATTTCTGTCCCACGGACCCTGACAAGACCCCTGCTTTTCTTAACAGTCTTTGCAAAAGATTCCAAAGGTCACAAGTCTGCAAAGCATTTCCCTGTACAAAACAGATCCTAAACATTTCACAAGATAGATGGCTACATTTTCTTATCCAAGGTATTAATGTCAATAGTTTGGCCATTAATTCACTTCTCAAACATAATGACTTGTTCCTCAAATTTCCAACAGATAAATCACAATGTTATGTCATAGTCGTACGGGACTACAGAACAGAAAAGGCCCTTTGGCCCATCGAGTCTGCACAGGTCAAAGACAAACCACTCAACTATTCTAATCACATTTCCCAGCACTTGCCCATAGTCTTGTGTGACTTGACATTGCAAGTGCTCATCTAAATATTTCTTAAATGTTGTGAGAGTTCCATTTCTACCATTCTTTCAGGCAGCGAGTTTTAGACTCCCACCACCCTCCGAGCGAAAAAGTTTTTCCTTAAATCCCCTCTAAATCTCCTGTCCCTTGAACCTCTGCCCTGTGGTCATTGATCCCTCCACCAAGGGGAAACATTTATTCCTCTTTATGCTATCTATGCCCCTCATAGTGTTATGTTGTGGAGATGCCAGCATTGGACCGGGGTGGGCACAGTAAGAAGTCCCACAACACCAGATTGAAGTCCAACTGGTTTCGGAGCACTGTTCCTTCAGCAGTGAGTGACTCCTCTTGGGCTTTAATCTGGTTTTGAGAGACTTTTTACTGTGTCCTCATGTTATACATCTCAAACATGAGCCCCCTCTCCTCCCACTGTCTTCTCTGCTCCAAGAAAAACAACGCCAGTCTACCCAATCTCTCTTCATAATTAAAACTCTCCAGTCCAGGCAATATCCTGGTGAATCTCCTCTGCAGCCTTTCAAGTGCTATCACATTCCTCCTATCATGGGGACTCCAGAATGTAATTGCTATTTGAGCAGCAGGTGTCAGACAGACTACATTTGAGTTTGTCAAATGCTTAATCATTTTTGTCCTTCTCGCAGCGTGCTTAACCACATCACATCTTGATATTTCCAGACAAGATTAACCATCATACTTTGCAATTTGGCCTTGGTATAAAAAGATAACGATCATAATAAAAAGGGCATCAAAACATCATAAGAAAACTACTAAAGTCTACACTCAAAGTTCACACGTGAATTGATGTTCTAGGGTTGGGGAGGATAGATTTGGCCAAATTTAAAAGAAGTTCACGGTCCATATCCTGGTCCAGCTGCTGTGTGAATCTGGTTGTTTTATTTTCAGTGCAGAAGTGGTTTAAAGCTGTAGCAGGTCTTTCCATCTCCCTGGAGACACCGCTGTGAGGTTAAACTCTCCCTTTAGGAAATCTCTGTCTGCTGCGGAATAGAGACAGTGTCAAACTAGAAGACAGGGTTTAACCTTGTTGGGGAGGGCGAGTGATGGCAGTGGGGAGAGTTGGAAGGAGGGATGGAGAGAATGAAATAGAGAGCAAGAGAGAGCAAGAGCACTTAACTCAGCCATTAGTTCCATTCTGCTCAGAAACCCTTGTGCCATAAATCACGCAGAAGATTTGGGCTAGTTATGCAAGGTCTCCTCAACTGCTAGTAATTCAAAAATAATTGTAGATTCCAATTACAGTTAGATTAGCTTGTCTGGAAATCAATCTTAAAAATCAACATATTTTGTCCAAGCGATTAACCTTTAAATGGTTCATCATCAGTTGTTGAACTTCATCAATACCTTGTTAATGGAGAGTGGAGGGTTTAGTGTCATTGCCTTTGGTGGATTTTACAGATTTGTCTTCTCCTCTGCTTAGGGTTGGAATGTGAAAAATATAATGATGTAAATTAGTGTTGGCCATCCTGATGATCACTTTAGTCTCTTCCAAGGAAATATCTGTCTTTTAAAAATCCAATTCCTGCTTCTTGCTGCAGATTTTTA
The DNA here is from genome assembly GCF_965287045.1 of Carcharhinus amblyrhynchos. Classification (NCBI taxonomy): domain Eukaryota; kingdom Metazoa; phylum Chordata; class Chondrichthyes; order Carcharhiniformes; family Carcharhinidae; genus Carcharhinus; species Carcharhinus amblyrhynchos. The sequence continues at coordinate 20,708,329 of NC_137354.1, forward strand.
AAAAATTATTTGCTCACGGGATGTAGGCATCTCTGGCTGGTCCAGCATTTATTGCCCATCCTTGAGTGCATTTAAGAGTCAACCACATTACTGTGGCTCTGGAGTCACTTAGAGGCCATACCGGGTAATGATGGCAGATTTCCTTCCCTAAAGTACATTAGTGAACCAGTTGAATTTTTCCCACAATCGACAATAGTTTCATGGTCATCATTAAACTTTCACTTCCAAATTTTTTACTGAGCTCAAATTTCAGCATCTGTTGTGGCGAGATTTTAACACAGGTCTCCAGAGTATTACCCTGGGTCTCTGGATTACTTGTCCATTGACAATACCACTATGTGACCACCTCCCCATACTAAAAATCTTCGTAATAAATGCCCTTGCCCCTCCCTATCTCTGTAACCTTCTCCAGCCTTTAAGTCTGAGCGATATCTGTTTTCCTCTCATTTTGGGCTCTCGAACATTGATTTTAATTGCTCCATCACTGATGATTGTGCATTCAGATGCCAGAGTCCTAAAGGATGGAATTTTCCAGCCCTTCTTGCCAGAGAGATTTCTAGTCCTGTCGATAGTGAGGACTATCATGATAGGTTCCCCAGCAGAGGATGGCGTGGAACTCCAGAAAAATCCTGTAGATATTGGTGAGGATAGGAGATCCTACCACTGGCAAATGGCAGGTGCCTGCCCTGCCAGAAAACAGGCTGCAGGGGGAGGGAGGGGCAAATCTCATCCCCAAGCTCAGGAATCCCTTTCCTAAACCATTCCACCTCTCTATCCCTCCTTCCTTCTTTAAGCATTCCTTAAAAGCTTTTGGTCATTTGCCTTAATGTGGCTTATGCTTAAATCCTTACGTGACTCTGTGTCAAATACTTTTTGATTTTTTTTGTGGAGTACATGGTGATAAAGGGAGCTATATAAATGCAAGTTGTTTTTGTTCAGGTACCGACTGGCTCTTAGGCCTTTGTACAAGGTGAAGCAAAAGATTGTGACCTCCCTGGAATGGAAGTGCTGTCCTGGATACATAGGATCCAAGTGTGAACACGCAGGTAAAGGGGCAGAGTGGGGATACCCAAATGCAGTGCTAATGGAACTCGACCAACAGCTTCTGCACCCAGGGTAATGGTGGTGGTGGTGGAGGGGGGCGCAGAATTAACTATTTCTGGACCACTGTGAGAGATGGGAGATGTGATGCTGAAGAGGTCAGCATTAAGATAATGCCTAGTCAAGGTTATACCTTAGAGATATGTATATAGATGTGCGTTAACAATAATATGTTCGACTACACCAGATTCTGGGCCTTTCAGTGAGGCACCCAACAACTTTACAACACAGCATGAGGATAAATAGGGTCATGATACAATCCAAAAGTGGGTTGGACCTGATAGTGTTATTGATTTGATTTATTATTGTCATGTATTAGCATACAGTGAAAAGTATTGTTTACTGCGCAGTATACAAACAAAGCATACCGTATATAGAGGAGGAGTGCAGGAAGTAGTATTACAAACATAGCGAAGATGTAGAAAAAGATCAACTTAATGCATGGTAGGTCCATTCAAAAGTCTGACTGCAACAGGGAAGAAGCTGTTCTTGAGTCGGTTGGTACAAGTCTTCAGACTTTTATATCGTTTTCCCAACAGAAGAAGGTGGAAGAGACTATGTCCGGGAGGTGTGGGATCCTTGATTATGCTGGCTGCTTTTCCAAGGCAGTGGAAAGTGTAGACAGAATCAATGGATGAGAGGCTGGTTTGCATGATGGATTTTGTTCATGACCTTTTGTAGTTTCTTGTGGTCTTGACAGACCAAGAGCCATACCAAGCTGAGATACAACCAGAAAGAACGCTTTCTATGGTGCATCTGTAAAAGTTGGTGAGATTCGTAGCTGACATGCCAATTTTCCTTAGTCTTCTGAGAAAGTAGAGGCATTGGTGGGCTTTCTTAATTATAATGTTAGCATGGAGGGACCAAGACAGGTTGTTGTGATTTGAACACTAAAAACTTAAAGCTCTCTACCATTTCTGCTTTGTCCCCGTTGATATAGACAGGGACATGTTCTCCAATATGCTTCCTGAAGTTGATGGCTATCTCTCGTTTTGATGACATAAGGGAAAGATTATTGTCATTGGGCCACTTCTCCAGATTCTCTATCTCTTTCCTGCCTCATCATTATTTGAGAGCTGACTCACTGCAGTCGTCATCAGCAAATTTGAAAATCGAGTTGGAAGGGAATTTGGCCATGTAGTCATGTGTATAAAGAGTATAGTGAGGGGCTGAGGAGACAGTGCTGTGAGGCACCGGTGTTGAGGATGATCGTGGAGGTGTTGTTACTTTTCCTTACTGATTGGGTTAGGAAGTTCAGGATCCAGTTGTAGAGGGAAGGGCCAAGTTTTGCGCTCGGTTTGGAGCTAAGTTTCTTAGGAACAATGGTGTTGAAGGCTGAGTTGTAGTTGATAAATAGGAATATGACATAGGTGTCACTGGCATCAGTTTCAGTAAAGTAGGGGTTCTGGAGACTTGCTGTGCACGTTCAGGGGAGGAAGCAAGTTTTGATGACCCAATTCTGTTTGTGGGAGGTTGGGGGGGGGGGTGCGGAGGTGGGCGAGGGGTGGTGTCAGTGTCTCTGAATCTGCTACATGACCAGTGTAGTATGCTACAGCAGCTGAGCATTTGATTATTCTGCCCTCTCTACTACCCTTCTGTTGGGGAGGTGGAGATAAAGTTAGCTCCAAGGTGGATGTTTGAAGAATCCACACGTTAACATTTTCTTGGTGCAACGCACTACACAAAGTTGGGGTGGAACGACACGCTGGTGGGATTTTCCAGTTCTGCCAGAGTCAATGGACTTCTGAACAACTCGCTGAATAATTTTACAACCCCACCACCGTGCTGGGGCTGGAAAATTCCATACCGTGATGACAAAGCCAGATGGAATTTTCTTTTTATGGCTCATTTGAGAAGTTACACTAAGCTAAGTTAATTTGAGAAGTTCAGCTAAATTGCCCACAGTATCCAAAGATGTGTAAGTTAGGTGAATTAGATATGCTAAATTGCCCCTTAGTGTCCAAAGATGTGAAAGTTAGGTGGATTAGCCAGGGTAAATACACAGGGTTACAGGGATAGACTGGGGTTGGGCCTGAGAAAAGACATTCTTTTGGAGAGTTGGTGTAGACTCAGTGGGCCGAATGGCCTCCTTCTGCACGATAGGGATTTTATGATTCTATGTAAA